>NC_060120.1:540687996-542086329 GCF_021461395.2 Schistocerca americana | reverse complement strand
CTACTGCTGTTGGCCGGCCGGAATGGCCGTGCGGTTCTAGGCGCTACAGTCTGGAACCGAGCGACCGCTCCGGTCGCAGGTTCGAATCCTGCCTCGGGCATGGCTGTGTGTGATGTCCTTAGGTTACTTAGGTTTAATTAGTTCTAAGTTCTAGGGGACTGATGACCTCAGAAGTTAAGTCGCATAGTGCTGAGAGCCATTTGCTACTGCTGCTCGCACACGTCACTCTGCAAGCACAGATGAAACTGCACTGGCCTCTGTCTGCTGCTAACTGACTCTACGTAATAAACAGAAAGCACTGGCTGTCCAAAACAAACAACTGACTAACGACTCTGCGAATTTATACTTTACAGCTATCAATAAGCTATATAACTCCTCTCAAATACGCAAATACGCAAGGATTTTATGTAATTAAATATGCAGGCGCACAAACACTCGGAAAGAAATTAAGAATCAAACTACTAAACTAATATTAAAGCTAAATATGCGACTCGCTACTGCACTGATGCTGCACTACTGCTGCACTGATACTTCACCAGCGGCTGCTCAAGGCTCACTGCAATGTACACTGATTTCCTACGTCATGTTCTACCGATGTTACTACAAGATGTTTCACTGCATGACAGAATGGCGATGTACCTCCAACATGATGGATGTCCGGCACATAGCTCGCGTGCGGTTGAAGCGGTATTGAATAGCATATTTCGTGACAGGTGGATTGGTCGTCGAAGCACCACACCATGGCCCGCACGTTCACCGGATCTGACGTCCCCGGATTTCTTTCTGTGGGGAAAGTTGAAGGATATTTGCTATTGTGAGCCAACGACAACGCCTGACAACATGCGTCAGCGCATTGTCAATGCATGTGCAAAAATTACGGAAGGCGAACTACTCGCTGTCGAGAGGAATGTCGTTATACATATTGCCAAATGCATTGAGGTTGACGGACATCATATTGAACATTTATTGCATTAATGTGATATCTACAGGTAATCACTCTGTAACAGCATGCGTTCTCAGAAATGATAAGTTCACAAAGGTACATGTAACACATTGGAACAACCGAAATAAAATGTTCAAACGTACCTACGTTCTGTATTCTAATTTAAAAAACCTACATGTTACCAACTGTTCGTCTAAAATTGTGAGCCATATGTTTGTGACTATTACAGTGGCATCTATTACAAAGCGAAAAAAGTGGTCCAACACATTCCTATTTCTTTACGTATTACACGAATATGTAATAAAAATGGGGGTTCCTACTTTTTTTTTTTAAAAAAAAACGTACTTGATATCCGTTTGACCTATGGCAGCGCCATCTAGCGGGCCAACCATAGCGCCATCTGGTTTCCGCACTTCAAGCTAGGCGAGTTTCGTTCTTTGTAGTTTTTTCGTTTCACGCTTATTTCGTGAGATATTTGGCCCGATCACTATCAATGGACCACCCTGTATATATATGAACAGAAGGAAACAGTAGGTGGTGCACTGTCTTGGTTGGAATGATGGCCAATGTTTTGAACAGAGGTAACTATGATATGGTCTGTCAGCAGTGTGTAACATCTACCATAGATATAGTCATGGAACTTCTTATGATGCAAACTGGGAGGCGGTTATATTGGAATAAACGAAACAGAATGTTGATCAGTAGGAATTTTCGAGATTCTTCAGTCAGTGGAGGCTGTAAGTATGCATCATGCAGGGCTATCTTCACAAACAACTTGCCCCCAGTCAGACACGCAACAATATCTTTTACCTTTGATATTGGATAAGCATCGACCACTGTTTGGACGTTAACAGCAACTTCAAAATCTCCACTTATGCGCAGAGCTCCTGATGGTCATCCAGGATCACTATAGGGGTAGCTCATTAGCTGGCACGTTTTGGGCTTTACAGAATTTTGGATTTGCCATCGGCAACAGAGTGATGTGCACCTCAAAATTCTTGACTTCAGTGGATGGCTGGCGGAAGACTGGTTCAAATATGGAGAGCAATTCTGTGTCATCAGCGCATGATCCTAAATAACGAACAGCCGTTCAGCATCGTATTAAAGAGATCCAAACCAAGTATCCTCAATGCCCCCAAGGCTGCGAACAGATGGATTCTTTGCCAGAAGTATGGTGGGCCCGTATTGTACACTGGCATTAAAATACCAAATGACAGAGATAAGATCATTGCTGAAACACAAGAGTGCTGTGTAAAAGCGGTGGAGCGAGAGGGATACAATGTTCTGATACGTGGTCCAAAGGACGATTGTGGTTTATGATCCTATGTAAATTTGTAGCATACTGGAACCCTGTCGACAGCCACATTGATGAACATCAGTTTTGTTGAATGTGAGAGGGTAGATTGCACAAATGAAACTTTAGACATAATTTGTGTCCGTTCACCTATCCTGGAATCGTGAGGTTCTTGGTGTGACTAGTCAACTGACATTTGGGTGGAGGGCCGGCCGGAGTGGCCGTGCGGTTCTAGGCGCTCCAGTCTGGATCAGAGCGACCGTTACGGTCGCAGGTTCGAATCCTGCCTCGGGCATGGATGTGTGTGATGTCCTTAAGTTAGTTAGGTTTAATTAGTTCTAAGTTCTAGGCGACTGATGACCTCCGAAGTTAAGTTGCATAGTGCTCAGAGCCATTTGAACCATTTTTTTGGGTGGAGGATTGGCAGCCTTCTGACGTATGTTCTGATTCATCACATGAAGAGAACTTTCCAATAGCTAACGACGCTGCTGGAGCAAGTGGCTCACAAAACTCTGGCTGCAAGAGGGAAACAGTTTAAAGTGACGGCCACATGGTGGATCTTTGATTTCCGGGGCAACCTCGATGTGGGGGGGCAAACACCAGGACAGGATCTTGGAGGGAGATTGAAGAACTTACAGATCATTCAAAGGACCGAATTATGGATAAGCCTGCCTCCAAGAAAGGGACTCAACGCTTCAGACAGAAGGGCTCTACACATGCGAAAGAAAAGCCAGTGCTCAGTTCATGAGTTACTTAGGTCACATTGGCACCAAATTTCACAACTCTGCAAAACTCTGCTGATGTCGTCTCTTAGTCGAACACAGAACTTTTCATTACATCGTTTCAGGTTCTAACATGTCACTCTGGTTACTGGCCAAAAACAATTGGATAGTTAATGTCTGCTCATCGAAATGTATGGGGCCCGACTGCCAATCAGCACAGAAATTTCGACACCTTATTTGTAGTTCAGACTTGAGTACGTCTCCCTGATGGCGAAAGAAGCCGATATTTAAAATCCATTCAAATTTGAAAAAAAAAAAAATGTACATGTCGGGCTCGAAGCCCTGTAGGGTCAAGAAATATTGTCTTATCATGTTAAGTTCAAACAACTCGCAAGACTATCATTAGATTGTGCTTAGTTAAGGGAACTTTAGGCGCTGGATCCGAATCCCCTTCCAGCATAAGACTTTACGTCACGCCATTTCAAGTTTAAAGATGCACACACTTTTTTGTTACTTGTGAATGAAATCGTAATCACTAGTTGCTGGACATGGGTCCCAGTACACTGTAGATATTTTCATCATGTAAATACAAGCTGACACTTTGTGTCAGTTGCAAAGGCAATATTGGCGTGGAGAGGAGGAACGGCGCTGAATATTAACAACAGAGGTCGTTGTATGGCTGGTGGATTCTCGGTGCCGCACTGGGTCTACGCTGGAGCAAATCAGGGTATGTGGACGTATAACACTGTTGTTTGAAGCGACGTGGAGTGTTTGATGCAGTGAGAAATAAGGTACTGTATTGTGTCTGCGCTCTTAATTTGGGGGAAGCCTGTAAATTCTTCCTCTGTACTTGGGATACGTAAGCCAGCTCCAGCTACTTTTGTGATGCGGGCGTCAAGTGTAGAAATCGTCACCAGGCGTCCTCCGCCTGAAAGTGTCCCATCGCCTCTTTCAAACTGACTGCTGCACGCAAGAGTGGTTCAACGCTGGAGCAATTTCGTGTTACAATTTTCTAAGTCTGAGTAATTGCCGATGGTGTTTACTTAAAGGATGCCTCTCCTTCGTGATGTGTGACGAATTTGTTCGCTGGATAGTGTTTGACTGTTTGCAACTGAGTAGGTTCGTCTCACGAGGGCAAGCCGTCGGGTGTTCCTTGTTATTCTGTGATGTTTACTTATGTCTTATGCTCTGATAAAGCCTTCCTCCAAAGTGTTCAGCTGGTTCAAGGATATTAAGATTAAATTAGTTGTTCGTTTAATGAAGAAGTACTACGATGCAATTTTATGTTTTATTTTTTGGATAAAAGGGAGAGGCATGAAGATTGAACTAAATTTCCTGCTTTGATCAGATTCAGTTTTGTTCTCTGGATTAGATAGTAGTAGTAGTTAGAGGAAGCCGAAAGGTACGCGCTAAGCTAAAGCAGGATGGCGTGAGGTCTGAAACAGGATACGTAATGAAGGCTATAAAGAAAAGTACGTAGCTTCTGGAATACTTAATTTTAATCCATCCTTTTGGTACATCTGGAGATTGTGGCGATACAAGTGAGACTCTTTAGATACATGCAATGTTACTAATGGCGCCTTGCTAGGTCGTAGCCATTGACTTAGCTGAAGGCTATTCTAACTATTGGCTCGGCTAATGAGCAATGCTTCGTCCATGTAGTCGCTAGCAAAGTCGTCCGCACAACTGGGGCGAGTGCTAGTCCGTATCTCGAGACCTGCCTTGTGGTGGCGCTCGGTCTGCGATCACACAGTGGCGACACGGGGGTCCGACATGTACTAATGGACCGCGGCCGATTTAAAACTACCACCTAGCAAGTGTGGTGTCTGGCGGTGACACCACATCTTTAACTTCGTTTGTTCCTTTCAAAAGAATTGAGAAATTTTAAAGAACTATATTTCCTTTTCTTAGGTAAATTTTGAAGATTGCTCTCATTGAGGTACTGCGTTAATATATGTGGTAATAAAAGGACTGTGTACTGCCAGTTCTTCAAGAAAATTCCTTACGAATAAATGCTCAGAATAACATCCAACCTGTGCACTCTACCCTTTTGAAACAATGTATTACTGATTTGTTTAAATGCCAAATAGTTGAAGTTTACCGACTGGTGTTATTTACTGATTTAAAATGGCCAAAAGTTAGAGGTTTCACGTCTCTTTACGCCTGGTGTGTAATGATGAACAGCACTGTGTTCGAGTATCGGTCAGGCGCGTATGTTTCGCTTCCATTGGCTATAGGTGCTGGGTTTTAATCCATATCGAGTAGAAAAGAGTTCGAAAATTTATTTTAAGTTCAAACTTATCCACAACTAGCTGATCATGAACGTCTTAGATATTTCATGTGACCCTGTTCTAGATAACAAGGGCGATATGTGAGTTTCCAATAGACATAGATCCACGTGCCTCCATGACTACTGGTAATACGCTGTTGATGTTGAAGTTTACATTGAGCTTTTATCACTATTAATAACGATATTTCTGACTGGTTATTTTATTAAAAATGGTTCAAATGGCTCTGAGCACTACGGGACTCAACTTCTGAGGTCATTAGTCCCCTAGAACTTAGAACTAGTTAAACCTAACTAACCAAAGGACATCACAAACATCCATGCCCGAGGCAGGATTCGAACCTGCGACCGTAGCGGTCTTGCGGTTCCAGACTGCAGCGCCTTTAACCGCACGGCCACTTCGGCCGGCGGTTATTTTATTAACCAGTTTATGAAAAACTACTAGCGAAGCGAGACCCAGATAATAGGTGGTTTTAGAGGGCAAGAACATTATATTAGATTTTACGGAGTATGATAGAAATTTGAATGTATCCTCGAACTTTGGAAGTACAAGTATTAGTTGTTTCGGCTACCAATTAAAGTGGTGACATTTTTGAAAAGTCACTTACTGTAATAAATTTGAGTTTACAATCGATAAACTCTCATCTCTAATAATGTGTTCCCTGCTATCTATAATATTGTGGCATTAATGTAAATCTGGATTGATCGCCACGGGCCGGCCGAAGTGGCCGTGCGGTTAAAGGCGCTGCAGTCTGGAACCGCAAGACCGCTACGGTCGCAGGTTCGAATCCTGCCTCGGGCATGGATGTTTGTGATGTCCTTAGGTTCGTTAGGTTTAACTAGTTCTAAGTTCTAGGCGACTAATGACCTCAGCAGTTGAGTCCCATAGTGCTCAGAGCCATTTGAACCATTTTTTGATCGCCATGCAAAGTAATGACATGCAGGGGTCTCTTGTGATAACGACTTTGTACAATAAAAGGCTTTACGGAAAAGAATTAGAGAACCTGTAAGAAAGCTATGTATTTGGGCTGTACGAAAATCTGGCGGAATGTAGTTCAGGTCGTTCGGATACTTTTGAGCGTCAGAGTCACAGCACAAAAAATTAAACGCTCACTTTTTTTAAACTCAGTAATTTTCATCACTATGCCGCAGAAGTGTGAGGTGTGGTTCAAAGGTGTTTACGATCTTCCTTTGTAATGGTGGAAAAGCGTGGCGCCCTTCGACGTCACCTTCTGGCACCTACCCGTAATTTCACCACCATTCTGTCCGACGCCACCTGGACATTTCAGATGGTGGGAAGATGGTCAGACACCACAATTGCCCACATGCCACACCTTCTCTTGGCACCTCTGCGATGGAGCTCAGAACAGTGACGCTCAGCAGTGAAATCACACGGTTCTCTTACAGGTGGCCGAGGAAAACGTTGCAGACGCAAAGCCGCTCACAACACACACGAAAAGGACACAGAGGTTGGCGTAAAGAGCGCCAATGAGACAATTCCTTTCTTTTGGGCATACGTGCAATGGGTCACAGAACGATTTTCTTGACAATTTTGACATTGACGATGTCCCCGGACGATTCAACGTTTCTCCTAAGACATCGTTGGGCTGCAACTTCTTTGAACGTGATCTGAGAGGAGTATAGCGCTACAACAATTTTTGATCTGGTATAGAGAGTGGAACCACTAGGGATTCTTCAATAACTTTCGACAATGCAGGAAATGATGTCTATGCTTTTTCAGCCCTCCTGTTTCGCACCCCCTGTGGCGTTATCGTGGAGGTAGGGAGGGGGTGCGACACTGACAAGTGAAAAAGGTCCCTCTAAGCCCCCCCCCCCTCCCACCTCCCAATTCGGCAACACTCTCGGTGCCACCTGCACACCTGTGTTAAAGGTTTTAAAAATGTATCTGTACCTGTACAGCCAGGCGTTGATTCATAGGCTCCAGTGTGACAGGAAGTTATTTAGACACCCCTGAGCTGAGTAGTGCTGCGTCGCAGAAATAGTTCCCAGCAGCCGCGAGCGAAATCAAGGGGAGTTGGGAGGGATGTCAGTCACACCGGCGCCAAGGAATCAATGACTTGCTTTCACTATATAGGTACATTTTTAAAGGGCTCAAAAACATGTTCTGATGGCACTGAGGGTGTTCCTGAACTAGCGGAGTGAACAGAGGGGAGGAGCGGGAAGGTCTTAGAGGGGCCCTTTACCGTTCTATTCACGCAATCTGTCAGTCTTGCACCCCCTCTCCCCACGATAAGGTCACAGGAGGGCGCGAAACGGTAGAGCTAGCAAAACATGAACATCTTTTGCTGCTACGGATCACATTCAAATTTCGTCGAATAGTTGTGAACGGTCAGTAGTTGATCCACCCTCTATACCAAAGGAACAATTACTGTCGCACTACACTCCAAAGGGGCCAGATCACTTTCAAAAAAGTTGTAGCCCCACGATGTACGTGGAGAACAGGAGAATCGTCCTGGGGATCTTAGCATTGTGAAAGGTTGCAAGAATGTCGTTCTGTTGCGCATCGAACTCCAGACAGTCGTTTTCGACAGCGAAATGGGCGTAAATGAAAGGGGTGGTGTTATTGGCGTCCTTTATGCCACCTCCTGAGACCTTTTCGTGTGGCTTATGAGCGGCGGCGTGTCTGAAATGTTTTCCTCGGCCACCCATAATAAAACAGCCTCATTTCAGTGTCGGGAGTCGCGGCTCCGATCTCCATCGCAAAGGCTCACGAGAACGGGTGAGATATGATTAATTGGAGGGGGGAGAGAGAAGACTTTCCCATAGGGGGTCAAATCCACGATGGTGTTGGGCAGAATTGTGGTGGAATTAGGTGCTAATGTGGTGTACTAACCCATGTTTCACCTCACAAACATCTTTAAAATTATTTCTATAACGGACTCCCCTAATCTAATTTGTTGTGCCAGGTTGTTTATGAGGCTACAAATTTTACATAATGAAATTTTCGACGAATCACTGAGGCTTGATGATGGGAAATAAGTACTATACTGACTTGGACGGCGACAATGTTCCTGATAGATTCTGTGGTATGTATTTGCAAGAGCCTAGATTGAGACCTTTAAGGGTATCTTCTACTGAAGGAAATGAATCGAATTTACTTGTTATTTAATCATAGTATTCTTCACATATCAGTCAATAATTGGAAATCAGTAAATAACATTTGAATTCGTTTCATTTCCCTCAGTAGAAGATACCCTTAAAAGTCACTGCTTTTCTCGTCGTCAGTCTGTGCCCTTTTCAAAAGCAAAGATCGTTGGTTGTACGCTGTACGAGCGTCAAAAAATTCTGAAACTGCCGTCGCAGTAAATGTGTTAATTCATGAGTTTCTTGTTTAATATGGACTCATCCCAATGGAGCTGCAAACTGGTAAACTGGATAGGTAGACAAAACACTGTACAACCTTAAGAATTATATACACTACTGGCCATTAAAATTGCTACACCACGAAGATGACGTGTTCAAGACGCGAAATTTAACCGACAGGAAGAAGATGCTGTGATAAGCAAATGATAAGATTTTCAGAGCATTCACACAAGGTTGGCGCCGGTGGCGACACCTACAAAGTGCTGACATGAGGAAAGTTTCCAACCGATTTCTCATACACAGTTGACCGGCGTTGCCTGGTGAAACGTTGTTGTGATGCCTCGTGTAAGGAGAAGAAATGCGTACCATCACGTTTCCGACTTTGATAAAGGTCGGATTGTAGCCTATCGCCATTGCGGTTTATCGAATCGCGACATTGCTGCTGGCGTTGGTCGAGATCCAATGACTGTTAGTACAATATGGAATCGGTGGCTTCAGGAGGGTAATACGGAACGCCGTGCTGGATCCCAACGGCCTCGTATCACTAGCAGTCGAGATGACAGGCACGTTATCCGCATGGCTGTAACGGATCGTGCAGCCACGCCTCGATCCCTCAGTCAACAGATGGGGACGTTTGCAAGACAACAACCATCTGCACGAACAGTTCGACGACGTTTGCAGCAGTATGGGCTATTAGCTCGGAGACCATGGCTGCGGTTATCCTTGACGCTGCATCACAGACAGGAGCACCTGCGACAGTGTTCTCAACGACGAACCTGGGTGCACGAATGGCAAAACGTCATTTTTTCGTATGAACCTAGGTTCTGTTTACAGCATCATGATGGTCGCATCCGTGTCTGGCGACATCACGGTGAACCCAAATTGGAAGCATGTATTCGTCATCGCCATACTGGCGTATCACCCGGCGTGATGGTATGGGGTGCCATTGGTTACAAGTCTCCGTCATCTCTTGTCCGCATTGACGGCACTTTGAACAGTGGACGTTACATTTCAGATGTTTTACGACCCGTGACTCTACCCTTTATTCGATCCCTGCGAAACCCTACATTTCAGCAGGATAATACACGACCGCATGTTGCAGGTCCTGTACGGGCCTTTCTGGATGCAGAAAGTGTTTGACTGCTGCCCTGGCCAGCACATTCTCCAGGTCTTTCACCAATTGAAAACGTCTGGTCAATGGTGGGCGAGCAACTGGCTCGTCACAATACGCCAGTCACTACTCTTGATGAACTGTGGCATCGTGTTGAAGCTGCATGGGCAGCTGTACCTGTACACGCCATCCAAGCTCTGTTTGACTCGATGTCCAGGGGTATCAAGGCCGTTATTAGGGCCAGAGGCGGTTGTTCTGGGTATTGATTTCTCAGCATCTATGTATCCAAATTGCGTGAAAATGTAATCATATGTCAGTCCTAGTGTGATACATTTGTCCAATGAAAACCCGTTTATCATCTGCGTTTCTTTTTGGTGAAGCAATTTTAATGGCCAGTAGAGTGGTAAAGAGAGTAGTATTTCGTAGGTTACGCTTCAGTGATGAATCTCGAATTTCAAATCAAAGCCTGTATAAGTGCTCATCTCAATATTGTCGGCTCTTTATTATGAAGTAACGCAGAACAGTTTACGATTAGTACCTGCAAACGAAGTGAATAAATATTGATTTTGCCATTCTAAGACCGATAAGAAAGATCAGCAGTTTATGTCAGAAATGCTCGCTGCATTCGCTAAGGAAAGTTTGTGCGGTGGCGACAGCCAGAAGTTACCACGTTCGAATCGTGGTGGTAAAATAAGTTTTCATCCAAAGTATTTGCTCAACAAAAATAACAGAGGTACAGTACCTAGTCACAACACTGTTCACCAATTAGTAGTGTTTTTTCCCAAACATAGCGTCAATGAATTGTGGGGTCAGAGTAGCAGACTTTTGATGGTAATGGGGACGTTAAGATAGGCTGCCTGTTTGGTGCTATTTGGGATGAGAACGCCAAGTGCCAGCACCAGGTTTTACCTTTTGCCACCTGTCTCTTCGTTATCAGCAACATAAGACGCGTTTTTTTTTGTTTTTTTGCAGTTTGCGCACTAAATACACAAACTTGGAACACAAAACTCACATGGTCCGAAAGAAATGAAGCGAGGAAGAAATGTTTTCCAGTTATCCGCCTGAAGCTACTCCTCGAGGTCATAGCCAACAATAACGTACTTCCTTTTTACCGTCGAACCAGAAATTTTTAAAGGTTTGCCGGGACTGACAGAGAGTCTGTTTTCAAATTTTAAGAGTTGCGTTGAAGTTTTTATGGCATTCAAGCGTTTGATCTGCCCATATTCCTTCTTTTTTTACCTTTTAATTTTAAGCAGGTATGTTGTAAAGCAGTGCCCAAAACTGCAAACCTTGGCTAATACGCAAGGAAAATAGTCTTAAGGTACGCACAATGGAAGTAAGGAATTTTAGTTCTAGCGAGTGAAGTTACATAAATGGAACGTCAGTAATGAGTCGACGCAGGTAAGCGAGGTGAGGAGTAACTGTCTCATTACTTGGCGTACAGAGCTCTGGTCAGCATTCGAGGTAATTTGAGACTGAATTTAGTAACTGTTGCACCGTAGAAACAACTAACACATTGGACAGAAAGTATTCTTGGACGCTAATGTTGTGACGGGTGTCCCGTCGTCAAACGAGTTCAGGGAACGTGGGACCCGAGACGCTGGTTAGACATTCGTTCCCCGACCTGTATGCCTCTTTTACAAGAAACAACACACTGCTGCATGACAGGCTGGTGCCTGATACGACTCACATAAAATATCATCTACTACAGGAAACACTGTGATTTTATTTAAACCGGAACTTGGAGACACTGAGACCAGTGCTAAGTTACAATACGTCAGACGAAATTGTCAAATACCGAGGTTAATTAATTCTTAGGTATCTTTCTCAACTGAGCATCTAGATCTTTTTGCACATATTTTTTGCTGGGTTTACGGTCTGTTAATATCTAACAGTTACTACTACGAATTTTACCAGAAAACGTATTTAGAGAACGCTTCTTTCATACATTAGTCTAATTCAACATATCGATCAGCATGGCTGGACGAAGTACTAGTTGTAGTGAACATACACTGCCTATAAAGGACCAGATAAACATGAAATTTCAGACATATTGTTTTCAGTACCGCTATTCATCTGCTACAACGTGGCAATATCTACATAACCACACAGCACGTACAAAAAGCGTACGTAGTCTTCAGTCCAGTCCAAGGTAATCAAAACTTTTCAGCTGTCATATAGACACGCAATTTTAATCTTTTTCTTTTATCTCTATTAGTCATCTGTAGCCGTGCTCCGTGATTACTTTGGCTAGGAAGGTACGTTGTCACATTATACATAATAATTTATTCGTCAGTGTATCACGATAACCACACATTAGTATGAAAATATAGAAACGGCAACGAAGAAAAAATTAGGAAAAAAAGACAAGAAAAGAAATACAAGGAAAATAGCGCGAATGCGCTAGCAGCACAGTCTATTATCATGAACTTATCATGGTGAGGCAGGAGTTAATCACTTCGAAACTTTGCTCCTTGAATAAGATTCCCGTTATTTACTGCTTTCCTGACATGCGTATATTTTGCTGTTGTTTTCAAAGTTAATATGGAATGTAAATTCATTATTTTAATTCTTTTAAAAGCTGACAGAGTTCATTACTTCTTAACTTACAACTGCTTTACTGAATTATCCGCCTGTACTTAAATGACAGTCCTGCCACGAAGCCATACATCATTATTAAACACGCAATTTTCAAGTGAATTAGTCACTTTGATAGACACCTGAAGGCTAAGAGTGTTTGAGGCTTTTCGCTTTTTGTACTGGCTGCATCATTAATATTTATGGTGGGAGGATTCTGGGTTATTTTTCGTCTCTCTTTTGTTCTTTTTTACTGTACTTGTTGAAATTATGAAATTATTTCTAAAGAAAGATGTATATCATTCTCAATATTCAACAAGAAATTACTCTTTATGTGTGTTACAGAGAACTGCCTTGATCAGAGTTCCACAACGTATGATTGACGATAATTTTTCCCGTCATGCTTTTACGTCTTTGCTGTTTCACTGGCTCTCGGCCCACAATTATACCAGTTGTCCTGCTGCTCAACTGCAATTTAAAGTCTTCGTTCTTGTAGATGTACGAGTAGTGACTTACGTCTCAAAAGGCGTGGCGTGATGAAATTCAATACAAATGAACATGTGAGCCACAGCAGAGGCAAATTTCTGCCCTCACAGTGTTCAGGCCACATCCAGAATCTCGCTATTTCTGTTACGGCAAGTTCCCCTTTTGTTCCCATATTATTCAGAGATTGCTCCCAATGTGTCTTCCACAATTCGGCTATCGAATCGATCATCGATTTCGTCTCACAGTGCGCTCATACGTAGAACGGTTTCTTCTTGACAATGCAGTACTGAAAATGCTCTTCATGGCAGCTAACACTGTGTCTAGACGACGTAAACTCTCTTTTAGAAACGGCATTTCTTTTTGTCTAAAAAATGTAATAAAGTACATGGGCTTCTCGGAAAGTAACGAACGGTCGCTCGCCAAATGAAAACCAAAGTGAAAATCCGATGAAGCTTTGCACTTGTGTGTCAAGTAGTGTCTCTAGTATGCCCTTGGATAGCGTCACGTCGCTCTTCTCAGTTCTGAGTGCACCGTGAGAGTGTAAAGACGCGTAGACAATAGAGTCTTCCGCCAATCTGGTGCCCTGCCAAGAAATTTTGCCTGATTTCATGCAACCCACATAGCGATACTGTCATGCATTTCTTTCTTCGTTACAGTTCTCAGCCTCTCACTGCAGGGGCAGTGAGGACGCTCCTGCAGCGTTTCGATGGGAAGTGTTTGGTGTTCGATCACCCACCATACAGCTGGCACTTCGTTGTCTCTGATTTTCATCTCTGCTCAAATGAACCGTTGTCTGTGAAGACACAGGCAACGAGTTGCAGTCCAGCGTACAAAATTGTCGGAAAGTGTAGGAGGCTTCCGTCTATGACGAGGGCATTGGAAAGTTGGCACAACACTACGACAAATGTCTAAATCGGTGCGGCGACTACGTAGGGAAGCAGCTGCGAGGTGTAGCTAACTGTTACAAATAAAACCGTTTTGATTTTCACTGTGGCTTCCATTTCGCGACCGATCGTTCCTTACTTTCTGATTACCCCTCGTAGATAATATCTAACTGGATAACCCCTTATGCCGAGAGTCACACATCATCTCAATGCTGTGTTAATGATTGGGAGGTTAACTGTTTTTGAACGCCAGTGCTGGTAGGTGCTAATTCTTCATGAAGCTACCAACGCTTCGGACAAGGGCTGCATTCTCCTGAGTGTTTAGTATACCTCTAAAGCACCACGATTTTTTATTTTTATTTTTCATCTAGAATTTACTCAGGTATTAAGGAATTAAAAACATGCGCGTGTTCATGTGCGTGAAAACACATACCGACGACAGAGAAGCATATGCAAATACACGGAGTAGAAGGCGTAAGCCTTAATTAGGTTTATTCACGTGCTTCCAGGATGGAAGGGAAAAGTGATGATGCACCAGGTCCTTTCTAAAATCTTATTCGATTCAGGGAAGTCACGGATAATCTAAACCTGGATAGCCGAGAAGGGTGTAAGAATATAAGGTCGACATTCGAATATTGTAGGAGGCTCTTCAGCGACCTTTATGTGCCAGCCCATTTAATCCATAATAATATTTGTGGTTAACAGTAAGAGTTAATTAAGGACCGAATGTGAAACCCGTAACCAAACTACTGGAAGTAAAAAAATAAAGTAAGACTCGTATGGCATTATTGTCTCTAAGATCCCGACGGGGTGTTCAGCCACCAAATCGGAAAGGGATTTCTTCCCCGCAAAAAGGTCCTCTTTCCACGAGGTGCATTTATGTCGTGTTGTAAGTACATCTGTTTAGTGTAGTTGACTAGAATGGGTGTGTGAACAGCGTGGCGTTATGTTTGTGTTGTATGACGATGAGGTAAGCAAGAGGGAGAACCCAATGCCGGCACGTAGCCTGTAACTCTGGAACTGCACGCAGAGAACAGCTAGACTCAACGGTCCTCCCATATAAAGCCTATTAAAGTATAACTCATTCCGCATCCCTGAAGAATCAGATTTACGGGACACTATGTGGAAAAAATGAATAAGTGATACTTGATGCCCCTCACCACTCCTTTGCTTCCATATGTGAGTCCAGTGCCGTAAGCAAACCGTCACCTCGGTAGATACGTAGTACTGGACACTGGCGTGATTCTGATTAAAATGACAGGTCGAATGACGCAGCATTTACTTTCATGTTAGCTCAATCGTAGCCAGTTATGTAACGCATATTCTCCAAAACCCTTAAATTACTTGCTCAGTTTACCACAAACATAAAATGTCACTTTTCCGATATCATGATGATAGACAAGTCATTCTCGCAACATTGTTGCATAAAACCTAACAGACATTTTTCCCTTTCGACGAGTACGATCATCTGATAGAATAGCGTGAAGAAATTTCGACATACGGAGAGTTCGGCTGTAAACAATGCTAATGGTCACTAAATCAGAAACAGTGTTATCTATTCATGTTAGTTGATAGTTCTCTCTTAGGGGGCACCCATCTTGGGAGTAAACGTCTTAGCGACCGTGGGGCCCTGGGCAGAGTTTCACATTACTTCCACTTACTAGTGTCAGCTCCCTCTATTTCCTTTCCTTTCAGTGTTTCTTGGCCAGCTCAGATTTTTTCAACCCTGACGGTATTAGGTTTCGAGAGAGTCTTCCTTTTTCTGTCCTCAACTCAGGCCTTCAAAGCTGTTGCCTTGCTCGGGTATTGGATCATCGAACATAGGGGAAGAAAACCCTGAAGAAAAAAATCAGTTCATCCTGATGCACTGTAGGATTAATGGTACGGGAGCACGAAAGACTAGGAGATGACAGAACTCCGAAATAAAGGCTGTTGGGGCAGATTGCGCTTCTAAGTTGTAGTGAAAGCAGCCAACCTTGCGAAAGGAAAAACTTGAAAATAAACCCACCTATAACAAGGCCAGCGACTTACTGGTGGTGTAACTTCACTTCTGAGACTACCAGCACTGTGCCTTGGAAAGGACAGACAACATCTCTGACGACCATGGTTAGGAGAAAATATGAGACATGGAAAAATAAAAGTATTCTGAGAATTGGAACATGGAATATAAAATCCCTTAATAAGAAAGGTCAAGAGTTTATAGAACTGAAGTATCCTTAAATATCAGTGTGTGGTATCCCAGAGACAAAAAAGATGGGCAAAGGGCAGAGGGAATAAGGCCATTACCTACTCATTTATATTGGAATTGAAAAAGAGACAAGAAGAATTAGTGATAGTTAGCTCCAAGAAATACAAAGATCTTATTGAGGAGGCTCAATACATCTCTGATAACATAGTTTTACTAGGACTGAAACTGGCTCGTCACAAATTGAATATTATCTCTGTATACAGCTCAGAGGATAATAAACCTACAACGGAAAGAGAGGCCTTCTATGAGCAGTTACAAGAAGTTATCAGTCTTATACCTTCAACAAACTTACAGGTATAATGGGGGATTTTAGTGCTCATGTTGGAAACAGTGTCATCTCTGGAATTAAACAACGATTTAATGAAGACATGCTAATGATAATGGTGAGAGTATGATCAACTTATACTCAAGCAACGAACTGAGAATAAATAATATCTTCCATGAGCAAAAAGAGAGGTATAAATATAACTTTTAGAACACAAGAGGTCATAAACTTACAATAGATTACTTTGTTATAAACAGTAGCATCCATCCTCAGTTAGTACTGGATGTTAGGACTTTAAACTCTGCCAACATGGGAAGTGATCATAGCCTACTTGTGGTAAAAGTCAGATTGCATGTTGAGAGGAACAAGACAGCTAAAGGCTCAACATTAAAAGAAGAAAAATTTAAGATAGAGTCATTATGGAATGAATCTACAAAAATTTTATATCACGAACGATCAGCAGAGAAAATAAATGTGTCACTCGTTAATGCATAGGACAACGTAGATCAGGCTTGGAGGAAAATCAAAGAAGATATTGAAGCAGCAACTCAAGAAGCACTAGGTACAAGAGTTATAAACCAAGGGGGGAAAACAAACAGAGCACCGTGGTTTTGCAAACAAATTAAAGAAATGTGTAAAAAGAAAGAGGTGTGGCTATCTGAAATACAAAACAGTCAAACAAGTCTTATGAGAAACACAAAAGAACTCGTAATGACACAAAATCACTAGAGAATTGTTTTAGAGAGGAGCACTGGGAAATATTTTCTAAAAAATTTAGAACATGACTTTGTGGGTTGCAGGTACAAATTTGGAGAGTGATAACTACAGCAGAGGAAAGAACTGAATGAAACTTGGAAAAAGAACGACATAAATGAGGATCATGGGTTAAATATTTAAGAGAGTTGTATAAATGTAAAAAATCACTATAAAACGAAGAGAGATCAGAGATCAATACACAAGTAAATGATTATTTAACTGTTTCACATTCAGAGGTAAAAGAAACTGTAAGTCTGTTAAAAAATAGGAAGTCTCCGGGGAAAGATAAGACTCCCAATGAATTACTGGCATATGGAGGACATTCACTAGCTGAACAATTAACTAAATTTGTGACCAATGTTACAGCTTGTAAGAAAATTCCAAACGACAGGAGAACTAGTACTACAATTCTTATTTACAAGAAAGGAGAAAAGAGAGATCCATCCAATTCCTACTACAGAGGGATAAATCATTAAAAAAATAGGAAACAAAATAAAAGGCATTACATCATTTGCAGAGGAGCAGTATTGATTTAGATCCAGTTGCTCATGCACAGATGAAGTATTCATTCTTAGACAGTTTTTAGAGTAATCCATTGAATACAACAAAATTTTATTGATTTGAAGAAGGCTTTCGATAGGATACAGTTAACAAATGTTTCAAACCTGCCCTTCAATAGGGGGTTTCTTTCCAATTTAATAAAAACAACTGAAATTTATTCCAACAACTACGTGCAGGCGGAAATGGTTCCAGGTTAACTAGTGAGGTATTAGTTCATGTTACTCTCTGAGCCAGCTACTTTTTAATATAGTCATGGACGAGGTGATAAAGAAGGTATTGGTTGACACTGGTTATAGAATGGGGGACAGAGAAATAAAAATCATTTGTTGTGCTGACGACACAATTCTGCTAGGAAAACATTGAAGGTAAACTTTAGCATATTTTTAACGTTGCAGCCAAGAACATAAATACGGTCATATCCACTCAAAAAATGAATGAAAACATCTGTGGAATCATTAGATGCAAACTGGAAGTGGATGAATAAATTAATCAGCTTGTAATGACATTTAAATATCTTGGTGTTGAACTGTCCAGCAGTGCAAATGTCGAAGAGGAAGTTAGAGAAAAGTAGTAAAGGCAAACAAAGCAGCACACTCTTTAAATGATACTATTTGAAAAAACAAGCTTTTAGGAAAAAGTGCAAAGGCAAGGACATGCAAAACAACAGTGAGACCATTTATGACACTGACAGCTGAGACAAACCGGAAACAACAAAAACAAAGAATTTGGAAGCCATGGGAATGAAAGTTATGTGAAGGATTACAGGAGAGACACTGAGAGATAGAGGTAAAAGGGAAAGCATTAGAAAAGGATGTGAAGTGGACTCCATTAATGAGTGGGTACATAAAGAGAAAACATGAATGAAATGATCACAGATAGGATATATGAGAGGAAGACTGTGAAAATCGTAAGAAATAAATAACAAATTAGCAAAAGAAATATTGTCTGTCAAAGGAAAAGATGGAGCGACAAACTGAGGGTAGACTGAGGGGTCTGAAGGAAATAGGCTTTAGCCTAGGAAGAGAGGAAGATGAAGAAGAAGAAGAAGAAGAACTGATAGTTCCACGTTAAACCCAACAACGGTAGCTTTATCTCTAATTTAAGATTCTCATTAATAACATCTTTGTCAGGATATTGCATGTAAACATTGGTAAGTGCTAGAAACATGACTGACAGTAGGAGTAACGTATGCAGTGTAAGTCCAGGAAAAAGCTTTTCAGGAACTATTTGAACAAACGCTAAGATGATGTGGATAACTACGATTCAGATAAAGATTCTTAATGTTCCTGAACGCAAATACGCTTCGAAAGTTGTTTCTAATCAGTTAAATGTGAATAATTATTTAAGCAAGTAACCTATATTAAGCTATGACCCTTAGCATATTTAAGGTGAATTTACGTGACAGTGCGATACCAGAGACGTTAAGAGTCGTCTTTAATATTACAATAAATTTCTTTTATTCGCGCCAATGATCACAAAACATTTGGTCCTTAGATCACCGGTTTCGATGAGCAATGACCGTCATGAGATCAGAACATGTAATGAAACAGATCTGAAAATGGACATTGGTAACCGAAATAGGTAGGTATTCTAAGGACCAAAAGTTATATGGTCATTGATGGAAACAAAAGAAATTTATTCTACACTTACTGGATCGCTGTTTTAGTCCGCGACTATGCCGCAGCTTGTAGTCCTTAACACTGTTTATGTGCTGTAGTAACACGACACAAAATTGACTTTATTTTGTAATACTTCATAGATTAATTTTTGATGTTGTTAGGCCATACTTTATTATTGGAAAAATTGGTAATGGAAATTGTAGTATCACAAACTGTAACAAATATGACATTTTAAATTTGTGTTTTTGAAAGTTTTCACAGTAATGTTGCGTTAAATCACACAGCATACTTTATTATTGGAAATAGGTAATGCAAATCTTAGTATCATAAACTGAAACAAATAGAACTTTTTAAATTTGTATTTTCGAAAGTTTCCACAATAAGGTTGCGTTAAATCGCACACAAGTAAACAGTAGCAAGTCACTGTTAATGCAAGTTAACTGCACTGATTTGCGAGTAAACAATGTTAAGTACGCAATGATGTAATTGTAGGAATAAAGTTTTGGATAGAGTTTATGAGTCTAAAAATATCTCCTCACTCTAGAAATACATGAACACAATGACTTTACTGAATAAAAAAAGTTAAATGGAAATACTTGAAACATTATTTTTGAGATTTTATTGAAAATTTACTCTGCAATTTCTGAAAACAACCATCTTGTCCCTTAGGCCCGTCTCACACGGAGCAAGGTTCGCCGCAAGTTTGCGAGATGGCTTGCATGCCTGCCGGCTTGCAGGGAAAGGAGCCGGCTATCTTCCATGCCGAAGCTCTCCCACGGTGCAAGATCGGCAGCTAGTTGTGTTATGATCAGCTGCATGTTGTATTGAACGAAGATGGCTGCTTCGGGTACAGATGGTCAGAGGAAACTGGCGATATTAGCTGTTTCGGTGCTAAACGGTGCAGAAATGCATGCTAATGAGAGAAGAAGAAAGAAAGAATGGACGAAAAACTGGATTAAGAGGAGAAACGCTGGAAAAGGTGTGCTCTCCATGTTTCATAAAGAGTTGAGGTTAGTTCGCATAACACCTACTTTTGTTTGAAAAGTATCACCATTTCATTACTGTTTGACTTTATAAATATACCAATAATGACTGTTATATACGACTTTATTTTATAGGATAGAAGATCGTACATCCCTTGCAAATTTTATACGAATGGATGTATTGGTATTTGAAGAACTGTTTTGTATGGTTTCGCCTCTGATTCAGAACAAAGACACGGTGATGCGTCAGGCAATTACGGCCCGGGAAAGGTAAGTGCATTATTATATGTTCGAAAGAGAAAGTTGATTTTTATTTATAATCCATTGTAATTTTACGATCAATCTGAGACAGGTCTAATATGCGTCTCTAGGCTTGCTGTCACACTGCGTTTCCTAGCGACCGGAAACACAAAGAATTGGCCTATTCTACACGAACAGCGAACAACACGCTCTCCCGAATGATACCAGAAGAGATTTTGACGGCCATAGCAAGCGTGTTAGGAGATAATGCGATACAGGTAAGCTCAAGATAAATGCTATAAGTATTTGCTACGATTTTCTCCTTGGTATGGCACGACTGTGAAATAACATGTAATTTGCAGTGTCCACATGATCCTGCCGAGTGGAAAGTAATAGAAGATGAGTTCCACAGCCTCTGGCAATTCCCGCATTGCATTGGAGCACTTGACGGGAAACATGTCAAGTTTAGGCCTCTGCGCTCTGATGGTTCATCATTCAGAAACTACAAAGGTTACGACAGCATCTGACGTCACAAACGAAACGTCTCATTATTGGCCAACGCAGGTAGCACGCAGGGAGCCTTACAAGAAAAGTAGCACCGGACCTATCCTGGAAATCTTACAAGGTTCCCAGCAAGGTAGCCCGCTAGCAGACGACGGAGCCCGCGAGGTAGCCGTCGCGCGAGCCAGCAAGGAAACGTACAGCGAATCTTGCTCCGTGTGAGACGGGCTTTACCATGGAGGTCTTCATGTAATAACATACATGTCTGTGTCCACTGTGAAGCTTGGCTATCGTTATCTCCATCTTTTTAGTTATGCAGAAGTAGACCTCTTGCAAAAGACACCTGCACATCTAATCCTGAATGCCCCAGGGTTGGAACACCTTCGTCTGCCGATTTTCTGCAGAACACGTAGTGCAGGATACTGACGGTTCTACCATGCTCATTCCGGAAATAAAGCAGATGTAATTTAGATAATGCACAATACGGACTATGGCATTACTAAAGAGGAAAACATCCTGTTTTGTTATTCTTCGACGACTGCGCGTCCATTCCGCCAGTATTATCAACTAAAATCACTTCTGAAAAACTCTTTTCAGCTACGTAAATCTCAACACTGCATTAGCTTAGGTTTCACGAACAGACTCCTTGGTTTTCAGTATTTCATTTCCTCCACCCTGTTTATAGCATCACTTGCAATTCACATGTCAATCCCCAACCTAAAATTAAGTAATTGCATGAGCGTATTAGGGAACTCAGATTTTAGATTTTCATAGATTAATATTTATAGAATATTCCGCCGGTTGTTGTAGAGATATAGACATATTAAAATCTTGAATATACATAATTAATGTTCCACAATAATATTTACTTGGCAGTTGGCTTCTTTGGCTTCTTAGTCCATCGTCAGATAACTTAACACTAAGTAGACAGTCCACACAATTTCAGCTATGTAAAGATTGTTATACAAAGATATGCGATATTTTATGAGTATGTCGATACAAAACACCAATCAAACAATCGTGACCTGGTCCTTAATGGCCAGAAACAGTTCAATTACGTACCATACTAAAACAGCAGCAGCCAGTTGTTATTTCTCTCATCAGCTATTATAATTCGTCCACACCCACATTCCATAGACTGCTTTCTCACCCCCCCTCCCCCCCCCTTCTCATCCCACTTTTTTTGGCTTGTTCGCCACATTCACCAGTTTATCCATTGACATAGTAGCCTGTACCATTATTCACTTGTGGACCATGTTTGACTTATACCTTCACATAGTTTTAATATTTGAGTACACAGTAATATAAATATAAGATATATTTGCTCAGTCTCTTTGGGTATTACATTTTGCTTGTGTTTTGTACCGGTATATTCATAAAATGCCCCATACCTTTGTAGAACGATCTTTGTATGCCTATGAACTCTTGCTGAAGTTGTGTGAACTATTATTAAGTTATCTAAGATGGCCTAAAAAGCCGAAAATCTGTTCATAACGAACTATTAAATAAATATTATTGTGTAACATTAATACTGTGTATTCAAGTTTTTAATATTCCTGGATTTTCTCGGAGTAATCAATTTAAGTCGTACTGTTGAGAGTACTATTGACGACACTGTCCTCTGTTGTGCTTTAGAAAAGGATGATTCTGACGATAAAATATACTCCATTGATAGAGAATTGGTAATGACTTTAGCAAAAGCCGAAGTACGGACTCAAACTCGTATTTCTTTCATTTCTAAGCAGTGTTCTTATGAGTTGATCTCAGAAACCAAAACAAAGGTCCAACTTCCCAGCAAGTTTTCCTCACAGTTCTACAGCTACACCTATGTTACTGTTAGCGGTTACGAGGTAGTTACGTTTAAGACTTACTACCAGAGCCAGTTTAAGGCTCAAGCGACGCAAGTCGCCGTTTGGGACGGCAAGCTTACAGGGGAATCGGGGGCGCCCAACTGCAACATCTGTATACAGTGCGTATCATAGTAGCGAAAACTGACACAGACGAAAATGTGTGAGGGCAAAGGAGGGGGCGGGGGCAGCAAAGAATAACTTGCTTGTGCGCAAAAATTTTCTCGGTTAGAAAGTTCTATCTGCTTATTTCTAAATTTCTGTTTTTGTCACGGTTTGCTCTGACTCAGTAGTGTCAATGACTGATGCCTTTTCCAATAACCGCGGTCCTTCCGCATCCATAATATCTCCCATACATTTGTCTGAAGCGTGCCCCGTTCTGAATATCCTAACTCCCCCACACTACCTACAGGGACCTACACGAATACCGCAACGGTCTATTTCCTCTTTCCTAACAACTGTTATCGCTATCACTTCAACATTCAACTCTGACGTGACTCCTCGTGTTCACATCATACTAATACGAATTCATTAGTACCACAGTCGTTGTACTATAGCTATTTTTATGACCATTATTACTCATGTTGTTAAATATAGCTATTGTTAAATGTCAACTACATTTAGGAAAAGTTTAGTATATGTAGTTCCTGGTCCAGTGTAATGGCGACCATTGGGAGGCTAATCTGGTCGGGTTACAAACTGTATCTGTTTGTCTGTTGTATCCAATGGAAACGGAGTGCACAGATGCAGCCCGTGTTGGGACAAACTCATCTTAAGAAAAATGTTCTTTCGGAATCTGCCACCAATGGAAACTCGTAATTTTATTTAAATCTCGGTCCTATCAACCAATGTTCACAACAGATGTAATAATATTACCTATCAAATTTTTACTTATTGTTCTGCCAGCATGTATGGCTCGAAATGTGCTCTGACTGTTTCCTGAGCTTAAGTACTCGTGGAATCTGCCCATGTTGAGCGCGGCGAAAGAGCGGGGGAAAAGGAGAGAGAGTTGGAGAGAGTTGGAGGGGGGCAGTGTGGTGAAACACTTGCCTTCCTCGCAGCTTCTGTTTCCGCTACATGTCGTGATCATGAATTAATGAAGCCCTTGAGAGAACGTAGTGTGGAGAGCTGGCATTGTTTGCGAGGCTCTTTCGCCACGTACAGAACGCAAACACTAACACGTGCTATACTCATTTTTATAGCACAGCCAAACAGGAAACTAAGTGTGTGAAAGTCTTAACGTCCGTAGCCAGAACTTTGCCTTGTCAAATAGTGACATAACTCTACTTCCGGTGGCTCCCACTGCTTTCATAATTTGCTTAACGTCACCTTTGTTTACTGACGCATCCACATATTTTTGAAGGAGGACGGCAGTTACATGACAAGCCCACGTTCTTCCTATTTCAAGATGTGATGTTGCGTTAGGGACACAATACTGAATAAAGACTGTCCGATATTTCCGATACTGGTATTGTTGCTGTTCTGTCTAAGATTTCTTTCTACAAATGTGTGTAAATTCGGGCACGTAAGTACTGGATTAGATGATTGTGCTTCAACGTACAAGGTGCGAATTTGGAGGTGAATTCTTGATTAATAACTTACCAACATGACCACAGCTCAAGTTCTACGCAGATGCCGATATCCGCAGTTATTTTTAGTTTTTAATTTATTTGACATCTGTCTCCCAAATGATTTGATGCATCACACCACAACTTCCACGTCTGTGCAGAAATATTCAGAGTAGGACTAGCACCAACCATCCTCGATTATTTGTTGGATATATTTCAATCCCTGCCTTCCCCTATAGTTTTACGCTCTACAGCTCCCTCTAGAACGATAGAAGTTATTTACTAATGTCTAACACATATACTATTATCCTGTCCATAATTCTTGCCAGTGTTTCCCACATAATCATTTCCTCGCCGATACAGCGGAGAAACCCTCACTTCTCATCACTTGACCTAATTTTTAACTTATGACTAACGCCACATCTCCAACGCCTCGATTTCCCTTTTTCCAAGTTTTCCAACAGTCAATGATTCACTTCCACACATTTCTGCCCACCAAATGAACATTCCCAAAAATCTCTTCCTCAATGTGTCATCTCGGCTTCACGTCGGTTGGACGTTTAACTGTCTTTTACTCGACTGTTCAAGCAAACGATCCTGCTCGAGGAACCAACGGTTGCCCATATTGTGCACTATGGTGAAAGCCTTTTGGTAACAGCCATTAATTTTGTTCTTAACGCATGTGTTAACAGCTGCATCCTGGTTCCTCCCGCGCTTGCTTGATACTTGTTCCATTACGCTGGTCTGACCTTGTGAGCCAAATGCTCTCGTTTGTGTTTTGAGGCTAGACACGTATTCCCCATCTATGGCGAACGTGCTTTAGATTTCAGATTTTGTTGTCTACAAGCCGCATTACTGAGGAACATGGCTGGCTACAGTACGCACAAGAGGTGCTTTCTGTTACATCATTTTTTAGATCGCTTGCACTGATCCTTTTGTGTCATTTTTGCCAGTTTTCCTTAATGTGTTTTGTATTTTACGAAAGCAGACTCCAAGGCACTTACTATTAACCTACCTGCCTTACATATTCTCTAATGTTTTGCGTTTTATGAAAATGGTGTTTATTCAATGTTTATGACCATTTTGATGGTTTTAGCATTTCATTATATTACTGTTTGGTGCTCAGTGCACTACCCAATTGGCTTTATTTTGTTAGTATACTGTTTAAAGCTTCCAGCGCTCGTAAAACCTATTTTTATGCATTGGTTTTATATTGGAACAGAACAGTGTTTAATTCTGCTTATATGCGTGTGTCACAAGACAGAGTACCCGTTATTTGATATTCGTTATTTGTCCGGGACATCATGTTAGGCTTTAGTCTAAAAAAGTGGTTCAAATGGCTCTGAGCACTATGGGACATAACATCTGAGGTCATCAGTCCCCTAGGACTTAGAACTACTAAAAACTAACCAACCTAAGGACATCGCACACATCCATGCCCGAGGCAGGATTCGAACCTGCGACCGTAGCAGCAGTGCGGTTCCGGACTGAAACACCTAGAACCGCTCGGTCACACCGATCGGCCACGTACTCAACAAGCCTCTGTAAACAATTGTCGGAATGTTCTAGTAATCGCTCAATTCCTCTGTGATAAAAATTCGCTCTTGGTCACCGCGGCCACCGCGGCGGCAGGCTTTAGTCCATCCGGTGACATTCACCAAAAAGACTTTTAAATAGATCTGTATAAAAGGTATTTATGCACTGCTCTTTTATACCATATACCCGCGATCTGTACATGTGCACATAGCTATCCCATGACTTTGTCACCTCAGTGTACATAATACGTATGAATATTAAAAGGGAATAAAATCTTATGTGAAATGTCACATATCTAACACGATTTGTACACATAATTTCTACGCGACTAATTGTCTAGCTATATGAATTTCGTCCCCCCTCTATATAAGTCACATATTCAGTTGATTGAGCGCATGTTGATTGGTAGCGTGGCGGCAGTCTTCAGGTAGGAAGGAATGAAGTGGCAACAGATGGTTAACTCAGAGGCTTGTGTGGATCCTGTCCGATGGGCGGCTGATGAATCGTGGCAATCATCGGTTAGCTGCATTTACCCGTAGCTTAGATCCGCAGGTACGCGATGCCAATCGCTGTACCATAAGAAAGTCCTGAGTGCTAAACAAAATTTTTCCGTCGGAAAATCTCAGATGAGGAGGCCTGGCACCACCTCCGATGCTATTGCCCTACATGCAGTTTCTCATCGTCTGCAGGTAACACAAGTGGATTGCAGTGCAGCTAATTCCAACTTGTGCGCTAGCACTGTGACTGCAGTACGCGGAAGTTTCATGTCAGTTGCTAAATGTTTCCCGGAGCTGCTATTTTTTTACCTCATCCCTATAATTAATGAAAATCGGAGAAAGTAACCGACGGACTGGAGCCGCATTTCAACAAACAAGGGAGAGTTCTCAGATTTAAATGCTGTCTATCTATTACCAAGATAGTGTGAGCAGATGCAAATTGTACACCGTAGTTATTAAAACCATACATCATTCTGCCCCGTTATGAGCAACGTCTCGCTATGTGGGTGGTCTGCCTAGTTATTGACCTCTGGAGGTCAGGATCGAGAAGGATTATTTTCTCTGTAAAACGTTGTCTGCTTTCTTTACATTTAGTAGTACGAGGGGACTTCAAAATGTAAGTTACACTTTATTATGACACGCGAAATACCTTTTGTTACATGCTGTACTACACTTAAAAGTGACACAGATACATGACTCTATTCTTCAACGTACTCAACAAAATGGTTAAAATGGCTCTAACCACTATGGGACTTAACATCGGAGATCAGTCCCCTAGACTTAGAACTACTTAAACCTAACCAACCGATGGACATCAAACACATCCATGTGCGAGGCAGGATTCGAGCCTGCGACCGTAGCAGCAGCGCGGTTCCAGACTGAAACGCCTAGAACCGCTCGGTCACACCGATCGGCCACGTACTCAACAAGCCTCTGTAAACAATTGTCGGAATGTTCTAGTAATCGCTCAATTCCTCTGTGATAAAAATTCGTTCTTGGTCACGCATCCATTCGGGAACCGCTGTCTGAATGTCCTCATCGTTGGAAAACTCTTTCCCCACAGATGATTTTCCAGTTTGTCGAGAAGACGGAAACTGCATGGTGCAAGATCCAGACTGTGGAGTTCCTTCCCTATCACCGTCATCCATGTCTGTGTGGCCTTGATTAAAGTGCTGGCAACGGCTGGGCGGACATTGTATAATATTTAATGCACTTACCATCAGAATTTTAAGCTGAAACTGTGTGTAATTTATATATTTTGGTAGCAATATCGTACTATCCCACGTACTTCAACTTTGGAGAACGCTTCAAGTTGCCCCGCGATTTCACTCCTACATTGTGACGCAACTGTTATCCGTACCACAGCAGAACTATATCTGCAGGAAACCCTGAACATGTACTCTCTTCTGAAAAACACCACTCTTGTTGCGCTATGGTCGCAGCGTGGAACAAGCCGTGTAAGTTGCTTTCTGAAGCCCCTACATATATCATACCCGTAACAATAATTCAGTAATAAGTATCCAGTAATAAGTAAGCCATGTGGGTGAAATAGTTTCAATGTGTGCAGCTTAATTTCTATTGTTTAAACTGGGACATGCTGCCCACATATCATTTTTAATATGCACTGCTGAAGAAAAAAAATGCAGCACCCTCAAGAGCTGCGTTCATTGGTAACACGGTATAATATGTGCATACTGAGGGATTGTGGCATTAATGGTTCATTTGTACGGTCATCGGCGATCAGGTGGTGCTCAATCAGCCTGTCCGCGCACCCTCTGTTTTGATTCTGCAGGCGGTTACTGCGATGAGTTTAGAGGTGAACAGTGTGTGCAACATTTCTTCTAGGGTACAATCACGGCCCATCTACGAGCACCTACTGGCGTAGAAGAGCATTAGCCATTATGAGCGAGCGGGTAGCTCCATGGACATATTGCAGGGCGCCTGCACATCTTGGACATAACGCAACAGTGGTGTGTCGCTGCTTTTAACAGTTACCTATGGAACATTCCCACACTTGTCAACCAGATTCTGGAGGTTGGCGTAGTACAGACGCATGTCAAGATCGATGTACTGTGCGAGAAGCGGTGGTCAGCCGAGCATCAACCATGGAAGAAATCTAGGCTAATGTTGCACCTACTGTGTCATCGTGGACCACTGAGAACCGTCTGCTTGCAGTAGCGTTAACATCACATGTGCCTTTGGCCAAGCTACCACTGATTTTGTTTTTTATCTTACACGTTTAGTTCCATAGGACCAAATTGAGAAGCAAATCTCCGTGGTCATGGAACGTGTCAGTACATGAACTCACAACAGAAAAGTAATAACAGATGAAATAAAACGTTATGAATCCTAAAAAGACGTCAAGCTCTAAGTTTATTTAAACGCAGTCAGCAATATAATACAGGAATCAGCTAAATTTTTCAAGGAACTCCTCGGCAGAATAGAAGAAGTGAGCCACGAGGAAAGTCTTCAGTTTAGATTTGAAAGTGCGTGGATTAATGCTAAAACTTTTGAATTTTTGTGGTAGCTTATTGAAAAGGGATGCATCAGAATACTGCGCGCCGTTCTGCACAAGAGTCAAGGATGTTCGATCCAGGTGCAGAATGGATTTCTGCCTAGAATTAAATGACTGAAAGCTGCTAATTCTTGGGAATAAGCTGATACTGTTGACAAGAAACGACAGCAAAGAGAACATATACTGAGAGACCAAAGTGAGAATACGCGGACTACTGAACAGGAGTCGACAAGAGGCTCGCAAACTTACACCACTTTTTGCCCGAACCACCGGTTTCTGAGCCAAAAATACCTTTTGGGAATGGAAAGAGTTGCCCCAAAATATAATACCACACATCGTAAACGAATGAAAATAAGCAAAGTGACTACTATTCGTGTCGAACGGTCACTTACCTCAGATATTGTTCTAATAGTAAAAATGAAAGCATTACGTCTTTGAACAAGATCCAGAACATGGGTTTTCCACGGAAGTTTGCTATCTGAACAACTGGAAATTTGAACTGTTCTGTCTCACTAATCATATGACAATTCTGCGTAATTATAATGTCAGGTTTTGTTGAATTGTGTCTTAGAAACTGTAAAAACGAAGTCTTACTGTGATTTAATGCTGGTTTATTTCCTGCAAGCCATGAACTTATGTCATGAACTGCGCTTTGTGAAACAGTGTCACCTTTGCACACAACATCCTTTACTAACAAACTGGTGTCATCAGCAAATATAAATATTTTAGAATGACGTGTAATACTAGTGGACATATCGTTTACGAGGAGGGGCCCCAGCACTGATCTCTGGGGATCCCTCCATTTAACTGTGCCCCATTCGGACCGCACATCATAATCATACTCAGCACTATGGAAAATGCTGCCTGTTCTTAAAGCAAGAGGTCGACCAGTTGTGACCTACTCCCCATATTCCATAATGGCCCGGCTTCTGGAGTAATATTTTGTGATCAATACAATCAACCGCCTTAGTTAAATCAAAAAAGATGTTTAGCGTTCCAAACCTTTTGTTTAATTCACACAGTACCTCACAGAAAAAGAGAATATAGCATTTTTAGTTGTTAAAACATTTCTAATCCAAATTTTACACTTGCCAGCAAATAATGTGATATGACATGATCAATTATCCTTACATACACAGCCTTTTCAATAACTTCAGCAAACAGTGATGGCGTTGAAATAGGTTTAATATTGTCTACAATATCTCTGTCTCCCTCTTTATAAAGCGGCTTTACTACTGACTGCTTCAATCATTCAGAAAACTGACCATTCCTAAAGGAAAAATTACAAATATGGCTAAGTACAGGGCTAACTTGTGGACCTCAGTACTTTAGTATTCTGCTAGATACTCCTTCGTATCCATGAGAGTCCTTAGTGTTCAGTGATTTAATTTTTGACTCAATCGCTCCCTTGTCAGTATCACAGAGGAGTATTTCAGATATCAGTCTCGGAACGGCATTTTCCAAGAGAGTTATCTGATTCCCTGTAGAAACTAAGGGTTCGGTTGGGTTGTTTGGAGAAGGAGACCACACAGCGAGGTCATCGGTCTCATCGGATTAGGGAAGGACGGGGAAGGAAGTCGGCCGTGCCCTTTGAAAGGAACCATCCCGGCATTTGCCTGGAGCGATTTAGGGAAATCACGGAAAACCTAAATCAGGATGGCCGGAAGCGGGATTGAACCATCATCCTCCCGAATGCGAATCCGGTGTCTAACCACTGCGCCACCTCGCTCAGTGTAGAAACTTTTTATTTAATTCACCAGCTATGTTCAGAAGGTGACTGCTAAATACTGTACATATATCTGACTTACCAATAACAGAAACATTTTTACTACTTACTGACTTTATATCCTCGATCTCGTGCTGCTGATCAGACACTTCCTTCACGACTGACCATTTGGTTTTAATTTTATCCTGTGAATTAGCTATTCTATTTGCGTCCCACATACTCTTTACTTTTCAAATAAAATTTTAAGCACTTTAAAGTACTGTTTGTAGTGGACAACTGTACCTCGATTGCGACTACTTCTAACATTTTGATGTAATTTCCACTTTTTTCTACATGATATCCTTCTACAACTAGTCAGTCATCCGGACTGCCTTTTATTGCTAGTACCCTGTTTTGAACGTTGTAATGGAATAGAAAGGGCAAGAGAAATGTGTTAAGGCAAACATTATATTTGTCGTCTATGTTATCAGCACTATAAACATCCTGTCACTCTTGCTCCTTAACGAGGATTAAGAATCTCTCGATTGCGTTTGATTAGGTTTTCTACATAGTTTGTTATTGTATATAACTTTTGTTTGAGTATAACAACATTTTCAAAATTTTTACATCATGGTATGAAAAGTCATTCACCCTTTTTCTAACAGAATGCCCATCTAATAATGAAGAATGAATAAAAATATTGTCTGTGGTTGTGTTACTGTTTCCCTGCACCCTGGTTGGAAAAAAAAACAGTGTGCATCAGATCATATGAATTTAAGAGATCTTCCAACGTCCTTATTTTTGCACAATCGCATAAACAATTAATACTGAAGTTACCACATACAACCCACTTTCGATACTTCCCATAAAATGAACCAAGAACACTCTCTAGCTTGAGCAGAAATACTCTAAGATCAGAGTTAGGGGAACTATAAATTACAACACTCAGAAGTTTAGTTTCACTAAATTCAACTGCTCCCTCACAACATTCAAATACCTGTCCCATTCAGTGCTTTGATATATCTACAGATTAAGATGGAATACTGTTTTTTACGTACATGGCCACTCCCTCACTGCGCAGAGAACTCCTTCAAAAACAGCCAGCCAATCTGTATCCTCGTAAAGGAAGGCTTTGAATTATCACATTATTTAAGTGGTGCTCAGTTACAGCAATAATTTCAGGCATCATCTACAAGCGGTTCACTAGCTTTATCTCTAATACCCCTTGTATACCACGGCACCGTCAAGTAAGGCTACTCTGGTGTCATGAGTGAGCTGCCTATTCCAGAATACATTCGCCCACGACACACAGGTTCCATTCCAGACTTTATACTGTGGGGGAGTCATCAGTTACATCTGGAGGTCATGTCTGGTGTTTCTGCACGGTAAAGTAACCAGTGTCCTTTACATTGTGCAGGCTGTTATTCCCGTGCTAGTGCCATTTCTCCGACAGGAAACTGATGAGCTTTTTCAGTAGAACAGTGCACATCCACATGCGAATAATGCGACGCAGCGTTTTGTTCCCTGTGTACAATATGTGCCGTAGCCAGTAAGATCACCAGAGCTCTCGCCAGTTGAGCAGTTATGGGATATGATGAAGCGGAAACCCACTTGTTCTTCAGGGCGTGCAACAACATTTGCCGAATTGTAACAGAAAGCGCAAGATGCTTTCGAGAATCTATCGCAGGATACCATTCGGCACCTTTATGATCTTGTATGCGAGAATACTCAACTGCATTGTCTCCAGAGGAGGTAACATTGTATACTGATGCGACTGTTTGAGTACCTTTACGTTGAGATACGTGTTTCATTTGTTCAGAATTTATTGTAATGTACTCCTTCGTGGATGGACTACCTGTCATCTCAGTTGTCATTAAAATGCCCTTGTCCTTGAGGGTGTTGCCACTTCGTTCCGACAGTGTATATAACAGAAATAAAGGGAGTTTGATTGACACATGTAAGTCGACACATACTCTGATTCAGTTCATTATTTTACCGTACAATGAACGAGCAAATGCAAGTGCCAGTGGAGAAAGCCAGGGCCTACACGGGAGGTGAGTGGCATCTCCAACTCCTAGCATCCCGCCATGGGGGGAGCGAGCTGAGCTGCTTACTGCGGCAGCCCGGCCGCCTCCGCCTCTCCCCTATGCAGCCACGCCCTTCTGGAATGCCGGCAGGAGGCGGTCCGGATATACGAGAGGGTCTACAGGGAGTGACCACCGTATGTATACACTCACAACGGCTCTCACGTCCAGGATGCAGGACTTACGCTCTACTGGAGTGGCTGCTCTGTCTAAATGCGGTACGGGCGAATTTACAACTGTCATAACACAAACTTCCAGCTGCTAAGGGCGTAAGAGTCTGCAAAGGGGGAGTGGGAGGAGGGGGCACAGGTAGGCACTTCTCTGCCCTGGAATCGGGGTACAGGATTTGTATTCATTACAGAATTCTTGCTAATGTCTAGCAATGATAATTTGCAACTCTACGAAACTGCTTATTTAATATCCACGTCAAGTATCAGTGTGTTGAAGGAAACCCAAAATGCAGAGCACGAACAACGGATCGCCGGATCGTCACTGCACTCATTTCCTGGAGATGCTGACAGTCTGGAGATTGCTCCTGCCGTATCATGACGTTTTAGGCTGCGGCAGGTTAAGAAGCTGACGACGTCTCTGAAGAGTTCTAGAAGAATTTTACAGCCTGACTACCTGTACTTTAGCACAGATCAAGAAAGTAGACTCCAAAAGCGCACAGTTCCCTTCTGATGCCTTCTTGCACACCATCTGTTAGCCCAGCACTCGACCCGCCGACATTGCCAATCGCGACGTGGAATACTGGGCTTTAGAGTGACTATTTATCCCTGTAGTTTTTGTTGTCCTACTGTTCACGGAGCAGCATCGCTTTTGGCACCCTTCTGCAGTGAAGATGGATGGATGTGAACCTGTACAAAACAGTACCGAAATAGTGCCATCAATGTTTTCTCTTGTACTTTCACTTAACGCTGTTATCGAGCTGTAGAAAGAGACCGATCCAACACAACACAACATAAACATGGCAGCATTATAGGTGCCAGCCATAAGCCCCAATCTATTAAGCAAAATTAGAAAGGATGAGAACACTGCAATAAATGCGATAATGTCATCAAATGTGAAGTTTTTTTAAGGAAAGTGTTATAAATGGCATCTTAGAATGGGAAGGCTTTTAAAAACGTCTTCCATGTTTCTTCACTTCGAGAAGCATCTTTTGTCGGTTATGTTTGTTGATATTCAACAGAATTTTCTGAATATTTCTCACTTTTTCTGTTTCAGATTTTTTAATGTTCTGCTTCAATCTAAGGTTATGAGAATATGAGCAAATATTATGGAATATTTTCTAGCTTTAGTTCATAGCTCGTTGGATGCCGTGGATTCAATCATATAAGGACATAATTTCAGATCATCGAATCAAAAAGGTGAGATCAACACAGATATTAATAGCAGATAAAGAAGTACTCCCAATTTGCCATTGGATATGATTACTGTTTAGGTACTACAGTAATCTATTTCAAAAATACTAAATAGATATCAATCGTTTGACATACAATAAGTTTTGCCTACTCCTTTTCAAATTTAGTTCTTGGGGCACGACACGTTTTCATACTCAACAAATCAGCTACTTTGAAAAAGATGAAGTTAGAATCTTGCTCCTTCTCGGCAAAATTTCTGCGGACGCCTGTGGCTGACTATGTAAGTAGTAGAAGTCTTTAGTCCTGCCACATCTTTGCTGATGTAATCTAGTTCAGATCGGTACAAACAGTGAATACTCCAAATGGCTCGAGCTATTCAAAAGTGCTTGCATCACTGATGTATATACCTTTCACCGTTTTATGACTTCAGTCACCTTTCCCACGCTCAGAGTGAATGCGACCGGATTGATGACGTGATTTCCTCACGCTCTGCTTTCTTTACCTGGTTGTTGGTCACTGGTGTCATCAAAACTTCTCTTAGCATATCAGATGCTTATCATCATTCTATAACTGCAATACAGGACGTCTTCAGCGTCTTGGCTGTACCTACGCTCAACACTAAATCTTTCCTCATCTCCTCCTCCACTTTAAACGAGCGACCCTGGAACGAGCTATCCAGTAACCCGCGTTTTACCCAATCAAAATGGTTCAAACGGCTCTGAGCACTATGGGACTTAACTTCTGAGGTCATCAGTCCCCTAGAACTTAGAACTACTTAAACCTAACTAACCTAAGGACATAACACACATCCACGCCCGAGGCAGGATTCGAACCTGGGACCGTAGCGGTTGCGCGGTTCCAGACTGTAGCGCCTAGAATCGCACGGCCACCCCGGCCGGTTTTACCCAGTCACTCTGTATTCAAGACGAGGCTGAAACTTTATGTATTATCATCGTTCTACATCGCCTCTCGGCATAACCCAGCTGTTTTCTTCTGTCGAACAACGAACCGGCATTTCTGTCACACTGTCATCTTATGCATGCTTTCCTCATCCCTGTATACTGCTGTTTTCACTGTTCATGCTTTCCCCATTCCTGTTTAATACTATTTTCTTCTTTCCATTTCATCTGCTAATTTTAACTCATTATTTACTGTTCTTTCAATGATCAGGCAAGTTCCTCTTCACATTTGATTCCTTCTGTGCTGCTGCTACACATTCCCGTTAGATGCATTACAGTCGACTAGAACGTAATGATCTAAATTTACATCTGCAGGGATACTTTTCAAATCACACTTAAGCGCCTGGCAGAGCGTTCATCGAACCACCTCAGCACTAATTCTCTATTATCACAATCCCGTACAGCGCGCGGAAAAAACGAACACCTATACCTATACAGACAGATGACGCGCATGACTTCATTTGCGTTACCTTCACTACTGTGGCGTCACTAGGAGTATCCAGACACGAAGCCCCACATTAAAATAAAATTTATCAAATCTTGAGAAAGCGCCCTTCCTGCTACCTGGGATAAATGATAGGGTAAAGAAGATTACAATTGTTAGCAATTTATCGTTATACACTGCCTGACAGAAAAAGTGAAGCACCAAGAACTCCTTCGAAACAAGCCTTGGGAGGCCCAACGGTTCCGACCGGCTGCCGTCTCATCCTCAGCGGATAGGCGTCACAGAATCACCTAGAGAGGCAGGAGAAAATGAAATGAAGCTTCACGATTTGAGAGGGCAAGTGATGTGATTTCACTAATTATAAAATCGAATCAAATTTACAAAGAACTTGGCAAAGTCAGACATTTATCAGTATTACACTGCACCCCTTCTAGCCTCGATCCACGCGCTGATTCGGCGGGCCGTTGGATACTCTCCCGAAGTAAGCTGGGTTGTTGATGGTCTTTGATATCCCGGATACTAACAGTGGGACGAAACTTACGTCCTAGCTGATCCCACACAAGTTCTATCAGGGACAGAGCTGGAAATATTCATAGCCGCGGCAGTACTTCAGTATCACGGAGAAAGCGCTCAGAGACAGACTGCACTCGTGGACGACCATTGTCCTGTTGAAATATGGCAACACAATACTGTCGCATGGAAGAAAACATATGAGTACGAAGTATGTCCATGAGGTACCGTAGTGCCGTCAGGGTTCCTTCAATTTCTACCAGCTACGACCTGAATTCGTATCCGAGGACGCTGGGCATGACACCGCTGTGCGTCTCCAAAACACTGCAACGAAGGAACGTCTCTTCAGGTCGGCGCCATACTCGCCGACGATATTCAGGCAGGGTAGTGCAGAACCGTGAATCAGGGATGAACGTTAATGCGTCGTGTACTCCTGTGAGACAGTTTTATCAGCAGCTGACAGATTTCGAGTGGAGACTCGTTTTGGGTCTGATGCTGGGCTGCAAGAGAACGCGAGGGCAGGTATACAAGTATTTCTTGATACAATAATTTACCAACAGCCGTATGTATTGTAGAAATTTATTTTATGAACTTCTTATATGCTACCAGTTTCGGCGATACATTGATGCCATCTTCAGGTCCCACACGTCATAGTCGTAAAAACGCTATACTCGGAAGGAGCCATATAACTGAATCCGTGAATCAAATCGCTATGCAACAGCTCCACCAAGAGCATATAAGAAGTTCGTAATATAAATTTCTACAATACACACGGCTGTTGGTAAATTATTGTATCAAGAAATACTTGTATACCTGCCCTCGCGTTCTCTTGCAGCCCAGCATCAGACCCAAAACGAGTCTCCATTCGAAATCTGTCAGCTGCTGATAAAACTGTCTCACAGGAGTACACGGCGTCTCCGTGTCCCTCATAATGATCACTCAACATATGACGCTGTTCACGTCCCTTACATGTCTTAACGGGCCTGGGAACAACAGTAAAGGAGAACAACACTAATGCACTCCGATGGCGGTTCCACCTGTGACAGAGAATTGCAGTTATTTAAAAAAAAATATATTTTCATTTACGTACTTGCCAGGCGGCAGTTGTGGCCGAGCGGTTCTAGGGGCTTCAGTCCGGAACCGCGCTGCTGTTACGGTCGCAGGTTCGAATCCTGCCTCGGGCATGGATGTGTATGAGGTCCGTAGGCTAGTTAGGTTTTAGTAGTTCTAAGTCTAGGGGACTGATGACCTCAGATGTTAAGTCCCATAGTGCTCAAAGCCATTTCAACCATTTTTGAACGTACTTGCCAACGGTGTGTACGTGTAGAAAGTTACGCTGACATCCGACATGTGTTCCGAGCTTTCACGTCTTTTATCGGGCATTGTATTTGTCGTTTGGTGCCGAAGGTGCATGCGTGAACGTTCGTTCTCATATTGTAGTGGCACTTCATCACACCTTCCGCTTACAGCTGAGTCATATTTTCTCCTCTCACCTACATCTGTTCATATACTCTGCAAACCACTGTGAAATGCACGGCAGAGGGTACTCAGTATCGTGTAGCAGGTGTTAACCTCCAATTGCGTATCGAGCACGGGAAAAAGACTGTTTCAGTACCTTTGTGCTCGCTGTAATTAGTCTAAATTTGTCTCGGAGGTCCAAATGGGTCTTCGTTTCGAGGGGTTGGGGTGAAGAGCATTTCTAGATTCCTCAGTAAATATTGGTTATCAACAATTCGTAAAGATGCTTTCGCGGAGTACTTGGCGTCTGTCTTCAGGCATTTGCCTGTTCAGGTGTTTCAGCTTTTCTGTCACAGTCTTCCGTGAGTCGAAAAAAACTGAGGCCATTGTTTGTGTTAGTTCACTGGCCTGTTAGCCCTATGTGATATGGGTCCCCCACACTAGAGCAACATTCTAAGATGGAACGCAAAAGTGCTTTGTAAGGAGTCTCTTCTTTAGACTCACCGCATTTTCCCAGTACTCTGCGAATGAACCGAAGTCTGATGATAGAATAAAGGCTTCCAAGATCGGATAACATTGCTGCTGGTAAAACTTTCGGGGTATAAGCTCGTGGTCCTTGAAACTGTTCTGTTCCTAACGTTTCGTCCAGAACTGCGCTAGACGTCTTCAGAGGCGTTGCTCCTCCGATGAGTCTTGCTGACTGACGGCTCGGACGTCTGAGAGCGAGATATATACTATAGGAAAGGGGACGGGACGGGATACACGTGATAAGTAGAGATGATCCTTGTCAAAGATAAAACATAACTATCAACTGTCATCTTGTTAAAGCTAAAAAAAAACTGTTTAGCGATTCTGTAGTGTTACTCTCCATGTGTAGCTAAGTTTCGTGGTCTCTTCTTTCCTGTTAAAACTACTCCTATGTTAATATATTTCAATGGATTCTCTACATAGCTGTGGATAACCGTTTGTTGTCGTACATAATTTTTTTTTCCGAAAACTTCACTTCGTGACTTTCTGACTGAAGCGAATACTCTACTATAGCCGATTTGTCTATTTTCCCCAGTCGGGAAAGACTTTTGTGCTCCTTTAGGCATGTATTGACGCTTGGCTTGGTTGTTCCAATATAAACCTTGCCACACATACTCGGAATTTTATATAAGCCACATGCTGACAGAGGAGGGCGCCTATACTTTACAGATCGGCATGCTTGACGTATTTTCTTTGTTGGTCTAAAACGTGATCTACTGTCATATTTCTGTAAAATCTTAACGCTCTGATCTGTTGTTTTTTTAATAAAAGGGAGACCAACTATATTCTTTGTTTTTCATGCTTGTCGCGCCGGCCCGGTGGCCGAGCGGTTCTAGGTGCTACCGTCCGGAATTGAGCGACTGCTACGGTCGCAGGTTCGAATCCTGCCTCGGGCATGGATGTGTATGATGTCCTGAGGTTAGTGAGGTTTAAGTAGTTCTAAGTTCTAGGGGACTGGTGGCCTCAGATGTTAAGTCCCATAGTGCTCAGAGCCATTTGAACCATCATGCTTGTCCTTCGGTCTTCCGTTATTTGGTCGTAGAATTCTCTTTACTTCTTTCGCCTAGTAGCCATTTTTCTCGAAAGCCAGCTTCAGATGTTTTAGTTCTTCGTCCAGGTATTCCGGCGTGCAGATCCATTTGGCACCATCGAGAAGGCTTTTAATGGCACCTCTCTTTTGCTTTGGATGACGATTGGAGTTCTGACACACACACACACACACATACACACACACACACACACACACACACACACACACACACATGACGTACTATTATCCATGGCTATGTAGAGAAGCCATTGAAATATATAATTATAGGTATAATTTTAAGAGGAAAGAAGAGACCATGAAACTTAGCGACGCGGCGGTTGGACAGTTCTTTTTTAATCTTTGACAAGACAACAATCGATAGTTAAGTTTTATCTTTGACAGGGATGATCTCTGCATCAGGCGAAACTACGGCCAGGCCCCCTTTTTGTGCAGTATATGTATGGCTCTCAGACATTCGACCCATCGGTCGGCAAGGCTCAACGGAGAAGCAACGCCCCTGAAGATGTCCAGCACAGTTCTGGACGAAACGTTAGGAACAGAAGGGTTTCATGGATCACGACCTTGTAGCCCGAAAGGTTTTCCGGCAACAAAGAATCGAAGTCGGCCACTCCCATTACCTACGTCTGAGCCTGTATGATCGTTCCATTTCATATCCCTACAAATCGTTGCGCCTAGGCGTTTCTATGACTTGACTGATTCCACCTGTGATTCATTGCATCCACATCTGAACGAGTCTCCTCCAGAATTTTTATTTCTGGTACACCCAGCACAGGTATCTGGGCCCGGTTCAGAGCACTCTGTGTCACGCATACAGGTGCAGCGCAGTGCCAGGGTACACGTTGAGGAACGAGGGGCCGGCTTGCGGGCCGCGCAGCGCTTACTTACAGCTGTCGGAGCTGCGGCGCCTGCCCTTGTCGCGGCGTGCCAGCGCCACGGCCGCGGCTGGCGCCGGCTCTCCCGTGTAGCGGCAGCTCCGCCGAGGAGCGCCGCCCGCACCTGTGCGCGTGCTGCCGCCTTCACTACGCAGAACGGCGCTTCTCTGAAGTCTGAGCGGCTGCTGGAAACTTATCTGTCAAATCTGTTCTCCGAACAGATCCACTTCTCTCGTCTCGCTTTGGCAATCTAGCAACTCCAGACGTCTCCCAGTTATAAATTTCCTCTTTACATTTCGCCTGTTGCTACCGTGCATTACGTAAGAATACAAAAAAGTACGTAGTATCTACAGGATATGTCTTCAAAGTTCAGTAAAAATCATCAGATGAAGAACAATGGAAGTACAAATTGCGAGGTTTACCAAAATAGGGACTGATGACCTTAGCAGTTAAGTCCCATAAGATTTCACACACCTTCGAACAATCTTTTTTTTGGTTACCAAAAAAGTAAGTTTCTTACAACGATAGAAAAAAATGACGAGTCCACATTTTTCGTAGATCCAGCAGGACACAGATGTCGCAAGCAACAGTTGGCCCTGTTCGAAACCGTGCAATATCGTCGTTATTGCTGCTGAAAAAGTCTACCTTCCGTCCTTCATCCACGGAATGCAAGGAGAGTTCTGTGATAAAATTTTCGAGCGTACTAAGTAGCAACATTCCAAACTATCACTTCTCGCTAGTGTACTGATGAGACGTAGATTGTACATTGCTAGTCCAGCAAATTATTCGGATGTCACTAATACGATCAATGGTCCAGTGATTGGCTGTTCCTCATCAGGTATGGTAGCTCGTTATGGAGAACCGTTCAGCAGCTCGCGAAAGGCAGAAGTCCCGAGTTCCAGTCTCAGTCAGGCACACAGTTTTAACCTGCCAGGAAGTTTCGATTAGTCTGCCCTTCGTCATTTTCCCATGAGCGTCCGGCAAATCCGGGAACGTGAACTTTGCAGATGTTATTACTAAACGCGTCCAAACACGACTAACGTGCTGCTATTCTTTTCTTGGCTGACGAAGGACAAACAACGGTAGACATCTATCGGAGAATGAATGTATATGGGGCAACATGTCTGCCGGAAACTACAGATGTGGAATGGGTGCTGCTGCTTCATGATAACGAACGTTCTCGTATCGCAAATGCCGTAATGCAGAAGATATGTCAACTCAAGTGGGAGACACTCGAGCACCCATCCTTTAGTCCTCTCCCCGTGCGATTATCACGCCTTTGGTCCCTAAAAAAGGTCCTTGAAATGTCGACGAATCCTGTCGGGCGAGGATGTGCAGCAGGCAGTTAAGAATTTCTTCACGCAGCAGAACACGGTGTTTCATCAGACAGGTGCGTTCAACCTTGAGTATCGGTGAGATGATTGCCATAATGGTAATGGCGATTTTGCCTTGATTCGCGTGCCGATTTGCTCTTGATGAGAACGGATCTCGCATCTATTTGAGCTAGTGGACCTGTGTGATCAAGATTCACTTTCCCGTGTATGCGCTTTTCTCTGCTAAAACCTATTTCCTTACAGACGGAAAGCTCAATAGTCGCTATAGTTACCTGTGAGCTGCGGCGACTCACTACACTGCAGTTGTGCGAAATCATGAACACAAATTTGCCGTGAACTTGTGGACTGGCACAGTCAGTGACCTGTTAATGGGTCAGTATCTGTTTCATTTTCGATTAACTGCTAGAGTACGCACTTAGTTTCTGAGAGACACACTCCCCTTGATGTCGGAGAGTATGGCAGTTGATACCCATGTAGAAGTTAGAGGACGTCATTCTGAACAACTGCTCTAAAGGTAGCGTCATGACCAATTGTGGCCGGCCGAAGTGGCCGAGCGGTTCTAGGCGCTACAATCTGGAACCGCGCTACCGCTACGGTCGCAGGCTCGAATCCTGCTTCGGGCATGGATGTTTGTGGTTTCCTTAGGTTAGTTAGGTTTAAGTAGTTCTAAGTTCTAGGGGACTGATGTCCTTAGAAGTTAAGTCCCATAGCGCTCAGAGCCAGTTTTTTGACCAATTGTGCTGGTAAATAAATTACTACAAAAATACATGTACTTGAATTGTTATCATTGTCAGCAAGACCAACAGTATATTTTCGTTGAAATATTCGACTCAAATGTTTCTGGATGATGATTTGCCACCTCAAATTAACACATGTGCCTCTCTTCATTTCTGAAAGTTTGTACATGTCGGATGCATATACTGTTTAAAACGGCACCACAAACGTTCGAGGCATAAGATTGAGGGAAACTGAAGGAGAACCGTAGAGTGTACGTAGGGGAACAAATTGAGGGTAGGAACCAAAGCTCAGAAATTTCATCCACTGATGCTACTGACAATGACAACCTAATAGAAGCCCACTGGGCTTTTGTTGTTGATGTAGTCACGGTAAAGTCAGATGATTAATTCAGGGGTACACGCATCACTTGGTTTTCATGCTATGTCATACATCTTAGAGTGAATTAGATGGTATGCAGGCATCAGACGTGCTGGAATGCAAGTTTTAGGCCCTTCCAATACGTCCAATTTTTTTCTTTTCTGTTAGTGTAAGGTTTTCATATGTTTTGTGCTATTGTAAATAATGTACCTTTACTGTACTCGGACAAAGATGACTGAGTGGGCTGCACGAGTAGTGAATAAGATCTTTGACTCTGCTTTTAGTTTTATCTGTGGTTCACTAATCAGTCGACGAGGAGCGCTTGGGTATTCTTATTTGACGCATCGTAACAAGCAGTTGAGTTCTTAAGAGAACGGGACCTGTTATTTGTGAAACTGGGAGAAACTATCCGAAATATTTTATTATGGAGATGAAAACTTGCTTATAAAGCTATTTCATTCTTTGCTTTAATGGAGAAGATTTTTGGAGGAATTTAAAAAAAAAAATGATTCAAATGGCTCTGAGCACTATGGGACTCAACTGCTGAGGTCATTAGTCCCCTAGAACTTAGAACTAGTTAAACCCAACTAACCTAAGGACATCACAAACATCCATGCCCGTGGCAGGATTCGAACCTGCGACCGTAGCGGTCTTGCGGTTCCAGACTGCAGCGCCTTTAACCGCACGGCCACTTCGGCCGGCGAATTTTTAAAGGTAACCCATGTATGCGCTAGAATAAGATGTTTGTTTGTCAAAACTATTAACTGAAGGAAATCTTTGTTCCTTAAATAACGAATAATGTTTATGATTAGTATTAATTTGATCTCTTTCTTTTCATTATGTCAAAAATTATGCAATTGATTGAGAGGTCTGTAAGTTTTGTAATGAGAGAATTTATCAGTTGTTACAGTCTTCTTGTGTTGTATAGTCCTCTTTTGTGGATAATCAAAGTTTCGTTTTTCAAGAACGAATTTTTGAAAAGTACAACCCATCTTGATCATTCTTAGTAACGTTCTGAGTATTTTGTAGTATGTGCATTGCACCTGACGCCACTCGCAGCAACAGATTTTTTCTGTTAATAATCATAAAAAAGAGTAGATTATTTTTCTTTAGCTGCTACATCTGCTGATTTGTATTTCCTTTCGAGGATGTCACTACATCAGACACAAAATATCATTCTGAACGACAGGTAAGTCACTTTTATTTCAGGGCAGATCTCATATTCGATTCAAAAATATCAGGCATTGTGCAAAGTAAGTAGGTCAATTTTCAGTGAACAATGTTGGCATTTTCAGAACAGTAACTTATTTTTGTGGTTATTCCAAGTCAAACACTGCACTTCACATCATGCACATTCATAATGTACGTCGGTAATGAGTTTCATTTATATAGTTTTCATTGAGTGCACGATTAGTTTCCTCTGGCAGTTAAACAGATTCATTTTCGTTATTTCAAATTATGGATTTCATTAAGTTTAAGCTTTTTCAAACCACTGTACACTTGTGCAATACAGGGCGGACCAACAGTTGGCAAAGCTCAGCAGTTGAACTCGATATGTAAGGTACATGTTACACAAGGAGAAAAGTTTGGAAAACAAAATATTCAGTATTCACACACACAGACAATTTTTTAAATTGAAGACTTGCATTAAAATTATCCTGAATAATATTTCCTAACCATCAAAAAATGGTTCAAATGGCTCTGAGCACTATGCGACTTAACTTCTGAGGTCATCAGTCGCCTAGAAATTAGAACTAATTAAACCTAACTAACCGAAGGACATCACACACATCCATGCCCGAGGCAGGATTCGAACCTGCGACCGTAGCGGTCACGCGGTTCCAGACTGAAGCGCCTTTAACCGCACGGCCACACCGGCCGGCCCCTAACCATCAAAAGTGACTGTTTTGCGGACCGCAATTGACTATTTATGTTTCCTTTTACTTGAAGCTCGTGTTCGTGTTTTCTTCGATTTATGTTAAAGAAGTTGTTGAAATTTCAGCCTTGTACACCGCCTGGTTGCTACAGTGTCCAGTTATGAAGATGGTGAAAAGCACTCTCTGGGTTGTGAGGTGTTGGTTGAGCTGTTTAGCACACCCCGAACGTGCTAAAGATACGATCCAGGTGACTACAGGGAAGGGAAGCTTCCCATAAAGTCACGCAATTTATAGGAGACAAGGTCGCGCCATGAATAACCTAGTTTTAAATGAGATTTGCTAAAGATGGCTGAATTAAGTGTGAGAGTGTGAGCAATTACACCTCATCATATTAATGAAGGGATCCATCAAACTCATGAAAGGAAAATAGCGGTCACTGTAACAGATTTGCTATAAAATATCAAACAAAATCATTTACCTGCTGAGTCAAGAATGCAAACATTTAATAAGTGACCAAGGAATTGCAAGTACGAATTATAGCCTTACCACAGATGGTTGGAAACATAAAAGAATGATATGACACTATGTCACGAACAGAGTCAGTGACTGTCAATAGGGTTAGTGATTTAAACAAAGGCCCCAGAAATGCACATGGTGGGTGCAACTAGCTGGCTGTGAAAATGCCTGGAAATTCTCATTTCAGCCCTAAATCAGAGATATCTCTCTATGCAGCCCTATCTCAATCATCTGCAGCGCCCCCGAAGCAAGTGTGTTCACTTACATCTCCGGAAAACAACTGTGAGCTAGATGGCGTCCCTGAAGCACGTATGTCCTCCGAAACTTAGCTGGTTCTGCCAGCGTCGGAATCTTGCTGACGAGCTGCAGCAGACTTTGCGGGTACCGACCAACAATAATTATATAAACAAGTTTAACAATTTCCTATTCTTGTGGATTTGTCGCAGAACGTTTCAGGGAAAGTCTTGAGTACATCGGAAATAAATATCCAAATTATCCATTAGTTAAAGGGGAGACTTTAATCTGGCTTCCACTGACTGAGAAAATTACACGTTTATCACAGGTGGAGAAGCAAAGACTCGTGTGAAGTTATTCTAGGAGCGCTCTCAACATACAATCTTGAGCAATTGGTTAGAAAACCAACTTGAGGTGGGAACATATTAGATATCTAGGCGACAAACAGTTCTGATCTTTTTCAGGAAGTAAATCTAGAAGAAGGTATTTGTGACCATAACGTCGTTGTGGCTTCTAAGTCAGTGGAAGTTGCTAAAAAGCCAAAGAAACAGCGTAGAGTTTTCTCGTTTGGGAAAGCAAATAAAAGTGTCATTAATGAATATCTTTATAGTCAGCTCCAAGCATTCACCGCGGGACACAAAGATATTGAGCATCTTTAGTCGGAATTTAAAGGTATTGTCCATCACTTGCTAGAGAAATATGCGCCTAGCAAAAGTAAAGGGTGGGGAAAGGATCCACCTTGCTTCAACACACATATTAGGAAGTTGCTGAGAAAGCAGTGAATTTTGCACAGTCGTTTTAAACGTAGTCACTGCCCCGATGACAAACAGAAATTATGCGAAATGAAAGCAGCTGTCAAAAGGTCAATGAGAGATTCTTTTAACGAATTTAAAGCAATATTTTATCTGCAAATTCTAAAAATAACCCCAAAAAATTTTGGTCGTACGTAAGGCCTATGAACGCTACAAATAATTCATTACCTTCTCTTGTTGACAGTACGGATGATGTAACGGATGGTGATTAACAGAAAGCGGAAATTCTAAACCTAGCTTTCAAAAACTCGTTTTCGGTAGGGGACAGCAGCACCATTCCCCCTTTCAATTATCGAACAAACGCAGGGATGGTTGACATAGTGTTTAGTGTATCTGGGATTGTAAAACAGTTAAGATCCTTAGACGCCAGGAAGGCATCTGGCCCAGACGGTACCCCGTAAGATTTTATGTTGACTATGCTACAAATATAACGCCATTCGTATCCATCACCTATCAGAGATCATTGGAATAGCGGAAAGTTCCACGGGACTGGAAAAAGGCCCAGGTCATAGCAATCTATAAAAGGGGTAGAAAATCGGATGCACGTAATTACCGGCCAATTTCACTGACGTCGATTAGTTGTAGAATCATGGAACATATATTGTGTTCAGACATAATTACCTTTCTAGGCTCTGAGAAGTTCATCTGCAGAAACCAGCATGGTTTTAGGAAACAGCGGTCATGCGAGACACAGCTGGCCCTCTTTGTGCATGATATACAACAGGCTCTAGATACCGGCTTCCAGGTTGATGACATATTCCTCGACTTTCGAAAGGCGTTCGACTCAGTTCCGCACTGGCGATTGCTCCGAGAAGTGTGCGCTTACGGTCTACCCGATGACATATGCGGTTGGATAGAAAGTTTTCTAACAGACAGAGAGCAGCATGTCGTTCTGAATGGGGAGACTTCAAGAGAAACAAGCGTAACATCAGATGAGCCTCAGGGCAGCATAGTAGGTTCGCTGCTTTTTACGACTTACATAAAAGATCTGGTTGATGGTACTGACAGCGGCATTAGACTGTTTGCCGATGATGCTGTAGTCTACAGGAAAGTAGTATCACATGAAAGTTGTGAAGAAATCAATGAGGATTTGTAGAAAATAAATGCGTGGTGTAATGACTGGCAGTTGCCTCTCAATATTAGTAAGTGTAAACTACTGCGTCAAATAAAGCGAAAATCCCTATTAATGTACGAGTACAAAATAAATGACCTGTCTTTGGAAGCGGTAACATCTGTCAAGTATCTAGGCGTGTCTATTCGAAATGATCATAAATGGAACAATCAGATTACGCAAGTAACGGGTAAGGCGGACTCTAGACTGCGGTTTATTGGTAGAATCCTGCAGCGATGCAATCATTCAACAAAGGAAATTGCTTACAATACTTTAGTTCGTACAGTGTTGGAGTATTGTTCGTCAGTATGGGAGCCTTACCAGTTGGGTCTGATTCAAGAGATTGAGGAGATCAAAGAAGAGCGGCAAGGTTCACGACTGCCACATTTAGCCATCGCGAGAGCGTTACAAATCTCAGAGAAAGTTTGAAGTGAGACACACTTGCAGATAGATGACGCGCTAAACGGAAGGGGCTGCTCACTAAATTCCAAAATTCGATCTTCGCCGAAGATGTGGAGCATATATGATTACCACCAACTTTCATATCGCGGCAATCACCATTCAAAGATAAGGGAAATTAGAGTTCGTACTGAGGCTTTCAGACAGTCGTTTTTCCCTAGCGCGATCCGCGAGTGGAACGGTGGTGGTGGTGGTGGGGGGGGGGGGGGGGGGGACATGACTTTGGCGCGAATAGTGTCCTCCGCCACACACCGCTTGGTGGGTAGCGGAGTGTATATGTAGATGTAGAACAATGATATTTCACTTGCGACTAAGTCCACAGCACACATTCGTTACGCTAGGAGGTGCGTTACCATACGTTTTGTATCGTGTTTTCATTAAAATGATGGCCTCTCATCCAAGCACTGTACGACTAGATACAGATCTGGGCTGAAGCGATTGATGCTGCCATAGACAGCAGCTCTGTATACTAAACGACCGGAGTTCCCAGCGTTGGCTGGTTACGTATTTACTTCATTCTCCTATTAATCCGACACTTGTTGATGGCCCAACACTGAAATCTGCACCAAATTGCGAAAGGGTTGCACTTCTGTGACGTTGAACGACTCTCTTCAGTCGTCGTTGGTCCCATTCTTGCAGGATATTTTTCTCACCGCAGCGATGTCGGAGATCTGTTTTTTTACCGGATTCCTGGGATTCACGGTATTTTTTACCGGATTCCTGGTATTCACGGTATTTTTTACCGGATTCCTGGTATTCACGGTACACTCGCAAAATGGTCGTGTTGGAAAATCCTTACTTCATCGCTAGCTTGGAGATGCTGTGTCCCATCGTTCGTGGGCCGACTATAACACTGCTTTCAGACTCACTTAAATCTTGATAACTTGCCATTGTACCAGCAGTAACTGATCTAACAACTGCGCAGACACTTATCTTATATAGGCGTTGCCGACCGGAGCACCGTATTATGGCTGTTTACATATCTCTGTATTTGAATACACGTGTCTACTCCAGTTTCTTTGGCACGTCAGTGTATATTTCACATATAATTAACAAATTTTACACAAATTTGTACATATACCCGTAGTTCACCTTTATCTCTTGCGAATTTCGCCCTGCAGTTTTATGTTGAGGCAGATCAGTGTTTATGACGTTATACCTCCTGAAGAATGTGTCGTAAAGTGTTATAACGTTGTACATACATTCAACGGCGTATGTGGATACTATCTGCAAAATATGCTGTGAATATAGTTAGTAGCAAAGAACTTATAAATTTAAATGGTATACATGATGAGACAGTTTTTCACGCATCTCAGTGTTTATGACGTTATATCTGCTGAACTATATGTCATACAATGACGTAATTTTACAGAAACAGTCATTGGTATATGTGAATACCGTCCGTAAAACGTGTCACGAATGCAGTTAGTAGTAAAGAAGCAATAAATTAAAACGTCATGCTTGAAGCGACAGTTTTTCTGCACGGATAGGGAAAATGTAGTAAGTGAAAAATTTGTTTCTTTTCATCAATTTGCGGGCGCTATCACCGAGATCAAGTTTCGAAAAGGTTTAAAATTATGTGTAATGTTTGTTGCAAGTCACTAAGTGCTCTCATGCTCGAATATTGGATGAACAAAGTCTGGTATTCGCGCTTCTTTCTGACCAGCCTTTGTGAGACGGGTGGTTCTTGCCTCTACAGCAATTCTTTTTAGACAATGAGTGATACGTGAACCAAGGTTGATTGAAATAGATCCAGTGGTTTAGGAGGTGTGGGACATACGTACGTATATACATACGAGTACATATATGCATACACAGAGACATACACACATACATACAAACATTTTAAAAATATATAGTGAGTTTGCATCCTGTATACCCTAAAATAATCTACAAATTCAGTTCTAGAGTTTTCTCCTGCTCTACTCTACATGTCCGATAAGTAAAATTTCGATTTTTGTTATCCTTCCTGATATGCACCTTTAAAAATGGATTGAAGTTTAGGGTTTAACGTCCCGTCGACATCGAGGTCATTACAGAAGGAGCACGAACTCAGATTATTTCAACGATGAGGAAGGAAATCGGGCGTACCTTTTCAGAAGAACCATCCATCACAGAAAACCCAAATCAAGATGACCGGAAGCGGGTTCGAACCGTCGTCCTACCGAATCCGAGTCCAGTGTGCTGACCACTGCGCCACCTCGCTAGGTGCATCTTTAACAGTCAGCTGTCTATTTTGTGACCCGTTAATTTTTTTAGAGTTTCAAATTCAAGTTCTTCAGTAATCATTGTACTTTGGTGAGGGACATAAGGAGGAGCTGTTAATGTAAAACTTACAATGTTATGAGTAATCGAAATTACGTGTAACTGCAAAATTACTTTTTTAAATATCTGTTATTCAGGAACTTCTTAAGAAAAGGAAATTGCCGGTGTACCTGCTCCAGATCAATATTATTATATGAAGATAGTAACTATTCTCGAAAGAACAGACACCATTGATGACCGTGCAGCTTCTCTAGAATAAATGATAATTCATTGAAGCCCTCAGCTGCCGACAGGTATTGTTGATATACGTTGATGGGGACAGCTGGAAATGTGTGCCCCGATCGGGACTCGAACCCGGGATCATCTGCTTTCATGGAAGACGCTCTATCCATCTTTTTTTGTTGTTGATCGTTGTGTTTGGTCGTTGCGGACGTCACATGAGATCCGTTCATGTTTGTTTTGTTGATCCTTCCACTCAGTTTTTTGTTACAGAGGCCAACCAGCACTCTGACCGAACACGCTGAGCTACCGTGCCGGCTCCATCTGAGCCACTGAGGACACAGATGAATAGCGCGACTGCAGGGATATATCTCTCGCACGCTTCCCGTGAGACCCACATTCCCAACTGTCCACAATCTACATTCGTAATGTACCTAATAGACATTTGCCCATCCATTCATTACTCGCGCACACTAAGGTGACGATTCCCGTAAGAGTTCGGGCAACCTGTGCGCATTCTCACAGACAAAGGTCAATGGCTGGGTAGCCTTTAACTATATATATATATATATATATATATATATATATATATATATATATATGAAGATAGTAACTGTTCTCGAAAGAACAGCTATCATTGATGACCCTGCAGCTTCTCTAGAATAAATGATAATTAATTGAAACCCTCAGCTGCCGACAGATGGATAGAGCGTCTGCCATGTAAGCAGGAGATCCGCTGTTCGAGTCCCGGTCGGGGCACACATTTTCAACTGTCCCCATCGAGGTGTATCAACAACGCCTGACGGCAGCTGAGGGTTTCAATTAATTATCATTTAAATATTATTGCTTTCTCACGGTCAACGTGATCTGTTTCTTCCTTCTAATTTATATATACAGAACGACGGATTCTCCATTTATTCCCAAAGGAATTACATTTAGTGTTTGCCATTATTACTCTATGTACATATTCTCGCCAGTTTTTACACATTTTGAGTGACAGTTAAAAACAACGAGAAAACCTCGAGTTGTGGACTGGAGCGTGGTGTTATCAGTGCTGTGTGCTGGCAGACACAGGTACCACGGAAAGGTTGCTCGATTGGAGCGGTGGGTATACCGGCGCCTGCACGAAGCTCTTCATGGTATGTGTCTGTCCCAACTGCATCTCATGAAACACTGCTGTCACAGCCACTAAAAGCGTTACGGTAATGCAACGATGAAGGAGTCTGAAAAATAGGGTGAAGTCAGTCCTAACGTTTCCTCACCTAATTGTCGTAGGCATGTTCCGTAGTCCATGTTGCATGAACGCCCGCCACTCGTGCAATATGTGAGGGATAATCTTCGGTTGCACTAGAACTATCGTACAGTTAGTGGTCCTGCGGCGGCGCTGGGGGACTTGGGAGATGAAAGTCGGCTCTCTCGGTACGGAGGACGGTAAATCACGCGGCGCTGGCCGGGGTCGGGACAGGGTGGGAATGGGCGGGCAGAGGGCGTCCGTCCACACCACGCCAAGGCGCGAGTCGCCCATAACTCAGCGCGCCCTTCCCCTGCCTCCGGATCCCTGCCCTTTGACCCTCTAAGGGCTGTGAGGCGGCAAGTCTCCAGGTGATCGATGTTACGACCCTACACCATTTCCGATCTGTGTCGACAGCCAGATTATCGATCGACACAAGAACTGTGCCACTATCTGAGGTAATTTATAATGGCTATCTCGACACGTTTTTAATTTAATGTGCGTTTTAACCTATGGGGAAATTTTAGGGGTATGGAATATAAATCAGGGAGCTCTATTGTGCACTTTCCGCTGTATGCGTTTAACTGTGTTTTCCTTGTCAGTTTTCGGTAGTCAGGCCTGCTGCTACATTAACTATTTATTTTGACGTATGTGAAGTGAGACAAAAAATATGAATATCGTCCGTCAATAGTACTTTAAAGAAATATCCTTTGCTGTATGTAAAATATTACGAGTTCAGGTATAGGATGTTACAGAAACAATATCATAACAAATCCACTTCGTACAACTACATCTAGCCGCGCGGGGCATGGGTGTGTGTGTTTGTCCTTAGGATAATTTAGATTAAGTAGTGTGCAAGCTTAGGCAAAAATGGTTCAAATGGCTCTGAGCACTATGGGACTCAACTTCTGCGGTCATTAGTCCCCTAGAATTTTTTTTTTTTTTTTATTCTTTATTAACAACAACAATATTAATTATACATATTTAGCCCACCTCCTAATATGATTAGTGGGCCGTAATTGTTCCATGAGTCTAAAGAATATTTTTGCAGCTAATTTTACAATTTATGTTAGTGAGCTACATTTAAGTTCCTAAGCTAGTGTTGAATTTCTACCGTAACTATGGACACTTTAATTTCCTACAATTTGTATTAGTGAACTACTACTTGTTAATTCCTGATCTAGTGTTAATTTCCTACGGTAGCAATGGGCAGTTAATTTAACCTACTTCTAAACTGAGAATGACTACTAACTGCAGCGTCACAGGTGTGCCAGTAAGTTACAAACCTACTTGGAAAGGCCTGGCTCCCCGAGCTAACCCCGAGGAGCATGCCCCTGGCACTGGGCCGGCCAAGGTTAGTAATCGCTGCAGTTTCCTATGTTAGTATTCTAATCTACGTCCTACTCTACTAACTTAACCTACGTCTTAATTGGTGCATTGTCGTAGTTGGTGTGATTGATCCCATCCCCCTAATCCCGTACGTGGCGGTTTCCAACTGATGAAAGTCGGCCATTCCACGCACAGGCGGTATGGGATTGGGATCAGGTCTTAATCGGTTGGTTGGTTGAAATTTGGTATCTACTCTTGATCCCTTAGGTACTCTATTAGAACTTTTCGTGATACCTCTTCTGCCAGAGCATTCAAGGTCTGAAAAGTGTCTTCCTGTCTTAGAAGGTCGTATGTCTCGTTGTGTGGAAGTCTATCTCTATATGTTGTCGCCACGTCGTTGAAGAGAGGGCACTCGAAAACCACATGTTCAGGAGTTCCTTCTGCTGCGCCACAGTCGCATTCGGGGGTTGCCCTTTTCCCAAACCGACATAAGTATGAATTTAGAACTAGTTAAACCTAACTAACCTAAGGACATCACACACATCCATGCCCGAGGCAGGATTCGAACCTGTGACCGTAGCGGTCTCGCGGTTCCAGACTGCAGCGCCTAGAACCGCACGGCCACTTCGACCGGCTGTAAGCTTAGGGACTGATGACCTTAGCAGTTAAGTCCCATAAGATTTCACACACATTTGAACATTTTGAACAACTACATCATACTCTGCAAATCACCTAACGGTGTGTGATGGACGGCAATTCTGGTACCACTAACTGAGATCCATTACTCTGTTCCGCACGCGAATGGCGCGTGGAAAGAATGTTTGTCGGTAAGTCTCTAATTTCTCGAATTTTCTCGTCGTGGTCATTACGCGAGATGTGTAAGGGACGAAGTACTATGTTGCTCGACTCTTCCCAGAAAGTGATCTCTCGAAGTTTCAGCAGTAAGCCTCTCCGTGATGGACAACGCCTCTCTTTTAACATCTTCCAGTGGAGTTTATTGAGCAGCTCTCTATCGCTCTCACGTCGACTAAACGATCCCGTGACGAAACGTGCCGCTCTTGGCTGGATCTTTCCTATCTCTTCTATCAGTCCTAGCTGGTAAGCATCCCATGTCGATGAAAAATACTCAATAAGAAGCTGCTAATAAGCCATTTCCTTCGTGGGTGAGTTACATTTTCTATGAATCTGAGTCTGGCATACGTTTTTCTACTATTTGTTATATGTCGTCATTCCACTTTAGGTCGGTCTGGATAGTTAGTCCTAGATATTTTACGGTAGATACCGTTTTCAGCAGTTTCTCATCAATAGTGTAGCTGTAAAATAGTGGGTTTCTTTTCCTGTGTATACGCATTAAGTTACATTTATTTATGTTCAGCGTCAGCTGTTAGAGCCTGCACCACCCGTTATTCCCCTGGAGATGATTCTGCAAATCGATACTGTCTTTTGTTGTTGCTACTTTGTTCTAGAGAGCCACATCATCTCCGAAAATCCTTAAAGAGCATCCGAAGATTTCTACTAGGTAATTTATATACATTGTAAACAGTAACGGTCCTGTCATACTTGCTCGGGGCACACCGCAAATTAGCTTTAGCTCTGTCAGTTTTATCTCGTTAAGAGCAACGTGTTGAGTTCTGTCTACAAGGAAGTCTTGAATCCAGTCGCAAATCTGATCCGATTCTCAGTAAGCTCGTATTTCCATCACTAAACGGTATTGCCTGACGTCATCAACCTGATGGCTCTGAGCACTATGGGACTCAACAGCTATGGTCATCAGTCCCCTAGAACTTAGAACTACTTAAACCTAACTAACCTAAGGACAGCACACAACACCCAGCCATCACGAGGCAGAGAAAATCCCTGACCCCGCCGGGAATCGAACCCGGGAACCCGGGCGTGGGAAGCGAGAACGCTACCGCACGACCACGAGATGCGGGCCATCAACCTGAGCGCCCTTGTCTATAGCGCTACGAATGTCATGGAGGAACAGAGCGACCTGAGTCTTGCAAGATCTCTCTTTGTGGAATTCATGTTAATTTTTACAGAGAAGCCGACAACTGTGGCCGAGCGGTTCTAGGCGCTTCAGTCTGGAACCGCGCAACCGCTACGGTCGCAGCTTCGAATCCTGCCTCGGGCATGGATGTGTGTGATGTCCTTAGGTTAGTTAGGTTTAAGTAGTTCTAAGTTCTAGGGGACTGATGACCTCAGATGTTAAGTCCCATAGTGCTCAGAGCCATTTGAACCATGTGCACTTAAAAACATCTTTTCACCCCATAGATTGTCAAAAATCTTTAATTTTGTTGCTTAGCTGTGTGTAAGTCTGACAATCAATGACACACTATCTGATAAAGAGGATCCGGGCACTTATCAGTGGACATTTTTACGGGGTGTATCCATCCTTTGACTTTACGACTGTTGGAATTCCGCTGGGGACACTTTAAATGAGGTGTCTGAATGTCTGCGGACGAATAGCGACCCATTCTTCCGCAAGAACCGAAACCAGAGAAGGATGGAATGAGAAGCGAAATTGACGTTGTATAACTCACCCGAAACGTGTCCCATTTGGCTGAAGTCGGGCTCTGTGCTGGACAGTCCATTTTAGGAATGTTATTATCTACAAACCATTGCCTCACATATGCGTCTTTATAACAAGGGTCACTCTCATGCTGATAGAACAATCACCGTCTACGAACTGTTCCTCTCCTGTATGCATAACATAATGCTGTAAAATGTATTGATATCGTTCTACCTTTAGTGCCTTCTTAAGAGCGATAAGGTCACCGCACACTAATCAAGAAATACACCGCCTCCTCCCTACTTCACTGTTAGCTCTGCACGTGGTGGCAGGTAACGTTCCCCAGGCATTCCACAAACACAAACCCATCCATCCGATTTACACAACGTTTCGCTGGATTCATCACGCCGAAACACTCGTTTCCAGTCATCCACTGTCCACTTGTGTCGCTCTTTACACCACTTCAAACGTCGCTTAGCACTGACCACAGAAATGTGTGGCTTATGAGGAGCTGCTCGACCACTGTACCCTACCCCACTCTTCTTAACTCCCTACGGACAGTCATTGTGCTGTCTGAACAGCTGGTAGCGTTTTGGAACTCATGAGTGATTAATTCCGCTAATTTGGTGCAATTTTTACAGCCGCCCTCCGAAATGCTTGTCGGTTGCTGTCTGTCAGTACATATGGTATGTCTGCCCTTGGCTTAGCTACAGTTATTCCTTCGCGTTTGCACTTCACAGAATCACAGTCACATCGCCAGCAGTGGATTTGTTACTCAGGTTACAACAAGTGATTAGTCCACATTCGAAGTCAACCATTCTGCAGTTACTGCACCTCTACTGACAACGCATTACTTCCCGACTCCTTTTTCTACTGTTGTAAGAAGGCTGTTTAGGTTTTTATGTTGGTAACGTCACGTAGCGCTCTGTATGAAAAACACTGGCTGTGCTGTGTGCAGTCTGAGGCTGGTTGGCATTGTTGGAATATTTGCTATTGTAGCGTTGCGCAGTTGGTAGAATGGTTGAGATACTCGATTCGGTCAGACAATCGTTCGAATACCCGTCCGCCCATCGAGATTTAGGCCTCCGTGGCCTAAATCCCCTCACGCAAATGCCAGGATGGTTCCTTTGAAAGCGACATCCTCAAATTCTTCTCCTAATCTCAGCTTGTGGTTTGTTTGTGATAACATCGTCGTCAATGGGACGTTAAAATCTGATCATCGTTTTATCCTTGGATGTTGTTAGGCTGATATTCTTCTTTCTTCTGAGTCACGATCGGAGTAAAAAAAACTATGCTTCCACATAACAACTGCATCTCTGCTATGTTATCTTTGCAGTGATTGTACTCAGGGGGAATTCTCGAGTAATCGACAAATGCGAACTTTTTTGGCTCTGGTGGAGATGAGTTTCGGTGACCATTCGATTAGGCTTCTGACTAACAAGACCGCCTAACTCGATTGTGTTAACGACTCTGAGCGTAAGAGTACTGAAGAAAAAAATACTTCTCTCATTATACAGTAAATATTTGTCTTGGCTTATTAGCGTAAGATTTTCTTTTTTAAGTGATCACTTTGCCCATGTGCTATGAAAAGTTTCATCAAAATCTGACAATCAGTTTACTGCACACTGCGTTTCACTATACGGTGACTGTTCAGATGTGTCCTTTCCATTTCACTTTCCTGCCTCGACACGAACTGCAAGGGAACAAACACGAGAAATTTCTATCAGGAACATTAACTTTCCGCTTACTGGCGGCCGTGACACTACTTATAAGACACTTTGGGTTAATATCGGGAGGACTGGGTTCAAGTCGCGGTCTGACTATCCGAATTTACGTTTTTGTGGTTTCCTTGAATTAGATGGGTTGTTGCGTTTGCTGTTTTCCGCAACATGTATTTATTTTATAAATCCTAGCACCTTTTGCTTGCTACAACCTAATATTTACTTTGCAAATGCGATTCGCTTTTTATATTAAATACATCTTCTGTCGATATTTCGCTGAAAAATATGCTTTTTTTTACCGATGATACCTGAAGATTGGAAACAATTCACACTATAACTTATCCATAAATGAATTTTTGTTTACTGTTACTCTTCTTTCCTGTGGACATCTGCGTCTCCTCTCATCTGATAACAGGTTAGAGACCGCAAATTCAGCACATGTTGACGTCCAGATCTTTTGACATCCTTTGTTTCACACATTTTTTCTAGTTACCTAAATGACGTCCATCTGCTAAGCTGGGTGGTACCGTGCTAACCTCTCATGCAACCGGGCGCGGGTTCGATTCCCGGTCAGGTTGTAGATTTTCTCCGTTAGTGGACTAGATGTTGTGTTGTCCTCATTATCGTTTCATCCTCAACACCGGCGCGCAAGTCGCCCACTGTGGCATCGATTGAAATAAGACTTGCACTTGGCGCCCGAACTTCCCCAGTTGGGGCCTCCTGGCCAACAATGCCATACGCTCCTTTCATTTTTACCTAAATGACGTGAAACGCGTCGCTGCTGATCTGGCAAGACCTTCGGATTTATAATATGAGACCTATAAAGATTCTGTCGTTAAGAACTGTTTGTTTGTGTGCAGTTTCTCGTCTTGGTTTTTGGTGTTAGTTTTACCAAGCTATCGTTTGTTCACTTCTGTGGGGGGGGGGGGGGGGGGAAGAGGACTGTAAGATGGATAGAATAGCTGCGAGAAAGTGCCTAAAAGACGGAGGCGTCTATGTGTTCAAATACTTGGACTTTTTGTTTAGACATTATTTGGAGGCATCAGAGAAGAATGAGAGGAAAAGACCTGTGTGGCAGATCATATATGGGGATATAGTTCTAAAATTTATTTATGTGAAAATTATAATGTAATGTGTCTAGAATATATAAGTATCATTTATAGAAAGAAAATCTACATTATTCCATAAAAATCCGCTGAAGATTATCCTAATGTAACATGCGAAATGTGCCTCTAAACCAGTATCATAGTGCAATATAAAAAGGCGTTTAAACTTATAAAACAAATATTTCCCGTAACAAGGTAAAAGCTGGGATGGTTTCTAAAAGCTTAAGTTGCATATTTTCCACAAAATCCCTTGAAAATTAGATCAATGTAAGAGGCGAAACGTGCCTGTAAACGAATATTATAGTGTAGCAGGAACAGGTGTTTGAACTTATGAAACAAATACTTTCCCTAGTAAGACAACTGTTGGAATGGTTATTGTGGAAAGACACGTCTTCATCGATCGAAGCTTGTGCCCAGTCTGAAACGGTCTCGCGGTCGGCGGGACGTAAAACCCCAGTCTTCCATTTGTCCTTAATGCGTAGCAGACGTGTTTCATCCTCTTTGTATTGCCAGCCTGCACTGCTAGTGCCGTAAGGCATGGTGTAGAAAGCGAGCAGAAGCCGCGTGCCGTGTGGGCGCTCCGCTATTCCCACGTGGGCGTCCGCCGTGCCCTGCCCGGCACGTGTGCCGCCGGTGTTTACCTGCCGCTGCACGTGCGGCGCTGCGTGCCGTCTACGATGACGATGATGGCCTCCCGCCGTGGAATACACTACCTCCTAGCTCTAACACTAGTGATTTTCAAAGAGAACTGCATCTGGTCAGTTACCGTTTTTCATTTGTTGCATAAGGCTTTCGTGAATCCAAAGGTGTCTGTGCAGAACGATTTAAACTGGAACGGCCATATAAAATTAATTGTTGGAGAGGCATACGCCAACCTGAAATTCGGAAAGAGAATCCTCAGAAAGTTAGTCCGCGTATAAGGAGCAGTCACATGAAATCGAGGCAGATGGCAAAAAAGGTAAGTAAACTGTTTGTTATTTCAAAATAGTAAAAAAAAAAAATGGCTCTCAGCACTATGAGACTTAACTTCTGAGGTCATCGGTCCCCTAGAACTTAGAACTACTTAAACCTAACTAACCTAAGGACATCACACACATCTATGCCCGAGGCAGGATTCGAACCTGCGACCGTAGCGGTCGCGCGGTTCGAGACTGTAGCGCCTAGAACCGCTTGGTCACGTTTGGCCGGCTCAAAATAGTCGTCAGAACTGTTAATACATTTCTCCCGCTCTGAAACAAGAAAGTAAATGCCTTCATGGAAAAAAGTTTGCGGTTGCTTATTGAACCATCATTTACCAAGGTGTGCACCTCCTCGGCCGAAGCAAATCGACGGCCGCGAATGTCTTTCTTCAGGACTCAAATAATATCTTATTCGCGTGGAAAGAGATCGGGACTGTATGGAGGATGTGTAAGGCCTTCCCTGCGAAACTTCTCCAGAGTAGTCGAAATAACCTTGGCAACTGGGGGGTTCGACAAAAGTATCACGCCTAAAACTCGTTCAGTACGCTGAGAAGAACAACGAAATGTCTTGTAAGACGAAAACTAACCCTCGTACAGAAGTAGTTGTATTTCCTACACTTTAGAGTTAGTATATCCAATGTGTAAAATTCAGGTGGTATGATATCTAAAGCTCTGCTCTTTAATGCTAAAACCGAAGATGTCTTCAAAAACGCCTGTGATATTATAAAATGATTCGCTGTTAAGTTGGTTCTCCATACATTGCACTCACAAGGGAACCTCCCCATCACACCCCCCTCAGATTTAGTTATAAGTTGGCACAGTGGATAGGCCTTGAAAAACTGAACACAGATCAATCGAGAAAACAGGAAGAAGTTGTGTGGAACTATGAAAAAAATAAGCAAAATATACAAACTGAGTAGTCCATGCGCAAGATAGGCAAAATTATGAATAGTGTTAGCTCAGGTGGGCCGTGGTCCCGTGGTGCCGCCATGGTAACTCAGCGAGTTCGGTCAGAGGGTTAGCTGCCCTCTGTAATAATAAAAAAAAAAAAAACTGAGTTAATGGGTCAACGACGAATTTAATGGGTGTCTTGCGATGTCCGCACCGAGCAGATACAACGAACGAAAACGAACAAAATGAGATTGAAAACAAAACAAAAAAGTGGTTAGCGTGAGGAGCTGCGGAACGAGAGGTCCTTGGTTCAAGTCTTCCCTCGAGTGAAAAGTTTACGTTTTTTATTATCGCAAAGTTATGATCTGTCCGTTCGCTCATTGACGTCTCTGTTCACTGTAATAAGTTTAGTGTCTGTTTTGCGACCGCATCGCAAACCGTGCGATTAGTAGACGAAAGGACGTGCCTCTCCAATGGGAACCTAAAACATTTGATCGCAACGTCATAGATCAACCGATTCCTCCACCGGGAAACACGTCTGATATATTCTATACGACACTGGTGACGGCGTGTGCGACACATGACAGGAATATGTTGTCGACCCACCTAACTTGTACACTTGGCGAAAGGGTAAAAAGATTCTTCTACCTTGCCTGATTTACGTTTTCTTGTGGATGTGTTAATCACTCCCAAAAAAAGTGATGAAAACATAAAGAGTTTGTCACATAAACTACAACAAATGAATGCAACAGTTCCACAGTCGCATTTGACGGACGGACGGACAGATAATAATCGTCTGAAAATAAAAAATTAACTTTTCACGCGAGGGAAAACTTGAACCAAGGACCTCTCGTTCCGCAGCTGCTCACGCTAACCACGGGACCACGGCGCTCCTGAGCGCCCACTGTCCTTGATGTTGCATATCTTACACGTGGACCACTCAGTTTGTACATTTTGCTTATTTTTTTCATAGTTCCACAAGTTCTTCCTGTTTTCTCGACTGATCTGTGTTCAGTTTTTCAAGACCTATCCACTGTGCCAACTTACAACTAAATCTGAGGGGGGTGCGAAGGGGAGGTTCCCTTGTCAGAGGAATCTAAGAACAACATGAACTATCTATATCTAACGGCTGTCAGTGTCAACAAAAATATGATTTTCTGTGTGTCACATAATTATTGTCCGAATTTAAAAATTTAAAATCATGTCGTTATTCACTCATTAAAAGGTACAATGTCACGGTATAAGATTAACACAGTAAGTCAAGTATTAAAGTTAGAAACTGTGTATATGAGCACGCCTTGAGGCAACATAATTAACAGCGAGCAAAATTACCCAACTTTATAGTCATCCAGAGTTCTGGCATGAGAGCACTTAGCGACTTCCAACAAACTTTCCATCTAATTTCAAACCGTCAAGAAAGCTTTTCTTCCGGTCATCTCCCCACAAAATGATGTAAGGAGACGCGTTTACCGCTGACTACATTTTCGCTGTTCATGTAGTAAAACTCGAGCATCAGCCAGGAAGTTTTATTTTATTATGTCTTTACCACTAAATGTTGGTTAGTTGGTTGATTTGGGGGAGGGAACGAAACAGCGACGTCATGGGTTACATCGGGTTAGGAAAGGATGGGGATGGAAGTCGGCCGTGCCCTTTCAAAGGAACCTTCCCGGCATTTGTCTGAAGCGATTTAACGAAATCAATTAAAACCTAAATCACGATGGCCGAACGCGGGTTTGAACCATCATCCGCCCGACTGCGAAAAAATGTTCAAATGTGTGTGAAATCTTATGGGACTTAACTGCTAAGGTCATCAGTCCCTAAGCTTACACACTGCTTAACCTAAATTATCCTAAGCACAAACACACACACCCATGCCCATGTTTTACATGTGAGAGTTCGATTCTTTAAAGAATCAAGGATGGGGTTACTGGTACATAGTCTTCTGGCCAAGAGAAGTCTACTACACTGTAGATGATGCAGTAGGCTCGGGGCCGCAGCTTCACGAGTCTACCTCAGCCGACAACTGAACGCGATTTTGTAAACGTCTCTATGGCAACACTTCAGTGTTGTCTCAGTTTTGTAGATGGCTGCTGTTTTCGGCTGCAGCCATTAGCGCTTCGCAGTTGAAAGCTGGCAACAGCGCTACGAGCTGTAAGGAATCTACGTACGCCGCGCCGGCCAGTGTGGCCGACTGGTTCTAGGCGCTTCAGTCTGGAACGGCCCGAACGCTACGGTCGCAGTTTCGAATCCTGCCTCGGGCATGGATGTGTGTGATGTCCTTAGGTTAGGTAGGTTTAAGTAGTTCTAAGTTCTAGGGGACTGATGACCTCAGATGTTAAGTTCCATAGTGCTCAGAGCCATTTGAACCATTTTTGAACGTACGCCGCCCCGACTGTAGCGCCAAATATACCGGGTGATCAAAAAGTCAGTATAAATTTGAAAACTTAATAAACAACGGAATAATGTAGATAGAGAGGTGAAAATTGACACACACGCTTGGAATGACATGGGGTTTTATTAGAACCATCCATATTGCGCGCGTCGTTTGGTGATGATCGTGTGCTCAGCCGCAACATTCGTCATGCTTGGCCTCCCAGGCCCCCAGACCTCAGTCCGTGCGATTATTGGCTTTGGGGTTACCTGAAGTCGCAAGTGTATCGTGTATCTCTAGAGATGCTGAAAGACAACATCCGATGCCAATGCCTCACCATAACTCCGGACGTGCTTTACAGTACTGTTCACAACATTAGTCCTCGACTACAGCTATTTTTGAGGAATGATGGTGGAAATATTGAGCATTTCCTGTAAAGAACATCATCTTTGCTTTGTCTTACTTTGTTATGCTAATTATTGCTATTCTGATCAGATGAAGCGCCATCTGTCGGACATTTTTTGAACTTTTGTATTTTTTTGGTTTGTCATTCCAACCATGTGTGTCAATTTGTACCTCTCTATCTACATTATTCCGTGATTTATTCAGTTTTCACATTTATACTGACTCTTTGATCACCCGGTAGGTTTTAATTTAAGGAAGAAATTTCTAAAAATGTACATTTGGGGCACATCACTGCAAAGTAGTGAAAAGTAAACTGTGGGAGAATCGGGACAGAAGAGAATCGAAGCATCTGGAATGTGGTGCTACAGAATAATGTTGAAAATTCGATGGACTGATAAGTTAAGAAAAGAGAAGGTTCTTCACAGAATCGGCAAGGAATGGAATATATCAGAAACATTGACAAGAAGAAGGAACTGGATGACAGGACATCTGTTACGACATTAGGGAATATATCCAATGGTACTAGAAGGAGCTGTGGAGGGTAAAAACTGTAGAGGAAGACAAGAGATTGGAATACATCCATAAAGTAATTCAGGCCGTAAGTTGCAAGTGCTACTCTTAGAAGAGGAGTTCGTGATGTGCCGCATCGAAACAGTCAAAGACTGATGGAAAAAAAAGAAGTTTAAGGCGTCAAATTTTCCCTGAATTTTTACCGTTATGTTGTGTGTGAAGTGTCTGGCTGAAAACAAGTCTATTAATAGTGCAGGGTCATTGATTGATGGAAAAATGGCAGCAGTAGACACTTCTAGACTTGCAGTTGCGGGTGTAGACGGACAATAATCTAAGTACTACCAGCGTGAAATGCCTGATGTGATGTGCAGCTTTCACAATGCCGTATCTGCTAGCCGCGTGGTGCGGTTGCACTGAAGCACTAGCGGAATTTGTGGTGGATGAAAGGATCCGAGGAAACGAGGAAACATAGAGAAGAGAAGGGCGACGGGAAGTAATTGTGACGTTTTATCAGCCCACTCTTGTGGGTAAGCGGTATACAAGGCATAAAGGCTACTTGTGTGCTTGTCGACTGATCTTCGAAACCTTTAACAACTGCTACAAGTATTCTGAAAACGTTAGGTACCTAAAAGTTATGTTGTTTATCTCGGTGCAGCTTTCTAGTTTCATAGAGAGGTGGAGTCATACAGGAGAGTGAAATCCTACCGAAGCTCTAATTCTCTCCCTGGCCTTTCCCTTAAGAGACAGACATTATTTTACCAGGAGAATAATTACCGGTAATACTGGCCTTTGTTCTTTGTTTTGGAGTTCCACTGTCGTTTTATTTAAACCTTTACCGAAATGTTCTGGGAGACAACTTAATGAGAGAGATAATCTTTTTCTCTCAGACACATGTGTTTGATTCCATCCCACTTGCTTTCAATGCGGGCTCTTGCTGTTTCTGATGTGTGCTCCAGCAGTAACAGCATATTCAGAAGTGCTCAGATGAAAAGAGGGATATGTTTACTCGACATTAGTTTCGAGGTATATTGAAAAAACTGTTTAATCTTAGGTAGTATTATCCCCAGACTTTATAGTTACTCCCACATGGTTATCAGGAGGAATACAATCTCACACAAAAATCTGTAACCATAGAATAAAGGCGAGTAACATTGCCCGTTTCTGATTTAAACAACTCTGTATTTTAAACAGCACTGTATTTTCAAGCAAAATATTCTTTTTAATCACTAACAATATGTTTATACATTTATTTAATTGCATAAACATCCATAATTAAACAATAAAAAATGTCGTGTGACTAGGGCCTCCCGTCGGGGAGACCGTTCACCTGGTGCAAGTCTTTCGAGTTGACGCCACTTGGCTGCAGTCTGGAACCGCAAGACCGCTACGGTCGCAGGTTCGAATCCTGCCTCGGGCATGGATGTTTGTGATGTCCTTAGGTTAGTTAGGTTTAACTAGTTCTAAGTTCTAGGGGACTAATGACCTCAGCAGTTGAGTCCCATAGTGCTCAGAGCCATTTGAACCATTTGACGCCACTTGGGTGACTTACGCGTCGATGGGGATGAAATGATGATGATCAGGACAACACAACACACAGTCCCTCAGCGGAGAAAATCTCCGCCCCAACCGGAAATCGATCCCGGGCCCTTAGCATTGACATTCTGTCACGCTGCCCACTCAGCTACCGGGGTCGGACAATTAAACAATACATATCAAAATAGACAGTATAATGGAAGACAGTATCCTTTTTATTACCTTGGCCTGTAGCATGGGAGTGTTCATTCCACATTTCTTACTTATTAAGCAATCCTGTTTATTTTGACAGACACGTATGTTCATGAACTTGTTACTCTTGATCACGGTCCCAAACTTTACGTCCAGATTAATTGTTTTCCCTCCACTAGTCATTTTGTTAATGGCACATTTCTTTAGAATATTATCAAAATATCCACGAAAGTCCAGGGGATAACAGCAATCAAGCGTGACACAGCCTATAGTTTCTCGGGTTTCAGAGGAATGACGTCCACATATACTCTCGGCACATTATGAAAATGAGAGACTATTCTGGTCTTAATAAAATTCGTATTTCACCATTCCGCTGCCACTGGGTGACATAGAGACGCATTTTGACTGAACAATGTGCTCAAATAGCTTGTTTACTGCATCCCGCTACAATGCTGTCACGATTCCTCGCGTTCTTTCACACAATGTCTTTGTGACAAGCCTTCATTCTGCATGAAACGAAATTTCAGCACTGGCTTGGGTAGCGAAAAAATCATTCAACAAGCCCCATTTTAGAACAACAGATGCGGATACATTTGAAAATAACTACTACAGTAATAACTCTTATAATCCAAGAATGATGACAAGCACCCTTTTTGGATTCAGTGCCTCAATTAGGAATGAGGGAGTCCCGGGATGAAAGAAACCGAAAAACTGGACAGTGCGTTACTGAAATGTTCTTTCCGTTAGCATACTGATGGTTCTTGTCTTACTTTCGTTTCCCTTATGCGCTCAAGTTACGTCCAGTGTTCAGAATCCAATCTCATCCTCCTTAGATGTTGGAAGAATGAAAGATTTAGGTGTAGCGTCACATTTTATGACGAGGTCACTAGAGATGGAATGAGAAGGAAATCAGTGTGTCCTCTTCAAAGGTACCCTATGTTATTTAGAGAAACGACAGTTAACCTAATTTTAGATGAGTTTCAGAAGAAATGAACGCCATTCTTCACGGATAAGGATAACTGTTAAGAAGAAAGTGCAGGTGTTGATAATCTGAATGATATTGATGAAAAGACTTTCATCGACACTATTCGGATATCAGTGGGAGCAGATGTTTAGAGCAAAATTCTTGACAATGAAGTAGTGAGTCTACGGTCGGGTTAATTCCAGACTCCAAAGTGTTTCATGTAGTGATGACGTGCTATAATCTTGTTGCTGGTATGTCAGTCAGAGGAACTCTGCATACTCCTTGGTGCTATTCGAAAGACGCAGTCTGTTAAAATCATATATCACCTTCTTTCTTCCCCTTTATTTCAGGGATCTTCTAAAAACAACAATAACTCACCATACTGCAGTAGCACTACAACAATCGCCAACACGATATATCTGACACCCGTGCCAGACTTTGGAGGAAGGCAATGCAAGTATTCAATACTATCACTTTCTGCAATAAACCCAAGGGTTCAGTAACTCACAAGGAACTCTTCGAGTGCGAGATCGCAAAAGGCCAAGGGTTTTTATGGTTTTCGACGCTCCACATATTGTCTGCCATGCAACTACGATATTGGCTGCTAATGGCAACAGGGGGCAGGACTGGAGGTATCCACTAGTGAGCACGGCGTAGTTAAACCACTAAGTCGACGAGTTAACTCACAACAGTGCGTAAGTACTAATGGTGTTGGTCCAAAGCAGAGAAAAGGCAACGATAAAAAGCAAATACTCCGTTACATCTACAACAACGGTTAGTGAAGTTTTCACCAGAAAGGAACCCAGGGAATTTCACAGAGTGGGAAAGAAGTGACATGAAATATTAGCGTTTCTGCAAGATGGGTCAGTGGATTATATGGTGTCATATACGATCGACTGTGCGGACAATGTACATGCGGAGTGCATGATGACAATACGTGCTTAAAAGTGAAAGTGATACTGAAACAGGTATCGAGCCATGTAGTTCATCATAATTGCCGGACAGGGAGTCACAAATCCCACCTCCAGTGGTACATAGTAAAGGACAGTCGTTGTCCAAGGAAAGGATACTAAACATAATTACATACATAGAAGATCATCCACAGCATAGTAAAAAAACAATTATGAACGGATTTCGAATAAGTCCGCAGCAGTATGACCGTGTAGTGCATAAGAAAAACTACGGATATTCAAGGGAGGACAAGGAGCACTTGGTACAAAAACTATTGCTTGAGCGTTTCAAGAATGCTCGATACAATTACTAAATGTGCGTAATAGTGACCTTCTACGTTATGAACATCAAATTGCGCGCGACGTACACCGATAAGCCAAAACGTTATCACCACCTGCTTGTTTATCCGTCTTTGGCACGAAATACATCACTAATCCAGGGTATTAGGGATCCAACAGTTTGTTGGTACGTTTGTGGAAGTATATGGCATTAGATGTCTACGCACAAGTCAAGTAATTCGGGTAAATAAGGGGATTCCACAGGATATACATCAGGCGAATTTGGTGGCCGAAACATCAACGTGAGTTCTCTATAATGCTCCTCAAATCACTAAAGCACGGTTCTGGCTTCGAGACACGGACAGTAATACTGGTGAAAAATGATATCGCCGTAGGGGAAGAATCAAGTATGAAGAGATGCAGACGGTTCGCAGCTTTCAGCGTGCCTTCGGTTACTACCATAGGTCCTATGTCTCCCACAGTACATTACGACTCCTACCAGCCTGCGTCCGTGGCGCGATGCACGTTTTGAGCCACCGTTCACCTCGATGACAGCGTTTGTCGAGACGACCATTGATCTAGTGTAGCAAAAAGGTGATTCACCCAAAGAGCCGACACGTTTCGATTGATCGACGGTCGAATCCCGATGGTCCCATGCCCACTGAAATCGTAATTGACGATGTCGTTGCGTCAACATCTGAGTACGTGGGGGTGCTCTGCTGCGGAGCACCGTATTCAAAAATGTATGATGAACGGTGTACTCCGAAACACTTGTGCTCGCATCAGCATTGTGCTCTTTTGGCAGAGATGCCACAGATCACCATCTATTACTTCAGAGAGCAGACAGTCTTCCGAACCACACGTTCTTTGTGAAGCGTCATGGACGTCCAACCATTTATCATATAGTGGTGTTAGTTTCACTGTCCTTCTACCTCTTTCCGTAGATGCTCATGATAGCATCACGTGAACATTCGACGAGCTTTGACGTTTTCGAGATACTCGTTCACTGGCTTTGCGTAATAACTGTCTGCTCTTTGTATCAATTAATTTCCACATTTGCAGCCCATATCTTCGCTACGGTGATCCGCCGTCCGTGTCTGCTCCACTTACATAGTTACTTTTGCTACCGCCTCAAGTGCCCGCAAAGCCATCCAACGTCTCGGTAGGCAGTGGTCAAAATGGTTTGACTTATCAGTGTAGATAACAGATATTTCAAGGGAAGCAGTGGATGGTTACGGAACTTCAAACAGTGCTACAAAATGAAAACATGGTCCGGGTATACTGTATTCCTTTTGTTATCTCTCGCATAGTTAATAAAAAGAACAGAGCCTATCTGGACCATGTTTTCATTCTCAAACTTCGTTAAGGCTGTGAAAACTACGACAATAAAATTTTAAAATGCTACTGACGTGGAAGGCGCAAGATAACGAAATTTCAGACAAAGCGCGAACTTGACGATGGACAGCAAACTGCGGAATAAGCCTGAAGATTTGTAAATGAGATAAAAAACTTATCCTATCATCCAGTAAGGAATTTGTTTCCAGAGGAAATACAGTGAAAGAAACCACGGAAATAAGAGGTACGAAGACAGCTGTATCAAAACCAACTAACATCAATGCCTTAATGCAACCGTACGTAATTATGCCGACGGTTAATCTGGATGGATCTTGCAAGGACAGTAGGGAATATTTGCGTCAAAGTAAACAACAATGGGAAAATGGGCGTAAGAGAACGACAACTATGGTATGATCGTTGTTTTTGGCCAATATCTGGTCAAAATAACTTGCTTTCACTTGATTACGGTCTGCGTATAAAAATCGTACTCCTTTCGAGCGAACTATCCTTCCTGAAAAGTTGTGACTTTGCAGTTCATAGCCGGCCTGTGTGGCCGAGCAGTTCTAGGCGCTACAGTCTGGAACCGCGCGACCGCTACGGTCGTAAGTTCGAATCCTGCCTCTGGCATGGATGTCTGTGATGTCCTTAGGTTAGTTAGGTTTAAGTAGTTCTAAGTTCTAGGGGACTGATGACCTCAGAAGTTAAGTCCCATAGTGCTCAGAGCCATTTTTTTCCCTTGCAGTTGGAACCGCTGGACGAATTCAGTCTCTGAATGCCTGGTTTCCCGCGCCTATAAAACAAGTTATCTCACTAACTGTAGCTATGCCTTAAAAGATAGCTAGTTTCACCATAAGTTCAAAAATGGCTCTAAGCACTAAGGGACTTAACTTCTGAGGTCATCAGTCCCCTAGAACTTAGACCTACTTAAATCTAACTAACCTAAGGATATCACACACATCCATGCCCGCAGCAGGATTCGAACCTGCGACCGTAGCGGTCGCGCGGCACCATAAGTTGCACGACAGACTGTTTTACATTCGGTTGCATGGTATGACATTCAATCAGTTCTCATCACCCCGTTACACTAGTATGATTCTATATGCATTCTTTAAGAGTGGATACCTAGCTGAAGATCCTGTATATTTTGGAACTCCCAAGGAGTTTTTGCCTTCTTTCTTTATGACACGAACCTTTTTGATGACTGTGGTGCGCCATTTTTGATTCAGTGTCCAAGATGGAAGTTAATGGTTTGTTTCGAACACTTCTTGAAATTTGACAATGTCCATTTTTGAAGTGTACTACATACATCTCACAGAGGGTTGACCTCTGCACCTTCCGGACACTGATTTTCTGTCGCCCTCCTGATGTAAATGGTGAGTCATTAGCAGTTGATATTTTTCCTTTCATAATTGTTAACACAGTATTTTCAAATGAGCCTCACTACATTTTGAACTTCGGACTTCGCAGTCAAGGGGTCCCTTGTTAGTATTTACTATTATGTTCCACACTCTGCTTAAAACATATTTCGAATGATATTCCATTTAGGTGAGACTTACGGGAGGCTAAGGCGGGTAGCGCCTCCAGCAGGAACATAAGGCGGTGTGGAGCTGCCGCTGTGTGACGGTGGCGGCGGCCTTTGTAGGGGACTGCGGCAGCGAGGCGATAATGTGGGCGCCTTTGTGCAGGGCAAACACGCCGCAGGCCTGCCACACGACACACACACGGCGGCCGCTGCGGCCAGCGTCTGCGCGCACGTTTCTACGTGAATTCCTGTGCATACGTGGCGTCGAATGTCATAACGGAGAGAGGTGACGAGTGCCCGAGACACTGGATTCGCTCTAAAAGGACGTCCAGAGTTTAAATCCCCACTCAATGGCACTCCTTTTGGCTTCCCACGCCTTCCTTGAATCACTTGACTACGAAGTCTTTAGTTGCTGGTTTGTTTCTTTTTAAAAAAAAAAATCATATTACTCAAATCATCTGAAATACGTAAATTTTATGTCAGTGTCAGTGTTGTACATGTATAGTTTCTAATACACATGTACTGTGTCCAGAGAAATAAATGTCAATGTAAAGTCAGTAGTAAATACAGGAACATGGAGACAACTGGAGGAACAACTTAGAAAGACAGTGGTGTTGAGAGACAAGTAATGGTGTTTATTGGTTTGGTTTGTGACACAACTAGGGTGACCATACGTCCCGATTAATAGGAACTGTCCCGTTTTTTGAGGCTCAAAAATTTGTCCCGACTTTTTTTAAAACAAGCAATTTGTCCCGATTTTCAAGGATTATTTCCAGACATTTACAAAGTGGTTAAAATACTTTCTGAGTGTCGATTTTATAAACTATCAATTGAAACTGACATTCCGTACATTGGTACTCCCTGATAATGTACAGCTTAAGCACTATAATTGTTGCGTACTCTTATTTTCTTTGCTTTTGCTTACCGTTGTTGTCAGCACTCAGTATCAGTTTCGTGAAGTGCTAGCACGTCGTGGCGATGCCGAAACGAAAATCAAAGTCTTCGGAAGAGCTTCAGAGGAAATTTCCTTGCTTCACTGCTACAGACAATGACTGTTCAGCAAAATGTAACGTATGTAACTGTGCTGTATCCGTTTCTCATGGTGGTGCTGCAGATCTCAAGCATCATATGGAATCAGAGAAACACAGGAAGAATCTTCGATCGGCATGTTCCTCGCAAAAAATGACGAGATATTTTGTATTTTCAAATACACAGGAACAGAAAGACGTAGCTGCAGCAGAAGGAACTCTGTCATTCCACGTTGTTAAACACCACCAAAGCTATCGTTCTGATGACTGCAGTGTTCAACTAAACAAAACATTTTTCCTCATTCTAAGATTACAGAAAATGTTTCGTGTGGAAGAACAAAGTGTGAAGCCATTATCAACAATGTTATAGCTCCGCATTCCCAGAAACAGGTAATAGCTGCTGTAAACAGTGCAAAATACTATTCAATATCTACTGATGCTAGCAACCATGGCCATCAGAAAATTTTTCCTGTGATGTTCAGTACTTTTCTCTAAGTGAGGGTGGACTGCAGACGAAATTGCTTGATCTTGATGAATTGCAGAACGAAAAGTCCGAAACAATTTCCAATTATCTTTCTCATGTTATACGGTCATTCAGTATCATCTCAAAGTGAGTTGCATTTTGTGCAGACAATACTAACTGTAATTTTGGGGGGTTAATGAAGAAAGAGGGTAATAATGTTTTCACACATCTGAAAGAAAAATTAAAAAACTCTAACATTGTTGGCATAGGTTGCCCAGCACATGTTGTTCATAACACACTTCAAAGTGCTTGTGATGTTTTACCTGTTGACATTGACTGCATTATCATGAAGTTGTACAACCATTTTTATATTTTTTCTATTCGTGTTGCAGAACTCACTGAATTCTGTGAATTTGTTGGTGTCACAAAAATTTACTTTCCTTTTCCAAAACAAGGTGGCTTTCATTGTTGCCAGCCATAGAAAAGATCTTGAAAATGTATTGTAGTGCTATAACGATGAAAATTAATATTACGACGATGTCAAACTTTATTTTCATGATTTAAAGAAGTATTCATGATATTAAAAATGTAATTATAATTTTATTATTTTCATTTTTGTGCTCAGTGTATCAAAGACTTTCTAGTGCACGGAATAAATTAGCATTGTTTGTACTACGAAACTATATATGATTGTTAAGTGTTAAGCATGTAATAATTCGATGTAAGACTTTTGTTGTGTCTGAATTTTGTTCTCGTACTGGTCGGTAGAGAAGGAAAAATTCCTTAATCGATGTGAAGGTATAAAGGCTGCAAAAAGGAGAGAGAGAGAAGGTAAATACAAGTTATTCCAAACAAATATCTCTAAAGTGTAACGTCTTGTGATTTCCTATAACTAAAAATTGCAGGGTCTAATCTGAGCCTGTCCTGAATAACAGCGAAGAACATTTATGTTATCATATATTTTCTTCGTTTGATCACGGTTGTGATTCGCATGTTTCTTTTTGTTGCGCGACGTGTTATGAATATTTTCAGTATACGCGCAAAAGTGCACACAGCTTTAATCGAACCTGCGTCTTTCGAAAACGATAACTTTTAATCAGTACAATTACGCGAATACCGTCTAAATCGCAACAGTGATCGCAAAAGTGTTTCCTGGACCAAATAATTCTTATAAAATGTGTATTCTCCAAAGCGAGCAGCATTGCACTACCGCTGACTCGCAACAATCGAAACAGTAAAAACAGTGCTTAAATAAAATTCACCTTTTAATAATAATTATTATCTCATTAAATAAATAAATAGCAATTCAGTGGCTATCCAATAAATAAACAGTGAGGGCAATTCAGTATGAACCTCTGAAATCTTTCTTTTTGTCACAGTCTAACTCAAAACGCCCTGCAATCTTAAAGAGTTTTTTCAGTGATCCTGTAAATGTTATTTACTTTTTGCACATTCACAAATGAGTGTTTTCTAGCAATCCATTCTGAGCATTGAGAAACAGAATAATTCCATATGTGAAGTATTAGCAGTCTTAAATAAAGCTTTGACAAGTCTAAATTCAAGGAAACATGAACATTTTGTACCACTAAGTGTAAAAAAACTGCTGAATGATTGCGATGACCAGTCAATTAAGGAATTAGACATAGCAGTATCAACGTTTTATGATGCTTCAGTAGACTATTTATCCTCATGGTTTCAGGGAATAGCTGAGTTTTCTGTATTCTCGTGGATGATGCTCACAGAACCACCAGAATGGTCAGTAGTTGAAAATACTTTAATGTGGCTAAATGAAAAGGGCATTCTAGCAAATGACAGCCTTTTATTTGATAAAATAGTTCATATACAGTCATTTGTAAAACAACAAGTGGAAACAGACAGTCAACAATGGAATCAGTTGATGGTACATGAAAAATGGTGTAGGTTTTTCAGATCTTGCCAGTCTAATGAACAGTTCAGGGAATCGCTTAATATAGCGCAGTACTTCTTTTCACTCCCTGCCCACAATGCAAATGTTGAGTTTTCAGCTTACTATCGTCACAGTGGACAGATGAGAGGAATAGATTTACGGTGAGGAGCGTTAAGTGTATTTTACTGACCTGTTTAAGCTTCAGTAAATACAGTTGCACTGACTTCTATTCATACCTATTAGGCAAACCTGAGTTGCTGAATGAAATTTCATCTTCGAAGAAATGTGATTGCAGTGTGGAATCTACAAAACCATAAATTCCTTGTGTTCACTAAGAACTTTTTTTGCAGTGATTGCTATTGTATGTCTTTCTACATTCTGTGTTATAAATGTTACATTTCTTAATAAGTAAATTTCTGAAAACTTGAAATGTACTTCTTTCCAGTCTTTCCATTTTGCATTCTTTGTTTGGTTTTGTACACACACACATACACACACACAAATATCAGTGAAGGCTATATTTGCAGAGGAAGAATAAATCTCAGCATTAAAAGTGATATTTAACGAGAAATAAAAATTGTCCCACTTTTTGGCCAAGAAAATGTGTGGAAGTCCCACTTGTGTCCGAAGAAAATATGGTCACCCTAGACACAACGCATGAGTTGTGTTAATTACAAAAACCAGTATAACATAGTGATCCATTCTTCAGCTGCAGTGGTTACTGCCATAGTTTTGATTCTGCGTGAGGTACATGATCAATACATTATTTGCAAATCATACATCATAGACGAGACACAAGTGCGAAGCGTCAAGTACTGATCGTTTTATACTTCCGGAAATGCGAGGTGTGACACCACTATCATCATGACCGAACACTGCCATACCGATTCTTAAGTGCAGACAAACTTGCAGGTGGGGCAAACACAGCTATGAGTAGCCATATTGGGTATTAATAACCGCTTCTGTTTTATTTATTCCTTTATTATTGGATCACTACCGGTTTCGTGGCACTAAAAGCCACATCTTCAGGTGAACATATGACTCTAATGTTTTAGATAATTTCATTAAAATTTCGTCCTTATGTTAGATCATTTTCAATGTTTCCAGTAGAGAAGAAATCCATTCCTATGTATTAAGAATAGTATCGCAGCACCTCACGGTTTTGGGTGTGTCTGACGTTATCGGAACTTTTCAGATGTAAATCGTAACAGAACATGTCCAAAGAATGTTCTGTGCAGTTTATCTATATCTTTCTGACTACCGAGGCAAGAGGGACGTGGGAGCACCTTAACGACAAATCGTACAGTCGACTGGCTTCAGAGAGTGTAGTGACTGGAAAAGGAGTAGTGGTGACGAGATGGACTCAGGACAGCGGTGTGACAAGAATAGGTATAGGGCCTTCCAGAAGGACTATACCACGAGAAGATAGTAGCGTTTTGTATTGCCACGGGCGACTAGGTTAATGACACCATTTGAAATTCGGTCATAGGTTGCAGGCAGTGTGTCATAATGAAGAGTCGGTAATAGATTACCGGAAACTGGTCGGGAGGTCGAGTTTCCACTCGTCGTTCGCCACAGACACCGAACCACAGACAACGGAGACTTAAGTGGTGCACAGTCCGTAAACTGGGACACTGAGCGCTACTCTGTGGTGTTAGCGATGAGTCCCGTCACGAGATCGACATGAGCGTGTACGTAGAAGACGTGGTGAAAGGTCGCATGAACCATCTGTTCTCGACACTCTGTGTGTGTTGAGCTATTGGACCTGTCAACAGGACTGGTTTAATAATGCTCGCCAGTATGCGGCAAAAGTTCTACATCCTGTTGTCATAATCTTTATCTCTGGAGTAACTAACGACATTTTCCAGCAGGTTATGCAAACTCCACTCTGCAGTACCGTACACAAACGTACTGTGGAATGTAAGGATCTTTAACTGGCGTGCACGATCGCTCGATATGTTATTCATAGAGCACGTCTGAGGCGTGATGTGAAGACGTATAGTTTCATACCAGCTTAAAGCCAGCAGTCTTCATGAAGTGACACAGCTTGCCTTTCTGGCCTGACAATAAATTCATCAAGATGATGTTCCAAGGCTGTTGCTTCCTTCCCACAACGAATACAAGAGTCTTCATGCTCGTAGGGGCTACACCCCGTGCTGATGCTGATGATGGACATCACTTCCAAATGGAATGAAAGCTTAATCATATACTACCCGTTATGTGATGAAAATCTCCACAGACTTTAATTAATATCTGACTGGTGCTCCATGTTGTAACACCTTCAACTTCCACCAGTTACACTGCCTACCTTTCAAACAGTAACGTAAATGTTATAGAAACTCTTAGAACGACTAATATATACATTAATTTATTCCCGGAAAGGTGTCATCGTAGCTTTGCAGTTAACAGCAAGTTTATTTTGTAATTTACTTGTAAATAAAACAGTCCAGACAGTTTTGTTCATAAAAAAAGTTATTGACTGTCTAACTAACTGACAAAGCAGCGCAACTGCAATCTCTTCATTTCCTTTAATGATAAGGCTCACCTTTCTGTTATCCCTACCTCCTCTCTCTCGCTCCATCTGTATCTTCCTCTTTCTTCCAAGCCAAATTTGCACTAACTTCTTCCTCTCTCTCTCTCTCCTCTCTGTCCATTATTCTCTCACCAAATTCCTCCAAATCTACATTCACATATTATGATGATATAAATTATTAATACGTAATTAACGTTGCATATGTTGAATTAACGTACGTTTCGTTAGGAATTTGTTCACGTCGCTTGATAAAAGATCATTATTGAGTACAATATTTTAATTACGACCTATTCTTCATGTTTCGCCCATCTTAACGACACACCCTCCGGCTTACCCGAATTATCTTTCATTAAAGATTTCTGTTAATTTTTGTGTCATGCATATTTACAGTGTGATGCGTCGCTGAGCAAATGACTTAATCTGCAAAACCTATACGCAATTTTCATAATGAAATCAATCAAAAATGGTTCACATTCGAATGGCTCTGAGCACTATGGGACTTAGCATCTGAAGTCATCAGTCCCCTAGACTTAGAACTACTTAAACCCAACTAACCTTAGGGCATCAAACACATCCATGCTCGAGGCAGGATTCGAACCTACAACTGTAGTAGCAGCAGCACGGTTTCGGACTGAAGCGCCTAGAACCGCTCGCCCACAACGGCCGGCTGAAATCAATCCATCTGAAATTTACCCAGTGTCGTGAGCACTGAGTTCTATGGTCCTGTGTAATAAACTGATAAAATTTTCTTTGCAAATAAACAATAAAATAAATTTTCCTCGCCTCTAGAGTCGCAACGTATGTAGTCTTGGTATTCTGTTCTCTCCACAGTAGGCATAGAAAATATTGAGTCTTGGCTCAGCGAAGTGCAATACCGGCCGTAAAATAGCTTCATACAAATAATTTCAGTAGCTTGGTTGATAAATGTTGTAACCTCCCCACAAAAATTTGAAAGAAAGAAATATGACAATATTTAATTATGAATCCTAATGGACATTGCGCTAAGCGTAACCTGCCCACAATGAAATGTACTGACAATGGCAACAAAAAATGTGAAATTCGCAATCTGACTCAAATATAAATTCCTCATGAAAAATTAAAGTCCATTCAGTGATAAGAAAATTTAATTAAACCGAAATATCGGTCTTTGGCCCTGTGTAAAACAATCAGAATTAAAGTCTTACCTCAGAATAAATGGATGTCACATATCTGCTCTTGTTGTTGCGCACCGCTTGGAGGAACTGCATTGCAAATAATAATATTCTCTTTTTTTTGTGATTCTAGTGAAATTTTTCTTCAAAAGAAGTGGAATGAAATGGGAAGTGCAACGAGATCTTCAGTTCAATAAAAAATTAAATTTTTTGAAAAAATGCTTTTGAAATAAAAATTATTATTAGGGAACTTGTTGGAGAATAATTACAATAAATAAATTTTTACATTATCTAATGATTATATTAATTAATGGTATACCTTATTCACCATCTTGACCAGTGTTGCCGACCGCCTACATCACACAACCGCACTGGGCTGCTACTACTGACCGACCGCTCTCCATGACGACTATTAGCGTACTGCTCTGCACGACTACACAGAGCTACAGACTCGCAACGAAACCGACAGACTGAGAACCGCTCGCAACACTCGCGCGGTCAAGCGCATACTCTCTGGTCACAGATGCTACAATGCCTCGCCATCGCTGCTATGTTACATACGTGTTTCATAACCCTCCACTGGGGGGGCAAAAATTTGGCAGCGATGGTGAGTCATTTGGACTTGCCAATCGCGGCAAAATTTTTAATTAACTAATAAACTTCTACAATTTACAGAATAATTAGATGTAGTACATAAAGTAAATGTTGTGCACACGCACTAAGTACAAAATATATCAGACAAAGACAAAATGTGAATACAAAACATAGTAGCAAATCAGAAAAATGTATATACAAATTTTTTGACAGATAACAAAGTGCACAGGCACTGAAAAAATTCTTTAGCATATGCAGAACAAATAAACAGACTGGCAAAAAATATTATGTTGACAAGTGACATAAGTGTACTCGCATTGGAGTTCAGCGAATCGAAAAATGTATAACCTATGAACATAAATGATGTTACCAAAAAAATTTTTTTTTTTTTTTTTTTTTTTTTTATGTGACAAGAATCAGGATAGGAAAGGGAAGGATTGCATCATGGTTGTAGCACTTTAGATTGCACACAGCTGCTCTGAAAGTCCATATCTTTCCACAGAAGTACAACACCAAGTGACACAACTTGAAGTTCTTTTCCCATCAGAATTTATCAGTGTAGCCAAGACACTGAACTGTCGTAGTAATGTTCCATGTTTTCATTTTGGCAGTACATTAGGTACGCCAAACAGTGGGACCATAATAATGTCTTCATCGCTCATGGTGGTGGACAGCATGTCGTGTCAACACCACGCTCTTACAAGGCACACCCACGTAGAATTAGTGCAAAACCAAAGATAGTGCTCCATGATCACTAGGATAAACAGGACAAATGGACATTGCAGTAATTCAGGGTAGTCAGCTTATGAGGTGAAGGACATCAAGTCACATTGACAATTACAGTCTTCATTGATAGTTTGTGGCATTCATAGCCCAGTTATTGAACATTTCTGGACCAAGTATGTAGTATTACAGAAAAATGTTCATTAATTGTTTTACATAGAATCAGTAGCCTTCTTTTCCTGGTTACAAAATATTATGAAATAATCGCATTCTTTTCAGTTACAGAGTATAATTAAGAATCATTAACCTTCTCCTAATTACAGTTAATTAATCATTTGTCATTCCAATAATCATTAGCCTTTTCCTAATTACAGTTAATTAATCATTTGTCATTAATTAATCATTTGTCTAATTACAGTTAATTAATCATTTGTATAATTACAGTTAATTAATCATTTGTCGTTAATTAATCATTTGTCTAATTACAGTTAATTAATCATTTGTCGTTAATTAATCATTTGTCTAATTACAGTTAATTAATTAATCATTTGTCATTTCAATATAGTAAGAATTATTACCCTTAATTAATTACAAAGCATTATTAAACAGTACCATAGTTAATTAATTATGTGTCATTCCAATCTATTAAGAATCACTAGCTGGCATCATGGGTAATCGTATTACAATAAACAGTGGCGGTCCTTGGCCAGTTACAAAGTATATTTAGTAAGACAGAATAATGTTCATCAGAAGCCTTAATTGAAAAGGAGAGTCAATTATTGGCCTAGCATTAACATAATACATTGAGTGATACAAATTATTGGCACTCATTGGCCATTAACCAAAACATGAAAACTCAACATGGAAAAAAAAGGGCTAATTAATGGCATAATTAATAACAATTCTTCAAGTGACATTAATTATTGGCACTCAGTGGCCAGCAAGTATTGAATAGAATCATCATTCAGTATTATTCAGATTATTACGAAGTCATTATTAAAAATCAGTTAATTACAGTCAAATCATTAAAAATCACAGGCATTATAAGTAGTATCATTACAATAAACAGTGTTCCTCCTTCAGTAGTATTCAGATCATTACAAAGTCATTATTAAAATCAGTTAATTACAGTCAAATCATTAATAATCACAGGCATTGTAAGTAGTATCATTACAATAAACAGTGTTCCTCCTTCAGTAGTATTCAGATCATGACAAAGTCATTATTAAAATCAGTTAATTACAGTCAAATCATTAGTAATCACAGGCATTATAAGTAGTATCATTACAATAAACAGTGTTCCTCCTTCAGTAGTATTCAGATCATTACAAAGTCATTATTAAAATCAGTTAATTACAGTCAAATCATTAATAATCACAGGCATTATAAGTAGTATCATTACAATAAACAGTGGCAGTTATTAGCTAGTGACAAAGCATTATTTTGAATATAGTCTCATTAAGAGGTCATTACTCAAGTGACATGCTATTCAGAGTTGATCAGTATTATTCAGAATTATCATAAACTAGTGACATTATGTGGGACTGGTAATACATTTTTTTTTTTTGGTAGCAATGCATTGCGTTGGGATCGATAATTAATTGCTGAAACATAACACTATTTGCTTTTGACCTATTGCAGCAAATGAGGATAGGTAACGTCATTCGTCATGAGTCAGCTGTAGCAAGATTATGTAACAACGCAGTACATGTGATCATATTTATAAACGATAGACACAAATGGGTAAAAATATAAAAATGCAAGTACTAGAACAGGTATAATAAGTAACAGGTTTAGTAAGTATCATGAAAAAAACTTCTCCTGGAAAAATTACAAAAACGGATTATTGACCTGAAAGAAGAAACGCACACTATGCTGAAAAGTAGTGAACTTCGAATTAACAGGTAGTGAAATGTGTATAAAATGTGCTCCATAGCTGTCCTTTCCAAAACTTTCCGTCATCCTACTATGCAATGTAACACCTGCTGTCAAAGCAAACTGCAACAAATACTTAAATAACTACGTAGCATAAATGCATAACTTCAACACTATCCTCATCTGTAAAGAAAACTTCATTATCCATATCATCATAACTTCATTATTATCATCATCTGTAAAGAAAAACTTCATTGTTCATAACATCATATCCTTCATCATTATTCATTATCATCTGCAAAAAATCACTTCATTACTCATTACATAACTATTCCTTATCTCTAGCATATTTCATCACTAAAACTAAGATGTGTAGTTCTCTCTGACAGCCTGCATCAATCACCTTGTATTCTGAAAGAAAAAATTAGTTAAGACTGCTATTCTGTGATGAGTATAGTATATTCTTGTTAATGCCTGCCAATCCTGATCCATTTACTCTTCCTCATAAAGTTATTGCATCTCCTTTCGTTTATCCCGTAGGTGAAATTCCCATTTCTGTTGAATTTATTTCTTACATGCATCATTTCTTTCTGAAATTGATGAGCAGAGATTAATGTCTTGCATTTAAATCATATACCCACTAAATAATGACTGGTTTATGGTGACACAATTAACCATACAGCATAACATGACAGAAAACGTAATATGTTAAAGACGTAGACAGTGTTCAGATGCAAAAATGTACACAGAATAATACAATGCAGTAGCAAAAAAAAAATGTAAAACAGTCACGATGTTGAGATGTCATAGGGCAAAAAAAATGTCAAAGTCGACTGTTGTGTGTTATATCTTAACTATTTCACAATACGTACAAACAAAACTGGAGTACAATCATATACACAAAAAAAAAGTGGAAAATGTGCACGGTCTGATGTGTAACGACAAGAAAAGCGACCTGCTAACCTTACCTTGCCGGGCACTTGCCAAGAAAAAATACGATAATCATCAGTAATTAGTCAGGTGAATTAATTGCATTAGTAAATGACATCATAGTGTGTTGAATCATACAGTGGTTTCACTCAATAAACGGTTTAATGTTTGAGATATGGTGATTGCCTTTCGATTTTCTGGTTCTCAAAGTTTCGACGTGTACAACATTGGGGTGAGGGATGCTGCGAATCCGATACGGACCTGCGTATAGAAGTTCAAATTTACTGCACTTACCTTTTAATTTACTGGATAAATAATGTGTACGTACTAATATTTTCTGTCCAATGTGAAAGTCTCGGCGTCTACAAACCTGTTTTTGCTGTCTTCTCCGGCGCTCTGCGGCACGTTTGATGTTCTTCAGCGCAATGTCAATTATTTCGTGGTGTCGTAGGCGACGACTTTTGGGAAATGTTATTAATTCTTTAATTTTGTTAGGTGGTTCAGCATTTTTCAGTATAACAGACGGAGATAGCATAGTGGATTCATTAGGAATGGAATTAATTACATCTTGGAATGAGAGTATGTGTGTGTCCCAATCAATATGTCTTTCGTGGCAGTATATTCGGCACAGTTTACCAATTTCTTTCATTAATCTTTCACAGGGGTTCGAAGAAGCGTGATACTTGGATATATAGATCGGAGAAATGTTTCTGGCTCGTAACGTGCGTGTCCATACGTTACTACGAAATTGTGATCCATTATCAGAAATTACTTTCATTACATGCCCTACATGAGATAGAAAATGTTTTACAAATGCTTTCGAAACAGTTTTAGCAGTAGCTTTGCGTAATGGAGTGAAAGTAACAAATTTTGAAGTGAGCTCAACTGCGACAAAAATGTAGCAAAAGCCTCTGTTAGTTCTCGGAATCGGACCAAAAATATCTACTGCGGCCATATGTCTTAATTTAACAGGTATAATGGGATATAACGGAGGAATATGTGAAGTGGTGTCTGATTTAGCTTTCTGGCAAATTTTACAAGACGCTAAAACTCGTCGTATACGTTTCTCCATGTTGGTAAAATAACAGTTCTGTCTCAGTATAAGAAAACATTTTCTTGCTCCGTAATGTGCGTAACTTAAATGAGTGTACCAGATTAATTTGTTGACCAATTCGTCAGGAATGCATAATAACCAATTGTTGCTGTCAGGATGAGAGCGGCGAAACAGAACGTCATTGCGTACAGTGTAGTGGTTCCTAATCGTAACATTATTCTTATCTCGCCAAAGCTGTTTAATTTCTTTCCACACGTTGTCTTTGTTTTGTTCTTGTGCTATGTCCTGTAATGACGATGAAATAAAGTTTTCAAATGCAACTTGCTGAATGTACATGACACTGAAATTTGTTTTGCAGAAGTTGGTCGCTACGTCTTGCTGATTGTTGCCGAGAGAACGCGATAGTGCGTCTGCTATAACATTTTGTGTACCGGGAATGTGAACTATTGTAAAATTAAATTCCTGTAAATATAGTTTCCATCTGCTTAATCTGTCGTGCGTGAATTTGGCCGAAAGTAAAAATTGTATCGCTCTGTGATCTGTGTAAACTGTGGTATGTCTGCCATAAAGAAAGTGCCTAAATCTCATAAAAGCCCATACAACACATAATGTTTCAAGTTCTGTAACAGAATAATTTCGCTCAGCAGGTGACAAAATGCGACTTGCAAATGCGATGTTTTTGATTACTATTGAACCATCTTCTTCAATTTCCTGGAAAATATGTACGCCTAAGGCGGTGTTGGAACTGTCGGTGGCAATGGAAAAATTTCTAGTAAGATCTGGGTGCGATAATAGTGGTGCATTCAACAAAGCATGTTTCAGGTTCATGAATTCAGAGTGTGCTTGCTTATCCCAAGACCAAATAGTGTTTTTACCTGTTAATTGACATAATCTAGGCGTGTCTAAAGCGGAGTGATGAATAAATTTGCGAAAAAAGTTAATTAAGCCCAAAAAACTGCGTAATTGCTTTTTTGTTGTAGGAACAGTAATGTCACGTAGAGCTTGAAGTTTTTCCGGATCAGGTGCAATGCCTTCTGCTGAAATTACGTGTCCAAGAAATTTTATAGAAGTTTTACCAAAGTGCGATTTACTGAGGTTAACTGTAAGTCCTTGTGCACGAAAAGTTTGTAACAGTTGTTCAAGAATCAGATTGTGTTCAGACCAGTTAGCTTCTGCGATAAGAATATCGTCTACGTACGTCGTAATTCTGTCCTTAAGTTCTGTCGGAAGTATTGTGTTCAAACCGCGAATAAAAGCTGCAGAAGAAATAGTTAAGCCGAACGGTAGTTTGCAAAATTGATAACAGTCGCCGAAACAGAGAAAAGCTGTATATTTTCTACAATTCGGATGAAGTTGAATTTGCCAAAATCCCGATTTCAAATCTAATGTGGAATAAATAGCTGTACCGTGAAATTTCTGTAAAAGTTCCTCTAATGTCTGTGGCCGATCTGTTTCATTAATAATAATGTCATTAACGTGACGTGAATCAAGTACAAGGCGAAGTGAGCCATCTTTTTTCTTAACAATATGCAGCGGGTTTATGTACGGACTAACTGCTGGTTCAATAATTCCTTGATCAAGCATATCCTGCAATTCTTTTTTAACTTGTTCGCTGTGAATATATGGAATGGGATAATGCTTTGCTTTAAATGTGTCGTGCGGTTTGACTTGAAATTCATACATAAAACCGGACATAGTACCAGGAATGTTGTCAAAAACTGGAGCTTGCTGTAAAAGAATTTTGTGTAACTGTGTGCGTTCGTCGTCTGTAGTTGCACTGCTTTGTCTAACTTTATCGGAAATCATTTGTATTACGTCGTAGTCCACTTCGTCTGGAGTATTATAGTTGTGCACGTACGTATCCGTGAACAATGTGGGATTACAGTCTATGTCACGTGTTGCGGAAATGACCTCTGTACGGTTAATTGTTTGTTCTTCCGCAGATAAAGAGTGCTGAAATTCTAAAGCAAGTTGTACATTTTCATCCTTTAGCATTAAATAAGAATTCTGAAAATCAATGACTGCGTCGTGTTGTACCCGAAAATTCGTGCCTAAAATAATGTCTGTCGTCAATAAAGGAACAATCCAAAAATTAGAGTGGAAAGTATGACCTCCAATACAAAATGATAAATGCGTCTGTAATTTAACGTCTACACCTTTACTCGATACTGCTCCTTTCACTTTTGTTTTGCCTAAAGGTAGTGTCGGATAGGTATTCTCTTTGTTGCACTCATTAAAAGTCTCCTCATTTATTACTGATATTGGTGATCCGGAATCAATTACTGCTGAGAATTTCGATGAACCAATATTAATTTCGATGACAGGATGTGAAATGGTTTTCTGAATAACTGGTCTTTCCTGCAAGAGAGTGTCTCTGATGTCGTCAAAAGTAATTACATTTTCGTGTACAACATTTTGCGTGTCTAAGGTAGTGCTTGTATTATTGGAAGATGCGTCCTGTACATTGTCTAGTCAGATTCTATCTGACGTGTTATTATTATTAGGAGGATTCTGTGGCATTTCGACTATTTGAACTGTCCTATTACTTCTTCCAGACGTGTTACGCTCTGGATGGTATCTACTGTCGGGTTCATTCATGAGAATATGTTCTTGTGAATAACTTTGCTGTTGGTGAGACCGACTGTTATTATATGTACGCTGATGATTGTGCTCGTCGATTTTACGTCTGTCGTAATAGTCATTCCTATACGGTGTATTGCGATGGGAATTGAAATACTGTCTTCTTTGTACATAGTTGTTTCTCTGCTCCCGTGCGTTACTATTTGTTGGACCAGGGACTATGCGTCCACGCGGCGAAACATTAAAGCCTGGTTGACCTTGTGTATTCCATTGTTGGTTAGGTATGCTAACCGGCTGGTTTTGATGTTGTTGTTGTGAAACACCTCTATTGTTACGAAAGTGTTGTTCCTGTTGCTGAAAATTTTGACGGTATTGATAATTAGAATTTTGCCTGTTATTAAAGTTTTGGTAGTTGTCGTTCCTAAAGCGTCTGTTATCTTTCCGATTGAAATTACGTCCCTGATCATAATTGTAGTACTGTTGTTGACCTTGGTTGTTACACGAAAAGTTTTTGTTTACAAAAGAATAATCGGATTGCTGTACTTCCAAGAGCTGTAAAAGATCTCTGAATGCTGAAATGTTTTCTTTTTGCTGGCCCGTTAGAAGTGACACTCGTAATGACCGTGGTAATTTAGAGATGCATAGTTGTATAAGTGCGGATTCACTGTACGGTTCACTTAGGTACTGGTTTTGTTGTACCATGTGCTCAAAAAATTGCGTTACACTGGGAAAATTTGAGTTTTCATAGTTTGGCAAACTAATTAGTTGATCTTTAATTCCGCGCTGTGTCGTCTTCGACCAGTACGCTGACAGAAAAGCATTCTGAAATTCCTCTACGGTGTAACACTGTCTCGCGATCGGTCTCATACGAGTTGCCGGTTCGCCTTCCAAAAAACTGCAAATAAATTCAAGTTTGTGTGTTACAGGCCAAGTCGGTGGAAGAGCAAAGCTAAACTGTTGAATCCAATCCAATGGGTGAATCTGCGTTCTATCGTTTTTGAAAACCTTAAACTTTCTCACTGACAGAAAATGTTTGTAGTCGAAATTATCATCTCTGTGTGATGGAACAGGTTCAGGATCGTAAGAGAATCTATTGAACTGTGGTTGATCGGAATCTAAGCCCCGTACTCTCTGTAGATTACCCAAATTATACGCACTGCGTGAGTCTGACTCATGTTCAAAAAGTGGCGTCTGTTGCGGCATGTTATTAACTGAAATGTTTTTCATCTCTGTTACTTCTTGTTGTAAATTTGATAACTTCCTACGTAACGTGTTGTTAGATGAATCGATCTCATTAATTGTCTGCTGTAAATTTTGAAATTCAGGTGTTTGGATAAATGAAACCGGTGCAGTATCGTCTGATTTATTGTCATTAGTATTTTCGATAACATCAATACGACTGGCCAATTCATCACATTTTTCAGTCAGTATCTTAACCTGATCATCGGTTTTAGAATCAGACGCATTAATCTGTTTTTGCAACTTACGCGTAGTTTCGCTCAGTTTTTTAACATCAGCTTTGATGACATCGTAATCCTGTGTTAGATCTAATTGTTCGAATCTGTCTGTCACTGTTTGAATATTTACTGTGTGTGTATCTGTTTTTGATTTAAGATCAGAAATTTCATCCCGTAATTCCGCGTTCAATTGTTCTATGGTATTAATTTTGTCGGACACTGTAGTAATATTATTGTCTACATACGTCTTCGCTTTCGCGAATATTTTACGTTTGTCCTCTTGTCTCTGAGCCGTAATTGTTTCCATGACTTGTCGTTTTACTTTGTTTTGATCCTGAATAAATTTGCGGAAGCGCGTATCACTGTTCTGTATGTGCTGACTAAAGCGCTCGTTTATCTGAGTGTTCTGCTGTTCGAATTTCGCGTCCATCTTTGCGTCCATTGTGCGCGAAAGTTCTACCGTTATTGCTTTAAACTCGTCCCGTAATTGTGTAGCTTTTTCAGAGCATTGTTTAGCGACTCCGCTAATTTCGTCTCTGAGTGTTTCTGTTGCGGCTGTTTGCATTTCCCTTAATTCTTGCGCAACAGACTTAATTTCTTCGCTATTTTTTTGAGAACAAGCCTCAATTTCCACGCGCAACTGTTCCTTAGTGTCATGGCACTGCGCGGCAACGTCTCTAATTTGTTCACTAAGCTGTCTGGAATTGTCGTCTAATTTATCATTTAAGTGTTGTTTGAGATTTTCATTATCTTGTTTGTTCTGTTCCCTAAGTTGTTTAAAATCTTCACTCTGTTGTCTGACCTGTTCACTAAGTTGTCTGAGATTTTCATCATTTTTATCTTGTTTTTTATCTAGTTGTTTGACATCTACACTAAGTTGTTTGCAATTTACAGTAAGGTCGTTCTTAAATTGTAGCATTATTGCCATAAATTGATTCAAATCAAAAGTAGCAGTTGCATTCTCAGTGGTCTGTGATGGAGTACTTGCAATTGTCATGCTCTGTGCGACCATTTGGTCATTCTGTATTTTAGAAAAAGGTTTGCCAGTCAAATGTACACTATCAGTCATTGTTTCGGAATTAAATAAATCCGCCCTACTTTGTGTGATCTGTTCATATTCATTAGACAAATTTGTCTGTTCGTTACTTGGGTTTTCCAAATCGGGTGTGTTAAGCTCTGCAGCGCTCATTACAATAGAGCGTTCTGCGTCATCAATTGTCGTCAAGTTAACAGACGAGACAATTGAGTTCGTTTGTTCATCATTAAGGTGAAAGTCATCATTAGTGGTTGGAATGCACTGATTGTTAGTGAACGCAGGATTGTCATCATTACGTTGCGTATCACAATTACTATCGGTCACGTTGTTTAAGTCGGTAATTTCATTCACAATACTTCGCGATACACTATTCACAGTCTTTCGCGGCATTTTTACAATAGTCAAAATTTTTCACAAAACAAATAAACACAATGCAAAAGCAACACACAAATACAACAAAGCAACAAATTGCCGTTGACCTGTAGAGAGAAAGTCACAAGATTAATAAAAGCGTAGCGCCAAATCCTAATTATACTTAAGCAAATAAGAGCAGATATCTGACTGTCGGTCAAAAGACTCTCAACGAAATTCGATCCTGGACTGGGTGTCGCCAAGTGTAACCTCCCCACAAAAATTTGAAAGAAAGAAATATGACAATATTTAATTATGAATCCTAATGGACATTGCGCTAAGCGTAACCTGCCCACAATGAAATGTACTGACAATGGCAACAAAAAATGTGAAATTCGCAATCTGACTCAAATATAAATTCCTCATGAAAAATTAAAGTCCATTCAGTGATAAGAAAATTTAATTAAACCGAAATATCGGTCTTTGGCCCTGTGTAAAACAATCAGAATTAAAGTCTTACCTCAGAATAAATGGATGTCACATATCTGCTCTTGTTGTTGCGCACCGCTTGGAGGAACTGCATTGCAAATAATAATATTCTCTTTTTTTTGTGATTCTAGTGAAATTTTTCTTCAAAAGAAGTGGAATGAAATGGGAAGTGCAACGAGATCTTCAGTTCAATAAAAAATTAAATTTTTTGAAAAAATGCTTTTGAAATAAAAATTATTATTAGGGAACTTGTTGGAGAATAATTACAATAAATAAATTTTTACATTATCTAATGATTATATTAATTAATGGTATACCTTATTCACCATCTTGACCAGTGTTGCCGACCGCCTACATCACACAACCGCACTGGGCTGCTACTACTGACCGACCGCTCTCCATGACGACTATTAGCGTACTGCTCTGCACGACTACACAGAGCTACAGACTCGCAACGAAACCGACAGACTGAGAACCGCTCGCAACACTCGCGCGGTCAAGCGCATACTCTCTGGTCACAGATGCTACAATGCCTCGCCATCGCTGCTATGTTACATACGTGTTTCAATGTTCAGTGAAAATACTGGATATTGGCTCAGCGCTGTGCAATGCTGCCCGCAGTGAAGCTGTTACAAAACATTAATAATTTTATGATTCTGATTGAAAAATGATTTCTTTAAAAAAATATTCATTGGGTTCAAATAAACACGACATGCAAGAGGGTGAGGCACTGATAAGGGGATATCCTAAGACCAAATGCTTCAGTTTGAAAATTGTATTCAAAATAAAGTTTCTCCTTCACAAAATATGATATGAAACGTTTTACATTAACTTCAAAATCAGTAAACTTCGCAACTGTTCTACAACTATCACTTACTGTCGTAATTAAAAACATTTGGATTGTTACATAAGAAAAAAGTCTGACAACGTTTGACAAAATATATTACAAAATTTAACCTCTCTGTATCAGGATTACAAGACACACTAAATATTACTATCGAGTATACCTAATCAACGTATACATTAAATCTGACGGAAACACTTGGTTCCTATATTCAAGAGTCAGCACTGGAAAACTTAGCGAAAGCCACCTTGCGTTGCTGCATACTTAAAACTAAATGTACAAAATTTCATTACTTTACAAATTTATTCCAATTGCTTTACCTTTGAGTTAGAGTATAAATTCATTACTCTTCTATAACTGCCATGGGCAATGCTCAGTAATTGTTAACGATCAGTATCACTTCAGTTCCTGATAATCTTACAGCCCCACAAATTAATAACACACTTTACACTTTTATAGAAATAACTACGACCTAACATTTACTGGTTCTGTGTGAGTATAAACAATATCATTCGTCCATAGACCAACAAAGAGTGCAACAGCAACTGCTACTGCGCTCCGAGCGCCCCTACTTACAATCGGTTCTGCCAATCAGGCAACATCTTTGGTTCAGTGGTGTCAATAATACAATCTCTTCTACATATGACAATCGTTTCAGGCCATCTTTCATGAATTATATTACAAAATCGGGATCCACGCACAAGTGGACCCCTCACAAGCCGACAACTGATAATGAAAATCTCAATGTTGTTCTTAACACAGATAAAGTCATCTCTCTTCATTTTTACACAGACGCTACATCCACCAAGTGAAATGTTCAGTATGAGTTGCTCTTTGCCATCAGATGACTTCTTGGTTCCTATGCTTTAAAGAAGGCAACCAAACTATTTAGAATATTAATTTACTATTATTATATGCGTCTTCCTACTTGTAATGGAGACACTTTGGTTTGAAGGAATGAACTGCTTCCTCTTCTCAGGGTACTTGAGAGTACCATGACACTGTTCCTGTGCCTTGCACAACTGACGCGGCCGCCAGAAACGGCGAACACAGGACGCAAAGATACACGGCGCGTGCACCGAAAGCTGCCAGCGCTGCCCCAAAAGTAACGTAAGCATACAACGCCATTCTGCCGTAACCGTTGGCATGATAGTCTTACCGTTATTGAAAATTTCAGTCAAAATTTTCTGCCTGCAGAGTCATAAGTGGCTGTCTTTGGCGTTGGCAAGGCTCAACAACAATGTCTCATCTGAAGATTGCGATTGAATGAGCAACTGAAGCATCTCAAGTTGTTTTTAGGGTCAGGAGCAAACCCCAAAAGAATACCATGTAGTACGTAGTATGAGGATTCTTTTTTTCTGCTGCAGCCAGCCAGCCAGCCAACTAGCTGTAGAAAAAGGCAATAGTAAAAGGTGAAAGTAACTTTCTTTTGTCTCTGAAACAAGAAAAACACGCCATTGTGAATGGAATGCGATACCACAAGTAGATTGCACTCAGACGATTGTAACATTAGCGGCAGCAACAGCTCTGAGATAGCAGTATTGGAATTTGAAAAGTAACAAATTTGAGGTTGTAAACAAATTTATCGGCAATGAAAATTCAGACTTAAGAAGAGTAGTGGAAATACAAAAATAACAAAAGTAAAATTTTAAACATATTAATACGGGGAACTATTTGAATGTAGACTTCTACAGTCAGTATTAGATACCGGCATAATGGTATTGTTAACAGATAAATAAAGAGATTTTTACTAAAAGATAATTATTTCATGTACTTGTGCTTGACTGAGATACATTTTTCTGTATCCGTGGCCCCAGTTTTTGCCACATGCGACATCAGATACACTTAACTACAATTTGGCCTCACCTTTCCAGCTTTTTTCTCACTTTCAGTATGGTAGGTAATGAAGACTGCTATGGTGAATTCAAATAATTTAAATATAGCTCAGTTTAACCAGCTGTCAGTTTCCTCCTTGTACATGGAGAGCACTTGATTTCTTCTACAAAGTGATCTCCCACCACCGTCCCCCTACAAACGTGTTTCACTTCTTCGAGGAATAGCCACACCTCCTCAGCTTCCTTGAAAGCTTGTGACCGTTCCCTCGTTTCCCAGAAAACAGGTACCCAACTCACTGCCATGGCTCGGTAATATTACTAATCTCTGGACTTCAAGTTCCCGCTGGGCTGCACCTGTCTACTCTCCTATGTCCCTCCCCCTGACCGTTCAACCCTCCCCGCTTGTTCATATAATTCCAGCCATAGCCGCGTCTCTATGTTAATCCTCTTCTTGTTGGCGCGAGACAATTTTACTTGTTTTTATTTTTGTTTCTGTGCCATGGGGCCTGTGTGTCGTCGAAATAACAATGTGAATCAAAATGTTTATGGAAAGGAAGTTAAATCTTCGAAAGAGTTTTGCAACGAAAATGTGTTTGATGGAAAGTGAAATTTACTGTAATAAACTGGTTATCTAAAATTAGAGTATCTCAGATGCTAGTACTAACATTACATGAAAGGAACAACGTCGACTGGAAGAGTATACGAGTGCAAGTGCACTGGACAATAAATTAGTGAACTCCACTAGAACTGACGGTGATACCGCGTAACATTGTCTCTGAACCTAATAATTGCCTCGAGGAAAATACTCGAGTTTCTTCAGCTATCCCATACTCAGCCGAAGCCACTCATTGCTGATTAGATCACAGAGACATAATTATGTCCATGTGGTCACAGTGGTGACAACACGTTGTAGGGTATACACGACTGATGTATGCTGCCCACGACAACTAATATTATGTAGATTCTACGATATATGAGCAAAGGAATGGGAGTACTCTTTTGCTTTGTATTGGACCTGAAACTGGCTAAATACTGCACCGAATAAATTTATTTGATGATACGTCTCGGGTGGCTCATTTTTTTATTTAATTATAAACGTCATATTATCCTACAGTCACTCATCTTCGACACCTTCCCGTACACCGCAGCATCATCAGCAAACAGCCGCAGATTTCTGCGCTCCCTGACCGCCAGGTCATTCACGTATACAGCTGTCCAATCACACATCCCTGGGACACTTCTGTCGATACCCTTGTCTGTGGTGAACACTCGCCATCGAGGACGTCAACATACTGGGTTGAGAAGTCTTCGAGCCACTCACATATCTGCGAACCTTTAACGTAACCCCGTACCTTCGTTTCAGTCTGCAGGAGTGTATCGTGCAAAATGCTTTTAACAAATCTAGAAATATGGAATCTGCCTGTTGCCCTTCATCCACAGTTCCCAGCATATCATGTGAGAGAAGGACATGGTGAGTTCACAGCTGCGATGGTTCCTAAAACAGCGCTAATTTGTGGACACAAGCTTTTCGGTCTCTAGAAAATTTATTACATCCGAACTCACAATATGGTCTAAAAGTCTGCAGCAAACCGATGTTAAGGATATTGGATTGTAATTTTGCGAGTCCGTTCTTTTATCCTTGTTATATATAGTTGTCAAACGCGCTTTTTTCCAGTCGTTTGCGTCTTTGTGTTGGGCGAGAGATTCGAGATAAATGCAAGCTAAGTAAGGGGCCAGTGCTATAGAGTGCTCTTAGTAAAACCTGATTGGGCTTCAATTCGGATTTGGCGACTGACCTGTTTTCGACTAATTCAGGTGTTGCCATACGCCAGGGATGCTTGTTACTCTGTTGCCCATACGGAACTCTGTGCTGTAGTCAAACGACGATATGTTTGTACACTTCTCCTGTGTGAACGATTTCTTGAACTTGAAATCTCTTGAACTTTCGTTTTGCTATGTTCATCTGCCGCACCAGACTGGTCAACAAGTGACTGGATGGAAGCCTTAGACCAGCTTAGCGATTTTACCTAAAACCAGAATTTTCTCGGATTCTCAGCCAGATCTTTTGCTAAGGTATGGCGGTGGTTGAAGGTATGCTTCGCACATAGCTCTTTCCACAGACCCAAGAACCTCTACTAACCTTTGCCTGTGGTCATTTGCGAGTTCTGGGTTGAACAGAGGGTGCCACAGTCTTTGCTTTCTCAGCATTTTTTGAATTATGTTGCGAAACCGTCCTTAATCCACTTACTAGGCACTCCGGATCACGATTTACAATCTGTTTAAACTTTGCCCATAATTCATCTATGTCCATCATAGCAGAACTAAATAACTGGAATTCATTGTCTAAGTCTGGTGCTAACAACTGTTTATCTGCTCTTTCTGGTAGAAACATTCGCCTAGCCTTCTTGACTGATTTATTAACTTTCGTAACAATGGTTGCTATGATGACTCATTATCACCAAACCCCGTCATTATACTGACACCATCGATAAGGTCCAGCCCATTTGCAGCAACAAACTGTAAGATATTTCCATTGCTCGAGGGCTGCCGAAAGAGCTACTTAAGACAGTTTTCGGAAAACATATTCAAAAGTACTTCGCAAGGCTATCTGTTTGCACCGTCTGCAATGAATCTATAGACATCCCTGTCTATACTCGGTAGGTTAACGTCGCCTCCAACTAGTATTGCATGATGTGGGTATTTGAGGGCTACTGACCATAGACTTTCTTTGAATGTTTCTAGAACTGTCACAGCGGAATCTAGTGGTTTGCAAAAACACCCAACAAGTAACTTCGTTTCATCTGCACCTGGTATACGCGACCAGGTAACTTGGCCGGCCGCGGTGGCCGTGCGGGTCTAGGCGCTACAGTCCGGAACCGCGGGACTGCTACGGTCGCAGGTTCGAATCCTGCCTTGGGCATGGATGTGTGTGGTGTCCTTAGGTTAGTTAGGTTTAAGTAGTTCTAAGTTCTAGGGGACTGATGACCTAAGATGTTAAGTCCCATAGTGCTCAGAGCCATTTGAACCATTTGAACCAGGTAACTTGAATCTCACACTCAGTTTCAATCTCTGTAGACACAAGGATCCTTTATTGTATGATTATATGATAGCGGAACAAACACTGGTAGCAGTTACTTCTGTAAAATATCTGGGAGTATGCGTGCGGAACGATTTGAAGTGGAATGATCATATAAAATTAATTGTTGGTAAGGCGGGTACCAGGTTGAGATTCATTGGGAGAGTGCTTAGAAAATGTAGTCCATCAACAAAGGAGGTGGCTTACAAAACACTCGTTCGACCTATACTTGAGTATTGCTCATCAGTGTGGGGTCCGTACCAGATCGGTCTGACGGAGGAGATAGAGAAGATCCAAAGAAGAGCGGCGCGTTTCGTCACAGGGTTATTTGGTAACCGTGATAGCGTTACGGAGATGTTTAATAAACTCAAGTGGCAGACTCTGCAAGAGAGGCGCTCTGCATCGCGGTGTAGCTTGCTCGCCAGGTTTCGAGAGGGTGCGTTTCTGGATGAGGTATCGAATATATTGCTTCCCCCTACTTATACCTCTCGAGGAGATCACGAATGTAAAATTAGAGAGATTAGAGCGCGCACGGAGGCTTTCAGACAGTCGTTCTTCCCGCGAACCATACGCGACTGGAACAGGAAAGGGAGGTAATGACAGTGGCACGTAAAGTGCCCTCCGCCACACATCATTGGGTGGCTTGCGGAGTATCAATGTAGATGTAGATGTAGCTGCTTCCTTTGTATAGTACACCACTGCCCTATCAATGGGCGTCCTACAATTCCCCACCCGATAACGCAGTTATAGAAATGTGCAGCCAAGACCGCCACAGATGCGACGAAACCTCTTGTAGAGACCCTCCTTCAGCTCCAAACCAAGGGACCTCGATCGACTGTGGGAACAATGCTGCAAATTGCAAGCTCTGATGTACCCGTGCAGAAGAGCAGCAGCCCTCAACCTCTCCGTCAGCCACTAGTATGAACTCAGGATGGCCTCAGAACCCATGCAACAGACGTCGTTGGTGCCGACGTGAACCACACTTCCAGGCGACTGCAGCCTGCACGCTCGATAGCCGCAGGCAAGGCCGCCACCGCATCTCGCATGAAGCCCCACGGGAGACATTCCGAGTACACACTGACTTCCTTTCCAGTCCCCAACGCTTCCTAAGGGACGGCATAACACGCCCAATGCTGAAGCCCGGTAAGTAGCAAGGCCCTGATCCCGTGTGCTTGCTCGGACCCTGCTGAAATAACGGCCAGCTATTCACTCACAGGGCGTACAGACGACTCCAGACACTCAGCCTCTACACTGGCCCTCCGCCTCGAGCGATGCGAACGTGTTGCATCTCGCCACTCGTCCTGCTGTAAGGGAGGATCCATCGCGTCGGCGCAGGGTGCACTAGAAGGTGCCACGGCAGCAGCCGTGGCAGAAACAATCGACACCTGAGGTGACACTAGATTCTCCGCCACCGCTACACCTGAGGCAGCTGCCCGTAGCCAAAACCGTATTCAGCTCAACGCGAACTGCAGCCAGCTCCTCCAGTGTCCGCTCACAGCACGCACACTAAAACGTCCCTTTTGAAAATTAATGAATGACAGTGCTGGAAAATCTCTTACTTATTTGATTTTCAAACAGCTGAGCAAAGCTCAACGTACTCAGACAGTTTTCTCTTTACTTATTCTGATCATCACTAAACTGACACACAATATGTTTTAGCGCAACGCAATCTTTCAATAATCCCTACAAAAGAATGGCCCTGACTAACAATAACCTATACCTTTCATGAATCACTTACCTCACAAAAATCTTCGTTACTCGAACTACTGCAATACAGCGAGCGCCAATACTGCCAGCTAAATAAAAGATTCTAATTACTGAAGGCACTAACAACTGATAGCCATAATTAGCACATGAAAGATTTTGACAGATAACAAACAATGTAATTACCTTAATAGGGTTCAAAAGTCATTATATATATAGGCATCTCTCCCTATATACACCACTGCTGGCGGCTCACCTCCAACTGCACAGCGCTACGCGCTGCTCACATCCCACTGCCCAACACTACACTATCGAATATTCCAACAACGAGTCCAATCAGCCACAGACTGCACACAGCACAGTCAGCGATTTTCATACAGAGCGCTACGTGGCGTTACCAACCTAAAAACCTAAACAGCCTACTTACAACACATCCTACCTATTCTAGCTAAACCAACTGAAGAAGTAAACTATAAATACTGACAGATACCTAGATATGCACCTCGTACCCTTCTAACGTGTTAATACCTAGATATGTACCTAGTACCCTTCTAAATTGTCACCAATGGACACTGGTACGTTAATGAGCTGTGTAGCTGGCTGTTCAGAAGAAATGACTACTGCACTACTGTCTGCGTGAACATACCTTTACAGAACACGAGATTACTCCTCTAAAATACCAAAAGACGCACAAAATTTAACCAGCACATACTAATAAGAAAAGACAGGAAAAGGTAAATACGTAACTTACTATTCTGGAGATGTGTGACAGGCGACAGCTGGAGCCGGACTGAGTGACTGACTAGGCCGTACCGAACAGTCACTTGTCTGCAAAACAAACAAATGAAAACTACTGCGCTACTGACCGCCTGGATTTAAGTTCACAAAACGTGAAATTAAACCTTGTAAATACCAAAACAGTCACGAAATTTAAGCAATATATGCTATCAGTGTAGAGAAGAAGTAACGGTAATTCCAGTGATAATAATAAGGCAGTCGCTTTGAACACCTGTGGAATGGTTCATCGGGTTCTCGGAGACCACTGTTAATCTGCTACGTAGTTGTTACTTAAGCTGTTATCATTATAGCATTACACTGTAAAATGAGTTTGTCAGTATACAATGATGATGATAATAATAATTCTTATTTTTATTAATGAAGAAACTAAATCCAACCGAACCGGCCATGAGGGCCCAGCGGTACCAACAGCCCGCCGTGTCATCCTCAGCTCACAGGCGTCACTGAATAATAATAATAATAATAATAATAATAATAATAATAGTTTTCATATTAACGCGACTGCAATTTTGACTGAAACCAAATTAATAATGTTATATCACGATAATAATGTCTAATATTGGTGTCCGTTGTGGGGAAAAAACGTAATTAAGCCGCTTATGCAGCTGTTACACTAGCAGAAGTAACTTTTGCATAACGCTCCACAGCGCTATTTTTTACAGAAAAGTAACTGTCATAAATGAAAGCTCTTACCGTTCCTGAGACCAATAAATGAAAAAAAAGGAACATCTGAAAAAAGAATATTCCAGTGTGTGTATTTCGTTCATCGTATCATTCGAGCACTGCATCAGATCTTGTATGTCGAATGTAAGAGACAAGTGGGAAAAAACTGCTGTAACCGAACGTGTTTTCCGGTTTCTCCTTTTATCGCTTTCCGACGCATCGGAAAGACGATCTGTAGCCGATTTATGATTCCGACTAAAAACACGAGAAAAACGTGAATGAAAGTTGTTTCTTGGTCGTAAGCAGCAACTGTTAAGACGAAGGTTGCCCACCTTCTTTTATGGGGACACAAAAAATGGCGGTCCCCTCCCTTATTAAAGACGATACGTAAAGCACATCTCGTTCAGATACGATAGGATCTCCTGTTCAAATATCCTCGCGGCCCCGACGCTGGTTTTACGCCGCACCCTCTGCTAAGGCGGGGTGGAGGCGCGGCGGCGTCCTTTTGCCTCTAAGCTCCTCCGGCCAGCCGAGATAGGATCGACCGCCTAGCAGTGAGCCCGAGGGACACAGCAGCGATCACGGGGCGCGGCGGCGCAGCTAAATCCCAGGCAGGCCTCTCCAGGAGCCGCAGCAGGAGCACCAGAAGGATGCACGTTTCTTACTTATGTATATTGCCGATCGTTAAAACATCTCGAAGTAGGCGTAGCTGGTAGAGTCGTTGAAGTGGGCCAAGGTGAAATACACCGAGGTGACAAAACTCGTGGGATAGCGATATGAACGTATGTGGGTGGCGGTAGTACCGCGTACACAGGTATAAAAGGGCTGTGCGTTGGTGGAGCTGTCCTTTGTACTCAGGTGATTCCTGTGAAAAGGTTCACGACGTCGATATTGCCGCATGACGGGAATTAACAGGCTTTGAACGCGGAATGGTAGTAGGACCTAGACGCGTGGGATACTCCGTTTCGAAAATCATTAGGGAATTCAATGTTCCGAGATCCAAAATGTCAACAGCGTGCCGAGAATACCAAATTTCAGGCATTACCTCTCAACACGGACAACGCAGTGGCCGACGGACTTCACATAACTACCGAGATCAGCGGTGTTTGCGAAGAGTTGTCAGCGATAACAGAAAAGGAACGCTGCATGAAATAACCGCAGAAATCAAAGTGGGACGTACGAGGAACATTTCCGTTAGGACAGTGTGGCTAAATCTGCCGTTAATGAGGCATGAAGCAGACGACCGACGCGAATGCCTTCTCTAAAAGCACGACATCTTCTGAAGCGCCTCTCCTGGGCTGGTGACCTTATTGGTTGGACCCTAATCGACTGGAGAACGTGGGCTGGTCAGATGAGTCCCGGTTATTCCAGGTACGAGCTGTTGGTAGGGTTCGACTGTGGTGCAGACCCCACTAAGCCATGGACGCAACTTGTCAACAAGGCACTTTGCATGCTCGTGGTGGCTACATATTACAGGGGCTGTGTTTATATGGAATGGATTGGGTCCTGTGGTCCAACTGAACCGATCATTGACTGAAAATGGTTTTGGTGATTGCATGGAGACAATTTGCAACTATTCATGGACTTTGTGTTGCTAAACAACGATGGAATTTTTATGGATGACAATGCGCCATGTCAACAGACAGAAATTGTTCACAATTGGTCTGAAGAACATTCTGGACAATTCGAATGAATTATTTGGCCACCCAGATCGCCCGACATGAATCCCAAGCAACATTTGCGACACACAATCGAGAAGTCAGTTCGTGCACAAAATCCTGCACAGGCTACACTTCGGCAATTATGGACGGCTATATTGGCAGCATGGCTCAGTATTTCTGCACGGGACTTCCAACGATTTGTTGAGTCCATTCCTCGTCGAGCTGCTGCACTACGCCGGATAAAACGAGGCCCGACGCGATGTCAGAAGAAGGTATCCCATTTCTTCTGTGACCTCGGTGTAGTAGCAGTGGTGACACGAAGCTAGAAAAGGAGTCTAATATGTTACAGGAGAGAGGAATACAGAAGCACTTGGCATCTATCAAAAGTCTACGGGAGAACTCTGTTTTCAAATTGATTGATGAAGGGGAGAACACGGTTTTATGAAAAGGCATAGCCGTCTGTTATTTCAGACACATATGACAAACACTCTTCTCAGCTTTGACGATCAAACTGTGAACAAGGATTTGTTCACCCGGTCATCTCACTAACTCAGCCAAAGATCCAATTTGAAAAAAACCAGAATCTTACACCGATGTGATAGCAATCTAGGATAAATACTGTATACAGCGCTACTATAAATGATTCAGTCGCTTTCCCCAAGAGTTACATGTAGAGACATGACTGATCATGAATAGAACGACAGGCTCATGAAGTTCGCAGTTTGCACTCTCAAAATGTTCTACGAGTGCCCCTCTTGTCGCACAACACATGTCCAAGCGAAAGTCAAGTTCGCTCCATGCCATTTGCAACAACATTCTGTCAATGGTCATCACAACACTATTGATGTCTTGTCTGAGCTTGTCCAGAGCTCTTGCACTCAGGTATGTAAACACGAAAGTTGCAGGGCATGAGATCAGGCGACCTGGGGGCCCAAGGCAACAAAGCCACATCATTTTCGGCACTATGCCCAATCCAGCAATGTGGAAGTTCATCGTTTAGGCGAAAACGAACGTAGAAGCTCCAGTGACGGTGTGCCTGGTCTTGTTGGGAGATGAAATTCTCTGAATGAGTACTCAGTTGCGGAACAAGCAGAACTTCAATATATGAAGAAAAGAGGTACATATCGGATCTTCTCATGAAAGTGTAACGGCCTATACTGCTTCCTCAGTGGCATTGCATAAGAAACATTAGGCTTCAGCGAATCTCGTTCGTCGCTACATATCAACTTGAGGAAGCGAAATGTTCATCCTCAAGTGCTACGTCTATTGTAATGCAGTATTAAAGGCGCCGGCCATTATCTTAAGATTTTAATTGTTGCACGAGGTGCAAACTGTACCGTCGTCGCAAAACCTTCCATACAGTTTGCTTCGATGTTCCTACACTGTGGCTTGCGCGAACCGTTGACTTTTTTGGTCAGCGTACGAAACTATTCCTCACTCTCTTCACGGTTGAATCTGGCACCATTGCTCGGCCGGAACTTTTCTGTTTACAGAGACAATTAGAGTCCCTAAATTCTCAATGGCAACGCACAATGCTCAAATTTACATGACGGTTCTTTTCTACAATTACATTTGATGGACGGTGCACTATTGTAACAGATAAACATGTCTCATATTCTAACACACAAAAACACTTTTCTTGTTTTGTCGTCATTTCGTTAAGGAACTACACTTGTCACGCCAACTGGTGGGAACAGTGCAAACTAGGTGAGTTTACAGTTGTATTCACGCAGCAATCACATTTATGTATGTAATACTTCGGAAATATGGAACTTCGAAAACGGATAGATCTTTTAAAATATCTTTATAAGGTCTTTTATAATATCTCAGTGCTGCGAGATGAAACATGTGCCTAGTTTGCACACTGACGGAAAAAAACGCGGCACCAAGGAGGAACAGAGAAACATAAACGAAATTTGAAAGTTGGTAGGCTTGTTTCTACATCTGAAAGACGATGCCAGTTCAGATTTCGCACCAGTCGCATAAGAGTAGTGCTACATGTTCCAGTACGAGGATCCAAACCAAATGGTTCAAATGGTTCTAAGCACTATGGGACATAACTTCTGAGGTCATCAGTCCCCTAGAACTTAGAACTACTTAAACCTAACTAACCTAAGGACATCACATACATCCATGCCCGAGGCAGGATTCGAACCTGCGACCGTTGCGGTCGCGCGGTTCCAGACTGTAGCGCCTAGAACCGCTCGGCCACTCCGGCCGGCAGGATGCAAACTAGGTTTGCTGTAAATACACACTGTAAAGGTCGTGACCGCTAATTACCTTTGAAATTGGAAGTGGTGAGTTGATGTTGGTCAAGAATGCCTTTAAGGTGACAAAGACACCATCATCAGCACCTCACTGAGTCTGAACGAAGTCGTGTAATAGGGCTACGAGAAGCTGGATGTTCTGTCTGTGATGTTGCAGAGAGACTTGGCAGGAATGTAGTCACTGTACATGACTGCTGGCAGCGGCGGTCACGAGAATGTACGGTCGCACGAAAACTGGGTTCTGACGGCCACGTGGCTCCACCGAGAGGGAAGACTATTGTGTTCGGCGTAAGGCTCTGGCTGGTCGTATTGCATCTGCAGTAGGAATTTGTGAAACAGTTGGCACCGCAGTGACGTAACAAACTGTTACAAATCTGTCACTTCAAGCACACCTCCGAACCAAATGTCCTATAGCGTGCATTCCACTAACCCCGGTGGTTTCAAGAGAGAGCTCGTTAGAGGGCAGGGTGGAAGTCTGCTGTGTTTTGTGATGAAAGCTGGTTCGGCCTCGGTGCCAGTGATGACCGTGTGTCGATTAGAAGGAGGCCAGTTAAGAGCCTGCAGCCATCGTGTCTGCGTACAATATATAATGGACCTACACCTGTGGTTATGGTATGGATGCGATTTCATACGACACGAGTAGCACTCTCGTGGTTATCCCAAGCACCCTGACAGATAATTTTTACGTTAATCTGGTGATTCGACATGCTAAGCTGCCATTCATGAACAGCATTGCATGGGATGTTTTCCAACAGGATAACGCAAGTCCACATACCGTTATTGTAACCCAACATGCTCTACAGAGTATCGACATGTTGCCTTGACCTACTCGACAACCAGATCTGTCTCCAGTCGAGCACATAAGGGACATCATCGGACGATAACTACAGTTTTTTCCACAACCAACATTATCTGTCCCTGTGTTGACCGACCGAGTGCAAAGACATGGAACTCCATACCACAAACTGACATCGGGCACCAATAGAAAAACACAAAGCAAGCACGTTTGCATGCTTCCAGTCAACATTCTGGCGGTTACAGCAGTTATTAATGTACGGCACCAGTATTTCACGTTTGGAGTGCTATATCTCGCGCTTCCATTAAGCCATGATCTTACAAGAACGCTAATCACTTAATTATGTTGCCAAGACAAATGTATTCCCGAAATTTAAATTCTCAACATTTATTACACAGGCCAACGATGGAAAAACTTTTTTTGCTGAAAATACCTTATTCTAATGTTTTTTAGGGTGGGAAACCCAAATGTGATACTTAAAAAACTGTATCACCCACCATATCTTCACATTTTACAGATAAATTTATTAAATTAAGCGATTTTTTAAAAAATTAAGTTTTTATATAGTTAAAATAATTAAAAAAGGAGGTGTAATGAATGTAAATAACGTTGGTAGTACTGCTGAAAAAAATTTGCTGCCAAAAGAAGGTCGATTCTGTTTTTGTGTTAGCAGATGGTGTTTTGTTTACTGTCAACCTAACCTCAATTTGCCGTTTCCTGTACATGTGCTCAGTACAATGTCTAACCGTAGTTGTAAAAACTCCGCTGACAGTTTTTGTTATATTTGTGATGAATTTGTGATTAAAAACACCAAAGAAAAAGGTTTATCTATCATACTTCGGATTTAAACTTGGTGATCAAGATAAATCTCGGGCGCTGCATAAGCTTTGTTACGTGTGTGTTGAAGATCTGAGAAAATGGTCCAAAAAGGAGAAAACAGCCTTTAGATTTGCTGCTCCTATGATATGGAGGGAGCAAAGAAATTATTCCGATGATTGCTACTTTTGCAGTGTTGATATTACTGGTCATAATTCGAAGAACAAGAAGGTAATAAGCTACCCTAAACTTCCGTCCGCCGTCCAACCAGTAGGGCATAGTATAGATTTGCCGGTTCCTGAACCACGAGATGATTTAAATTCTATTCCAACAGAAGTATTTTCTGATGTACAGTGTGATTTAGATGAACCAGATGATGATGAATTCCATTGTAATACAGAAAGTCAAGAGCCCAAATTGTTTACTCAGATCGAGCTTAACGATTTGGTTAGGGATCTGGGCTTAACGAAAGGAAACGCTGAATTGCTTGGTTCTAGATTAAAATAAAAGAACTTATTGGCAGTTGGAACCAGCATGTATATGTATAGAAAGAGAGAGCAGCAATTTTCTAAGTTTTTTCAACAAGAAGGTCATTTAGTGTACTGCTCAGACGCTCCTGGTCTGATGAATGAGGTTATTATTGAATGCAAAAAGGAAGACCGGAGGCTGTTTATTGATTCATCCAAACTAGTTTAAAGGCTGTTTTATTACATAATGGTAATATGTATGCATCTATACCTGTTGGACATTCTGTACATATGAAAGAAAGCTATGAAAACCTAGAAATAGTGCTAAATAAAATAGGCTATTCTGCTCATGGTTGGTTGATATCTGGTGATCTAAAAGTAACAAGCATGCTCCTTGGTCATCAAGGGGGCTTTACCAAATATCCGTGTTTCTTGTGTGAATGGGACAGTAGGGACAGGAATCAACGCTGGTGCAGAAAGAATTGGCCTGTGAGGGAGTCTTTAAAACCTGGTGAGAAGAACAGTCCTTGCAAAAAGCTTGTAAATCCAAAAAAACGTACTCCTACCACCTCTACAAATAAAGTTAGGCCTAATGAAACAGTTTGTAAAGGCTTTGCCTAAAGATGGACCATGTTTTAAGTATCTCTGTCAAAGGTTTCCACACCTTTCACAAGTTAAACTAAAAGAAGGCGTCTTTGTCGGACCTGACATTATAAAATTGATGTTTCATGTTAACTTTGAATCCACAATGACCTTAAATGAGAAAGAAGCATGGATATCATTAAAGCAAGTCGTTACAAAGTTCTTAGGACGTGAAAAAAACTCAGAATATGTTTCTGTTATAGCTACAGTGTTAAAGAAGTTTAAAACTTTAGGATGTTTAATGAGACTGAAAGTTCACTTTTTGAATAGTAACCTTTATTACTTTGCGGACAATATCGGAGATGTTTGTGAGGAGCATGGATAGCGTTTTCACCAGGACATTAAAATGATGGAGAAACGCTAGCAAGGCCGCTGGAACACCACCATGATGGGGAACTACTGTTGGTCACTTCACTGAGAAGTACAGCAAGCGACTCATCGTAGAAAAAGCTATACAAGAAGCTTCAAAGAAAAAAGAGAAATGAAATACAAACCAGTTCCAGCTGACAAGTGAAACCGCTATTAACACGTATCATTGTTTTAAGTAGCTTACTGTAAATACAAACCATGCTTACATTGTGACAAAGCGTTTCATTAATTTCCCCATTTACCGTATACCAAAGGATTTTTTATACTATATAGTAAGAAGCATACTGATCGAAAACTATGGGTGATCAAAAAACTAAGGCTAGATTTGGATTCAGTTCATAAAAATCTATAAAGATCAGCTATCAAAGTATTAAAAAAAGTTGTTTCAAAAATTTTTTCGTTAGCCTGTGTTATTTTTTGGAGCTGCGGTTTCTTTTCATCGGTGTATTAAAGAAGAATAATTAACATTTCATAGTTGCATCAGCCTCCCACCCCCCCCCCCATGAACTATGGACCTTGCCCTTGGTGGGGAGGCTTGTGTGCCTCAGCGATACAGCTGGCAGTACCGTAGGTGCAACCACAACGGAGGAGTGTCTGTTGAGAGGCCAGACAAGCGTGTGGTTCCCGAAGAGGGGCAGCAGGCTTTTCAGTAGTTGCAGGGGCAACAGTCTGGATGATTGCCTGATCTGGCCTTGTAACACTAACCAAAACGGCCTTGCTGTGCTGGTACTGCGAACGGCCGTAATTTTTCCCGAGAGCATCCAGCTTTACTGTATGGTTAAATGTTGATGGCGTCCTCTTGGGTAAAATATTCCGGAGGTAAAATAGTCCCCCAATCGGATCTCCGGGCGGGGACTACTCGAGAGGACGTCGTTATCAGGAGAAAGAAATCTGGCGTTCTACGGATCGGAGCGCGGAATGTCAGATCCCTTAATCGGGCAGGTAGGTTAGAACGTTTAAAAAGGGAAATGGATAGGTTAAAGTCAGATATAGTGGGAATTAGTGAAGTTCGGTGGCAGGAGGAACAAGACTTTTGGTCAGGTGAATACAGGGTTATAAATACAAAATCAAATAGGGGTAATGCAGGAGTAGGTTTAATAATGAATAAAAAAGTAGGAGTACGGGTGAGCTACTACAAACAGCATAGTGAACGCATTATTGTGGCCAAGATAGACACGAAGCCCATGCCTACTACAGTAGTACAAGTTTATGTGGTGTCACCGCCAGACACCACACTTGCTAGGTGGTAGCCTTTAAATCAGCCGCGGTCCGTTAGTATATGTCGGACCCGCGTGTCGTCACTATCAGTGATTGCAGATCGAGCACCGCCACACGGTAGGTCTAGAGAGACTTCCTAGCACTCGCCCCAGATGTACAACCGACTTTGCTAGCGATAGTTCACTGACAAAATACGCTCTCATTTGCCGAGACGATAGTTAGCATAGCCTTCAGCTACGTCAATTGCTACGACCTAGCAAGGCGCCATTACCAGTTGCTATTGATACTGAGTCATGTACAGTCAAGAGCGACGCTCATCATTAATGGATTAAAGTTAAGTATTCCACCAGCTACGTCCGTTTTTCTAAAGTCTAAATTCCTTGTCCTGTTCCAGACGTCACGCCAGCCTGCGCAAGCTAAAACGCGTGCCTTTCGGCTTCCTCTAGTACCCGGTGTTGGCTCTCCTGCCAACCCACAACAGTTTATATGCCAACTAGCTCTGCAGATAATGAAGAAATTGATGAAATGTATGATGAGATAAAATAAATTATTCAGGTCGTGAAGGGAGACGGAAATTTAATAGTTATGGGTAACTGGAAATCGAGAGTAGGAAAAGGGAGAGAAGGAAACATAGTGGGTGAATATGGATTGGTGGTGAGAAATGAAAGAGGAAGCCGTCTGGTAGAATTTTACACAGAGCATAACTTAATCATAGCTAACACTTGGTTCAAGAATCATAAAAGAAGGTTGTATATATGGAAGAAGCCTGAAGATACTGGAATTCAGATAGATTATATAATCGTAAGACAGAGATTCAGGAACCAGGTTTTAAAGACATTTCCAGGAGCAGGTGTAGACTCTGACCACAATCTATTGGTTATGAACTGTAGATTAAAACTGAAGAAACTGCAAAAAGGTGGTAATTTAAGGAGATGGGACCTGGATAAACTGAAAGAACCAGAGGTTGTACAGAGTTTCAGGGAGATCATAAGGGAACAATTGACACGAATGAGGGAAAGAAATACAGTAGAAGAAGACTGGGTAGCTCTGAGGGATGAAGTAGTGAAGGCACCAGAGGATGATATAGGTAAAAAGACGAGGGTTAGAAGAAATCCTTGGGTAACAGAAGAAATATTGAATTTAATTGATGAAAGGAGAAAATATAAAAATGCAGTAAATGAAGCAGGCAAAAAGGAGTACAAACGTCTCAAAAATGAGATCGACAGGAAGTGCAAAATGGCTAAGCAGAGATGGCTAGAGGATAAATGTAAGGATGTAGAGGATAATCTCACTAGGGGTAAGATAGATACTGCCTACAGGAAAACTAAAGACACCTTTGGAAAAAAGAGAACTACTTGTATGAATATCAAGAGCTCAGATGGAAACCCAGTTCTAACCAAAGAAGGGAAAGCAGAAAGGAGGAAGGAGTATATAGAGGGGCTATAAAAGGGCGATGTACTTGAGGACAATATTATGGAAATGGAAGTGGATGTAGATGAAGATGAAATGGGAGATACGATACTGCGTGAAGAGTTTGACAGAGCACTGAAAGACCTGAGTCGAAACAAGGCCCCGAGAGTAAACAACATTCCATTGGAACTACTGACGGCCTTGGGAGAGCCAGTCCTGACAAAACTCTACCATCTGGTGAGCAAGATGTATGAGACAGGTGAAATACCCTCAGACTTCAAGAACAATATAATAATTCCAATCCCAAAGAAAGCAGGTGTTGACAGATGTGAAAATTACCGAATTATCGGTTTAATAAGTCACAGCGGCAAAATACTAACGCTTATTCTTTACAGACGAATTGAAAAACTGGCAGAACCCGACCTAGGGGAAGATCAGTTTGGATTCCGTAGAAATGTTGGAACACGTGAGACAATACTGACCCTACGAATTATCTTAGAAAATAGATTAAGAAAAGGAAAACCTACGTTTTTAGCATTTTTAGGCTTAGAGAAAGTTTATGACAATGTTGACTGGAATACTCTCTTTCAAATTCTAAAGGTGGCAGGGGTAAAATACAGGAAGCGAATGGCTATTTACAATTTGTACAGAAACCAGATGTCAGTTATAAGAGTTGAGGGGCATAAAAGGGAAGCAGCGGTTGGGAAGGGAGTCAGACAGGGTTGTAGCCTGTCCCCGATGTTATTCAATCTGTATCTTGAGCAAGCAGTAAAGGAAACAAAAGAAAATTCGGAGCAGGTGTTAAAGTCCACGGATAAGAAATAAAGACGTTGAGGTTCGCCGATGACATTGTAATTCTGTCAGAGACAGCAAAGGACATGGAAGAGCTGTTGAACGGAATGTACAGTGTCTTGAAAGGAGGATATAAGATGAACATCAACAAAAGCAAAACGAGGATAATGGAATGTAGTCGAATTAAGTCGGGTGATGCTGAGGGAATTAGATTAGGAAATGAGACACTTAAAGTAGTAAAGGAGTTTTGCTATTCGGGGAGCAAAATAACTGATGATGGTCGAAGTAGAGAGGATATAAAATGTAGACTGGCAATGGCAAGAAAATCGTTTCTGAAGAAGAGAAATTTATTAACATCAAGTATAGATTTAAGTGTCAGGAAGTCATTTCTGAAAGTATTTGTATGGAGTGTAGCCATGTATGGAAGTGAAACATGGACGACAAATAGTTTGGACAAGAAGAGAATTGAAGCTTTCGAAATGTGGTGCTACAGAAGAATGCTGAAGATTAGATGGGTAGATCACATAACTAACGAGGAGGTATTGAATAGAATTGGGGAGAAGAAGAGTTTGTGGCACAACTTGACAAGAAGAAGGGACCGGTTGGTAGGACATGTTTTGAGGGATCAAGGGATCACCAATTTAGTATTGGGGGGAAGTGTGGAGGGTAACAATCATAGATGGAGACCAAGTGATGAATACACTAAGCAGATTCAGAAGGATGTAGGTTGTAGTAAGTACTGGGAGATGAAGAAGCTTGCACAGGATAGAGTAACATGGAGAGCTGCATGAAACCAGTCTCAGGACTGAAGACCACAACAACAGCTACATCAGATGCTAGTTAACATTTAACATCTACATCAGATGCTTCGTTATAAACAATATTCTAACTACACTCCTGGAAATGGAAAAAAGAACACATTGACACCGGTGTGTCAGACCCACCATACTTGCTCCGGACACTGCGAGAGGGCTGTACAAGCAATGATCACACGCACGGCACAGCGGACACACCAGGAACCGCGGTGTTGGCCGTCGAATGGCGCTAGCTGCGCAGCATTTGTGCACCGCCGCCGTCAGTGTCAGCCAGTTTGCCGGGGCATACGGGGCTCCATCGCAGTCTTTAACACTGGTAGCATGCCGCGACAGCGTGGACGTGAACCGTATGTGCAGTTGACGGACTTTGAGCGAGGGCGTATAGTGGGCATGCGGGAGGCCGGGTGGACGTACCGCCGAATTGCTCAACACGTGGGGCGTGAGGTCTCCACAGTATATCGATGTGGTCGCCAGTGGGCGGCGGAAGGTGCACGTGCCCGTCGACCTGGGACCGGACCGCAGCGACGCACGGATGCACGCCAAGACCGTAGGATCCTACGCAGTGCCGTAGGGGACCGCACCGCCACTTCCCAGCAAATTAGGGACACTGTTGCTCCTGGGGTATCGGCGAGGACCATTCGCAACCGTCTCCATGAAGCTGGGCTACGGTCCCGCACACCGTTAGGCCGTCTTCCGCTCACTCCCCAACATCGTGCAGCCCGCCTCCAGTGGTGTCGCGACAGGCGTGAATGGAGGGACGAATGGAGACGTGTCGTCTTCAGCGATGAGAGTCGCTTCTGCCTTGGTGCCAATGATGGTCGTATGCGTGTTTGGCGCCGTGCAGGTGAGCGCCACAATCAGGACCGCATACGACCGAGGCACACAAGGCCTACACCCGGCATCATGGTGTGGGGAGCGATCTCCTACACTGGCCGTACACCATTGGTGATCGTCGAGGGGACACTGAATAGTGCACGGTACATCCAAACCGTCATCGAACCCATCGTTCTACCATTCCTAGACCGGCAAGGGAACTTGCTGTTCCAACAGGACAATGCACGTCCGCATGTATCCCGTGCCACCCAACGTGCTCTAGAAGGTGTAAGTCAACTACCCTGGCCAGCAAGATCTCCGGATCTGTCCCCCATTGAGCATGTTTGGGACTGGATGAAGCGTCGTCTCACGCGGTCTGCACGCCCAGCACGAACGCTGGTCCAACTGAGGCGCCAGGTGGAAATGGCATGGCAAGCCGTTCCACAGGACTACATCCAGCATCTCTACGATCGTCTCCATGGGAGAATAGCAGCCTGCATTGCTGCGAAAGGTGGATATACACTGTACTAGTGCCGACATTGTGCATGCTCTGTTGCCTGTGTCTATGTGCCTGTGGTTCTGTCAGTGTGATCGTGTGATGTATCTGACCCCAGGAATGTGTCAATAAAGTTTCCCCTTCCTGGGACAATGAATTCACGGTGTTCTTATTTCAATTTCCAGGAGTGTAGAAAAAAGTAACGAAATTTACAAGTACCTACTAATCAATAAAAACTATAGGTTTACGCCATATTAAAGACTCACATCAAAACTTCATGTAGTTATGACCATTCACATGGGTTTTTTAGTATGAATGAGTTATTCATCTGTATTTATGTTATATCTGTACATAATACAGAAAATAAACTATGTATAATTGCATTTAAAACTGGCCATGAATTAATTCTATTAACTTAAAATGATTACATGAAGGTTACATTGGTAGACCGCGTAACAAATGAGCTTGTACTGAACAGAATGGGAGACAAAAAATTTGTCGTACAACTCGACTGAAAGAAGGGCTACGTCGATAAGACGTATTGCCAGTTTAATGTGGAGGGAAATACGGGGGTTAAAAATCGTAGAAGAAGACCAAGAGACGTATACAGTAAGCAGATTCAGTAGGTGAAGAGGCCTGCATAGGATAGAGTAACGTGGAGAGCTGCGTCAAACCAGTCTTCGGACTGAAGGCCACAACAACAACAACATGCATCATGTAAAATGTAGTCTGTCTGGGGACAGATATACGAAGACCTTTCGGTCATTGCTCTTTGGACTGATTTGGTGCTGCTTGCCATGATTTCTTCCACAGTGACAAACACTTCGTCGTACAATAGCACTACAATCTAATGTCCTTTGTTTTCTGTTGAGTATGTTACAATTCCTGTCTTTACCTACAGTTTTTGCCCTGCACAACTCCATCTAGTACCACGGAGGTTATTCACTGATGTCTTAAACCACGTTTTGTCATCTATGCCGATCCTCTAGTGTTTTCCACATCCTCTCCTCGTCGAATAAGCGGAGAAAATCATAATTTCTTATCTTTTCTGTCCACTTAGTTTTCAGCACCCTTCGTATCGTCAAACCTCAAACGCTTCGACTGCTTTCTTTTCCCGTTATCCCCAGTCCACCCAGTGCATGATTCATTTTCGTGCGATACTGTTCTCCATGGACTGGGAAATTAACTTCTCAATTCAAGTTACTGAACGAGGAGATGCAGTGGTAAATCTCTGAAATCGCACTCGGCAGATCGGCGATTCGAATCTCTGTCCGGTATCTACACTACATAGCACAACTAAATGCTCACGTTTTCGAAACACCAGAATTGTTTCCAATTGACGGCAGGCAAATCTTTCAGTTCACAATAGGTTCCGCATGCGCACAAGCAGGCATAGAGCAGCAACAGAGTGCCAGTAAGCTGAACCAGGTCTCTGTACAGGTATTTTTTAAAGTGCTCAACAATGCTGCGTGGGTGCACTTGGGCTCTTAGAGTCTTTGCTGTTTTAGCCGAGCATCGAACACGCGTTAATGTTCCAGTCCCTCCCCATCTCCTCCCCCCGCACCTGTGATCATACCACAGGAGGGCGGGAAACAGGAGGGCTGGAACAATAAAAACCCTTTGCTGCTTCGGATCACATTCAAATTTCTTCGAATAGTGTTGATGACACTCGCTAGTGCTTCCAACTGTATACCATAGCAAAAACGGTGGTAGCGCTACACTCCAAACAGGTCAGATCACGTTCAACGGGGTTCCAGTGCCACAATTTCCTTAGAGAAGGGCTGAATCGTGCGGGGGATATCACCAGTGTCGAACATTGTCAGGAACTTAGTCCTGTTACTCATCGCACTTCTGAACGTGCGGGAATCAGCGTTTCAGGGGAAGGCAGGGTTCATTGAGGCTCTTTGTGCCACCTCCTGAGGCCTCTTAGTGTCGATTATGAGCGACTGTGTGTCTGAAATGTTTCCCTCGCCAACCCAGAAGAGAACCGTGGGATTTCAACGTTGGAAGTCGAGGTTTTGAACTCCATCGCATAGGCTTCAAAAGAAGCGGTGAAATGTGGGTAGGTGGGGCTGTGACGACCTTCCAATGTGTGAGACGTTCACAGTTGCGTTGGGCAGAATTGTGGTGAAACTCGGTGCCAATGCGACATCTTTAGCACATCTTAAATCTCACATGAAATTCTGAGCTCAGGCCTTTCGCATGTGCCGACACTTTACATCTCTGATCCCGAGGGTGACGCGGCAGGGTGCCAAGGTTTTGCACCATTACAGAAGAAGATTGTAGGCGTTCTTGAGCCAAATTTAGAACTTCTCATTAGGAGATACTTGCGGGTTTCGAAAAAGTAGCCCTTTAACTATGTTGCTCAGTGCATATTTAGACTGTAATGCTTAACGTAAATGCCGGAAATGCTTCTCTGAAAAGGCTACGGGTTATTTCTTTCCCCAGCCTTCCTCAGTCTGAGCTTGCGCTTTATTTCTAATTAACTTATCGTCGATGGGACTCTAAACATCTAGTTCCTTTTTTTAATCAAATTAAAGGCTATGTTTGACACTGAAGATTTCTTTTGTCAAAGAATGCTCTTTTTTTTTATCTAGGCTTGACATCGTGCACTGTGTGGCCCACAAATTTTGATGTTATGTTGGCCGTTAACATTTCTTCTACTACTCAAAACTTTCGACTTTCTTTAATTTACTCTCCGTTGTTATTCTATGGAAGGATTCCTAAAGATAGCTAAATTTTATGGACATTTGTGGTTCAAGTTGGTTGGGTTGTTGAGATAGGTGTGATGTGGGAGGATAGTTGGTAGGAAAACTTGGGATTCGTTGTACGGATAGCTAGGAGGGGCTCAGGCCAAGTTTAAGGGGAAGAAAAAATGGGAGGTATAGGAAGGGAGGGGCACCAGAAATAGCTAAGGGAGAGCTAGAAGAGGGTTCAATATGATAGAAGGGATATATGTTATGGCGTCTTTTATTGTTAGAGAGTGGGAGTCTCTTAAAACTATGTTGAGAGGTGTTATGGAAAGGATGTCAGTGTAAAGTGGGTGTTGATATCGTTGCTGCAGTCATCAGGATTGGTAATTGGGATGGAAACAACGCGATTGTCGCAGTCGAGTTTACAGGGCGTACAGGATGTACGGTGGTATTCAATATAGGAATAAGGGAAGGGAAAAATTATGAACTGGTAAAGGCTCTGTCGTGGGATGGTAAGTGGTTTCGGAAAACATATGGAGGATGGAAGAAGAGTAGAGTGCACATGTTGATGCTGTCGGTAATTCACTGTGAGCTTCCTGTTGGTGGTTAGTAGCTGAGATTTCCTTTTAGTTTACGATCAAGGACTGAGATACTTTTGTACGTTCGTTAATTGGATAAGACGGGCATGAATGGGAAGGTACAAACTATGGAGGCGGAAACTGCAAGAGGTACGTTCTGTAATTATTGTTTGGGCCTTCACATGGACTTGAACTGGTTGAAAAGGTTATGGAGGGAGTGCTGAGATTTCTGGAGGTTAGGGTAGAGGGCTAGGAGGATGGCATCAGTGCCATGTTGAAGGAGATGGACGAGGGAGGAGGGTTTAGGAATTGCAGCAGCAGTGTAAAGGATATAAGGGAGTGGAGAGAGGATAGAGACTTAGATCACCCCTGCAACAGGATAGAAGGTATGGCAATTGGCGTTAAGAGTGCCCAAGGGTGGACGATTAGATAAAAACGATGCAATAAGGCAGGCATATTTGATTGTGAGTGGATAGATGTGGAGTTTGAAATACGTGGCTACGGACTGCGCATTTGTCAAAACTGACTGCTTACAGTGGCTTATTCTCACCTGGTAGCGGGAAGTGGTACTACTGTCTGTTCAGCACACGTCACAAGCACACCGATTAATGAACATACCCACGAAGTTTCAGCGTGCTGCGATGTGTGCAGCCCGCACTGCAGCGCTCGGAACAATGTCAATTCAATTATGATCATCCGGATATTTATACTCAAACCATAAGCAGCTTACAGCTATCACATTCTTGAGCCGCTAAGAATCTGTAACTTACTTCTCATGACTTTATGCGTTGGGAACAACCGAATCCTGATATCAACAGAGCAACGTTGAACACAACAAAAAACAAAACAAAAACAAAACAAAAATGGTTCAAATGGCTCTGAGCACTATGGGACTTAATTTCTGAGGTCATCAGTCCCCTAGAACTTAGAACTACTTAAATCTAACTAACCTAAGGACATCACACACATCCATGCCCGAAGTAGGATTGGAACCTGCGACCGTAGCGGTCACGCGGTCCCAGACTGAAGCGCCCAGAACCGTTCGGCCACATCGGCCGGCTATTCCTGAACGCAACGGGCGTGCTTCAGACTCACATAATGGACGTCGATGCCTTCACGTAATAATGGCAGAGCTGTCACGGAGGCCGTGAGAATTGTTATGAATAGAACTGAAAAGTGCATTAAGACATTGCTGATATGACCAAAACGTTCGGTAATTTTTATCTAACGCTCTTCTCTTCGTACGGACATGAGCACATTCCAAAATATTTTTGAGGACCCCGCTAAAATGTATTCACTAGTGTTTTCTCCTCGTACTGAGTTGCTATGAAAGTGGAGCAAATGCGTATTTGTAAATTAAACACTTTGCGTGAGCTTATACAGTTCGTTTTCCTTTATTGATTCCTAGGAAAAAAGACACGCTTTTGCGTGAGCGCAAAGAAAAATGGGAGCACTTCATCAGAACTGCCTTTGTTCGGAACATGAAAGCTTTACATATTTATTGCTATATAAATTGAATCAACATTTCCTTACATCAGCGTGATTAACTTCCGTACTCTTGGGTTGTGAATTCTCTCCCGTTCGTATTGCTCTGTGTCAATACGGGAGAAATCAACTGCACTAAATCCATATAGCATCATTTAGTTAACGAAGTAATTTACAGTGCCCTAATTTCTTTTTATGAGTTGGTGAAGGTCTCCACAGTACAAGGACATACTATAGATCATTTCTACGGATTTTATTTCATGGCCAATTACCACCCAGCTGTAGATCAGCAGTTCCCTCGCTATAGTCCATTGTGAAACCTTAAATATTCATTGTTAGTTCTGAAACTGCACACATAGAGTTCATATTGGAATGAAATCTTTTCCTCGCTGCAATGTGGGAACCTGTATCAGGTGTTGCAAGACAAATAATAGCAATACAGTGAAGGAGGAGAATGTACGTTACAGCATTTGTCAATTGGGTTGGAAATTCTCTCTGCAACGCTTCCTCAATGACTCGCAGTATGTGGAGGCGGCTTCATTGCAGCAGATGGCCCTCTGCACGTAGAGCCTGACGTCGACTGGCGCCAGCGCGCAGCACTTGGCGCCGAGAGGTTAGCGAGACACAGCACAGGCGACGTTTGCTGACGGCACAGGCAGCCGCAAACAGCCCGCAACACGCCAGCCGTCTGGCGCCACTGCTATTCAGCTCTCCGCAAGAGACGGCAAACCGGTACTGGCGACGGCAAACAGCGCCAACACTTCCTGGTGCGCATCCAATTTTACTAACTAGGCTTTCCTAAAATGGTGGCCATGCCCAAAAGCATCATCTGTTATTTCGTACTAACAGACTACTACCGTCATATTCCCGCAAATCGCTCTGAGGAATGCTGTCCACTTCCTCTGAGCAAACAGATCCAGACATTTGAAATGTCTATTTCTTTTTTTAAAAAGGTGTATTCTTTTAGTGAAAGATAACGAAATCTAAAAGGAAATTCGGTAGTAAAGGGATACACAACTTCCATATAGTTAAGTAGAATGGTTCACATTTGAATTTTCGAGCCATTAGCGTGATGTTCTACAAGTAGTTTCTTTTTTTATCTTTTGGTTGTGAAAATTCTAGGACCTGCTGCGCGAGTACTAAGTACAGTTTATTTTTGAGCGGTCTTGTACAGATATTAGACTGTCGCATCAGAAAAAGATTGGAAGTTTGTGATAAGTTCCTAGGGACCAAACTGGTGAGGTCATTGGTCCCTCGGCTACTTAATCTAACTTTAACTTACGCTAAGGACAACACACACACCCATGCCCGAGGGAAGATTCGAACCTCTGACGGGGCGAGCGGTGCAAACCATGGCAAGGCGCCCCAGACCACGCGGCTAAAGATGACTGTGACGTCTTCATGTGCTACAGTAAATGCTTCTGTTGCAAGTTCCACGCTCTGCAGCGGCCAGGGAAGCCCGCCATCGCGCCCATCCTGTCAGTCCAAAATGTTTTGAGACTGGACTAGCAAACCTTAGAGCAAAGTTAAGATGGCGTTTCTAACTTTCAGCTGTTCTACAATGTCTCCCCCCCCCCCCCCCCACTTGAGTACAGAGTTCAGAACGTTCTTACAACCATGTGAAACTGTCAGAAAAGTCATTCTTCGGAATGTCTTTCAACTCGTGTGTTTCGTTTCCTTGAATGACGTTTATGTCCTCGTAGCGTCATAGAATGTGAACTTCTGCACTTAGTCTGTTTGTAGTAGATTCGTATTGATAACACCGAGCCTCGCCATCAGTTCTTTTCCAGAAAAGAACTGTCCGCATTTTCTAATTCAATATAGTCGCGGCAGGTGTCCACACGTCGTTGTTTTTGTTCGGGAATCAACGTGTGCGAGAAAAACTTTAGACCCACTTTTCTCTTCTTCAAAATATTTTGGAGAATGTCTAGAAAACTTTATTTAGAGGTGTTACTCCACTACGATTTGTGACAACAATGCTGAGACGCTTTGGCCGCAAGTCCACTGCTTAACACTGCCTGCTCACAACTGACTGGTCGAATGCTCTTATGTGTTGTTTGCAGATGTTAGTCCGAGCTGCCACTGCATTATTGCGCTGATGTCGCTTACACGCCACCAGTAATAAATAATGTGGTAATGGTCCGTTAGGAGAAGGATACACTCTGACACCACACTTATGGTCAATATTAGTTTTGATTTAACTCAAAGAAATAAACTATTTGAAAGTGTGGTTCTGTAATTCTGACAATACATGATAATTAAATGTAATCTGAAGTAGTAGTTCAGTTAAAGTTATCAGAGCGTATACAGGCACGGTTCAATTATTTGCCAGCCTCGTAGTTAGTTTTATTGATTCTTTAATCTAAACAAATTGCCATATCTAAGCAGGTTACAGAAATTTGATAAATAATTAATTCTCAATACAAAGTTCTACGCAACTGTTCATGGTAACACACAATGAAGCACTCTTCAAGAATTGCAATTGGTTACGCAACTATCTGCCTACCACGCCATCATAAGAGGCTCCTGGGGTGCACGAGACCGTAACCCCTTCGACTGACAGCAATTACACTACGCGACCACTTTTGCAGTCACAACAGCTCATAAGTTCTATACCACTCTTCTAATTTTCTCCAATATTTAGATTACCCATACTTTCGTATTAAATGTACAAGAAACATTCAGACGGATCACATACGTTCTATTTATGAACGGACTGAATATACACGGTATTTTAAAATTTCCGTTACAAACTTGTTGGACCAGTAGAGCAGATTCACTAGATAATATTTTGAACTGCAATTTTTCCCTTGCTCCAGCCATTTGAGAACATGTTTGTAACGCGACCACTTTTACAAGTAATTGATTAGCCTTGAAGGAGTGCATCACTTGTTCTACAGTTCCACTCATCAATAGCCAAAGAAATTGTTCTTGTACTCGTTGACGGATTCTCTTGAACGTGGTGCAGTACGGCCTGTTCCAATTTGCTCTTCGGGGCACCACATTCACCCCTGCTGACGGCGAAGGTACCCTTCTCGAAGCCGTTGGGTAGTTGTAGCGAAAAGGGCAGGCGATGGTAGTCGGACGTTGTGGAGAATGATATTCATAAAGGCGACGAGCAGCTCTTCCATTACAGTGAGCTTCGCCGTTCAGGAGGATCATGTCGGTGTATTCTGCAAACTTTTACCCAACCGTGTTGCTCTGAAACTCACAGAGGCGTGAATGGGGCTCGAATTAGGTCGGAGAGGCAGGACAGATGTCAAATGACATCAGCCGATCCGACCTAACCACCCTCATCCCGGCCGGCCGCGGTGGTCTAGCGGTTCTAGGCGCTCGTCCGGATCCGCGCGACTGCTACGGTCGCAGGTTTGAATCCTGCCTCCGGCATGGATGTGTGTGATGTCCTTAGGTTAGTTACGTTTAAGTAGTTCTAAGTTCTAGGGGACTGATGACCACAGATGTTAAGTCCCATAGTGCTCAGAGCCATTTGAACCACCCTCATCCCACATAACTAGCCTGTTGCATACCTACGCAGCAAACATGTTTTCAAATGGCTGTAGCACGGAAATGGTACGTTTCCGGACATGGGTTCCTATTCAGAATATTATGTACTAACTCCCCTCCACAAATCCTAGAAGTTTTTAACCCAGCGATGTTAATGTAATCGATCATTGGTATTATAATATTATTAAACTTTGTATTACTGAACACAAAAATTAAAGCACACTAGTGTCAGTGATACATTTACAGAATAATCATTTAGTTTAACTGTGGAGAAGAGGCAGCAAAGAACCTGGAAGAGCAGTTGAAAGGAATGGACAGTGTCTTGAAAGGAGGACATAAGATGAACATCAACAAAAGCAAAACGACGATAATGGAATGTAGTCGAATTAAATCGGGTGATGCGTAGGGAATTAGATTAGCAAATGAGACACTTAAAGTAGTAAAGGAGTTTTGCTATTTGGGGAGCAAAATAACTGATCATGGTCGAAGTAGAGAGGATATAAAATGAAGACCGGCTATGGCAAGGAAAGCGTTTCTGAAGAAGAGAAATTTGTTAACATCGAGTACAGATTTAAATGTCAGGAAGTCGTTTGTGAAAGTATTTGTGTAGAGTGTAGCAATGTATGGAAGTGAAACATGGACGATAAATAGTTAGGCAAGAAGAGAATAGAAGCTTTCAAAATGTGGTGCTACAGAAGAACGCTGAAGATTAGATGGGTAGACCGTATAAATAATGAGGAGGTATTGAATAGAGAAGAGAAAATTGTGGCACAACTTGACTACAAGAAGGGATCGGTTGGTAGGAAATGTTCTGATGCATCAAGGAATCACCAATTTATTATTGGAGGGCAGCGTGGAGGGTAAAAATCGTAGAGAGAGACCAAGAGATGAATACACTAAGCAGATTCAGAAGGATGTAGGCTGCAGCAAGTACTGGGAGATGAAGAAGCTTGCACAGGATGGAGTAGCATGGAGAGCTGCATCAAACCAGTCTCTGGACTGAAGACCACAACAACAACAGTCACATAAGTCATAACTTCATTACATTGCTATTTTATTCTCGTTCAAATGTCGATCAGTTGTTTATGTATGTATGTGTAATCGTGAATATCTTTATCAAAACAAATTTAGTAACATGACTCATACGTGTACGACATGGGTGGCGGGGAGTGCATCAGAATTGTCTTTTTATTACTTGTTGAATGGCGTATTCAGTTTTTTGTAGTTGTTATTATCTGTAGAGTATTTCAAGTATGCATATGCAGGTACTGACAGCCTCTGACCATTCTGAGCTCCCTTGTGAGAAGAAACACGGACCAGACGCTAAGTTGATTAAAGAAAAGCAGGCAGGGAGCTCACTGCCCGCTGCTGCTAACCTTCACCCGCTAGCTACCGAGTCTTCCTTACCTACATCATCGCGATGCTACGTAGGATAGCAGCAGGATCTAAGTTCACATTCACTTTCAATATATTTTGAGGTGAAAGAAGTCATCTGACACCTCCTAATATCGTGTCGTACCTCCTTTTCCCGGCGTAGTGCAGCAACTCGACGTTGCATGGACTCAACAAGTCGTTGGAAGTCCCCTGCAGAAATTTTGAGCCATGCTGCCTCTACAGCATTCCATAATTACGCAGATGTCACCGGTGCAGGATTTTGTCACAAACTGATCTCTCGCCCTTAATTCCCACAAACGTTCGATGGGATTCACGTCGGGCGATCTGGGTGGCGAAATCATTTGCTCTAACTGTGCGCAATGTTCTTCAGGTCAAATGCAGACGATTGTGGCCTGGTGATATAGCACATTTTCTTCCATGAAAGTTCCATCGTTGTTCAGGAATATGCAGGTCATGAATGGCTCGCTGCACATGATCTCCTAGTATCCAAACATAACTATTTCCACTCGATAATCGGTTCATTTGAACCAGAGGACGCAGTCCATTCCATGGAAACACAGCACACACCACTATGGAAGCAGAATCAGTTTGCACAGTGTCTTGTTGAGAACCTTGGTGCATGGCTTCGTAGGATCTGCGCCACACTTGAACGCTACCATCAGCTCCTACGAACTGAAATCGGGACTCTTACAACCTCATATCTACGCTTATAAACTGTAACTACAATAATATACAGAAGGAAAAACAAAAATTGAAGGAATATTGCAAAATCTGTTTCGTTTAAGAGAAATTGAAGATCCAGAGGAAGGATAACCACGAATTTCAGAACACATGTGGCCATACCGGAACCTACTGACAATTTAAAATGGAACAAAGCGTTCCAAATCCTAGGACACACACTCTCTCTTCCCTGGCTTTTATACCGTCATACAGGGCCCGCTGTTTTCGTGGTTCACAGATTTATTTTTATTTTAATTTTGTGACTGGATGTCTTCCTGTCACGACAATCGTCAGTTAACTCCCTGGAAGGAACTCCGTTGTGCCGTTTGTTTGTCAATCGTGTAAACTTTGTTCTGTATGGCGTCGTATTTTAACTTTACATGTGTCATATTTTCTGAGTCAGACAGTCCATAATTTTCCTAAATAAACACAAAAAATTGACTAAACCAATATTGCGGCTGTGTGATCCGCTTCATGCTTATACGGGCACGTTGCATATTTCAACTTTTAGGATGAATAGGAAAACATTACAGACATGCAATGTGCATTAACTACAACCACCAACTGTGAGTAACAGTAGTGGAAGAAGGAGAAAGGAATGTTCATGTTTAGATGGGCTTAAGGTATAATTACAACCTTTCGCCGCAGATGTTTAACTTCTCTGTCGTGGAAGCAGACTTTAAATTTCAGTAGTCGAGAACAATGTGTGCGAAACAGGTGCCAATGGTAAATTCAAAGGCGAAATAACAATTATGAGCAGAAGAGGGCATGTAAGACCCGTTAGTTGGAATCGACAGAGTAGTTAGCATAGCCTATGTTTTAAAAATAAAGAAAGCAACAATGAAAGACATGAAGAGAGAGAAAGGAGATTAGGGAGGGACTTTCTTAGTAGTTTAGTAACTATATATATATATATATATATATATATATATATATATATATATATATATATATATATGGAGAAATTCGATCAGAACTCGCGCTCTGATGATTCCATACAAAGTTAATTATGTATATAGATAGTTCATCTAAAAATTTTGATGAGTTAGTCTGCAAGAATAAAAATATGTGACATAAATGTCCGTGTCTTTTTATTGCATTGATGCTTGATCTTTTACATCGCCAAGGGACAGTAACCCTTAATATTAGACATAATTTGAACCTGATACCCGTACCCTTACTGTGCAAGAGAGGTCTTAACATACGGACGGACAGATGGACAGCGAAGTGATTCTGTAAGGATTCCTTTTTTACCGGCTGAGATACTGAAACATGAAAACGGAAAAAAATTTCTACTTAAGACGTAAGCAAATACATTACAGTCGAAATATGACAAAAAAATCTAGATTCATAGGAGCGTGTCATACTTTCATCCGCTGGAATTAAGTACTGGCATCGAACTGAGAAAGAAATTCCTGGATGTGTGTATCTGGGGCAGAGCATTGTACGGAAGAACGTATTTACCTTGTACTAATAGATTCGTAGATGCAAAACTTCACTTGCCAAGTACAACTTGCTCCCAGTACCGACAATGTAACTACATTTACCTCAAGATCAGCGGTAAACTGTAATCATTCAGGTAGTAGTGCGAAGCAGAATGAAACTGAAATATCTCGAACAGTTCCCAAAGTTTCTGAAACAGAGTGAAGATAATGGCGTTCAATAACTAATGCAACACATTTCTCTTCTGAAACATGTTGATTTTGTTCAGGATTCCAGTACGCTTTAATATTCCCCACACCTTTGACTACAACAACCTATTTTTCAATATAATCTCCTTACGCCATCTTACTGGGAGCACCTGTATGCCCGCATGGTACAGCTCTACTGGTCAACAACGGAACCAATGTCTTGTTGCAAATAAATTACCTCCCCATCTTCCACGTATTGCTTCATTGTGCCAAACAGATGGGAGTCGGAAGGTGCGAGATTCGGGCTGTAGCGTGGATGGGGAACAACAGTAACACCTTTCAGGTGCGCTGATTTGCTCAAAAATGGCTCAAATGGCTCTGAGCACTATGGGACTTAACTTCAGAGGTCATCAATCCCCTAGAACTTAGAACTACTAAAACCTAACTAACCTAAGGACATCACACACATCCATGCCCGAGGCAGGATTCGAACCTGCGATCGTAGCGGTCGCGCGGTTCCAGACTGTAGCGCCTAGAATCGCTCGGCCACCTCGGCCGGCCGCTGATTTGCGAGAGGCCTTGCGTTGTTATGGAAAAGGAGAACTTAGTTTGCATTTTTGTGGTGACGAACACGCTGAAATAGTTTTCTCAGTTTCCTTAGGGTAGCATAATACACTTCAGAGTTGATGGTTGTACCAAGAGGGAGGACATGTAACAGAGTAACCTTTTCAATGTCCCAGAATATTATCGCCAAGATTTTTTTTTACCGGCTGGAGGAGCGGCTTTCAACTTTTTCTTCGAAGGGGAGGTGGTGTCACGCGATTCCGGTTCGAAGTGATGAATCTATTTTTCATCGCAATATTCTAAGATTGATCACACGGATGATTTGTAATCAGTCTCCTATACAGACAGACTGTATTTTCCTAGTACCAGTCAAGCGAAGTCTGCCACCTGCTTTAGCTACGACTGAGCCTATGAAATCGTTCCATTTCATATCCCTACAAATCCTTACGCACATATATTTTTATAAGTCTATTTTCTATTCTTTTTCCCCCTGAAGGCTTTACAGCCATTGCATGAATTGAACGACTCCGATTGTAATTCACTGGTGTTACAGTTTTTCGTTTTGTGTGCGCCAATTTTACACTTCTGAACACTTAAAGCAAGTTGTCAATTCGGAAAATACTTTGCATTCTTATCAAGATCCGAGTGAATATTCTTAGAACAATTTTCAGACAGTAATTCGTTATAGGTGCCTGTATCATCTGCAAAAAATTCTGAAGATACTATCGGCAGGCGACCCAACACACTTCCTTCGATCTCATCTGAAGTTATTTCCATATCCGTCGACGATTCCTTATCCAAAATAACATGCTGTGTCCTTCCTATCAAGAAATATTAAGTCCATTCAAAAAATTCGCGGACACCCCATACTATTGCATTTTTGATAATAAACGTAGGTGTAGTACTGAGTTAGATGGTTTACGGTATCCAGGAAATACTTCATCTGTCTGCCTTTATTAGTGGATTCCAGGATGCACGCAAAAAACTCTAGCTTGGTCTCACAAGATCGGTGTCTTCATAATGGAAGCTGGTTAGCATAAAGAAGATCATCCCCTTCGACATATCTCATTTCGTTTAAACTCAGAATATGTTCTAAGATTCTACAACAAATGCAAAACGTATCGGAGTGTCGTTATGCGGACCACGTCTGCTACCCTTCTTGTAAACGGCTGTGACCAGCGCTTTCTTCCAATTACTGGCAATACTTTCGACTTCGAGCCACTTTTAGAACTTTTCGTAACATAACCTTGTACAAATACGTACTGCTACATTTAATTCCCATTTACAGGGAATTTTATAAACTTCGCCCCCTAATTGTGATGGCAATAAAGTTTTTACGAGCAAAGTGCTATACGGATCACAGAATATAATGTATTTGCATACCCTTGTGACATGAAGTGTTCACTCACGTGAACTGAACGTGGACTAGACTAGACTGCTATTCTCGTGTACCTGTGTTGTAATCCTGAAAAACGGAAGTAGCGTAATTATGAAAACAATGTTTGGTAAAATGAGTCACCAGATCTGTCTGAAACTGTAAAACTATTTTTAATTAACTTTGCCAAAGTGATTACAGAACGCAACTGTATATAAAATAAGTTGCTCTTTGAAATTATATTGTGCAGTACAGTGAAATGCTACAGTGCGTGATGTCACTCGCAATTCCAACACACAAAATTAACAGAATGAAAGTGCTACATAAAATTTCTAGTTGAACTTTGAAAGAATGAATCACCAACATGTTTATGTGAAAGTGCCTTGTGAACGCTTGTACGCAATCTGGCCGACAAAATTCTAGATACTGAATAGTACACACGCGAATGTATCACTACACTGCGAGAATAAATCTGTCTGCATAAGAAATGTGAACTGAACTGAATCTTACCTAAATTCAGTCTGATAATGAGTTTTGAAAAGTAAATGATTTCACTTTGTTCTGAGTGTAATGTAAAACTGGCCTTAACGAATTTCTTTGAAAGCTTACCTGCGGCAGCGGACACTTGGTACTGCTCGAAGTGACGAACACAAATATGCAAAGCAGCAGCAAGTAAGCCAGATAAAAGAAAAACGTCGCCAAGTACAACGCGAGCACGCGAAACTATTCTAGAGAGATCATATCTCAGTTGTAGCAGTTGTGTTCCGCCGAGTGTAAAGCGGAGACACACAGTCAGAAAGTATAAAATTATTTCGTGAGGCGACGGTGGTGGAATTTGATCTTGCAAAATGATTGAAAGTAACTGACATTAAGAGAAACTGTATTGCAAAAACTGAAACTCATCGAGTGACTGTTACAATCTTTCACAACAGAAATTTTCACTAAAAATGGTAAAGGAGTGGTAAAATCTATAACATTTGAGTACAATACGTATGAGTAGAAAATTTTGCTTATTCCGATCTGAACGATGAAACGAGCTAACCCAAACCAAAAAAGAGAAATTCCACAGAAACTTTCAGCCTTTCAAACACATCACAATTACGCCCAACCAAGCAATGTAGCAACACTTTAACTAAAAAATCTTCACTTGTCCACTTAATGTTAACAAGACCATAGATCATAATTCATTCCTTATGTCCATACTCTGCAAGCGATTTGCATCCGCTCAGTAGCGTAGCTATCACATGACACACTCACTAGCTTCGCTTAGAACGCTTACCGCAACCACGATACTACTCACAATCAACGATCACAGTGTCTGTACTCAGAATCTCTGTGGCGTAATATATCTCCTATCGAATACTACTGTTTGAAAATTGTTTACTGTACAAATATGAAGTATGACACATCCATTATGTGTAAAGCTCACATAACTTTCTTTAAATCACAAAAATAAACTACAAACCATAAAAGTCAAGGAAAAGCAGAGTCAGACTCATCTGTCACAAAAGTGTGGTCCTCTAGTGTCCCTTTATGACACACAGTTATTACTTTGTTATAAATCTGTCCACGTTCATGACTTTTATTTTATCTATACACACGAAAATATTTGTCACAAAGTTTTCTAACTTGGTAAGTTTTAATTTTCTGTTTTTTCTTAATATCCGTATAATTATAGGCGTATTCTTATTGAAACAGAATAAGAATGGAAAAAACTAAACTAAATTAAGCAAGGTAATGTAACAAATCTTTTACACACTTATTTACGTATCCGTTCAGTGGAACCGTATGTGAATAAAACAGGTCGCAACACTTACATTTAACACAACAGAATGTTAGACACTAACTTAAAAGTTCAGTGGTATGAGAAAAAGCAGATTAATGACACATTTAATACAAAGCTATTATGTGAAGTAAAACAGTCTTTTTTACTGACCCTAACTTCAATTTAAATTCTGACACTTGTTTCAGCAGCTATGTGTGCTGTCACAAGAGCTTCTCCTATAATTTATGGAAATAACTTTTTACTTTGCATTGGTTGAAAAAAGTTTTTGTAAAATTTAACCCACATACAGATTAGTCTTCAGGCATAACTTATTTATATCAAGTTACCTTCACTTAGCCAGGTCTTCAAAGTTATTGTCAGTAGCAGAAAGTTTGAAAGATCTCTACGAACCCGTTTTTGCACCCTGCTAACAAAATGACTTTCCGACCAGATCAAGCCTAATGACTGTACTTGTAGTTTCCATCAGTAATGGCAGCACTCTGCTAGAACACACTGCAGCCGAGATATATGTTGGATGCTGATCTGATTTACGGTATTTAAGAATAAAAACTAGAGCTCAGCCACAAAGTTGTCCAACTTTACGGTAAGTTTAAAATGGTGGCTAACTCAGCCACAAATTTCGCCTGGTCCTGGAGTTTTGTTCAGTTACTGCAATTTCAGCTGTTTCTGAACGTCATTGACATTAATAACTATTTCACAGATCTTCCAAGTAACGCGAGAATTAAATTGTGGTAATACTCCCCGATTTTCCATTGTAAAGGAATATTTGTAAAAGCAGTTCACTATTTCTGATTTTTCTTTATTACTCTCAATATCAGTACCAGTCTCATCCACGAATGTCTAAACAATAACGATGGTGGCCCTAACACACTTTACGCATGACCAGAATTTCTTTGGATTCTGTGAGAGTTCTCTGGGTAATCCTGGAGTAGTCGTAGAAGGCTTCATGCATTACCCTCTCGGCAGCCAAACGCGTTGCATTCAGCACTTCCTCATCTACACCTATGCTTTGTATTATACCGATTATGCACCATGTCTACTTCCTTACAAGTTTCTTAATACTGATAGTTTCCCATGGATAGTCCCTCCCATTAAACTGTTCTACTAGGAACATATATGTACAGTGCATTGTTCTTTTAAATTTGAGTCTCAGTTCTTCTACACGTTCCTGACCAGAGCTAAACGTTTTTAGTTCTTCATTGAGGTACGACACTGCTCCCCTTAGTGTACTGAACATATAAATGTTGCTACCTATTTAAGTCGTCGTTTGTACTTTGGTATTTATTGTCGCTGCCATTGCCTCACGGTCACTGATACCAGTTACAGTATGGATATGCTCAGATAGTACAAGTTTGTTTGTTGCCGTTGGATCCGATATATTCTACGCTGAGTGGGCCTCCAAACTATTTCTTCTAGGTAGTTTTCAGACAAGGCATTTGCTGATGTATCACAAGATGCCTTGTCATGCCCGCCATCTGCGAAACTAATTCGTGTTAAAGAAACGAAAATGATGTTTGCACCGTGGGAACTCCTTAGAAGTAGTACAGTACAAAATTAAGTGGATAAGAAGACAGGAGGACTAAGGCTCATGTCGTCAACGGCGAACTGAAAAGAATAAGCGAAGAAAGGCTTAAACGAAATAGCCTTACATGAAGGACAGAATTGATGGACTTATGTTACTGCAACAAGGGGCTGGTAACTTCGTGTCGAAATCAGCACTTGAGGGGCAGTGGTATTGGGTAAAATAAACTGCAGTACGCAGAGCATGTTTTGGGTGATTCTCCATTACAGAAACGCGTTTGTACGTACACTTTCTTTTTACGAGCGCTATACTCTTCTTTGTGTGGAGCAAACATATAAGGCCGTAAACTCTAGTATAAGATACGAAGTCATAGAGAACAATATTTAACAAATCAAAAGACTGATGACTCTAAGAATAAATTCTGTTTTAGAGTCACAAGAATCTATTACAATAAAAGTGAATGTTTATTTTGTGGGAAGTGTACGAACATCCTCTCTTTACGATGCTTCGGTAATATAGCAAGTCCGTTAAAGTGTCTGTCTCTCGTATAGCATCATGTATTCACAGAAATGATGCTGAAAGTGCCACAGTAGTGACATTTGGATTTTTGTCGAGCAGGGACGTGTTTAATGCATTATCTGCATAGCATGGGAAACGGTAGTAGTTCCATCAATGAAGAGTATCAACGTTGGTAATCAACGGTGAGCAAACAATCAGATACGTAAGTCAGCTACTGTTGATTAGTGGAATTGACGTAATTCTCAACATATTTCCGTATGTTGAACAACGAAACTTGTGGTACCTGCTAGAGCTCGGTGCTGAGAGCCAAAATGGTTCATACGCCACATCACGTTCATCGGAAAGTTCTATGGGAATAGTTATATAGAGCACCGCATCAGTCTTATTAAATTCGTTTGGAATACAAAAAAATGTGTTAATTCATAACTTTGAGAGTTCTTTACGAACTGAAACAGTATTTGTACAACAAGAGTCGTTTAAGGAGACACTACACCAACATTAGTAAACAGAAAAGTAACAAACTGAAGATATTCTTCAGTGTAAAACAAATATTGCAGACTTTCAGTACGGGCAGACACCTATAATTCCAAATCTATTGGAAGCTTGGTTCATGTATATGTGAAATATTTGTTTTTTCGCAAATGTTCGGTTCAAACTCCGGAAACCAGCGATTAGTGACACAAAGTCAAATTAATGACTAGAATACATTTGTTTAACCCTAGATAACTGAACTCTCTTAAAATTTACGAGTGCGGTAGGGTACTTAACTTCGCATGGAGCATACCACTGGAGATCTAATAACTGTAATTTAAGTAATACAAAACCTATAAATTTTGACTTCCTTTGAACAAATGTCGAGTAGCAGAATTTACAATGGTTTAGTGTTAAATACGGTCACGTAGTCATCGCTAACAAAACACTCTGTTGTTCTTGGAGGAGAAAGATGACGTTGTTTTGTAAACATTCCCTGCTTTAATACTGACATATATCTTTCTGAAGGTAGCACTTCATAGTCACGAACCGTAACCAACAGTAGCAGGGAAAGTAACGCCAATGAAAAGTTGCAACCGAACCTCGAAGGCGAGTTGAAGTCGATCTCCCAGAGCTGAAAGTAGTGTCTGCTTCATAAGTATGAACACCACTTTGACGACTGCACACGAACATAACAAAGCTACATACACTACTATACGTATCGACTGTGTCATCAGGCTCATTCCTCACACACAATTATTTCACACTGTGACATTACAGCCTTTATCACTGCGATTTTTAACATGTAAAAGTTTTTTTTCTGTATTCGCGTCAGTATGTGCGAACTTTTAACATATACCAATGAATGTTGTAACCAGATATCTTTGCCGCGCTCCTGAAAAGCGCAGAATATCACGATAGCTATAAACTGGTACACGCTGCTATCGATCAGTAAAAAAAAACGATGCACCTATGTTTCAAAAAATAAGAATTGCCAATTTTTACTTCTGCAGGTAGCCGCGCCGCTCTCTAGCTGTTCTGTGAATGTGTTGCGAGTCGGACGCAAAAGTAGTGTGCTCCATACTGATATAATCATTTTATTGTAACTTTAAGAGTTTAAGTGATTAAAAAATATATGTAGCCACAAACAAGCGAGAATGTATATCATGAAAATTCGCTCCACCGCCACAATGGGTGGCCATGTTAATGTAAGTTTCCGTTTCATAGTATAATACTTGCAGCCTTGAAGTTTATTTAATTTCAAAGAAAATCTCTCAACCTTATTTTCATTAATTATACTTGTGATAATCTTTCCTGTTTAAAAGATTTATGCAGCTTATGATCCAGCGTGTGTTCTGTCGGAACAGGAGGCTGTCGTGACGACATCGTTATAGTATTTATTCCAAGTTCTTTCAGTTCCGTTTATATGTTCGTACAAATCCAATTAGTTGGTCTCTTAGGTTTCTTTCATGTAACTTCCGTCTGTTTTCTCCGCGCGATCTTCCTCCGAAAAAAAATTTCTGTTCACTTTTTTGTAGTAATTTTCGATATCGCGAAGGAGGAAAAGACAGCCACCTCCTGCTCCGAACGGAACACCACGACTTTTCTAACGTCGGAGAGTACCGCACGAATTTTCCGCTAAAAGGTAATAGAATTTCTTAAAGCTGGATCAATTACACATGTTGCTGCTGTTCTCCGACAAATCTAGTGTGATTAATAGTAATTTATTCTGTCACGACAAAAAGAACCAATTTTATTTTTACCAAAGCAACAAAACTTTCAATTAAGTTACTAGAAAAAAAAAATCATGCCAGATCACACACACACACACACACACACACACACACACATATATATTAGTCCACTAGCAAGAGAAGATTCCTGACAGCTGTTAAAAACTTCCAGTTCTCAATTTTTTCGTTCTTCTTGCTCTTTGGCATTACAGCCCTTGATGGGCCTTGGCTTCCTTGAAAATCTGTCTCTATACACTCTGTTCTTTGCTTTTTGCCCTATTATCTGTAAATGAAAATAAGAAAACATGTATGATGATGTCTAAGTCTGGAAGAACATTCATTTAACATGAAAGCCTCTGAACATTCTTTACAGGTTGCTTCAATCATCTAGTCTTCTATCAGTATTGGCTGAAAACCAGTCATCTAGAACTGTGATTACATCTAGCCATTACTATAGAAACATAACAAAAACGGTTTGTAACACTGGTTGCGGTAAACTTTGCCTTGGTGAAAATCGAAAAGTTTTTGAATGACCTGGGTGAAACAATTCTTCAGAAGAAGTTTATGTTTCTGAAGAAGGGAGAAAAACCATATTTAGTCAGCTCATAAAATTGATTTGGCAGTGGGAGAAGTGAAAGATTTTAAGCACAAGTATCTGACACATGGATGCCATTGGTGCCCTCTGATTTCAACTTAAGCCATTACCATACTCTTAGCATAATGCGAAAGGCAGTGGTAGTAGCGGCTAAATACCCAGGGATCTGCTCTCTTTCTGTCCTCAGAACTCGAGTAGAAACGTTCTTCTCTGCGACCAGAAGGCTCGCCGCGTCAGTCGCCCTTACTCTTCCGCTATCTAGCCGTCAGTCTTTAGTCCTCCGTGTCATAACTCTTCCGTTGCCTAGATTGAAATAATTACTCTCCAAAAGCCTAACAAGAACCCTATTCTTTCATCTCCTGCCGTGACGAATTCCCTTTCTGGACATTCTCTAACTTGGCTGCCCTTCACCAGAGCAGGAACTGACCAGCCAACAGTGGCAGACTTTACGGGTTCCATCCAGATAAACTCTTGCTGTTTTTGCTATTTCCAATCAAAAGTGCTCTGAGGGTGCGGAGGAAGCCATAAAAATCTGTTCCACTACACAGCACAATTTTGAAACAGACCTATAAGACTTTAGTTCAAAATGTTTCAAATGCCTCTAAAGCTATGGGACTTAACATCTGAGGTCATCAGTACCCTACACTTAGAATTACTTAAACCTAACTAACATATGAACATCGCACACATCCATGCCCCAGGCAGGATTCGAACCTGCGACCGCAGCAGCGGCGTGGTTCCGGACTGAAGCACCTAGAACCGCTCGGCCACAGCGGACGGCAAGACTTTAGTAGTACATATCTAAGAGATTCTAAGAAGATGATGTTTCGTTACTAGAATGAGGAAAATGTAATATAAATAAAGGAATCTGAGTTCCGCGAGGAGTGGAATAAAATCATTGAAAAACTTTTCTTACGTTATTGTAATTGTTCTTTGAGGATGAAGCCATCGTTATTAGAAAAATGCTTGAAAATCTCCAGCTCTTCGAGTACGTAGAGCCTATGACCTCTCTTTCCTCTATGAAAAATCGAATTTTTTTCAACGCTTTTCTGTTTGTGACCAGAAATTAACAGAAGGTCAGCAGAAGTGGAATGTACATAATTAAGATTCAGATATTTTTTGGGTTGCACAGCTGTTTGTATAAATTTTCTATATTATTCTGTCCCTTACGTAATAGTAATTTCTGTAATGCCTAATAGATGGCTCTTAGTTATGTTTCATCTTCTTGAGTACTGTGTATTTTCAAAACACATAAAGCTCTCTTCCTTTGTATTTTGTTTTTATAATTAACTGTTGTTTTTCATTATTCCTGTTGTAATGTTTCAAAAGGTCACATGTCACTGTCCGCGCCCGGTAGGCGACGCAACTTGTGTTGTTTTCGTGGCAGGAATGTAAGCCACTTCGCCCATCAGTTTGATGTTGTTCTTAGCTGGGCATACGTGCCAAAGGCTGGAACGTGTTTTATTTTTTGACTTGAGTATGTCTGCTCTTAACGGTGATCATTGCTTCTCGCAGTGTCATTTTACGTAATATAATTTTAATTAATATTGTGTTTATACTGGTTGCTGGTGAGGAGGGAAGTTAGTTATTAATATTTTATTAATGATCTCATTCATAAGCAGCCATATCACAGTCATCACAGTCGCTCAAGAAAGTTATAATTAAGCCTTACTTGTTTAATCAGAATCGGACGATGACTCACCTTGTCCGCAGTCTCGATGATTCGAGGCGATCTGCAATCCTGCGTAAATAAAATGTCTTGGTTTTCTTGCGTTCCGTAGTCAGTCGGGAAACCTCAGATCAAGTGGAAAGTTTCCATTGATAGAGTTTTTATTATCCCCGATGAAATAATGGAACTCTTGGATCTAATAATTTCAGGTTCGTTTCCAATTCATCGGAAGTTCCCTTCTGATTACCAACGAAACGACACCTCCGTGCAAATTTCCAATTAGAGAATACATATATAATGAAATTCCTTACACACCTTTGATGTAAATGCTCGGTATATATTTTCTTGAGTAGGATACAATATATTTTCAATCTCTTTCTTCCAGTAATCTCGATAGCAAAATTACAACTATTCAGTGCGGCTATTCGGCACGGAGAAGATCCTAGAAGTCCTCTCAACATACGAGAGAGAATATTACAAAGAGTAATTATGCGCTCATGGAATAGTAATAGTACTGTACAACTTTGCGCATCGATTCTGCGAGTGTATAGATGGTGAAGTAGGAAACGTAATTCACTTATAGAATTGTGCAGGGATAATTAGTAGAATAGAAAGAGATATTACAGTAAGTAACCTTATACGTCATGACAACTGTCATCTTGGTTAATGTGTTTTGTCATACTTAATTTTCTATGTATTATTTTATAGGATTTCTCAAAATTTAATTCTGTTTAAGACATCCTTAGACGTGTCGAAGCCTATGTCTGTGTACCATACAGTTATTTTTGCAACCAGTTGGCCGTGTGATTCCTATGTTGAAATTTCGTACTTCCGCTATGTGTGCAATATTAAACTGGCATATTAATTCGTGTGTTGAAAAAATTCTGACATAAATTACTTGATCGAAACTATGTTTTAGTCTTTTATTTTTGCCGTTTTAGATGTTCTGATTTTTAATTCATACCAATTTTTTGCAAGTTTTCCATTAAGAAACTGCACATTTCGCGATTCCAAGTGTGAATAGTAATATACATTCATTCTACAGCTTCAACAGTCAGTAGTGTTAGTGTGAGTCTACGGCGCAGTTGTACAGCAGTAACACGAGTCCTTGCTGTTAGTGCACACACGTCTATTGTCGGATTACAATAGTCGAGTGGAGCACAGACTTGTCAGTCGCCGGTCTCGCTAACAGAAGGAATAATGCGCCTCGTTTGTCACTGTTTAGGCTGGCCTGCTCCGGACCATTTGTTACGGCCGTACAGGGCCGTGCGTCCGCGCGCCGCAGGGACAAGCTGTGAACGACGCCGCGCCGCGCTCTGCTCTGCTCTGCTCTGCTCCGGCTCGTCTAATCCGACAGCGTGTCCCGCGCAGTACCTGCCCGCCTCGGCTCTGATAAACGAGGCGAGGCGCTCGCGCCGTGGGCGCCGTACCGGCGATGGGATCTGGCACATTGGCAGCAACCGATGACCTGCCGCACGGCTCCCAATGGCCGCCCTCACTCACCGCTTCGTGTCCGTAGCTACGGCTGTCCTGCAATTACCGCCGCACGCCCGCTGAGCGATGCGCCACTCCGCCTGCCGCTCTGGAGCCCGCGATACGCCAATAGAAGCCCCTCGCAGGCGACGCCAGCGCTTAACTGCCGCACTTTAACAGCCCATAAGAGCCATTAACTTCACGTTCAGATTGTGCACTGCACGACCGCTTAGGGGCTTCAATGCTGATCTGTCTCGCCGGCACGTTCCATTTCTACTGCACTAACCCAGCAGGACGTCTGATCGGCTGTCATATTTTCGGCATACGATAGGTTACAGACCACGCCTCTACCTCAACTGTATTCGTCATAGCACCCCAACACTTGATTATCGAAGTGTTTCGTTTGTGTATCAGTGCTGGAAAGAGGTAGGGTGGGTATTACTCACAAGACAGTGCGGAATCGAGAACATAGACACAAGCTGTATCTGCATTCACGTGTAGAGCCCATAGCACTGGAGAACTAGAATGAATTCGCGAAAACCATCAATTTCTCTCATGAAATCTTATTGGACCTGTGGTTCTGGAATGGGGTCAGCTGCAGGGCTCGCAAATTAGATCGAGAGGGGACAGATTCCAGAGATAAGGATTGTGTGAAAAGGGGGCGACATTGTCTATTTAAGCGACTGTGGAAACTGTCAATTGTGAGACTGCGATGGACGGGAACAAATTTCAGGCATAGCGTGAGCTTTCTCCGATGTTTCTTTCAGCAGCAGTTGTTAGTAAGATATACCAAAATTCAGGCGCAACTGGGTTCGAAAATTATTTCAACATCCACACAACACTCTTAAGAGTTCACCGGCTGGACTGAATTTTAAAGGGTTTCCCACATAGTCAATGGAGTAATGCTGATGTGCAAAACTTAAGGACGAAATAGGCTTTCACATGATGTGTCAGTCCCAAACAACCGTAGGAGGGTACGTAAAGCCTAGTTTACACGACGACACTAGGTTGCAGGCAACTGCGCTACCGGCCACTGTGCAAGAGCGCCGCGCGTTTGCGCAACTCGTCGGTGAAACTAATCTGTTTCGGAGCGCTCCAACTTTGGCGACACTGGTAGCATGAGTTTTGAGGTTATGTGTGTTCTTAGAGTGTAAACAAACTGAAACATGAAGTGCGGAACGGAGAATAATGTTCGCTTTTTGGATATCTATGCTTTGCATAGGTGTTTGTGGGATTTCAGTGATGCTGATTACAAAAATAAGCAGCATATTGCTGCTCGTGAGACCGTCATGTGCGGTCAGAACATAGATAGTTTGAAAATATCTGAGCTACAGGGCAAAATTTATTGAATTAGGAGCGCATCTACAACTGAATAAAGAAAAATACAAGCAAATGTAATTCTAGCTGTAGAAATGCTCTTGTCTACAAGACTAAAATCCCATCGTTCGAGTTCGCCCACTCTTTTTTTTTAAGGAATATTGTTGACAGGAGGGAAGGCTACGCAAATGAAGAAGCTACATTTTTTACTAAATATTCATCTATTTAAAACGTCGCAGATGTGCTCCCCGTTCACATATGTTTGAATTTTGAAATATTCCCACTGTACAGATCTGTCTTCAAGAGAGTAGTTAGCAAACCGTTCTCTTCTTAATGCGGCCTACTTCGAATAATTGCTGCTGTTAATGTTAATAATTATTACTCTTAATAATTATTGGTGTTAATGAAAAAGCGTCATCACCAACTAAAACCGCATCTTATAACATGCCGAGTCTTCTTGATTGTAATGCATGCAATGTGATATATAATTTCAGTTCTGGCGAGAGTGCTTCATGCATTACATTACTACATTACATTACATTTATCGTTATCCATGGATCCCTTGGAGAGGAGGCTCTGGGATGTGGAAAGAGTCGAAGGTTTTTTTTACAATGTCTTTATTCCTTATCGCATAATTAACTCTATTTAGAAAATGGTTCAAATGGCTCTGAGCACTATGGGACTTAACATATAAGGTCATCTGTCCCCTAGAACTTAGAACCACTTAAGCCTAACTAACCTAAGGACGTCACACACATCCGTGCCCGAGGCAGGATTCGAACCTGCGACCGTACCGGTCGCGCGGTTCCAGACTGTAGTGCCTAGAAGAAATGTAAACAGTTCTGGTGACATTCTAAGATAATTAAAAAAACTTCTTGGGTCTTCCATTACAAATTATTTCAGCAAGGATCCTGAGCAGCCCAGCTGACGTCTTTTCTTCATACAGTCACGAATCTAAACAGGTTTCTTATTTTTTCTTATGCAGCGATTCCATGCAACAAGCTTTAACTCCATCACAACTCGTGTGACGTGCAGCTGCCAAAACTTTCATTTCAGACACGACTCAGGAACTCACAAAAGACGAAACTGAAGTATATACTAGTTTCGCCGTGTCAACAGTCAAATATAAAACATTTGCGTGCAACACATTCCACGCAACGAGTGGCGCAACCCAATGTCGTCGTGTAAACTAGTCGTAATGCACCCAGGAATACTGTCCAACGTGATCGTTTTGATGGTTCAGGTGTTTTAGGGTGTTCGGAGGCATAATGCTGATGAAGACGGTACATTCAGTGCTCAGCGTGTTTGTGACTGTGTACTTCTTCTCCACGTGCGTCTTTTCAGGGGTGCATCCTGCCATGACTTGATTTTTGGGCACGACAATTTCTACCCGCATCGAACAGCGCAGGTGAAGAAGCTCTTAGAACGAAAGGATATTCGCCGATTGGCTTGGCCTGCCCGTTCCCCCAGCATGGGGATGGATCTGGGAGACGTGTTGCACCAATGAGCGTCCAGCAGCTGTCATCCGCTCTGGTGCGGAAATGCCCTACAACAAGAACTCCGTACCAACCTTCTGGCCAGCATGGGAACACGTTGCACAGCATGGATTCCCGCCCATAGTGATTACACATCCTATTAAGAACCCAGTCTGCCTTTCGTGATGTCTTTAATTACCTTCTTCACGATACTGTTGCAGTTCTTTCCTCGTATGGCCCAAGTTTCCTCGATCTATGTTACTCGACAGTGACACATGGTGCTTAAGTTACTTTCGTCCTTACGTTTTGCGCACCAGTGTTTTTTGCGAGTTATAGAGTGAAGAGAATAGTATCGTGAGGTCTTACCAAGAGACAGCTGCATACAAAAAATTCTACACTGAACCCTATGTAAGACAACAAGTGTCTGGCGCACTTATTAGATCGCTTACTACTGCTACAATGATAGGTTATCAAGATTTAAGTGAGTTCGAACGTGGTGTTATAGTCGGGGCACGAGCGATGGGACACAGGATCTCCGAGGTAGCGATGAAGCGATTATTTTCCCGTACGACTATTTCACGAGTATACCGTGAATATCGGGAATCCGCTAAAAAAATCAAATCTCCGACATCGCTGCGGCCGGAAAAACATCCTGCAAGAACTGAAGAGAATCGTTCAACGTGACATAAGTGCAGACCTTCCACAAATTGCTGCAGATTTCAATGCTGGGCCATCTACAAGTGTCACCGTGTGAACCATTCAACGAAACAACGCCGATATGGGCTTTCGGACCCGAAGGCTCCCTAGTGTATCCTTGATGACTGCACGACACAAAGTTTTACGCCTTACCTAAGCCTGTTAACACCTAAATTGGACTGTTGATGACTGGAAACATGTTGCTTGGTCGGACGAGTCCCATTACTACTTTTATCGAGCAGATGGACGTATACGGGTATGGAGACAACTTCTTGAATCCATGGACCCTGCATGTCAGCAGCGGACTGTTCAGGCTGGGGGAGGCTCCATAATGAAGTGAGGCGTGTGGAGTTGGACTGATCCAGACGTATCAGGGGTCCAGACCCTACACGATATTTAGGCAGGTGTACCAGTTTCTTTGGCTCTTCAGTGTATTCATGGAAGACTTGAGAGCACCGATTAGAATGCCCTTCACTATGGCAAGAGCCAGTCTATAACCACTGCACTAATGTTTTAAAAGAAAATGAATCTCACATTGCAGGCAAATAGCGAGCTGGCAAACATTTTGCTCTGCAGACTGCAAATGTGTACGGTCACAGTTTCTGTAGAAATTAAAACAGCTATTTCTATGTGATTGACACAAACGAATTTAACTGTAATCCAGATATTTCTCTTTTCATTGAGTGAGATGTCGCTTTGGTTAAGGCTCTGGATTGCGTTCTGGAGAAGCTGACTCATATCCCAGCCTTCCTTTCACCTCTAGCCTGAAAATGAGCGTCCCTGCAACAAACAAGCCTCCACAAGGACAGTGCGACCACGTCTGGTGCAGAATGGCCCGTCAGCACCACGACTCCCCACATCACATGCGGCAGCAAAGAGAGGCGCGCCGTTAGTGGTCCGCCCGACGACAACAGGAGTAGCACTTGTAACCTCCCCCTCACTTATCGACCTTAATGACAGTGAAAAATTAAACCGCGTGTACCTAATGGAAATTTGGGAAAAGCAATCGTCACCGAAGTTAATCTATCGGTAAAGAGGGAGGAAAGGGTTACATCTAAATGAAAGGAAAAATGCAAATGAAACTGGTGGAAATTAATTTTGAAAAGGGGTAAAGTTAATAAAGAAAGTAAATGTGCGGCCGTTACGTTAACAATTAACTAGCGGTAATTAGATATTTGAGATTTGGGGGAAATCACGGTCGCCAGTCCTAAGGACAATTACTATAGTAACTGAAAAAGAAAGGTTATTACACATATAATTAACACTAGAAGCGTGGCAACTGAAGGTTGACACGTGTAGTGTGAAAACTGAAAGTTTGTCAGAAGTAATAAATTTCGCTACACTCTGATTTAATTTAGCAAAATAATTAATAAAACCGGAAAATCGAAAGTTAATTTAGTGACTGAAGTTAATAGTGAGCTTTCTTTCTGAAGCACATCGAAATCCAGTAAAATACGGTTAGTCTTGGACTACCTCAACAATCATTTCAAAAGCAACTTGACTCTACGCAATTTAGAAACAAGAGATTTTACTTTGAACTTGAATTAAATGATTCTGAACTATTAACAATCGTAAAATTTAGTACGTACCAAGCTGAGCTGCAGTCACAGGTAAGCTAAAATATGCTAACAAAACTCGCACTCTAAATTTGTGCTCGTGTAACCTAAATATTGTAGCCAGCTAATGCTTGAATTGAACTTTGAAATTAAAGCAGTGAAATGGAATTATGCTGGCGTTTGAATTTCAACGACACTCGGGTTCATTTCGGAAAAGGAAGGGACCCTGCTTGGCAATGCAATTGGGACAATGAGCAACAAAGGTTCATGCTAAGTTGCTGTAATTTTGCGAGGCAAATGGAACAATTTGAAAAGCTGAGGTCTGCCATACAGTTCTGAAACTTTACGTGCTGTTAGTCCTCCTTGTTGGTTGATTGAATGTTTGAAGCCGTCGATCGAGGAGGTGGCGACAGTCACTCATTGTCGGCCGTCGCTGTTGCAGAAGCTGGATGTTGGCGCGCCTTCTTCTCGACACGGTCACCAGGCGAAACGGGCTCTTGATGTGCGCCAGCTAATGCTTCCCGTCCGCGACACCATGTCAGAAACTATCATCGCGAGTCGAGCGCAATTACATGCTGCCAAACCCCGAAAGCGCGGCAACTCGCGGGAGCGTCACACAACACCTGCTCCACTCGCTACTCCCGCCAGACCCTCACTGCTCTGCCCGCGCTCCACGCGGCAGGGTTAACACTACCAAAGATCCTACACACTTTGATTCTTCACACGACCCATCGATGTAATCGTTCGATAGCAGTTTTCCCTAGGCAAGACCCAGCGTAAAAATACAAATAATATTTACGAAACAAACCAATTATACATCGACATAAGTGCATAAATATATATATATATCCAAACAGTAAAGCAATTACAATATATAAAGAGACAGAAATGTCATATCTTGAGGTAACAAAACAAGGAAAAAAATAATAGTACGTTAGATGGAAATAGGAGGATATGCATTTCCGGCGTTACACACTACGCATTCTTTTCAAATGAATCCCTGTCTTGCGTACAAATTCGTGGAGGACTTATCTGTGTGTGAAGGATCCGAGTAGAATGAAAGTTGTCAGATTGTATTCATCATCGTTATACGCGCCCAGAATCTTGCGTCACGGTATGGAGTGCCATTGGGCATACAACACGATCACCTTCGGTTCACATAGCCGGTAGTTTGGACATCAGTCGTTACATTTGTGCTCTGTTAAGAATGATGACTCTCTCGTATCTTGGAGGTATGCGTGATCTTACGTTTCAACAAGATAGCGCAAAATGGCATTACCCGTGCGTCCTGTCCTATCTACACTACTGACCATCAAAATTGCTGCACCAAGAAGATGACGTGCTACAGACGCGAAATTTAACCGACAGGAAGAAGATGTTGTGATATGCAAATGATTAGCTTTTCAGAGCATTCACGCAAGGTTGGCGCCGGTGGCGACACCTACAACGTGCTGACGTGAGAAAAATTTCAAACCGATTTCTCATACACAAACAGCAGTTGGCCGGCATTGCCTGGTGAAATGTTGTTGTGATGCCTCGTGTAAGGAAGAGAAATGCCTACCATCACGTATCCTACTTTGATAAAGGTCCCATTGTAGCCTATCGCGATTGCGGTTTATCGTATTGCGACATTGCTGCTCGCGTTGGTCGATATCCAATGACTGTTAGCAGAATATGAAATCGGTGGGTTCAGGAGAGTAATACGGAACGCCGTGCTGGATCCCAATAGCCTCGTATCACTAGCAGTCTACATGACAGGCCTCTTATCCGCATGGCTGTAACGGATTGTGCAGCTACGTATCGATCCCTGACTCAACAGATGGGGACGTTTGCAAGACAACAACCATCTGCACGAACAGTTGGACGACGTTTACAGTAGCATTGACTATCAGCTCGGAGACCATGGCTGCGGTTACCCTTGACGCTGCATCACAGACAGGAGCGCTTGTGATGGTGTACTCAACGACGAACCTGGGTGCACGAATGGCAAAACCTCATTTTTTCGGATGGATCCAGGTTCTGTTTACAGCATCATGATGGTCGCATCCGTGTTTGGCGACATCGCAGTGAACACACATTGGAAGCGTGTATTCGTTATAGCCACACTGGCGTATCACCCGGCGTGATGATATGGGGTGCCATTGTTTACACGTCTCGGTCACCTCTTGTTCTTATTGACGGCACTTTGAACAGTGGACGTTACATTTCAGATGTGTTACGACCCGTGGCTCTACCCTTCATTCGATCCCTTCGAAACCCTACATTTCAGCAGGATAATGCACGACCGCATGTTGTAGGTCCTGTACGGGCCTTTCTGGATACAGAAAATGTTCGACTGCTGCTCTGGCCAGCACATTCTCCAGATCTCTCACCAATTGAAAACGTCTGGTCAATGGTGGCCGAGCAACTGGCTCGTCACAATACGCCAGTCACTACCCTTGATGAACTGTGGTATCGTGTTGAAGCTGCATGGGCAGCTGTACCTGTACACGCCATTCAAGCTCTGTTTGACTCAATGCCCAGGCGTATCAAGGCCGTTATTACGGCCAGAGGTGGTTGTTCTGGGTACTGATTTCTCAGGATCTATGCACCCAAATTGCGTGAAAATGTAATCACATGTCAGTTCTAGTATAATATATTTGTCCAATGAATATCCGTTTATCATCTGCATTTCTTCTTGGTGTAGCAATTTTAATAGCCAGTAGTGTAGATATAGAGGGTGTTCGACTGTTGGCCTAAACAGCACGTCCTCCACGTCTCTCATCCACTGGAAGCATCTAATCACTGCTTTCCGAGAGACTTGCATGTTACCACTCGCCACCCATGAGTAGTGAACCCTGTCATATAGCTGAAACAGTACTGCGTGATGCATCCGTACCAGTGATACGAGCTCAGGTTTCGAACTATACTAGGCTGGGTCAGAACTGTTTCTGACAGAGGTGGCTGACCTGTGTTCTAAATTTTGCCCTCAGCATACCTCCAACTCACCTATGAATTAAATAATGCGTTATTCTTAATATGGTGCATCCGTACAATGAGCAAACGTTCGCAATTTTCAATTTTTTCTTGCGTTAGAATTTTAATGTCCTGAAGAGTATAATGATCAAACTAACGACTTTTCCACCATTAACCCCCTTAGGGATCTCATAGTCATTGTGTTTCGTCTACCATTCCGTGGCTTGACTATGAGTGTCTAAGCTGTCGGTGATACGCTTAGAAGAGATTAATATGCTTTTTCTTTGTGGTATTATTCTTAAGTTCTGCGTATGTTCTTATTTTATGATAGCTATTCCATTCGGTCATCTGTTTCTTCCCAAACCATTTCAATCTCTTCGTCGCGGAATCATTTTACAAACAACTCAGTAATATATTCATACATATTATAAAAATGGATGCATCTATATGACTATGTGAGTATGTTCCCATCTTCTCCTAAACCACTGGACCAATTTCAACCAAACTTGGTACACCGTCAGGCAACAACCGTTGTTTGGTTAACAACCACTTACCTACCACGTTCAGAAGAAATGAATTCATAAACAGTGAGATGTGTGACAAACTGCGGCTTCTGTGCTACTAGTTCTCTTCGCAATAAATTACGCAGGCAGTATCCACGTACGCCGCTGAATGTACCTACCCAAATATATCATTTATCACACATAGTTCAAAGGATATGACATCATAAATACTGAGATGCATAAAAAATGCCGCATCTTGTAGTTTTTGTACATGTGTTCCTTAATACTAAGTCACTCCAACAGTCGTGTCAACTTACGTAAATCCCAGAGACCGGGCAGTGCTTTTGACAACTTTCAACTGCGAAGCACAAACGACTGTAGGCGAAAACAATAACCGTCTATAGACTTATAAAGAGTCGTTGCCACAGACACGTTTACAAAATAGCGTTATAGGCACGCCTCTAGGATACAGAACTGTCCGGCTACCGTGCTTACACATTTGCACATAATGCATATTTCTTTGTGTGACTGTTTCATAATGTAAAAGGTGTTCTTACGAGTACATGGAAATGAAACTTTTCGGGATTACACTGCAAACACAGATCAATTTTTATTTTTGTTTCTAATAAAAAATTGGCAAAATGAATAGCCGGGCAATGTCGGTTTTGAGAGCTAACGTTGCTGTATAACACAAGGGATGATAATAAAGTTTTTTCACCTGAAGGCCACACTAATCCATTTTCCACATGTCGGTGTTTATATACCCGCATCGGAGTCGTGCTTAGTTGTATATTTGCTGCAGCTACGCCCTCATACAGTAAGTTTTTGATCGCCCCTTATACAACGTTTATGCTCTCCTACAATTTCTATCCTCTGTCTGTAACTGTACCGCAAAACCGATTAGTTCACTGATGACTTAGTGGAGGACATATCAGTCCATTTCTTCATGTAATAAACATTTGCTACGTATTTACTTCCACAGATTTTTTTCTGTTTCTTCGTATATTCTCCTGTAGCACCTAAATTAAGTATTTTTAACTTCTTCAGTTCCTATTGCCACCCATAAGTAAATAGTTGCACAATGCTTCCTTAATTCTAAACCAATATCCGATAACAGATCATTTTCTTAATCGAAGGACCTATTCTTAATTTGCAACACTTTTTTTCCTTTCTGTAATCGTCCACCTAAGTACAACTTTGTTTTTGCTTTGTAGACAGCAGACTTTAGCAGTTTCCGAACTAGCTTCTTGTAAGTATACTTCATTTATGCTCAAGTTGACTACGGTATTTTGTACCTCCTCTTTAAATATAAAAAATACGAGTATCACTTACTTTTATTTCACGCAAGGCCTTCATTTTCATTTAATATGCAAAAAATGGCTCTGAGCACTATGGGACTTAACGTCTGAGGTCATCAGTCCCCTAGAACTTAGAACTACTTAAACCTAACTAACCTAAGGACATCACAAACATCCATACCCAAGGCAGGATTCGAACCTGCGACCGTAGCGGTCGCGCGGTTCCAGACTGTAGCGCCTAGAACCGCTCGGCCACTCCGTTCGGCCATTTAACATGCAAAAGAAACAACATTGTTATTGCATCACACGATTTTAACACGTTATTCTCTATACCTTCAAGTTCCATTATCAGTACTTTTGTTTTTGGTTGCGTTAATGGTTTTCTTAGGGTGGAGTGACAACTGAAATTAAAGATCAACCGCTGCGCTTCTTTACTGACAACATCTTACACTTTAGTGACTCATAATGGTCTCAGGAATACCTTATAACTATCATACAACTCCTCTTCTCAGCAGTAAAAAATCTGTTTCGGCCGTGCTTCTGATACAATCTGTAGCAAACAAAAAGTGCTTCGTTGTAGGAGGGGCATTAGCAGACAGCTGTGAATAAAATCGGAAGAGACGCCACCCAGCACATGAAGGAGGCTGCAGAAGCGCGCACAGCAAGAGACTTTTGTTCCAGGCGGGACAGCACAAAGACGTGAAGCTAATTTGTGTGCCACTGATGTGGACCATTACGAGGCTCCCTCATAATTACACTGAGCCGAGGGACGCACTGCTCTCACACGCCCACCATTTAGTTAATGAACTTATTCAAAGGACTCTTCCCAGTCCCGCGCGGTGGCCGTACAAATGACTGTGTACCTTAAAATGTGCAGAGAGCGAGAATACCAGTCAGTTACAAGTTACATCAATCATCTGTTCCAGCGTAATGATGTGGAAGGCGTCAGACAACAACGAAGTAACAATATTATATATTCAGTCTCTACACTGACACAATCATTAGTTTTTTCCTCCTGTAAATTTAGGATGCATAATAGAGAGACGAATTTTGCTATGAAAAATATTGTTAATAACCCTCCCATTGAAATACACCGCGTTGAAAGTAGCATCGTATTTTAGAAGCAAACTAGTAACACTCGTATTTGAGAGTTTACTTTATTCCGTGAATATATTTTCCTTTAGATATTTCTGAGAATAGAAGAGTAGCGCTTATTGTTACTGAAGCATTTCACTGTAAAATATTTTATTTTGATTTTCGGTTTATCTGTTATTCTTCCGGTTATGTTGTTGTTGTTGTTGTTGTGGTCTTCAGTCCTGAGACTGGTTTGATGCAGCTCTCCATGCTACTCTATCCTGTGCAAGCTTCTTCATCTCCCAGTACCTACTGCAACCTACATCCTTCTGAATCTGCTTAGTGTATTCATCTCTTGGTCTCCCCCTACGATTTTTACCCTCCACGCTGCCCTCCAATACTAAATTGGTGATCCCTTGATGCCTCAGAACATGTCCTACCAACTGATCCCTTCTTCTGGTCAAGTTGTGCCACAAACTTCTCTTCTCCCCAATCCTATTCAATACTTCCTCATTAGTTACGTGATCTACCCATCTAAGCCTCAGCATTCTTCTGTAGCACCACATTTCGAAAGCTTCTATTCTCTTCTCGTCCAAACTATTTACCGTCCATGTTTCACTTCCATACATGGCTACACTCCATACAAATACTTTCAGCAATGACTTCCTGACACTTAAATCTATACTCGATGTTAACAAATTTCTCTTCTTCAGAAACGCTTTCCTTGCCATTGCCAGTCTGCATTATATATCCTCTCTACTTCGACCATCATCAGTTATTTTGCTCCCCAAATAGCAAAACTCCTTTACTACTTTAAGTGTCTCATTTCCTAATCTAATTCCCTCAGCATCACCCGACTTAATTCGACTACATTCGATTATCCTCGTTTTGCTTTTGTTGATGTTCATCTTATATCCTCCCTTCAAGACACCGTCCATTCCGTTCAACTGCTCTTCCAAGTCCTTCTGGTTATATATATATTTAAATCTCATCTAAAAAGCTATAAAACATCGCTTACAGTGACTCCTCAGTAACTGTTAATTACATGCTGGTTTATACTCCCGTTTACTTTAGGAAAGTGAATGGAGAATGTCAATTTGTTGCAGGCTTCTCTTCTTTCATTTCTATAGCAGATTCGCTATAGCGATAATCTTCACTAGGAGTGCCATTCAACTGTCTCGATCAGTGAAAGTCGAACAGGTTCGGTCATTGTGGGGCAATACATCGGGCCACATATAGACCGATCGTATTGTTAATTGGTAACGTACGTAAATTAGTATGTTATGAACCCGAATAGACTAGCTATAGTAAGGACACGATAAGTTAATCGCTGGCCCCAGAACACAAGTTGTTAAAAATCGGTAACATTCGGAACACTTAGTGACGACTGTTCTCTGTTTGAGATTGCTGCCACTATCAGCGACCCAAAAGTTGGGACAATGTGTTGTGTTGCCCGTGCGATCTGATGATTAATTGATCAATAACAATAATTGTACTTATATTTAATTGCACTATTGAAGACGAGACACGATCATGAATGATAAATGATTTAAATGCCACATGCTACTGCATTACAATAGCTTCAATTAATTTTGGTTCCTAGCTATAAATAAACATCGCATTTGATGATGACCATGATTGAAAAGTGAATTCACGAATCCATGTTACTTCCTTTCGAAATTTATAACGTAGTAGGTGATCGATACCAGTCACGCTCCTCTGCGGGTTGTTATTACTGGAAGAGAAACAGTCAAATATTCTCGCTCTCGCATTTTCTCCCCTGAAGTGCTTGCGCTACTTGCACTTCTGTCCATGACGTGAGCGGCCAACTGTACTTAGCTCACGGCCGGACTCACCAATGCCAATTAAAAAAAATCACGTCTTAAAATATTAGTCTCCGTAAATATTGTTGTTTCTAACTGGGTAGAAAAACTACACTCCTAAAAAGTTCTTAACGTTAGCTGATGTTTTCAGATAGTTGCTGAATGCATATTATTATGAACGAGGGCCGCACATACTTGATCAGGCCGAATGCGGCCCGCGGGAAGCAGTTTGACAACTGTCACATAGTAGAACTTAAGTACGTAGTTAGGATGGAAGGTTAGGGCCTAATGACCCATAAACACGAAGTCATTAACGACTGAGCACGAGTTTGGATTTAGGAAGAATGTGGAAATACGTAAAACGGCCGTGCCCTTTGAAATGAACCATGTAGGCTTCACCTTATACGTGGTAGAGAAGTAATGGAAATCCTAAATATGGTCGGCCGGAATGGAACTGAACCACTTCCCTTCCAAATACGAGCCCTGTGTCTGAATAGCAGTGGCATCTCACGCCGTTACAACGTTGAGGCAATATCTAATGGGAATCGCTATTTGGCGCCTAGATAGGAGGCAACCGAGTGAGGCCAGCAGCACATGTTGTTGCCTTATATTCGACTTAATAGTGGAGCAGCACAGTGCAGTGTTGCAAGCAAGATTACTGAATGGTACCAAGAAAGATAACAACGTAATGCCAGACTACACCAGTTGTAGTGGCTGCCGAGTGGTGGCGTGCCACTGTCTCGGCTAGCCGTGATCAGGTGTTTCTAATCGATGAGGCACGTGGAGGACGTGCTGATCACAGCAGCAATCATGCACCCTCTGTATCCAGATAGTTGAGAACAGCAAGTGCAGTAAGCTGGTCTTGAATCACCCTACGTTCAACAGTTGTTGTTGTTGTTGTTGTTTGGGGAAGGAGACCAGGCAGCGAGGTCATCGGTCCCATCGGGTTAGGGAAGGAAGTCGGCCGTGCCCTTTCAGAGGAACCATCCCGGTATTTGCCTGGAGTGATTTAGGGAAATCACGGAAAACCTAAATCAGGATGGCCGGACGCGGGATTGAACCGTCGTCCTTCCGAATGCGAGTCCAGTGTCTAACCACTGCGCCACCTCGCTCGGTCAACAGTTGTTAATTCAAAGGTTCATTGTGAAAATGTTTAGTTAATGTGAAATATTAACTTCTGTAGCTTTAAAGAGATTGAAAATGTTGCTGTGCCATTGGATGCACTTCATTTTTATGAGATTCAAAATGTATTCAGGTTTGCTTTAATACTCGACAATAAATTATTATAGATTCTCAACCAGCTGTAAGAAGCCATCTTTCAGCCTGTCTGACACTTGCCCATTTTTGGTGCAACTTCTCCTAAAAGGCTATGCGAGAAGCAGCCGCCCAAATTCCCAGCATTTGCATTTACCCTTTTCTGTCGGTGCCGCTCATCTTTCTACGTGGACTCGCTCGTGCTGGTCGCCTAGTTGGACCCGCCGCGGCGCACCCTGGGCTCTGGCCCCGCTAGTGTTCAGCCGTACAACAAACTTACCTCCCCTCATACCACCCCCAGGCGGCCGAATCACTCGTTTACACGAACATAACGTTCATACCGCTCTATGTGTTAATGAAAGTCCCGTTTGTTAGTTCGTGTTACTCCGCAGCAATGTTGCACGTCGCTGGGTCAAGCGTTACCCTTGTAAGTCCTGGATGAGTGGTACTAAGAACACACTTAAATAACGTTTTATGTCTTCTCACAATTAAACGTTTTAAATCCAAACCTGAAAGTGTTTGTCTCGGCAGACCTCTTCTATTTCCTACAAAAATACGAACCAGCAGATTAATTTTGTTATTGTAAATTTTCTAAAATCAGAGGAATGAATCAAATATGGTTGTTTTAAATGTGGAAGCTAAAAGATACGAATCACTACAGGTTGGTCCATTGATCGTGACCGGGCCAAATATCTCACTAAATAAGCGTCAAACGAAAAAACTGCAAAGAACGAAACTTCTCTAGCTTGAAGGAGGAAAGCAGATGGCGCTATGGTTGGCCCACTAGATGGCGCTGCAATAGGTCAATCGCATATCAACTGTTTTTTTTAAAAATAGGAACCCCCATTTTTATTAGATATTCGTGTAGTACGTAAAGAAATATGAATGTTTTAGTTGGACCACTTTTTTCGCTTTGTGATAGAAGGCGCCGTAATAGTCACAAACATATTGCTCACAATTTTAGACCAACAGTTGGTAACAGGTAGGTTCTTTTAAACTAAAATACAGAACTTAGGTACGTTTGAACATTTTATTTTCATTGTTCCAATGTGATACATGTACCTTTGTGGACTTATCATTTCTGAGAACGCATGCTGTTACAGCACGATTACCTGTAAATACCACATTAATGCAATAAATGCTCAAAATGATGTCCGTCAACCTCAATGCATTTGGCAATACGTGTAACGACATTCCTCTCAACAGCGAGTAGTTCGCCTTCCGTAATGTCCGCACATGCATTGACAATGCGCTGACACATGTTCTCAGGCGTTGTCGGTGGATCACGACAGCAAATATCCTTCAACTTTCCCCTCAAAAAGAAATCCGGGGACGTCAGATCCGGTGAACGTGCGGGCCATGGTATGGTGCTTCGACGACCAATCCACCTGTCATGAAATATGCTATTCAGTACCGCTTCAACCGTACGCGAGCTGTGCGCCGGACGTTCATCATGTTGGAGGTACATCGCCATTCTGTCATGCAGTGAAACATCTTATAGTAACATCGGTAGAAAATTACGTAGGAAATCAGAATACATTGGGCCATTTAGATTGCCATCGATAAAATGGGGGCCAGTTATCCTTCCTCCCATAATGCCGCACCATTCATTAATCCGCCAAGGTCGCTGATGTTCCACTTGTCGCAGCCATCGTGGATTTTCGGTTGCCCAATAGTGTATATTATGACGGTTTACGTTACCGCTGTTGGTGAATGACGCTTCGTCGGTAAATAGAACGCGTGCAAAAAATCTGTCATCGTCCCGTAATTTCACTTGTGCCCTGTGTAAGAACTGTATACGACGTTCAGAGTCGTCTCCATGTAATTCCTCGTGCATAGAAATATGGTAAGTGTGCAATCGATATTGATGTAGCATTCTCAACACCGACGATTTTCATATTCCCGATTCTCACGCAGTTTGTCTGCTACTGACGTGCGGATTAGCCGTGACAGCAGCTAAAACACCTACTTGGGCATCATCATTTGTTGCAGGTCGTGGTTGACGCTTCACAGGCGCCTGAACACTACCTGTGGCTGAACACTTCGTGTTTCCTTAAATAACGTAAGTATCCGGCGAACGGCCCGGACGCTTGGATTATGTCGTCCAGGATACTGAGCAGCATACATAGCACACGCACGTTGGGCAGAATGGTTCAAATGGCTCTGAGCACTATGGGACTCAACTGCTGAGGTCATTAGTCCCCTAGAACTTAGAACTAGTTAAACCTAACTAACCTAAGGACATCACAAACATCCATGCCCGAGGCAGGATTCGAACCTGCGACCGTAGCGGACTTGCGGTTCCAGACTGCAGCGCCTTTAACCGCACGGCCACTTCGGCCGGCCACGTTGGGCATTTTGATCACAATGGCCATACATCAACACGATATCGACCTTTTCCGCAATTGGTAAACGGTCCATTTTAACACGGGTAACGTATCACGAAGCAAACACCGTCCGCACTGGCGGAATGTTACGTGACACCACGTACTTATATGTTTGTGGCTGTTACAGCACCATCTATCACAAAGCGAAAAAAGTGGTCCAACTAAAACATTCATATTTCTTTACGTACTACACGAATATGTAATAAAAACGGGGGTTCCTAGTTAAAAAAAATAACGCAGTTGATACCCGTTTGACCTGTCAGCGCCATCTAGCGGGCCAACCATAGCGCCATCTGGTTTCCCCCTTCAAGCTAGACGAGTTTCGTTCTTTGTAGTTTTTTCGTTTGATGCTTATTTCGTGAGATATTTGGCTCGGTCACTATCAATGGACAACCCTGTATATCAGTATACTGAAAAGGAGTTAACGAAGGCAGTATTTAATGCTGCTTCAATGACGGGGTCATTACAATCACAGAAAAACCTCGAATACGTAACGATGGGAAAGGAAATCACCTGTACATCTTTTTTTGCGGGGAACCTTTCCAGACTCATTTCAGTTTTAATTTTAGCTTAAATTTAAGAAGAACTTGGATGACCTAAAACTGGATACGAACTCCATGTGTGGCTTAACCACTTTGATACAGTTCCCAGTCTGAATGGATTGAATATGGTTTTGAAAAACAAAAGCTTACAAGAAATGTTTTTGTTGATGTGTTTCAATACGATATAGTCTGGAGCTGCGATGATTTTTGCGAATGATTTCGTAATCCCTTCAGCTGCTATTCTCTTTATTTCATGTGCGATTGTACAATTTCGGCCTCAGACCATTTCAAGTACCTAAAACGGAAGCGTTATACACTGGATACCTTAGTGACACTTATTATTTTGATATAGAAACGAGTCATATCTGTAGATAACTAGGCGCATTATAACTTACTTTATGTATGATTCTTTACTAGTATATTATGCCATGTACGTCTTTGCTCCTATGACTGCATGTAATGCTCATAAAACAAATTATACACGTTTATCGCTAAAACTTTCGAGCAGTTGTTGTATAGCCGATATGAGGTCCATGTTTTAACGTACTTAACATCGGGAGAATTACAATTATTGTACAGAGATTTCTTAATTGACCTACATATACTGTTGTCCTCAGTTATATTTAATTATTGTTCATCATTTAATTTCTTTAAAGTAACTTGTAATTATTTGTTCTCTTATTGTGGCAGCATGTCCTTTTTGAATAGTTGTTTCGAAGATCGGTCACAGTATTCTAATGAAACAATATTGAAAACTATGACAGCCGAGTAGAAGCTGCATTACGGTTGCATGATGTTTCGAATTAGTTATATTTATTAATGAGTATGGCGATAATTTTACGTCCTATAGTTCTGTAATGATTCGTCGTAGAACTGGTAAAATGTTGTTGAGGAATTTCCCATATCGCAGGTCTTCTTGCTCATTTTATATTGGACTTCTCTAATTTGTTTTATGAAAATTGCATGCAGTCATAGGAACAAGGACGTACCTGGCATAATATAATACTAAAGTATCATCCATAAAGTAAATAATAACGTGCCTAGTATATCTAAGGACACGACTTGCTTCCGTTTCAAAATCACAAGTGTCACTAATGTATCTAGTGTATAAGGTGGAGGTTAGTGTTTAACGTCCCGTCGACAACGAGGTCATTAGAGACGGGGCGCAAGCTCGGGTTAGGGAAGGATTGGGAAGGAAATCGGCCGTGCCTTTTCAAAGGAACCATCCCGGCATTTGCCTGAAACGATTTAGGGAAATCACGGAAAACCTAAATCAGGATGGCTGGAGACGGGATTTAACCGTCGTCCTCCCGAATGCGAGTCCAGTGTGCTAACCACTGCGCCACCTCGCTCGGTCTATCTAGTGTATAAAGCCACTTTTTTAGACAGTTGAAAATGGCCTAGAGAATGGCAGCTGAAGATATTTCGAAGTCATTCAATAAATTTTCATTGATAAATGCCATTTATTATAGAGTTAATCACCTTAACTTCACAACTACATATTATAAGGAGTTAAAAGTCTTTAAGCCAAGAGAAATAGTCAAGAACGTTCAGAAAAACCGAAAATTATTTAGTGATTTTCAAGGGCATCTTATCAGCAACCGAATACACAGGAACTTATTACATCGAATTAATAACCTGTGCCTGCTTCAAAGTGAATACCGTTCCGTTTACCAAATGGCATCAGAACACTCAAACTCTTATATCAAGACGCATGAAGAACTACCTTCATAATGAATAGTGAGTCGAAACAGTTACAATCATTGAATAATTTGCGTGGATTTTGACTGAAATAAACTGCATACGTTGCGTTATGGTCCGTATTGTCATTTTTTTCCTGATGTACGTGACACCTTTTGTGGCCATGTTCGCCGATGAACTGACCGTAAGTCTTACACTTACCAGTCGTTCATTAAATCCACAGTAGAAAAAATGTAGACTTATAATCGAATATTATTATTCTTAATGACCTGTAAACCGAATATAACAGAGATTAGTGTATGCCTTGGATGAGGACCAATATGTGAATGTATAAGGATCTGTGAAACGGAAACATGGTGAGAGAGATATTGTGGAACGTCTCTTTGAAGATACGTAGCTGGCATTTGGTCATAAGAACGAATATTATTAACACACAGCCACTCAATAGTATAGCCTGTCGCCGCTATGCACAAGTTGACACCTCAGTGGCTGAGGGCGTGTGACTGATAGTCAGCAGCCGTGAGTAAAATAGAGAACACTTTCCTGAATACGACGTGACAGGCCGTCCCTGAATAGTCGAGCTATCGCTATGAGAAACTCGCTTGTTCTGTGAAGATAATTTTTCATTTCGTCACACTGTGTGTGTATAAGCTGAGCTGCTACGTTGTGGATGCAAAGTGTTTACTGCCCTCCTGCAACGTGATTTTAATACGTCTGTTTAGTTTCAGGAACGTTATTCCAGCCTAAATATGAATCCCATGTAGCGACTGACAAATGTTTCAACGACTCCATATTCTCTTTAGGTGACAGTTGATAGGTTCGTACATGTTGACAAAAAATCAAGTAAGGGTAAGTTTCAAGGAATATCTGTGCCTGCACTTATAATTTACTGATTAAACGAAGGACAAGTTCGACAGAACACCACGATGTTAGAACGTTGCTGCTGGTATCAGAAAAATCCATTACTAAATGTTTTTCAAGGTGAAGGTATAAAAAATGATTCGGAGATTGTCAGCATTTTTATAACTGCACAGATATGAAACTTACAAATGACCCATTGAAATTACGTTGACAACCTACTGAACGCCTTTCGCAAGCGTATAATTAACTCCAAGATGTACTAATATTCATATTACTGAAGCTGACACCTTTGACTTGGAAGCTTCATTTATCATCTGACACCTCGTGATCCACCCAATAAAAATGCTGAATATTTCTTGTTGTACAGGTGGTACACTTCATTTACTGAAATATGATATGACCACAGAGGGGCTAGTGGAAAACAAAAGCTGTAAATATGTCGTCTTATCAATCAAGTGTTCGACAAAAGCTGCTTTGTGTTAGTATTTTATTTCACCGGACTAGTTTCAGGCGTTGCCCACCATCAGCGGTATCTTGTACGTAATGCTGTTTAGTGTACCCCAGTGACAATAGTTCATAATGCTCATGTAATAATACGATTACAGATTTGTAGATATATAAATGTAATCAGCACAAGGAACTTCTTGCAAAATATGGGCAGTTGCCATTGGTAATTGCTGTAGAAGTGCGTTAAAAGCAACGGGACGAGTTTTGTAGTGTGTCAAACTGCACTGTCTCTATGGTGTATCCGGTATGCGCCTCTTAGCACCAGTACTTTTAGTTGCGATTATTAGGGTAGAAATAGGTGGCGAGAGTTGAAGCCCAAATAAAACAGTACAGGGCGTGGGAAGGGGGGGGGGGGGGCAAGGGGAAGGGATAGGAATCTGCTGAAGAGTTACTTTCTGCCCGTTTTGCCTAAGTACAATAATCTGTTCGAATTTACCGTTATTTCAGGTTGAGCTTACTCTCTTTATCCCTGAAACATTTGAAATTTGTTCATTTTCTACAAGCTACCTATTCTCGCTATCTAGGATTTTGTCTCGCTATTTCCATATAGTGCAAGTGGACTCTCTGGACAATATTAGGTTTTTCTTAACGAAAGTCTGGAATCGCAGAAATCACTTCATAGCGGATGGGGGGAGAAAATTGGTGGAACGGTGGCCATCTTGAATTAGCACAACTCTACGGCATTTTCGACTGCACTCCTTCCACCATGCCTTATCATCGCCATTACAACGCACTGGATGGTACATACACCTCCTTCTTATGTAGCTCTGATTACTTTCCAGATTAAGTACATCGATCTGGAATCCATTTAATCTGAAATCACATTATCATGGAGTCCCGAAGAAACGCATTCATTTTCCTGAAACGGTCATCGACTTACTATTCGGGAGTGAGGAGATGGTGCGTTGTAAAAAGTGGGGCTCTGTGACGAACAAAAGTTGCATGTAACATAGTAGCAGCTCCCTCTGTCGTTCAACAAAGTGCTGATATGACATCTCATTTCACGCTACGTGCTGTGTCCCGCACAGCTCTCGCAAGGATGTAATGACCTGCTTGCGCTTTAACCGTACTTTCTGCTCACTTGCACTCTCCTTTCGGCAACTCATGCGACTCATAAGTGCAAGCAATACACAGGGTGTATCAAAAAGAATCATCAGATTTGAAAAAAAGGCATAACTAATACGTTATTTGAGATATGTGCGTGAACAACGTATTGTTGGAAATAGCAAATTTTCGAGTTTTACATTGTCCCTCCTAGGTAGCAGCAGTGTGCGGTCACTTCAGTTCTAGTAAAAATGGTGTCGGGACAACAGAAAGCGTTTTGTGTTCTACGTCTTTCGCAGTGTTGGTCAGTAATAGCTGTTCAGCGTGGCGTACGTACTAGGCATGATGTGTATCCCCCTACAGCACAGATCATTACCCGATGTCATGAACAATTCCGAGGAAGAGGTTGTTTGGTAAAGGCAAACCGCCGGGGCGTCCCCGAGAGTCTGATACAGACGTCGAACGCATCCACCATAGTTTCACAAAAAGTCCGCAGAAATCCGTTCGCCGTACAGCTGGGCAGCTCAACATGGCCCCGATGTCCGTCTGGAGTGTGTTGCGTCGACGTTTACACATAAAACCGTACAAAATTCACCTACTGCAAGCTCTTCATGAAAGTGACAAACAACAACACGTGAAGTTCTGTAATTTTGTTCTTGGCAGGATGGAGGATAACAGTTTTCTTCCACGCTTAGTGTTTAGTGACGAGGCAACATTCCATTTAAATGGAAAGACGAACGGTCATAATGCGAGAATATGGGGTGAAAGGGTACAGTACAGTATTTTTTGTAAAATAACTCAATTTCAATTAATACAGCGAAGCTGGATACCAGTGTGGAAAAGAATGACAATTTATTTATTTAATTGATCACATGTGCACTCCCACAAAGTAAATCCCTACATCCAGTTTGGTGAGATCTGTGAAATGAATGAATGTATGGTCGTCTGCTAACCACAGATGGTGAATGTGAATATATGATCATCTTTGAGACGATCCATTGGCCACCTTTGGTGGGACCAAAGAGATGAAATTTACCTGAGCTTTGAGCGCCTGAAATGTGGCTGACCAATACGGTAGCAAGGTGCTCCCCCACTTCGACAGAGGTGCGAGAGGACCTCAAGAACGGCCATGTTTCAGCACTCTGCCGCTGGATCTTGTGCTGTTAAGACCTGTTTTAGTTGTGCTCCGTAAAGACGAAAGAGTGGAGACATGGTATGCATGTGGAATATTTAAGAGTAGTTTGAAATAATAATTTCTCTATTTCAGGAACTTTTGTGGGGAGAATTAAATGTTAGGCAGGTAATATTAATGGGATCGTAGTAATCTTCGGAAGTGACCAACGGTCACAATGAAACCACGTGTAGCAATAAGTTGAAATACTTCCGTGTGCTTAAGTTAAGTTGAATTACTAGCGTGTGTACAATAAGTTGAAATATTTAAGAAATAGCGTGTGTACCATAAGTTGAAATATTTAAGAAATGCGTGTGCAGGATTTGAAATTAGAGACGAGTACTTCCACGTGGTGAGTACTGTGTGAGTCTCAAACTGTGTATGAGACAAAAGATAAAGAGAAGTACTCGTCCATGGTATCAGTTGAGGACTCGCGTGTGTGAAGAATACGTTCGTAATATTACTTTGCGTGATATGATTCCGTGTGACGCTAGATTCAAACTCTGAGAGAGAAGCAAGGTGAGTCGGCCGTCTATCCAGCAACGCCACTTGGCTTGCATTGCACAGGAAGACGTGCATATATCTCCAGAGTTCATAGTAGGAAAGTAGAATTACGGAGTGGGGCAGTGTTGTGTGAAACTGGGATGAATATTAATTGAAGTGGGAAAGCTGAAAGTGATAGTGTTGTGACTATTTAGTGTTTTGTATTTCATATTGTATTGTGATGTATGTCATGTAATTTGCGTATGTGTGGTTTGCATGGGAGAGTAGCAAGGTAGTTTCAATAGATTAGTGGGTTATGCACCTTCCTTCTGTACCACTCGATCTGGAGGAAAGTTTCGTGATGATGATTGTGAGAGTCGAAGTGTGAGATACACTCCTGGAAATTGAAATAAGAACACCGTGAATTCATTGTCCCAGGAAGGGGAAACTTTATTGACACATTCCTGGGCTCAGATACATCACATGATCACACTGACAGAACCACAGGCACATAGACACAGGCAACAGAGCATGCACAATGTCGGCACTAGTACAGTGTATATCCACCTTTCGCAGCAATGCAGGCTGCTATTCTCCCATGGAAACGATCGTAGAGATGCTGGATGTAGTCCTGTGGAACGGCTTGCCATGCCATTTCCACCTGGCGCCTCAGTTGGACCAGCGTTTGTGCTGGACGTGCAGACCGCGTGAGACGACGCTTCATCCAGTCCCAAACATGCTCAATGGGGGACAGGTCCGGAGATCTTGCTGGCCAGGGTAGTTGACTTACACCTTCTAGAGCACGTTGGGTGGTACCGGATACATGCGGACGTGCATTGTCCTGTTGGAACAGCAAGTTCCCTTGCCGGTCTAGGAATGGTAGAACGATGGGTTCGATGACGGTTTGGATGTACCGTGCACTATTCAGTGTCCCCTCGACGATCACCAGTGGTGTACGGCCAGTGTAGGAGATCGCTCCCCACACCATGATGCCGGGTGTTGGCCCTGTGTGCCTCGGTCGTATGCAGTCCTGATTGTGGCGCTCACCTGCACGGCGCCAAACACGCATACGACCATCATTGGCACCAAGGCAGAAGCGACTCTCATCGCTGAAGACGACACGTCTCCATTCGTCCCTCCATTCACGCCTGTCGCGGCACCACTGGAGGCGGGCTGCACGATGTTGGGGCGTGAGCGGAAGACGGCCTAACGGTGTGCGGGACCGTAGCCCAGCTTCATGGAGACGGTTGCGAATGGTCCTCGCCGATACCCCAGGAGCAACAGTGTCCCTAATTTGCTGGGAAGTGGCGGTGCGGTCCCCTACGGCACTGCGTAGGATCCTACGGTCTTGGCGTGCATCCGTGCGTCGCTGCGGTCCGGTCCCAGGTCGACGGGCACGTGCACCTTCCGCCGACCACTGGCGACAACATCGATGTACTGTGGAGACCTCACGCCCCACGTGTTGAGCAATTCGGCGGTACGTCCACCCGGCCTCCCGCATGCCCACTATACGCCCTCGCTCAAAGTCCGTCAACTGCACATACGGTTCACGTCCACGCTGTCGCGGCATGCTACCAGTGTTAAAGACTGCGATGGAGCTCCGTATGCCACGGCAAACTGGCTGACACTGACGGCGGCGGTGCACAAATGCTGCGCAGCTAGCGCCATTCGACGGCCAACACCGCGGTTCCTGGTGTGTCCGCTGTGCCGTGCGTGTGATCATTGCTTGTACAGCCCTCTCGCAGTGTCCGGAGCAAGTATGGTGGGTCTGACACACCGGTGTCAATGTGTTCTTTTTTCCATTTCCAGGAGTGTATAATAAAAGATCCACCATCCTATCCAGAAAGTGCACTGTAGCGTTAAATAATTACGAGACCATAATATAGAGATTCACCAATATAAAGCCATGCCCACTGGGCGGAATTTCTCATGTGTTATTGTTGTAGGTTATAGAATTTGTGTGTTTAGGTTAGAGAATTTATCTGAATAAATAAGATAGTGTAAAGAAAAAGATTGGTGGACTTTTCCTTCGAATTGTATGTTGTCATAATGTCCCGAATTTATAATGTGTGCGCCATTCATATTCAGTGCGGTGGCCACGTGTTGACAAAAGCCGTTAAATAAAAGACAACAACAAAAATGTGGTATTGCCAGTCCGTAGTGTACAGTCAGAGTTCTGTAAATTACTGATAGTCAGAATCGTGTTTCCGTTGCGTATTAATCATATAGGAGGATAACTTGTAACTTAAGTGTGAGTACTAGAGTTCATGTTACTCGATAAATAAGAATGAATCCACTCGCTTGGCAGACCACTCATCTTGCAGGCCTGACTGCTTGAGCAAGGCATGTGGGTGCCTCTCAGGGGTACGGAACAACCACATGAAGTTGTACAACATGAGAAGAACTCTCCAAAATTTTATGCGCTTTGTGCCTTTTTACGGAAAAAGGTGTATGGTCCACCTTTCTTTGCCGAGAACACTGTTACAGGAAGCACATATCTCGATATGATTGAGAACTTCCTTTTCCCACAGTTGGAGACCGATCCGAACGACTTCATTTAGCAACAGGTTGGGGCACCGCCACACTGGCGTCCGGAAGTGCAGGAATTTTTAAATCAAAGGATTACTGAACGATGGATAGGTCGCACTGGACCAAATGATTCTGCCTCACATCACTGGCCTCCAAGATCACCGGACCTGACCGTACGTGATAATTTCTTGTGGGGTTTATAAAAGACTCGGGTTCTGCGCCTCCGTTGTCAACAACAATGAATGCATAACAGGAGCTGTAGAAGCTGTAAGTGAAGACATGTTCGCTGCTGTGGGGGAACAATTTGAACACCGCACTGACATATGCCGTGCATCTCAAGAGGCGCATAATGAACACCTATGAAAAGGTATGAAAAAAAAAACCTTTTTGAGGTCTCCGTTCAATAAAAAACAAAATTAATTGTATATGTTTATTGGTTTCAGAAATATAGACATGCCAGCTCGGATGATTCTTTTTGATGCACCGTGTATTTCAGCGCTTAGAGAATCCAATGGCACCAACACATATCTTAGTACCCTACAACGCGTGGTCAGCAGAACCATGGCTTTTCTGCTTGATAATGAGAGAGGGATGATACAGATAGATGCTGATGGTCTGTCATTGTCTAACAATGAACAGGCGATCGGTCTGCTTGACTGCAAGGCGTATACGTACATGCTCATTTCAGGTTAGCTTCCCGTTATTTCTGGCGCTAAGAACAGCTGACCTGGCGATTTTTCCTGATTTCGTATACTGACGGCAGTCTCATGACTTAATATTTTGAGAATCTCAGGAACTGTGCAAATAGCAGAATGACCCAAGACCGTGATGCCGAGGACCTCCTTAGTATCAAACGCTGTGAGAACTCTATTCATATCATTTTTCTATTCGACTGTCACGTGTGAAGACAAATTTTTCGATTCCTCCACAAGACAGCGACTCGAGTACTTATCATCGGAGTTTAATTTCATAAGTACCATAAATCCGGTAGCATCATACTATTCAACTAAATTCTTGTCTTTTTAAAAAAAAATATTGGTCAAGTAATCGTACTTAATTGAAGTTACTCAACAGTAGCTGTAGATCAGTTATTTAGTCGGAGATTTAGAAACAAATAACCTAGATCACACAAAAATAAATGCATTGTGATTTCTGAAGTAATCAAAGTTGATTTCCATGTAATAGTCCCGATGCACACTTTAAAATGCTGTAAAAGAAACTGACACTTCTTGGCGAAGCGTAATTAAGCCACTCCCACGTTACCATCTAAGGGTCTTCTATTTATGCTTCCGTAAGTGAAATAACAATAAAGCATTAGAGCACAGTCCCAATAAAGGAAACTTTCTTCTCTAAAGGAGGCGTTTCTACAGTTGTCCAAGCATCGGAAGATTTAGTGTATTACGCCGTGCTATAACTCATAAGAATTTAATAACGTTGACTTCCAATGCGGTAAGCAACGCTCGTATATTACTTCCCAGATGACTGTCAAAACAGTTGACCAATATAGAAATACACACACACACACAGACACACACACACACACACAAACACACACACACACACACACACACACACAGACAGATAGAGAGAGAGCAGGGGGAGAAGGAAAGAAAACGAAAGGAGGAAAGATGGATGGTCAGAAAAGAGGTGGATAACTCCTCCTTGCTCCCGCCTGTACAAATTTGTATTGACTTTCGTATGCTAATCAGAATTTGCCTTTATTATTTGCAATGTTTTAACCTTCACGCTCCTGTTAAGGCATAGTCTATTCCTTCCATTTATCGGATGCGATTTCTTTCCCTGTGTTTCAGGAATGAATAAACATCTGTCACCAGCCGACACAATCGCTGCTGCATACATTGCTGACCATTAGATTGCAACACCAGGAAGGATATAAAATGAGAAACTTTAATACACTACTAAATTTGTAGTTTCTTTTGGGTTGTACAGGTTGCGAAATTTAGCCCGCAGAGACGCCACATCTCTCAGCAGCAACGGTGCTAACGCGGCTGGATACCAAGTCGGACTGAGCTTAAATGACAGCTAAGCCAGAGTTCATCATCAGTCGTAATGGATGGCGAGTGGTGGCGTACCCGTCTCTCGGGAACCCCTGACCCTATGTTTTACCTAGATGAGAAACCTGGACAGAGCCACAGCTGAACACTATGTATCGAGGAAGGTCACCACAGAGCAACATAGGGTCTTGCGTTATCTTTTTCAAAGATAATCTCACGGATACCGGGAAGACAGTGCCTAAAGGCCAGGTTCTCATTCAAATGAGAAAATAGGAGGAAAATCTTTGAATTTTTTTGAGACAGTGAAAATACATATAAAAGATCTGTTTGGGTATTGTGGCTGATCATACTTTGAACTTTACTTAAGAGTTTCAACACAAAGAAAGATAAAATGGTGCCCGTAATTATGGTTTGATCAAGGACCTGCGAGTCTGAAAATACACAGACTGCGTGCAGTGATGTCCTTCAGGAGTTATCATAAGTAAAAAATGGATTACATCAGTCGATACTACATAATATTTGTTGGAGCTTATACCTAACCACAATGAAATAACCTCAAATTTAACGATCTCGTACTAACTCGAACTTTGTGTTCGATATTTGGGAGTTTGTTTCACTCTTTACAGCTTTACAAAATTATAGTTAATGTCAACAAATTTCGTATATTTTGGATATAAGCTCCCAAGAAAAGGGTTTATTTTTCGTGGTCATAGGTAGAATAGGTTGAACCGTTTTTATTTTAGGCTGCACGCAGTTTCGAAAAATCGTTTCTTGTGTTTAAAGTTTACGGAAAACTTTTATACGTATTATTAATACAATTTGCATAAAAACTACATGTTATTGTATGTTTTTGATGTTGCTGAACACAGATCTAAAGTTAGACTTTGAAAATTCAAAATGGCTAATTAAATATGGCGGGGCAAAAATTGTGTTTTGACCAATTTTTACCAAAATTTGACAAAAAAGTGTTTTCGTTACTTCGTTTAGTGTGCAATTTCGGGACCGTATATCAGCCCTTACTCTAACTCGAATTGTTCGTGGAGAGCAGTTGCCTCATTCTTGAAGAGAAAAGCCGATCTGGCTGAGCTGCGTTCGGCAGCCTGCACCTGCGGTTCGTCAGCTTTTCCGGTGAGCGTGTTTGCATGTATACTGCAAATATAAATCATTTTGTCAAAGTGCGTCACGACAAGTCCTCTGCCTGAGCCGGGTGTTTCCGGCTGAGAACGCCGCTTCGAACAATAGGCTGTAGGAACTGTTGTGACGTACGGATTAAAAAATAGACACAAATACATTTTTAAAAAAATGCAGTCAGAAAGAAATAGCGTTTTCGACCATTTTGAAAGAGAACCTGGCGTTAAAACGTCATAAATGTGACAGCTCTCCAAATTACCGCCTATTCTACTGTTTCGTCTATTTACGCGAATCACTCTGAATGTTACCACAACCAAGCATCGGTGCTGATAACTATTGAACAGTATTTCCTGGTTGCTACTGCCGTTTTGCGTCCTCCCGTGGTCGAATAGTGAGTGACTTGATTCTGACTTTCGGTTAGTTCGCCGAACAGTAACATCTGTGTTGATCCAGATTGATATGATGACAAGTGAAAAGTGAGGCAATCCATTCTAATCTGAATGCTCAATTTTCTGGTTATTTATAGACGCAATCACATTCTTATGACACAGTCATAACCGGTTTCGGCCATACAATGACCATCTTCAGATTCCAAAACAATACAAAAGAATTTTTTTTAAAACTAAAAACAAGTGACATATTTAACCAGGGTTTTTAGTAATCTAACTGAATTTATGCGAAATACTTATAGTTCACACCTAAAGGCGGCATACACTGAACACAGGTTCATGCTTTGTCAAACTACACTCCTGGAAATGGAAAAAAGAACACATTGACACCGGCGTGTCAGACCCACCATACTTGCTCCTGACACTGCGAGAGGGCTGTACAAGCAATGATCACACGCACGGCACAGCGGACACACCAGGAACCGCGGTGTTGGCCGTCGAATGGCGCTAGCTGCGCAGCATTTGTGCACCGCCGCCGTCAGTGTCAGCCAGTTTGCCGTGGCATACGGAGCTCCATCGCAGTCTTCAACACTGGTAGCATGCCGCGACATCGTGGACGTGAACCGTATGTGCAGTTGACAGACTTTGAGCGAGGGCGTATAGTGGGCATGCGGGAGGCCGGGTGGACGTACCGCCGAATTGCTCAACACGTGGGGCGTGAGGTCTCCACAGTACATCGATGTTGTCGCCAGTGGTCGGCGGAAGGTGCACGTGCCCGTCGCACGGATGCACACCAAGACCGTAGGATCCTACGCAGTGCCGTAGGGGACCGCACCGCCACTTCCCAGCAAATTAGGGACACTGTTGCTCCTGGGGTATCGGCGAGGACCATTCGCAACCGTCTCCATGAAGCTGGGCTACGGTCCCGCACACCGTTAGGCCGTCTTCCGCTCACGCCCCAACATCGTGCAGCCCGCCTCCAGTGGTGCCGCGACAGGCGTGAATGGAGGGACGAATGGAGACGTGTCGTCTTCAGCGATGAGAGTCGCTTCTGCCTTGGTGCCAATGATGGTCGTATGCGTGTTTGGCGCCGTGCAGGTGAGCGCCACAATCAGGACTGCGTACGACCGAGGCACACAGGGCCAACACCCGGCATCATGGTGTGGGGAGCGATCTCCTACACTAGCCGTACACCACTGGTGATCGTCGAGGGGACACTGAATAGTGCACGGTACATCCAAACCGTCATCGAACCCATCGTTCTACCATTCCTAGACCGGTAAGGGAACTTGCTGTTCCAACAGGACAATGCACGTCCGCATGTATCCCGTGCCACCCAACGTGCTCTAGAAGGTGTAAGTCAACTACCCTGGCCAGCAAGATCTCCGGATCTGTCCCCCATTGAGCATGTTTGGGACTGGATGAAGCGTCGTCTCACGCGGTCTGCACGTCCAGCACGAACGCTGGTCCAACTGAGGCGCCAGGTGGAAATGGCATGGCAAGCCGTTCCACAGGACTACATCTCTACGATCGTCTCCATGGGAGAATAGCAGCCTGCATTGCTGCGAAAGGTGGGTATACACTGTACTAGTGCCGACATTGTGCATGCTCTGTTGCCTGTGTCTATGTGCCTGTGGTTCTGTCAGTGTGATCATGTGATGTATCTGACCCCAGGAATGTGTCAATAAAGTTTCCCCTTCCTGGGACAATGAATTCACGGTGTTCTTATTTCAATTTCCAGGAGTGTAGCTATAAAACATGAAACACCGGTCTTATACAGATATAAAAATTTTGTTAGATTTTGTTCACCCTCTTTGCGCTAGATGCGGGCGCCCTCTATAAGATAGCCTTTATTTTTCAAAAGCCTAAAATGTGACAAATTTACTATTAATATTTAACGATCTGTTCTGTAATTTTAAATTTTATATACATTGGATCTAAATATTAATAGTAAATTTGTACTGTACTTGTATTATGGGAATATCGAAAAACCAATCTTTTTGACCATACCTACAGAATGTAGACAGTCCTAAGTATGTGTAAAATGGGAATGTAAATGATATGCCACTGTAGATGACTTATGGGTATCAACAAGTGCGACATGAAATAATAAGATGTCAACTAATGGGAAACATTATGTCCGCTTTCGCGTAAATACGGTGGCAGCTAATGTGAATCAAGACGTCCGTTTTGTAATCAATTCGATGTTAGCCTTCTTAGTATCGCTTGAGAATAGTCAGCACAAATGATCTTATCTTTGTTTTCTTGAAGAATCGCCGTGCAGCTTACGTACAACGACCTTTGTGTCAAACATTCTTCAAGAAAATACATAAATCAGTGAAGATACACTAATTTGTCTTACCTTTTCTGTGGATCAATAGTGTGACCGAGATTGGAGTGCTGTCGGCAGTCTATGAAGATGTAACGTTAACTGTTTAGTCTATATCAGAGATTTGGCACAATATCGAGGTGAAAAGAGCGAACTGTTTATTACAGGCGCGGGAGTTTAAAGAGTAAGAAATCATTTTTGAAGAGGAACTTTGCATTTTCAGGAAATATAATGCTAAATCTGGAATTGATATATGTTACAGAGACTGGTATATGAATTTCCTAATCCTCTAGTAAAGGATGATCAATACGTTTTTCTAGACATGCGCAACTGTTCGCTTCACGAGATACTCATGAATATGTAAAAAAAAAATAAATAAATAAAAAAATGAAAAAAGTATTTCCTATGCATATTCGGAATGAAATAAAATAGCGGTTCCACTAGATCCACAGTATTTTGCATGGTAATGTATTCATATCTAGGATTGTCCAACAGCGTTAATGAATTGCAGTCTTCCTACGAGGCTGTTCTATTAAAAGCAGAGTGGAAATTCTCGGTATTTCTTTTGTTGTCAGTTGTTTCAGTACCAAACTGGATTGTGTCGAAATGAGGAGCACCATTATCTCAAAGAAAGCGTTTATAGGAAACCAACGCTAAGTGATGTTTTATCGGGACCTATGTAAAGAAGTGACCTCTTTAGAAATGTATAGGAATTGCTATGAACTTTATTTTTTCACCTCCGTACAATCCGTTTCAAACAGAGAAGAAGAAAACTACCAATAAGGTATATATAATACAACGAGCGTAAACCTCAATGGCACCATCTTCATAGACCTGGTCAGTGACAACTGCACGTGGAGAAGTATGGTGATCTGCGCACCTACCTAAATACATACCGACCCACCAGTAGACGCTACCTCGTCGAAGGAAAAAAAGAACGATATCGTGTTCCACCACCAAGCCACCAAAGCACGCATTTTGTCACTTTCCAGTCCAAACCGCGAACAGATAGGCGCCCCATTAATCTGCTTTTAGGGCGAACAGGTCCGATTTGACATTGACATTGCCGATATCATTCTTTCAGTGGCTGCAGAAATGGCGAAAAAGTACTCGGGATAGATTCTTATTGGTAACGGTAGATACCGGTTACAGGTGTACCTCAAAACCTCTTGGCCTTCTGTACTTGAGAACTGCAGATGAAAACTGTCGATTGGAAATTTTTGCCAAAGTCTGCGTCGAAAAACAACTAGATTTAATCAGCTGACATCGTCTGTGTTTGACTTGAATCCATTTTGTCACTATCTTTGCTTCGCAATAAGTTAGCAATCTATGCTCTTAGTTAACGTTGGCTACCTTAGTTGACGTTTTCTTCTTTCACACTATTAACAGCTGTCTCACGCTTACATGTTCGTCTCAGTTGCTGAGTGGTCGGCTCTTACTGACCCCCCTGCCGGGTATCTGGTTCGAATCCCGGTATTGTCAGGGATGTTTCGTTGGTGGGAGGGCTGGAACGAGGTGCACTCAGCTTCATGATGCCAATTAAGCAGGAGCTACCTAACCGAGTGGTAGCAGCACCAGTTCCGCTAAGCCGACAACGACCGGGAGTGTGGAGTGCTGAGTCCCATACATCCTTACTGCACCCAAATCTCACCATTGGCAGAGGATGAGATGGTGTTCGGTCGGTCGCGACTGGGCAAGAGGTGGCCATAACAATGATGTTTGTTTGCTTATTTACACCAACATATAGCTTCTCTTTGTGCTGCACACTATCTGATGGACAGCATGGGACACCTCAATGTGATGTGGAAGTAACTACTACGAGATGTCACGAGAGATAGTCCCGCCAGAATAAAAGGAGGCGGGGAGTATTGCGTTGTAAGTAGAGAAGCGGTGGCAGTACAAACAATGGCTTAGCAGAGCTCAGTGACTTCGTACGAAGATTTGTCATTGGAATAACAAATCCTTCCAGAGCTCCTGACGTTAGATGTTTGTGACGTGATAATGGAGTGGAAATGCGAAGGAACAACCACAGTTAATCCAAGCCCAGTAAACCTCACACACTAACGAAAGAACCGTCGAGCATTGCAGAGAGGGACTGGATAAATCGCATGAAATGAGCAGAAGGGCTCTCTCGAGGATTCCATAGTGCTACCAGTAGTGCAACTAACACAGTGACTGTGCATAGGGAGTTAAAAAGACTGCGGTACAATAGCCGAGCAACTCCTCATAAGCGACATGTTTCTGTTGTCGGTGCTACATGATAGTTGAGGTGATCTAAAGAGCTACGCCATTGGACAGTGGTTGACTAGAAACGAGTTTGGTGTCACGAATCGCCTGTGACAATCCTATGGAAGGATTTGGTTTTGACGAACGCCTGGTGAACGCTACCTGCCATAATGTGTAGCGCCAAGAGTGAAGTATGGAGTAGGTGATGTTACGGTATAGGGTTGTTTTTCATGGTTAGACGCTTAAGAAAATGCTAACAGCTGTATAATGTGGATGAATTTTGTATAATGGTATATTGCATACAGTAGGGGAACAGTTCAGAGACGATTGTTTCAGCAGGACAATGCATCCTGTCCTAAATATGCATCGTGATGCAGTGGCTGGTGGACAAACTGGCCGCCCCGAATCTCGACCTGACTGCAACTGAACGCTTTTCGGATGATGTGAAACGTCGACTTCACTCCAGACCCTAGCGTCCAGCATCACTGCCTTCTCCGGTTTCAGTAGAAAGGACTACCAATCCTTTACAGACATTCGGACATATTATTGGAAGTCTCAAGCCGCTGTAAAGGTGGATGGTGGACACACTCCATATTAATATCCACCATTTATGTCCGCATACTTTTAATCAGATAGTGTATATAGATGACTCAGTTGGACTTTTTTGTACAGCTTAACGAGCAGTGCGCTAACTTGCGAGACTTTGACTTGGACCAGACCAATGTCGAACCAGCGCGATGGATTTACGAATGTTGGGCTGGTACACTGGGCAGCCTGAATGTGGTGTTAGGTGGTTTTCCACGATCATTCAGTCAAATGCTGGGCTGATCCCCACTGTGCGTCTGAGAAAATTTGATAAACAAACAGTTAAAATACAATAACATTTACATCTAAATCTACATACATACTTCGCAAGCCACCGTATGGTGCGTGGCGGAGGGTACCCCATACCACTACTAGTCATTTCCTTTCCTGTTCCACTCGCAAATAGATCGATGGAGGCATGAATGTCTATATGCCACTGTACGAGACCTAACCTTTCTAATCTTTATAGTCCTTACGCCCAAATTACGGTGGCCGCAGTAGAATCATTCTGGAGTCAGTCTAAATTGTTGGTTCTCTAAATATGCTCAACGGTACTAATTGGAAAGAAAGTCGCCTTCCTTCCAGGGATTCTAATTTGAAATATCCAGAAATCGCCGTAATACTTGCATGTTTTTCGAACCTACCAGTAACAAATATAGCAGCCCACCTCTGAATTGCTTCGATACCTTCCTTAGTCCGACTTGGTGCGGATCCCAAACACTCGGACAATACTGAACCATGGGTCACACAAGTGTCCTATATTCGGTGTCCTGTACAGATGAACTCCTGTTTCTTAAAGTTCCCGCAGTAAACCGAAGTTGACCATTCGCCTTTCCTACCACAATTCTCAGATGTTCGTTCCATTTCAAACCGCTTTTCAACGTCACTGCTAGATATTTAAACGACGAGACTGTGTCAAGCAGCATACTACTACTAATGCTGCTCTCTGACATTATGGGTTTCTTTTCCCTCTTCATCTGCGTTAACTTACATTTTTCTATATTTAGAGCTAGCTGTCATTCATGACACAATTAGAAATTTTGTCTAAGTCTTCTTGTATCCTCCTACACTGAACGAATACACCTTCCTATACACCACAGTGTCATCAGCAAACAGCCGCAGACAGCTGCTTACCCTGTCCGCCAGATCACATACGTGTGTAGAGAATGTGATCCTGCCACACTTCCCTGGGTTACTCCAGACCACATCATCGTTTCTGATTAACTCTCGCCATCGAGGATAACGCATTAGGTTCTGTTACTTAAGGAGCCTTCGAGCCACTCACATACCACGGAACCTATCCATACGTTTGTACCTTCGTTAACAGTAGGCATTGTGGCATCGTGTCAAATGCGTTACGGAAATCCAACACGCAGAATAATGTTCACGGCCCGATTCAGTGGCAGGGGATAAAAACGCCGAGAGAGAGAGAGAGAGAGAGAGAGAGAGAGAGAGAGAGAGAATTGCAATGCTTCATAATATTAGTGCATGTCAGAGTACGGTGCAGCGAGTAAGTGTGGTTGTTTCGTGGAGGTCATCTCTACGTACAAGGTGCCGCTTTTTTACGTCCTTTACTTCAGGTTTATCTATTCTTCTTTGCTCCTACGTGAAGGCGACCATTGCACACAATAACACAACGTACATAGTGATTGCCAGTTGATTAGGCTTAGTGGTGGCTTCGCTGGCATGTGCTGCACAGTGGAGGGGAGAGCGGCCAGTAAATTACAAGCAAAGCGGCTGCATTAGGCGGCGCGCCCTCTGAAGGACGGCCGGCGCCCCTGGGCCCGCGCCGGTGCCGGTGCCAGTGTGGGTCCCCCGTAATAAATACACATCAGGAGGGCAGGGCAGGGCAGGGCGCGGCTTAGCGCCGGTATGTGGGGGCCCGCCCTGGCCTGGCCACAGCCGCTGCTCTCACGGGCAGCCGCAGCGGCCACTGGCCCACACTGCCCTGCCACACTGCCCGCCGGTCTCTGCCTAGTCACTCCAGCCCACGGCCTTCCGGTTGGCCACTGTCTTGCTGCTGCTGCTGCTACCGTTCCCTGAAGCCCGATCCTGCACAACAGCTAAATTTTTTTGAAAGTCAGATATCTATTCTACATCTACATCTACATGGATACTCTGCAAATCACATTTAAGTGCCTGGCAGAGGGTTCATCGAACCAATTTCACAATTCTCTATTATTCCAATCTCGTATAGCGTGCGGAAAGAACGAACAGTTACATCTTTCCGTACGAGCTCTGATTTCCCTTATTTTATCTTGGTTATCGTTCCTCCCTACCTAAGTCGGTGTCAACAAAATATTTTCGCATTTGAAGTAGAAAGTTGGTGATTGGAACTTCGTGAAAAGATTCCGTCTCAACGAAAAACGCCTTTCTTTTAATGATGTCCATCCCAAATCCTGTGTCATTTCTGTGACACTCTCTCCCATATTTCGCTATAATACAAAACGTGCTGCCTTTCTTTGAACTTTTTCGATGTACTCCGTCAGTCCTATCTAGTAAGGATTTCACACCGCGCAGCAGTATTCTAAAAGAGGACGGACAAGCGTAGTGTAGGCAGTCTCCTTAGTAGGTCTGTTACATTTTCTAAGTGTCCTGCCAATAAAACGCAGTGTTTGGTTAGCCTTCCCCACAACATTTTCTATGTGTTCCTTCCAATTTAAGTTGTTCGTAATTATAATACCTAGGTATTTAGTTGAATTTACGGCTTTTAGATTAGACTGACTTATCCTGTAACCGAAGTTTAACGAGTTCCTTTTAGCACTCATTTGGATCAGCTTACACTTTTCGTTATTTAAGGTCAACTGCCACTTTTCGCACCATTCCGATATTTCTTCTAAATCGTTTTGCAGTTTGTTTTGATCTTCTGATGACTTTATTTGTAATTATAGACGACAGCGTCATTTGCAAACTGATGACCACAAATGTTAAGTCCCATAGTGCTCAGAGCCATTTTTGTTTTGTTTTACTCGATGACTTTCTTTCAATTACTACGAACTGTGACCTCTCTGACAGGAAATCACAGATCCAGTCACATAACTGAGGCGATACTCCATAAGCACGCAATTTCACTACAAGCCGCTTGTGTGGGACACTGTCAAAAGCCTTCCGAAAACCAGAAATACGGAATCGACATGAAATCCTTTGTCAATAGCACTCAGCACTTCTTGTGTTTCACAAGAACGATGTTTTCTAAACCCATGTTGACTATGTGTCAATAGACCGTTTTCTTCCAGGTAATTCATTATGTTCGAACACAATATATGTTCTAAAATCCTGCTGCATATCGACGTTAACAATATGGGCCTGTAATTTAGTGGATTACTCCTACTACCCTTCTTGAATATTGGTGTGATCTATGCAATTTTCCAGTCTTTTTGTACGAATCTTTCGTCGAGTGAACGGTTGTATGTAATTGCGAAAATCCAGAACTGCACTGTTCAAAAGAATTTGAGGAACACGTGTATCAGCGTCCGGTATGTTAAATCTATCTATCCGCTAGGAAGATAGGGAAAGGATGTTGCTACGTTGGCCAGAACTCTCTGTCTATAACACAAATGCGCACGTAGATAAATACGCTTCTTAATTTACGTGAACATTAACTTAACTGGAATAGAGTCCTTGTCTTGTGCTACAAGTGTTGTGGATTGGGAAGACAGCCAACCCACTAGAAGGGAGCCGAAAGGCACGCGTTTAAACTCACGCAGGCTGGCGTGAGGTCTGGAACAGGACAAGGAATTTATAGTAGCAAAGAACGTACGTATCTTCTGGAATACTTAACTTTAATCCATAATTGGTGAACATCGCTCTTGACGGTACAGGTTTTACAGCATCAATAGTGACTGGTAATGGCGCCTTGCTAGGTCGTAGCAAATGACGTAGCTGAAGGCTATGCTAACTATCGTCTCGGGAAATGAGAGCGTAATTTGTCAGTGAACCATCGCTAGCAAAGTCGGCTGTACAACTGGGGCGAGTGCTAGGAAGTGTCTCTAGACCTGCCGTGTGGCGGCGCTCGGTCTGCAATCACTGATAGTGGCGACACGCGAGTCCGACGTATACTAACGGACCGCGGCCGATTTAAAGGCTACCACCTAGCAAGTGTGGTATCTGGCGGTGACACCACAACAATCTCACCAGTAATAGTCCTATTGCAGATAATATCTCTAATCTTGCTATTATAAACTTTAGTCTCGCTATAGTCACTAATCTGTACTGTCGTAGCCTGCGACTTGAACAGAGCCCGTTCTGCGAAAGAACAGTCAGACGTCAAACTCGATGAGTGGGGTCAGTGAGGCCCTCCGGTCAGTGGCGGTGGCCTAAATAGAAGCTGTCGAGAGGGCGTTGTCGGCGTATTGCTTGTCGGTGTATCTTTGGCCTCTCTCATGATCCAGCACCTACTAATTGATCATCATTACATCATTGCTGATTGGTGTACTGGCGACAGCTTACGCCAGTACAAAATCTATTTTGATACGGACTGTACTTGTGGTCTTATTGATAGCTTGAGATCTTTGCTTTCAATCTGGGAAACAATTAAACCCACCTGTTGGCTGTGTTATGAATTATAGTGTCAGGTGACCCCTCAGAAGGAAGTGAGTGCCGGTGTCCCAGTGTTATTCAGTCAGATACACTGGTGACAGTTGGCAATTGTGGACATTGTATTCAACCAAGCACACGGAACACGACATCTTAATGCAGTCCAAGTTGCAGGGGTGGTCTGTTTGATCAAAAAAGGATAGACTTTCAGTCGTGTTGATGCATACGCCAGTGCCTCCTCACGTGTCAACCATAGCTTGTAGAAACCCTACGGGAAGACAGGTCAGTACACAAAGCGAGTTGAACGAGGTCGTCGACGCGTTACGACCCAACATGAAGACCGATATCTTACCATCTCTGCACTCCTGCGTTATACGGCTACCGCTAGAGCACTGAAAGACGGTATCAATATTACTACTGGAGCTGCTGTGTGCCGTCAGACTGTAATGAACAGGTTACGAAACTGGCAGCTTCGTCACTGGTGAAATATGCTATTTACAGACGAATCCAGATGTCCTCTGATGCAAGGTTTTTACATGTTTTGTGTGGCATCAAGGATACATTACTTAGATTGAACAGCTATGGTGTTAATGGTAATACAATATACAGAAAGTAGAGATAAAATAAATTATAGTCGTTCCTGGTTAGGAAAGTCTAAGATGTAGAATACATTTAAAAAACACTTCGATGAATTATACATGAAAGAAAAAGAGGCGATTTTTGTAAAAGAACTAGATACTCTTAGTTTAAGGTTGTAATAGACAGAAAAGTTCTTTAAATATTTGCATCTGTTGATTATAGGCGGGTTCATTTCCAGGAGACTGCATCCTCAGAGACCTCATATATGCTGGACAGAGCTCCAGCACATTTCCGTACAGGACATTCTGTGACAATGTGGTGTCCGCATCACACTCGGCACTTTCAAAGATTCTCCACCGTATTCAGTGCTTGGTGTGTATGCGATTGAGGATGGTCCACAACTTCCTATGTAGGTGGAATAGAGGAGACCTTCAGAGTCAGGATTGGCTGCGAACCACCCATCCCGCCATGCTCTTTCTGACTGGAGTACTTCAGAAATGAGCCTTTTGCCAAGTCTCCAGGAGGGTTTCCTAGACTTAAGTCGGTGCTTTTGAGTGGCACCACAGTCCTGGTGTAGCGGCAGCTCGGTATTTCTGACACATTTCTCCCATTCCCTTTTCAACGCAGCTTGACATCGTATCTTCGGTGATTCGATATTTGACAGAACAGGTAGCCATTCTTGGGGTTGGATTCTATTGTGACAGATATACATCCCATGACCATATTCGGCTGTGTATCTACCACGTCTGTATCAACAATGTTCAACCATGCTGGGCATCAATATTCGTCATCAGAATACAAAAGCGGGAGGGCAGTTTTTTTCGGAACAGACGCCTTAGCTCCTCAACTTGTTCCAGAGAATTTGTGTAATATGTTGTTTCTGATTCTCATCTTTAAAAACGTTATTTCAGTTAGGTGTTTCCCATATGTTAGGGAACGATCTAGGGCTATCCCAAGATATTTTGGGAGTGGGTTATATGACAAGAACTGATTCTGAATGCAATTTGCGATTTGTAGCCAGCATGCCCGTTGCTCAGATGCAGGGTGGAAGATTTAGTTTTATTTTAATTTACTTTGAGTCACCGCACATTGAAAACCTCATACAGAGTTTGCAAATTCTGAATGATACAAGGCGATGGCCGTGTTCGTGTACGGAGACGTATGATGAGCGGTACCTCCAAAATGATGGCCAGGGAATCGACAGACGTCCAAGGTTCTATCATGTTTCGGGGAGGCTTCATTGTTGATAGCCATACGAATCTTATTGTTGTCCACAGTCTTCGTAACGCCAGGCAGTACATTGAATAGATCACCATGTGGTGACTGCTGCATACGGTCGTGATCTCGAATTCCTTCTAATGTCATGGCACATGTGATCGGCGTGAGCAGGGACATCTTGCGAAGCATGGACTGTGAAGTAATGGAATGGCCAGTGCGTAGTGCCGACCTAAAACCCATGATGCGTATGTGGGACGTGCTTGACAGACCTATTTGTGGTCATCCTGTTCCACCACAAACTCTCCAAGAACTTTCATTGGCTCTCATTGAAGAATGGGAACAGATATCACAGGGTGATATCGCCAAAAGTTATGTTCCCTAATTCTTGTACGCAGTATTTTAGACACTGAGTTGAAACATAGGTATGTCCAATTTATTCCTTCATTCAGGATCTCAAACTACGTATCTGTTTTTCAATTATGAGTTGTTAAACGTAAACGTAGCCATCCACAAACTCTTTCGAAAAGCTTTGGTCGGTTCGAGGTATCACTTGTTTTATTAGAACATTAGATTCGCCAGCAGCAAGCCGTCCGTAACTTGTTCTAGCGAACGACGTTTTGTCCCGTTTGGTCCTCATGCAGTTGTGGGAGGAACACACAGTGTTTAAGCGTAAACAGCAGTCTCGTATTACATAATCAACTGTGTTACAGAGACGTTTCCCAATATTCTTTACGCCCATTTCAGCTTGAGACATGTGCTCTACTTGTCTATCTAGTTTATTCCAAATGACTTTCAGCAGCGTGCTATAAATGCGGTGAAACATATAAACTAAGAAATTTACCTTCTACATCTTCTTCGATTTCCTAATTCCACAGGTTAATGACAATGTATTAATTACCAATGTATTCCAAGTACTAAAATAGGCGACCAATTTTTCAGCCTAAGATACGCTCAAAATTAGTAAAGCATATACGAAACCTGTAAGGTTGTTAAACAGAAGCCCATTTTCTTTCAGGAATATAATTTATGACTTAAATATTTGACAGGTATTGTGCCCTGCTCTTTCACGGTTGTGAATTCAGTTTCATTTCTTTTGTATGAGAGTATGCTATTTCGTATGAAGTAATAATCAGAATACAAAACTTCCTCAATCTTTTCAAATTATTTCTTAAGATCTTTTCGATTACATCACTTTGTCGTGATAAGTTTTGTTGCTTTCGGACTCCTAAAAAGAGTGCTGCGTTTCGTTTCAGAAACACATAAAATCATCCCTTTCGTGCCAAGTGTTCTTTAAGAGAAAACTTTTGAGGAATCTTACTTATTCCTGTGCTCAAAGTCCACAGAATTCATCACCTAATAACTTTATGCTCTTACTTGAGTTGAGACCTCCTCGTCCTACAAGTGAAAGTTGTCTTTCGACCTAAATGGGATTTTGCGTTTTTGTTCAGTATTATCTGATCTTGAAGCGTACAGAATGGTCTTTTGAACATGCTGCTAGCATCACATAGTGAATTCACTGGTGACAGCTGCCAGTTGTGGACATTGTATTCAACCTAGCATATGGAACGCGGCTTCTTAATGCAGTCCAAGTTGCAAGGGCGGTCTGTTTCATCAAAAAATGATAGACTTTTGGTCGTGTAGCTGCAGATGCCAGTGCCTCCTCATGTGTCATCCATAGTTTGTAGACACCCTACGGGGAGACAGGTCAGTACACAAGGCGAGTTGAACAATGTCGCCGACGCATTACGACCCCAAGTGAAGACCGATATCTTACCATCCTTGCACTGCTGCGTTATACGGCTACCGCTAGAGCACTGCAAGACGGTCTCAAAATTGCCACTGGAGCTGCTGTTTTCTTCATAAGATATTTTCATAAGATTTTTTACATTGATGGAGCGTTCGACAACGTGTAATGGTAAAAGATATGTTTATATACGTTACTTTGATAAAAGTCCTTTCGACAATTGCCCAAACGTTGGTCAAGAGAACAACACGAGGATGTAGTCAACTACCTGGAAGCGGTTCATAGATGTTTGGAATCATCAACAGACAGGAGTATGACATAGGGAAAGATTGCTAATATACAATGAAAGACTAAGAAAAATGTGCTCCTCTATTGTTCAACACGTATATCGGTGTAGCAATGACGTGAGATTAAAATTCAATGATAGGAGTCGCTGACGAAATTTCTATGCTCTGTGTAAATAACGAAGAGCTGCAGGATCTGAATGGAATGAACAGTTAACTGAGCACAAGATATGGATTGAGGGAGACCAAAGCAATGACGAAAGTACGAGGGTATTCCCAAAAGTAAGGCTTCAAGCTGTAAACTGATGTAAACCATTGTAGAAATAAACAGGTCAATATACTTTTTAAAAAAATAGGAGAACTTACTTTTGAAATCACCCTCGTATTGAGGAACAGCTGAAATGAGATCAGTGACAAACATATTCGGCATAGGCGACCACATGGAAGATGAAGTGCAGGAATTCTACTGCCTTGGAAGCAAAACTGCACGTGACGGATGAGGCGGAGAGAACAAATTGTAATTTCCTGTGGAAATTGTGTTTTCTTGATTTATTTATGATGTGGTATGTTTTGCACTCTTTGGCAATGAAAACACATTCCTTACTGTTCACTGAATTATGTTTCGTTTTCGCAGTTTTTCATGATTTGTGGAAATCAGTGAGCCTTTAAGGTCGAGCATTTCCTCGGTGTTACACCTTCGTCAGATGCCATAGAACTTAAAAATAATAACAGAAAACGGCTGAGGCTGCAGCTGTGGTTTTATAAGTTTTATTGCGTGATCGATTTCGAGACTTCACGTCTCACCTGGAAGTATACCTTAGTACACATCCAATCTATGTTTACGTATCAGGTTTCGGACGGCTCGCGATTATAGGAGTGCAGCATCTCGATGGACGTGAAAGCTCCAGAGGGAAGAAACATTGGCAGATTGCTTTCTTTATTGTCGTTTGAACACAGCACCTGGTTTGACGGTATGGATTGTCACTGCTTACACAAGACGTCCGCGTCTGTTTCACGTGGCCTTGGTCAGCACGTCCTTCAGATTTCTCACCCACTCAGACTATCTGGTCATGAGTTGTTGAGTGACTAGTGTGCCACCACTCACCAGCAACTACGAGTGATGAACACAATACTTATGTAAAATGTCGTTTTTTACTATCCTTCGAAGTAGAAACTGCAAGTCACAAACAGTTTTCAGTACGCGACTAGAAGTCGGGAAATGATTCCACCCATTGAGGTTGACTGAGAGCATTGATCACAGGTTCTCATCACAGCCCATGGCGGTATTTTTGTGAAGTGTAGATAGTATCAGCATCAGCCGTAAATATTATACACTGACTTCTGAAATATATTTCAAATAATTGGTACCTTCTTCTGACATCCACAATTTCGTTCCTTTTGTAGTCGTCTTTCCGCATGTTTAGGTATTCTTTCAATTTTTACCTGTTTGAAAACAATGATGCCTGTTGCCCTAAGGATAACGCACTCGTATCAGTTTTATATTTTGTCAAAGCTATGTCAAAATTCATTACTTTGACTACAAACTGACTTATAATGGCTATGTGGTGCTCATATTAATGAATATAGATGAATTTTTAGTATATTGTTTTGTTATTTGTGGCAGTTGGAGGTCGCGCAATGGTATCACACAAACTGAGCAAATGAATTTCGCATATGCGAATTCAAGGCATGTCCATAAATGAGATCCATATCTAGGGGATTAATTATCATATCTGTGTGGACCACGTGCTATTTTGCAGAGGGGCGTATGGGTTACAGTTCACTGCGAGCTTTATGTTTCTACTTCAGGAGGTCAAATTTCACAAAGTTTTGAAAATGTCCAGATTTTGTTAAAATGTTGCGAAATGTGTCGCCAGAGTGCAACCAGGATTACAAAAAGCAGGCATAAAATCATATAATTAAAAAGAGAGTGACACAAGAAGTCCAGGCTGAGGCTCAAAGCCAATGCACGACATTAGTACGAAACTAGGAAAGACAAACACGCTCGAACAATTCTGCTGACATCTCAGTGACACTATACAATTTTCATTTCGGTCTGGGACAGGATGTGATAGGTAATTATATTCGAAATTACATGTTATTTGCCTTATTATTTGAAGTACCTAGAAGCGTTCACGCATTCATAATACGAAAACGAGAGGCTTTGTTCTTGCTGGAAGTGAAAAGCGGTAAGCAGTGCGTAAATTGATCTTAGTTGAAAAAACTGGTACTGATATTTGCCTGGACTTATCAGTATGCGCCGCTGCTCGTGGAAAGAAGAAGCAAAATCGTCGTACTTGCCAATCACAGGGAAGTGTGGTCGGGAAAAAAAATTTACGTTATCGATCTCACAGACACGTGTAATTAGTGAACGAACACTTATATCAGTCTATAAAAAATTCCTTTTAATAAGCACCATTACTTAAATAATTACAGGAGAATGAACAGTAAATAACGCAGGTAGCACATCTAGCGAATCTAACTGCTAGTCACAGCTGAAACACGTATATACACGCAACCATTCTATGGAGACGTACAAAGAATACATTACTGGGCAATAGAAGCAAAGGGATTCCGCTGGACAACGACCTGACACGGGTCAACACCCCAGCTTCGGGTTGGCGCCCTCTGATTTTGCTGCAACGTTCATTTCACGATTTGTGTGTGTGTGTGTGTGTGTGTGAGTGTGTGTAATGAACAGCAAATCTTTCCTTAATGATGAACGCCTTCACTGCACCGTTTCCCAACGGAGTTGGATTAACATCTCTGTGGCATTTTCGCGGTAACAAAATCAACAACTAATCGAACTACCTGCTCTTTTTTGGGCCTTCACAGTATCGTCTAATAATCTAGCTTAGATTGACGACCTGTATTCAAGTACAGATCGAACAAAAAAGTTTTACAAGCTACATTTCTCGCGGGTGAATCAATTTCTTAGGATTTTTTCTGCGCGTCTGAGAATGGGATCTGCCGATCTGGCAGGAAAATTTCTGTCCTTTTAAATCGATCTAGACAAATATTTGTAAGTTTTTGACGGTTACGAGTGTTTCCAGTAGCTACCTACCACTTTAGAAACAAAAATTAGTGTCTCCTCCCAGCTATTCCTTCGCAACAATTTGATTTTGTTTATGCTGAGGGTGAACTGCCAATCTCTGCGCTAAGGGTCGATTTCTACATTCTTCATGCATTTCGCAACCACTTTCAGTGGTTACGACTTGTCGATATTTAGGATGTAGAAAAGATGTACAGCACAAACTGCGGGACACATTCCTCACAGGCAGGCAGGCAGGCAGGCGGGCAGGCCTCACAGGCAGGCCATTGGTCTGGAAACGCTCTGTTTCCATGTTACAACTCATTTTTCCACCTCATTAATCATGGGAAACACACATGAACGGTACCCAACAGCAAACCACATACAACTCTTTTTTACAAGGGACGTTCAATATCCCCCCCCCCTAGGCACTGACACATGCACAAACCCATCGTCGTAAAGAAGAATCTCGGATGCTCTGATGTATCCCTGGAGAATTGCGTGTGGTTTCGCAGCCTTCCATAATATGGTCATGGAGACTCCAAACATCTTGTACTGGAGTTCCATACACAAGAGCTTAAAAATGCCTCTACAAATAAAAGTCCAGTGGTTTTAGGTCCAGAGAACGTGGAGGGCAGGCAACTGGTCCATCTCTACCTAGCCATCTGTCACCGAATCTGTTATTTAGATGCCGACAGGCATTGACACTGAAACGAGGGATGGTCCGTCGTGTTTTGTCGCATAGCTAAAGACAGATTTGCAAACGGATCAAGTACAACGTTCTCTACGAAATTATGATGACTTTGTCCGTCGAGCATACGTGGAAGAAAGTGAGGCCCTACCAAACAGTCACCAGCAATGCCGGCCTAAACATTGCAGGGACCTGTAAAACAAAACACTGGCGGTGCATAACGTAACCATACACTGCCAAGGGTGCAAACTCCTCATGATTATAACTTTCTGTTCTTAAACAAAGCGTTTACAGACCTGTGTTCATATAACACAATGTCTCCGTCTACGTATGAGGAATGTGTCCAGCAATTTGTGTTGTACATTTGTGTTACACCTTGTATAGAATGCGAGCAAAACTTGTTGACTTGAATGGGACGGAGAGGTTTTATTCGAAGAGGTAGATCGGAATTTTGCCTATTATTTGCCTAAATATCTACAATGCAGTGGCTGAAAGAGCAATGTGTGTTTGTCAAAGAGGCATGTTTTTCTAACAGTCTGTCGATTGCCGCCGTGCGTCGCACATTTCGCGCACACCATAATATTACCTCTAATTCTGTTTCTGGCCGGCAGCCAGTTGTTTCGTGGGTGTACACTTTCAGGGTAACTGGAAATGCGCCAGAGGTAAGCTGATAGTACCACAAGACAAGGAGTAAGGCCTTCATTTTTGTGATCTCCTCTGCGCCCGCTACGCAAGCATGCAGCTGCCCTCCAATTTTATGATCCTTCCGTGAGACTAATTGTTCTTTGAGATGCCTATTCCCGCAAGAACTCAATGAACGTGCTTTTGTTGATCGGATAAACACAGCTTAAAAGTTGATTGGAAAGTTAGCTCTCTTGCAGTAGGAGCGAACTCAGCACGTTTCAAAACTTTTTTCTACTCACGTCTGAAAGAAATGATTCTGGGGAAGCTGGTTTTGTGAGATGTGGCTGTAGCACACACAGTGTTAACTGCAGTGCGTGTTTTGAAGAAAAAAAATTCCGCATGCGCCTGCCTTCCTTAAGGAGCAATCTTCCGCGGACGGCGCGCTTGCCCGATTTAACCCTTTGCAATTTTTTAAGGGGATGTCTAAAATCTAATGTTTACATCGATTGTCCAAGAACCGTTGCATACCTGAAGGAGAACATTCGCCAAGAAAGAGCCCGCATACACATCGCTGGGCTCGAAAGACTCGACAGGAACCTTAGAATTCGGGTAGATCAGTGTGGAACATCACTTTGAGGATGTGGTTTTTAAAAACGTGTAATTTTATTTTACAGCTGTGTAGAAACATAAAATACGACACTGTATTGTGCATTTTCTAAGACGGTAGGACTCTGATCTTTCATATCAGCAAGTTTCATCGCCATACCACGTATCCTGCACTCTCATGGATCTTCCAGCGTTACCCGCCACGTCAGCGTTTACGTTAATAATGCGAACAGTTATGGACCTGTAACACTGCTCTGGGGTCGCCATAACCTGCTTTCACGTCGGACGATATCTGCCCTTTAAGGAAGAAAGATTAGGGTTTAACATCCTGTCGAAGGAGAGGTCTGCTACGGCACAGAATAGTAAGGAATAGAAATGAGAATAAATTTATTAAAACTCACTCTCGTCGCCACAGACGAGTTCAAATCTTGCCAGAGAAGAGGCGGAAGCAGGAAGCGGGCCAGTATGTCGCTAGTGGGTCAGGTTGGCAACATTGTCTGACAGTATGGAGACTCATTCAGCACAAAGTAGAGTGTGACAGAAAACCATAAGAAGCGAGACGACCATATTCATTAGATCGTGAGACTTGTTGCAAGAGACTCAATCTCTTTCATAAGAACGCATAGCGAGGGACCGACGCAGCACTGTTTAGTCAATATAACAGAATAAGGAGGAGACATTCAGTCATTACGAACAATGCGTTGCATCGTAGCCTCATGCTAGCTCCATTTAAATATTTCAGCTCTCCAGCTCTCGTCATAAGTTGATAATGGGAATCGATAGCATTCATAGTAATAGCACTCGATTCCATGATTACGATACTGTAGTGAATCTTTGTCCTAGATGCTCGAGCACGATCTGTGAACTAGCAGAAGAGTACTCGAGTTGATGACTTCAACTGATGAACTTCGTGCTGCACGCCACCTACCATATTCTGATGGAGAAACTGACGGTATTCCGACAGGGTGCTGCCAATACCGGACTTCACGCGGAAGCCATCAACAGGGCCTCTTGGATTTACATTCCTGTTCAACACTCAGGCATCTTCCGGTGCTGACACATACTAAGGATGAGATCAACTGACCACACGACTATCGACGGCAGGTACGCCGCGGATGGGTCATCAAGGCTCATCACAGAATTCACAATGGGAACGAGGACACTCCAGCAGCCAGCCCAAAACGGCCGCGCCTGCTCGCCGGCAGTCCGCCTCAGCACCAGGATCGCTGACATCTTTGCTTGGGCACGTAACCCCTGAGTTGACTGTACGGACGTCAGCAGGAATCCACCACGCAGCTGAGTGAGCACCCGCCGAGGTGGAGACTGACGAGTTGTGAACATTGTGAATAAATAACTGAACTCTTTCATTTGAATCGAAGACGCTTCATAGGTTCCCAACAACTATCCTGACTTCACGCAGAGGCTTCTGCGCTTGGCCTTCTAAGGGTTTTCGGGGAAGGAGTATCGGCTCAGAATTGAGAAGTATTTTAAGGACATCAGTCGATTCATGTTCAAAGGAGCCATCCGGCATTTGCCTTAAACGATTCGTATAAAGAACGAAAACTTTCAGTCTGGATGGCTGTGTCGGGATGTAAGTCCGTTCCTCCCGAATGAGAATCCAGCACCTTGACCCCCACTGCAGCACCTCTACCGGTTCCCTGTTTAGAACCACGCACTGAAATCTACGGAGTGGCGAGTCTCGTTTCCCGTCACAAAAATGGTCCCCTATTCTATCAACCCGAATTCGCCCAGTATCTGATACCGCGGATCTGTATCATAAGCCTTTCAGAAGTCAACGAACACATCAAACTGAGCGCCCGCTATTTTCTGGATCTCGTAGAAGAACAGAGAGACATTTTCGATCTCCTAAATGATAGAGAAAAGCCGTCATATTGTTCTAGAAAACTTTAATGCTTTCAGTTTGACCTTCAAGAGTGACCCGTTCACCAAGTCTATAGTGCAGTTCACTAATTATTCTGAAATTAATTTTGATCACAATGCATGTTCTAATACATTATTCGTAGAAGGAGCACAAAACATCGACACAGGGTTGCTATAGATCTGGCATGAAAAGTCTCATCTGCCTTACAAGACAGCGATATTACCACGGAGATCGAGAAGCTTTCAAGTCAGGTAGAACGAAAAACTTTTAATACAGACATACAGAAAGTTATGGACTCGGCGTCCAAGAGACTGTAACAAGAATTCTGTGTGTTTCGGAAGCTAAGACAGAGCTACCGGAGGGGGCGGGGAGGGGGGAGGGGGGAGCAGGCTTCAGATACTTAAGAGGTGGGAACAAATAAGAAACATAAGATTGAATGACTCAGAGAAAATCAAGAACATGTGCTCCATGACCAACAGTGAACAACATGTGAAAGCCTCTCATATTTGTGGGAAGTCTTAAGAGCCAGAGAACTGCCGGTGCACAAGACACAGTCAGTCATAATGACATGTAAAAATAAATCGGAATATGTGCGAGTATGACCCGCGTACCGAGAGTTTCGTAAAAACTTAACTGCATATACACGTTGTTCATCCATCCTAGGAATTGAGAATCTCGAAGGTTTTTGCCTGTCTTAGATATCGATACTAGTAAGATATTGGCCCAGGGAAGTCCAAGACCTTCAAGAATGTTTTAATTTTAAATTTTACGGGTGTATTTTGTGAAATTTGGCATTTGCGACTGTGATTTTTCATTTATTTTATTAGTTTTGGTGATATTAACATTCTATGCTCACTGGAAATTGCATTTATATCACATATTTTGATACTCGCAATCTAACTCATCAAAACTGTTGGCCCAAATTAATGAAATTTGATAAGAAGCAGGGTTTCACAGTATAAGTAAAGGAAAAACTCCGAAAATTGTTAATTACACCGCCAAGGGACGGCAGTCTTAGTATGTGTCATAAATTTGAACTTGATATGTTATCTGTTACTGAGAAAAAGGAGTCTTACCAGAGCGACGATCGGATAAAGGAACAAGACAAGAAACTGATATGTGTTAAATACAAATTAACGGTATTCGGATCTTTTTCCTTCACTTGTAGTGGAAACCTTGCTTCTTCCAGAATTTCAGAATTTTTCGTCAACGGGAAGTACATTTACATTTACATCTACATGTATACTGTGCAAATCACATTTAAGTGCCTGCCAGAGGGTTCATGGAACCACCTTCACAAATCTCTATTGCTCCAATCGCGGAAAGAATGGACACCTACATTTTTCCGTATGAGCTCTGATTTCCCTTCGTGGTGATCGTTCCGCCCTATGTAGGTCGGTGTCAAAAAAATATTTTCGCATTCGGAGGGTAAAGTTGGTGATTGGAATTTCGTGAGAAGATTCCGTCGCAACGAAAAACGCATTTCTTTTAATGATTTCCAGCCCAAATCCTGTGTCATTTCTGTGACACTCTTTCCTATGTTTCGCGATAATACAAAACGTACTGCCTTTCTTGAACTTTTTCGATGTACTCCGTCAGTCCTATATAGTAAGGACCCCACACTGCGCAGCAGTATTCTAAAAGAGGACGGACAAGCTTAGTGTAGGCAGTCTCCTTAGTAGGTCTGTTACATTTTCTAAGTGTCCTGCCAATAAAACGCATCCTTTGGTAAGCCTTCTCCACAACATTTTCTATATGTTCTTTCCAGTTTAAGTTGTTCGTAATTGTAATACCTAGTTATTTAGTTGAATTTACGGCTTTTTGATTAGACTTATTTAAACCAAGGTTTAACGAATTCATTTTAGCACTCATGTGGATGACCACACACTTTTCGTTATTTAGGGTCAACTGCCACTTTTAGCACCATTCAGATATCTTTTCTAAATCGTTTTGTTTTGGTCTTGTGATGATTTTATAAGTCGATAAACGACAGCTTCATCTGCAAACAACCTAAGACGGCTGCTCAGATTGTCTCCCAAATCGTTTATATAGATAAGGAACAGCAAACGGCCTATAACACTACCTTGGAGAAAGCCTGAAATCACTTCTGTTTTACTTGATGACTTTCCGTCAATTGCTACGAACTGTGACCTCTCTGACAAGAAATCGTAAATCCTGTCACATAACTGAGGGGATATTCCAAAAGCACGCAATTTCACTACGAGCCGCTTGTGTGGTACAGTGTCAAAAGCCTTCCGGAAATCCTGGAATACGGAATCGATCTGAAATTCCTTGTCAATAACACTCAGCACTTCACATGAATAAAGAGCTAATTGTGTTTCACAGGAACGATGTTTTTTAAACCAATGTTGACTGTGTGTCAATAGACCGTTTCCATCGAGATAATTCATAACGTTCGAACACAATATATGTTCTAAAATCCTGCTGCTTATCGACGTTAACGATATGGGCCTGTAATTTAGTGGATTATACCCTCTACCTTTCTTGAATTTTGGTGTGACCTGTGCAACTTTCCAGTCTTTGGGTACGGATCTTTCGTCCAGCGAACAGTTGTATATGATTGTTAAGTATGGAGCTAATGCATCAGCATACTCCGAAAGAAACCTAATTGGTATACTATGTGGACCAGAAGACTTGCTTTTATTAAGTGATTTGAGTTGCTTCACTACTCCGAGGATATTTACTTCTACGTTACTCATGTTGGCAGCTGTTCTCCATTTGAATTCTGGACTATTTACTTCGTCTTCTTTTGTGAAGGAATTTCGGAAGCCTGTATTTAGTAAATCTGCTTTGGCAGCACTGTGTACGATAGTATCTACATTGTTATCGCGCAGAGAAGGAATTGATTGTTTCTTGCCGCTAACATACTTCACATACGACCAGAATCTCTTTGGATTTTCTGCCAGGTTTCGAGACAAAGTTTCGTTGTGGAAACTGTTATAGGCGTCTCGCATTGAACTCCGCGCTAAATTTCGAGCTTCTGTAAAGAATCGCCAATCTTGGGGATTTTGCGTCTGTTTAAATTTGACATGTTTGTTTCGTTGTTTCTGCAACAGTCTTCGAACCCGTTTTGTGTACCAAGGAGGATCAGCTCCGTCGTTTGTTAGTTTATTTGGTATAAATCTCCCATTTGCTGCCGATACTATTTCTCTGAATTTAAGCCACATGTGGTCTACACTCATATTATTAATTTGGAATGAGAGGAGATTGTCTCTCAGGAAGGCGTCAAGTGAATTTTTATCAGTCCTACAGGTTTTGATGATTAAGCTGTTTAGTATCAAAAAAGTGACATAACTGGCCTTATCTTCTGATTGCATTGACTTGCAAGTTTCATTTTTTAAATATTTAACAAGGTGGCTTTCTACGTTCTTCAGATACTTAAAGAACTGCATTTTAACCATCAGCTGTACAAATGAACCTTTGTTCTCTACCGATTTCAGCCTCTCATACCATGATCAAAGAAAGACGAAAAAGTCAAGTGTAAAAGCTATTCACCTTTCGCTTACATGTTTCGATAGACCTCAACGTATGCGTGTACCTATCGTAATGTTGAGGACTTTCGAAACATTTAAGTGAAAGACGAATTGCTTTTCCATCCTATGTTTTTGCCTTTTCTTCCTGTAATGATAGTGTGAGAGATCGAAACCGGTAGAGGATAGAGGTTCATTTGTACAGCTGAGATATAAATGCAGTTCTTTAAATTTTTTAACACCGCCAAGGGACGGTAATCCTTAGTATGTGACGTAAGTTTCAGCTTGATACGTCTACCAGTTCCTGAGAAAAAGTATTCTTAACAATCGGACAGACAGACAGACAAACAGACGGACAATACAGTGCCCCTATAAGGGTTCCGTTTCTATTGACTGAGATGCGGAACCTCAAAAACTGCTACATGTTAGAGTAAGGTATGTACAAAGTGTCCAAATGGATAACTAAAATGATTGGGATTATTGGTGGTGTCAAAAACCAGATGTCTCATTTTTCAAAAAACCTTTTTTCCTATGGAGATCTTAGAAAGATTCTTCAATCTTGCACTCAACTTGTACTTCACCATCTACGACTACTTGAAGTGTTATAATAAGCATTAAGGACTAACTGTCTCACTTCTAGTGTCAAAACAATTATGGTCCGTTTCTCACTTTGAAGTTCATTAGAAGGAGTGTCTAAGCGATTTTTTTTTTCACTCAGATTGGACTAGAGAATGCTGGCCAGATTTTTGGCCAACACGATGTCTCCACGCTACAGTCTTCCTTATTATGTGGTGATGTTCTGCGACTAGTGATCAGTATCCCGATATATCTATATATATAAAACAAAGTCGGGTTTGTTACAACACTTATAACTCGAGATCTGCTGGACCAATTCTCATGGTTTTTGATTTGTTGGATTTGTCTCCGCCCAGAATAGCAGAATACATCTTAAAAATAATGAAAAATTGACGAATACTTGAAAAATGCGTTATTTTCCATAAAAGTTCTTTAGTTTCGGAGCTGTCAAATTTTTTTGTCAAAATCTGTAAGTAATGATTGACATTTATGCATGCGTTCATAAACTATTTAAAATGGATGAATAAACTATTATGTGTATTTTTTTTAAAAAAAAAAGATTGAAAAATATTACGCGTGCGTTCAGAAATGTGTAATGAATACTTAATCATTTCAATAAATGCTCATTTGTTTATTACATGTCAAACATTTGTTGTCCAATCCTGTCAAATACTGTAACAACTATTTATGTGTGCGTTCAGAAATTTATTTTGTGTAAAATGTCTCGAAAGTTCAGGTAGGTACTGTTATATTTGTTTGTTTTAGACATTAATTTGTGTAAATTATTTATTAAATTAATTAAAGATTTATTCTACAGGTTAACAAAAGTGTAAATGTCTTTTCATAGGTTGTCTATGATTTTTCTTGATAAGCTATTGTCTATTTCTCGATTGTTTTATGTGGTTTTGTGCGAGTGCCTATTCAGTATTACTATTAATAAAAATGCCGCGTCCTAGAAGATCTAATCTTTCCCAGCGGAGCCGTAATGCAATTAGGCAACGGAATATCGCGAGTCAATTATCCGACGAAGAACGAGAAAGGAATTGCCCGAGAAGAGCGCCGCGTTAGGATGGAGCAAAGAAGGGCCTTAATTCGTGCTTCTCAAACACAAGAGCAAAGAATGGCAGCCCGTGAAACGGCTAGATTAGAAACGAGAAATCGTCGAGCTTATCGTACAGATGAACAAAGGAATAATCTTCGAAGTGCAAGAAGAAATGGTTCAAGTATTGATTTGAATCGAGCAGCGTTTCGATATGATTGCACCATCGACTACAGCTTGCATCGTTTAGTTTGCATTGGTCCAATGGACGTTGTTTGCCAGCATTGTGGCGCATTGAAGTTTGCTGGTGAAACGCCTGGTTTGTGCTGCCTTAGTGGTAAAGTGACATTGCCATTAGTGGTCCCGCCACCAGAGCCATTGCGTTCCCTGCTTTATGGCGAAACACTAGAATCACGACATTTTCTAGCGAACACTCAAAAATACAATGTCTGTTTCCAAATGACTTCATTTGGGGCGGAAATTATCGAAGAACACGGATATAATCCGACATTTAAGGTAATTTACGTTAAAATCTTTATTTTCTATGATTGTAAAAAAATTTGGAATGTAGTTTGTTAGATTTCTGTATTTGTCTCTAAAATAAAAATGGTATGTTATTATTTGGAAAAAAAAGTGTTTGTAAATCTAACTATAACTATGGCTTTGAATTTACAGATTCAAGGCCACATCTGCCATCGCATTGGATCATTGCAACCTATTGAAGGTGCACAGCACAAATTCTTGCAAATATACTTCATGGGCAATATGGAAGAACAACTTGACCGGCGTCAAGGGATCAACACAGCTACGAAAAGAGCAATTCTCCAAGATTTGCAGCAAATGCTTCATGAACATCATGCATTGGTCAGCCTGTTCAAGACTGCTTTAGAGCGCATGCCAAGTGATGACTATAAAGTTGTAATCAGAGCACATAAAAGACCATCTGGAACACATGAAAGCACATTTAATGCTCCAACAATCGATGAAGTGGCAATCCTGATTCTTGGTGAATACTTGGAAACACGTGATATTGTGCTTACACGACGCAATACTGGGCAACTACAAAGAATATATGAAACACACCGTTCATATGACGCGTTACAATACCCACTGATGTTTTGGCAAGGAGACGATAGATATCACTTTAATATCAAAATGATTAATCCATTGAATGGTAAGATCAATATCCGCATTATTTGTTCTTGCGCCTGACCAAAAAACAAAGAATGTCGTTTACCACAAGGTGCTTGAATGAGAATCCGATTAATGAATTAATCAGAGTGTATCCCAACCTGCACAACATAGTTTTCAATGATTTTTTTCTGACATGTGTTTGAAATACTTAATTATTATTATTTTTTTAATTTTTATTCTCATCCTGTATGTATTCATCATCATTCATCAAAATAAAATACTTTTATATTTCTATCTATATTAATATTATTTTGTATCATTGTATTACGTTCATCAAAGCCTAAATTAGTTCAGCTAAAAGGTAACACGACATTCATTGACTGTTATGTGGTACGAAGTTCGCCGGGTCAGCTAGTACCTCATAAGACTCAGTTGTCTGCGTTATTCAAGTTGCAGTAGCTACTCGAGAAACAGTTGCTCATTTTGGTCATAACACACACTCGCTAATACGCAGATACCTTCTGTGTACACCGAGCAATATCCAACAAACCTAAAACAAGAAGCAGTACAAGGTAATTTGGACACAATTTCAGAACATTATTCTTAATTCCGAAAGTAAATGTCTGCGAGTATTTATATCTTTCTCTATTAATCCAGAAAAACTGTAGATGATATTTGTTTATCACCTGTATTTTTAGAAATAGATGAAGGTCATATGGCCCATGAGTTGAGAAGAAATAAAATAGTAACTTAACATCTCTGTCGGAAGTTTACACGAATTTGGAGAGAGAATTATACTGACTGCGAGAAATAAAATTATTTCATACGTGGAAATCAACATGCTTTTTAGAAGAAAACCTAGATAGCTCTTTTAGTTTCGCAAAAAATGCAGAAACATCAATTATTTCTTGACAAGAGAATGCAAGGACCAACAAGTAGACCCTAATAGAGAGAAATGTGATGTTGTGAATTCCGAAATCGAAAATAAACGTAACACAGTGATGACGACACTATTCTTGTATTTGTGTGTTCAGACGACAGCAAAGACCTTAGCTCCTTATTAAATCGGTATGAGATGATTGTAGTTAAATAGAGAAAACGTTACAAATTTCCACTAGAATGTTTCCCTAAGAACAAAGCAACTACAGACACACACACACACACACACACACACACACACACACACACACACACACAGTGTATTTTGTGAAGTTAGTACGTGTTCTATGGTATCAGTTCTTTACAGGCACTTGAAGAAATTTTAAAAATTACCAGTTTCATGCGTTGAAAAAAATTGTGCTTCCGTAACACGTAGTCGTGTATTTGTGAGTATTCAATCACTGATCACATATGGTAAGATTGTTGACATAATTTGGACTCTCATTGTGGTTACTAATCTGTAGTTCAGCTCATTAATTTAGCTGAGATTGTTGGCGACCAATTTGTACAACCCCAGTACAATTTTCTGCACTTATGCTCTTCCACTCCTAAGGTGCAATCATATGTCCATGCAACAAATTACGCTGTGTATAGTTTAAACAGAAACATAAATGACTTAACTTTCAGCTTATAGGGTAAGTAAGCATTTTAATGCAGTTCAGAACTTTTATAAGTTCGTAGATCAATCATCTTATTTCAGTTCAGGTTTTTCAGACAGTGAATCAATAAAACATTTTCAACATAACTGATGAAATTCTTAACTTTAAGCCTTTCAAAGAAAGACTCTGTATATCTCAAAAAATGTGCTTACATGTTCCCAAGAACAAAGCTTTCATGGCGCATAGTACAAACAGTCTTTAGTCCTCTACATATCGATGCCATTGAATAATGCACAGCAGTGGTTAAGACAATGGAGTCTAATTTTGGACTACGGGCTTTAAATCACCGTCTGGTCGTCCAGATGGAGCTTTTGAGGGGTTTCTGTAAATCTGTTGAAGGAAATGTCGGGATCGTTCCTTTGGAATCCATGCGACTGATTTCCTTCTTCAACCTTGTCCTATTGGAGCTTTTTTTCAGATGCTCATGATTCGTCATTGACTAGATATTAAACTTAATCATCTTACCTTCTTCTTCACTATAGGTGTCGTTGAGATCGTAAAAGAAAAAAATCTGAATAAAACTCTGTTCCTCTATCGGGCGCGTCCCCGGGTGGCGGATAGGGGAAGACTGCAAATATGCAGGGTAGGTGAGAAATAAAATACCACACACTCATCAACACAGAAATGAAAGGCGGCTGTCCCCAGACTGGGAGGTCTTTGGTCAGCGTCTATTCCCCAGGTTAGGAGCGGCAGAGAAATAGCTCGAGGGCCAACAACCGTGGTTGTAAGCCAGTAGCTCTAACGATAAGAACTTCCCAAACATAATGTTATGAATCATGGAAGAGTGTGACGTGAAACAAATTATGTTAGGTGGACAACCCACAGTTTCAAAATGCGCAATCAGACAGTCGGATTCTGGGAAGTCTGCAACATTACACAGAGATGAGTAGGAGCGTCCTGGAACCTCCATAATAAAGGGTCCAAAACTGACCTCAATAACGTAGAAGACATTCTCCAAAGTTGTACTAAACGGGGCAGAACCCCAATTAGACTACCAACTTGGAGAATACAAAGTGGGTTTCAGGAAAGGGAGATCCCGCCCAGAACAAATTCTAAACCTCAAAAACATCATGGCCTATCAAAAATCAAGACCAAACTCACATTTTATTACATTATTGACTTTCAGAAAGCTTACGACTCAAAATAAAAAAATACCGGGAATCCCTCATCTCTATACTAAAAGAATTAAATATAGGCAACAAAACCACAAACCTAATCAGAGAAACTCTTTCGAACACATACTACTGCCAAATTCACGGGAAAACTCACCGCTCCTTTTGTCACAAAAACTGTATACAGAAAGGAGATGGTCTCTCTCAATTGCCATTTAACTGAGATCTAGAAGAACAAGTCAGAGAGTGGAACGCGATGATCCATAGTGGAAACCGACTGGGAGCATCGAAATTAATTGTCTATACTTTGCAGATGATATAACCTTACTAGCCGAGATCTGGGGCGAAGCCAAAGAACAGACCCTCCAACTACAAAAACAAGCTGAAAAAATATGTCTCAAAATCACGGTTGAGAAGACAAGATAATGAGAAACATTCAAAAAACCACCAAACATACTGAAGTGCGAAGGGAAAAAGAGATATCGTCAAAGAATTCAAATATCTGGGTGAATGGATCATCTGGAACGAAATATAGAACAAGCAAAGTTTAACTGACCTTCTAACCCACCAGAAACACATATAACAAAATATCCCTCTGGTTTCAGAATGCAAAAATTAGACAGTACAATACAGTCATCAAACTGAAACGTTGTCCTTCACCAACCGTGGCCCAGGAGAAATGTTGGAGATCAAAGAAAGGAAGATATGAAGAAAAATGCTTGGTCCCATATTCCACAACAAAAAACTAATTCACATCATAAATGAAACCCTTTACAAACTACCGAACTACTCTCAGACACAATGAGGAAAAGAAAAGTTGATTTTACTGACACGGCCTCAAAATGAGCCCAAATAGACTGAAAAAAATTTTTTACTGCTTCCGCAACAGGAAAACAACCAAAGTGTTTTAAGGAAACGGAAAAAGACTTAAAAGACTTTAGAGAACTCCAAATCACAGAAAATAATCTCACAGATAAAACCGTAAAGAGACAGAGAGAGGTTCCAAATCAAAATGAACAGAAAGGCACAGAACATTAAAAATTTACTGATTTAATGTACCCCAAAGTAGGATGAAACGAACGAAGAAGTAGAAGCGGAAGAAGGAGAAGAGATTTCAGTCCTCAGTTAATAGAAATTTTTATTTCGCTTTACCGGTTTCAACAAATGAATTTGTCATCTTCAGAAGCCTACAAAGTTGGGGACATAGTAAATCATTAAACCTTGGCTATAAATTCATGTGAGGATAAATAAAAATATCTTATCAACCGATGACTGAATTTTATTCTGAAAAATTACAGCTGTGAATAAAATAAAAAATATATGTATATTACACGGGCCAGCCACATTTAATGTGGTCATGGCCTTCATTCGATGACAATATGCAATAACCCCTCACAGAAGGCAGGGGGCAACATTAGCAGAGGAGGGTATGTAAAGTTTTGGGGGGGGGGGGGGGGGAGGGATGTGGCAAACAGTGCTGTTGCTGACGTATTGAGGAACTGGAGTAATTTAAGTGACACGTCCGAAAGGACATGATCATTGTCTTTGAGGTGACGGGCGAAAGTATTTCAGAAATGGTTAAGTCTGTAAACTTTTCGCATGCCGCCGGCCACTGTGACCGAGCGGTTTTAGGCGAACCAGCCGGGAACCGCGCTGCTGCTACGGTCGCAGGTTCGAATCCTGCCTCGGGCATGGATGTGTGTGATGTCCTTAGGTCAGTTACGTGTAAATAGTTCTAAGTCTAGGGGACTGATGGCCTCAGATGTTAACTCTCATAGTGCTTAGAGCCATTTGAACCAATTTTTTCCATGCCGTCGTGCATGGTAAAATGGCGCTATCCAAAACTGGAGTCGAGGCAACTGTGGTGCACCGTGGACCATAGATGACAGGGGTGAACGACGGCTGCAGAGATGTGTACGGGTGACTAGATGTGCAGCTGTTGAGAAACTGAAATCCCAGATGAACCAATTGACTACCAACCCCGTTTCTTCAACTACCGTTCAGTGAAAGTTGCTGCTCGTGGGCCTCCGCAGCAGAGGCTTGGTTCACGCCCCATGCTAACTGCTCTTCATCGGCGACGAAGGATAGCATTTGCACCCATAAATACCACAACGGGGCATTCGCCGAGTGGTGACGGGTGCCTTTTCAGTTGAGAGATGGCCTTGGCGTGTACCGCGCGAAACGTCTGAAAGCAAACATCCTGCAACAATCGTGGAAAGGTTTAAGGCCGGAGGAGGGAGCATTATGGTGTGGGGGACGCTTTCGTGGCGTTCCTTGAGTGATGTCATGTGGAAGCACAATACATCAAAACACGTATGTATCTATATTGATTCTTGGGGACCATCTCCAGCCCTACATCCAGTGTGCTTTTCCTTGGAATGATAACATCTACCAAACTCTACGGATTTAAGCCGAATAGACAATCTGTGGGGCCTCCTTGATCGGATTGTCGCGCCATGGATTCTCAACAGAGAAATGTAGCGCAGCTGGCCACAGCACTGTAGTCAGTACCTTCCTGAACCTCACCGATTCTTTTCCTGCACCTCTCGCTGCTGTCCCCGTTGCAAAAGGTAATTATTCAGGCTTTTGGCAGGTGGTCACATTAAAGTGATTGGACATTGTACAACAGCTCACGCACAGGCCTAGAAATAATCGTTCTTCCTACATTCCCCTGTGGCTGTAACGGGCAGAAACTATAGTGCAAAAAACTCACCCTCAGTCACACACACAGTAGTGATACTCAAAGAGATGGAGGTGAAACTGTAAATGTGAAGGTAGGCATATACCAGTCACTACTACTAAATGCTCGTAATTAGGCTTGCATTTAAAGTTTTTTTTTTTTTTTTAGCTGCAACGTATTTTAGTGCAAGTAACCGAGTGCCCGTGGCGGGGTGCCGGCTTTAAGACAGAGCAGCGGAGGCGCCGTACAGATAGCATCGCCATCGCGTCGCACCGCCAGCTGCGGACCAGGCGGCCTGTGAAGCCTTCCAGACAGTGCCTGTCCGTGAGAACTACGCCTGTCTCCCAACAGCCGGGCCACGGCGTTCCTGCAGCTGCGAACCAGCCTCAGCTGCCTGCTCCTGTTGTCCTCACCAGCATTTTTAAGCGTTGCACTTTTTCAGGTTGACAATGTGCGCTCCACACACACACAAAACACACACACACATCTTTGTATTTATGAAGCATTAAAATCTCGTATCATTAGAGACTCATACCATCCGTGGTACAAGACAAATACTTCGGCAGTGTAAAGCGGAACAAGTTGTGCGCCAGAATGAAATTTTTTTCACTCTGCAGCGGAGTGCGCGTTGATTTGGCAAAGGTAACGAGTTCAGTTCTCGGTCTGTCACACAGTTTAATCTGCCAGGAAGTTTCAAGTTGTTGTTGTTGTTGTCGTCTTCAGTCCTGAGACTGGTTTGATGCGGCTCTCCATGCTACTCTATCCTGTGCAAGCTTTTTCATCTCCCAGTACTTATTGCAGCCTACATACTTCTGAATCTGCTTAGTGTATTCATCTCTTGGTCTCCCTCTACGATTTTTACCCTCCACACTGCCCTCCAATACAAAATTGGTGATCCCTTGATGCCTCAGAACATGTCCTACCAACCGATCCCTTCTTCTAGTCAAGTTGTGCCACAAACTCCTCTTCTCCCCAATCCTATTCAATACATCCTCATTAGTTATGTGATCTACCCATCTAATCTTCAGCATTCTTCTGTAGCACCACATTTCGGAAGCTTCTATTCTCTTCTTGTCCAAACTATTTATTGTCCATGTTTCACTTCCATACATGGCTACACTCCATACAAATACTTTCAGAAACGACTTCCTGACACTTATATCTATACTCGATGTTAACAAATTCCACTTCTTCAGAAACGCTTTCCTTGCCATTGCCAGTCTACATTTTATATCCTCTCTACTTCGACCATCATTAGTTATTTTGCTCCCCAAATAGCAAAACTCCTTTACTACTTTAAGTGTAACTCTAACTCCATCAGCATCACCCGACTTAATTCGACTACATTCGATTATCCTCGTATTGCTTTTGTTGATGTTCATCTTATATCCTCCTTTCAGGACACTGTCCATTCCGTTCAACTGCTCTTCCAAGTCCTTTCCTGTCTCTGACAGAAATACAATGTCATTGGCGAACCTCAAAGTTTTTATTTCTTCTCCGTGGATTTTAACACCTACTCCGAATTTTTCTTTTGTTTCCTTTACTGCTTGCTCAATATACAGATTGAATAACATCGGGGATAGGCTACAACCCTGTCTCACTCCCTTCCCAACCACTGCTTCCTTTTCATGTCCCTCGACTCTTATAACTGCCATCTGGTTTCTGTACAAATTGTAAATAGCCTTTCGCTCCCTGTATTTTACCCCTGCCACCTGTAGAATTTGAAAGAGAGTATTCCAGTCAACAAGTTTCAAGTTGTGCGCTATTTATAAAAGAAAACACTAACTGCTCTGTTCTGCAGCTGACCGTTACTCTGGACGAGAATGAATATCACGCAGAGCGGCTAAGAAGTATTATCAACTAACGAAAATGAAGTGGGAGAACAAAAGGTATAAAATGAAGAAAGATAAGTTACCGGTAAGAGACGCCAGTGCTAGTTAGGTGTCAAAAAGTAATGAAAGAAAGAAGATAATTTTAGAAAGATAATAACAGTACCCTGAGTAACAGATATTCTAGATAAAAGTAACAAAGACTTGAAGGATATATTGGAAGAAATTGATAGCTTAAGAAGGTCAGGCAATCGCTTGAGTTTAAACAAAGATCGATGAAAATGCTGAATAATCGTAGAAACGAGAAAAGCGACATAGAGTTAGAAACGTTAGAATTCCGAAGGGCAACGTCGTGTCAGAATGATATTTTTTACGTAGGAAGCAATGTCACACAACATAATTAAACGAAGGTACAGACTGAAACTATGTGGTGAAGGGGAAGCACGAATTTCTCAACAACAGTTGAGTTTTTAGTACTGATGTGGAAATGCAGATAGTTTTGAAATTGTATTTCTGAGACACACCATTGTAAGAGAACTATGGGCTGTGTATACGCCGAAGACGATGGATAAAGACGCATTTCAGAAATGCTACAACATAATATATGTAAATAAGTTATACACAACTGCAACCAGTCACTTTTTTTCAATAATAATGCTTCATTACATGAACCGTTTTTCGAACCCTTTCAGGTTCATCTTCAGATGATTTTGGGAGGATCCGGAAAGTTACATCATTACTGGTAGAGGAGGAAAACTCGAATCATCACATATCCAGCTTTGAAATCAGCTACATGAGCACTATCACATGGAGAAGTCCTGCCTGTTCCTGTCCCTCCGACACGTTATGCGCTAGAGTCTGATGATGATGATCATGATGATGTCGGTTTGTGGGGCGCTCAATATCGTGGTCATGAGCGTCCGTACAAGTTCCAAATCTTTCCATTCCCAGTCTCGGCACTTCCGAATGATGATGAGATGATGACGACTGCACAAACACTCAGTCCCCGGGCGGAGGAAATCCCCGACCTGGCCGGGAATCGATACCGGGGCCCCATGATTCACAGGCAGCAACGCTAGCCACTAGACCACGAGCTGAGGACGTGCTAGAATTTGATGAAATCATCGAGGAACGAAAGTAAACAGAGACCTGAGTTTTTACAGCAAGATCCCAACTATACAGCAGTATCGATCTCGTCCTGTAGGGTAGATAAAATTACTCAAGAAGAAATTTATTTAATTTGTGACGTGGAGTCACCAAAAATCAAGGCCGAACTTCTTCCCTCCCGGCCTTAGCAGTTGAATCTCATGGAGTAAAAAATGTGAAAATGTTTGTCTGTAGATATCAAGAAAGAGAATTAACACTGTTCTTTGAAATGGAAAACAGCTTGTTGCATGCAATGATGGATACAGTCCGATGGCATCTTTGAGAATACAGGAAAGCAGGTTTGCTTCGCACCAGAAACACCCGGCCGCCTGTTCCTATACACGGAAGTGAAAAAAGATATGGACTACCTCCTCTCGATTATGTCCCATAAATCTTCGATGGGATTAATGTCGGCCGGTCTGGTTGACCGAATCATTCCCTCGAATTGTACAGAATGATCTTAAATCCAATCTAAAACAATTGTTCTGGAATTTGAAGTCGATGAATGGCTAAAAATGATCTCCAAGTACCGAACATAATAATTTCCAGTCTATGATCAGTTCAGTTAGAGCAGAGGATCTAGTCAACTCCATGCAAACAAAATCCACACCATTATGGAGCCACCACCAGCTTGCACATTGTCTTGGTGACAGCTTGGGTCCAGGCATTGTGGCTGTCTGTGCCACACTCGAACACTACCTGCAGCTTTTACCAACTGAAATCTGGACTGATCCAAACAGGCCACAATTTTCCAGGCGTGTAGGACCAAACCCATCTGAACTTGAGCCCAGGAGAGGCGGTGCAAGCAATGAGGTGCTGTTAGGAAAGGCACTCGTGTCGGTCGCCTGCTGCCATACCCCACTAACATCAAATTTCGCCGCGCTGCCCTAAGGAATACGTACATCGCACGTCTGATATTGATTTCTGCGATTATTTCACTTAGTATCGTTTGTCTGTTAGCACTGACAATTCAGCGCAAACGCCGGGGCTCTCGATCGTTAAGTGAAGGCTGTGGCCACTGCGTTATCCGTGGTGAGAAGCAATGCCTGAAATTTGGTACTCTCAGCTCACACTTTACTCTGTGGATCTCGAAATAATCAATTTCCTAACGATTTTCGAAACGGAATATCCCATGCGTCTAGTTCCAGTTACTATACAATGTTCAATGTCAGCTAATTACCGTCGTGTGGCTGTAATCACGTCAGAAACGTTGTAAGATGAATCACCTGAGTACAGGTGACTGCTCCACCATTGCGCTGCCCTTTATACCTTGTGTACGTGACGCTACCGCCATCTGTATATGTCACGTTGTTCATGTGAAGGGGAGCTTTAAAATTAACGGCGTAAAAGAATTTTACTTTGAAAAGGTCCTTGTGTATCTTTCCAAATATTTACCACCTCTGTGTCGCCACAGATCACGTGTTCCCATCTGTACTGAGAATACACTACACGCGAAATGTCTGCTTCCCTCCACTGCTCAGAGTAGAATGCATGAGGTTCAAGCTGCAGAATTCTACCAATGTCCCCTAAACAGAAAACAGCACGTGGGTCGTAGATCAGTTGTTTTGAGGCTGTAATGAACTGTCAGTGAGTAAGTGATACTATTTTAATGTATAAATCTTCCACTTTTTTTGGAATGCCACTCGTATTTATTGATTACTTCCAACAGATATCTCCACTTTTCCGCTTACAATAATTTTTAAATTTACAGAAGAATCTATCTTGTAACCTGAACAGTTAACCCTATTAGATGGTACGTTGGATCGGCAACCGTTAAGGTTACAAGATAGACTCTTCTGTAAGTTTCAAGTTACTTGTATGCAGTAAAAGGGGAGATATCTGTTGGAAGTTATCATCACAGTATATGTTATATCTCATAGAAAATGTTGTGCCGTTATCATACGGCTCTACAAGGTTCGAGTAATTTGCACTGAATATGGGTCACACAGTGACCGAAATCGACCTGTCAAATAAAAGACATTATTATTTATGACCGATCTTTATAGCACTGAAATAGAACCGATCACATCACACAACGCGTCTGTGCATCATGACTGCTCGTTCTGGAATGAATAAGCAGCGGCAAAATACACTGAAGTGCCAAAGAAACTGGTATAGGCATGCGTATTCAAATGCAGAGATATATAAACGGGCAGAATACGGCGCTGCGGTGGGAAAAACCTATATAAGACAACAAGTGTCTGGCGCAGTTGTTAGATCGGATACTGCTGCTACAATGGCACGTTATAATAATTTAAATGAGTTTGAACATGATGTTATAGTCGGTGTACGAGCGATGGGATACAGCATCTCTGAGGTAGCGATTAAATGGGGATATCCCCGTACGACCATTCCACGAGCGTACTGTGAATATAAGGAATCCGGTAAAAACATTATATCTCCGACATCTCTGCGACCAGAAAAAGATCCTGCAAGAACGGGACCAACGACAACTGAAGAGAATCGTTCAACGTGACAGAACTGCAACCCTTCCGCAATTTTCTGCAGCTTTCAATGTTGGTCCACCGACAAGTGTCAGCGTGCGAAACATTCAACGCGACACCATCGATATTGGCTTTCGGAGCTGGAGGCCCATTCGTATACCCTTGATGACAGCACGACACGAAGCTTCACGTCTCAGAAAAATGTTCATATGTGTGTGAAGTCATAAGGGACCAAACTGCTGAGGTCATCAGTCGCTAGACTTACACACTTCTTAAACTAACTCACGCTAAGGACAACACACACACACACCCATGCCCGAAGGAGGACTCGAACTTCCGGCGGGCTTTAGGTCTCGCATGGGCTCGTCAACACCGGTATTGGATTGCTGATGACTGGAAACCTGTTGCCTGATCGGCCGAGTCTCGTTTCAGATTGTATCGAGCGGATGGACGTGTACGGGTGTGGAGACAACCTCATGAATTCATGGACCTTGCATGTCAGTAGGGGACTGTTCAAGCTGTTAGAGGCTCTGTAATGGAGTGGGGTGTGTGCAGCTGGAGTGATACGGAATCACTGATACGTCTAGATACGACTCTGGCGGCTGACACGTACGTAAGCATCCTGTCTGATCACCTGCATTCATTCATGTCCAGTGTGCATTGTGACGGACTTGGACAATACCAGGTGCGACACCCCACACGTTGCTACAGAGTTGCTCCAGGCACACTCTTCTGAGTTCAAACGCTTCCGCTGGCCACCAAACGCCCCAGATATGAACATTATTGAGCATATCTGGGATGCCTTGGAACGCGCTATGCAGAAGAAATCTCAACCGCTCTTACGGATTTATGGACAGCCGTGCAGGATTCGTGGTGACAGTTCCCTCCAGCACTAATTCAGGCATTAGTCGAGTCCATACAATGTCGTATTGCGGCACTTCTTCGTGATTTCGGGTGCCCTACACGATATTAGGCTGGTGTACCAGATTCTTTGGCTCTTCAGTGCACTCCCTTTTGGATCAATGTTTAGGTGGGTCCCGAAGGGCTTCGCCTTTTTTTTGTTCTTAGTTTTGCTTATTATTATAACTTTTGAAATACTTGGGCGATAGCGTGCTATTTGGAGATGTCAACATTTGAATGTCGAGGAAATTTAATGCACAGTTTTTATAAAGTTAAAGATAGAAATTTGGCGTCTCGACGGCCTGCCTCTGAACACAGCAGCCAATCACATTGGTGGGCTACAATTCGGTCGGTCTTTCCCACGAAAGAGCTGCTACGGGTACCTCACACTACTTATTATGTCATATGTTTAGTGCTGCTATCTCAACTGCTCAGAGGAGAGATTCTTGGAGCTAGATATGTTGACTACTTAAGCCAGAAATATTACAAAACGTAAAATTGCTCCTTGAGACACTAAATTATAAAGTCCATAAATGGCAGGTATGTGGCAACCTGAAGGATATTGCTGTGACTGTAGAAACAGAGTTAGAATATACCAAGTATGTTGTTTCCTTTGTACGTGGGACAGGAAATCACACTACACGTGAAAAATATGGCCTGAAAGGAAAATGATGGAGCCTGAGGGAAAGAATGTAAGTATATTCCCTTAGTTTCTCGTGATAAAATCGTATTTTCACCTTTACAAATAAAAATAGGACTCATGTGTAGTATCGTGACGGGGATGAATCGAGAGGAAGAAGCTTTAAAATATTTAAAGCCATGATTCCCACATCTCAGTGATGCTGAGATCGAAGTGGGAATCTTCATTGGACCGAAAATTCGAGAACTAAGGATGGAACATCCATTAGGGTCATTGAAGGGAAAGAGAAAGCAGCTTGAGAAGCCTTCAAAAATGATGTTCACGGTTTCTTGGGAAATACAAGAGGTGAAAATTACAATCTGCACGCTAATAAACGTCTGAGCACATACCAAGAGCTACGTTGTAATATTCCTCTCAAGATCTACTTTTTGCGCGCACAAGTCGACTTCTTTCAAAGCAGTTGTGGTCTTGTGAGTGACGAGTATGGAGAACGCGTCCGTCAAGCCATTTCAGCAGTGGAGAGAAGGTAACAGCACACGTGGAACTCATCTATGCTTACAGGCAACTGTTGGAATATCATGAGACATGCCTCAGAAGCAGATTACAAATGAAAACGAAAACGACATAAACGCTCAAATGAGTAATTAGATAGGTAAGCGGCCAAAGCGGGAACAGAATCGCTTCGTAATGGAATGGCCTCAGTACCAGATGAGACACTTAAACATTCTATAAAAATTGTGCGAAAGAACTTGCTTCCTTTCTAGACGCAGTTTATCGTAAATCGCTGGAGCAACGAAAGTTACGCAGCGACTGGAGAAAAGAGCAGGTTATTCCCGTTCTCAACCCCTCAAGGATCGTAGGATAGTTGCACGTAATTACAGACGTATGTCGGTGACGTCAATCTGTTATACATTTATGGAACATATTTTATGTACAAGAATTACGACGTTTATGGAGAATGTAAATCTCCTCTATAAAAATCAACATGGATTCTGCAAACAGAGATCTTGAGAAACTCAGCTCGCTCTGTTCCTCCATGAGATTCATAGCGGTGTAGACACCGACACTGAGCTTGATACCGCGTTCCTTGACTTCAGGAAGTCAATTGACACCGTCCCACATTGTCGTTTAGTGAAAAAAAATACGAGCTTATCAGTATCGGATCATATTTGCGACTGGATTCATGACTTCGTTGCAGATAGAACTCAACATATCGCGTTTAACGGAACAAAATCGACAGATGTAAATGTAATATGTCTTATACGCTTCTGAATGCCTAGTAATTAACAAAAAAGGCCAAAACAAAAAACTATCGGCCAAGGAAAGGAAGATTTTGAGAAAGATCTTAGGTCCCATCAAAGAGAATGGGGAATATAGAAGACGTCATAATCATGAACTGTATTCTCACATAGAGAAGATAATCGATACCATCCGAAAAAGATGGATTATGTTTTATGGACATATGACCTGAATGAGCCATGGAAGACTCACCAATCGTATGACCACCTACTATCAGGAGAAGAAAACAAAAAGGGCCTGGTTCACAGAGGTGGAGAAAGATCTTAAAGAAGTGGGGATCATCCATGATGACATCTTGGAGCGTGTCCCACTCAAGGAGAAACTTACGGCATGGCAGGGTTTCCAAGAAAAGCCAAAACTAAAATTTGGAAAGCCTTGGATCCAGGAGAGGAAGGAGCAACGCCGAGAACGAATGCGGGAGCACTGGGCAAACATTAGAACACGTTAAGCAAGACAGTTGAAATAACGTGGTCCAAAGGTGGTCTATACGCAATGAATGAATGAAAGAATGAACCGAAAGGAAGAGTGATCGGACCGTTACTGTTTATAATGTACATAAATGATGTAGTAGAAATCGTCGGAAGCTCGCCGACGATCTGCAAGATTACATGAAGAGGACAGATGAATGGCGCAGGCTCCGGCATTCGACACTGAAGGTAAATAAATGTAACATTCGCGCATACATAGGAAAATAAAGCTACTACTGCACAACTACACTATTGATAACAAATTGCTGGAAACAGGATACGCGATAAAATACCTAGGACTAACCATCCAGAGCGACCGTAAGTGGGACGACTACGTGAAGCAGATAGTAGGAAGCAAATGCCAGACTGAGACTGATAGGAATATTCTCAAGGAAATGTAACTCATCAACGAAGGTAGTTGTTTACAGGGCGCTTGTTCGACCATTTCTACAGTATTGGTCATCTTCTGTGATCCTTACCGGGTAAGACTTACAGTAGAGAAGATCCAATGAAGAGCGGTGCGTCCGTCACGTGGTCGTTTAGTCGCTGCGAGAGTGTTACATAGATGTTCAACAACTTCTGCTAGCAGACATTACAAGAGAGGCGTTGTGCATCACGGAGAGGTTTATTGAAATTTCGAGACAGTACTTTCCAAGAAGACATATTACATTCTCATACACACTTTTCGCGAAATAACCACGACGAGAAAATTTGAGAAATTAGTGCTGATACAGAGGCTTGCCGACAATTGTTCTTCCTACGCGCCTCTCGAAACTGGGGCAGGGTCCCGTCTTTATTATCAGTTAGTGGTACCAGAGGTACCCTCCGTCACACATTGGACTGTTGATGACTGGAAACATGTTGCCTGATCGGATGAGTCTCGTTTCAAATTGTATCGAGCGGGTGGATGTGTGTGGGTATGGAGACAACCTCATGAATCCGTGGACCCTGCATGTCAGCAGTGCACTGTTCAAGTTGGTGGAGGCTCTGTAATGGTGCGGGGCGTGTGCAGCTGGTGTGATACGGGACCACTGATACTTCTAGATACGACTCTGACAGAAGACACGTACGTAAACATCCTATCTGATCACCTGCATTCATTCATGTCCATTGTACATTCTGACGGACTTGGGAAATACCAGCTGGACAATGCGACACCCCACACGTCCAGGATTGCTACAGAGTGGCTCCAGGCACACTTTTCTGAGTTCAAACGCTTCCGATGGCCACTAAACGCCCCAGACATGAACATTATCGAGCACATCTGGGATGCTTTGCAACGCGCTGTTGAGAAGAGATTCCCACCCCCTGTGTGTGTGTGTATGCACGTGCAATGTGTACAATTAATGACATGTGGGCATCGAGAAGAGAGGAGTTTAATATCTGTATTACATATAAACAAACAGCCGAGGACTGTGACCATAGCTTCCGACTTGATGGTTGCAAAGATGAGATAATTGAGGAATTGAAAGATTAAAAGGAATCCTTCCCGTTAAGTAACTGCGATATAGTGGGAATCGATGAAGATTCAGTTTGCAACTCATACTGACAGTTGCTGGTGCTCAAACTGTCGACCTCCTTCTTTGAAATGGCTAGTCAACCTGCCTCTTCCATTATGCAAGAAGTGGTTCAAATGTTCCAATGTGTGTGAATTCCTAAGGAACCAAACTGCTTAGGTCGCCGGTCCCTAGACTTACACACTACTTAAATTAACTTAAACTAACTTACGCTAGGAACAACACACACACACAGACGCCCGAGGGAGGACTCGAACCTCCGGCGGGAGGGGCCGCGCAGTCCGCGACATGAAGCCCTAAACCGCGCGGCCACTCTACGTGGCAAAAAGTGGTTACCATCAGTTCAGCAAGCATGTAATATTATACCTATGTGCTATATTTTTTGTGGTGGGCAGGGCACCAACAGTAGTAGTATGCTGAACTAGTAATGATTCTCCTTGCAACCAAACAGATGTGTCTCTAACAGTCTGTCCTCTTGAATGGCCCCAGACCAACTGGCCTAGTTATAAATTCCGCCACCAGTGGGTGCTTGAATTTGTAACATCATGGGTGAAAAATTTATGGGAACTAATGGCAATGCTGCACACAGTTACATGATCATGCCGCTGGTGGTATAAGGCGAGTGTGACATCTCGATGGATTCAGTCAGTCAGTGGGAAGACTATGATGCATCAACAGTAGCAGTAGCAGCAGCAGCGGCAGTTGAGATCGTCCAGCATCTCCCAGCAGAATAGGATTAAGCAGAAGAATAAATAGTCATTACATGTCTTCATTTATTGTGCTATTGCTACCATGTATAGTGGTTCTGCTTCTTTGTAGCTGCAAGTATTATTATTAATGCACATAACAGTTATTCTTCTTCTTCTTTGTTCAACAGGTGAAGCGACCTCCAGCATGTCTGGGCCAGCAGCAGTCACCGCCAACTTGTCAGGACCTCAGCGATCTCCAGCATGTTGGAACCATCAGTGACAGCAAAACTCCACTGTTACAAACCTGTTCGGCCTACAGATGGTGCTATGCCTTCTGTTGGAAAGACTGAACAGATGACTGTCTAGTGTACAAACTGTACAAAATGTGTACAAAGACATTGTGAATTATCTCTGTATGTGTAATGTGCATGCAGACGATTAAGAACACTGCAAAAATAAGATGTCAAAAGAAGAAGTTGAGGGAACAGTTTGTGAGCAATACACACCGAATTCTGTGCAAACAAGAAAGCTTTATTTGTTAAATTCTGTACATATGTGAAGATAAAGAGAGAATCAGTTGATTTTTTTATGTAGTGAACCCACTGTATGGCTGTTGAATAAAAATGTGTATATTACTGCAATCTTGTATTATTTTGTTCGTATCTCTCATAATAATGTTATTGCTACCAGTATTTTCACTGCAATGTCCATAACGCTGCAGCAGGACCAAGCTTTCTGAATCACCTCATCACCACAGTCAGCGTCTCCAGTCATTGTTAAAGTGAATAACAGACCAACTTTCGTGTGTACATATACCCTTTGTGGCGACATATTTTCTATAAAAGTCCATTGGACACCGAAGCCTGGTGTAGCTGGTATCAAAGAAATGTGGGTGAAGCATTCTCATTACAAAAACTTTTTTGCAAGCTACTGATGATGGTGCAGAAGAAGACAAAAAGAAGAAGAAGAAGAAGAAGAGGAGCAAGAAGAATGGGATACTCCTACCCATAAATATATGTCAATAATTGTAGGTGCATCCAGCTGTAGCAAGGCAAATGTTCTCAAGCCACTGCTAACACACCCAGATGGAGTCCACTTTGAGCATGCATGTAAATTTTCAAAACCGCTGTTTCAGCCCAAGTACCAGCTGCTGTAAAGGATATTGAAAGGTGTCAATGATGTAGCATACACGACATTCACACAAAGCAATGAAATCCCCCCGCTAGGAAAGGTAACGCCAAACACCATGTTCATATTTGATGATGTTGCAGTGGAAAACCAGGATAAAATTGTAAGACATTTCTGTTTTGGTCGTCATATAGGTGCTGACTTTTTTTTTAGTCAAACATATTCCAGAATCCCAAAACAATCGGTGAGGTATAATGCAAACTTCATTATAGCCTTCAAACAGGACAAGTTGTATTTAAAGCACATTTATCAAGCTCATATAGGAACTGACTTGTCATTCACTAAATTTGTAAAGATTTGAAGAGCCTGCTAGAACCGCAGACAGTGCGGATTTCTTATTATTCATAGAGCGAGTAAACTGATTGGTTCAAATGGCTCTGAGCACTATGGGACTCAACTGCTGAGGTCATTAGTCCCCTAGAACTTAGAACTAGTTAAACCTACCTAACCTAAGGACATCACAAACATCCATGCTCGAGGCAGGATTCGAACCTGCGACCGTAGCGGTCTTGCGGTTCCAGACTGCAGCGCCTTTAACCGCACGGCCACTTCGGCCGGCAAACTGAATGATGGTAGGTACAGACTTAACTTACAGTAGTTTCTGTATATTTATAGCTACGAAAGAGGTAGGTATGTTGGAATACATCATGCCATGTACAAGTTCACATGCGTTCTGGGCACTCCACCGTAGAGGATGGGTACACATAGATGGAAAATTTCAGTCTCTCAAACGTGAAGTTAAAGATCCAGAAATGTATTTTCAGACCTTCCTGAGACTGATCAACAAATTAGAATCTACGGTTAGTCCACTGGAAAAGAACATGAACGACTTAACTGCAAAGACTGATAGAACTGGACGGAAAGTATATAAAGTGCAACCTGTGGAAGAGCATACATTGTATACAACAGGATGTCGACGAAACATAAGATGATTGTTCCACAGAATGCTGTTTGAGAGAAGTTATGGCTGCTACGGTTAGGACATCTGGATCGAGAGCAGAGACTCAGAGCAACCTTTAATGCCGTTACTGAATCTCTCGATGAACTCTCAGTGAAATTATGTAATGATGATGGCTTTGCTTATTTCATTAACCATCAGAGTGATGCTAGGACAGACGAAATATTTGGTGTCAGTGGTGAAAAACCATACATGTCGAGCATGCAGCCTATAAGTTTAAAAGAAAAAACAAAAGGGGTAGCTGACAGGGAATTTCAAAGAACAACTGGTCTTATGAACCTCACTTTCCTAAATTCTATAAAACTGTGAATTATTCACCCAATGATCTTGAGATGTCTGGCGAAATACTAAATTTCACCAATGTAGATATGAAAGCAGGAAACCAATGCAGTTCAAAATACAGAACCGTTATAAAACCTATATTAGATGCTCAATGAAGCATTGGTGATGTTATTGAAATCAAGCATAAAAGAGTCAGCAATAGACTCCCACTATGTATATATGTATTACAGCGATTCAAACGAGTTAATAGAACCATTACGATTGCTCATGGCATCAGCTGCTACTGGTAATACTGCTAATTCGAATGAGATTGTTTCATTAAACTCTGAGCATAGAGAGAGAGAAATAATTGGATAAATATGGAGATAGTATTTCGAGAACTGCACAAACCAGCATGCAAAACATACTTGTATAGGCATGACCTAATTTCCCAGTACTTTGTCAGTGATGTGGTCGAGCTATTTAGGCACACTCTTACGTCCTCCTATTTCGTGTACAACGGCCAGTATTACGATCAGACAGAAGGCGTAGCAATGGGTAGCCCGTTGGCTCCAGCTGTTTCAAATCTCTTCATGGAGAATTCTGAGGATTTTGCCATTGATACTGCGCCATTGAAGCCGAAGTGTTTCTTTCGATACGTTGACGACACGTTCGTCATTTGGCCACACGGACGCGAGAAACTAGACGAGTTTTTGGAACACCTCAATGGCATCAACAGTAATATCCAGTTCACCATGGAGGTGGAAAAAGATGATACATTGCACTTCCTCGACCTCCTTGTCCACCGTAAACGAAATGGGTGTCTTGGCCACAGCGTCTACAGAAAACTCACCCACACAGACCTGTACCTGCACACCACCAGCCATCATCATCCATCCAGCACAGAAGCGCACAGTATTACAAATGTTGGTGCATCGTGCAAGAGTAATATCAGACGACGATAACCTGCCCCATGAACTGAGCCACCTACGCAAGGTTTTCAGGAATAACGGCTACAGCGCCCATCAAGTGAAAGAAGTGATTTCTGGGAAATATCAGAATAAGACCACCGACGAAGAGCAAGAAAAGAAACTTGCTTTGCTACCATTCTGCGGCTCTGTGTCGGGAAAGATAAGCCGCTTCTTGAAAAGACAAGAACAAATCAATCTTCAGGCCTCCAACGAAAATCCGTCAATTACTGAGACAAGTTAAAGACGCAGTAGGTCTCAGAACACCTGGAGTCTACGAAATACCTTGTGAGTGTGGCCAGAAGTACATCGGACAAACAGAGCGTACTGTGGAACAACGAAAGAAAGAACATGAGAGGTATTATCACCTACGCTATCCAGAGAAATCTGCATTAGCTGAGCATGCGTTAGAAAACGGTCACCACTTAAAATTTGACGTTACCTCTGTCGTGACTCGCACTAACGGCTTCTGGGACAGTTTAATAAAGGAAGCTATAGAAATAAAAATTACCGCAAACACCCTGAATAGAGACGGTGGCTTGCAGCTCAGTGCTGCGTGGGATCCAGCGATCGCGCGGTTGAAGAGGGCACATCGAACGCCGACTCAAAACATGCCCATATATGGCAGTCACGGGCACCAGTGACGTCACAGGCGGCAGCTAGCGTATAAAATAGCGCACCAACAGCCCACTGGCAGTCATAACACTTGACAATGGCCAAGAAATGCTTGGCCGAAAGCTCATGTAGTTTTAAGCAATTGACGCGGTTGGAAACCCGAGAACATTTTACTCGAGTCAAGGATGTTTAAAAAACTGTATGCTGACAGCAATGTATGCTGCTAAAAGCGCACCGAAACTTAAAGGACTGGTTAAATCACTCCGGGTTCTGCCGACATCCAAGATGTCAGGCGTAATTATCCGCTTCCTCGATGCTGCCCTCTCAGGTCTGTCAGCAGTGGGTTCACTGGCTGCTGGTGCTGCAGCTATAGCCAGAAGAGTCGAGAACACACAGAGCTCCCAGGAAGAGCAGCTAGAGGAAGCAAGAAGACATAGCCGCATGGTGGAGGCAGCGGTCATAGGAAGAAGATTATACGTAAAACCATACAAGAACTAGGTCTCTTCATAAATAAAAAGAAAAGCCCGTTAGCTTTCCTACTGAATAGGTAGCTTACAAATGCATATCTGCTCAAGATTTTCCGGAAAAAATTCAGCATTCCAAGGTTCTGCACTGTGTTTATGCGGGATACAGTACCGAAGACTATGTGTAAATCCAGAAAATGTAGAACGGCAAATTTTGATGTCCCGGGGGGGGGGGGGGGGGGGGCAGGAACGCACTGAGTGGCAAATGTTAAGAAAAATACAAATAGCGTCTACTATTTCGACTCATTTGGAGATCTGCAGCCACTAGAAGAGTTACAACGATACTTCACAGACAGAAGACGAATGTCCTACGATTCTCATCGCTACCAAGACTTTAATACTCACCTGTGTGGGCATGAGTGCATCATGTTCCTCCTAAAGTTAACGACGGAGCGTATATAAGGAGGTGCATTAAGCACCCACTCGTCAGTTAAGGTTCAGAGGTAATGTCGTATACTCTGACATAAAAAGAACGATCGTCGGTGTTACGCATGAATTACTTCCCACCGACTGATTTAAGCAATGGAGAGTGGAGTATTGCGCTGATTGGGCTGGAGACATCCACCAGTATATCAGACATTACAGAGGCTAACAATAAGCTTCATCCGGAAATCAATGGTAGAAAAGACGTTGTGGCAAAAAAGATTCTGGTCCATAAGATACTGATGGTTTAAGCGACGTTCTAAAACGGTCTGGGAGAGGAATTGTGCTACATGTAAATCTAAAACAAGGACACCGATGGAAGCACTGACTTCAAACAAAAATGTTCAACAAGACAAATACTGGCTTCCACAATAGGACAGGTTCTCAAGAAGGACCCTAATAATTTTTACAGATCACACCAGTCGGTGGATATATTTTCTGTCAGTATAATATGTGTTAAGTATAATATTGCAACAACTCCCATTTCAACGACAGATTGATTCATACCATATATGGATTATTACCATCAGTTGGAGTGGTTATAAGTTCGATGAGAGCCCTACCAACACTATAGACCTCCCAGAAACAGTTCGGACTTGAACTATTTGGAGCTGCATATTGTGGACCACGATAATCAGATTGCTGACTTCCAAGGTGACGAAATCATTGTATGACTACATCTAAAGAGGAACCAGCAGTGACATAAAATGTGCAGAGACCTTCAACCAGTCAGGGCCGGCAGCTGCAGTGACCTTCAACCAGCTGGGACTTGTCGAAGGCAGAAGAGACGACGATGACCTTCAACTTGCTGGACCAGAAACGACAGTGACCTTCAACCAGTCACGACACGCAACAGCCTCCAGCTTCTCAGCGTCTGCATATTGTCAAAGAAGACAGGAAAGGGCGGGGGGTAAAGTATAAAACCACCACACACAATTCACAGTGCAGCACTTCACAGCACAGTAGCAACGTGATAAGATGTGCGAACTACAGGTTTCTTAAATCATTAAATCTGGAACCTTGCAATGATGTCGTCTGATATAACTAGACCGGTAGAATATCATGAGTGTATTATATGTCAGGAATACTTCTTGCATAAATTTTGTACTTCAACCACATTTAACAAGAATGACGAAATTAGGATTGTAATCCAACACCAAGACGCTTTAATCCTGCGATGCAAGAGTTTCATATAGCTTGATGGACCATTTATGAGAAGGGATGGTACTGGTACAGTGTCCTCTAACTTTACATGTAATACTTCAGAGTTCTTCTTTTATAAATTATGATGTGAACGTAACAGAATCAAGATCGACTATACGCACAATGTAGGCACAGCATCAGTTCTGAAGACATATGTGTCTACTTCACTCTCAGATCTGAATGAATTAGAAAATGCCCGATGGTTGATAGACAAGCCAGTGGGTACAGCAGTGGAGGCGCACAGGAGATTTATTGCGTGTATTTCTGCGCTTCTTATTATGAGAAGGGAGGAGCATCTCTACAAATTCCACGGATCTTGAACTTGGTCAGGTGATTGGGTGTCACTGGTGTCATACGTCTGTACACGAGATTTCCACACTCCTAAACATGTGATAGTCAAGTGGAAAAATGAAAAGGACACGTACAACACAAAAGCGTCCAGGCCGATCTCGTCTGTTGACTGACAGAGACGCCGACAGATGGAAATGTGTGGTAAGGACAATGGGACCAAACTGCTGAGGTCATCGGTCCCTAGGCTTACACACTACTTAATCTAACTTAAACTAACTTACCCTAAGGAAAACACACACACCCATGCCAGAGGGAGGTCTCGAACCTCCAATTGTGGGGCCGCGCGAACCGTGACAAGACGCCCTTGACCACAGGGCTACCCCACGCGGCGCCGGACAATTGATGAGACGGTCGTAATGTGTAATAGGCAGACATCTATCCAAACCATCACACAGGAACTCCAAACGGTATCAGGATCCACTGCAAGTACTATGACAGTTAGGCGGGAGGTGAGAAAACTTCGATTTCATGGTCGAGCAGCTGCTCATGAGCCACACATCACGCCGGTAAATGCCAAACGACACTTCACTTGGCGTAAGGAGCGTAAACATTGGACGACTGAACAGTGGAAAAACGTTGTGTTGAGTGAAGAATCACGGTACACATTGTGGCGATCCAATGACAGGGTGTGGGTATGGCGAATGCCCGGTGAACGTCATCTGCCAGCAATTGTAGTGCCAACTGTAAAATTCAAAGGCGGTGGTGTTATGGTGTGGTCGTGTTTTTCATGGATGGGGCTTGCACCCCTTGTTGTTTTGCGTGGCACTGTCACACCACAGAACTACACTGATATTTTAAGCACCTTCTTGCTTCCCACTGTTGAAGAGCAATTCTGGGATGACGACTGCATTTTTTAACACTAACGAGCACCTGTTCATAATGCATGGTTATATGATAATAACATCACTGTAATGGACTGGCCTGCACAGAGTCCTTACTTGAATCCTATAGAATACCTTTGAGATGTTTTGGAACGCCGACTTCTTGCCAGCCCTCCCAGACCGATATCGATACCTCTCCTCAGTGCAGCACTCCGTGAAGAACGGGCTGCCATCCCCCAAGAAACCTTCCAGCACCTGATTGAACGCTTGCCTGCAAGAGTGGAAGCTGTCATCAACACTAAGGGTGGGCCAACACCATACTGAATTCCAGCATTTCCGATGGAGGGCGCTACGAACTTGTAAGTCATTTTCAGCCAGGTGACTGGATACTGGTGATGACATAGCGTATATGCACACTTTGGCAAAGTCCCCACGGACCTCTCGCTCGGTGAAATGAAGCATGCCAGCATTTGTCAAAAGCTCGAAGTTGACTTTCGTTTTCTTGAACATGACGTCCCAAGACAACCCTGTTGCTGTGGAATAGAAGACAGCGTAGAGAGTATGTGGTCATCCATACACTCCAGAATTTCTCGAAAACGTCCACTAGCAAACGTACGCCAATGACAGTGACTGCGTGTGAGATCGCTCTCTAAGTTTTTATATATTTTTAGGTTTCAGATACATATTTTAACGGTTTTTGTGCAGGAATTTTCCCATGAGTGATACCGCAAACCCCACCTATGCTGTCACCTAGAAGCTTTGCCAACCTTCCCTTCCCATACCAGTTGAGGTGCAGGCCATGTCTAGTGAAACCCGTCCTGCTGATAGACTCCACCGACACCACTGAAATGTGACCCATGCTTTCTGTTATCAGCGCACCCCCAAGTCTCATGATATTACGCCTGACGGCTGTATTAAGATGAGGCCGATCGTGACGCTGCAACAGTTCCACGAAATGCACATTCGTGTTGCCAGTCTGAGTGGCTATCTTTTCCAGGTCAGCATCTACGTCATACTCCCCATCCCTATCAATACTATTACCAGCCCCACCCACAATCACTACCTGATCCTCTTTAGTAAAACGCCTACATAACCCCCCTATGTTAACAGTCACCTGAGCCAACCCTGCATTAGGCTTCACGATGCTGGTGACCTGGTACTCACTCCCCAGCACTTCCTGCAACTGCTGGCCTACACCTCTGCCATGAGAACTACCTAACAGCAGAACCTTCTTCTTCCTCTTCGACTTTGTGACTGTTCTAGGCACAGTAACTACTGAGGTCTGCTGCATACTTCCTATATCTACAGCTACTAGAGGTTCCTCTCCACTAGACTCTGACAGTTGGTCATACCTATTGTAAACACCCATAGTAAAACTATCTGAAAATCTTCTTCTCCTAGCAGATCTCTTGCCAACAGCCAGTTCCCATTCCCCAACCTCCTTCTCCCTCCTCATCCTATCTAGCTCCTCCTGTGCGTTTTTCAACTGCACCTGAAGGGCACAGATCTTACGCTCCTGCTCCTCTATCAACTTACTCTTGCTACATAACCTGCAGTTCCAGGAGAGGATCTCACCAGAATGCCCACTGGCTTCCCCACTGCATTCCCCCCAGTGAAAATACTTCGAACAAGTCTCACACCGCAATCCACTACTCAGGGACCTACGGCAAAGCCCACACTTCTCACTCATGGTAAAATTTTACTTTTCCTAAGTTCCACAACTACAATAAGAAGATGTTAAAAACCTGACTACAATAATCGGAAACTTACTCTACAAGGGAAGTAACTACTATTATTAACAGTATTAATAAAGAACAAATGTGAATATAGCAAAAGACTAATACAGAAAGAGAATCAAACGCCTAATGACACAAAAACGAAGCTGAAAACAGTTCCCAAAAGGTTATTCTGAAATTATTTCACCAGGAAATACAAAAAAACACCGGTTGAAGACTACTAAGGTTCCTAAATAAACCACTATACACAAACAATTAATTATTACTTAGCTTTCGCTGCAACTGGTCAGCGCGGAATGTAAACACAGGTAAGAGGTTACGTTGCTCGATACGAAACAGTCACAAATATCAGGTCACAACACAAGAAAGGCAGAGATGAATGAAGAAACCACTAATAAGTCACTTGTATAGTAAATATTATCACAAAAACCGTTAAAATGTGTATCTGAAACCTAAAAATATATAAACACTTAGAGAGCGATCTCACACGCAGTCACTGTCATTGGCGTACGTTTGCTAGTGGACGTTTTCGAGAAATTCTGGAGTGTATGGATGACCACATACTCTCTACCCTGTCTTCTATTCCACAGCAACAGGGTTGTCTTGGGACGCCACGTTCAAGAAAACGAAAGTCAACATCGAGCTTTTGACAAATGCTGGCATGCTTCATTTCACCGAGCGAGAGGTCCGTGGGGACTTTGCCAAAGTGTGCATATACACTATGTGATCAACAGTATCCAGACACCTGGCTGAAAATGACTTACAAGTTCGTAGCGTCCTCCCTCTATTGGCTGGGTCATAGACATACATATGAACGTCGACGTGCATCACTTGGCTGAGTGCGTTATCTGAGCCTTTAAGTTTCATCTCAGAAAATTTGTCTCGTAAACTGATAAAGGCGAAATCTTCAAACCACGTAGCAATTGAGGTGGTCTGCGATACCACTCCATTTCTCCATCAACTGCAGATGATGCTGATCTCCTGTGCAGTACCGCCTTGTTTGGCTGGATACATTACCTCGCAGCACAGTACCACACTGCAGGTAATTGAGAGATACCGTGGATAATTGATAAGATGAGTGAGCTATTTGAGGGGAAGACATGCTTTCATAAATGCTACTGGGTCTTTGTATCCCCTGTTGGGTTTTCAGTTCGCAAGAACGAGTTTCGCTCATCAAAAGCGTCCTCAATCACCACAGCTGCGGCATAACATTACTAACCTGGCGCTGATCATTGTTAGGATTGGAGAGGGAGCTGCCAACCATAGAAACATATATACATATAAATAATCTATTTGTTGAAACTTCCTGGCAGATTAAAACTGTGTGCCGGACCGAGACTCGAACTCGGGACCTTTGCCTTTCGGAGGCAACTGCTCTACCAACTGAGCTACCCACGCACGACCTACGCCCCGTCCTCACAGCTTTACTTCAGCCAGTACCTCGACTGCTAACTTCCAAACTTTACAGAAGCTCTCCTGCGAACCTTGCAGAACTAGCACTCCTGAAAGAAAGGATATTGCGGAGACGTGGCTTAGCCAGAGCCTGGGGGATGTTTCCAGAATGAGTTTTTCACTCTGCAGCGGTTTGTGCGCTGGTATGATACTTCCTGGCAGATTAAAACTGTGTGCTGGACAGAGACTCGAACTCGGGACCTAATTCACTATGCATTACGTTTCGCTTTTCGTAGTTCAACTGTTGTTATTTCTGAACAGTGTTGTGAGATGTGAGACGGCATCAGATATCGAGTTGGAACGAAGTGAAAATACCAAGAATCTTTTATTTCCGCAAGTGTCTGTTGTTTTTAATTTTGAGAAGGTTTTCAAAGGACCATTAATGGGAACAAAACGCGAGGCATACATCGTTTACTTGATTATTTCTGCATGGATGTAAGTATTTCTATGGTGGTTTGATGAAATGGCCTGTGCGTAACAGTGCTGTTGATGATAATGATATTGAAACCATTTTGTATTTCCTTTGATTAGAGTTACAATACTATGAAAACGTATAAGCAAAAAAATGGTACAACTTAATACACAACTAAATATGTAACTTTACCACACAACTGACTTACTTGCTTAAGAAAAGGACCTTATTCTACGAATCGCTGGCCATGTGCAGCCATGCACTTGTTTGGGTAGCAGTCGTAGGAGCCTGCCACAGGAGGTATGCCAGTCGGCATTGCGCCATCAGTTGAACTAACATGCAGTGGCGGCAGGAACGTTGGGACACTAGCAGTGGTGGCGTGCGATTTATTTAGATTGAAGGGCGGCAACTGTTTCGTGCAATGCGTTAGAGGGATATTACCAACTTTATTTAGCTGTTGTTTTTCACGACAGGGCAATTTACAAGTGGCGAGCATTTTTACTTTCACAACATGCTATTTTGTATGTGTAGAGCAGTTTATGGTTTTGTTTGACTATTGTTTTTTAGCGCTGTGTAGTTAGGACAATGTTCATGATGTTTTTCTCGTGATATATGGTTTTATACTGTGACCATTTCGTCGATGTTTTTCGATGTGTGCGTGTTTTCACACCTGTACAGATGAAGTTTTTATATCTGTAACAAACAGTGAGTTATTGGAACAGGTGTTTTCTTCGTTGAAGTTTTTTGGATTTTTTCTATGTGTAGTTCGAAGTTTTTCGATACGTAGGCGAGATTATGTTCTTTCTAAGTTGCCGATTTTTGGGCATTTTTCTATGAGTGGACAATCGTTTTTTCACAAGAGAGTTTTTTTATTGTACTGATAATTTTAAGCAGTTGTGTTTATTTGAATTTCAAGCAGCAATGCTGTAGGGTAACTGTCAGTTCGACTTTCCGACCAAAATTAAGAAAATTCTTCCAGTGGGATAATATACCCATAAATAAATGAATAAATAGAGTATCTTACGTTTTTCCTATCCAGCATCTCAGCACAGACTGAGTCTTTTTACAGCCAATTCACAACTGAGGGAAAGATGATGAGGTGGGGAAGGAGAGGGGGGATGAGAGAGGGAAGGAGAAATGGGGGAGGGGGAGGAGTCTGGGTGATGACATTATTATTGCGACATTGCTGCCTCTAACCCCCATGGAAGAGAGGTGGGAGGACCACCCAAGGAAAGGTGACATCTTGAATAAATTTTGTCAACAAAGTAGACTCTGCTGCAACGAACATTATTCCATTATTACTGTATGTTCTGACCTTTTATATGTCATTGTAAGTACATTTATGTAAATGATGAAATTACAATGCAAGAATTTCTATAGTAAGATCACTTTTATGTCTGATGTTATGTCGTTAAATTATGTAATCTGCTAGGTATTGTAGCCAATAGACTTCACGGTAATCTTGTTGCTGATACATGCGATAAAATGTTCTGAAACTTGTTAACTAAACAAGATGAGCATTGAGAGATAAATAATCTCTGTGGATATGTCATGAACTATTTATTAAGACTGGGCTTTGAGGTTATCTCCTCCAACAAAGTCGTTACTCGGATGCTTCCATTGCTCCAGTTCCTAATCAGTATGAATGGTGTTCATCAAAAACCATGGTTAGTATTTGATTTTCAGGGCGTCGCAGGAGAAATGGTCAATATTCAGGGATATGACAGGAACAATCATTTGAAGCAAAAAACTTGATGTGGACATATGCCCTATTTCGAATGTTTCCGTGGTCGAATACATTTAAAATACATTGTTATTTATTTTCTGTGTTATTCCTTACATTGTTAGGTTTATACACGAACTCATATAGACCGTCACTAAACATTACGACTTGCTTTTTACAAAGTATCAATTACAAAACATTCATTTTTAACACATTCACCGCCTAGCGTTATCATACACATCACATTACAGCTGTTTTACAGTTTACAATGAATGTTCGAACATCCCACCGTCAACTTCAATGCACTTATGCACTCTTGGGAGAACATTTTGTGTGGCTTGTCTAAATGCCACCGCACGTTCGCTAATGAGGGCAGCAGCGTCCGTGATAGGACCAAGCAACTCATCTCGCATATTCACCTTTCGTTTGTGCACTTCAATCTTAATCCAACTCCATAAACGAAAGTCTTATGGTGGAATGTGTAGAGAGCTTGGTGGCCACTTAACTGTACTACCATGACCAATCCAGTGATTAGGATAATTACAGTTGAAGTGTTCCCTCACACGTCTAGTACAATGTGGAGGGGCTCCGTCATGCTGGAAGAACGTCCTGAAGCTGCTAAACAACGGCTTTTCCAGAAAACGCAAGTAATTCGGTCCCATAAGCAATTCTAGAACAAAAACCCAAAGAAGTTGTGTGGGTAATGCACATGCGTGCACGGAACTAGCCCCGAAACAAATGTTCATTAACAATGTTCCCTCTTGGAAACCACTCAGAATAGGGAATATGTCCATACGAAGTTTTTGCTTCAAATGAGCGTTCCTGTCACATGGCTGAATACTGGTCATTCCTCCTGGGAATCCCCGTACGTTAGTCATAATTTAGTTGCCTTCTTTAGAACGAGAAAGCAAGAAGTCGTCTGATAGCAAAGAGCAACGTTTATTGGGCGTGTTCCTCAGGGGTGTGACCATTGTGTAAGAATGAAGAAATAAAATGTTACCTCCATTAAGGACAATTCAGAAATTTCCGATGCCAGTATTGGCGTTCGGAACAGAAATATCTGTTAACTGTAACGGTAACATTCACAGATACTAACAAATTAATATCGCCGCTTGCAGATCTGGGATTTCTTATGTTGTTAGTTTTTACAGGCGACTTCGAGGTCAAGCTGTTGACAAATTGACGGAAGCCCGATCCAGTTACCTTATACAAACAGAACACGTATTTTGTCTTGTACTATCCAGCTATGTAGAAACTGAGAAATAGAAAGTGCATGATTTATTGTTTTGTCTGCCTAGGATTCATGATTACGATACGGAAACCCTCATTATGGTAAGGAGTTTCACTTTGTGATTGTATTGAAAAGCTGGAAGTCACAACTCAACTGACAAATACTTGTCCATTTACTCCTGAATTTCTCTACGATAAGTATTCAGCTGTTTCATTCGTAAAAATCTGACAGAGTCCTCCGCTAATTCAAGAAGACGTGTATCATAATATTAACTAAATTTTCACGCAGTTCAGTGGGCTTCTTTAAAAAGAGGTGGGTCAAGAAGTGGTCTGATGGCAAATAGTGTAACGTTTATTGGACTTTTTACGTGAGTCGGGCCATTTTGTAAAAATGAAGAAAAATGTTACACCTGGTACGAAAGGCTGATAAATTTTAAATGTCTTTAGTCAGCACAGAGGCTTAGGGAATGCTCATAACGCTGTAAGTATAGTAAAGGTAATACAAGACCACAATGACAGATTAATTAGAGTGTGGGACATTAAGTGGGACCCAACTTGGCACACTGGACTCGCATTCGGGAGGACGACGGTTCAATCCCGCGTCCGGCCATCCTGATTTAGGTTTTCCGTGATTTCCCTAAATCACTCCAGGCAAATGCCGGGATGGTTCCTCTGAAAGGGCACGGCCGACTTCCTTCCCAATCCTTCCCTAGTCCGATGAGACCGATGACCACGCTGTCTGGTCTCCTTCCCCAAACCAACCCACCAACCCAACTTGGCAGACAGACCAGAATTAGAAGATCGTTGTGTGTAATGATCTGACATCAAGCAGTGCGACAAATTACGTTTTGAAATTTCCTAATGAAACACACGTTAATGGAACCTGCGCAGCGTTAACTGCATATTAGTAATTACAGAATCATTGTAAGAGAGTTGAGCTCTTTAGATCAAGCGATGGAGAGACAAAGAGAGTGTGAGTTTAAGACAAAGAAGGGATAGAGAGGGACGGGGAGAGAGAGAGGGGAGGAGGAGGAGAAATTAGGGGGGGGGGGGGGTAGAGGGGAAGAGAGAAAGAGGGGGGCAAGAGGGAATTTCCTTCTCACCGTTGACGATAAAGGTGCGCTTGTCGCGTTTCTCTGTCGTGTGTTTGAGTGACGCATAGGATTTATAAATGAGTTAGTCCTCAGAAGAATTTCTATAACGTTTATGTCACTCTTTCAAAGATAGCTTACATTATATTTATTTATATTTTGGTATAATAAATATTCCAGTCTTACGTCTAGAACAGAATCAGAGAATTCACTGAAAAATGTACATCAGGGAAAGTTCATTTATATAGTTATAAGAGACAATAATTCTCGTAAATTGATTCATTACCAATACATGATCAGGACTATTAAACCGAGGAGGAAAATATGTTGCTCAGAGATGGTGTGTAGCGTAAAAGAAAAGGTTTCGACATAATCGATGTGCTTCTCTCCGCAACGAGGCAGTGAAATGAGATCGGGAACAGGAGCGTATAATGCTAAACGAATCCGACATTTAAAACGAAATTAATAATTTAATTACTATATTCCTTATGTCTTATTCAATGAAGTCAAAGGCATCGAGCATAAAGCACACCGTAGAACCTGTGATATGTAAACACATCATAAACTTTTTACAACTGATACAGCGTTATTATTTTTATATATGTATTCTGCTTTGTATTATATTGAGCTCTATCTGCATCTTCCATTATTTTACTCGGTGTTCATAGTTTATTTCCTAAAGAACGCTAACTCTGCGAGGCGGCTTCGTAATGTAATTGACTACAGAGTTGAAAATACCTTTCTTTACATTTAGATATAGACTGCTGTGCTATACAGAGCAAGGAGTTTCTGATTAGACAATTATCGTGATAACTTACTGAAATATCTGACAGCAAATTTCGTATTTTTTCGCATTTCTTCTGACAGTGTCCATTACGCACAACGTCAGATGCCTGTCTTGACATACCGTGTTTTACAAAATATTTGATAAAGTCAACATACGCAACTGAGTAACAAATTTATAGAATAAAAATACGCTTCAGTTGACAGCAATTTCTTAATTTATTGCACCACCGGCTTCGAAGCATGAAGTTTCAGCTTCAGGTCGGGTCAGACAGTCGGAGGAGGGGTGGGGGGAGGGGGAAGGGGGTTAACACCCACATAAAAAAAAGGCTTGGGAGTGTAGGACCAGCAGCAGCAGCGCCCACCTGGACAGCACGACACGGGAGTGTCGTGGGAACGTTGTCCAGGCGGGCGCTGCGGTTGCCGGTTCTACACTCTCACAAGTGGACAACTCAGTCTGCGGTTATCGATCCATAGGAAGTATATGATGTTAAAGCATTTACTAATCCATCCAAAGGCACTTGAAATACATGTCAGTAGCCGAAAAATATTGAAAATAGTGTTAATTTCAAGGTATGTCATCGAAATGCTAAGGCGCCACAAGGATAGAGCATTTATATTCCGAACGTATTTCTTGTCGGATCATTCTCTCTCACGCTCTCTCTCTTCTACCTTAATCGGTATTGCTAGAAGACTTAAGACGGTAAAATGTTTTTCCTAGACAAATCGTGTTTCAGCTGAGAGGACGAGAAGAAGAAAAAATACAACCAGAAAAAAAAAAAACAGCAGCGTATTGCGTAAGTTGCGCATTTGATGATTAAAACACACACATATAACTTTCTCAAGAGTGGTACCTTTTCTTTCTTTTTTGTTCTGTCTGGTTTGATGAGGTCCGCCACTAATTCCTCTTCCGCGCCGGCCGGCTTCTTCATCACACAATAGCACTTCCACCCTATGTCCTCAATTAGTTGTTGGAAGTATTCCAATCTCTATCTCTCCCTGCAATTCTTATCCTCTACAGCTCTTTGATATCTTATCAGATCTCTTGTCATAGCATTCCTTCTTCTCGTATGATGCTGTGCTCCAAACGTATATTCTCAGAAATGTCTTCCTCAAATTAAGGCCTAACTTGCTCACCAATATACTTCTACTGGCCGGGAACGTCCTCTTAGCCTGTGCTGTTCTGCTCGTTATCTTCGTGTTTTTCCTGTTTATTCTCAGTGCATATTTTGTACTCATTAGGCTACTCATTCAATTCAACACATTCCGTAATTTTTCTTCACTTTCACTGAGGATAACGATGCCATCATGGAATCTGATCATTGATATCTTTTTACTCTGAATTCTAATCGCATAACCGAGCGAGGTGGCGCAGTGGTTAGCACACTGGACTCGCATTCGGGAGGACGACGGTTCAATCCCGCGTCCGGCCATCCTGATTCAGGTTTTCCGTGATTTCTCCAAATCGCTCCAGGCAAATGCAGGGATGGTTCCTCCCCTGTCCTTCCCTAATCCGATGAGACCGATGACCTCGCCGTCTGATCTCCTCCCCCATACAACCCAACCCCAACCAAATCGCATAGTTGAACTTTTTTAAATTTTCGTCATTGCTTCTTCGATGTGTAAATTGAACTGCAGTGGCGAAACACTGGTTCATGGCGTTCCAGCCCTATTGCTCCTTCTTGATTCTTGCTTATATTGTATACACCATTACCCGTCTTTCCCCATAGCTTACACCTGTCACTTTTTTCTTCAGAATTTCGAACGTTTTGCACCATTTTCCATTGTTGCATGTTTTTGCTATGTCGACATATCCTATGAAGGTATCTTGATCACTCTTGCTTCTGACTATAGTGTCCAACGGGCACAATATTTCGGCGATCATACATGTCGCCATCATCAGGTGAACTGACGGACTGAGCTCCTGTGAACGTGCCGGCACGGAGATCCGTACGCTATGGCTGCTCAGAGGGAACTGGGTTCGGTCGCGGCGGCGGCCGATTTAAATACCCTCCGCCCGCGGCGCGCTCCCTCCGCCGTCCGCGCCCCGCGCCACGGTCGCGCGGTGGAACAGATTGCGACGGCGTCTGAGATGACGTCGGAGGGATGGCTCTGTCCGCCGTGGTCGTCACAACTATACGTTTGCTCGATTTACTCTTTATTAACCCGATCGCTGGTTCCCAAGCCTTGCTAAGAATATAGCCACAGTCACGGTTTATGAGGTCGTCATTGGTGCGAATTTCGATGGCCTCTCTAACAACCCTGTCCCAGTATCTCGACGTCTGTACCAGAATCCTCGTGCGGTCATATTCCATGGCGTGATTTTCCGACAAACAATGTTCAGCGACCGCCGACTTGCTCGGATACATCAGGCGAGTGTGCCTCTGGTGTTCACGGCATCGATCCTCGACGGTACGCATCGTCTGACCAATATACGACTTGCCACATTGACACGGAATCTGGTACACGCCGGCCTTCCTCAAACCGAGGTCATCTTTGGCGCTCCCCACCAGTGCACGAGTTTTATTTGGAGGACAAAACACAGCTCCGACCCGGTGTTTCTTCAGAATGCGAGCGATTTTCCCCGAGAGTGCGCCTGTGTATGGAATAAATGCAGTGCCTACCTCCTCCCTCGTGACTTCATCCATCTCAAGAGGTTGTGCTGCAGTGGTTGGGCGGAGAGCACGTTGAATCTGCCACTCTGAGTACCCATTTTTTCGAAATACAGTTCTCAGATGTTCCAATTCCTGGGGTAGACTCTCTGCGTCAGAGATAGTGCGCGCCCTATGTACTAGAGTTTTAAGTACCCCATTCCTCTGTGAAGGGTGGTGGCAGCTGTCTGCGTGCAAATACAGATCAGTGTGCGTAGTCTTCCGATACACCCCATGACCTAGGGTGCCGTCAGCCCTTCTCTTGACCAAGACGTCAAGGAAAGGTAATTTACCCTCCGTTTCAGTCTCCATAGTGAATTTGATGTTGGGGTGTATGGAGTTTAGATGTGTAAGGAAGTCAAGGAGTTTATCCATACCATGTGGCCAGATGACGAACGTGTCGTCCACGTAACGGAGGGTATTTAAATCGGCCGCCGCCGCGACCGAACCCAGTTCCCTCTGAGCAGCCATAGCGTACGGATCTCCGTGCCGGCACGTTCACAGGAGCTCAGTCCGTCAGTTCACCTGATGATGGCGACATGTATGATCGCCGAAATATTGTGCCCGTTGGACACTATAGACCGGCAGCACACCCGTGGATATTTTGACTATCAAATACGCCGGGAGAAACTCAAGAATCACACTCTTGCTTCTGTTATCAAGAGAAACATCAGAACTGTTTCTCTTTCGCCCGTGTTTTCTTAAAGCCAAGCTGATAGTCACCTAGCAGAGACTCACTTTTCTTTTACATTCTTGGCAGCAGCTTGGAAGTATGGACTGTTAAAGTGATTGTGCAATAGTTTTCGCGCTTATCTCGCCTCACTATCTTCAGGGTTGTGAGGTACATAATAGCACCAAAAATCATGTGGAACACTACCACTGGTTTCCAAGCCAAAAGGGTGCTGGGAAATTATTTGCTTTGTTACTTACGACCGCCATGTTTAATGCGGTCGCCTATAATTTTAAGCGTGTGCATGTGCTTTGTCTGGACCTACGCTATAAGAATATAAATTTCTGTTCCGCGCAGGTTGGTTGGTTGGTTTGGGGAAGGAGACCAGACAGCGTGGTCATCGGTCTCATCGGATTAGGGAAGGATTGGGAAGGAAGTCGGCCGTGCCCTTTCAGAGGAACCATCCCGGCATTTGCCTGGAGTGATTTAGGGAAATCACGGAAAACCTAAATCAGGATGGCCGGACGCGGGATTGAACCGTCGTCCTCCCGAATGCGAGTCCAGTGTCTAACCACTGCGCCACCCCGCTCGGTCCGCGCAGGTACATAAACTTGTATCAAGAGACTCAACAAACGATTCCGACCCATCTGTGGGAGTTTTTTTAGTAAAATTCTGGCTCAACGTGTATAGCCTCAGTTGTTTGTGCTACAGATGTCTCAGAAAACTGTTTCTGTTTCTTCATCTGTTTCATGGGTTTGTGTTTTGTAAGAACGGCTCCTAACGGATTACAGCCCTCCAGAACTATACAGCGTGGTCCATTGATAGTGACCGGGCTAAATATCTCACGAAATAAGCATCAAACGAAAAACCTACGAAGAAAGAAACTCGTCTAGCTTGAAGGGGGAAACCAGATGGCCCTATGGTTGGCCCGCTAGATGGCGCTGCCATATGTCAAACGGATATCAACTGCGTTTTTTAAAATAGGAATCCCCATTTTTATTACATATTCGTGTAGTACGTAGAGAAATATGAATGTTTTAGTTGGACCACTTTTTCCGCTTTGTGACAGATGGCGCTCTAATAGTCACAAACGTGTAAGTACGTGGTATCACGTAACATCCCGCGAGTGCGGACGGTATTTGCTCCGTGATACATTACCCGTGTTAAAATGGACCGTTTACCAATTGCGGAAAAGGTCGATATCGTGTTGATGTAGGGCTACTGTGATCAAAATGCCCAACGGGCGTGTGCTATGTATGCTGCTCGGTATCCTGGCAGACATCATCCAAATGCCCGGACCGTTCGCCGGATAGTTACGTTATTTAAAGAAACAGGAAGTGTTCAGCCACATGTGAAACGTCAACCACGACCTGCAACAAATGATGATGCCCAAGTAGATGTTTTAGCTGCTGTCACGGCTAATCCGCACATCAGTAGCAGACAAATTGCGCGAGAATCGGGAGTCTCAGAAACGTTGGTGTTGAGAATGCTACATCAACATCGATTGCAACCATACCATATTTCTATGCGCCAGCAATTGCATGGCGACAATTTTGAACGTCGTGTACAGTGCTGCCACTGGGCACAAGAGAAATTACGGGATGATGGCAGATATTTTGCACGCGTTCTATTTAGCGACGAAGCGTCATTCACCAACAACGGTAACGTAAACCGGCATAATATCCACTATTGGCCAACGGAAAATCCACGATGGCTGCGACAAATGGAACATCAGCGACCTTGGCGTGTTAATGTATGGTGTGGCATTATGGGAGGAGGGATAATTGGCCCCCATTTTATCGATGGCAATCTAAATGGTGCAATGTGTGCTCATTTCCTACGTAATGTTCTACCGATGTTACTACAAGATGTTTCACTGCATGACAGAACTGCGATGTACTTCCAACATGATGGATGTCCGGCACATAGCTCGGTGCGGTTGAAGCGGTATTGAATAGCGTATTTCATGACAGGTGGATTGGTCGTCGAAGCACCATACCGTGGCCCGCACGTTCACCGGATCTGACGTCCCCGGATTTCTTACTGTGAGGAAAGTTGAAGGATATTTGCTATCGTGATCCACCGACAACGCCTGACAACATGCGTCAGCATATTGGCAATGCATGTGCGAACATTACGAAAGGCGAACTACTCGCTGTTGAGAGGAATGTCGTTATACGTATTTCCAAATACATTGAGGTTGACGGACATAATTTTGAGCATTTATTGCATTAATGTGGTATTTAAAGGTAATCACGCTGTAACAGCATGCGTTCTCAGAACTGATAAGTTCACAAAGGTACATGTATCACATTGGAACAACCGAAATAAAATGTTCAAACGTACCTACGTTCAGTATTTTAATTTAAAAAACCTACCTGTTACCAACTGTTCGTCTAAAATTGTGAACCACATGTTTGTGACTATTACAGCGCCATCTGTCACATAGCGAAAAAAGTGGTCCAACTAAAACATTCATATTTCTTTACGTACTAGTCCTTTACGTACTAGTTCCTATTTAACAAAACGCAGTTGTTGGCCCAGGAGGCGCACTCCGCCTTGCCGCCGCTCGCCCCGCATACAAACGCCACTGGCTGCCGTTCCCGCATCTGCTCTACTGCCCGTCACCTCATGCTGTCAAAACACTCACAGGGCGGCTTTTGTACAGAACTACCTTATTTCCGATCGCAGGGTAAACTGAATACGTGTCGGGAGATGTTTCTCTCCGTGTGAGCCGGAAACTATCTCTGTTTCTGGTTACTTTTGTCGGAAAAAATAATTGGCGAGAGTTTTTTTGAGAACATTGTTTAGCAGATAATATATCACCTATACTTTTAGGATGGAAGCAAACTATCGCGAGAAAGGAAAGGAAGCTTGGGAAGTAATACTATCTGTTCCACAATTTTATTCACGTTTTTTGATGTTTTGATACAGAGAGATACGTCGACCAGTGCCGGTTAGTGCCGAATACAACAAGTTCAAGAAAATTTGTGTTTTATAGTTAGTATAATGCAGTGAGCGTGAAGACTAAATCCGTATCTACGTCGCCATTTCCAGTTAATAAGCCATCGTACGATGTGTGGTAAAGCGTGAGTTATACATGTGATACATATTACCCCTTCCCTATTCTATATGTGGATGGTTCGTGGGAAGGTAGATTGACGGGAACCCCCTTTATGACTTTCACTAATTTTGCAGATCTGGATGTTACGCGCTTTCGAAGAGGTAACCTATATCTTGACTACTTTTGGAACGTGTAATGGCTCTGAGCACTACGCGACTTAACTTCTGAGGTCATCAGTCGCCTAGAACTTAGAACTAATTAAACCTAACTTACGTAAGAACATCACACACATCCATGCCCGAGGCAGGATTCGAACCTACGACCGTAGCGGTCACCCGGTTCCAGACTGAAGCGCCTAGAACCGCACGGCCACACCGGCCGGCCTTGGAACGTGTACTCTCGAAAGGTCGTGAATAGGGGTTTCCGCGGCCCAAAGATCTACATCTACATACATACTCCGCAAGCCAGCGTGCGGTTCATGGAGGAAGGTACCCTTTACCACAACTAGTCGTTTACTTTCCTGTTCTACTCGTAGACAGTGCGAGGAGAAAACGACTGCTTATATGCTTCAGTGTGAGCCCTAGTTTCCCTTAACATCGTGATACCTGCATCAAATGTGTATTGGCTGCAGTAGGATCGTTCGGCAGTCAGCTTCAAATGGCGGTTGTTTAAATTTTCATGACAGTGTTACTCGAAAAGAAGGACGCCTTCCCTCCAGGGATTCCGATTTGAGTTCCGGTAAGATCTTTGTAATACTTGCGTGTTATTCAGATCTACTGGTAACAAATCTAGCAGCTCGCCCCTGAATTGCTTCGATATCTTCTTTCAGTCCGACCTGGTGCGGATCCCAAACACTCGAGCAGTACTCAAGGTCGCACGAGCGTCCTATATGCGGTCTTCTTTACAGGTGAACCACTCTTTCCTAAAATTCTCCCAATAAATCGCAGTCGACAATTCGCCTTCCTTAACACAGTTCTAACATGCTCGTTGCATTCCTGATTTAGTCCAGTGCATCACATGAAAGTCCAAGTTTTCTAAGAACTTGCAAAACCTGTGCAACTTTATAAAAGAGGATGCAAGTAAAAAATTTTTTCGAGTGGCGCAGTTGCTTTTCTAGGAGGAAGGGAACTGTTCATGAAGTGACACTTGACGGTCGATCATCAATTGGCATAAAGGCGGATAACATCGAGCAGGTGCGACTGACACTGGCAAAATCAACGACTATCTGAGAAATACGTGTACGAGAGACAGCTAATAGATGTGCGAGGAACAGGGAGGAATAGGCTGGTATTAATGCCATAATTCACGAAAATTAGTTAATGGAAGTAAGAATATGGTTAAACGTTCCATTGAGTACCAGGTAATTACAAGAAGAACTCAACGTCGGAATGTAGATTGATAAGGCAGGAAATTTCCTGAAAGAACAAGAGGTGGTTGATTGTTTCAAGGTAAGTAATAATCAACGATTGACTAAATCAGGGTAAGGAACTCAATGGAACATGAAAGGATAGGCATGAGAAATGAAATAGGGGACAGCAGAGGAAAAAAGGCAATGATCAGTAGAACTCCCTGTGGAATGGACGAAGCATTTAATCTAAATGACAAAAGGAGGAAATATAAGAGTCCAGCAAATGAATGAGGGAAAATGGAACACGCACATTTAAAAAATGAGATTGATGGGAGTTGTGAGCTAGCAAAGCGCGAATGACTAGTCGAGGAATCCAATGTTGTACAAGCATCAATCACCATAGAAAATACACAGTAGTTGGAAAAAATACGGAAACACTGCGAGAAATGCGCTCTTGAATGTAAATGCTGATGCTGGCCAAGCTTGCAAGTTGTGCTGTTGTGCTTGACCACGAAAGGCACCTGTGTAGTGTCCTCAATACGTTACGAGTGTCAATCACGGTCAGAACAGTGTTCTGTGTAGTTTTGAGCGCATTATGTCCGAGCTAAGTGAAGCAGAACGTGGGTGAACTGCTGTTGCTCGTTTGGCTGCTGCTTCTGAACCATGGTAACCGAAGCGTTTCAGGAGTCAGCGTCACAGATTTGTACAGCACACAGGGAAAGCGAAAAAGATCGTCTGCTATGTCGTAAAATGAACGTGAGTACATGCTGAGTGATCGTGACAGGCGGTCACTAAAAAATATGACGAGAGCTGAACTGAATGTCGCACTGAACTGAATGTCGCACTCGCGAACCCTGTCAGCTCCAAAACAACAAGATAGGCGCTCCATAAGCAGGGAATTGCACGCCTAGCTGGGATTTCAAAGCCACCCGTCAGTGACACAAATGCCCGTGACAAGAGAACGTTTTGCCGAAGCCTCAAAATCTGGACTATGGAGCAATGGATGAAAATCATTTGGTCGGAATTGTCTTGTTTCACACTGTTTCGTTACTTCCAGCCAGGAGCATGGCGGGGTTCCATGGTTATTCTCCAAGATCGCATTACTGCCAAGAATTAAGTCATCATTTTGGCTGATCATGTCCAACACCTGGTACAAAGTTTGTTCTTCATCAGTGGTGCCGTTAAAAGCTGTGGCTCGTTGTTTTCAGATTACTATTCCTTGCTGGAGGGGCTGTGGCTAAACCAGCAAGGTAAAACAGAGGCCACTACTTTCACCACATCGAGTGGATTTAGTGCTCACGTACTTACACTGAGCCGTGAACACTTACCAGTTTATCAATGGGGAATAATTGAACATGGTTACTACTGTTATCGGTGCCATGCGTGCAATGGTCGTGCCAGGCGCGCATTATTGAATCTTTATACTATCGTTAATGGCGCGAGACCTGCACGACCTTATAGCAACCGTTATGGTTCTGCATTATTCTGTTACACTAGGGGTGATTTCACGTAATGAAAGAGAGTGAATGTAAGATTAATGGACTCATTTATTAAACAGTTGAAAATTAAACAATAATACAACAAAATGGGGGTGGGAGAAGAAAGATTCGAGCTCACCAGCCTGCCCCAACGTAGGTTCATAACAAGCTACGATAGCAGGAGAAAAGGAATTTTAGTAACGATCGCCGAATTATCAAATAGAATCCCATTTAGTAAAGGAAGGGGTTGCAGGCGTGCAACGACCACCACGATGAATCAGCCAAAGACCAAGAAAGATGCTACTGTGCGTGAATCTCTAGGTGGCCTCCCGTACTAAAGGCATAAAACCCGAAACACGCGAAACTATTCACAGTGACCTATAAGGTTCCCGGTTCCCTCTGGGCCGCAGGGCGCGAATCTACAGTGCACGTCGGCGCTCATGCTTACCGAACTTCATCTCCTGGAAGCACCACTTCCGGTCTCCGGCACGGTCACACTAGAACTGAACTACTGTCCCCTGGTCCAGTAGCCACCCGCGGAAGGCGGTTGGCGCCTCCCGGCGAAAAACGGGCGCGCATCTGAACTGGCCAATCAGAGGGCCGGAATCTCACAGGGAGGTGACCTCGCGACGTTAAAATCGAGCAGAAATAGCGGTTACAAGGTTGGGGAACTGAAAACAGGAGTAACTTTGGTCACTGCTGAATGTTCAAACGATAACACGTGCTACCCTGACGATCGGAAAAGGGATGGGAAACGGGAAGCCATCATGGCTGCTAGGAAGACTGCTGCCCTCGCCCATAAATAAAGAAAATTTCTAGCGCCAAGCTCCTCTCACAGATCAGTGTGAGCCAAGCTGTAAAAATCGTCAAATAAATCAGGCAACCCATAGAAATTATTAATATTGCCTGAATTATTATTTTACCGAATACCAGAATGCTGGGATTAGAAATATGAAAACGAGTACTGAATGGTGAATGAAGTGCATGTCTTTCACCGTGTTCTAAGACGACAAGGCACTTGTTCACACAGCTAGTATCATCCAAGACTGATTTTGTGAGCACGAAGAGGAATTATCGCATCTCAATTGTCCACCACCGTCAACAGATCTCAACATTATTGATCTTTTGCGGTCAATTTTGGAGAAAAGGGTGCGTGATTGCTGTCCACCACCATCATCGTTACCTGAACTTTCTACTATTCTACGGGAGAAATGAGATGAGATTTCGTTTTAAACCACGCAGGACCTGCACTTATCCACGTCAAGAGGACTGGACGCTGTTTTGTATGCCAGCAGTTTACCTACAGCGTATCAGATATAGTAATGTGATTTAGCCTCTCGGTTATTTATTGCAGACTTGTGGATACAGTGTACAGTAGGACTAAAGAGAATACCACCAGCTCAGATGGAAAGCCAGTAATAATCAAAGAAGGGATGGCTGAAACGTGGGGGTATACACAGAGGACATATATAAGAGAAACAAACTTGGAGACGATATTATATAAATAGAATAAGTAAATGAATATAAGACAGGAGATATGATAATGCAAGAAGAATTTGAAAGGGTTCAGCAAAAAGTAATTCTCTGGGGTAGATGACATTCCCTCAGAACTATTGATATCCTTGGGAGAGCAAGCTACGACAAAACTATTCTCCTGGTGTACGAGATGTAGAAGATGGCTAGATACCCACAGACTTAAAAAGAACATAATAATTACAATTATGCCCGCATCTCGTGGTCGTGCGGTAGCGTTCTCGCTTCCCACGCCCGGGTTCCCGGGTTCGATTCCCGGCGGGGTCAGGGATTTTCTCTACCTCGTGATGGCTGGGTGTTGTGTGCTGTCCTTAGGTTAGTTAGGTTTAAGTAGTTCTAAGTTCTAGGGGACTTATGACCACAGCAGTTGAGTCCCATAGTGCTCAGAGCCATTTGAACCAATTACAATTACAATGAAGTCAAATGCTGGCTGGTGTGAATACCACCGAACTATCAGTTTAATAAGTCATGTTTGCAACGTTTTCGACGTGACGTTAAACACTAACCTCCTCCTCCTCTCCGAGATTTTGCACACTTCCTCTTCACCTGCCTCGCCGGCACAAAATAAAGTTCAAAAAATGTTAAAATGTGTGTGAAATCCTCAGGGACTAAACTGCTTAGGTCATCGGTTCCTAGACTTACACACTACTTAAACTAACTTATGCTAAGAACACCACATACACCCATGCCCGAGGGAGGACTCGAACCTCCGGCGGCAGTGGCCGCGCAGTTCGTGAAATGACGCCTCAAACTGCGCGCAGCGAAAATCAATTATGCTAGTAAAGTGTCGGGGTAAACACGTGAAGAAGAAAATCGTTTCTGTTTGGTGTGTGGCAAGACGAGTAGACATCAAAGAACTTTATGCTAGGAAGCACCATGGAGTGAGCACCCATCAATAGACCAAAATTGACAATACCTTAAGTTACGTCATTCCTGCAGAACCAAGGTACCCTTGTTTATTGGGTCGCAAAGATACACTCATTATACAGTCCAGTCAGTTTAACGTGATCACCTGTCAAACGCCTCAATAACCACCTTTTGCAGCTTGAACTGCTCCGAGACAGACTGTAAGAGGGTAAATGAATTTCCCGAAGGCACCGACGTTGATGTGAACACACGCCGACTGCAATGTCGTGGCCAACTGCGCAACATTTCTACACTACTGGCCATTACAATTGCTACACCTCGAAGATGACGTGCTACAGACGCGAAATTTAACCGACAGGAAGAAGATGCTGGGATATGCAAATGATTAGCTTTTCAGAGCATTCACACAAGGTTGGCGCCGGTGGCGACACCTACAACGTGCTCAGATGAGGAAAGTTTCCAACCGATATCTCATACACAAACAGCAGTTGACCGGCGTTGCCTGGTGAAACGTTGTTCTGATGCCTCGTGTAAGGTGGAGAAATGCGTACCATCACGTTTCCGACTTTGATAAAAGTCGGATTATAGCGTATCACGATTGCGGTTTATCGTATCGCGACATTGCTGCTCGCGTTGGTCGAGATCCAGTGACTGTTAGCAGAATATGGAATTGGTGGGTTCAGGAGGGTAATACGGAACGCCGTGCTGGATCCCAACGGCCTTGTGTCACTAGCTGTCGAGATTACAGGCATCTTATCCGCATGGCTGTAACGAATCGTGCAACGACGTCTCGATCCCTGAATCAACAGATGGTGACGTTTGCAAGACAACAACCATCTGCACGAACAGTTCGACGACGTTTGCAGCAGCATGGACTATCAGCTCGGACACCGTGGCTGCGGTTACCCTTGACGCTGCATCACAGACAGGAGCGCCTGCGATGGTGTACTCAACGACGAACCTGGGTGCACGAATGGCAAAACGTCATTTTTTCGGATGAATTCAGGTTCTGTTTACAGCATCATGACGGTCGAATCCGCGTTTGGCGACATCGCGGCGAACGCACATTGGAAGCGTGTATTCGTCATCTCCATACTGGCGTATCACCCGGCGTGATGGTATGGGGTGCCACTGGTTACACGTCTCCGTCACCTCTTGTTCGCATTGACGGCACTTTGAAGAGTGGACGTTACATTTCAGATGTGTTACGACCCGTGGCTCTACCCTTCATTCGATCCCTGCGAAACCCTACAATTCAGCAGGATAATGCACGATCGCATGTTTCAGGTCCAGTACGGGACTTTCTGGATACAGAAAATGTTCGACTGCTGCCCTGGCCAGCACATTCTCCATATCTCTCACCGATTGAAAGCATCTGGTCAATGGTGGTCGAGCAACTGGCTCGTCACAATACGTCAGTCACTACTCTTGATGAACTGTGGTATCGTGTTGAAGCTGCATGGGCAGCTGTACCTATTCACGCCATCCGAGCTCTGTTTGACTCAATGCCCAGGCGTATAAAGGCTGTTATTACGGCGAGAGGATGTTGTTCTAGGTACTGATTTCTCAGGATCTATGCACCCAAACTGCGTGAAAATGTAATCACTCGTCAGTTCTATTATAATATATTTGTCCAATAAATACCCGTTTATCATCTGCATTTCTTCTTGGTGTAGCAATTTTAATGGCCAGTAGTGTAGCTATGTTATGGATTCATGGCGCGAACACCCCGATTGAAGTGGTCCCACGGACTCTCCATTGGGTTTTAATCCATGAAGTTTGATGGCCAGAAGAATACGGTTAACTCAATCTGGAGCTCTTCGCACAACGCGCGTGCACTGCGAGCTGTGTGACACGTTGCACTGTGCTGCTGGTAGATGCCAACGTACCGAGAAAAAACAGACTGCATGTAGGGGTGTAAATGGTCTCGAAGGATAGATGCATACATGTGTTGATCCATTATACCTTCCAGAATGCTGGAATCGCTCAAGCAATGCCACAAAAACATTCCCCAGGCCATAACACTCCGACGATTATTTCAGGGTGTTTGCTTTTCGATGTTTCACGTCATACTCACGAACGACCATCTGTCCGATGAACTATAAAACGTGACTCATCCGAAACGGCCATCTGTCGTCAGTCAATAGACGTCCAGTTGTGGTACTGGCCTGCAAATTTCAGCCTCTGTCGTCGATGAACGGCAGTCAGTATGAGTGAATGAACAGGCGCCTGCTGCGGAGGCACATACATAAGAACCTTCGCTGAATTGTCGCTCAGGAGACACTGTTGGTAGCCTCTTCGCTTACTGCGTGGTCAGTTGCTCAACAGATACACGTATATTCGCTCGTACACATAGCAACCGTCCTTTATCCCTGTCCTCTATGGCCCGTGGTGCTCCACAGTTGGATAGCATCGTTTTGCCATACATGGTGTAGTTTAATCACGGTGGCACTCAAACAGTTTACAAACCAGGCCGTTTCGGAAATGATTCCACCCTTGCCCCGGAAGACAACGGTAGTGTCTTTTCCGATAAATCACTCCCCTTCCGCATCACGACAACGATGTCCACGTCCCGCCGACACGTTTTATACACCCTACGCTGCTGGTGCTATCATCTGTCGTCTGTGGGTGGTTACTGCACTTTGACGTCGGACGTAGGCGGTGGTCAACAAAGAATTTCAACAGGTCACCGTCCGCCCCCGGTAGCTGAGTGGTCAGCGCGACAGAATGTCAATCCTAAGGGCCCGATTTCGATTCCCGGCTGAGTCGGAGATTTTCTCCGCTCAGGTACTGGGTGTTGTGTTCTCCTACTCATCGTCATTTCACCCTCATCGACGCGCAAGTCACCAAAGTGGCGTCAAATCGAAAGACTTGCACCCGGCGAACGGTCTACCCGACGGGAGGCCCTAGTCACACGACATTTACATTTAACAGGTCACCGATCCGTCTCTATTTATGTTTCCACGAGTTAAACGTATCGCTCACCTGTATGTACCACAACGTAGGCTTGTAGGGTTCCGACTCCAGAGCCTGCTTTCCGAACTCATCTATACGATAATGGCAACCACTGAACAAACGTGTGAATAGCCGCGGAAGTGTTTCTTATGTTTACCGTTCGTAGTGACAGTACTCTGCCCGATACCGGACCTGTGCCATGCAGACGAGTTAGGGCCGGCAGGCAGGCGCTTCCGTGTGTTTAGGCGGTGTCCGGCGGCGCGCCATCGTTAGGCCGCGGACGACGGCCATAACTTGGTGAGCAGCGGACGCGACGCCCGCCCGGCGCCACTGGGACAGTAACGGCCCGTGATGATGGCCGTGGCGCCTCGTATAAAGCACTCACCTCTACTCATCCCAGCTCCCACTCTATCAGCTCTTTTCTGTCTTCCTTCAAACGGATACAAATGTCCGCCTAAATGGTTTTCTAAGAGCAGAAGCCAACTACCGGCTTAAATTGATACCAAGGATAACGATTTCATCTGAGCAAGATATGTATTACGAGACTCGGTACGATGGCAGCAACTTTGCGTGATTTTATTCCTGTGTGTACTACTGCCCAAAATATAAAAGTTACCATGGTCACGAGCATGACTGCAAAGCAAGGTAAATTTCGGCAAATATACACTCTAACACAAAAGGGAAAAAAAGACCAATCACGAAGGAATTATCCGATTGGGACTCAAATCGTTAGATGTGATGGATATGTACGGACAAACAAATGATTACAACGTCAGAAAAATCGGGGGATTTTTCATGAGAAAGAGTATCACAAACTGAACAAATCAATAGCGCGTTGGTCCTCCTCTGGCGACTATGCAAGCAGTTATTTGACTTGGAATTTGATTGGCAGAGTTGCTGGATGTCCTTCTGGACCATATAGTGTCAAATTCTGTCCAATTGGCACGTTAGATCGTCAAAATCCCGACCTGGTCGGAGGACCCTGGCAATAACGCTCCAAACGTTCTCATTTGGTGAGAGATCCAGCGACCTTGCTGGCTAAGATACCGTTTAGCAAGTGCGAAGGCAAGCAGTAGAAGCTCTCGTCGTGTGCGGGCGGGCATTATCTTGCTGAAATGTAAGCCTAGGATGGATTGGCATGAAGGGCAACAAAACTGACGTAGAAAATCGTTGACGTACCGCTGTTCTGTAAGGAAGCCGCTGATGACGACCAAATGGGTTTTGAAATGAAATGAAATTGCACCCCAGACCGCCACTCATGGTTGCCGGGCCCTATGACGAGCCCTATGATAACCTACCACTGTCTGGGACAACTCCAGACATGTCTTCGCTGGGCATCGGGGCTCACTGACTCATCACTGAAGACGATTCTACTCCAGTCAATGAGATTCCATGCCTAATGTGTACAGAGGTTAATGATAGTCGTCGCATGGGCCACCGTGAGCTCGGCTCCCTTTCTGTGAGCTATCTATTAATAGTCTTTGTAGTCATTGAAGTACCAGTTGCACGTCGGATCTATGACAATGATGAAGCTCTGAGTGCCTCTGCAACGATTATTTGTCCTCACGTTCTGTCGTCTCTCTAGGTCGACTACTTTCTTCGCTACGCTTTGTTTGTCCGTGGCTCACCCTCTCCTACCAACATCGTCGAGTAGTGGCATGGCTCCTATTCAAATCTGGAGCGATTCATCGATTACTCCAACTGGCTTGTTTGGCCCAACTACATGCACTTTCTCAAATGCTGACATCTGTTTATACTGTTTACGCATCTTTCTGGGAGGTATAGTTACTGTCCAACTGAGGACACGGACTGAAATTCCCCAGGGCTTTATACCCTGGTATTGACATCTCCCCTGTTTCCCAGTTTATTATCCTTCCCAGCTGAGGGGTGAAACTGCACTGTAGCGTCACACATTCATCCATCGACCGCTAAAGGTTACAGTTCAATTTTCCATTTTCCGCCGACAGCTGTGTGAATATCAATTTGTGACCCATTACATAAGTTAAAGGAATAGAGAGAGATATACATAACAACAGCAAATAAACAGACTCCAGGACACAATGCCTTCGATACTTTAGTACCACTTTACAAAAAATTGCTACTGAAGTTAGACCATACAGTGTAAGATTTGCTTTCTCCACCGACAATAAATTAGTTAATACAATACCACACAACACAAAAATCAGCAAAGATAAATTCTCCAACTCCGGTGTATACAACATGAAATGCAATCAACACCCCATACAGGAAGTCGACCAGACCGGACAAATCTTTTAAACTAGATTCAAAGAACACGTTAATGCATTTATATACAACACTCACAGTAAATATGCTGTATCTACACACATTCAGGACACAGGACATTCCTTTGATAAACAGAGGACACTAACAATACCTCACAAAATAAACAAAGGCCACAAACTCAATCTTCATGAATAAGTGGAAATTTTCACTCACAATAGAAAATACGGACCGAACACACTAAGTGAAAAAGCTGAGACAGTGGCAATGAGTTTCTTTAACAGCTTCGCAGATATAGTAGGTGATACACTGTATCTCTTTCCACAATCTACTTCCTGAGTGACTTTACTAAAAGATTAGCACAGTAAAGAAACAGTAAAAATTAGATTATGTTGATACTAAGTCTGAAATTGTTATATTTTTCGTTTTACAGTTAATTTTATTTGTGTCTTTACTGTCGTGTATTTGCAATAGCTATACTTTTAACAAGTCGTTGTAAATAATGAAACAATTTTGTAATTGTTATATGTGTCTATGGTCCACAGTGTAAGTTAGTAACGATTTCTAAGATGGTGGTCAAGTGCGCCAGTAAGCATTGCACCTGACAACTCGCCAAGACGTCGAGGGTCAAGTGAATGGAATAAGGAGAAACGTTCCGACGCGCGTGATGTAGTAATCCCCAATGGGATTTACAACGATGATGAAACATTAAGGTGATCACATGTCGAGGAAACGTTTTAAGGGAATGTTCCAGACAGATACTGAGTAGTGTCGTGCGGACGCAGAATCAGTTAAGAAGTACATAAAAAGTCTGCAGCAGTAGATTAGTAGTCAGCAATGAATATTCAATTTCAGTACCGAACACCCGGCGGGTGACGATGCTCCGCAGCAGCGCCAGATATAGCAATAGACACTTCAACTATGAAAAGATAGACTCTCGTGGACACCCAGCAACTGCAGGCTATGTAGCGTTTCAGTGTATTCATTGGAATAGTGCTGAACAACTATAAACTCTCGCTGTCTCGCAGAGATAGAATAGCGGAATTTCATTGAATAGCAGGAACAACTTACTGCTTGCTACTTATCTCTTGTACGGTAGGCAAAGTGGACTTTCAATACTGCCCGGTAATTAGCAGACCGAGTGACAGTTAAGAGCTCGTCTCTGATACAAATTCTTTCTAGTAATTGTTGAAAGCATCTGACATTCGGATAGAGGGTTTTGGTCCGACGCCTCACTAAACAACTGCGTTCGCTAGAACGATAAATTGGCTGGATTAGATTACAGAAAGTTTATAACTCTCGTGGAATTGGCAGAAACGGTTTGCTGAAGCAGTAAGTTATTAGCCAACTTGCTACTTCAGCTAACCATTCCTGCCATTCCACGAGAGTTACCAACTTTCTGTAACCTAATACCCTCCAACCAAGGAGATTTACTCCGTCTCATCATTGGTCACAAAAGAAAAAAAATCAAACTAAACATACATTGTTGTTAACGTCCTGATTGCACCACGCTGGTCACACCAAGTTTGGTGTAGTAAACATAGGCCAGGACGCGACGCATCGTCAACAAGTCTTCCTGTTTCACAACTGATAAACATGGCTGGTCTTTCATATGAAGGACATCGCGCCATACATCTGCCCCCATCTTCGATATTTTTACATTCTTCTGATTCAGACTAAGAATTTTTAATGGAATTTGACATGGATGAGTATAAGACACATTGATCATACTGCATCTTATACGCCTGCATTGACAACAATGTTACAGCAGGGTTTATAAATCGAAAAAGTTGGTTGTGTGCACTGTAATGGCACTTGGAAATCTTGAGGGAAGCACTGCTCGATACAATGACCATGTAGCATCTAGTGATGAATGTTTGTAATATTTCCTCCGTGATCTGACAATTCGAAGCAGTATAGGGACATGCAAATAAGTACCGAGAACATAATAGCACTGGAAACGTATTTTTGGAAAAAATGGGACTTAAAACGTTTTCTGTTCCCACTCTCCAAGTATCGAATGTGACGAAACTTGCAGACCGCGCAAGTTTAAATGAAAGCGAAAATACAATTTTGTACTAAGATTTAATGTTTGCACTAACAACATATCTTATCATTAATGTCAAAACCAAGTGTAGGTGAACGAAGCAGAAGTAAAGCACAGACAGTGCTGCGTGATGTTGTTAATCATGGTATGTATGAAATACATAGAAAGAGAAATCCAATCTCCTTCGTAAGCTGCTCTCCGCAGGATAAGATCCTAGGGAGGAGAAATGCCACCATAAACACTTCCATCCAGAACATTCCAGACTAAGAGCATAGGTTTCAGACTGTAAAAAGGAGCTAGGTTCTAAGTGCATTGATTTGTCTGCTGTTATTATTCCATGAGACGATCTCCGTGAGGTCAAGTGCTCTATGATGAAATCACCCTGTCCTCCGGCGGCATGCATTTCCTACCGTGGCCGTAGGAGTCATCGTCTAAAACGTTATCATGCAACATGGGAGATCTGAAGGTGCTTGTTATCGATTGTTGGTCTTGCAAATTCATCCAGCTGAAACTGTTTGAGTGGGTTATATATTTCGAATGGTTACCGTCTCGGAGTTGTAAGTGCTCGTGTTTTACGTATTTGTGTGTGTGTGTGTGTGTGTGTGTGTGTGTGTGTGTGTGTGTGTGTGTGTGTTTGTGTGTGTGTCAACGTACATATCTGTAAGCGATCAGAATCGCAGATTCTAAAGAGACAGTGTCAATAATAATACTAATAATAATGATAATAATACACGTCAATTAGCAACATATTTTACCATATTTTGTAAATTGCTGTGATGTATTTATCAGGCATCCAGATGCAATTATTTTCAGTTGTCTTTTCCTGCTTGAAGAAGACTGTTTGCAGATATTTTATTGGTCAACGAAGATACTGCTTGCGAAGTGCGAGTCTGTTTCAGAATGCCTGCGGTGAGACGTTCAAATGTTCAAATGTGTGTGACTTCCTAAAGGACCAAACTGCTTAGGTCATCAGTCCATAGACTTACTACTTAAACTAACTTATGGTAAGGACAACACACACATCAATGCCCGAGGGAGGTTCAAAATGGCTCTGAGCACTATGGGACTCAATTTCTGAGGTCATCAGTCCCCTAGAACTTAGAACTACTTAAACCTAACTATCCTAAGGACATCACACTCATCCATGCCCGAGGCAGGATTCGAACCTGCGCCCGCCGAGGAAGGACTCGAAGCTCCGGCGGGAGGGGTCTCTGCAGTGAGAGAATCAAAATATTCCACCAGAAGTTCTGACTACAATAGCTCTCGAAATCAAATTTCATCAAAGGTAAAAAATAACGGAAGAGGCACAAGATTAGCTGGTGAAATGAATTGGTCACGACCTCTGGAGAAACGCATTGTAATGTTAGTCTGGAACTGGAGAAGTGAAACTCGCATGTTCTCTAATTGGCGGGACCAATGGAGTAAAGGTCTCGGAAGAAATCGACACAGGATAGGATTATGAGGAAGAGAGGCGTGTGTAGCGGCGTGCGCTGACGAGCTCTCAGGATGCAGGCAATTAGTTATGGACAGCAGAGGAATATTTATACAGGCATGAGGCGCGCGGGGAGTGCTTTACGCGGCTCGCGGCACCTTCATTACGAGTCGTTACGACCTGTCTACCGCTGTCATTGCACGCCCTGTACCACACAGCCGCGTGTAATGACGGGTGTTTGCGGCTGGGGCACATGCCGGAGCTCAGTGCTAGCGGGCGCCTCTGCCGGCGCCGCTGGGAAGTTGAGCCGCCGCCTAGCAGAAACGAGTAGCAGCACCTGCTATTCAAAAAATGATTCAAATGGCTCTGAGCACTATGGGACTTAACTTCTGAGGTCATCAGTCCCCTAGAACTTAGAACTACTTAAACCTAACCAACCTAATGACATGACACACATCCATGCCCGAGGCAGGATTCGAACCTGCGACCGTAGCGGTCGCGCGGTTCCAGGCTGTAGCGCCTAGAACGCTCGGCCACTCCGGCCGGTCTTGCTATTCGGTTACATGCTGAAAGTGTTCTGCTCAGGATGTAGGTCCTCCTCGACATAGAAACCAGCAAAGGAAACACATAAAAAAGGTCTATCCACCTCATTTGAATACTCAAGCAATTTACCCCCACAATAGATAACCTATTAACAGAAGGAGCCCTAATCTTCGTCTGTCGATAGAAAATAGGAACGTCAACATCACAATCAAGTCTTTGCCCTTGCCAAAACTCACTTATGTTCAATGACCACGTGACCCCTCGTCCTCTATACCTTACCCCTCCACAAAGGTCCTCATTTACCAAAACGGAGTCACAGTCCTTTCATCCATATATATTTGCAAAGTCCTCCCACGAAACCTGAACGGACCTTTCCAGTCCAGCCTAGTAACTTATTTTATTCATATCCAATATCGTAGATGTATAATCACCATTCTACAAAATAGCTATCACTTTAAGAAACCACACATCCTCTTTAATGTGACCCTTACTACTTTTCCACACTTCATCTACGTTCAGGACATACCATACAACCACTTGCCGTCCTTTCCTTTTTCTTTTTTTAGAATTTCGTATCTCAAGCGGTAAAAGCGCAACGAAATTTATGTCACGTACTAAGGTTTATGATTTGTTGGCGATATATATATATATATATATATATATATATATATATATATATATAAGCCTGTACTTCAAGGCAATCACAAGATACGACCATTTATGTCACATGTTTTGATACTCGCAAACTCTCTCATAAAAACCTGTGGGATACGTCACGTTGACCTACAATCATAAAATTTGGCAGGGAGTAAGATTTAACGCTACAGGTAAAGTGAAAAACCCGAAAATTGTTGCTCTGTAATTACATCACAACAAAAATATATTACTTTGTCTTTTACTATTCGAATGTCTGTCCATCTATCAAGGCACCTTTTTCTCAGCAACAGGTCGACGTATCAAGCTGAAATTTATTTTACGTACTTAAGTCTACGCTCCTTTGGGGGTATAAAACATTTAAGCTTCTACGCCAGTGCTGTCATAAACTACAGCAATTTATGTCACGTATTTTGATATCTTGCGGCTTGTAATTACTCTTTCTCATTTGATTACAATAAATATAATAATTCAAACAATTGATATTGTGGATCCGATACAATCAATGTGGATAACAGACAAAAATCATAGAAATTCTCGCTTCCCGGTATGGATTAACTATCTGTATACATAATTAAATTTGTACTCAACCCTTAGTGCTGGAGTCCAAGCGATCTTATCTGGATTTTTTAATTTCCAGATGTGTGTCCGTCTCCAGACCACATTTCCAGCCACAAACCAGTGTCCTTCCTTCATCAAAATCCCTCACTTTATGTCTCCACAGAAACGATTTTGATGTTTTGATGTCCTTTCACAGAGCAGGCCCTTCAGTTGACATTGTACCCTATCTACCACTTCCTTCGTTCTCATCAGCATAATCAATAAGAGCAGCCACAACAAGCCCTTTTAAATTTTTAAATACTACTATATTATTGAACTACTCAAACTTTGAAACTAAACCGCAAACGGATTCACTTACTTATCATAGAGAGTCCAAAACGCGGAATTTTTCACGACAGGTAGTTCACTCTCGTCTTTGCGACTACAAGTAGCAGCAACAACAACAACAACAACAACAACAACAATAATAATATTAATGACAATAACAAATGTGATAATTCTTCTGAAATTAACGAAATTTACTTTCGCCTGTCAGTCACAAGAAGTATTTCATTTAACTGACAGTAATATCAAACTTAACTGCGAATGGTCCTATTTGGTGCGTGAGCGTATTGCCCTTGTGCTAGTAATACATCTGGAATTAAGGACTAATGCATTTCATCCAGGTAAAAGGCACGCGAATCAAACACATTCCACACTTATACCTTCTCTACTTTGGCCATAGTTTGCTATTTTTCCACCAAAATAACAAAAGCCATCAACTGATTTCAGTCTCTTATTTTCAAATATAATTCCTTCACAACCGCTTGATTTAATTCGAATACATCCCGGTCCCCTCGTTTTACTTTTCATGAAATTCGATTTATAAGGTAAAAATAAAGCTCTGTCCGAAAGTCGTCTCACACCTTGCCAGTGGTGTCAACAGATACGGTATACAGGAGCATGTGGTCAGGACTCCGCTCACCCTGACGTTTTCGATTTTTTCCGATACTAATCCGTCAAGTGGCTCCTCACGTAGCCACACGAGGCTGAGTACACCCCGCACCAGTCCTCCCACCAAGGAAAATCCCTGGCAGTACAGGGGACTGGAGTCTCCCAGATGGCGGTCACTCAACAATGAGTTCCCCGCGCACCAGCCCTCCCACCAAGGAGAACTCCTGGCAGTACCAGGAACAGATACTGAATCTCCCAGATGGTGGTCAGCCAACTATGAGTACCTCTTGCACCAGTCCTCCCACCAAGGAAAACCCCTGGCAGTACCAGGAACTGACATTTGGTCTCCTGGATGGCGGTCAGTCAACTAAGAGTACCTCTCACACCAGTCCTCTCACGAAGGAAAACTCCTGGCAGTACCAGAAACTGAAGGTGTGTCTCCCAAATGGCAGTCAGTCAACTATGAGTACACCCCGCACCAGTGCTCCCACCAAGGAAAGCCCCTGCAGTAGCAGGAATTGAAGTTTGGTCTCCCGGATGGCAGTCAGTCAACTATGAGGACCCCTCACACCCGTCACCAAGAAAAACGCCTGGTTGTACCGGGAACTGAATTTGAGTCTCCCAGATGGCGGTCAGTTAACGATGAGTAACCCCCGCACCAGTCCTTCCACCAAGAAAAGCCCCTGGCAGTACCGGAAATGAATTTCTGTTTCCCAGATGGTGGTGGGTCAACTGTGAGCACACCCTGCACAAGTCCTTGCGTGAAGGAAATCCCCTGGCAGTACTGGGAACTGAAGTCGGGTTTCCTCGATGGTGGTCATCAACTATGCTGACCCTTCAGCTACGGACCCGGAATGTATATCCCATTAGTATTCATTTTCAAGACTGTGAAGTAACGTGGATTTCATGGGCGGGAGACTGCTACAGGTAGATGGTGCCACCTTGTTGGAGAGATTACTTCTCTCCTTTCACATTGCCGTTTTGCTTCATGAAATGTGACGGTGGTGTCTTCATTGAAGGTGTCTGTGTGATGTGTATGCACTCACCAAGTTGTTGTACCTTGTTTGTGTTTTTGGTAGCAATGTAAGGGAACTGGGACAGAGTGAAACCCGATGATAACCCAAACCTTGACCCTTTAAAATTAACTTCCTAGTCGTTATGTTGTTACAGAGAGCTACAGATTTTGAAATGAGTCTAGATAGTATGTCAGCAAACCGGCACAAAGTTTTTGTTTAGCTGAAATGATCTTTAGAATAATCAAGGGGAAATCTGACACATTCAGTTTTAATGGATGTTTACAGCACCACCACAGTTCATCCATTTTTAAACAACCATTGGATCACGACATGATTAGCTACTTTCCTAAAACAACTGCAGCGTTCTACAAGGTGAGTACAGCATATTTCGATTCACTTCACAGGTGACCATTTTTCTCTGAAGAAGGTTGGTTTTATTCAGGATTCCACGCCACCACAGTATTCCTCATTCTTGTGGCTACAAAGCCCTATTTTTCAACATAATCTCTGTTCAATGCGATGGCCTTACGCCATCTTACTGGGACCGCCTGTGTGTCTGTATGATTTCACTGTACTGGCCGATGTCGGAGGCAAGGTCTTGCTGCATCAGTAACGTCCCCATCATCCATGTAGTGCTTCCCTCCACGGAGTGCATGGTTCGCGGGAAGAACGACTGTCTGAAAGCCTCCGTGCGCGCTCGAATCTCTCTAATTTTACATCTGTGATCTCCTCGGGAGGTATAAGTAGGGGGAAGCAATATATTCGATACCTCAACCAGAAACGCACCCTCTCGAAACCCGGACAGCAAGCTACACCGCGATACAGAGCGCCTCTCTCCCAGAGTCTGCCACTTGAGTTTACTAAACAGCTCCGTAACGCTATCACGCTTACCAAATAACCCTGTGACGAAACGCGCCGCTCTTCTTTGGATCTTCTCTATCTCCTCCGTCAACCCGACCTGGTACGGATCCCACAGTGATGAGCAATACTCAAGTATAGGTCGAACGAGTGTTTTGTAAGCCACCTCCTTTGCTGATGGACTAAATTTTCTAAGGACTCTCCCAATGAATCTTAACCTTGCACCCGCCTTACCAACAATTAATTTTATATGATCATTCCACTTCAAATCGTTCCGTACGCATACTCCCAGATATTTTACAGAAGTAACTGCTACCAGTGTTTGTTCCGCTATCATATAATCATACAATAAAGGATCCTTCTTTCTATGTATTCGCAATACATTACATTTGTCTATGTTAAGGGTCAGTTGCCACTCCCTGCACCAAGTGCCTATCCGCTGCAGATCTTCCTGCATTTCGCTGCAATTTTCTAATGCTGCAACTTCTCTGTATACTACAGCATCATCCGCGGAAAGCCGCATGGAACTTCCGACACTATCTACTATGTCATTTACACATATTGTGAAAAGCAATGGTCCCATAACACTCCCCTGTGGCACGCCAGAGGTTACTTTAACGTCTGTAGACGTCTCTCCATTGAGAACAACATGCTGTGTTCTGTTTGCTAAAAACTCTTCAATCCAGCCACGCAGCTGGTCTGATATTGCGTAGGCTCTTACTTTGTTTATCAGGTGACAGTGCGGAACTGTATCGAACGCTTTCCGGAAGTCAAGGAAAATGGCATCTACCTGGGAGCCTGTATCTAATATTTTCTAGGTTTCATGAACAAATAAAGCGAGTTGGGTCTCACGCGATCGCTGTTTCCGGAATCCATGTTGATTCCTACAGAGTAGATTCTGGATTTCCAGAAATGACATGATACGCGATCAAAAAACATGTTCTAAAATTCTACAACAGATCGACGTAAGAGATATAGGCCTATACATTTACGCATCTGCTCGACGACCCTTCTTGAAGACTGGGATTACCTGTGCTCTTTTCCAATCATTTGGAACCTTCCGTTCCTCTAGAGACTTGCGGTACACGGCTGTTAGAAGGGGGCAAGTTCTTTCGCGTACTGTGTGTAGAATCGAACTGGTATCCGGTCAGGTCCAGGAACAGTCCAGTGAAGTTTTGTGAGCTCTTCTCTGGTGCGCAGACTTATGTGAGGCCTTGCGCTATCATGGAGAAAAGAAGTTCGTTTGCATTTTCGTGGCTCCTCGTGACAATAACACGCTGAAGTTGTTGCTTCAATTTCCTGATGGTAGCGCAATACAATCCCGATGTGTTCGTTGTATCATGAGGGTGAACATCAAGCAGAATAACCTGTAAAGAGTCCCAGAAGACCGTCACCATGATTTTATCATGTTATGATGCGGCACTGAACATTTTTTCCGGAGGAGAGATGGTATGGGTCCCCTCCATGGACTGACGTTTTGTTCCTGGTTCGAAGTGATGAACCCATGTTTCAAAACCCGTGACAATCTTCGAAAAAAGTGTCACCATCAGTCTCGTAACGTGCAGGCAATTCCGCACAGATGGTCCGTTGTTCTTTACCGTCTTCTGTAAGACGGCGAGAAACCCAGTGGGCACACGTCTCTGAGTACACCAACTGGTGGACGAGTGTGTCAGCACACTACCAATTGAGACTGCCAGGTATGTGGCGAGGTGTTTGATTGTGATCCGTCGACCAAGTCGAATGGGAGTGTCCACACGTCCCATCATTGCAGAAGTCACAGCTGCGTTCGAGAGACCGGACAGGTTTTGGCCCCCTTATCGCGATGATGACATACGCCACTCTCGACGACTCACCGTGCTTACGTTCAATACCAGGTCTCCATAGACATTCTGCAAGCGCTTATGAATACATGTGATGCACTGGTTTTCCGCCAAAAGAAACTCAATGACAGCTCTCTGCTGGGAGGACACCTCCATGACACTCGTCAGTTTGAAGGCTACGTGTAGTGTCACCACCTATCAGAACTTCAGGAAAGTATAGGGGCTGAAGTGGGAATATTACACGATGACCCGCAGCAACTTCCTCATTTTTTCAACCGAAAGTGGCGGAGAGAAAAAGTGAATTGCATTACTTATTGAATGCTCCTCGTGACAATAAAATGATATTGCAGAACACTCCTAATTTTGTCTCTCATTTGCGGGGTGTGCAGGGGGCAGGGGGGCAAGATAGTAGAGGAGCCAGTGGAGTGGTAGTGGAGTGAGTGCTGGCTGGAGCCATTACCCTCGCCGACACCCAGCAACAAGTGCCGGCCAATCGGTCAGTGTCGTTGTCAGCACCGACGCGGCGTCCGGCATCGGGGCCAGTCAGTCCCGAGGGACGGACAGGAGAGAGCTGGTGGCCGGCCACTCTCCGGAGCACCGCACCTCGTGTGCTGCCGCCACCAGCAATGTGGGCGGCGGAGGAATGCAGTGGGATGGGCCGGCCGAGCCTCCTAATGGTCATGCGCCGGCCGTATTTATAACTATTATTCTCTCGATTCCTTTTATGCTATAGCACTGTTTCGAGCGCGGCTGGAACATCCCGATGGGGCGATACGTTTCTGACAAATGATGGATGCAGGCGTTACCGCTTTAAATTCGTTTCTGCGGCTCGTTTAATTAGAGTCGCCTATCAAAGGGACTGCCCGCTGCTGCGCCGCGACTGCAGCGGTGCCACCGGCTGCGGGCGGTCGGCGCGTACCAATCGGCGTCGCGGCTCGACGGCTAATAGTGCCACCTGCAGTTTGCCATTCTAGAGTATTCTCCAGCAGCGATGTTTTGTGAAGTGTCTCTGTCCTTACATTGACAGGGCATTTGCGAACTGAGAGGTACTACCAGTAATAGGCAAATGGTGATTAATATCTAGCCTGCCGTCGACGACGAGGCCATTAGAGACGCGCCACAGACTCTGACTGGGCAGGTACATGCGAGGGAAACCGGCCTTTTCGTTTGCATACCGGCATTTACATTAATTGATTTGGTGAAACTTCGAAAAGCTTAGATCTGGAGAATCCCCATGAGGCGTAGCGCCTTCGCATCGCTCCTGTCACTCGTTAGGACGATATCGTTACAGGCATGAGTCATCGACAGATGTCACCAGCTGACGTGGACCTGAGTTACAGAGCTGCACGTAGTTGTACTAGTAGGCGGCAGAGGTCAGCAGCTGACGGACAGTGCTAGCAGTCGTAGTCAAAACAACGTTGTTTGATTAATGTATTTGCATAATTATAATTGTTTTATATGTGTAGTAATTAGCAGTGTCAGTGTTGTATGACTGAAGAAGAACAGAAGTAAATCAAAATTGTTTTGTTTATTCACGAAGTACCAGTTAAACTATACAGGGGATTTACTATAATTAAATGTGCAGTCGGTTTATGGTACTCTAAATCGTGAGTAGAATTTCAGAAGGAGTAATTTTATATTTGATACTTTTCTAAATCTATTTATTTAGCAATTGCCATAGAAGAAATGTTTTACTATGATTGGTCATTGAAGTAAAGCGCGGGTTAGCGCGGGATAATACTGCAACCTGATTTGCTGTTTGTGATATCAGCCAATCAGAAAAATGCAGGCTCGCTCCAATCTATGCTGGGAACAAAGCCTTTGGTGTGATCTATGGATCGGGGCTGAGGGTTCGAACGAGTAACATCTCATTGAAAGCAGCTCCGACGAAAGTACTGTAAAATCGCGGAAAAATGCTAATTACGAGTTCGCGAAGTAGTACAAAGTGTATTTAAGTGAACAGTATAGTGAAAGTCGTATGGAATTTCGGACGGAATATCAAAATTATTGCTTTTGACTGTTAGTTAAAACCGCGTGACGTGTTGCGCGATCTAAGACTGGAACAGGTATTACGTGTAGAGCAGAGTGCACAACATTTGAGCGAGCATTTTCATAACTAAACGATCCGGTGAACTCTATTAACTTCGGTAACGGGTGTAAATACCATAAACTGGCTACGTGTGTGATTGTGGTGTGCGTGTGAACTTTACATTGTGTTGCCACTTAGTACGGACTTGACAGTGTTAACTGTGATTTTTATCGTAAAAATATACCTGAAAATTTACATTGCCAAGTTAAAACTTTTATTTCAATAGCTAGCCACATCCCGGACAATTCTATGTATGTTGCGACCTGCAATAGACAGTAGTGGTCTAGTATTTTATACTACAGCTTTTAGCTAGACAAATGAACATTGCTGGACATTGGCAGGGCGGTAAAAAGTAACGCGCCGCGCTGCACCCAGACAGCGATGGGATACCATCCTGAATGTCGCCCGCCATAGGGCCCTACTAACGGTAGTGATCGCCTGGGATGGCACATCTTTTCGTAGCAGGACTCCTTTGATTGTCATCCGCGGCTCCCGTGCAGCACAGAGGCACGTCGACGATATTCCACATCCCATTCTGTTATATCATGGGAAGCCTTCCTAGACTTACATTTTAGTAAGACAATGCCCGCCCTCACACGTCAAGAGTTTCTACCGCTTGTCTTCGCTCTTGCCAAACCCTACCTTGGTCAGCAAGATAGCCGGATCTCCCCCCAATTGAGAACACTTATAGTTTTATGGGCAGGGCCCTCCCACTATCTCGGGATTTCGATGATCTGACGCGCCAATTGGAGAGAATTTTCGCGCTATATCCCTCAGGAGAACACACAACCTCTCTATCAATCAATGCCAAACTGAATAGGTGCTTGCATAAGGGCCAGAGGTGGACCAACGTGCTACCGACTTGCTCGATTTGTTAAGTCCTTACTATTAAATATATTCTTCTGTAATTATAATCATTACTTTGTCTGCACATGTACGTCACATCCGACGGTTTACGTCCCATTCGGATATTTCTTCGTCGTATCTTTTATTTTATTTTACTTTATTTTCCCTTGGAGTGTATGTAGAATATGTGTGTGTGTGTGTGTGTGTGTGTGTGTGAATGTGTGTCTGTGATAGTGTGTGTGTGTCTGTTGGTATGGCCTCCGACACAACTCCGGGTGCTGAAACATGCAACGTCAAAGAGACACTAATTTGCAGTTCACAAGGTTTGCCACCCCAAATACTGTATAAATAAAGTGATGTGGAATTTTAATACTTTAATGATTTATTTGACCTATAACTGCACAAGGCTAATATCATTCACTCCTGAATTAACACTAGTTCTAAGCAAATCACCAAAATTCTGATTTGTAAAATGCAAATGGCTCTGAGCACTATGGGACTCAACTTCTGAGGTCATCAGTCCCCTAGAACTTAGAACTACTTAAACCTAACTAACCTAAGGACATCACACACATCCATGCCCGAGGCAGGATTCGAACCTGCGACCGTAGTGATCGCGTGGTACCAGACGGTAGCGCCTAGAACCGCTCGGCCACCACGGCCGGCCCCTGATTTGTAGTTGCTGCAAAAACACGAAAGGTTGCTTGCACAGCAGCATAGGCCTGAAGACCTGGTGTCATCGAAACAAGTCATAAGAAATGTGCATGTAACTAACTCTGTCAGAACAGGCATCCGAAGGTGTAACGGTATCGACCGAGTACCGTGTCATCCTTAGTCGATAGGCGCCAGTGAATGCGGATGTGGAGGGGCGTGCAGTCGGTCCGCCCAGCGCTGTCCCAGCCGTTGTCAGTTTTCGTGATCGGGTCCGCTACTTCTCAGTCAAGTAGCTCCTCAACTGGCCTCACCCCGCTTGCCAACAGCGCTCGGCAAACCCTGACGGTCACCCATCCAAGTGGTAGCCAAGCCCGACAGCGCTTAGCTTCGCTGATCTGACGGGAACCGGTGTTACCGATGCGGCAAGGCGGTTGGTTAAGAAACATGCAACTGAAACAGAAAATAAATGACATAAAATTTTTAAAAGAATCAACACAGTTGCTAAATTCGTTCACGACGTACATGTCTGCTACAGAATGAAAAATGTCTCTTCACACATATAAAAACCAGAAGCTCAGTATGTCACTGAAAATGAAACGCTTCACATAAAAGACGACATGCAAAATATCCTGGAAGGTGGAAAAGAATCTCTACCCCAAAGAATGACAGACCGCTACACACAAATATCCCACGAAACAACAAAAAAATTATCCTACCTCGTGGTTGACGTCCGAAAAGAAAAGACTGAAACATTACGGTCACACCCACATACTTCTAGCAATACCACAGGAGGCAGGAGTGCACATGTCGTTGATAACCAAATGCGGAAAGAACAAATTCTCAGCAGTAGCCTCAACAAATGGTTCAAATGGCTCTGAGCACAATGTGACTTAACATCTGAGATCATCATTCCCCTAGAACTTAGAACTACTTAAACCTAACTAACCTAAGGACATCACACACATCCATGCCCGAGGCAGGATTCGAACCTGCGACCGTAGCAGTCGCGCGGTTCCGGACTGAAGCGCCTAGAACCGCTCGCCCTCAACAAATGGCTCGGTGTACAGCAAACGGAAAAAAGCTAGACGATAGCAGAATTTTATATGACTGACGGCTTATTCGCATACAAAGAAGGATAGTTATGGGAGGTATATTTGAGAGGACATTTATACACCCCTAGGATCGTAAATTTCTGCGGAGGTGTCTCTTCTTATCCGTGAACTGGAAAAAAAGAGAATGTTCCAAGGCGGGTGCTGTGCCTACTTGAATTTGCCCTGTGCTTTAAGATGTAAGGTCAAAAGGTGAAAGAGAAGCGAAGAACATCACAGAGATAATTCAGTCGGACATATTAATTATTGCGGCCCGACAAAGAGCATGTTCTTTCTGTTCCTTTCGCTTTAGACAAAAGGATCGTTGCTCCCACGAAACTCTTCGCCTTTCTCCTTCGTCTTCCCAACAAAGGATGACCACGCCTCAGAGGTGGCAGGGCCACGTCTAACGCCTGAGACTACACCCCGCCCAGAACAATACTTTCGGCGCGATCGACCCGCGTTATGGGGTGTCACAGAACGGCTGTCTCCGACTGTACTGATCTACACCTGCGTCTGTTGCTTGACAGCGGTTAGTACACGTCATGAACGTAAGTTCACAGAACGGAATACTTGTGACCCGCCGAAAAAAGAGCATACTGGTTGCCTTGGAGCGCTGCAGTTGGTGTACAACTGGTGCCAAGTGATCATGTTACCTTTCACTGTAGTCGTCAGTCACTATGGTGACGTTGTGTGAATAAGCATGTAGGTTGTGTTGAATCAGTGCAGTAAGACGGGTCGATTGGGGGCGTGCCACAATGGCAGAAAGGAGCTATAATGTTCCGACATGTCCATGACGACATTGTGAATAAAATTACCAATTTTGTTTGTGTATCAACGAGGACTGTCGAATGCGCCTGCAAGAAATTGTGCACCACTGGCAGCCACACAACATGGCGTAACGACCTAAAGAGACCGAACGCAAATATCACGCTTTGTCAGTAACAGGCAACTTACATGCTGTTGCTCACAGTCAAAGCAAAACCATCTGAACTTCTTATCGAGCGAACACTGCAAAGAGAATTACATGTAACGGAAAGTTGGAGTCGCATACCTTCCAATAGAAGAGCGCTCACTACGGCAGATAAAACAGCACGTCTTCAGTGGGCTAATCAAGACAAAAATTGGGCAGTAGCTGACGAAGTCGTGTACTGCGATCGGTGGGGTTGCACTCTTACCTCTTTCCGGGCAATAAGAGACGTCGAGCGCACCGACCGTTCAACAAGGCGTTTAACCCGCAGAGAGTGAAACTGCAGTTCAGGTTGGATGTGTTCTCTGACGTTTTGTTTCTCGTACTATGTCTTGAGTCTACTCGTTCAGGTTGCCGTAAACCACCCCAGAGTGTTTATTTCAGCTTTGGTGGCCAAGTGTTGGCCTTTCATCTACATTTCTGTTTGATTCACCAGTCTTCTGACTAGTTTGATGCTGACCAACACAAATTCCTCCCCTGAGCCAAAATTTCGTCTCAGAAGAGCACTTTCAACTTGCGTCCTCAATTATTTTCTGGGTGTCTTCCAGTCTCTGTCTTCCTCTACAGTTTTTACCCTGTGCAGCTCCCTATAGTGCCATGGAAGCTATTCTCCGATGTCTTTACAGACGTCCTATAATCCTGTCCCTTCTTCTTGTCAGTGTTTTTCATACATTCCTGTCCTCGCCGATTCCAGGGAGAATCTCCTCATTCCTTACCTTGTCTGCTCGTCTGTTTTTCGACATTCTTCTGTATCACCACATCGCAAATGCTTCGATTCTCTTCTGTTCCGGTTTTCTCGTGGTCCATGCTTCACTACCATACAATGCTGTGCTCCGAACTTACATTCTCAGTAATTTCTTCCTCAAATTAAGGCCTATGTTTGATACTAGTAGACTTCTCTTTGGCAAGAATTCCCTTTTATCCAGTGGCAGTCTGCTTTTTATGACCTCCTTGCTCCGTCCGACATTCGTGATCCCGTACTGTCTGACGTTACGTTTCTCGCTAGTCTCATTTCCGTTACTTCTCATTATTTTTGTCTTTTTCCTTTTTATTCTCAATCGATATTCTCTACTCACTAGACTGTTTATTCCATTCGGCAGATCCTGCAATTCTTCTTCACTTTCGCTGAGAATGGCAGTGTCATCAATGAATCTTATCAATGACATCCTTGCACCTTGAATTTTAATTCCACTCTTGAAAATTTGTTTTATTTCCATCATTGCCTCTACGATGCATTGATTGAACAGTAGGGGAGAAGACTGGACCCCTTTTTTACGCCCTTTTTAGTCCGAGTGCTTTGTTCTTACTGTTCCCGTGTTATTTCTCCCTCTTGTTTCTTGTATATATATATTGTATAGACTATTAACCGTCTTCACCTATAGCTTACACCATATTTTTCAGAATTTCTAATACCTTCCACTACTTCACATTGTCAAATGTTTTGCCAGGCCGATAAATTCTATGAACGTGTCTTGATTTTTCATCAATATTGCTTTCATGACCAACTGCAACGTCAGAACTGCCTCTCTGGTGCTTTTACCTTTCCTAAAGCCAAAGTAATTGTCGTCTAACAGATCCTCAGTTTTCTTTCTCATTCTTGTGTATATTATTCCTGTCAGCAGCTTGTACGCATGAGATGTTAAACGCATTGTGCGATAATTCTCGCACTTGACTGCTCTTACTGTCTTCGGAATGATGTTTTTCTTAAAGTCTAATGGAATATCGCCAGTCTCATAAATTCTATAAAACAACGTGAATGGTCGTTTTTTTTGCTACTTGATTTTAGAAATTCCGATGGAATGTTATCTATCCCTTCTGCCCTGTTTGATCCTGAATCGTCCAGACCTCTTTCAAATTTGATTCTAAAACTGGATCTCCTATCTCTTCCCTGTCGACTCCTGTTTCTTCTTCCATCACGTGATGAGACAAGTCTTTGCTTCCCTCCACTCCACCTCCCCATAGAGGCATTCATTGTACTCTTTCCTCCTATACGTTCTCTCCTCTGTATTTAATAGTGGAATTCCCATTGAACTCTCAGTATTATCCCCCTTGCTTTTAATTTGACTCTTCCGTGTGCTGAGTTCGTCTTTCCAACAATCATTTCTTTTTCAATTTCTCCACCTTTTTCAGGCAGCCTTTTCGTTTTACCTTCCCGGCACCTTCTAATTATTTCTTTGAAAAGTGACTCGTATTTCTGTACTCCTGAATTTCCCTGCACATATTTGTAGTTCCTTCTTTCGTCAATCAACTGAAGTAATTCTTCTGTTATCCTTAGTTTGTCCGAAGTTACCTTCTTTGTATCTATGTTTTTCTTTCCAATTTCTGTGATTGCTCTTTTTAGAAATGTCCATTCCTTTTCAACCGAAATTGCAACTCTGCTATCCTTCATCGCTTTATTTACAGCCTAAGAGAACTTCAAGTGCATCCCTTTATTCCTCAGTGGTTCCCTATCTAACTTCTGTGCACATTTATACTTCTTGACTAGTCACTTAAACTTCAGGCTACTCTTCATCATTACTAAATTATGGTCTGAGTCTGTATGTACTCTTGGATACGCCTTACAATCCAATATCTGATTTCGGAGGCTCTGTCTGACCATGATGTAATCTACGAGGAATCTTTCCGTATCTCCTAGCCTTTTCCAATTATACCTCCTTTTCTTGTGATTCTTTACGGGTAGCATTCTGTTGACAGTCCTATCTTCCAAGGTGACAAAAGCTGCACTCACAAGTTCCTGGTTTTGTGACCGCTTCTGACCGGCTAAATCACCCGATCCTAATCCCACATATAATGTCTGGGACTATCTGTAGCAGAGCGTAAAACATAGCAATCGTCCCCCCATTTTGCTAGTTACGAGGTATCTAATTATTCATGAGTGGCTTCCGTTGGGTATGCAAAACCAAAGAAACTTGTGGACTCTTCTCGCCGAAATAATGTGGGCCGTGGAGTTGCTTGAAGTTGCGTTGGGGTGGAACATGTGTAGGTGTAGGAATGTGTTTGTAAACCCGGGGCGGCATACCATGATTAGTGATCACAGGGGAAACAATGGGATTGACGGTATGCCACATGAAAGATTGAACTGCTGCTTGAACCTCACTCACACACTTAATGTGATATGATATTGCACGCTAGAGGCATTAATTCAAACGTGACACTGAAATTAGATACTGAGGGAAAGAGATGAAAGACGATTGGTTAAAACTGGAAGAAGGCCATAAATTTCGTTCGTTGTAGATGATTTCACGTATCTTCTGCTGCTGACAAATGCAATATCGATGTCAGTGTACTGTCACTCAGGAGCTCACACTGGAGCAGAATATAGGGGGATGTGAGTATGAAAAGAGGGAAGGATATAATTTAGTCCTCCGATGAGATGCATATCTTTAGGAACCGAGTAAATGCTCTCCCAGCGATTGCTCCAGTTAGTTTCATGTTACATGGATCATTTCTACGATTAAATATTATGATTGGAGCGAGTCAGTTTACATTCACAGTGCACATTCGTAAGTAAATATGGCTACACGCTGCCCATTCACAACAGTTTCTTATTCCTTTTTTTTTCCACAAATACAGGTTTGAGTTGGTAATCCTTGCCCACCATTATTTGTAGACATTATGCAGATAGAAAATTTCTACAGAATAGGAGTTCCTAAATGGAAACTTTTTCAGTTTGCTTTAAAATTTAACTTTGCTGTTTGTCAGACATTTTGTGAGTGGGTAAATGATCAAAAATTTTGGTGACAACATTGTGAACCCATTTTTGCGCTAAGGACATCCTTAATGTGAAATAAGGGATGTCACTCGTCATTTTTTCTTATGGTGTTGTATTTATATACATCACTGGTCCTTTTCAACTGCAGTGGATAATTTACAACAAACTTATTGAGTGAATAATTATAGTCTGAAGCAGTAGTCAAAATACCTAACTACTTAAACAGATGTCTACAAGATGATGATGGGTGACCACCACATCTTATCCTTACAGCACGTTTCTGAGGAATGAAGACTTTCTTTTTTAAAGATGAATTACTCCAGAACATTATTCAATATGAGACAACTAAAGGAAAATACACAAATTATATCAGCTTACTGATTTGTTTCTCTCCAAGATCTGAAATGATTCATAGGACAACTATGACTGAACTGCGTAGTTTAGGAGTTCCAAAACGTGTTGGTTCCAGTTTAAATTCTCATCAACAAGGGCACTTACAAATTTGAAGTTTCCAGACTGATTATTATTTCGTCTTTATGTGCTACACTTAGCATTTGTGTGGTAACTCTAGATGTGCATACTGAACGTTTTATGTGTTTTTCAAATTGAGAGTAAGACCACTTGCAGAAAACCGCTTAGTAACATTTCTAAGGACATTTTGTTATCACAAGATGTCAGTCAGCTGTGGCAATTTGAAACACCGCACCGCTGGAGCAATGTGAATCTTTGAGGGTGCTGTCAGCAGGAGCGTGGCGGGGGAGGCATGTCTGACCAGTCAGACATATCAGGCAGAATTAGAAGTACAATTCAGAGAGTAACATGAAAGGAAATCCTGGAGTACCACTGAGCATTCGAATGGATTTGATCGGAAGCTTGGGTAGCTGTGGTCTTGTCGACAGCTGGTAAGAAGGGGGTAGTGGCTGAACAGTGGAAGTATGGCACGCACTGTGGCGTTTGTTATAGAGCAGTCGGTTCATGGAAAGCACGAATTGTGGCAGCTTCTTGGTCTGTGTGAGTGTGTAGTCAACAGCACTTCCCTCATTTCTGGTGCAAGTTGTGAACTGTTTTTGGATTAAAGGATGCCACTCACCGAAAAGCAGAAGTGTTGACTTACCGATAGGCACATAGAAAACAAAGAAAACCAGCTAGATTTCGGAATAATTTTTTTTCGGGCTGGGATAAAATTCACATAGAAAAACACAAGCATAGTACACACACACATGCATACACCTGCACATTCACGCTTATGCACCTACATGGTGCCGGCTAGACAAAGAGTGCCAGCTCTACATTTCAACAGATGGACCAGTTTCTGGTGGGTGTAGTGTCAGGTGGTTTGGGTAGAGGGAGAAAGTGAGGTGGGAGGCATGGAGAGTTATTTGGGGTGGGTGGGTAGCACCTCAGATGGAGGCAGCCAGTTTTCCAGTCTGTAATAAGAGAGGGTGCGAGGCAGGTGCACGTGTTGGGCCTGTGATGCATGACTAACATTGCCAGTGTGCAGCAGTGCACATCGAAGGTGATGTGAGGGCATATGTTGGGAGGATGTGACAAGACAGAAGAAGGGGAAACTGTTGGGTGGAGAGCACTGGAATAGTGGACTGCCAGAGATTCAGTCAAGAACTATAATGGGCATGATGGATGTGTTGTACGGATAACTTCCATCTGCATACTTCAGAGAAGTTATTGCAGGAGAGAAAGATCCAGGTGGGCCAGGTTGTGAAAAAGCCACTGAAATTGAACGTGTGTGCACAGCTACATGTTGAAACACCGAATAGTCAACTTTGTTCTTGGCAACAGTTCGGCAGTGGCTGTTCATCCTGGTGGACAGCTGGTTAGTAGTGATAAGAAAAAAAAAAAAAAAAGGCTGTGCAGTGTTTCCAGCAAAGAGTAGGTATATGATATGGCTGCTTTTTCAGGTGCTCCAGGTAGGGTAAGCCTGTGATGGGACTGGAGCAGGTGCTGGGTGGGTGGAAATGGCAGGTTTTGCACCTTTGTCTACCACAGGGACATCATCCCTGTGGGAAAGGGCTGGGAGTAGGAGTGGCATATGGATGGACAAGGATGTTGTGTAGGCTAAGCAGGTGGTGGAATACCACTTTAGGAGGATGTATCTCATTTCAGGGTCTGATGAGAGACAGTCAAAGCCCAGATGAAGGATATGTTTCAGTTGTTCCAGTTGAGAGTGATAATAGGTGATGATGAGGACGCTTCTTTGTAGCTGATTCTTGGGAGGATTGTGGATGTTTGAGGGTACAGCATAGGAAATCAGTTTGTGGATTAGTTTTTGGGGGAGGGGGATAGTGCCTGTCTATAGAGACATTCATGAGGTGTTCAGCTTACTGGGAAACAGAATCGCATCACTGCAAATATGTTGTCCAAGATCGGCTAGGGTGTAAGGGAGGGATTTTTTAGTGTGAGATGGTTGGCAGCTGCCAAAATGCAGCTACTCTTCGTGGTTTGTGGGTTTAATGTGGATAGAGGTGTTGATGGAGCCATCAGAGAGGTGGGGGTCAATGTCCATGAAGATGATACGTTAGGTTGAAGTTCATCAGGTGTAGTTAAGAGGGGAGAAGTCACGAAGACATCATTAATTAAAATGAATCATACTAGGGCCTGAGAGTTTTGAGAGGCTAGGAAGGTTTCCTCTAGGTAGCCCTTAAACAGATTGGCATAGGGGGGTGCCATGTGAATCACCCTGGCTGTTTTGCGGATTTGCTTGTATACCTCCCCTTCAAACGAAAGGCAGATTTTAGTCAGGATGTAGTTGAGGAAGTGTATAAATAAAGCTAGGTTTGGAGCCTGAAGGATGTTGGGAGAGGTGTTTGAAAGCAGCAAGGCCATGGGCATGTGGGATTTTGGCGTATAGTGAAGTGGCATCAATAGTGATGAGTAGGGATTCAGAAGGTAAAGAGGGGGACATGGTGGGGAGACAGTGAAGGTAGTGGTTAGTATCTCTGATTTGAAAGGTTATGTTTCAGGCATTGATTGGAGGAGTTTGTCAACAAGAGTGGAAATTCAGTGGGAGCACTGTAGCCAGTTACTATGAGGCATCTGGGATTGTTGGGTTTGTGCATTTTGTGGAGCATGTAGAAGGTGGCTGTGTGGTGTGTTAGGATTGGCTATGAGGAGAGGTTCTGGGTGGGCTCATGGATTTCAGTGGAGACTAGAGCTCTGTTGGACTTCTAGAATGGGATAACTAAGGCAGAGCTTGTACATGGAGGAATTCTGACAGTTGGTGGAGGCTATCTGTCACATACTCGCTGTGACTCATCCCAACAGTTGTGGAGCCTTTGTGTGCATGGAAAATGATTAGGTTAAGGTCAGTTGTGTTGTGCATGGCTGTCATTTCTTCTGCTGAAAGGGCAGTGGTCTTAGGAGGGACCTGGGAAGTATGGTGAACCACAGTTGGAGGTAATGAATTCGAGGTGTTTAGATGGGAGGGAGTAGGAAGGTCACAGTTGCATGTTGGCATGCACTGGGAGAGTTAGGATTCAATGTTGGGATTATGTCAGCTTTGGTTGGAGGACTGGTGACAAAGAAGGATTTCCAGTGCAGGGATTGGGAGAAGGAAAGAACTTAGACAAGTCCAACATGGCTAAACTTGGGTGTTAGCATGAAGGCCCTGTTGCTGTTTAATTCTTACTGTGTGCACAATATCTCTGAAACTGACACTAGTACACACCAACATCTGGAGGAGCATTCCAGATACACCCTCCATAAATTATCCAACTTGTTAACTTCTTACTCCCACCTTGGAGAACAACTGCCCATCATCACCCATCCTACTTGCTTCAGTGCCCCTCATCAACCCTTCATATTATCCAGACCCTTCGTAGCTGACATCTTCAGTTTACCACATCCTTCAAAACCCCCTCCCAAAACGCCACACAATCCAGAACCCAAGTGAATACAAAACACTGTTGTTGACCTTCCCACAGAAAACTTCAGTCAGTTTCAGTCATATCCAAAGTTCTCATCTTCAACCTTACATATAAGTGTAACCATGATTGACCTGTCAAAGGCCTCTCCTTCTTTGGATTTTTATTTCTTTGGCATCAATCCTCCAATCAAAGCCAACCTAATCCCAACATGGAATCTTACCTCTCCCAGTTTATATCATCATGCAACCATGAACCTCCATCCTGGCCACATTCCACGAATTCCTTACCTCCAAATTGGCCCCTCCATCTGTCTATAGACCCCTTCCTAAGACTATTATCCTTTCATCAGAAGAAAGGACAATTGCACATGATAACAGATCCTAACCTAATTATCTTCTCTGCAGACAAGGGCTCCACCACTGTCATGGTGATTTGCATTGAGCATGTGATAGAAGGGGAACATCAACTGCCTGATTCCTACACCTACAAGCTCCACCATAGTGATCTCATCTGAGAAGTCCAACATAAGCTCCAATTTCTTCTGAAACCATAGGTCCATCCCAGGACCTATCCTTGAGTTCATCTCCCTCCTCACCCTAATGACTCCTCAGACACACACATTCTACATGCTCCCCAAAATTCAGAAACCTAACAATCCTACATGTCCCATAACAGCTGGCTATTGTGCTCCCACTGAAAGAATTTCTGCTTGTCTTGACTGACCCCTCCTATAAGGCCAAAACTTACCCTCCCATATCAAAGATACTGACCACTTCCTTCACTGAGTCTCCACCATCCCCACCCCTTTACCTTCTGAATCCCTACTCATCGCTGCTGATGCCACCTCCCTGTACACCAAAATCCTTTATGCCCATGGTTTTGCTACTATCAGACACTACCTCTCTTAACATGCTTTGGACACCAATCCCACCAACTCATTACTTCTACATTATTGACTGTATCCTGACTCAAAACTACCTGTCCTTTGAAGGAAGGGTAAACAAACAAATCTGTAACAAACGCATGGGTATCCACTTGACACCCTCTTATGCCAATTTGTTTATAAGCCATCAAGAGGAAATCTTCCTAGCCTCTCAAAACTCTCAGGCTCTTGTCTGGTTTAATTTAATTGATGATATCTTCATTACCTAGGCTCAGGGCCAAAACACCCTACATGCATTCCTTCATAACCTCAACACCTTCTCTCCCATCAGGTTCATCTTATCATCCTCTGCCTAACATGCCACATTTCTGGCGTTTGACCTCCATGTCTCTGACGGCTTCATCCACAACACTGTCCACATTAAACGCACTAACCATTAACATTAGCTGCATTTTGGTAGCTGTTATCCCTTTCACAACACAAATCTCTCGTTTACATTGTAGCTATCCATGGAAACCTCATTTGAAGTGATGAGAACTCCCTCGCCCAGTATGATGAAGTCTCAGGTAGGCCTCCACAGATGCCACTACTCTGCCCCCCCTCCCCCTAACCTAATCCACGATACGATTTCCTGTGCCATATTCTCACACACCCCCAACCCTGCCACCACCTGGAAGGATCGGCTACAAAGAAGGACCCATCTTGTCACCCTGGACTGCACTGGACTGAACTGGGAAAACTGAAACATACCCTTTGTGAGCATTTTGGTTATCTCTTATGATGCTATGAAATGAGGGAGATCCTACTGAAGATCCTTCCCACACCTCCTAAAGAAGTACTCTGTCACCCACATAAGCTACACAACATCCTAGGAAATTCTGTGTCAATCTGACTCCCTACCTCTTGCCACAGGGATCATATCTCTACTGTGGACCAAAGTGCAAGACTTGCCTGCTCCAGCCACCCAGCAACTCCCACTTCAGTCCTGTCACATGCTCATCCTACCCCATCAGAGACCATACCATGTCTGCTGTAAATACTTCACAGGAGTTTGTGTTGGTATGACTACCAAACTATCCCTCCACAAGGATGAATGGGCGCCACCAAACTGTTACCAATAACAAAGTTTATCACCCAGTAGTCCATCATGCAGCTGAGCACAGCATGCTCAATTTCAATGCCTGCATCGATGTCCAGGCCATCTGGATCCTTCCATCCAGCACCAGTTTTTCTGAACTACGGACATGAGCTATCCTCATAACATATCCTCCACTCCAACAATCATCTTGGCTTTAGTCTCATGTAATCCATTGTCTTCACATCCTCCACCCAACAATGTCCCTTCCTCTGTCCTGTCAATCCCCACATCACTTTCAGTGTGCACCACTTCCCATTGGCTCTGGTAACTGCACATTACATTCCTAGACCATATACCTGTCTCCCTCTCTCCCATGTTATTAGCTGGATAACTGGTTACTTCACTCTAAACAACTACTTACCCACACCAAATCCCTCTCTGTGTCTCTCACCCATCCCTCTCCCACTGCCCCTCACCTGAAACTATCCCCACTAGAAGCTAGTTCACCTGCTGAAATGCAACTCTGGCACTGTTTGTCCAGTCAGTACCATGTAGGGGCATAGCTGTGAATACCTGGGCATGTGCATGGGTAGTGTTGTATTACAATAATTTCAGCCAGTTGTGCAACAGTACTTAGTAACCACTTGTTAATGTTATTATACCCTCTGCCTGGTGGTGTAAGCATGTCTAAGTAAAACAAAACCCTTGACAAATTTTGGTGCCTTGAATCTAGTGTTGTAATTACCTCTCTGGTTTCTTTTACAATGAGTGAGTTCTGAAATTTGCATAGTCTTATTAAAGTTGTTGCCTGTTACACTGGTTTCGAGTACAAGGACTAAAGCTGTGTTGGGAAGTTATTTGGAAACGTTCTCTATCCCTGTTATGATTCTGAATTGTAACAAAATTCTTTGTGATTGTTATGTTTCTGATTCCTTGTCACCATGTTATTTTGCAGAGACTATGGCCAATATCATTCAAAGCAAACTTTCATAAATATGCTCTTATTTTTACAGTGTGACGGTATTTAGTGCTCTAACCTGCTTGCTGTCAATTTATTTTAAATCTGGCATATGTTTTCAAATTGTTCTCATTCTGTGAGTTTCCCTATGCAATTTTATTATGTTATTTGTTTTTCATATTATGGCTAGTATCTTTGGGCCCTGTTATGTGGTCATGGATTTTAATTGATTGTAATTGTACTTTAATTTTGCCTTAATTGATAGGGTATTTGCCTTTACTGAATATTTGTTGTTATTGTGCCTCTTTTACAATTATAAAACATTGCTATTATAAGGTTTTTTAAAGATTTCTTGTAATATAAAACATCTACCATGTTGTTAAATGAAAAATTTGCAGTTATGATATTGCACCACTCAGCCCAGCCCTGCCACTTCCTGTTACGTCATAAACATTATTTGCCATTTGTTCTCTTGCTGTATGAATATTTGGATTGGTTAAAACATCAATTTCATCTGAAGAAGGAACTAATTTTGGTTGTATATTAATCGGAGGGTAATTTACATATATGGGAGGCAACAGTGACTCTAAGATTGGACCCTGTGGAACACTATGAATGATACCTCCCCAGTCACAATAACCCCCCCCCCCCCCTGCATATACTGGTTGAATGATTAAGTACAGTTTTCTGCATTCCTATTGTTTCAGATACCATAAATTCCATAAATAGTCAGTTTATCTAGGAGGATATTGTGATTCACACAGTCATACGGCTTAAACAGGGCACAGAAAATACCAGTAGGTGCTATTTTGTTATTTAATCCTCAAAAATTTGGTGAGTAAATGCGTAGACAGCATTAGGTAAGGTTAAATTTACTTTCATTCCAATTGATCCGTAGTGAGGAGGTCCTCTATGATGTAGAACATGACAAAAAAACAAAAATACATGACAAATATTTACATCTAAAACAAATAAGCTTGTTTTAATGAACGCTATATGAAGGGATCATTTTTCAGAACTCATTTACTAAGATCGCATTAATGCACTGAATTTAAAATTTTAAAAAAATGTTTTTTTCATTTATAAGGTAATAAGCATGTAATAGAACTACTACAATACTTCTTTCACAGTGAACACATTACTGCACTGAAATGGTGCAGAAGTAAGATTGTACTTATATATATATATATATATATATATATATATATATATATATATCAGTTGGTCCTACTGAGAAATTCATCAATGGAGCAGAAGGAGTTGGTCGCCAATACATCCTTTACACTTCTCTTAAACTGAATTTCATTGGTTGTTAAGCATTTTTGGCTGCTGGCAAATTATTGGAAATGTTTGTTCCTGAATAATGCACACCTTTTTGTACAAGAGTAAGTGACTCTAAATCGTTGTGAACATTATTCTTATTTCTAGTATTGATTCCATGAACTGAGCTGTTCGTTTGAAAAAGTGACGTACTTTTAATATAAAATTTCATTAAGGAATAAATATATTGGGAAGCAGTAGTTAGTATCCGTAGTTCCCTAACCAGGCCTCTGTGGGATGTTCTTGAGTTCACACCACATATAACTCTTACTGCACGTTTTTGTGCACAGAAACCTTTAGCTTGGCTTGATGAATTACCCCAAAAACTGATCCCATACGACATTATGGAGTGAAAGCAAGCATAGTATGCCAGCTTTTACATTTTTATATCCTCTATGCCTGACAGAATTCGCATTGCAAATAGAGATTTGCTTAGATGCTGCAGCAGTTATGTGGTGCGCTCCTCTCAGTTGAATTTATTATCAAGCTGTAATCCCAAGAATTTAACACTGTCCAATTCTTGTATCTGCTTGTCATCATTAGGCATATACTCGTCGGACAGCCCTTACAAGTTCTGAACTGCTTGTAGTGTGTGTGTTTTTTTTTTTTCAAAATTGAATCACAAAGAATTGGCTAGGAGCCAGTGATTAATGTCCATAAATATTTTATTAGTCGCTCTTTCTAAGACTACAATTGATTTGCTATTTATTGCAATGTTTCTATCATCGCCAAACAAAGCAAACTTGGCATCTGGTTACGTTAGTGATGAAAGGTCACTGATATATGCAAGAAAAGGTAAGGGCCCTAAAATGGAACCTTGCGGGAACCCACATGCAATTAGTTCCCAGCTGGATGATGCCTGATACCTTAATACATGTCTCTTTCCTAATAACACCCTTTGTTTCCTGCCAGAGATATAAGATTTGAACCATTTTGCAGCATTTCCTGTTACATCATAATATTCTAATTTACTTAAAAGAATATTGTGCTTTACACAGTGAAATGTCTTTGACAAATCACAAAATATACCAGTTGCCTGCAAATTTTTGTCTAATGACTTAAGTACATTTTCACTGTAAGCGTAGATACTCTTCTCGATATCAGAACCCTTTAGAAATCCGAACTGCGACTTTGAAAGTATGTTACCTGTGATAAGATGGCTATAAAGTCGATTGTGCATTACTTTTTCTAAAATTTTTGGGAATGCTGATAAAAGTGAAATTTGACGGAAATTTGATGCTATTTCTTTATCTCGCTTCTTAAACAGTAGCTTAACTTCAGCATATTTCAACCATTCAGGATGTATTCCACTGATAAGCGAGTGGTTACACAGATAGCTTAATATGTTACTTAACTCAGAATCACATTCTTTACATCTACATCTACATCTACATCTATACTCCGCGAGCCACCTTACGGTGTGTGGCGGAGGGTACTTATTGTACCACTATCTGATCCCCCCTTCCCTGTTCCATTCACGAATTGTGCGTGGGAAGAACGACTGCTTGTAAGTCTCCGTATTTGCTCTAATTTCTCGGATCTTTTCGTTGTGATCATTACGCGAGATATATGTGGGCGGTAGTAATATGTTGCCCATCTCTTCCCGGAATGTGCTCTCTCGTAATTTCGATAACAAACCTCTCCGTATTGCGTAACGCCTTTCTTGAAGTGTCCGCCACTGGAGCTTGTTCAGCATCTCCGTAACGCTCTCGCGCTGACTAAATGTCCCCATGACGAATCGCGCTGCTTTTCGCTGGATCATGTCTATCTCTTCTATTAAACCAACCTGGTAAGGGTCCCATACTGATGAGCAATACTCAAGAATCGGACGAACAAGCGTTTTGTAAGCTACTTCTTTCGTCGATGAGTCACATTTTCTTAGAATTCTTCCTATGAATCTCAACCTGGCGCCTGCTTTTCCCACTATTTGTTTTATGTGATCATTCCACTTCAGATCGCTCCGGATAGTAACTCCTAAGTATTTTACGGTCGTTACCGCTTCCAATGATTTACCACCTATGGCATAATCGTACTGGAATGGATTTCTGCCCCTATGTATGCGCATTGTATTACATTTATCTACGTTTAGGGAAAGCTGCCAGCTGTCGCACCATGCATTAATCCTCTGCAGGTCCTCCTGGAGTACGTACGGGTCTTCTGATGTTGCTACTTTCTTGTAGACAACCGTGTCATCTGCAAATAGCCTCACGGAGCTACCGATGTTGTCAACTAAGTCATTTATGTATATTGTAAACAATAAAGGTCCTATCACGCTTCCCTGCGGTACTCCCGAAATTACCTCTACATCTGCAGATTTTGAACCGTTATGAATGACATGTTGTGTTCTTTCTTCTAGGAAATCCTGAATCCAATCACAAACCTGGTCCGATATTCCGTAAGCTCATATTTTTTTCACTAAACGTAAGTGCGGAACCGTATCAAATGCCTTCCTGAAGTCCAGGAATACGGCATCAATCTGCTCGCCAGTGTCTACGGCACTGTGAATTTCTTGGGCAAATAGGGCGAGCTGAGTTTCACATGATCTCTGTTTGCGGAATCCATGTTGGTTATGATGAAGGAGATTTGTATTATCTAAGAACGTCATAATACGAGAACACAAAACATGTTCCATTATTCTACAACAGATTGACGTAAGCGAAATAGGCCTATAATTATTCGCATCTGATTTATGACCCTTCTTGAAAATGGGAACGACCTGCGCTTTCTTCCAGTCGCTAGGTACTTTACGTTCTTCCAGCGATCTACGATAAATTGCTGATAGAAAGGGGGCAAGTTCTTTAGCATAATCACTGTAGAATCTTAAGGGTATCTCGTCTGGTCCGGATGCTTTTCCGCTACTAAGTGATAGCAGTTGTTTTTCAATTCCGATATCGTTTATTTCAATATTTTCCATTTTGGCGTCCGTGCGACGGCTGAAGTCAGGGACCGTGTTACGATTTTCCGCAGTGAAACAGTTTCGGAACACTGAATTCAGTATTTCTGCCTTTCTTCGGTCGTCCTCTGTTTCGGTGCCATCGTGGTCAACGAGTGACTGAATAGGGGATTTAGATCCGCTTACCGATTTTACATATGACCAAAACTTTTTAGGGTTCTTGTTTAGATTGTTTGCCAATGTTTTATGTTCGAATTCGTTGAATGCTTCTCTCATTGCTCTCTTTACGCTCTTTAATTAACTTTGTTGATATTTCGTCATACCCACTAGATGTTTTTTATTTTAAAGATTTTATGATGGACATTCTCAGTTGAATAGCTCTTCTGAAACCCAAACTAGGATTTACTGAAGATATTATTGTTACTCAGTTGGCATACGATTCTAGAACACACTATCACTTCAAAAAATTTGAAAAATGATGTCAGTAGTGAAACAAGTCGCTAGTTGTTGATATCTAACGAGCGAAGTGGCTCAGTAGTTAGGATACTGGACCCACATTCGGGAGGACGGCATTCAAATCTCCACCCAGATATCCGGATTTACGTTTGCCATGATTTTCCTGAATCGCTCAAGGCAAATTCCTGGATTGTTCCTTTGAAAGGGCATAGTCAGTTTCCTTCCCTCTCGTAACGTAATCTGAGCTTCTGTTGCTTCCCTAGTGAACTTGTTGTAGACGGGAGGTATCGCTGTACTAACAAGCCCTCTGAACTCATACGGTCACAGGAAGAAATTATGCTGACAGATAAGAAAATTGGGTGGCGATATTCAGAAGACGCTTTCTGCAGCTGTTGACAACAATTCCATCTGTCTCACAAGTGCCGATGTAGAAACTCGTAATACGTCTGTACGCTGTTGGTGTGGGCCAAGTTCTGCAGAAAAACGAATTCCTATTCTTCCTTGGGAATGCAAGATTATCCATTGTTTCAGCATGTGCACCTCTATTTTCTAGAAGAAATGTGGACTGGACGCAATTTGTATAAAACTATGTTAATCGTGTTTACTTTCGGAGTGTTACAGGTGATCTCTAGCACGGCATGAGCTTTTCTGAGGCTTCGGTACCAACTGATAGATTTGATGAATGAAGTGATCCTTGATAGCTCATAACGTTTCGTTCCTACAATCATCATTTACCAATAGATAGGGAAAAAACAGTTACAAATCATCTTTCCCTCTGCAATATCAATTGCCGTTTGCACTGGATCCACTGTAATTGCTTCTGTAGAATCTCCTTCATCCATTTATGCTTCCTATTTACCATACGGCCTTAAGGAATCCATATCTACATCTACATCTACATTTATACTCCGCAAGCCACCCAGCGGTGTGTGGCGGAGGGCACTTTACGTGCCACTGTCATTACCTCCCTTTTCTGTTCCAGTCGCGTATGGTTCGCGGGAAGAACTACTGTCGGAATGCCTCCGTGCGCGCTCGAATCTCTCTAATTTTACATTCGTGGTCTCCCCGGGAGGTATAAGAAGAGGGAAGCAATATATTCGATACCTCAACCAGAAACGCACCCTCTCGAAACCTGGACAGCAAGCTACACCGCGATGCAGAGCGCCTCTCTCCCAGAGCCTGCCACTTGAGTGTGCTAAACAGCTCCGTAACGCTATCACGGTTACCAAATAACCCTGTGACGAAAAGCGTCGCTCTTCTTTGGATCTTCTCTATCTCCTCCGTCAAACCGATCTGGTACGGATCCCACACTGATGAGCAATACTCAAGTATAGGTCGAACGAGTGTTTTGTAAGCCACCTCCTTTGTTGATGGACTACATTTTCTAAGCACTCTCCCAATGAATCTCAACCTGGTACCCGCCTTACCAACAATTAATTTTATATGATCATTCCACTTCAAATCGTTCCGCGCGCATACTCCCAGATATTTTACAAAAGTAACTGCTATCAGTGTTTGTTCCGCTATCATATAATCATACAATAAAGGATCCTTCTTTCTATGTATTCGCAATACATTACATTTGTCTATGTTAAGGGTCAGTTGCCACTCCCTGCACCAAGCGCCTATCCGCTGTAGATCTTCCTGCATTCCGCTACAACTTTCTAATGCTGCAACTTCTCTGTATACTACAGCATCATCCGCGAAAAGCCGCATGGAACTTCCGGCACTATCTACTAGGTCATTTATATATACTGTGAAAAGCAATGGTCCCATAACACTCCCCTGTCGCGCGCCAGAGGTTACTTTAACGTCTGTAGACGTCTCTCCATTGATACCAACATGCTGTGTTCTGTTTGCTAAAAACTCTTCAATCCAACCACACAGCTGGTCTGATATTCCGTAGGCTCTTACTTTGTTTATCAGGCGACAGTGCGGAACTGTATCGAACGCCTTCCGGCAGTCAAGGAAAATAGCATCTACCTGGGAGCCTGTATCTAATATTTTCTGGGTCTCATAAACAAATAAAGTGAGTTGGGTCTCACACGATCGCTGTTTCCGGAATCCATGTTGATTCCTACAGAGTAGATTCTGGGTTTCCAAAAACGACATGATACGCGAGCAAAAAACATGTTCTAAAATTCTACAACAGATCGACGTCAGAGATATAGGTCTATAGTTTTGCGCATCTGCTCGACGACCCTTCTTGAAAACTGGGACTACCCGTGCTCTTTTCCAATCATTTGGAACCTTCCGTTCCTCTAGAGACTTGCGGTACACGGCTGTTGGAAGGGGGGCAAGTTCTTTCGCGTACTCTGTGTAGAATCGAATTGGTATCCCGTCAGGTCCAGTGGACTTTCCTCTGTTGAGTGATTTCAGTTGCTTTTCTATTCCTTGGACACTTATTTCGATGTCAGCCACTTTTTTCCGTTTGTGCGAGGGTTTAGAGAAGGAACTGCAGTGCGGTCTTTCTCTGTGAAACAGCTTTGGAAAAAGGTGTTTAGTATTTCAGCTTAGCGCGTGTCATCCTCTGTTTCAATGCCATCATCATCCCGGAGTGTCTGGATATGCTGTTTCGAGCCACTTACTGATTTATCGTAAGACCAGAACTTCCTATGATTTTCTGTCAAGTCGGTACATAGAATTTTACTTTCGAATTCACTGAACGCTTCACGCGTAGCCCTCCTTACGCTAACTTTGACATCGTTTAGCTTCTGTTTGTCTGAGAGGTTTTGGCTGCGTTTAAACTTGGAGTGAAGCTCTCTTTGCTTTCGCAGTAGTTTCCTAACTTTGTTGTTGAATCAAGGTGGATTTTTCCAATCCCTCACAGTTTTACTCGGCACATACCTGGCTAAAACGCATTTTACGATTGCCTTGAACTTTTTCCATAAACACTCAACATTGTCAGTGTCGGAACAGAAATTTTCGTTTTGATCTGTTAGATAATCTGAAATCTGCCTTCTATTACTCTTGCTAAACAGATAAACCTTCCTCCCTTTTTTTATATTCCTATTAACTTCTATGTTCAGGGATGCTGCAACGGCCTTATGATCACTGATTCCCTGTTCTGCGCTTACAGAGTCGAAAAGTTCGGGTCTGTTTGTTATCAGTAGGTCCAAGATGTTATCCCCACGAGTCGGTTCTCTGTTTAATTGCTCGAGGTAATTTTCGGATAGTGCACTCAGTATAATGTCACTCGATGCTCTGTCCCTACCACCCGTCCTAAACACCTGAGTGTCCCAGTCTATGTCTGGTAAGTTGAAATCTCCACCTAAGACTATAACATGCTGAGAAAATTTATGTGAAATGTGTTCCAAATTTTCTCTCAGTTGTTCTGCCACTAATGCTGCTGAGTCGGGAGGTCGGTAAAAGGAGCCAATTATTAATCTAGTTCGGTTGTTGAGTGTAACCTCCACCCATAATAATTCACAGGAACTATCCACTTCTACTTCACTACAGGTTAAACTACTACTAACAGCGATAAACACGCCACCACCGGTTGCATGCAATCTATCCTTTCTAAACACCGTCTGTGCCTTTGTAAAAATTTCGGCAGAATTTATCTCTGGCTTCAGCCAGAAGAAACATGACGGAGAGAGAACTGCAACGTACTTTATTCTTTGGTAACTTGCAGTCTTTCCACCGTGGGTTCTGTTAAAAATAGGTTACAGTTAACGCTATATTTAGCCTTGCTCGTGTTCCGTTCATACGGTATCTCGACATGTTTCTTGTCTCTCTTCCCTCCTCTTCTACCCTATGTACGTAATTCAGTTTCAGTATTTCAGTTTGTTCTTTATATATGTATCTTATGTCCTTATGACACACAAAATTCAGTTCAATATATGATACGAAGTAGAGAATGTTACAGAGAAGAAAGAGGAACAGGAGGAACAGAAGGAGGAGGACAAAAAGAACAAGAAGGTTGAAATAGCTTGCCGAACACAGACTCTGTAGCGGCCACATCACAAGAATTTTCAGGCACAATTATTCTTTAATGTTAATAACGGGCTGTGGTGTTGCTAACGGAGCTAAGTCAGGAGTCATAGACACGCTTCGCAATATCGGATTACGACAAGCGCTTTCTCAGCTTCGATCATTGCAGCTGCTTTCAATGAAACACCCTTACCTATTAGTCACGGCGCGGAAGTGCCTCTTTACGCTGCTGAACTGCAAGTAATTGCATATGTCGTGTTAGAATCTGCGGCGAGTTAAGCCAAGGCGTTAGCACACGCTAACAAATTAAGTAACGTTAGAGCCTCGCGTTAAACGCTATGCGCTGGGTAGTTACGCGCAACTCGTGTAGCGGAAGAGCGGTTACGATTACGAGACGCTCCATTCGAAGCCATGCGTGGCTTCTCCACCCGCCTGCGGTCGAACATTTCCTGCCTTTCATATCGCCTTTCTATATGACTGCGATCATTGACCTTAGAATCGAGGGCGTCGATATTACCCCGGGCCACTCCAGTAATAACGTCTTTGCGTGCCGCTGTGGTCTATCATGAGCAGCGATGGTACGAAACTGCAAATAATCGCCATCGATGTATACGGCAAACGGTATCAATGAACATTCGCTACGCTACGTGAAGACAACTCGATCCACTGTAGTGGAACACGTCGCTATTGAGAAGCAGCAGGCAAACAGGTGTACCTGAGCTATAACCAGTTATCCATTGTTGACGACGGAGGGTCTGTGGAATTCTGTTTGGACCGTCACTGTTAATTTCATTCCGAGAGAAGCCCATTTTAGGGTCCAGGCACTGGATGGAATTTGTTACGGAAAGAAAAAAGACAAAGAAGGAAACATTATGGTGGCAGGTTTGGAACCATCACAGAAGTATCACTTCGTCCTTTTCTAGGTTCGTTTGGAAAGCATTCTGGGCACCTACTGAAATTAATAAATATCTGTAGTTCGTATACACTCGAACTCGATCTGAATAGAGTAGAATAAATTTGGATAGATTTTGATTCATAGACCGACAGTGAAAATTCTCTTGCGAATGTCAAACAAATTTTAAAACACTATTCTACATGGACACATATATTCCGCAAGCCACCTTATGGTGTATGGCAGACGGTACTTTGTTTACCGTTTTCTGTTCCAGTCGCGAATGATCTGCGGGAACAACGTTTGTGGGTAAGTGTCCTTGCCAGTTGGAATTTCTAATTTTACCCTCGTTGTCTTTCACTACTTGACACAACAGTGGCTCTAAGATGTGGAAGGCTGACAACTGCTGGGAGAGTAGTGTGCTGAGCCTTGGCTTATGCATACCAATTCCAAATGAAGCAATATGGCAGAGGGCGACACGGCGGCTAGTCAACATCATGGGTTCTTTACGCTGATCGCAGATTTACGTTTTTTTCTCTTAGACAAATATCAGCGTTCTGTAAGTGGGGCAAACAAGTTCCAATGTAGGAGTTAATAGTTCGGACAATGTCTTAAAGCTAAGGGAAGTCTCCCAAAAGCCTTGCTTAGAACCAAATAATTGGAAGTACATTTACTTTAACTATGGTCTAGTGTGTGTATGCATATATCTATAAGTGTGTGTAACAGAATTGAGGCAATGACTTGCTCGACAAGTATTTCAGCGTACTTCAAGAAAATGGTTCAAATGGCTCTGAGCACTATGCGACTTAACATCTATGGTCATCAGTCCCCTAGAACTTAGAACTACGTAAACCTAACTAACCTAAGGACATCACACAACACCCAGTCATCACGAGGCAGAGAAAATCCCTAACCCCGTCGGGAATCGAACCTGGGAACCCGGGCGCGGGAAGCGAGAACGCTACCGCACGACCACGAGCTGCGGACTCAGCGTACTTCATCGTCATGAGCGTGTAACGAAAGCGGCGGGTGCGTCGTTAGTATTCGTGAAGGAGTACGAATTCTGCGATGAAGCAAGGTGGCGCCGTGGTTAAAAACTGGAATCTACTTCCGGAGTATGAGAGTCAAATACTTGTTCGGTCATCAAGAATTGAATTTTCCATAGCTCCCTTAGATTAATTAAGACGAAGGCACGATAGCTCCTTTGAAAAACAACACGTCTGTTTTACTTCCCAAACCTTATCCCGTCAGAGATTTTGCTAACGTCAGATGGCTCCTAGGCCAACGTGAAGTTTAAACTCAAACGTTCTTGCCTTCGGAATGACTGTGACACTGGTGAGAAGGCAGTGGACATCCTTGCCCCAGCGAAGACCCTGAAACTTGTTCGCTTTGTAACCCAGAGCAGATAGTAATCTATGAAAGAAGAAAATGCTTAAATGTTTGGGAACACGTCGTTCGTTGTTCGTAGTTCACTATGGCAAATGGCACCTGGCAACATTTGTTCAACTAAGGGCATCATCAATTACATTTGCAGAGGGGCGGGAAATCGTTATTTTATTATACTTCAATACATCGTGTCGAATGCAGTTGAACTGAATTAAATTTTTGTTTCAAGTAATAAAATCTAGTCTTAAGAGGCCCTCTCTCTCTCTCTCTCGTTCTCCGCCCTCACTCGTCTCTCTCTCTCTCTCTCTCTCTCTCTCTTTCACACACACACACACACACACACACACACACACACACACATGCTTGTAATTCGAATTATTCACTATTTAGAAAATACTCTAAACTACAAAAACCTCCAAATAAGTACAAAAAGTAAGAATCAGATACGCAGGTTGATAACGTCAAATACAAAATGAAACAGCAAGCCCGCGAGACATTAAAATCTGCATCTTGCTGTTTTATCAAGAATTTAGAACATTACACAAAAGTTTAAAGGACGTACACTGTACGTCCGAAAAATTCCAAGACTGATTTCATTCCTGGCGCACAGGGGTCATTAGCGCAACAGCCGCTGTGGCATCTTGAACCAACAAAAGTAAACAACAGATGTGTGTTCAACCAGTCAACTGTGAGCGGACAGAGTTAGGTAGCGGACACACTACGGTAGTGCGTCGACGTTGTGTCGGAAATCGCAATGGACCAACAACTCCTAATCAAGCCTTCAAGGCGTTTTCCAGAACGTTTTGTTTCAAAGTACTGCACTGAAAAGGTGTTTGAATGTTGTGCAGGTGTGGTTAAATTTAGTGGAGCTAAACTTCTTACTGTTGTTATTTATAGATCCCCAGACTCCGATTTCACAACATTTTTGCTAAAGCTAGAGGAGGTTCTTGGTTCACTTTATAGGAAATACAAAAAGTTAGTTATATGTGGTGACTTCAATATTAATTGTATAAGTGATTGTGCAAGGAAAAGGATGCTGGTAGACCTTCTTAATTCATATAATCTTATGCAAACCGTATTCTTTCCAACGAGAGTGCAAGGGAACAGTAGAACAACCATAGACAATATTTTTGTTCATTCGTCATTATTAGAAGGGTATTCTGTTAGCAAAAAGGTGAATGGCCTTTCAGATCATGATGCACAAATTTTAAGTCTAAAAGATTTTTGTGCTGCAACACATGTTAAATATAGTTACCAACTTTTTAGGAAAGCTGATCCAGTTGCTGTACAGACTTTTGTAAACCTTATCAAGGAACAAGAGTGGCAAGATGTTTATAGTGCTGATACAGTAGACGATAAATACACTCCTGGAAATTGAAATAAGAACACCGTGAATTCATTGTCCCAGGAAGGGGAAACTTTATTGACACATTCCTGGGGTCAGATACATCACATGATCACACTGACAGAACCACAGGCACATAGACACAGGCAACAGAGCATGCACAATGTCGGCACTAGTACAGTGTATATCCACCTTTCGCAGCAATGCAGGCTGCTATTCTCCCATGGAGACGATCGTAGAGATGCTGGATGTAGTCCTGTGGAACGGCTTGCCATGCCATTTCCACCTGGCGCCTCAGTTGGACCAGCGTTCGTGCTGGACGTGCAGACCGCGTGAGACGACGCTTCATCCAGTCCCAAACATGCTCAACGGGGGACAGATCTGGAGATCTTTCTGGCCAGGGTAGTTGACTTACACCTTCTAGAGCACGTTGGGTGGCACGGGATACATGCGGACGTGCATTGTCCTGTTGGAACAGCAAGTTCCCTTGCCGGTCTAGGAATGGTAGAACGATGGGTTCGATGACGGTTTGGATGTACCGTGCACTATTCAGTGTCCCCTCGACGATCACCAGTGGTGTACGGCCAGTGTAGGAGATCGCTCCCCACACCATGATGCCGGGTGTTGGCCCTGTGTGCCTCGGTCGTATGCAGTCCTGATTGTGGCGCTCACCTGCACGGCGCCAAACACGCATACGACCATCATTGGCACCAAGGCAGAAGCGACTCTCATCGCTGAAGACGACACGTCTCCATTCGTCCCTCCATTCACGCCTGTCGCGACGCCACTGGAGGCGGGCTGCACGATGTTGGGGCGTGAGCGGAAGACGGCCTAACGGTGTGCGGGACCGTAGCCCAGCTTCATGGAGACGGTTGCGAATGGTCCTCGCCGATACCCCAGGAGCAACAGTGTCCCTAATTTGCTGGGAAGTGGCGGTGCGGTCCCCTACGGCACTGCGTAGGATCCTACGGTCTTGGCGTGCATCCGTGCGTCGCTGCGGTCCGGTCCCAGGTCGACGGGCACGTGCACCTTCCGCCGACCACTGGCGACAACATCGATGTACTGTGGAGACCTCACGCCCCACGTGTTGAGCAATTCGGCGGTACGTCCACCCGGTCTCCCGCATGCCCACTATACGCCCTCGCTCAAAGTCCGTTAACTGCACATACGGTTCACGTCCACGCTGTCGCGGCATGCTACCAGTGTTAAAGACTGCGATGGAGCTCCGTATGCCACGGCAAACTGGCTGACACTGACGGCGGCGGTGCACAAATGCTGCGCAGCTAGCGCCATTCGACGGCCAACACCGCGGTTCCTGGTGTGTCCGCTGTGCCGTGCGTGTGATCATTGCTTGTACAGCCCTCTCGCAGTGTCCGGAGCAAGTGTGGTGGGTCTGACACACCGGTGTCAATGTGTTCTTTTTTCCATTTCCAGGAGTGTATAATGCTTTCCTCAAGACTTTTCTCGTGCTCTTTGAAAGTTGCTTTCCGTTAGAACGTTCAAAACAGGGTACTAGCACAAACAGGCAGCCTGGGTGGCTGACTAAAGGGATAAGAATATCTTGTAGAACAAAGTGGCAATTATATCAAAACGTTAGAAACAGTCAAAATCTAAATGCAGCAGCCCATTACAAACAGTATTGTAAAGTGCTTAAAAAAGTTATTAGGAAGGCAAAAAGTATGTGGTATGCAGATAGAATAGCTAAGTCTAAGGATAAAATTAAAACCATATGGTCAGTCGTAAAGGAAGTGGCTGGTCTGCAGAGACAGGTCGAGAATATAGAATCAGTGCGTAGTGGGGATGTCCGTGTTACTGATAAGTCGCATATATGTACAGTACTTAATAATCACTTTCTGAATATAGCAGGTGAACTAAATAGAAACCTAGTCCCAACAGGGAATCATATAGCACTCTTAGAAAAAAGTGTTCCGAGACTGTTACCTGAAATGCTCCTCCATGATACTGACAAGAGGGAGATTGAGTTAATAATTAAATCACTAAAGACCAAGAACTATCATGGATATGACGGGGTATCTAGCAGAATACTGAAGTATTGTTCCACGTATGTTAGCTCAGTACTTAGCCATATCTGTAACTTTTCCTTTAGGAGTGGTCGGTTTCCTGACCGATTGAAGTACTCGGTAGTGAAGCCACTTTATAAAAAGGGAGACAGGGATAATGTTGACAATTATAGACCTATTTCTATGCCATCGATGTTTGCTAAAGTTATCGAGAGGGTTGTATATACAAGGTTACTGCAGCATTTAAATTCACATAATTTGCTGTCAAATGTACAGTTTGGTTTTAGAAATGGCTTAACAACTGAAAATGCTATAGTCTCTTTTCTCTGTGAGGTTTTGGACGGATTAAATAAAAGGTTGCGAACGTTAGGTGTTTTCTTTGATTTAACGAAGGCTTTTGACTGTGTTGACCACAAAATATTACTGCAGAAGTTGGAACATTATGGAGTAAGGGGAGTAGCTTACAATTGGTTCGCCTCCTACTTTAAGAACAGAAAGCAGAAGGTAATCCTCCGCAATATTGAGAGTGGTAATGATGTTCAGTCCCAATGGGGCACTGTTAAATGGGGTGTTCCCCAAGGGTCGGTGCTGGGGCCACTGCTGTTCCTTATTTATGTGAATGATATGCCTTCTAGTATTACAGGTGATTCAAAAATATTTCTGTTTGCTGATGACACCACCTTGGTAGTGAAGGATCTTGTGTGTAATATTGAAACATTATCAAATAATGTAGTTCATGATATAAGTTCATGGCTTGTGGAAAATAATTTGATGCTAAATCACAGTAAGACTCAGTTTTTACAGTTTCTAACCCACAATTCAACAAGAACTGACATTTTAATCAGACAGAATGGGCATGTTATAAGCGAGACGGAACAGTTCAAGTTCCTAGGCGTATGGATAGATAGTAAGCTGTTGTGGAAAGCCCATGTTCAGGATCTTGTTCAGAAACTAAATGCCGCTTTATTTACCATTAGAACAGTATCTGAAACAAGTGACATTTCAACACGAAAAGTGGTATACTTCGCATATTTTCATACGCTTATGTCATATGGTATTATTTTTTGGGGTAATTCTTCTGATTCAAAAAGGGTATTTTTGGCTCAAAAACGGGCTGTTCGAGCTATGTATGGTGTAAGTTCGAAATCCTCTTGTCGACCCCTATTCAATAGTCTGGGAATTTTGACATTGCCCTCACAGTATGTATTTTCTTTAATGTCGTTTGTTGTTAGCAATATTAGCTTATTCCCAAGAGTTAGCAGCTTCCACTCAGTTAATACTAGGCAGAAATCAAATCTGCATGTGGAATGCACTTCCTTGACTCTTGTGCAGAAAGGAGTGCAGTATTCTGCTGCATCCAATTTCAATAAGCTACCACAAGAACTCAAAAATCTTAGCAATAGCCCAAACACTTTTAAGTCCAAACTGAAGAGTTTCCTCATGGCTCACTCCTTCTATTCTGTCGAGGAGCTCCTGGAAGAGATAAAAAATTAAGCAAATTCCAGTGTTACATTCTTGATTTTCTTTATTTAAACTAACGACTTGTCGCCTGAATATGTTTCTTATATTTCATTTTATCTGTTTCTACAATCGTGTTATAATTTCATGTATTGACTCGTTCCATGACCATGGAGACTTCTCCTAAATGTGGTCCCACGGAACAATAAATAAATAAAAAAGAGGAAGATGTGCGGACAGATTTTCCCTGACACCTTAACTCCAGAACAAATACAACTACGCGTGGACGCCTGTCGCGGCCTGATGAAAATACGAAATTCGGACAATTCTTTCCGGAAAAAATCACCACGGGTGATGATACTTCATATTATCAATATGAACTCACCACAAAAAGACAAAATGCATGATTTCACAGAAAGAGCTGACATTTGACGACATAACAGATATTTAAGCCAATGGGAGGCGCGAGTTTACCAACATTCCAAAGAAGGACTTACGTGAAGTTTCAGATGGATTTATAAACGTTCCATGCGTTGTACTCAAGTGAGTGGAGACTATGTAAAACAAGACCTAAAGCGTTAAGATCACCATCTTAACTTTTCCATATTTTTTATTTTATGCAGTCTCTAAACTTTTATATTAAATGGTAAGTACACCCGACTTTATACCACGAAAAAGACGGGCAAGTCACCATTTAAGCCTGGGGTCATTCTTCCGCCAGTATATGAAATACATCTAGTTGAGAAGTATTTTTTTTAACATTGTGTCACAAGCGCCATATACAGGCGACTGAACAAGACGCGTTAACGCTGAGTACCGTTCATCACTAGTCACTGCTTTGTTTACTTTTTGTGTTACGTGTGAAGCTGCTTTGGATTGATCCTGGGATAGCTGTGTCTGAGAAAAAAAAGGTACTTGATAATGCCAGTTCTTGTAACTGGATTGTCAGTGGCAGTGACAAAAGCGCGACTGTAATTGATAAAATATCCGAATACGTTTATTGCAGTGTGGTCGGTACGTAAACGTGACAGGATCTCTTAACTGCGAGCTTCACATCTCTAAATTTGTGCTGCGTGTAGTCAGCTACGTGATTTCCCGTTAAGTCGTGACTTTGGGTCAACAGTGACCTAACTGCGTGCAGCAGGATGGCACGCTATGTTACCCTAAAGTCCTCTTCGCTCCCACAGGGGTTATAGCGTCACACGGATCCCTGCGCGTGGAGGTACCCAACATAACGCCTTGTTACTGTAACTGCTGAATAGTATCCTGGATGTTCTGTTTTGTCTGCAGGGTACAAGCTCCGGACCGACTTGACAGCACTTACTGAGTTGGAGGAGGTGAGGGATTTCCTCTTTCGATCAATTTAGTATTTTTCATGTCTTTTGGATTTCAAGACGTCCAATTTCAAAGACAATAAATTCACTTAGGAGACAAATACTGAAGATACGACCAGCGAAAATGATTGCACAAATAATGTAATCCTTCTGCTCAAGCCGTCTGTCTACTAAAGTTTAAAACCGTCTTTATCTTACCAAATGTAACATAACTAAATATAGAAGCGTGAATTGGGATTCGTGATTTATAGTATCACTTCATATTTAAAAATGGCTCTGAGCACTATGGGACTTAACATCTATGGTCATCAGTCCCCTAGAACTTAGAACTACTTAAACCAAACTAACCTAAGGACATCACACAACACCCAGCCATCACGAGGCAGAGAAAATCTCTGACCCCGCCGGGAACCCGCATTGAAGGGTATGTGGGTTATATGCAGGAAACTTCACGATGGGATTATGTTTGTACCCATGTCACAATATGAGGAGCTACTGCTGAATTGATAATGGTTGTTGCCGAGCCCCAGCGCATAGTGAGATAGTAAGAATACTTTTCGGTGTGTGGCAGCTATTCTAACCGTTGTGCTTGTTGTAGCCTTGGTACTATAAATCCTTCTGATTAGTACTAATCCTACCGTGTCGCAGTACAACGCTTTATTCATTCTACTATATTAATTTCATGTATCCAGGCAAGAACAGGACCACTAGGTCAGACAGACAGTCTACAAACATTGAGGTAACAACAGATACGGAATAGCCATATGCTCGTTTGTGGATGGCGTTAGTAAACCCTGCACAAGGTATAAAAATGTAATAGATTGACGGAGCTGTCACTTGCAGTCAGGCATTCGTGTGAAATGGACCCAACGTGATTACAGCTGCAAGACGGGAATTAACAGACTTTGAACGCGTAATCGTGGCTGGAGCTAGACCCGTCGGACATTCCACTTCGGAAATCGGTAGGGAGTTCAATATTCCGAGATCCGCAGTGCCAATGCTGTTCCGAGAATACCAGATTTCAGGCATTACCTCCAGCCATGGACAACCCAGTGGCCGATCGCCTTCAGTTAACGACAGAGAGCAGAGGCTTTTGCCTAGAGCTGACAGTGCCAACAGACAAGCAGCACTGGGTAAAATAACCGTATAAATCAATGTGGGGGTACGACGGATGTATCCGTTAGGACAGTTTGGCGAAATCTGGCGTTAAGAGGTTATGGGAGGAGACGACCGACGTGAGTGGTTTGCTAACAGCACGACATTACCTGCAGCGCCTCTCCTGGGCTCCTGGCCATCTCGTTTGGACCCTAGATAACTGGAAAACCGTGGCCTGGTCAGGCGAGTCCCGACTTCAGTTGGTAAGAGCTGACGGTAGGTTCGAGAGTGGTGCAGACCCCACCAAGCCGTATACCCAAGTTGTAAACAAGGCACTGTGCATGCTGCTGGTGGCAACATAATGTGGACTGTGTCTATGGGGAACGGACTGGGGCTTCTGGTCCAACTGTACCCATCATTGACTGTAGATGGTTATGTTCGACTACTTGGAGACCATCTGCAGCGATTCGTGGACTTAAAATTCCCAAAAAACGATAGAATTTTTATGGATGACAATCCGCTATGTCACCGGGACATTGTTCACTGTTGGTCTGATGAACCTTCTGGAAAATTCGAGCGAATGATTTGGCCACCCAGATCGCCCGAAATGAATCCCATCGAACATTTATGGGGCATAATCGACAGCTGAGTTCGTGCACAAACTCTTTCACCGGCAATACTTAGGGAATTATGGACGGCTATGGAGACAGCGTGGCTCAGTATTTCTATAGGGTACTTCTAACGACTTTTTGAGTCCATGCCATGTTGAGTTGTTGCACTGCGCCGGGCAAAAGGAGGTCCAACATGATGTTAGAAGGTATCCCACGACTTTTGTCACCTCAGTGTATTTTATCACACTTACCGATAACACATAGAAACAACTACCACACAAACATTGGAAACAGTAGCTGCTTAAAAAATTAGAAAACCAGTTCATATTCCTGCTGCGCTAGTGGCAGGAAAGGGGAATTTTGTTAAAATTCAGTAAAGGCGCGGTTGGGCGATGAAGTCTGGAGCGATAAGAAGCGAGAAGAAAAGCAGTATAAATAGTCCGGCACTTTTAGCTTGAGGGGGTGTGCCAGGTCAGTAGAGAGTCAGGTCGGACCTGTGCTGGTCTACGTATATAGAGGCCAGTCTGGCAGCGATGTTGTAAATATTCTATGTAAATACGTTCTTTGTTTCTATGTACTTGTTCAGGCTGTAATCCGCCTCCGGGGACACAACACCGGGGCGGGACGGAACGGCAGCCGGGTACTTGGAGGGCAGTGACAGTGGTCTGCAGTGGATCCAGGACAGACCACGTTCGCTTCCCACCTGGTGTACTGGGGTCCGGGTGAGACGTGCGCTGCAGGAGGCGCGGCAGCGCTGCGGCAGCGCCAGAGTCGGTGGCAGGTGTTGCCATCCGGCAAGCACCACTAGCGGCAAGTTGCGGCACCGCATCCAGGAGGGCGCGGGTTCGAGTCCGTTTCTGTCCTGGGTGCAGCAGCGGCCGAGGGCCACGGGTGACCAGTACAACCACCTTAGTTCCATGGTCGGACAGAGTAGACCAAACAGGGCGGAGGGCGGCGGGGACCAGGGCCTGTGACAGTCTCCGGAATCACGGGCAGCTACACGACGCAAGACGTGACGCCACGGCGAGCGGCGACCGGGCAGAGCGCGGCCGCCTTCCAGCTGAGCAGCCTTGATGACGGACAACGGCGTCGGCATACCGGGAGTTGCTGAGCTGGCTGGACTTGCGGGACAGCATGCGGGTGGCACGCTGACACTACACTGCACCCATCATAGTACTGTAAATTATGTGAATAAAGCAATGCTACCGTATACCGCTGTATCACTCTCCACTGTTCCTTGACGCTACTGAACTTGCTCAGCCTCCTGACGAGAAGTGGCGTGGTGGGCCCCGCTTCAGCTCGGCCATCTGGAGTCCTGGGTTCGACTATCGACGCAGTGCAACACTCGATTATGAAAGGTAATACAATAAAGTCAAATTACATACAGACTAAAGGCAACGGCAGCAGTGGGAGTAAGAGGAGGGGCAGGAGAAGGAGAGGAAGAGGAATGTCACGAAACAAAAGTGATGACGAGGGGTGGAGGAGACTGGTGACTCCGACTAAGAAACGAAAAGAAGAAGAATATTAAATAGCAAGCAACTTATTTGATTATCAACTGACTTTCAGCTATTTAGTATATCGTCAGTCAAAACTAAATGTCGCACAGATAAAATCAGCGTGACTTACAAAGATATTTCTGACACAAATACAGAAGGCACATAAAATGGTACTATACAAATCGGTACAAGGGAGAGTACTGCTTTTTCTTCGGGTTCCCGGGTTCGATTCCCGGCGGGGTCAGGGATTTTCTCTGCCTCGTGATGACTGGGTGTTGTGTGATGTCCTTAGGTTAGTTAGGTTTAAGTAGTTCTAAGTTCTAGGGGCCTGATGACCATAGATGTTAAGTCCCATAGTGCTCAGAGCCATTTGAACCATTTTTTGAACTGCTTTTCTTGCTGCGTAAAAACCTAACATCAAACACAAATGAGAGTAGAGTTTTTTACCTTATATTGAAATGGATACATTTGATAAAATATGAAAAACAGAACAGTATACTGTTGCAGTCTAACTTTTGCATAACTGAGACTTTATTTGACAATGGGGAAAAGGAAATTCTGTTTGGCCATTTAAAAGTAAACTTACATTATGTGTCATCTGTTTATTGATTTCAAGCGTTTCCATAGTGTGATTTTCTTAACAGCATATATAATAGAATGTTCATCGTGTTGGTAGATCTTTCTTTCTGTTTTCTTTTTTTTTTTAAGGTCGAATATTATAATTTTCAGCTCCTCTCATGTTTGGATAAGCTAATCGACTGAGTAAGCAACACAAACGTTTAGACATTACTTGCATGTGCTTTTATACACAACGTTATGTACCCAACCTTTTTTGTATATTTCCGATTGAAAGACAGATTTAGCTATACTGTTATTATTGTAGTTGCGAGGCCTTAGGTTTTCGGAAAGACTATCTGAAACAACATTCACTTTTATTTTCATTTTTGTTAAATGTAATATTTTCTATGAAGCTTAAAAAGTCAGTTTCTTTTGTAGACACTTTGGATCGTATCATTTTATGTGTCATCTGTTTCAGGAATACCGTGTAAATTTTCGTTTTATTTATGAATACCTGGCGACTGTCAAAAAGTCGGAAGCCGGTTGGTATTCAGATAAATAAACTTTGCAGAACTGTCACGTCCCGTCAAGCTCCGATGGAAAATTCACTTAATGAAAAGAGGAAGTAGTATAACAGGGAGACGACAGGGGCATTTGCTTTGCTGTTTGACAGATAAAACTTCACATACGTTAATTTTGTAGGGAACAGTTATAACATTCGCCAAAGAAAGTGCTTTAGCCTCCTGTTAATTGCATAAAAGCTTTGAATTGTGTGCAGAGTGCAAGATAGATTGTTCCAGAGACGGATGGAGATTTAAAGAACGTTTCTAAATGATTGATTGCCGTATCTTTGATAATACGTAACTGAGATGTTAAGTTGCAATTATGATAAGATGATATATACATGATGTCTTATTCGTGGTCCAAGGGTACATGTGCGATGGGAAATAGATGTAGACGGTAGACGCTGATGTTAAAGATGTAACGCGCACAAATATCAGTGGTTAGTTTCAATTGTTAATTGTTTACAGATTTAGCTACTCTTGCCGCGCTGGGCTAGGTCGCAGTAGTGGATGTCCAGCAAAATGAATGACTGCGTAAATCTGCGTTTCGCATCAGGCAGAAATATGTTCCGGAACTTCTGAATGGCACATGGGTAAACAAATGTCTTTCTCAAGGAGCGACAGCATTTCTTGCTCACCTTAGGTGGTCACTCACAGTTGTGCCCAAGTATCGTACCGTGTTCTTGCTACGGTAGTGGGATACTGTCGAGAAGACTACGAGGCAGCTGTTCACCGAATTAGTAACTAATTAGCCTAATGAAAAAACACGTGACACCATTGTAATAGACTAAATACTTATTGTTTTAAAAACCGGTTTTAGTCTGTTACGGTGTCATCATACATAAAGATAAATATGTATACCTGTGAAATTTTTATGGGGTCCAAGATTTTAAACTAATGCATATATAGCGTATCTCAGTTGCACAGCCCATGTATTTATTTTAGTGCCTGCCGATAGCGTATTAGTAGAAAAACTGTAATAAATACTACAGAATATTACATCACAGTCATGTGTTTTTTTATTCCTAATGTATAACGTTTTCTACTAAGAAATAACGGAACAATCAGTTAACCGGACGAATTAATATGTGACTGGATATTAAAATTACTTGGTACTCTTCACTTTTAGTTTAAGTTATGGGTTTTGCACCCTCCTGAACACTGAAGACAGATAGTACTTCATCTGGACGGTGGCACTATTGATATCTTCAGATCTGGCATTTAAGTAAGTCTGGAAGTCAAACGCATAGAGTTGACTTTTAAAGAACGACAGGACCGATTAGAATACTACGGACATTCATGGAGAACAACAGTGTGCTGGTCTAGCGGTTCTAGGCGCTCAGTCCGGAGCCGCGCGACTGCTACGGTCGCAGGTTCGAATCCTGCCTCGGGCATGGATGTGTGTGATGTACTTAGGTTAGTTAGGTTTAAGTAGTTCTAAGCTCTAGGGGACTGATGACCATAGATGTTAAGTCCCATGGTGCTCAGAGCCATTTGAACCAACAACAGTGTGCCAGGAATTGACCACTGTCGCAGTCTTGGAAGAGCATGTTTTCAGGACAAATTTTTTCCCCCAAAGACGACACGCTGCTGTCTGTTTCTCAAATAGCTTTAAAACCATTTTAGCACACTATCATCAAATTTTAGCTGTTGCAGTTTTTTGGGCAGTATGAACATTTCATTGCATCAAATACTCTGATGATGGTTTGTAGTGTCAATATTGAGGCCTCACGATTGTCTGTGGTATAATTAAGATTGTCAGTGACCTTAATGTGTGTTTATGCTATGATATCTACAAAATCCGAACTGACATCTGTTACGTAAGTTGAATTTGCATTAAGTATTCTGTAGTTTCGTGGTGGACAGCATATTACAAGGCTTTGGAAATAGTGCGTAAGAAGCTGACTAATAGACATTCGCAAGTTGATTATGGGTTTTGATTCTTGTGGAAAGCTCAAAGCGTCTCTTCTATAGACTGGGGTATATCACACTAACGAGAGGAAAATTAAATGTGTGTACTAAGACTGGTACGAAGCTAGCACCGACATTCGTGATCGTGGTTACTCTGACACCGCTGTAACCTATCGCTTCAGAAGAGACTGTCCTTATTGGCCTTCTTGTTGAGAATTTGAAACTTCTTTAGGTGAAACAACTCAGGCTATGATATGTAATCTCGAGGCTATTCCAGGGAATAGCCGTTTGCAGTATGGGACTGCTTGGTACTGACAAAAGATTCATTCAGTTCGTCAAAAGAGACCAGCTAGCCAGTTCCTGATTTTGTCTTTCCAACAGACAAGCTAGGAAGATACTTCCACTGAGTTACGGAGCTCGTACCTTGCACACAACGGAACGAGCGTGCCTTATTTTGGCATTGAAAACGTACTGCTTTATCCTTTACTCTTTATCGGCCTTAAATATGCTTGCCATAACCTCTTTCTACTCCAGCTATTCTTCGAACCTTTGCCATCGTTATCTGAAAGGCTGCTATTTTGTCTTCGCAGTTCTGTCAATGTATCCCTGACTGCGAAGTGAAATTCGTAATTCCACCAGAGGACACGTTGCCTCGTTTGCTGTCCTGAGGCTTACGAAAGGGGTATCTCAGCGGTAAATCAAGGTTGAAATGTGGTCCAGCCAACCCTGAATGATGACGTTCAAATATCGCCAGATGACTGTATAGCTTCCTAATCGCCCATTTTGGCAATATGCTTTGGGGGACTCTCATTTCTGGAAACTGTAACCAGACTAGGAACTGGTCGCTTGACTGGAGAATGGTAACATCGTTTCACTGAGCGGAGTGTGTGAAGACAGACGAAAAACACAAATAGTCTGTAGAACAGAAGAACGCGTTGTCGAGTTTAGTCTCTATTCAATGCACGTGTTCTCCGACAAAAAGGAGACTTTTCCGGTTCCTGGAACAGGTGTGTGTGTGTGTGGAGCCCCAAAACACAAAAAATGGTTCAAATGGCTCTGAGCACTATGGGACTTAACATCTGAGGTCATCAGTCCCCTAGAACTTAGAACTACTTAAACCTAACTAACCTAAGAACATCACACACATCCACGCCCGAGGCAGGATTCGAACCTGCGACCGTAGCGGTCGCGCGGTTTCAAACTGAAGCGCCTAGAACCGCTCGGTCACACCGGCCGGCCCCAAAACACAGTGTGCGTGAAAATCGTCCAGCAGAAATGAGCGAGAAGCTTCTTTATAACCACTCTAAGAGCCCCTCTGTCTTGTGGACCTTAAGGTGGAAGATAAAATGAGCACGTGGTGACCATAGCCGATTCATAAATCTATACCGTAACTACATTTTAGTGGCTACTGAAGCTGATGCTAATGGAGCGGTACACCTCACTGACAGACACAACCACAGTGCCTTTCGCTGATTCACAAGTTTTCAGTTTGTGATTACAGACACAAGAAAATGTCGATTATCTGAGAATTCTGAAATTAAGGTATTCAATTTCCTACAAACTCTGATTCCACAGAGCAACAGGAACGCTATCGAATTTTGTACACAGGCATTCATAAAATAGATCTTAATTTCAAATTGGAGCCTATTAGGGCTGCCCATTGTGTAATTAGCTTACAGGGAGTGTATTAAATTTGGTTTGTGCCAAGCCTAAAATACAATATACCACTTCGACACAAAATAAAAGAGAATGGAATTGTTTGCCATGGTATAGCAATGAGCGAATGTTTTTCGATCTTGTACTGTGCTTTATGCGCAATGAGACGTATCATCTTCCGCTCAAGAAGAAGAGCACGTCTGCAGTAAACCAGTAATCCACTGCCACAGATATTACAACTTGTGGCAGAACGTTTCACGGGTTGGATGGTTGTTTCCGTGGCTGGAATAGCAGGTCGGCCGTTCGGCTTTTTAATCTTCCAGCTGCGCAGCTCTGCAGCTTCCGTACGGCGACAAACATAGCGTCTGCCTGTGCTGACATCGACGTCAGCTCCCACAAAAAGATTCGTCTGTCTTTGATAAGCGCAAATGGGCGTTTCACTTCCAGCGTTCTTGAACTACTTCTCAGCAGGCTGTTGCTCGTAAGATACGTCAAAGTTGGCAATCCCATAGTGGTGTCTGTTGAGGTAGCGTGCCTTATGAAAGAAGCACTGTGGAGCCGAAGCGCTTTTTGTTGCCGTTGGTGTGTAAGTTAGTAGCGTTTTTCCATAAATTTAATAAACACAACAGACACAGATAACAGAGATTTTAGTCATCAATAATATATTCTCCTTCTATTTACAAGAGTCTCCCAACGCTGGGGTAACTTTTCGATTCCGAAACAATAGAAGTCACGTGGTTTTGAGACAAAGAAATCGTCGAACCATGTTCGGAGTGCATTTTCATTCGGAAAGGAAGTTCCTTGAAGGTTTGACAGAGAGCGGAAAATGTGAAAATTTGAGGGTGCAAGATAAGATGAGTAGCATGGGTGCGGGATTACTTCCCGACCTAACCCCTGTGTCGTCGATTTGCCAGTCTAGTGGTATACAGGTGGGCGTTATCGTAGAGTGGCATCACTTCGCTTGACTGGAGAATGGTAACATCGTTTCACTGAGCAGAGTGTGTGAAGACAGACGAAAAACACAAATAGTCTGTAGAACAGAAGTACCCGTTGTCGAATTTGGCCTCTGACCGTTCTTCGAAGGGGTTCACAACACCTTTCAGTTGTTAACAATAAACGTCAGTAGTGACGGTTACACCTCAGGGAAGCAGTTCCTAGTACATCACACCGTCGCTGTTCCACCAGATCCACAACATTGTCTTCTGTGGATGGGCGCAGGTCATTGTAAGGAGACGTGCTGTTTCGTTTGGGCTCAACTACTCCTTTCTTTCCCCTATGTTAGCATAATGACACCATACAGCGTCACCAGTAACGGTACAGGATGGGAATGACCGGTGTTGTTGACGATCCAATGCACGTAAGGTCACCAGTTGATTTTTTTGACCTTGGCTTAGAGCATGCTGTACCCACACACGCGATTTTTCAGCCTTCCGCACTGTATGCCACACGATGGTGGAATGATCACTGTTCATCACATTTGCAAGTTCGCGAGTACAGTGACGTGGATCATCGTGGGTTAATGGGTTTAAACGATCTTCAACAAACCCGTAAGGTCCTCCTGAAAGTGGAGGGTCACTAATGTCAAAACGATTCTCCTTATAACAAGAAACTACTTTCTTGTGACTCTTCAAGTTTTTTTCTTGCTGTGCTCTGTCCAGTGGCATTATCCCCATACACGGCGCAAATGATTCCAGCTGCGTCCGCTGCTGTCACGCCTCTACTGACCTTAAACAGCGTCCACAGCTCTATTCACTGTCTCTGGATGACAAAATGACAATATGTAAACTCAAACAGCAACAGTGGAATACGAATAGAAAATGACAATCGATAAATAAACCCATAGCAACCGGAATACCAACATGAAAAACAAAAACGCTACGAACTTATGCACTGATGTAATACACACTACTGACCATTAAAATTGCTACACCAAGAAGAAATGCAGATGATAAACGGGTATTCATTGGACAAATATATTATACTAGACCTGACATGTGATTACATTTTCACGCAATTTGGATGCATAGATCCTGAGAAATCAGTACACAGAACAACCACCTCTGGCCGTAATAACGGCCTTGATACGCCTGGGCATTGAGTCAAACAGAGCTTGGATGCCGTGTACAGGTACAGCTGTCCATGCAGCTTCAACAGGATACCACAGTTCACCAAGAGTAGTGACTGGAGTATTGTGACGAGCCAGGTGCTCGGCCACCATTGCCAGAAGTTTTCAATTGGTGACAGATCTGGAGAATGTGCTGGCCAGGTCAGCAGTCGAGCATTTTCTGTATCCAGAAAAGCCCGTCGTGCATTATCCTTCTGAAATGTAGTGTTTCGCAGGGGTCGAATGAAGGATAGAGCCACGGGGTAACACATGTGAAATGTAACATCCACTGTTGAAAGTGCCGCCAGTGCGAAAAGGAGGTGACCGAGACGTGTAACCAATGGCACCCCAAACCATCACGCCAGGTGATACGCCAGTATGGCGATAACGAATACACGCTTCCAATGTGCATTCACCGCGATGTCGCCAAACACGGATGCGACCATCATGATGCTGTAAACAGAACCTGAATTCATCCGAAAAAATGACGTTTTGCCATTCGTGCACCCAGGTTCGTCGTTGAGTACACCATCGCAGGCGTTCCTGTCAGTGATGCAGCGTCAAGGGTAATCCCAGCCATGGTCTTCGAGCTGATAGTCCATGCTGCTGCAAACGTCGTCGAACTGTTCCTGCAAATGGTTGTTGTCTTGCAAACTTCCTCATCTGTTGACTCAGGGATCGAGACGTGGCTGCACGATCCGTTACAGCCATGCGGATAAGATGACTGTCATCTCGATCTGCTAGTGATACGAGGCCTTTGGGATCCAGCACGGCGTTCCATATTACCCTCCTGAACCCACCAATTCCATATTCTGCTAACAGTCATTGGATCTTGACCATCGCGAGCAGCATGTCGCGATACGATAAACCGCAGTCGCGATTGGTTACAAATCGACCTTTATGAAAGTCGGAAACGTGATGGTACCCATTTCTCCTCCTTACACGAGGCATCACAACGGTCCACCAGGCAACTCCGGTCAACTGCTGTTTTTGTATGAGAAATCGGTTGGAAAGGTTCATCATGTCAGCACGTTTTAGGTGTCGCCACCGGCGCCAAAATTGTGTGAATGCTCTGAAAAGCTAATCATTTGCGTATCAGAGCATCGTATTCCTGTCGGTTAAATTTCGCGTCTGTAGCACGTCATCTTAGTGTAGCAATTTTAATGGCCAGTAGTGCAGCATTTCAGAAGGTAAAACCGAATTTCCCTCTCAAACTTTGTGCTGAAAGCAGAATAATCTTCATTTGTATAGGAACGTTACCAATCTGTAGGACGCGAGTCGTCGGTGGTTTCATTTCGCACACGCTTCATATCTTTCACAATATATCGCCCTGCAGGGATCGTATTCATCCACTCCGTCTGACGGGAATAAATTTCGGTTGCCGAAATGCCAGGCAGTTGCCGTTATTACGGGGTTATTAGCCGGTAGCCGGAGCGTAACGACGTAGCTGCTCTTCACGCGGCCCCGTCCCGCTGACGGCGGCGCTCTGCCGCGATGTATATGTATGAGCGGCCGCTGGCCGGCCGTCCCCTAATAAGACGACTCTTTCGTCACATTATGCCGTGCCTCCTCCTGTCGTCTCCAGCCGAGCGTCGCCTTTGATGTACGAGGGACTCGCCGCAACCCGACGACAGTGGTCTTTACGATGAAGCAATAGTCATCTCGGAACTGAAATGCCAGTGTTTCGAGTCTCGAGAATCCTTTATGATCGATCTCGTCCACAAACGACAACGTGCGCACGTCTCGAGGCGGCGATATTTAAATTTTCTGTGCACGAGATTGTTTCCTCGGAGACTTAAAGCACTGGTTGAAGAAACTATTTTTCCGATTATTCAAATTGACAGCCCTGTAAGCAACGTTAGAATTGAGTTGTAGCGCCGGTAATGCCCGAAAATAATGTGCTATTAACGTGTGAGAAGCGTGTTATTCAAATGCTGGGTACTGTAAGAAACAGCTATCGATTACCGTGCGTCTATTATTTACTTCAGATTCTGTCACGAGCAGCAGAAACTACTTCAGTACATCAAATAAAAATGAAATGGTCAGCCGACTGGAGCACCGCTGAATGTGAGACAAAAACAAGTAACTGGTAAAGCACAAACTTTTCTGTTACTGGTGACATAAGGAAGACTGTCGAAACGTTGACCAGGAAAACCAGGGTAGCGCCTGAAACCTTTCCAGGACACTCCAGTTGTTTTACCAACATTGTGCTCTAAATTGGATCAAAAACCGAGCAGCCAGTGCTTTTAGTGGGAGCTTTTGCAGAAACAGCCTTTCATTTTCTTTGCCACTGAGCGTACTGTAATCCTCATTTCTTCCATAGCCTTTGCCTTCAATTTCACCATCAAACAAAAAATGACGTCTTGGGTTGTCGGGTGCTCTGCCAGATGTCAGCGTCGTATTTGCACGATATTTCGGTAGCGTAACTTGCTACCTTCATTAGGTGCGACCTGAGACATCTCAGGTCGCACCTGATGAAGGTAACGAGTTACGCTACCGAAGTATCGTGCAAGTACGACGCTGATATCCGGCAGAACACCCGACAACCCAAGATGTCATTATATCGTCGGGAAAGCCTGAAGAATTAAACCCAAAAAGCGCTACTGAAATATCGTGCAAATACGACGCTGATATCCGGCAGAACACCCGACAACCCAAGATGACATTAGATCGCCGGGAAAGCCTGAAGAATAAAACCAAAAAATGTTTATGAATGTTGCTCTTTATTCATGAGTGCTATTTGATTTTTCACCTCATGGACCTTCCTATCTGTTTATTCTGACACATGTGAGATCTATTCTTCTAAATTTTTCCTTAAGTGAGCCACTTATTGCTGCACCTTAATAATAGCTCCGTAATTTTAGGTGACTTATTCAAATCTCACCTCTTCAGTGATGTAATGACAAATTAGCTTCGATGCGATAAATGTAAATGTCGTGTGGTTAGGGTCTCCCGTCAGGGAGACCGTTCGCCTCGTACATGTCTTTCGAGTTGACGCCACTTCGGTGACTTGCTTGTTGATGGGGATGAAATGATGAAGATAAGGACAACACAACACCCAGTCCCTGAGCGTAGAAAATCTCCGACTCAGCCGGGAATCGAACGCGGACCGCTAGGTATAACATTCCGTCGCGCTGACCACTCAGCTACCAGCGTCGGACTCTGGGTACGATAACGTTTTACTTCCTTGGTAAACGCTTAAACCTAAGATTACCGTTGGATCGCTACGTATAACGCTCTGATACGTGAGGGATAAGGAGGGAGCGACTTGAGATTCGTGTATGAATGACAACAGCAAATACTTTACTGCCACGTTCACTCATCACAGACCATTAGGCCTACGTTGTTTCTGCTTTTCACAGTCTACCCTTAATGCACGTATGAGTTTCCTTTACGTTGGCACTGCCACGTGTCAAAACTGGCAGCCGTAAGCGAGGTCTTGTTTTATCCAGTTCTGTTATTTCTGTAATTTCTGCCTGTAGAAAACTTCGTACAGTGTGAGACCAACTGACAATAGCACTTTAAGCACCACTGTTGAATGCGTTGAAAATTATTACTAGTCCGAATTCCGCTATTGTTCAAATGTGTGTGAAATCTTATGGGACTTAACTGCTAAGGTCATCAGTCCCTAACCTTACACACTACTTAACCTAAATTATCCTAAGGACAAACACACACACCCATGCCCGAGGGAGGACTCGAACCTCCGCCGGGACCAGCCGCACAGTCCATGACTGCAGCGCCTTAGACCGCTGCTATTGTGGTAGAAGAAAATCTATTAATACCTCCTGCAGGATACGTACGCACTGGTAATTGCAACTGTACGCTTCTTACAGTTGCTCTTGCTCATTTGCCATCCTGTCTTGTGTAACTGTCACGGCAATCCATTTTAGTGTGCGAAGCTCCGAACGTTGTTGAAAATGTCCGCGACTCCGAACTAAAGGATTAAAATAATTCAGTAATGTTTCTAAGCTCCATTTTCCCTGAAATTTAATGATTTTGATCTCTGGCTTTTAGGTAAGAAAACTTTTTATACTTACTCCATTACCTTTTACTCGCTTTACACATCTTTATTTATTTTACTGCATCTCTGTGGGATATGAAGTGCTGGTGTAGGGCGAATCCCGAAAGCCAGTAGTTTTGATACTGTTGCACTCTTTATTTATGTATTTTATGAACTTAGGCACTTATTTAGTTTTTTAATGCGAGTTGAAGTTTGAGAGGAGGGAGATTTTCATATATTTACAACATAATCCCTGCATTCGCCTTACTGCCTTACGGAGGAGCCTCCCTGTAGAAAAATCTAAGCTGGTATTGTTTGCCTTGTGTCCTGGAATTTTCATCCAATCACTTTCTGTAGTGTAATGCATTAATAATGCGTATTGTCGCAGAGTCTTCTTCTTTTTTGTATTTTATTGTTTTTTACTTTGTTACTAGCCGGAAGCACGACCTTCCCCAGTTATTTATTTTTAACTGTGCGTGCACGCCCGTACCACTCAGCGACTGGCCTTGTGTTTAATTTTTATGACATCATTACTCCCGAATTGTGTGTCGTAAAGTGATGTAATTTTGTACGCACATTCAGCGGCATATCTGGATACTGTCTGCAAAATCTGTTACGAATGGAATTAGTAGCAACGAAGTAAAACATTTAAACGTCATGCGCGATGCGAAAACTTTTCTCGCATCTCACTATTCATGACGTCATATCTCCTGAACACGAGGCCCACGAGAGAGACAGGCCGCGACGCGTACGTCACGAAGGTAGTCCTGAACTCGCTCGCTCGCTCAGCTCAGCAGACAAAATGCGTTTCTAAACTTGTTAACTTGCAGCTTGGCGTGTACGCACTAACGAGAACTGCATCTTCGACTGGAATCAGCTATTTAAGATCAATACTTGATATAAATGGTATAACGGCTTGTTTATAGCATTTAGTCTCTTTTGTCTAACGGTCCTCATTTCATACTGGAAGTATGATTATCATTTTGGCATGATTTTAATTTGATTGTAGTATAGGGTGGACGCAAACTTTGTAAGTTAAAAGTGACACCGGAAGTTTTGTGTCATGAATTCTGTTTTTCACGTGTTGTTCTAGGTTTAGTCTATGGTCTGCTTTTCTTGTTTTTCCTGTTGTGGTTTTTCTTACCAGTTTAATAGTTTGTCCAAGTGAATTCCTTTTTTTTTTTGTGTATTTGTGCGATAATTTCTTGCCCCCAGAATTGAATTTTTAGTTTTTGTGATTTCTGTGTTTGCAGATTAGTGAGGTGTTGATGTCGAAACAAAATCAACTGGCTTTTGTGGTGTTAGGTCTTATCCTCCACTTGTTTAGCCAGGATACCAGTTTCTCGATGTAGTCGTTTGTCCGTTCGTTAATTATTCCACAAGCTAGGGCATGACACCAGTACGCAGTATCATCAGTACACAACGTTATTCCTTCGGTCCACCGTCGAGGACTAGGAATGTCATTTGCATAGATTGTGTATAACAGTGGAGCTATGACTACCCTGAGTTACCCCTGCGCTTAGTGGGCAACTGGTCACCAACCCGGACTTGAATGAGGGGCAGTGAAATTAAAACAAATCAGATGAAAAAAGTAAGTAAATTGTTTAGTATTTCAAAAGTGATCGCCGTAATAGTTAATACATTTATTCCATTGTGAGAAGAGACAATGACTTCATAGTAAAGGTCTGCAGTTGACTACGGAACCATGATTGTACCCTCACGTGAATCTCTACCTCCGAACCAAATCGATGGCCACGAACGGCTTTTTTCAGAGCTCCAAAAATACGGAAATAGCATAGGGAGAGATCGCAACTCTGTGGAGGTAGTCCCAGCGAAATTTCTGCAGCGTAATAGGTACAATCTCATCAAGAATATACAGTGTAGATCAAGTAAGCATTCCCTTATTTTATGTGTCGCCAGAACAGATCAGACAATGGAACGAGGTTAACGAACGTGGATAATTTTCTAGATACTTCCTTTTTTTACTAATTCGTTCTTCAGTTGCTTCAATAAGTGTCAGGTAAGTTACTACTCTTCCAATTTCTGTGCATTTACTTTTCTTTCGACCGCTAGTCCAGTCACACCGCAACTCCAGTCTTACTCGTTCCGTTCCTCTGGTGTTCCTCCCAATACGTTACCAGTGTCCGTCAGTTCGCCCGTCTCGAAGTAAACTGTTTGCAAAAGGGCGTTGAGTGTTTTCTAAACACGCTGCCCAAAGTGGGGGCCCCACTTTGCGGTGTGCGTCTGACAACTCGCTCCGACATGTGAAGACTCTTCGTTCGGAAAATTAGCTCCTACAGTCTCTAACCAACAGAGCAAATTCTAAGGTAGTCCGCCGAACATCAAATATGGTCAGATAAACAAGTGTTAATGTTTCTGAATGGACAAGGTGAGGCAGCTCAAATATCTATAGCGTGACGACCATATTGGCTCAGCAATTTCACTTGTAAACGGGCTTGTTATTCCTCGAAGTCGCATTAACCTAACATTGTTTTTCTAAACAGAAATATGTCGGTTTTCTGGCTCCAACTTGGCGGTTCTTAAACAGTGAGGATAAATCAATGGCACGAATGTTACACGTACAAAAATTATTCACAGTAAAAACATTTATATTTTTTGTACGTCGATTCATATCGTTCAGTGCCAGACATGGAAATGTCCACAGCAGACTGAGAATCTACACCTTTACCTACTGCGAAATTTTGCGACTGAGAATGCTAACCGCTGCAGATACAAATAACTGCAGTTAAGTGTTTGGTAAACTGGAAGTGTATACGGAATGAAAATTACCGTAAATTAAAGATCGCCACAAACGTCGATTGCGTGGCACGAGGCTAAAGACAATTTCGTACTGGAATACTAAAACAGAGAGTTTGTGCTGTCCCCAAATGTATGGGAGGCACTGTCTGTGAATATGAGCACAGTGACTGCGATAAAACAATAAATGGGAGAATAAATCATCGAAATAAATTATTGCACAAATTTACAATTACAAATTCGTCCAGTGACGTATTTCATTCAAAGTCAGCACTGCCACACTTTGTAAGTACGTATGTGAATACTTAACTTTCTTCCCGATTTGTATATGCACAGAGCGAATAAAAATTCTCATACTTGGTCGTCACAGTGCAGTTCCTCGCATACCAACAGTACAAACATGCCTGTAACGAGATTTCGTCACTTGCGTATATTCTGTAGAAAAAGTACGTCAAAGGGAGGTAACCTGACCACACTGGTACCAGATGACGTACGACGAGTACCTTGACTTCATAGTTGGCTGCCGTGTTGCATAGTTAGCGCAGTGGGTAGAGTTTAGTAAAGTTGAAGAGTACGATAGCCGTACTTTTTATTTTGTAATTTACGTCTCCACAATAATTCTGCAGCATACGATGTTTCTTAAACGGATCATATCCTATAGCTACAGCATTTTAACATTGAACATAACTATTACCTATTATTTTATTCATGTCTTATATTTTCACCAACTGTAGTGTATGTTTCAAAATAAAATTCAACTGTCGGTATCACAGATATTTTTATTTCACTTTACTGGTTTCAACAAAGTAATTTCGCATCTTTAGAAACCTACAAAATTACGAATCTTGTAAATCACTAGTTCTTGGCCCTACATTTATGTAATGTGTAACAAATGTATTAAAAACTTACTTAGTACCGGTTTAGCAGATGTCAATATCTTCTTCACAGACGCATACCACCATGACATCTCCTAAACTGTACATACAGGGTGTTTCAAGAATGACCGGTATATTTGAAACGGCAATAAAAACTAAACGAGCAGCGATAGAAATACACCGTTTGTTGCAATATGCTTGGGACAACAGTACATTTTCAGGCGGACAAACTTTCGAAATTACAGTAGTTACAATTTTCAACAACAGATGGCGCTGCAAGTGATGTGAAAGATATAGAAGACAACGCAGTCTGTGGGTGCGCCATTCTGTACGTCATCTTTCTGCTGTAAGCGTGTGCTGTTCACAACGTGCAAGTGTGCTGTAGACAACATGGTTTATTCCTTAGAACAGAGGATTTTTCTGGTGTTGGAATTCCACCGCCTAGAACACAGTGTTGTTGCAACAAGACGAAGTTTTCAACGGAGGTTTAATGTAACCAAAGGACCGAAAAGCGATACAATAAAGGATCTGTTTGAAAAATTTCAACGGACTGGGAACGTGACGGATGAACGTGCTGGAAAGGTAGGGCGACCGCGTACGGCAACCACAGAGGGCAACGCGCAGCTAGTGCAGCAGGTGATCCAACAGCGGCCTCGGGTTTCCGTTCGCCGTGTTGCAGCTGCGGTCCAAATGACACCAACGTCCACGTATCGTCTCATGCGCCAGAGTTTACACCTCTATCCATACAAAATTCAAACGCGGCTGCCATTGCTGCACGAGAGACATTCGCTAACGATGTAGTGCACAGGATTGATGACGGCGATATGCATGTGGGCAGCATTGCGTTACTGACGAAGCTTATTTTTACCTGGACGGCTTCGTAATTAACAGAACTGGCGCATATGGGGAACCGAAAAGCCCCATGTTGCAGTCCCATCGTCCCTGCATCCTCAAAAAGTACTGGTCTGGGCCGCCATTTCTTCCAAAGGAATCATTGGCCCATTTTTCAGATCCGAAACGATTACTGCATCACGCTATCTGGACATTCTTCGTGAATTTGTGGCGGTACAAACTGCCTTAGACGACACTGCGAACACCTCGTGGTTTATGCAAGATGGTGCCCGGCCACATCGCACGGCCGACGTCTTTAATTTCCTGAATGAATATTTCGATGATCGTGTGATTGCTTTGGGCTATCCGAAACATACAGGAGGCGGCGTGGATTGGCGTCCCTATTCGCCAGACATGAACCCCTGTGACTTCTTTCTGTGAGGACACTTGATAGACCAGGTGTACCGCCAGAATCCAGAAACAATTGAACAGCTGAAGCAGTATATCTCATCTGCATGTGAAGCCATTCCGCCAGACACGTTGTCAAAGGTTTCGGGTAATTTCATTCAGAGACTACGCCATATTATTGCTACGCATGGTGGATATGTGGAAAATATCGTACTATAGAGTTTCCCAGACCGCAGCGCCATCTGTTGTTGAAAATTGTAACTACTGTAATTTCGAAAGTTTGTCTGCCTGAAAATGTACTGTTGTCCCAAGCATATTGCAACAAACGGTGTATTTCTATCGCTGCTCGTTTAGTTTTTATTACCGTTTCAAATATACCGGTCATTTTTTAAACACCCTGGATGTATGTATGTATGTAATAGCTGTAAACATAGACGTATACATAGAAGTGATTCATCTACCGTAAATTATCAATTTGTCAAATCTGCCAGATTTTGGAGGCATCTGAAGGTGACGGATTATTTTTTTATGAACTGTAAGGCGTAATGAAATATCTGTGCAACTGACAGCCCCATATCAGTCTGAAATAAATAACGTTAGTCAGACATGCCATACATAGTCACGAAGGGAGATAATCAGTTAAAAATAAATTACCTGTCATAGATCAGAAGTAACTACATAACTTATCGATGTGGATATACATATATTAAATATATATACTGCATTTTGTTAGAGTGGCCAGTTGTAATACTTAGAATATACTCGTAGTATCAACAACAGCACGTCTTTCACAACACAGAGCAGATGCTCAAACCGACTACCCTACCCCTGCATCTCCGAACATTTAACGACTCAGTAGATCATGCTTCTCTGAAATTTTCGCAGCATAGCTACATTCATAATTACACGAACAGCATGGGTGCGTGCTAACTGTTCTTCCACATTCATAGCTGGAATTCAGTAAATATAACAGTGTTTGAGAATTACCTGTGAAGCGGATTGCAATGTCATGAGGTAATTTTGCAAATGATTGTAACTGACATGAAAATGATAAGCATGATAATTCGTAATAATTGACAGCACCAATGACGTGAGGGTTTGCGGGAAACTGAGATGGAATATTTTAGATGAAGTATGAGGAACAATATACGTAGACGTTATGGCTAATTTATATGCGTGGTTGCAAGGGAACTACCTACGATAAAAGAAGCAGGGGCAGGCCAAGAGTGAGAGGGGTGGAGTCGACTGGACAGAGGTGTAGTGTGTGGAAGAGAACACAGTGAACGTTTAAGGTAAAGTACGTCTTGAAAAGCGAAATATTGAAAACGACAGTACTCTCAATTCTATCTTAATCCCCACATATTTTAAAAATGCATGTATGTATGTAGTGGTATTTATCTATGAATGAATGTTTCACATCTCCTCCCTATCACTGTCCGGAAAGAATCACTATGGGTTAAGAACCATCTACGTATCAAAAGGATGGGGATCAAAAAAGAAATGTAGCCAACGACGCACGAATACCTAGATTTTATTGATGTAGCATTTTAGATTGAGAGCACTTAGAAACTGACATCGAACTTTCTATACAATTTCAAACCATTACGAAACATTTTCTCGCTGACAAACCCCACAAAATGATGAAAGGGAAAAAGTTTATCACGTATAACATTTACGCTGTTCATGCAGTAAAACTGCCACATCAGGCAAAACTTTGTAATTTAGTACTTCTTTACTACTAACTGCCTCGTGACACACTTTGCAGACAGTATTCACATATTTCACTGAAAGTACGTGCTAACTTAGATCATTGTGCAGCGCTAGTTCAGGAGTTATGACGTCATAAACAATGAGATGCGATAAAACTGCCGCATTATGCATGAAGTTTACATTTATTACTTCTTTACTACTAACTCTATTCACAACACACTTCACAGGCAGCGTCCACATGTGTCATTCTTCATCTACATCTACATTGTTACTCTGCAATTCACACTTAAGTGCGTGGCAAAGGGTTCATCAAACCATTTTCATACTACTACTCTACCATTCCACTCTCGAAAGGCGCGGGGGGAAAAGGAATACCTAAATCTTTCCGTTCGAGCTCTGATTTCTCTTATTTTATTATGATGATCATTTCTCCCTGCGTACGTGGGTGTCAGCAAAATATTTTCGCGTTCAGAAGAGAAAGTTGGTGATTGAAATTTCGTAAATAGATCTTGCCGCAAAGAAAACCGCCTTTCTTTCACTGACTGACACCCCAACTCACGTATCATATCAGTGACACTCTCATTCCTATTGCGCGGTAACACGAAACTAGCCGCCCTTCTTTGCACTTTTCCGATATCCTCCGTCAATCCTACCTGGTAAGGATCCCACATCGCGCAGCAATATTCCAGCAGAGGACGAACAAGTGTAATGTAGACTGTCTCTTTAGTGGGTTTGTCGCATCTTCTGAGTGTTCTGCGAACAAAGCGCAGTCTTTGTTTCGCCTTCCCAACAATATTATCTGTGAAGTCTTTCCAGTTTAAGTTGCTCGTAATTGTAATTCCTAGGTATCTAGTCGAACTAACAGCCCTTAGATTTGTGAGATTTATCGTACACCCAATATTTATCGGATTTCTTTTAGTACCCATGTGGATGACCTCGCAATTTTCTTTGTTTAGTGCCAGTTGCCACTTTTCGCACCATACAGAAATTCTTTCTAGATCGTTTTGTAATTGCAGCTGATCGTCTGATGATTTTACTAGTAAATTTCAGCGTCATCTGCAAACAATCTAAGAATGCTGCTCAGATTATCACCTAGATCATTTATGTAAATCAGGAACAGCAGAGGGCCTATGACACTACCTTGCGAAACGCCAGATATCGCTTCTGTTCTGCTCGATGACTTACCGTCTATCACTATGAACTGTGACCTCCCTGAGAGGAAATCACGAATCCAGTCACACAACTGAGACGATACTCCATATGCACGCAGTTTGATTAATAGTCGCTTGCCGGCCGCGGTGGTCTAGCGGTTCTGGCGCTGCAGTCCGGAACCGCGGGACTGCTACGGTCGCAGGTTCGAATCCTGCCTCGGGCATGGGTGTGTGTGATGTCCTTAGGTGAGTTATGTTTAAGTAGTACTAAGTTCTAGGGGACTTATGACCTAAGATGTTGAGTCCCATAGTGCTCAGAGCCATTTAATAGTCACTTGTGAAGAACGGCATCAAAATCCTTCTGGATATCTGAGATCCCTTGTCGACAGCACTCATTATTTCATGGGAATAAAGAGCTAGCTGTGTTGCACAAGAACGATATTTTCTGAATCCGTGTTGGTTATGTATCAATAAGTCATTTTCTTCATGGTGATTCATAATGTTGGAGTACAGTATATACTCCAAAATCCTACTGCAAGCTGAGGTCAGTGATATGGGTCTGTAATTCAGTGGGTTACTACTATTTCCTTTCTTCAATATTGGTGTGACATGTGCTTCGTTCCAGTCTTTAGGAACAGACCATTCGTCAAGTGAGCGGTTTTATGTGATTGCTAAGAAAGGCGCTATTGTGTCTGCATACTCTGAAAGGAACCTAATTGGTATACCATCTTGACCGGAAGACTTGCCTTTCTTAAGTGATTGAGTTGTTTCGCAACACCTAAGATATCTACTTTTATGTCACTCGTGCTAACAGCTCAAAAAATGTTCAAATGTGTGTGAAATGTTATGGGACTTAACTGCTAAGGTCATTAGTCCCTAATCTTACACACTACTTAACCTAAATTATCCTGAGGACAAACACACACACTCATACCCGAGGGAGGACTCGAACCTCCGTCGGGGCCAGCCGCTGCTAACAGCTATTCTGGTTTCGAATTATGGAATATTTACTTCGCCTTCTTTCGTGAAGCAATTACGGAAAACTGTATTCAGTAACTCCGCTTTAGTAACACCATCATCGGTAACATTTCCATCGCTATCGCGCAGTGACGGTATTGACTGTTTTTTGCCACTGGTGTACTTTACATACGACCAGGATCTCTTTGGGTTTTCTACCGTATTTTGAGACAATGTTTCATTGTGGAAACTATTAAAAGCGTCTCGCCTTGACGTCCGCACTAAATTTCAAGCTTCCGTGAAATTTAGCCAGTCTTGGGGATTTTGCGTTCTTCTGAATCTGGCATTCTTTTTTCGTTGCTTCTGCAACAGTGTTCTGACGTGTTTTGTGTACCATGGTGGATCAGTCCCGTCTCTTATTAACTTTTGCGGTATGAGTGTATCTACAAAATTATGGCCGGCCGATGTGGTCGAGCGGTTCTAGGCGCTTCAGTCTGTAACCGCGCGACCGCTACGGTCGCACGTTCGAATCCTGCCTCAGGCATGGATGTGTGTGATGTCCTTAGGTTAGTTAGGTTTAAGTAGTTCTAAGTTCTAGGGGTAGTGCTCAGAGCCATTTGAATTTTACAAAGTTGTTTCGTTGTACAACACATAGTTCAGGAGACTGGACACCATAAACACTGAGCTGCGTGAAAACGAAACTGCTGGGCGAAATTCGCTGGAGATACAGATGAGCTATGTGTACAGATCTGTGTGGAATGTGTTACATATATGTGACACTTGCATACGTGGGCAAAGTCACCGCTAAAAGCTCCTCCTAAACCCCCAGATCAATTTCAATCAGACTTGCACACATAACCTACTTACTATCTGAAAAGAAAATCTGTGGGGTAGGAAACCTCGGGGTAGAAGTGATTACGTGGAGAGAGAAGGTGTTAGGAAGAGATGGACACAGGTGGACACAGACAGGGGAGAGGAGAAGATGGACAGAGAGCAACGGGAGAGGGTCAAATGGACTGACAGGGAAAAGGAGGAGATGGTCAGAGAAAGAGGAGAGGAAGAGATTGAGAGAAACAAAACAGGAGGAGATGAACAGAATGAGGGAGCAGGAAGAGACCGACAGAGATAAGGGGGAGGAGGAGATGGACTAACAGGATATTGTAATGAACATACACCCTGGCCACGCCACGAACTCAGCTAATATTAAATAACTATACGTGTTTTATGAGACTGCTGTGTGACGATTAACACGTGGGATACCATACCACGCAGCATAAAATTAACAAATTACAACACTGTAACTAGACTCGGTACTACACTTTCGAACTCCTCTAACGCAAAAGTCTACTCCTCGTACCAACTGGGCAGCAAAACCATGCAATACTGAATGAAGATACTTGTTGCACATAAGATTACAGTGTTACCGTATTACCTTCCTTGACGTCCAGTTTCAACCGTAAATATGGGCGGGACGAAATGTCGTTAGACACATTTTTGTACTGTGTTAGTGTGCAAGTATTTGCACTATGACGTATGAGAGTGCGATTATTGGTTTTCCATACATAGGGTCACCCGAAAGTCAGTTAACATAGGAAAATTCAATACTTTACAAAATAATGTAGGTAGACAGGTAACATTTGACACACTTGTTTGAAATGACTTGCGGTTTTATTGAAACTAAAAAAAAAGGTACAAAATGACCAACAGATTGAGCTTAATATGATTCAAGAACAATAATTAGCGTAACAATAATTATTGTTAGCTAAGACGATGTTCCTCATAACAAATGTTCAGCATGTCGGCCGTCACTCATCAACGATACCTGTAGTCGATGGGCAATGTGGTGAACAGCACTGTACACAGTATCAGCAGGTACGGCGGGAAATTGCCGTCGGATGTTGTATTTTAGCGTCCCTAATGAGGTCGGACGATAGAAGTAAACTAGCGACTTCAGGTAATAATCACGCGGATTGAGGTCTGGAGGCCTGGGAGGCCAATCATGACGGACGTGGCGGCTCAGCACGCGATCCTCGCCAAATGATATGCGCAAGAGAACTTTCACACGTGTAGCAATACGAGATGGAGTGTCATCCTGCCTAAAATTCGTACCTTCCTGCAGATGTTTATCAGGCAGGCTAAGGATGATCTGACTCACTCTATCATTACAGTCCATTTTATAAACGATTTTCGTGCTGCGTCACTGAAGTTTTGCTGTCCAGCGCCATTTGTTAGCCAGTTTTTGAACTCGGTTTAGGTTTCAATAAAACCCCATGTCATTTCAGGCATGTATGTCAGGTTTTACCTCGTCAACCACTTTCTCTCATGACTTAGTGATATTTAAATGTTAACGGACTTTTGGGTTCCTTCTCTGTCCATCTCCTCCTCTGTATCCTTCTGTCAATCTTCCTCTTCCATCTTCCTCCTTTCCTTTCTTTGTCACTCTCCTCCTCCCTGTCTCTCTGTCCATGATGGACAGAGAGATACATATGTATTCTTGTGACACGGATAGTTATACTACTTGAAGATGCCACTGCCGTCCGGAAAGACATGAAGCATATAGGGATGCAGGTGTTCCGCACTAATTTTCAAGTAGTATGCAGCTGCCATGGTGCCTTCACTTGCTACCACAGGTCCCCTGGAAGCCCAGGTGGGTGTCCCTCTTAACATACTACTGCTTCCACCGGCCTGCCTCCGTGGTGTGTTGAATGTTTCTCACAGTTATTTGCCTGTATGACGGTCGACCTGGTGTAACAACAAACGACCAGGTGACACGTTTCTATTGATCCACAGTCTCGGCTGAATGTTCCCGTATACATAGCAATCTTTAACTGACGATGACGATTAGTCAACATGGGAATACGTAGGAGTGGTGTGCTGCAGAGCCCCATATTGAACAATGAGTGCTGAACAGTGTTCTCTGAAACACTTGTTTCTGCACCGGTACTGTACTCCGCCGTCTGATCTGCCACATATCGCCACCTATCCAGCTATACAGAGCGGGCAAACATCCAACCTCCGCGTTCTGCGATCCGACGTGGATGTCCGATACGTTGCGGCCTACTCGTGGTTTCACTGTCTTTCAACCACTCCCCACAGAAGCTGGCGACAGTAGCACGCAAACAGCCGACCAGCTTCGCCGTTTCCGAAATGGTCGTTCTCAGGCATCGAGCCGTAACAATCTGTTCTGCGTCGGAGTCGCCTGTGTCAGTGGGTTTCCTCATTAGCGACCAGCACCGTCACCCCATTCCTTTCGGTTCTGCTTACACACTTTTCTTGCCGCATCAAGTGGCCGCAACTTCAACAAGCGACATTCAGTCACGTCAGGTAGTGGTCATAATGTTTTGGCTCATTGGTGTAAATGTAAGTGTACAACTAGATAATAGACGAATGATTACTCTCTGCCGGCCGGGGTGGCCAAGCGGTTTTAGGTGCTACGTTCTGTAAATGCGCGACCGCTACGGTCGCAGGTTCGAATCCTGCCTCGGGCATGGATGTGTGTGATGTCCTTAGGTTAGTTAGGTTTAAGTAGTTCTAGGTTCTAGGGGACTGATGACCTCAGAAGTTAAGTCCCATAGTGCTCGGAGCCATTTGAATTTTTTGATTACTCTCTCTATTATCAGTTTTGTCTTGAAGACTGGAGAAATGACTTTTTCGACTATTATGACAGTGCTAAATTTTTCAAGTTAAAATCTTCCATTTAACTTACAGGATCATTTAGTAATCGCGAAAGCGTTACGGAGATGATAGATAAACTCCAGTGGAAGACTCTGCAGGAGAGACGCTCAGTAGCTCGGTACGGGCTTTTGTCAAAGTTTCGAGAACATACCTTCACCGAAGAGTCAAGCAGTATATTGCTCCCTCCTACGTATATCTCGCGAAGAGACCATGAGGATAAAATCAGAGAGATTAGAGCCCACACAGAGGCATACCGACAATCCTTCTTTCCACGAACAATACGAGAATGGAATAGAAGGGAGAACCGATAGAGGTACTCAAGGTACCCTCCGCCACACACCGTCAGGTGGCTTGCGGAGTATGGATGTAGATGTAGATGTAACTTGCTAGTCGCAGTTCGTTCACATACAGAGACCAAATATGGAGTATGTGCTTCTAATAGAGCAAAAAACAATTCTGTCAACGTTGTGACACCGTACTTGCACAACGATCGTGCTTCATGTGTCTAAGTATCATTGGCTAACATGTAAGACTTCCTTTGCTACGCTCGGACGCTTGAATCTAGGCCTTGGAGCATTGACATTGAGTTTGCGTTAGGCTTTGTAACATACACACAAAGCTTGCGGCCGTCCTGACTGTATCTGTTTTCTCTGTCGCCTTACAAATCTTCGATCAGTGTGAACTATGCGTAGTTAAGGATCATTGGAAATGCTACTTTATTATTCGGATTTCAACTACACGAATCGGTGGAAAAGGAAACTTAGCTGACATTAAATAGTTTGTGTGTCGGCTCCTCTTCCTTTGCTGTACGTAAGATCATTTCCTTAATTACTAGTCAATGATGCGTTTGTGGAGTGAGTGTTGGTTGGTGGAAAACTTTCAGCGCCGTTTAAGAAGTGTTTGCGTAGTGCCTTGTTATTTGTCTGATAATTTCTTCAGCAGTAATTTCACTTTATCACCCCACGCTCGTGGCCTACAACTTGATAGGCACAACAACCTGTTAATACTTACGCCTTTAGGTCAGGAGAACACGTACAATATTTGCTCTCATTACCTATTTCTGTTTTTAACCGTTGAGTTATTGACTAAAAGTAATCTGAAATCCGAAGTTACAGATCAGGAAGAGATTCGCTATAAACCTCAACTCCTCCCCCCTCACCCTAACCTGTCCCCATAAAATAACCAGAAAAATTACTGTCTCGTCTTATCTTTATTGACTTTAATTTATTAATTGATTTATTTAGCGTGATCTGATTAGAACCATCAGGTCAGAGAGAAGACAAGGGAATATGGAAAATTCTGCGCTTGTCTGCACGCAGCTAGGACGGCTGTGCATATGATGATGACATGATCAAACAGTCGAACATCGCAGATATAACAAACACAAGTATTCATAATCAGCTCCAGGCGCCGAGAGCTATTCTGAGAAGGACCTTGCAGAAAAACATCGCTGTAATCAATAACGGGCAGTATAAGCGTTTGTATAGATTTCTTTATCAGGTCAAGAGGGAAGTGGTTTTTATATTTCTGTAGGACGTGGAGAGAAGCTGATGCCTTCCAGCACATAGCAATGATGTGATCTAGTTTAGGTTGTCATCTACTTTTACTCCCAAACTCGTTGATGAGGGAGAGAAGTTGATACTTGTCCCAGTTAGGATTAAAGATGGTAGGGGGTTCACGACATTTCGGATTAATGAGCCTAGGATTACTCACCAGTACCGCTTGGGTTTTCGATGGGTTGAGCTTTACCCTACATCCTGAGTCTATTTTCATAGTGCACACATATCGGTATTATGATTCTGGATAGCTATCTTCAGTTTTATTGGTTTTTTACTTAGATACAACTGGCGGCGCTCAACGTACATATTTGTAGTAGACAAAACTGACGACACATCACTGACATACAATGAAAAGAGTATAGGACCTAATACTGAATACTGTGGAACGCGTGATACTACTTGCCTCCATTGTGGTGCCAGACATGACGCATTGCTGGCGAGACGTCAGGTATGGGCGGAACCACTGCACTGTGCTCTGTGAGAAATTTAGGCTGGTATGTTTGGCAGGTAAATAGTCGAGGTGGCTCTGAGCACTATGGGACTTAACTGCTGTGGTCATCAGTCCCCTAGAACTTAGAACTACTTAAACCTAACTAACCTAAGGACATCACACACATCCATGCCCGAGGCAGGATTCGAACCTGCGACCGTAGCAGTCCCGCGGTTCCGGACTGCGCGCCTAGAACCGCGAGACCACCGCGGCCGGCCACAGGGGTTTATCTATAGTACAATGAATCACTCTATATTGCAACTAGAGTGATGTTAATACCAATTTCTGCTAAATACCCATTTCTTCCCGAGGAATATGTACATAGTTCATTTATAATTAAAGACTATTATGAGTGATAAATGTATATTTAGACAGTAACGATAGAACTATGTCAGAGCGAATACGATAAGTTTATTGAAAATACCTCTGAATCAAGTACCAGTCAATTAGTTTTATAAATTGCGTTTGCTTCAAGGGTTTCGATAATACATATCTAAATTATAGATTTCAACTACGACACTACTTTGCGCGACAACTGAATATACAAGGGAAAATCAAATACTATTCAATTTCCTCTGCCAAGAGCTACGTTGTGAAATTTACTAGACGTATGTAAACTGCAAGTAAATGCCATTAATTTCCTTGGGAAGTGGAATCCTAAATATCATTTGCAGATCCATGTCGCAATTTTATTCACGGTAGTTCGTGCTGCCTAAAATTTTCCCACCCCTTACCGAATAGCCGGACGTAAGCCTTTCTGTCCGGCAGAACGTGATGTATGTCGTCACGTTTCCTGTGTTTGTTTCGTGTAAATCGATGCCGGCCAATGGGCGAGACCCAGCGTGGGGGGCGTGGCCGCCCGCCTTGTCTCGTTAGCCGGCTGACAAATAGCGCGCCGCGAGGTTCGTGCCGCGTCACTGGCGACAGATTGGCCTCTCGCCTGATATAACGCAGCGCAAGCAGCAGCACCCGTTACAGTGATGAAATCAGCTGTTACCTGTACTACATGGGTCCCTGTCAGATGCAATTTAAGAGACCTTAACATCTGTTCCACAGAAATCGCTTTGGAACGGTAAATTGTTACAAGCTGACCCGTCTCGGAAATGAAACACCGAAGCTCGCGGCTACGCATTGTGTTACCATTGTGTTTCACATTGTACGCTACTACCAGTCGAACAGTCACCGTAAGACATACTACTATAAAGTATTAGAAGAATAAATATGTATCCACTGCGTGAATCCAAGGGGACGACTTTAAAAGGCTTTACACTTCCTAACGTATTTTTTTTTTTAATGATGACGCAGATACGAACGGTGATTATAAAATTGTAACTATCATCTCGATATGAAAGTACAAGAACTGACATTGGCTGTACATAAAGCAATGAAGGCCTCGATAGCTAGGAGAGGTTCTTCTAGAGGACTGCCTTACTACGTGGCACCTGCGCCGAGACGCTGCAGAAATTAAGATGTTACACAAGAAGTGCCAGTAAGCCATAAACACCGTTTTATGGAAGAGTCATGGAAAACAAAAATGGAACGATGGAAACAATTCGTAGATACTAACTTAGGAACAGAACCCTGGGGTACACTACACAAAGTAGTCTGTCATAAAATCTGATCTCCAACAGTCATATCTAAACTCGAACCGAATGGTGGGACGGTAACAGAAAGCTGGGAACCGTCAGCTGTCCTGCTAATAAAACACTGCTTCCTAACGACGGAGAAAAAGGCGAGACGTAATGACAGCGTAGATTACAAAAAATGTTATGGGAAGGCTATACAAACAATTAACTAGTGTATCCCTTCGCACAAGAAAAAGTTAGGTAAATAATTTTAAGATTGAAAAACAAAAAATCTCCAGGACCGGATGGGATACCTGTGGAAGTATCACAAGCCTTATGTAACCAATTAGATATTTACCGGCGTGAACGGTACGAGTGTATCTCGCAAGGAAGGGCCTCTGCACCGTGGAAGAATGCTGAAGTGGTGATAATTAATAAAGTGGAAGACAAGGATCCGATGATACCCAAATCATAGAGACCAATTTGTCTTTTGAAGATTCTAGGCAAAATATTTGGAAAAAAAGGCCTTACGCAAGAGACTATTAGACCATAGAGTGCTGCACGGGATGAACCCTCAACAGTGCGGGTTTAGAAGAGGCAAGACAGCTGAAGGAGCAATTAATAAGGCGATCTTCCTAGAGACTGATACTCATTCTACTTACGCTCTAACGATGATGATCGATATTGTTGGCTATTTCGATAATATATCGTGGCCATCTTCCTTCGGTCGTCTTACGCAATTCGATGTTCAGGGGTGCTCTACAACTGCCTATTGCTCCGGGAGACGTGCTACATTAATACGCCCAGGAAAGGGAATAACGAAGACAATAACAAAACGCTGTCCTCGGGGATCAATGTGTATTCCAGAGTTTTGGGATATAGCGTTGGAGACCATATTACAGAAGTCACGTGACAGGAGTAAAGTATGCGCGATGGTGGAATTTGCAGAAATCTGTCTGCTGTAAGCGATTACTCCAAAATAATTATAGAAGGAAAACGTAATGCAGCCCTCCATGGACTTGAAGCATAAAATGATCACTAACATCTCACAAAACTTCGTACCTCTTGCTGAAAGGAAACCTAGCAAAAAACCCAAAAATAAAATTAAATGATGTAACGATTAGAAGAAGCCGAGTAACGAGATATATAGCTGTATTCCTAGAGCCGGCCGCTGTGGCCGAGCGGTTCTAGGCGCTTCAGATCGGAACCGCGCTGCTGCTACGGTCGCAGGTTCGAATTCTGCCTTGGGCATGGACGTGTGTGGTGTCCTTAGGTTAGTTAGGTTTAAGTAGTTCGAAGTCTAGGGGACTGATGACTTTAAGTCCCATAGTGCTTAGAGCTATTTGAACTTTTTTTTTTATTCCTAGAGGTACGTCGAAACTTTGTACATCATATAAAGGAGGCAGGCAGAAACGGTTTAAACACGATCAACAATATTATAAACACTGCCAATAAGGAATTTTGGATTCCCTTGAAAACAATCAGAGCATACCACCTACATTAGCATCAGTCGTAGGATTTGGCGCGAGCGTTTGGGTTAGTATATTGCAGCTTGAGAAGCCAGTCTGATTAGTGAGTTCAACGAGCAGTGCTATTAAGATTAACGGGCGCTACTGCACTATCCCCAAGGATGTCTTGATAGTAATTCTAAGAATATGGCCTCTGGTCTTGGAAATTTGGAAAAGGGGGGAGTCGTTTATTGGTTGGAAATAGGCAATCAAATAGAAGAACGAAGAATGATTAGAGCTGAGACCAGCACGAAGAAGTTAATAACAGGTCGTACACTACAACTGTGGCAAAACGAATGGTACACTTGGGGCGCAGGCAGGAGAAAACATGAATTTCTCTTTAACATCAGAGAGAGAGAGAGACTAAAATGTCATTTCTTAAGCCATCGAGTGGTCTGACCTGTCATGACACTTATGCTACTTTTCTGTAGGAAATCGAAAGACAGATGAAATATAGTTGCGCTTGCGGGCGTGTGGGCACACCAGAACACACATTGTAGGACTGCGCGCTCTACGAAGATGCGGTGGGTAATGGCTGTCGGGCGTTAAGGACAGTACATCCCAAAGCAACACAGAGCATCGAGTCAACGTGACGTGAACGGCAAGGGATGTCTTCAGGAGGCATTCAACGACACGTCAGCATGCTGCAATCCCAGCTAGATGAAACTCTCTGGCGATGGAGAGAAGACTACTGAGATTGACGACCACAGAATGAAATGGTTTTCTCAAGAACTTACATTGCGTTGGTACACGTGATCACGGAAATGTGCTGCCCGAAGTCCAAGGAATCCACCAGATAATGGTTGTTGAACGGGGTAGTATGCGGGGCGGAAACAATCAGCTGCAGGCTAAATGTGTCAAAATAAATGAACAAAAACGCAACTTATTTCGCAGTGCCAACAGTAGTATTAGCAACTGGGAAATGATAAGGCTTTTTTGTAGTAGTAGTCGTAGAAGTAGTTATATTAACAGTTTTGTAGTATTAGTTCTTTTATTAAATAACCGAAATAAATATTTAATATATAAATTTACTGTCATCCAAGAAAATGTAATTTGTAGGCTCTATTTCGCTTTAGATAATAGACTGTAATTGTGACGAATAAAAAATAATAAAAAATGTCACCTCGAAAGTGTAATTTACTTAATTAATTTTTCCTATATTTTCTGGTACTTGTCTTCATTCCTGGTGAACGCTGAAATCACTACAGTCCAGTACCGAAGGACGCCATTAGAGGAACTAAACAAATTGTTGGAGCTCAGTGATGAAGTGGAGTTAGGGCGCACCATTTTGTTCTGTCTCATTTAGCGACGTGCTACGGTGCTGTGGCGTGAGGATTTTAATTTGTACCAGGTATGTGCCTACAAACCCACAAAATTACTTGCGTAAATTTATTTTTGCGAAGCGATAATTAGAAATTCATGATTGCCCCTCGTATACCTTTATTTACGGGGGTTGAAAGTTTAATAGCAGCAGCTATTTATTTACAACTTATACAAGGTGGACACGTTTTTTTAAGTTTTACTGTCCTTCAGAGTAATCGCCGGCATTGTGTTTAACCCGTTACCATCGATGTGGAAATCGTAGGATACCCTTAGCAGCGTCAGTTGTGTTGACAGTGCGTGCCTTTCTCGAACAAAGCCTGCGACCAGCTTAGAGACAGAAGCGGAGGAACTTTCTTCAGAATCCGGTCGTAATTTTGCAGAACAACACTGGGGTGCATATCGGTTAAGTTGTGACTGATTGGTTCGATCGACAGGGCGGGGAAGCCCTGTACCACCGACCGCATTCCCAAGACTTAAGCTCGTGTGACTTCAGTTTCGTTCGCTTCATAGCTGCTACAGAGATTCGTCGGGCAGTAGACGGCTTCCCTCGCAATATCAACAAAGCTGGCGCTGTTGACAGTATCCTACAACTTCCACATCTCTGGCAACGGGTTATACACAAACCTAATGACTACTCTGAATGACAGTAAAACTTTCAAACGTCTGTCTGTTTTGTATAAGATGTAAATAAATAACTTCCACTATTAGATTTCCAACCCGCGTATTTGATTTGCTTTTGTTTCTCGTTCACTTAGCAGAAAATCTTTGAGGACTTCCCAACTACGAAGAAGCTTTTACAGATTTTTTTGCTTTTTCATGAAAATTCTCAATAAAAATTACACAGAGAATTTATTTCTAAACACGTTGAATTAACGTGGTACATAAAAGTGGACTGTCCGTTGGCTGTATTTGGCTTACCCCTTTTTCTAAATATCTGATGAAATTGAGAGGTTGAGAACAATTGTTGTTTTCGATAATGAATAAAAGAAACAAATTCTATACCTTCTAGTTAACTGTTTTTATACGCAGCCATGTAGCAGCCGGTGTCCGCCTCTGCAGACGACTGATCAGTACTGCTGATTCATACGCGGAGAAACCAGCTTCATTACCGGTACTGAAAGGGAATTTTCCTTAGTGGAAGGGCTGGTACGGGGTACATTCAGCCTCGTGATGCCAGCTGAGTAGCTACTCGATCGAGTAGTACTGGCTGAAAGGTCAAGAAAACCGACGACAGCCTGGAGAGCATCCAATGACGCCCGCGCCGTTGGCAGAGGATGATACGGCGGTCGATGGAGCCTGATTGGCTCGGGTAGGACCAGAACGTTGATCTTACTTGCCTTATGTTGCATCTTGTGTTTCTTGAGGACGTAAGAGCAATTCGTAATAATATAGTCCGGAAATATTGCATTACCACTGTGGTTTGGTTATTACAGTTAAACGTCTTGCATATGATAATTTGATATTTAGTTTATAGCTTTGAGCCAGCGAAGAGATACTCTCTGTACGCTGTAGTGCACTGGATGCTCTTTTTGCCGTCTGGTGCTGTCAAACATCAGCGTCGTAAGCGGGTGCGACATCGCATCTACAGACGTTGGTTTTCCTGGCGGTGGTGGGCGTGCCTGTGAGACCAGCCCTCTGGGAACATCGCCAGCTAATGAGGCGGCAGTGACGTGTTAATTACACACAGCCGGCTCTAATGAAGTTGTTGCCCTACCTCAAGCTGTCTCGGACTCTTCCACCGCTGTAACTTCATAGCTGTAGCATAATAAAACTTTCCGTTGGCGGTGGTCCCTTGTTACAACTGCGGAGTGAGAGAAGGATATTTTACCAATCACTTCCCATCAAAATATTGAGACAGTTGGTGTACTGAATTACGCACTAGCTTAAAATGTGATTGTTTTAGCCATGTGATATTTATTTCCCCTAGTTAACACAGATAAAATTAACATCGCAGTAGAGCAGGAGAGGCAGATTGGATTATGTGAGGACATGGGATGAGGTCGGCTGTCTGTCTGTCTCTGACATCGTTAAGGTACGCCACTCTGGTGGTGGACGACGCGAGAGCGGTCGATACGAATCTCAGTGGTTCAAAAATGGTTCAAGCACTCTAAGCACTATGGGACTTAACATCTGAGGTCATCAGTCCCCTAGACTTGGAACTACTTAAACCTAACTAACCTAAGGACAATCGCACACATCCATGCCCGAGGCAGGATTCGAACCTGCGACCGTAGCAGCAGAGCGGTCCCGGACTGAAGCGCATAGAACCGCTCGGCCACAACGCCTGGAAATCTCAGTGGTGAAAGAAATTTTTGTCAGAATAAATTGGACACCGAGTGGGTGGAAGTTGTGGTAAATTGTTGCTCTTCGCTGGACTATACGCCAGTATTCCTTCTTAAATCACAACCCTCTTCACAGAACCTCTGGGGTGGCGGGTAAATAATCAAAACGATCGTTACTTCGTCATGAAAATACACTTAAATTTTTTGTGCGTCCCTTAAACCCACGTTCACCGTTTACAAGAGCCTGAAAACTCTTTTTTCGGTCAACCAGAAAGCGATGGAGAACATACTGAGCATAATTTCCAATCTGCAAGACCACATGACTCTTTGTCTCACTGAAAGAAAATGTCCCTGAGCGGGATCAGAAACTATGGCTATAAATAAAACTTACGAGTTCCAACTTATCGATATATTCTTTAAAAGTACACATGCGCAAAATATAATGATATCCCTAATAATAGCAGTAATAATAATATCCCTGTTGGAAACAGCATTATTAACAGTTCAGAGGTGACCTTTATGGGGAGTTCCAAGTAAAATGTTCTATCACCCTGACCTCTAATCATCAAAGTTAATTGCTCGCCCTAAAAGTGGAAAATACTGTCTCCGCTTCCCAAGCGGTTTTGTCAACATTACAAGCGGTACATGGAACATGGACAGTTACTTCCGTGAAATCTAAGGGATCCAGGACAGCGTACAATCATTGCGAGTTCATTTGCTCCTTTTAGCGAAAGCACATTCCGTAGCAGCCAGGGTCTGACGTAATCCGGGGCACAGAGCATGCAGGCGTTTGACTGACGTGGACAGATTGATATCTCGGTGCGTAGTGTCTCTGCCCAACTGCCTCTCTGGCCTAATTTATATGTGGGGGCAACGGACCACCAAACGGAATATCTGCTATCAGTCACTCTAGGCACAGGTAGCACCATCTAAATGGCCCCTTTCTCAGACACGTATTAATTAATAGTTTTGTCATTTAACAATTCACAATGTTCTTAATTTTTATATAAATAGGTTTAAGCTTGCCTTAGTTACTGAAAAAGTTTTAGTTCGGCTGCAATTGAACTTTGTCGGCTAGAATCTTTAGAATTTAACCGGCAGTGGAAAATGGTCTCTGAACTGTCTCTTTAAGATTCCTTGTAATTACTATTATTTACAATATAGTCTTGACACTTGGTACAGCTGTATTGTTGTCTGAATGTAATCGATAACTATAATTAGAACTTTCTACTAGAAATATAAATGATACTTAACCTACTATGAATAAGAACGTTATCGTTCCAAATTTGGTTTTTAGTAAATAGCTTGAAAACTAATAGAGGTAGCTTATTGTTGTCACGTAATGTTTCTATATGTAACTGAGGGTACATACGAATTTTCGTCTTCAAAAGTCTAATATTTAGCGCCTTCAATTTTTCGTAAAAATGCCGATTTTGAGCATAATGTTCTTGTGATCTAGTTGAAACTTGTAAGCATTGATGTGACATACATTTGCATATTCTGAACACTTCTTTGCTTTCTAATTTTATTATTCAGCGCCACTTAGTTTTTTTGTAAGATTCTATATTTTGTATGACATTCATTTGATCTTTCTGAGACTTAACAATGTTGACATTAATATACTTGAGCATACACTGACGAAGTTTGAAAAATATTTTTAATTTTTAATTTCATTCTTAAATTATGGTGCAATCTTTTGTATGTCAAGCACGGGCGTGTTATGATGACGTGCTCCTGGTAGTAGTGAACTGGGTAAGCTTGCCTCCGTACCTCCTACAATGATACAGCGCTTGTTTCACCTCAGAACCTACTGAATAAAGGCGTTTGAAACAGCTGAGGGTAATCCTCTCGTGAGAACTTCAACAAATAATTAGATAGACCTTCTGAAGGCACACTCATAGTGTCCGTAATTAAGGTTCCGGCTTCAAAATGCTGTAGAAAGAGAAACAGTGTTCAACATAAGTCAGATCTGAACAGCATGTTATTAACGTAACCTTAAATGTCGTGGAATAAAAAAAGAGAAAGAAAATAACTAAAATTTTATCAATAGATGGAGCGGTAAGTGTCTTAACGTACATGGAGTCAGCTACAAATGAAAGATGAATCGCAATACGAAGATTGTGGTTTGAAGATCGCGTTACACCATCTGTACCGTTCAGTGTGCATGAGCCCACAAGTACAGCAGTCAACAGCTTTTTAATTGTTAGGGTAATCCCATCAACCACGTCAAGGTCGTACCACATCGGGTGGAAAAAAATTGGTTTTTAATTATACAGAGGCCAAAAACCGCATAAAAAGCAAAATGACATCGGGTGTTAATTGCCCCGAGGCCAAAAGCCGCATAAAAAGCTAAATGATATCGGTTTCTAGTTCTCGTGAGACTGGCGCAAGATATGTTCAACGCGCTGTCCACCGTTTTCTGCCGGAGTTGATTTCGGGAAACAGCATGTTCCACAACAGTCAGAGTGTCACAGGGGTCACGTTCAGAGTGTACTGCACAATGTCTGCCTTCAGCTCAGATACGTTCGTAACTGTAACTGTGAAAACAACGTCTGTGAGATAACATCACAGCCAGAAGTGACACGAATAAGGATCAGGTAATCTGGACGGTAAAGTTGTAGGGAAATGCTGCATTTTTTAAATGCCTCCGGAGCAGTCATTTCATTGGCTGTGCAACGTGCGGAGGAGTGCCATCTTGCATAATAATGATATCCATCTACCTACCTATCCACGTTGTTGAATCGTTAGAACGGCATTGATGTGCAACAGACTCTCATATCGTTTACCAGTGACGGAACAGGTAACAGAACCGGCAGGACTCATCTTCTGGAATAAATACGGTCTTACCATAAACAATGTTGTCAACCCGCACCACACAGTCAACTTTGCAGAATGTAGTGATATCAACTAATGTGCGTGCGAATTTTTCGTTGTCCATATTCTTCAATTCTGCACATTGACTTGTCCTTGGAGACAGATATAGGCTTCGTTTGTCCACAGGATACTCAATGGTCATTCATTAGCCACTTCAATGCGAACAAGAAATTTCAGAGCGAACGTTTGTCTTGCTTGCAGGTGAGCAGGAAGCAACTCCTGAACACGGGTGACACTACATGGATAGCAATACAGGATGATTATTTCTGTAGAGTAGTGTGAATGAAGACATGAAGCTGAGTATATTTCTGCCTTTCTGTTTATGATGTGTAAAGTTTAAATAAAAGTCTGTCATTCTGCGATGTTGGCAGGGTGGTGGAGGTTAGAGCGTGAATGTGTTTGACGTGTGTGTGTGTGTGTGTGTGTGTGTGTGTGTGTGTGTGTATGTGTGTGTGTGTGAGTTAGTGTTAATTAGTGGAAATGTATGTTTGACAGAGATATGAAAGAACATTTTGGGGGGGAGGGGGGGAGGTGATTGCAGTGCTTTTTTTTGGGGGGGGGGGAGGTGGATGGTGAATATAGGACAGAACCTGGGAGGAGGTTAGAGGGTGAATGTTTATGAATGTAGTGGTAAATGAAGCCTATGATTTTTCTTTATAAAGTTGAGGAGCAAGTTACTTACGGTGTTTCTTGACACATTCTCCAAACCACTTGTTCTTCCCTCCTTGTTAGCAGCGACTGGCGTCGAAAGACTATGTTTCACTTACACACATGGCAGTTTTTGCCATTCTGCAGTATTCCTTCCGTTGACTTTGGGTTATTTACACTTCACCTTTGTAAACTGAACTGAAGTTATGCGTGTTCCTCACTCTGGACAGTATTACAGTATTTATGTCTGTTCGTTTGTTTTCGTGCAGGTTGTGAGTGTTTCCAACCTGCAAAACTGCATTTTTTTAAAAAACGTGTGTGCGTGTGCGTGTGTGTGTGTGTGTGTGTGTGTGTGAGAGAGAGAGAGAGAGAGAGAGGGAGAGAGAGAAGAGAGGGAGGATTTTTGTAAATTAGTGCAAATTTCTTGTACGTTTGGCAGGGATTGGGGGGGGGGAGGTGATTGCAAGGCTTGTTTCTTTTTTTGAGAGGGGGCGGGGGGGGAGAGGTGATTGCAAGGCTTGTTTTTTTTTGGAAGGGGGGGGGGTTACTGGATGGTGATAACTGGACAGAACCTGGAAGGAGATAATGGTTGTAAGTGGAGTCCGCGGCTGTATGTGTATACTAACTCTTATCTTCAGAGGTGAGTCGGTTTAAGGAGTCTGTGATTTGTGGTTTCCCAGATTCATTTAATTATTTATGAGTTTTTTCTTTTATGTTATGGTTTTTTTGAATGTGGTAGTTTTCTTGTAAGACGAGGTGTTTTTTTTTTGTTGTGTTTATCGTTATGATTTCCTTGCCTGTGTCTCTGGTAGTAATTTTATGTTCAAAAAACAGTAGCGGAAAAGAAACAACTCATAAATAATTACCCCCCCCCCCCCCAAAAAAGCCTTGCAGTCTCCTCCTCCCTCCTAAGTTTCCTCTCACATCTGTTCCAAACATCAAACATACAAAACATTTCCACTAATTTACACTAACTCACACACACACACACAGACACGAATTAAAAAAAAATGTAGCTTCACAGGTTAGCAACGTTCACAACCTGCACGGAAACAAACGAACAGGCATAAACACTGTAATACTGTTCAGAGTGAGGAACACACATAACTTCAGTTCAAGTTACAAAGTGAAGTATAAATAACCCAAATGCAAAGCAAGAAATATTGCAGAATGGCAAAAGCTGCCAAGTGCATATGTGAAACGAAGTCTCTCGACGTCAACCGCTGCTAAGGAGGAGAGAGGAAGAAGTGATTTGGGGAATATGTAAAGAAAAACCGTAAGTAACTTTCACTCCGACTTTATACACAAAACTCTGTTTTTAATTTGAAACAACCAAAAATGTAAAAACATACGTACCCAATTGGCAGAATAACCATAGAAGACGCTTAATAAATAAAAGCGAAACGCGTCTGGTGTAATTCTCTTTAACTGAATTTCAATATGCTCATGATGGAAAACCAATAACAAGTGATTTTTAACAGCTGCTGCGGAAGATGGCCATGAAAACAAACGTAGTCTCGGTGTTAATTTGTGGTGTAGTAAGCTAGTTAATGTTTCTCTTGAAACTACCATTATTTCTAATGAGATGCATCAACTCCTATAGGTAAGTACTGTTTGAAAGGACTACGTGTCTAAGATTTGCCTTATTTGGTATTTGTGTATTTAATCATTAAATTTTAAAGTATTCACTAGCTGAAGTTATATAGTTATTTTTGCTCCTTTGAAATATGTTTACTGCAGTGAATTTTGGTATAACGTGTTTTACAAGTTTTAATCATTTGTATGGTAGCTGCAAGTTCATTCTTCTGGGATTGAAATAAATCAAAATTCACGAAAGTTTTCTAAATCAGGCTTTAACTTGTATAGTTGTTACTCAAGTTGTACGAAAGTACGTCAGAAACATTCTTTACCTCAGCTATAGTTAGTGTGTAAAATTTGTGGTGTCAGCCTGGTTTCATGTGGGTCACCATCACATTGTTAAACTGTCACTTCTTGTAGCAGCATGTCATCATTGATTGTAATATAAAGTACGTAAGATGTCTTAATCACCTCATGAAAGTTAAAAAAAAAGTTTCAGGGTTTTAATATTTAAGTCCAAATTTCTGAGTAATAAATTATTTAATGCGAAATGTGTAATTTAATTTTGGCCCATCACCTAACCACTTCCTTCCCGCTCCTACCACTGCAAGCACACACGACGTGTTGCTGGTTTGAGTGACCGGTACCAGACATCCCCTTTTAACCTAACGATGCAATGTTGTTTTGGCATGCTACGACGAATGTGGGCAAGCAGTGATATGGTCAAAGACTGAAAAACATATATTGAATCTAGATTTGTTCTTGGAATGTATGTGATGGTGACAGATCTGTAGTGTTGCACGGGATAAAGGTCAGACTGGGACGTGACAGTGTAGCTGCACGTTCACAAAGCTAACAAATGTGAGTGAGATATCTTAGTTGAGGTGTAGATTTGGTCAAAAGGTGACAGTTTGGCTGTGAGTAGCAGAAATTAACAAATGTAGTATCATAAGAATGACTATCTTTCTTGCCGGCCGGAGTGGCCGTGCGGTTCTGGCGCTACAGTCTGGAGCCGAGCTACAGCTACGGTCGCAGGTTCGAATCCTGCCTCGGGCATGGATGTGTGTGATGTCCTTACGTTAGATATGTTTAATTAGTTCTAGGTTCTAGGCGACTGATGACCTCAGAAGTTAAGTCGCATAGTGCTCAGAGCCATTTGAACCATTTGAGCTATCATTCTCGTTATGACGTGTATTTGTCGCATATTCGACAAGTTGTTCATGTCCACAACCTGTATGACGTTGTGGAATTTCAGTCAATTATTACTTCACAATATTGATTCATGTCAGTCACCATTTTGTGGTTAATTTTATTTAGAGTGTACTGGGCACATTTGCTATGAGGAAGGCTTTCTGTCTTTCTTACTGGGAAGGTGTTCAGCTGGTGCGGTCTCTGGGTGCTCTTTGTCGGTAGGAGGTGATCAGTGAATCTCATTAGATAGGACGAAGGACCCCTGGGAGACATTTTCACGGAAGTAATGGTGCAGGCTGCTTCATGCTTTTGTTGGCAGACCCTGCTCTTTCCTAGCTCGGAACGGGAGGTGACGTGCCGCCACTGCCATCTCCAGAGAATAACGGAGCAAAGCATTTCTGCATACTCTGTTCGGGCGCCAAACGACGAGACACCGAGACGCTGTCCGACATTGTGGGTAGGTCACTCGCTTTCGCTCCAAAATTTGTTTACCCACTGGAATTGAGTCGTCGCACCACTGAACTTCGCCCGAAGAAGCTGACTACTCGATGGGACACTGCTCCATCCCAGTACCAACCACTGATTTGTTAAGGTGTATTTTGTGCACTAGAGTGGTAAGTTTCTGCAGCACACTAGGACACAACGTCCAGCCTCGTGAAACGAAACAGATGAATGATATTTGTAGGTTCAGTATTTCCTGATATGGAACACATTTGTAATAAATTTAGTTTCCACATCCAATATTAGAAAATTGGTCAGAAAGTTAGTTGCCCCCAAGAGACATCACGCAAATGCCTCGTGACACCTATTCGAGCCTTGATTGTGGTCTCATTCCGGCGGATAGAACGCAAGTTCCTTTATTTGTGCCGCGCCCAGCTGAAGTCACTCACAGATGATTAGATTTGGCAGAGCTGCCAAATTGCAGGGTTGCTAAGCGCTGCGTTTCCCCTGATGTTCCAAGGTAGTCGCCGATGGCCGGCCGAAATGGTCGTGCGGTTCTAGACGCTACGGTCTGGAACTGCGAGACCGCTACGGTCGCAGGTTCGGATCCTGCCTTGGGCATGGATGTGTGTAATGTCCTTAGGTTAGTTAGGTTTAAGTAGTTCTAAGTTCTAGGGTACTGATGACCTCAGATGTTAAGTCCCATAGTGCTCAGAGCCATTTGAACCTTTTTTTTTTTTTTTTTTTTTTTTTTTTTGTAGTCGCCGATATTTTGCAGGTGATCAGGTGATTAAGATGGAGTGATTTGGCGGGCTATTCGGAATGTGATAAGATGCCTGAGTGCTCGTCAAACCAGGAATGTGCGTGTGTAGCCTTTTGAGCACGGATGTTGTTTTACTGAAAGACGAGTATGTCCACAGGAAACTCGCCATGAAGCTATAGAAGAAAGGGCAACGTTAGTGACGGAGTGACTATACATATTGTATAAATGGAGGGATGTATGTTTGTATGTTCCACATATCTTCCCAAACCACTGGACCGATTTTATACAACTTACTTATCAAAGGTGTGGGTGTGATATTGAAAAAGAAGTTCAGCCCATGACGCGCAAATACACATACTTTTTAATCCAGTATTTGAGAATGAGACAATTTAGTGACTGGCAACAAATTTTACACGTAATATCAGAAATTTACGAAACACTTTCTCGTTTACTACATTTTCACTGTTCATGCTTTAAAACTGCCGCCTCAGGCATGACATTTTAATTTATTACTCCTTTACAGCTAACTGTTTACGACACATTTTGCAGACAGTATTCACATATCCCAATCGATGTAGCTGCAAAATCATATGATCCTGTTAAAGAAATGTGACTTCATAAACACTGAGATATGTGGAAACTGCAGCGTTATGCATGACGGTTTAGTGCGACATGTGCAAACTCTAGCAAAGCTGCGGCCGAACGCCCCTCCTAAACCTCTGGAACGATTTCAACTAATTTTGTTGCACGTATTTCCTACCGTCTGGAAAGAAGAACCATGAGAGTAAGAACTAATAGCCTACTACTGTGGTGGATGTGATAACTTGATGATGGAGAAAGAAAGTGGGGAGGAGAAGACGGAAAGAAAGGTGCAAGGAGAAGATGGAGACACATAGGAGGGAGGAGAAGGTTAACACAGAGAGGGGCACGAGGAGATGGGAGGGAAAAGGGAAAAGCATGAGATGGACGGTGAGAAGAGAGAGGAGGAAATAGATAGAGATAGGAGAGGGAGGATGGACAGATAGAGTGAGGAGCAGCAGATGGAGATGGAGAATGGCAGGAGAAGGTGCACAGTGATTTGCGGAGGAAAAAATGGACTTTGGGAAAGGGGGAGATAGAGCAACAGAAGACTGGAATAAATACATACCTGGGCAACGCTCAGTACTCTGCTAGTGTTAGAATAAGCGTCCTGGTTAACGTCCAAGGTAAGCTGATTGAGTGGACCCAAGTAATGACAGGAAAACCACACACAAAACACCACAGTACCACCTCTGGTCTGAAATGCGACCTTTGAAAATTGTGGGTTAAACGTCTCATGTTTCCCAAACACCTCGCATCGTTTGAAAAAGAGGCTATATCGCGACTCGTCGGATGACAGTGCCGCTACCAGACAGATACTATCCAGTTTCTACGTTGTCTGGTACACTGGAGACGTGCAGCAGGGCACTCGATATCCATGTCAACTGTATGTGGAACCCTTCATAATGTTTCCTTGGAAACTGGTTGAGATGCACCAGCATTCACTGACAGATGCAATTCTTTCGCAGTTCGAAACAGATGTCACTGACAAGACGTGACACACGTCTTTGGTCTTCGTCGATTACAATCTTTTAAAAGTACATTTCTTACCTTACTCTACATGGCAGCGAGTTGAACACCATTTTTCGTAGACGCGTGGTACAGTCTTTATTGGTAGACCAAGAAATGAGACAACTTTATACCCGACAACGATGGCGTCTTTCTGCAGTTCTCCATAGGAGAACAGGCAAGATCACACGGCAGTGTAGGCGAGGGATAAGTCATTGCAAATGTGAAATGCCGGCACATTAATAAGCGGTGTAACAGTGAGAACGTTGAATGCAAGCTTGCTAACGTCCATGCATTGTGTCGTACGGGTACTGGATGCCTGTTTGTGGGAGGGAGTTCCATGCCTCTTGCACTTGGCCGGTCACAACAGGGATGGTTAATGCTGTTTGAGGATGACGCTGAAGTTGTCGTCCGATGATGTACCATAAATGCTCGACTGGAGCCGGATCTGGTGATCGAACAGGCCAAGGCAACATGTCGACACTCTCTAGAGCATTTTGGGTTACATCATTACAACAGCGGTATCAAGGCGAGCATTATCCTGTTGGAAAACATCCCCCGGAACACTGTTCATGAACGGCAGCATAACAGGCAACATAACTAACAAATTTGCAGTCAAGGTGCGTGGGATAACCACGTTAGTGCTCCTGCTGTCATAAGAAATTGTATCCCAGACCATAACTCCAGGTGTAGGCCCAGTGTGTCTAGGAAGCAGAGAGGTTAGTAGCACACCCTCAACTGGCCTCCCTATAACCAACACATGGGCATCACTGACACCGAGGCAGAACCAGATTTCATCAGAAAACGCAACAGACCAGTACCCTGCTTGCCAATGAGCTCTCGCTTGAAACCATTGAAGTCGCAAATGGCTATGGTTTGTGGTCAGTGGAATGCACTCTAAAGGGCGCCTGGCTCGGAGCTCTCCTCGACGTAACCGATTTGTAACAGTTTGTTGTGTCACTGTAGTGCCATCTCCTACTCAAGTTGCTGCTGTAGATGAAGTACGATGCACCAGAGCCATACACCGAACACGATGGCCTTTCCTCTCGGCAGAGCCACGGGGCCGTTCAGAGCGCGGTCTTTTTGCGACCGTACATTCTCGTGATCACCGCTGCCAGCAGTCATGTAGAGTGGCTTCATTCCTTCCAAATGTTTCTGCTGTATCGCAGAAGGAACATCCAGCTTCTCGTAGTCCTGTTCCACGATCTCGTTCATAGTCAATGAGATGTTGATAAAGGCGTCTTTGTCGCCTTAAAACACTCTTGACTAACATCAGCTCACGACGTCGAATCTCAAAGGTAACAGACGCTAACGATCGTACAGGGTGTATTTAAAGCAAACCTGATTTTGATATCATCATTCAGATGTAGCAACACGCGTACCAACTTCTGTTTATATTGCACAATTCCTTGATGATGCTACCCTACTGGCCATTAAAATTGCTACACCAAGAAGAAATGCAGATGATAAACGTGTATTCATTGGACAAATAACTCATACTAGAACTCACATGAGATTACATTTTTACGCAATTTGGGTGCATAGATCCTGAGAAAACAGTATCCAGAACAACCACCTCTGACCTTAATAACGGCCTTGATACGGCTGGGCATTGAGTCAAACAGAGCTTGGATGGCGTGTACAGGTACAGCTGCCCGTGCAGCTTCAACACGATACCACAGTTCATCAAGAGTAGTGACTGGCGTATTGTGACGAGCCAGTTGGTCGGCCACCATTGACCAGACGTTTTCAATTGGTGAGAGATCTGGAGAATGTGGTGGCCAGAGTAGCAGTCGAACATTTTACATTTTCTGTATCCAGAAAGGCCCGTACAGGACCTGCAACATGCGGACGTGCATTATCCTGCTGAAATGTAGGGTTTCGCAGGGATCGAATGAAGGGTAGAGCCACGGGTCGTAACACATCTGAAACGTAACGTCCACTGTTCAAAGTGCCGTCAGTGCGAACAAGAGGTGACCGAGAAGTGTAACCAATGGCACCCCATACCATCACACCTGGTGATACGCCAGTACGGCGATGACGAATACACGCTCTCCAATGTGCGTTCACCGCGATGTCGCCAAATACGGATGCGACCATCATGATGCTGTAAACAGAACCTGGATTCATCCGAGAAAATGACGTTTTGCCATTCGTGCACCCAGGTTCGTCGTTGAGTACACCATCGCATTCGCTCCTGTCTGTGATGTAGCGTCAAGGGTAACCGCAGCCGTGGTCTGCGAGCTGATAATCCATGCTGCTGCAAACGTCGTCGAACTGTTCGTGCAGATGGTTGTTGTCTTGCAAACGTTGACTCAGGGATCGAGACGTGTCTGCACGATCCACAGCCATGCGGATAAGATGCCTGTCATCTCGACTGCTAGTGATACCAGGCCGTTGAGATCCAGCACGGCGTTACGTAATACCCTACTGAACCCACCGATTCCATATTCTGCCAACAGTCATTGGATCTCGACCAACGCGATCAGCAATGTCGCGATACGATAAACCGCAATCGCGATAGGCTACAATCCGACCTTTAACAAAATCGGAAACGTGATGGTACGCATTTCTCCTTCTTACGCGAAACATCTCAACAACGTTTCACCAGGCAATGCTGGTTAACTGCTGTTTGTGTATGAGAAATCGGTTGGAAACTTTCCTCGTGTCGTCCCGTTCTAGGCGCTTCAGTCTGGAACCGCGTGACCTCTACGGTCGCAGGTTCGAATCCTGCCTCGGGCATAGATGTGTGTGATGTCCCTAGGTTAATTAGGTTTAAGTAGTTCTAAGTTCTAGGGGACTGATGACCACAGATGTTAAGTCCCATAGTGCTCAGAGCCATTTGAACCATTTTTTTCCTCATGTGAGCACGTTGTAGGTGTCTCCAGCGGCGCCAACCTTGTGTGAATGCTCTGAAAAGCTAATCATTTGCATATCACAGCATCGTATTCCTGTCGGTTAAATTTCGCGTCTGTAGCACGTCATCTTCGTGGTGTAGCAATTTTAATGGCCAGTAGTGTATGTTTTTCTTTGAGTGTATTTTGACCGTTGAGCTTATGAAACATTGGAAATGAAACTTCTCAAGGTAAAGTAATATTACTATCCACGATCATTATTTATGTAATAAGCAGTTATACCCTCTCATAACGTCCACCCCATACTCAAACAAAGTGGTACGTCACATATGAATAAATAAAGATAGCTAACCTGTTAAAAGGAGCTGAAAGCGAGGAGGAGCAGACGTTAATACACAAGTGAGCAGCGCCACCAGTAGCAGGTGTAGGCTCCGTGACTCGGCGCCTCCATGAGCTGCTGAGGGGGGACAGCGGCGCGCCTGAGGAGGGAGCGGCCAACAGCTGTGGCCGGCTCTACAGCTGTGGAGCTGGGCGTGGCCCGCACTGCGTGGCCCCTCCGCCTTTCCTTTTGCCTCCTTATGATGTCCCCCTTTGTGGACCTCATTTACTGGCCACTGTCACCGAAGGCGCGAGCGTAGCTTTGGACCGAGCCAGACCACGGAGAGGCGGTCACGGACTATCGGGACTCGCTTCACATCGTTATCTGTAGAGCTGAATGCTGACTGCCCGGCGTGACAGGATATAACGCTGTGTCCGTTTCATTACGGAAAGACTTGGACGAAAGTTACGGAACATTTATAACACCTGTAGTCATAAAGAATTCTCATCAAGAAGCAAGTTTATAATTCAGACGAACTTTTATCTGTGCGATGGTAGTAGTGCGTAAAAAAGAAAAAACCGCTACCAGTATTATTCGGTCAGTGTTCTTCTAACGCAGTGTAACCTGAACTTTTAGTGGCCTGTCAAAGTGCGCCGTTTGCATGTTAAGAGCACAGGTGTTGAGTAGGCCTGCTCACGGAGGCTGTCACCTACGTTCCAAATTAGGAACACACAGGAACCTGGCGTCACAAATGTCCGATAAACGTTGCAGTGACTACAGGTAAGATCAAATTATAGGTCAGGAAACGCTGTAAGTACAACGTAATCTTGCTAGGAGCTGCAGTTCCTTCTGATAGCGTTACCACGACGAAAACGCTCTTGCCTCGTCAACTACAACGGGTACAGTCAGATCACCGAAGTTAAGCAACACCGGGCGTGTCCGGTACTTGGAAGGGTCATTTTACGGGTGCGTCACTCTCGGTTGGCAATGTCCTGGATTTAATTCCATTCCTCCTCTCAGTGTCTCATGAAGTGAGGGCGTGGGACACTGTTGATGTTGATCTGCCCGTCGGATCCGCCCGTCGGATGGGGATGCTACGTTCAGCGGCCACTTTCATGCTATTCGAGAGGGGTAGGCTATGTGCCAGTACAGAGATTCGTCCTGTTGTTTGTTTCAGCAAAATCACACAAACCAAAGTGACACTATACCACCTTTACAGTCATCTAGACGTATCAGATACACTTAATACACAGATCTCACACTTCGCGAAGGCAATGTGCCTGTGTGCGCCAATAATGGGAAAAAGATTTACAACTAGGCAGGTGAACGTGTCTTTGGTGGTCTCCCAGCCAATCATGCCTCAAGACTACGTTTTTTTTAATCACAAACCGTTGTGCAGCGCATTCATGCCCCTTTCTTTTATCATAGGCTGAATCTACACTAAGGGAAGACACAGCCTACACAATTACTCTAATTTCTCGTGCTACTGTAGCAAATAATTACTCACAAGTTTAATCTTAAAAAGAAAACCTGGTAACTATGGATATTCGAGGATGTCAGCACTGGTCACAATCACGTTAAGGCCATTTCCAGCACTTCTACGTCTTTCTGTACCTTTTTGCTACTGTTACTGAAATTCATCACCTCTCGTGATTCAGATTTTGTGGAGAACTATAGTTAATACCAGAATGAGCTTCCTGGCAGATTAAAACTGTGTGCCGGACCGAGACTCGAACTCGGGACGTTGCCTTTCAGAGGCAAGTGCTCTACCATCTGAGCTACCCAAGCACGACGCACGGCTTTACTGCTGCCAGTACCTCTTCTCCTACCTTCCAAACTTCACAGAAGCTCTCCTGCGAACCTTGCAGGACAAGCACTACTGAAAGAAAGGATGTTGCGGAGACATGGCTTAGTCACAGCCTGGGGATGTTTCCAGAATGAGATTTTCACTCTGCCCGCGAAAGGAAAAAGGTCCCGAGTTGGAGTCTCGGTCCGGCACACAGTTTTAATCTACCAGGAAGTTTCGTATCAGCGCACATTCCGCTGCAGAGTTAAAATCTCATTCTGGAAACATCCCCCAGGCTGTGGCTAAGCCATGTCTCCGCAATATTCTTTCTTTCGGGAGTGCTAGTTCTGGTAGGTTCGCAGGAGAGCTTCTGCAAAGTTTGGAAGGTAGGAGACGAGGTACTGGCAGTAGTAAAGCTGTGAGGACGGGGCTTGGGTAGCTCAGATAGTACATCACTCGCCCGCGGAAAGCAAAGGTCCCGAGTTCGAGTCTCGGTGCGGTACACAATTTTAATCTGCTAGGAAGTTTTATAGTTAATACCATCCACTGAAAAAAGATGTGGTAGTCACCCCCGCAGGAAACAGAAATTAGTTAAATGTCACACTGGTGTATTCAGTGTATGTTGAGACCGAGTCAGACAGCACCTGTAGGAGTGCGTTCACTGCTAAACCTTGCCTTTAATCTTAAAAGATAAATTTTCATTTTTCTCGTTGAAGTCATCTTAACCGTACAGCCATTTCTGTTGCTGCTGCACTCCTGCCTCGAGACCGCATATTTGACAGCATTCGTTTCTGAAGTGACACTCTTTTATAACTGACAACTCATTAATGTGAAACAGTCGTACAAAATCAAACTGCGGTATTCAGAGGCTGCTTCTAATATTTCCTGTAGAAGAATGAATTTTTTATCACACTGTATTAAAAAATACCTAGGGAAACACCTTGAACTACAACAAAAATAATGATTACTAATAAAAGTAGTAAATAATATGAATGAAAGTAAGTATAAATAATGGTACATCCTCAGGTCTTCGGAATCCATATTGCTTTTCACCACACTTCAAGTAAAAACACACTTTAACACATTCGCAAGCGCAGAGCGATTTCAAGCTTCAGATGCACTGCAAGGGGGATGTAAATACAGACTAGCTCTACCGCGTATCAGTGCACAGTAAGCAGATGACACACTGCCTCAACAGTGCCCCACCCATCAGATTATCGCCGGAATTTATGCTTTCACGGAATTTTTCACACATGGAAAGTGGAATTTTGACCAGCTGATAGGGCAGAATATCTCTTATGTGCGTCATCTTCGAAGAATCTCAGTCACGACGGCGTCTATAACTTTTGGCCATCTTACAATACAATATTATAATATATAATAGTTTTTCAGTATTTGTCGTTGGAATCTCAATATTTTTATATGGATTTGTACAGTTTCGGACTTAGTTAAATAACTTGAAGATCACCTAAGTTTGGAAAAATGACCTAATTAATGTGCGTGAATGGAACTGGGAGGAATTCACTGATAGACTTCACTGTAAATTAGAGTGTTAGAGTTGAAAAAGCGTTTTTTTTCGAAGACATCCGAAATATGGAAATAATTTTCAGCTAGCGTTTGAGCCTCAACGTTTCGTACGCCGTGAAATGTGTACAAAATTTTCTGCACTTTCATTCTGATAGCTTCCGAGTTATAAGCAAAAAACTCAAAAACTGAGATTATTTATGTTTTTACATTTTTTCACTGTTGCGCCACGAAATTTTGTTCGCAAATCTCAAATTCGGATTCAGCACTCCTAAGACACGTATAGAATAGAAGAAATCAAAACTTTCTGCTGTGATCTGGGCATCATGAACGAAAATGAAAGTTGGGTTTCATACCTTGTAGCTTGTAGCCAGCGTAATGATTTGCAAACGGGAGTCGTTCGATCCGCGAAAGTCGTCATCACGGAGCACAATGTATTTTCCGTTATGCTATTAAAAGTCGAAGTCAATGAAACAACTTCCATTTCAGCAAGTTGGTCTTGCAATAGTTCATTTACATTGGAACAACCATCGTCTTTTTCCAGTCACGTGCCATGCTTCCTTCCGTTTCTGTAATCTCGCCAAGCTGTTAAAACTGGACCAAACTTCGAGAAGATTTCGCACAGATTTTCTGTTCGTGACTGATTTATCGTGTAACCGAAGTTTAACGGATTCCTTTTACCACTCATGTGGATGACCTCACACTTTTCGTTATTTAGGGTCCACTGCCAATTTTCGCACCATTCAGATATGTTTTCTAAATCGTTTTGCAATTTGTTTTGATCTTATGTTGACTTTATTAGTCGATAAACGACGCATCATCTGCAAACAACCTAAGACGGCTGCTCAGATTGTCTCCCAAATCTTCTATATGGATAAGTAACAGCAACGGGCCTGGAACACTAACTTGGGGAACGCCAGAAATCACTTCTGTTTTACTCGATAACTATCCGTCAATTACTGTGAACTGTGACCTCTCTGACAGGAATTCACAAATCCAGTCACATAACTGAGACGATATTCCATAAGCACGCAATTTAACTATAAACTGCTTGTATGGTACAGTGTCAAAAGGTTTCTAGAAATCCAGAAATACGGAATCGATCTGAAATCCTTTGTCAATAGCACTCAATATTTCATGCGAATAAGGAGCTAGTTGTGTTTCACAAGAAAGATTTTTGTAAACCCATGTTGACTGTGTGTCAATAGACTGTTTTCTACAAGGTAACTTATAATGTTCGAACACAATATATGTTCCAGAATCCTGCTGCAAATCGACGTTAATGATAGGGGCCTGTAATTAAGTGTGCTACTCCTACTACCTTTCTTGAATATTGGTGTGACCTGTGCAACTTTCCAACCTTTGGGTACGGATCTTTCGTCGAGCGAACGGTTGTATATGATTGTCAAGTATAGAGATAATGCATCAGCATACTCTGAAACGAACCAAATTGGTATACAGTGTGGACCAGGAGACTTGCTTTTATTGATTTAAGTTGCTTCACTACTCTGAGGATGATTACTTCTACGTTACTCATGTTGGCAGCTGTTCTTGATTCGAATTCTGGAATATTTACTTCGCCTTCTTTTGTGAAAGCATTTCGGAAGGCTGTGTTTAATAACTCTGCTTTGGCAGCACTGTCTTCGGTAGTATCTCCATTGTTATCGGGCAGATAACGCATCGATTGTTTCTTGCCGCTAACATACTTTACATACGACCTGAATCTCTTTGGATTTTCTGCCAGGTTTCGAGACAAAGTTTCGTTGTGTAAACTGTTATAAGCATTTCACATTGAAGTCCGCGCTAAATTTCGAGCTTCTCTACAAGCCCGCCAATCTTGGAGATTTTGCGTATGTTTAAATTTGGCATGTTTGTTTCGTTGTTTCTGCAACAGCGTTCTGACCCGTTTTTTGTACCAAGGAGGATCAGCTCCGTCTTTTGTTAATTTATTTGGTATAAATCTCTCAATTGGAGCCGACATTGTTTCTCTGAATTCAAGCCACATTTGGTCTACACTTACATCTGATTTTTTGAATAGTTATGTTTTTCGCTTATTTTTGGAGGATTTGGGAGTTACAATATTCACTAATCCCTATATCCGTTTTGATGCTCGTTATTAACTCAGGATTATTTGTTGTTAAGAGGTCAAGTGTGTTTTGACAACCGTTTACTATTCACGTGGGCTCATGACTAACTGCTCGAAATAATTTTCATAGAATGCGTTCAGCACAATTTCGGATGATGCTTTATGTGTTTCTCCGGAATTAAACATGTATTTACGCCAACATATCAAGGGTAAATTAAAGTCACCACCAACTATAATCGTATGAGTCGGTTACGTATTTGAAATCAAACTCAAGTTTGCAATGAAATGAACACCCTTAGCTCCTTACAGGCGTTGACATACGTCAACGGGGACAGATGAAAATGTGTGCCCCGACCGGGACTCGAACCCGGGATCTCCTGCTTACATGGGAGACGCTCTATCCATCTTTTTTCTCTCTTTTTTTTTTCTTTTGGAACTACAAAAAAACCCTAAGTGCCACCGCCACTTTTCATCCTATAACAAAAAAATCTGGTCCACTTCAGGCGTTGGCTCCTGACTAAACCTACTCCAGAGAGCTACCTATATACCAGGGGAAATATGGGAAATCAAGGTTAGGGCTATCCTTACAAACAAAACAAAATCTTCCTCTTTCTGAATTTTATTTTTATTGTTTTTATTTTTTTATTTTTTTATTTTTGATCTCTTTTCTTTTCTTTTTCTTTCTTTTTTTTCTTTTTTGTTGTGTAATTGATCAGAGGCCTTCTGCGCCCCGCTGGTAATATGTTGAGTCACGTCTTCTCGAAATTGATGTGTTCCGTTAAATTGTTCAGAAATGTTCATTGGTTCAAACAGGAAACCTTCTTCTCTCTTGGCTTAACACATTCCAGCTGCGAGGCGGGTCGTGGAAAGCGCTCTCAAGGATGTTTGAGAAAAATTGTCTGTATTTTGGGTGACGGACAACGACATAATGACGGTCATTGAGGTATGTCCAAAAATCGAGTACAGAGTCTACAGTTTGTCCAAATAGGTAGTGAATGGCATGTCCGCGAATCCAATTCACAGCATTGGTCTTTGTCCGAGGAAAATAGTCACGGTCCGGAAATAATAATGAAAGGGGAGTAATCCAATCCGGAATGTCCCGCGTTAGAAAAGCCACAATATGACGCACCAAGTGCCAAACCTCCGCCGCCGGTCCGCAAACAAACCGATGTTCATCATTGTCAGGCACTCCACACGTGGAACATAGAGGTGATTGGGCGAGGTGGATACGATGAAGGCGAAATTGGTTGATTTGCTACCATTGACAGTTAGGTTCCAGACAGATTGAACATTCGTGTCAAGGTAACAGGCGAACACCGCGCGCCATACATGACGCCAGTCAACCTGGGGGAACTTTTGTTCAATCGGGTTAGGTGGACGACCTAATTGGAGGACATTGTATACTGCATTTGTCTTGAGTAAAAGTTGTCTTGGTAAGGTGAGGCGTAGATAACTGAGTTCAAGAAAGAAGTATCGTATATAATGGCACTGGGCCGGAACATCCGAGATCATCACTGGGGCTGACAGTGAGACCGGCGAATATGCCGACAGGAGGAGACCAGTGAGGCTCGTTTGGGCAACGTGTCCATACTGTCATCTGGGAGCTGACAAATAGGGCGCGAGCTCTATCCGGCACGTGAAACAGACCTATCCCACCTCGTTCACGGGGAAGAGTAAGGGTTGCATAGTTAACTTTGAACAACAGCCCAGAGCTGACGAAAGATGCCATCGCTGCCAACATGCGACGTGCCACAGTAAGCGGGAAAGGTAGAACTTGTGCTACTTGGGGAACTCGGGATGCGATATATATATATATATACATATATATATATATATATATATATATATATATATATATATATATATTTACTTATCGAGCTCGTTGGAGAATATCTAGGGATCGAAGGAGATGGTCCATAAAACCTGCTCTGATCATTAAAAGGAGGCGTCGGCAGTTGATGGTGGCTGAACGCCGGAGATCAGATGAAAAGTCTATTCCCAAACAGCGAATGGTACCAACGGTGGTGAGAGGTGCAACGCTCTCCACGGGAAGTCCCGTGCCAATGAACATAACTAGTGACTTACGTACGTTTAAAGAGCTACCCGATGCCTCACCATAAGTCGCTACCCACGTCAAACCAGCTCGAAGCTCGTCGGCATTACGTAAACAGATGACTACATCGTCAGCATAGGCCGTGCAACAGAATCGGTAGCGATCTATGGACAACCCTACCAAACGTTGTCTTAGTCCACATAGCAAGGATTCTGAGGAAAAGGCGTACAAAATCGCTGATAGAGGGCAACCTTCACGAACGGATCGACCTATTTTTATCGGAGGAGTGAGTTCCATTGCACATAATCCTGGATGAGGCACCCCACAGAAGGCGCATCACTACCGTGATAACGGCGATTGGGAAACCCATATGGTGGAGAACGGCCGTAAGGAACGAATGGTCAACCCTCTCAAAAGCTTGACTAAAGTCCAAAGACGCAAATGCCCCAGACAGGCGTTGTGCCTTGGTAACGGCGATCATATCCCTGTAGCGGCATAAAGCTGTGCGGATATTATTATCCCCTCCCAAAGATGCTTGGTCTGGCGACACAACATATCGGGCAACGTTTATAAGTCGTGCCACCAAAAGGCGAGTGAAGATTTTCATATCACTGTTAAGGAGGGTGAGGGGCCGATAATCACTGATATTGTTGCCACCATGCGGTTTATGTACAGGAATACTAATTCCTTCCATGAAAGCGTCCGGCACAGGTACTTCCGGAGACATCAGACAGATGGAGGTGAAGGTGGACTCTAACAAATCACGGAAGGTGCGATAAAATTCGAGGGGAAGACCGTCGGGTCCTGGAGAGCGATTGATGGTTCCTGCCCGAATCGCATCGCTGATTTCTTCATCAGTCACCTCTGACATCAAGTCAATCGCCGCATCTCCTGGGATACCACCGAAGTTGAGCTGTAAGACTTCCTCGATCAACTCTGGGGAATGTGGAATTGCGGCGTAGAGCTGCTGGTAATGGGCGTGAAGCATATTCCCTATTGCAGATTGGGTTACATAGCGACGCCCTTCTTGGTCTGTTAGGACGTGAATCAATTTTCGGCGTCGATTTTGGCGTTCTTGGATGATATGGTACATCGACGGATGTTCATGTGGCATGCGATCAGCAGTACGAGATCGTACTATCGCTCCTTCCAAATGCCTCCGCATGAGATTGGAGATTTGTGCCTTAGCATGGTTCATCCTTGTATGGCACTCAGGGGAGGCTGGCATCGTGGAGCATTCTCGTAGGACCCTGTAGTAAAAGTCGAGAGTGCCCCTCCTCCAGGCGACAACATCTTTGCCATACCGGTTCAAAGTTTTTCGAAGAGCAGGTTTTGCACACTGGATCCACCAGGATATGGTAGACGGATACGTGGGACGGCGTCTATTACATGTGATCCAAGTGTCTTCTATTAGAAGTCGACAGTCAGGTGAATTAAGAAGTGCCGTGTTCAGTTTCCATAAACCACGTCCGTGCCATACTGCCTGTCTTGTGAGAACAACATCACAGGAGTAAGCCTCATGATCGGAGAAAGAAACAGGCCAGATTTCAGCATGTCGAGTGTGTTGAATTAGGGATCGCGAGATGTAGATGCGATCCAGTCGGCTAGAGGAGTGCGCAGTGTAGTACGTAAAGCCCATAAGATCACCGTGAACATGTCTCCACGTGTCGACAAATTGTAGCCGCGTGACGACTGTTTCCAGAGCTGCGCATGGTGAGTGACGCGGCAATTGATCCTGAGGTCGCTGGGTGCAGTTGAAGTCTTCACCCATGACCCAGTCATCGTGTGGTCCCATGAAAAGGGGTGTAACTTCATTCGCGAAGAAGGCAATGCGTTCACGACGGTAGCTGGAGCCCGACGGCGCATAAATGTTGACGATGCGTACACCAGAGAGTAAGGGCCATACGTCTGCCGTTGGGGAGGTATAGGACATCTTCGGCAGGAAGACCTTCTCGTAAGATGATGGCAACACCACTGCCGGTGTCCGAAGACGGAGAAAGATGCGCCGTGGTGCACCGGTGGTGAAAAATCGGCGACATGCACTTCCTGAAAAAGCGCAATATCTATGTCCGCATCATAAATCATATAGCGGAGCAGTGCTAGTTTGTGTGGCCCACGAATGGTCGCGAGGTTAATCGTTGCGACACGATAATGCTGGTGTTGGAGTCCCATAGGCACAAGTGGGGCTCCTTCTTCAGGAGCGAGAGGTCGTCGATCTTGCCGGTCCGCCGAAGAGGTTGATATTGTGGAGAGTTTGCGGGCGCGGGCGCAACCGATGGGGGCGCCCCATCATCAGCACCGTCCACCCCAGTCCCTTCGATCTCCACGTCGTCTGCCCAGGAGACTGATACTGCGGTAGGGCATCGGCTGTGCATATCATCCACGTGGAGAGGAGACATAGTTTTCGGCTCAGCGGATAGCCTCTCTTCAACGTCGACCTGTGGGGGCGACGACGCCAGTAAGGAGGGGTGTTCGTTGCCAGTGGTCGTCTGTGGCGGGTCGTTCGCATCAGACTTTTGGTCATCAAAGAGCGGCTTGTCGTCCATCGTCGGGTCTGCATCCCTGGTATCCATCCGTAGAATGGATTCATCAGGGGGTGTACGGCAACGTTCCTTTCTTTTTCGTGTCGACCCTTGTTTTCGAACATGTCGTTCAGTGTCTGATTGCGGGTGGCTTTCGTCTGACTCCGGACCAGCCTGAAGGAAAGCAGAAGTAGGTACCACTCCCGAATCAACGTCCATCTCAGTAGTATTTTCAATCACATTGCTGCGAAGATTCGGCAGGTCAGGATCTGGCGTCTGTGGCACCTCAGAAGGAATCTCAGTAGCGGTTGCATCTACCTGATCAGACGACGTCAACGGAGCCGGAAGACCCTGTGTAGAGGTGCTACCTTCCTTGGCAACCTTGGCATATGTGACAGGGATCTGAGTAATCACCGCTGGGGACGCTTCCTCGCCGACCGGCGTCGCATGCAGGCGGATCTGACGTGGCCTTCTTGTCCACAACCCGCACATGTTCGGGGTTGGCCGTCGTACATGACAATGGCTCGCACCCCGCCAATTGTCTGGTATGATGGTATATGTTTTTTCAGTTCAATTTTGACCTGACGCACACCATTAAGGACATGGTAGGTCGTGAAGGTTTGCCATTTTTCCTCTACGTAACCGATGGCGTTACCGTATGGTTGTAACGCAGAGACGACTTCGTCCTTCGGCACTTCAAAAGGTAGTTCAAACACACTAATTGTGCGTTGACCCTACTCTGCGAGTTCAAGTGTTACAGCTCCGACGTGACCATCAGAGTATTTGAACTTAAGTCCATTGGCATGGCGGCGAATAACATCTTCACACACCTCGATGTCTGTCATTTTAATATAAACGACACTACTCATGATGAAAAAATGGATTCCTATAACGTGGTTAGGATCTAAACGAACTTCTTCACGTATGAACGTTTCAACTTCATGTTCAGCTGGGAAGGAAACTTTAAGGGTCGTACGGCGGTAAGTGCTCGACATGTTGTTCACGGTGGACGGTGGACGGACACAAGCCTTAAAGCTACGACGCGGAAGTAAACAACGCCTGCAGCGGAGCACTGGCCGCACACTGCCACGGCTGAGAGCCGAATTATCGCGAAACCCACATTCTCAATGTATTGCCCGCACTACATTCGTAGTGCCCCCGCCCATGATACTCATTACTCGCGGCGCGTTGCCGATTCCCTTACGAGTTCGGGCACTGTTTGTGCATTCGCACAGAAGAAGAAGATGGTCAAGTGGCCGGTGAGGCTTAGCTATATATATACTAAGATGGTATAAACGCAAGTTTCACATGGGGAAGGGTAGGGAATGTATAGAGAATGTTTAAAGACTACCCAGAGAAACTTCTGCAGCGTAGGCGAAACAACCTTGGGGACGTATGAGTCTTCCCACATGCTACCGAGTTTGTTTCGGGGGTGTCAGCATTGTTAAATGTTGTAAAGAATGCCGTCCTGCTGCTTGTTGTACTGCGAACTGTCGTTTTCGACCTTGAAATGTGTGGCAATCAAAGCCCGAAGGGAAGTATGAAATGTGCGTGAGAGGGAGTGTGACGGCCTTCCCATCGTGTGACACTTCCACTGTGGCGTTGGGCAAAATTTTCCTGTATTCTGGCGTCTATGTGACAGCATTAATCCACCTTTCAACTTAAGTGAACTTCTGAGCTCTGAATTTTTTTTCCGCATATGTCGACAACTTGCTGTCTGAAGCGAAGCCGCATTAGAGTGTGACGTCGCAGGATGCAACGTTTTTGCATCATTACAGAGGAAGTTTGCAGGCACATTTGATAGAAATTTCATACTTCCGCGTCGCAATGGAAGACAATTACAAAGATTCGAAAAGTGACCCTTTAATTGTGTCGCGCAATGTACATACATTGCTGAAAATGTGAAGAGGAAAAATGAAACTTCACAGTTTGAGAGGACACGTGACGTAATTTCAGTAATTACTAAATCGAGGGACATTTACAAAGATGTTGGCCGCAAGAAACCACTTATCAGTATGACCCAACACCATCTCTGATCTCGGTGCATACGGTTGGGAAGAGAATCATGAAGCCGATCTGTCCTATTCTGAGGGTAGATCGCCCATAACTGTTGTTACTGGTCTTTGATATCCTGGATACTGCCATTGAGACGGTGTTTGAATGCTAGTCACAGATATGGCCTATCGGGGACTTATCTTGGGATTTTACTGGCCGTGAGTGTTCCTCAACCTCACAGGCAGTTCATAGAGACAGGTACCACATGTGGACGAGCATTATACTCTTGAAAAAATTCTTCACGATTTCTTCTGCGTGAAAGGTGACGCATGTGCACGACAAACCACTATGCCATCAGAGTTCCCACAGTCACTACCAGACGTGATACAAAGTCATACTCGATGGCTTGCACTACCATGACAACCAGAGTAACACCATTGTCCCTCATCGAAACAATAGAAGAATAGGATCTCTCTCAAGATCGTCCGGGTACTCGCCGAAGATGGTCATTCGGGGTAGCACAGAACCGCGAATCACCGCTGTACACTAGCGATGCCAGTCATTAGCTGTCTATGCTTTCCGGTCACAGTACGGTTCCAAACGCAGCCATTTATTTTGTGGTGTTACTGGCAGCCTATGCATCGCACCAACAAATGGTAGGGGATGACACAGAACGTTGCAGGCTTTCCATTACTTGAAACTTCCTGGCAGACTAAAATTGTGTGCCAGACCGAGACTCAGACTTGTGAGGCGACCGCTGTGGCCGAGCGCTTCTAGGCGCTTCAGTCCGGAACGGCGCTGCTGCTACAGTCGCAGATTCCAATCCTGCCTCGGGCAAGGATGTGTGTGATGTCCTTAGGTTAGTTAGGTTTAAGTAGTTCTAAGTCTAGGGGACTGATGACCTCAGATGTTAAGTCCGATAGTGCTCAGAGGCATTTGACCCATTTTTTGAACCAAACTTGGGACCTCTGTCTTTCTGAGGCAAGTGTTCTACCAACTGAGCTACCCACGCACGACTCACGCAGTGTAAATGCCTTGACAGATAACGTCGGGATTTCCCTGAGGCCTTTCTCGGGTGATGGTGTCATCTACAGAGAAGTCTCAACGCAAAAAAGTTTTAGCGAAATCCATGAAGACTACAGAAGATCGACGTTTTGTGCAGGGATTAGCAGTTGACCCTCAACATAAACAAATGTAACATACTGAGTGTAAGTGTGAAAGACCGATTATTGTATGATTATTATACGATTGTAGAAAAGTCAGAGGAAGCGGTCACATGCACAATACGTATACCTAAGAGGACACGTATGTAGCGATTTAAAAGAGAACGGCCACATAAAACTAATCGCAGGTAGTAGAAATGGCAGAGCGAGAAGGGAGAATCCTCAGGAAGTGTAGTCCACGCACAAAGGAGGTAGCCGGCATAACGTTTGTGCTAGCAGTACCTCAATATTGTTTGTCAGTCTGGGCTCCGTACCATATAGGATTGACATTGGAAATAGAGAAAATCCAAAGAAGGGCAGTGGATTTCGTTTCGGGTTAATTTAGCACATGCGAAATGATCGTGGAGATCTTGAGACAACTCCAAAGGCACACGCTGAAACAGAGGAGTTGTACATCACGAGGTGGTTTGCTCTTAAAGTTTCGAGAGCGTAGTCACCTAGAAGACTCACCCCGTATATTGCTTTCTCCTACATATGTCTCGTGGAAGGACTATGAAGATAAAATTAGAGAAATTCGATGTCACATAGAGGCTTTCCAACGATCGTTCTTCCCGCGGACCTTTCGCGACTCGAACAGGAAAAACAGGAAAGTGACAGTGGTAAACGAAGGACTCTCCGCAACCTAGAGTAAGGTGCCTTGCGGAGTGCGGATGTATGCAGGGTGACTCTCGTAAGTGTTGTCAGGCACATTTTCTCTGGTGTTTCGGGAGATATCTGCACTTAGGGTTTTTCAACGAGTAGCTAGAGCTAGCCCAAAAAATTGCTGCTAATCACATCTATAATGCGACACGCAGCATTAATGGGAAGCGTCGGTTTGTTTCCCGTTACAAATAAAATTATTTTTAAGATTGAATTCTACGTGCCTATACGACAGGGCGGTCCCAAATTAGTCTAGTACGATATTTGTTTTACCGACATGTGTTAACAGAGACAGCAAAACACGAGGAGTAATGAGTACTCCAGCAGTGACAGCACCACCTTGGTCTGCGGTGACTGCTACCACCATGCAGACGCGCGCTGCTCTTCTTTTTTTAATGCTCCTGTTAATACATTACTGGTAAAGCAAATAGCGCACTAGACTAATCTGGCCGCGCTCTATCGAATGAAAACTCCGATTTAAAACTCATTTCACTTATAATGGGAAACAAACCGACGCATGCTCTCGATGCTGGACGTCGTATAAAAGACGTGATGAGCTGGATTTGTTTGAGCTGACACTAGCTACACGTTCCAAAAACGAAATTTCAAATATTTGCCGAATCACCAGAGGAAATGCGCCAGTCGGCCCATAAGGGAGAAACCCTGTATATAGATGTATCGAGCGATTCGGCTAGCATCCATGCGTCGGTCATACATAGGAACTGCGTTGGGATCTTCGGTGAGGCGTTTTCGAAAGGAAAAAATTAATCTTTCGGTACTCATTTTGTATTTTCTGTTTCCTTCTCGTCGAACAGCTTTTCGACAAGCAGCTTTGTTTCAGTGACGGATTTTACGTAAGACCATAAGTGTTTAGATTTTTTTTAGAAATTCCTCGTTTACATGCAGAAGCACTGCTGTGCAAGCACAAAACAGACGACCACGGACGCGGCAAAATAGTGAGCACTGCAGCGACATTTATGTACCGAATTACGATATGTCACCTATAATATTCGAAATTTGAAGTTTTGTATAATTCTTAATAAGTTTCATTGTCTATCCCGTAGGGTAGAGTAGGTTGTTAGAGATCGGACCATTGTAGAGGGGAAATATTTTCAGCCATAATCAGGAGAGCTGATAGTGGGAGAGTGGGATCCCAATTGGAAATACTTGGGAAGGAATTCGCAGTTGCAGCATTTGCTTGGAAATGAAGGGAAATCGCCGGAATACCTCGTTCTGAACAGAAGGATTCGGGTTCTTTTTAATTTATTCCTGGGACATGACATCACAGGCAAATCACGAAAGAGTAGAGTTTGTTTAAGTATGTGTTTATGTGTGCTGCAAACTAATGTCGAGGCCTTTTTAGACATGTGCAGCAGGTGCCAAATGTGTGAATATCACGCGCGGCGCTATTTAACTCGTGGCTACCTAAGGTCTGTGTTGTTATCGTTTGACCTAAAACTTTCGTCTTCCCAGTAAATCTGATATCGGCCTTGTTGTTTCGTATTTGATTGGTCGCCATGCTACGTGATTAGCATTTTTTTTTCATTTAAAGCAACAGTGCCAAGGATGAACAAGCTTGTGAAACATACGTGCACATCAGTACTGTAAGCAGGATGCAGATACTTTCTTAACCGAATAAAATGAAATGTAGGATAAAGCTGTTTGAGATGCCCAAGTGAGACAGATGGCCAACCGCCATATTTTCACGAAGGTAATGCTTGATGGTGCTGCATCTCATGTCAGTTTACGTACGTGTTCAGACGATTGCAAACGTCGTGTTTCACGCTGTGATAATGTGATACGTGTGTACTAAACCTACAAAAATGTATTGATAAGAAACCTCATTATCAGCATATATTACGTAATTTTGTGAGCTAGGGGGCTGAAAGAAGTCGCTGACTTGCTTGAATTAGGTGACTACCATCCAGTTAGTCTCCAAACCATGTGGCAGAGTTGGCCAATAATTTGTTATACGTACTTCACATATTTTACAAGGAAAAATACAACTGGGAGAACGCAAATCGTGGACACGATACGGAAGAAGATTTGAGACATGCAACAGAAGATGACAAAATTGGTTCATCTGAATAAGTTGCTCCGTAAAGTATCAGCACTCCTAGAATGAACCTTGAAAGATAAATTAAAAGTAATAGCTCCACTACTGGTAACATAGGCTTGGAATACATACTGACGGAAGCTAAAGAGCTGTTCATATATTATTAAAAAGACTCAAGAGTTCACATTCCCTATATTCTCTATGACCACGCGAAATGTTCGTAAGCTTGCCTATAATTTCGTTGAAAGCTTTCAGCTCGATCACAAGTTTAATGAAAAAAATTGTAAGGACCGACGATTTGCTGAGATGCCTTTCAAGAAGACATCCCGGTGTGTCTATCGAGGAAACTGAAGTACGTCCGTTGGATGAACTCTTCGACAAGCCAAATTCAATTTTTAATATCGCCGGAAAAGAATTGCATTGGAACAATTGATCGTGCCATTTTGTAGCAGAAAAAAGGAAAAAAAGTAAATTGTTACAGTGACTTCATGGGAGAAAGTTGATATCATCGCATTCACCCCCTGCGGCAATGCCGAAGTCTTTTTGTCTCTAATTCATGTCTTTAAAGGCGAGAAATTAAAAGTCTTAGTGGTCTGTTTTGATGCCACCTGGTACAGGTATTATGATGTCTCAAAAATGAGAATATGTAACCGCAGAAATAGTTCCTACTCTTTTCTACAAAACACTTCCTTCCAATCAAGGATGACTTTAATTGTTAACGGAAATACATCTCGTTGCTCTTCTGCTGAGATTTTAGAATTTGCCGAAGCGAATAGTGTTGCGATCTTATTCCTGTCTCCGCATGCTGTGTACAATTTTTAGCCACATGATCGAGCGGTCTTCAAATCCTTGATGACTTTTTAACAGGTAGGTTAACAGGAAGAATGAAGGACACGCAGGAAGAAAGTTAGGCCGAATAAAGTTAGGTGAAAGTTGGAGAAAGTCAGCGACCGACGAAAACGGAAAGTCATGCCACGGGAATACTTCCCTAGAATCCTGACTTCATTCTCAATCACGCTTACAAAATACCTATCAAATACATGCATAAGGGCAAAGCGAAACCTGACCGCAACAAACGGATTATGAAGGCTCTAGCGGTGCAGGCTGTTACCCAGCCGCAGGGACATCAACTGCGACGCCGTCGTGCAGGGAAGCAATTGTGGAAGTTCGATACGAAACACCAGTGGCAGAAAGGCACTATGACTGATTTGACTCGAGGAAAACGTTTAGAAGTAATCCACTGTGTACCCAAGGCTTGTTACATCCATAAGAGAAGGGGAAAAATGCGTGGTTGCGGTCTTAAACTTCGCAGAACAGATTTCCCCCCTGTTAAAAATAAATGTGAAAATAAAGTTAAAACAATACAGAGACGAAAAGAAAATGTTCAAAAAACCTTCGTCAAATTTAGAATTGGACGATAACACAAATAAGACTGAAAATAAAGCGAAGGAAACAGAAAAGAATATTTTAGAAGGAAAGTGCTCGGAAACACAGACGGTCGTCTTTGCCAAATTCAGGTGAATAAGATGAGTACATGTTTACATGCTTTGTATCTAGCGAAAAATGATTTAGTTGAAAATAAATAGGGCTGTGCGTACAGGAAGTGTTCAAATGGTTCAAATGGCTCTGAGCACTATGCGACTTAACTTCTGAGGTCATCAGTCGCCCATAACTTAGAACTAATTAAACCTAACTAACCTAAGGACAGCACACACATCCATGCCCGAGGCAGGATTCGAACTTGCGACCGTAATGGTCGCTCGGCTCCAGACTGTAGCGCCTAGAACCGCACGGCCACTCCGGTCAGCTAGGAAGTGTTGAAAATTATAACAGTACACGAAGGGGCGATTATCGGATTCGTTGATAGGTCGATAAGCCGACTCTGTCCGCAGAACACATGGCAGCATAATTAGGCGAAATCCGGCGTTCGCAGTTGACATGTAACCCGCGCCGCAGTTTCTGCAAAGTATCTTCAAATTGCTGCACATTGATGCTGGTTACATATTACAGGAATTTCATCGGTAGGGGTTCCCTGCAGTCGAAGAAGGTCATCATGACCTTACCGGAACTTGTGTGAACAGTGTTGAATTTCTTTGGCAGGAAAGATTGGAATGCCTCCACTGTCTGCCATCGGGCTGTGGGATGGAATCATCCTGTTGCACCAAAACGCCCGCCCCGACACTGTCAATTGGACAAAGGCTACGGTTCAGCGATTTGATTGGGAAACGCTGTAGCGTAGTCCGAACAGTCCGGGTCTCTCACCGTCTTTGGCAACCTGAAGAGATACATTCGTGTACGTCTGTTTCAGTCCGACGAGGAAATGCAAGAGTGGGTGCTGTTGTGTATCTGTCAACGCTCGACAGCGTTCTACGAAACAAGAACTGATTATCTCATCTCCCAGTGGGACAAATGTCATAACGCGTGTGCTGATTACTTTTGAATGGAACCATTCCAGAGTCCCGTTGCATACCTCACAGGAATTCTAAATTTGTGTCAGAACTGTATGCGATCGAACATCCAAAATATTTCACCTGAAATCTGCATCCAAATATACACCAAAAAACCCTTTACCTTCAAGGAAAAAAAATCGTTTTCAGAGAGTGCTATTTGCGTGACACAGGCCATTTGCAGGGAGGCGAGGCAGAGCTGTACCTGTCATTTTCGGCGGCATATGCACGCTGTGTGAAAATCACACTTGGTAAATAGGGGTGCTACTTGGGCGGGCTGGTAGCCGTTAGTTGACGGATGTGAAGTCGCAGCGCGTGGGGGAAATTACAGGTCGGCAGAGGCCGCTCCATCAGACGGCCGCCGCGGTTAACGCGTGTGTCCAGTCCGGCAGAGCGGCCACGCCCCGAGGCGGCTAGCATCGCCGTTCATAACGCGGGAGCTGCTCGCTTAGGCCTTGACCCACGGCAACCCGAGAGGTGGTGGCAGACCGATAACCATCTACGTAATAGGTGTGAGGAGGGGGGAGGGGTGGCGGACAGCGAAACTACAGGCACAAGGGTTAGCGTTCCCACACTGGGACTCTAAACACACTTTTCTTCGGTTCGTGCGTTATTATACTGTAATTTACTGTTCACAAACAATGAAACTCGTGGTTTTTTCACAGGAGCTTATTAACTCTGTCAGGCCACACATTTGTTTAACTTATGGAGGTAAATGTAAAGTGCATTTGCATTATGGAAAGGTGCCAATATTGAAAATTTACCGCTCTCGTATTGTTGTGGTACTTTCAGAAACTTGCCTCCATCCATCCAACGAAAATATCTTATCTTTATTCTTATGTAAATTTATGTCTGGATTTTAAGATGCACTATCTCGAGGATCAAAAGGTGTGAGAACTGAATTCGCTCCGTAGTTTCTGGCGTCCACATGTGTCTTTCTAGACTTACCCTCCAATCCGGCACCCCAAACTCGAGAGATTACAGAAGATGGCTTGTTGCTTTACAGATTTCTGCATTTTAAATCAGCTGTATTCTATTAGCCAACGGCCTTGCCGCAGTGGTAACGCCGGTCCCCGTCAGATCACCGAAGATAAACGCTGTCGGGCTGGGCTAGCACTTGGATGGGTGACCATGCGGTCTGCGGAGAGCTGTTGGCAAGCGGGGTGCACTCAGCCCTTGCAAGGCTAACTGAGGAGCAACTTGATTGATAAGTAGAGGCTCCGGTCTCGGAAACCGACATACAGTCGGGAGAGCGGTGTGCAGACTACATGACCCTCCATATCCGCATCTAGTGACGCCTGTGGGCTGAGGATGACGCGGCGGCCAGTCGGTACCGTTGGGCCTTCATGGCCTGTTCGGGAGGAGTTTCGTATACACTACTGCCGTACTGATGACAAACATTTTTTTATTTCACTGATATCCTTGTTTTTGGGATTCCTTAACAAGCTCCCCTGTGTTCCGCATGCATATCTTTACTGTTCTTCACGGCACGCCAAATATACTCTTCTACTAACTACTGTCTGGTTCCTACTGGGTTGTTGAATTTCTTGTTAGACACAAGCTGATATTTTACTGAACGCGTTCACCTTCAACGTACTCCGCACCTGTCTCTTGAGGGTGTGTTTTCAAGTGTACACTACGTGTACTGGGATTTTTCAATACCCCTTTTCACTACAAAAGACAATCGGCTAACGGCTCTTCTGGGTTTCATCAGAACGAGTACTCCCTTGTGTTTACAGCAATATATCAGTGGAATGAATGAACCTTTAAATGAATTCTCTCTTAAGGGGATACAGTCGCGAACAGGCTCAAAAAATCGAATTTCTTTTAGTCTTAATCTATGCTCCAATTATTTGGCTACATAATGCCGTTTGTTTCATACAAATCTGATTATTAGATTCGGAGTTATTAATTTGTTCGTGAAGCATGGTAACTAGCGCCACGTCCATTTTTGCTGTGTCTTGCGCAGTAGTCAACACTGACTATAGTACAACAATCATTTATGTTCCAGGGATATAAATACTCTTTATTTGGGTTGCAAGAGAGAATTATTATTCTGATGTTTGCCAGCCTGTCTGCATTGTCGACTATCGTTTGTCAATTTCGTCATCCTAGTTGTTTGCGTTTTGGTGATACAAATGTAATGATTTCGTGAAACGTTTTAACACAATGCGTAGAAAAAAGAAGTTTGGATATAAGCCTAAGTTTCGTGGAAATAAATATGTAAAAATAAACTGCGAAACTGCTAGTTTTGAACAGAGGGCAGAAAATAATATTGAAAGTGAAGTCAGTGCGAGTGTCAGTGCTTCAAGCAAGAAGCTTCTAGGTGCTGCTGGTTTTCCAAGTGCCTCTCAAATGCGTGACAATGCAATACGTGGTGTGAACAGTGTTTCTGTTGTTACTGACACAAACATTCTGATCTCCATGAGGTTATTACGTGAACTTATCGAAAAACACACAACTTGTAAAAACTGTGGTGGAAACGTTACTTTGCACGAAGATGTGGTGAAAACCAAGGGAATTGTTTGTAATTTAGTTTTGACATGTTTGGAATGTAGCTGTACTGCCAATACAATGTCATCCCACGTAACAAGAAGCAGATTGTATGAAAACAATATAAGATTAGTGTATGCACTTAGATCTATTGGAAAAGAGCGAAGTGCAGGTGCTATTCTTTGCGCAGTGATGAACATTCCTCCACCTCCAAGAAAGTTTGATGTTTACAACAAGACTATTGGTGCAGTTGTAGCTGAGGTAAGTGAATCTACAATGTTGAAAGCAGCCAAAGAAGCAGTTCAGTTGAATGATACGAAATCTGGCCCAAGGCAAATTTCTGCTGGTTTTGATGGCAGTTGGCAGAAACGTGCGCGTACATCCCTAAATAGCATTGTGTCAGCAACTTCTTTTGATACTGGGAAGGTTCTGGGTATTGAAATTATTAGTAAGTTCTGTGACATCTGTAGCAAAATTCCCTCTATACAACATGTGTGCAAAAAGGACTATGATAGTTCTAGTGGAGGCATGGAAGTGGCTAGTGTTGCTAACATTTTCAAACGGTCTGTGCAGTCAAGAGGTATCCTCTATACAGACTATCTTGGAGACGGGGACAGTAAGGCTTGTCAGAAAGTGGTAGAAGATAAACCTTATGGGCCTAGAGTCAAAATTAATAAACTGGAATGTATAGGACATGTACAGAAAAGAATGGGATCACGACTTCTAAAAGTATGTAAGGAAAAAAAGTTAGGTGGTAAAGGGGGCCTGACAAAGGCTGAAAGAGACAGGATCCAGACTTATTATGGTATGGCCGTTAGAAATAACTGCAAAAATGTAGAAGCAATGAGGAGAGCCATCTGGGCTATATTCTTTCATAAAATTTCAACAGATGAGGAACCACAACATAACCTTTGCCCACGGGGACCTGACAGCTGGTGCAAATTCAACAACCCAGCTACATCTTCCAGCTATAAGCACAAACATTCAATTCCAGAAAAAATCCTGCTAGCTGTGAAACCCATTTTCAGAGACATTAGCCAACAAGAGCTGTTGAAAAAGTGTCTCCATGGAAAAACTCAAAACCCAAATGAAAGTTTGAATTCTGTCATTTGGACAAGGCTACCAAAAACTGTTTTCGTTAGAAAAGAAACACTAAAATTTGACAAAAACTATGAATGCTACAGACATCAGACTTACAGTATCTCTTGTTAATACAACTATGATTAATTAGATAAAAAATAGACCAGTAGTGATAAAAAGAACAGATTTACAAGCTCCAAGGTGTTTAGAAAAGTTTTAATTTTTTGTCTTATAGAACAAAAAATTGATTACTCATGAAATATATAAAATACATCAACCATTTTTTATTTGTTTTGAGAATGATATTTCAGCTGTACACTGTAAAAGTTCCAGGTCTTTATCTCCATTAGTTACTTCAGAAAGTGTACCTGACGTTTGCTCGTTTTAGCATTGATTCCTTATGGGAGTTCCCTCGCGACTGTGTCCCCTTTTTCATATTGTTCTTTAATTTTATTTTTCAGACGCAACACATCGCCCCTAATAGGTGGAACCAATGAAAATCATTTGTTCCATCTGGCGACATGAGATTTCTCTAAAGTGTGTTCGCACACGGTAACACAAATCTGAGTGGAACTCAACTAACTACAAAATGTTCAAATGTGTGTGAAATATTATGGGACTTAACTGCTAAGCTCATCAGTCCCTAAGCTTACACACTACTTAACCTAAATTATCCTAAGAATAAAGAGAACACACACACCCATGTCCGAGGGAGGACTCGAACCTCCGCCGGGACCAGCCACACAGTCCATGACTGCAGCGCCTCAGACCGCTTGGCTAATCCCGCGCGGCCCCTAACTGCATATTGTGACGTCGCAGTGGTTACGGTATCGGACCTCTATTCGGAAGGAAACGGGTTACAATCCTGTCCGAAAATTCAGATTTCTGTTTTTCGTCGTTTCCTTTAATGATTTGTTGTTTGAAAAGGGCGTAACCCATAGCCGGCCGGGTGACCGAGCGGTTCTAGGCGCTACAGTCTGGAACTGCGTGACCGCTATGGTCGCAAGTTCGAATCCTGCCTCGGGCATGGATGTGTGTGATCTCCTTAGGTTAGTTAGGTTTAAGTAGTTCTAAGTTCTAAGGGACTGATGACCTCAGAAATTAAGTCCCATAGTTTTCAGAGCCATTCGTAACCCATATTTTTACGCACCTTGTTCAGATAAGCAGGTAATGAAATTTGTGGTTGAATATGGTACTATGTTGGTACGCCGGATGACTGAATGGTGATGGCGACATGCAAGTAAAATAAAATAAATTAAAAAAATGGCCGAATTACAAAGGCAACAGGTAAGTTTTCCAATTGCAGACATTATTTTGGTCAGTATTTTACGTGATCTTATCTTCAAAGGCCGCCCAACGGCCTTGTTGCGGTGGTAGCACCGGTTCCAGTCAGGCCACTGAAGTTAAGCGCTGTCGGGCTGGCTAGCACTTGGATGGGTGAGCTACTGAAGTTAAGCGCTGTCGGGCTGGCTAGCACTTGGATGGGTGAGCTACTAGTGTGCCGAGCGCTCTTGGCAAACGGGGTGCTCTCAGCTCTTGTGAGGCCAGTTGAGGAGCTACCTGACTGATGCGTAGCGGCACCCGTCACTGAAACTGAAGACGGCCGGGAGAGCGGTGTGCTGACCACATGCCCCTCGGTATTCGTATTCAGTGATGCCTAAGGGCCGAGGATGACACGGCTGCCGGTTGATGCCGTTCGGCCTTGAATGCCTGTTCGGAATGTGTCTGTTTTTTTATCTTTAAGGACCTCACGTTAATAGCTCATCTACACTACTGACCATTAAAATTGCTACACCACGAAGATGACGTGTTACAGAGGCGAAATTTAACCGACAGGAAGAAGATGCTGTGATATGCAAATGATTCACACAAGGTTGGCGGCGGTGGTGACACCTTCAACGTGCTCACATGAGGAAAGTTTCCAACCGATTTCTCATACACAAACAGCAGTTCACCGGCATTGCCTGGTGAAACGTTGTTGTGGGTTCAGGAGGGTAATACGGAACGCCGTGCTGGATTCCAACGGCCTCGTGTCACTAGCTGTCGAGATGACAGGCATCTTATCCGCATGGCTGTAACGGATCGTGCAGCCACGTCTCGATCCTGAGTCAACAAATGGGGACGTTTGCAAGACAACAACCATCTGCACAAATAGTTCGACGACGTTTGCAGCAGCATGGACTATCAGCTCGGAGACCATGGCTGCGGTTACCCTTGACGCGGCATCACAGACAGGAGCGCCAGCTATGGTGTACTCAACGACGAACCTGGGTGCACGAATGGCAAAATATCACTTTTTCGGATGAATCCAGGTTCTGTTTACAGCATCACGATGGTCGCATCCATGTTTGGCGACATCGCGGTGAACGCACATTGGAAGCGTGTATTCGTCATCGCCATACTGGCGTATCACCAGGCGTGATAGTATGGGGTGCCATTGGTTACACGTCTTGTTGGCATCGACGGCACTTTGAACAATGGACGTTACATTTCAGAAGTGTTACGACCCGTGGCTCTACCCTTCATTCGATCCCTGCGAAACCCTACATTTTAGCAGGTTAATGCACGACCGCATGTTGCAGGTCCTGTACGGGCCTTTCTGGATACAGAAAATGTTCGACTGCTGCCCTGGCCAGCACAATCTCCAGATATCTCACCAATTGAAAACGTCTGATCAATGGTGGCCGAGCAACTGGCTCGTCACAATACGCCAGTCACTACTCTTTTTTCATCTGCATTTCTTCTTGGTGTAGCAATTTTAATGGCTAGTAGTGTAATATGGACGTTACTCACAATAGTAATCAACGTACCCCGACAAAGATCGTTTCATTATGATTCTTCTTAACTCCTATTTTCTTGTTTATGGCCTGTAATGGATTAAACAATAAATATCTTATTTCCACAAATATTTCTCTCTCTATGATTGCGGAAGTTATACTTCTATTTCTGATGAACTTCTATTTTACAACGGAAACCTATTTGAAGAGTTCATCTCATACTCTAGGAATTATTTGTCGTACTACCTTTCCCTATTTAGGAACATCATTTAAATTTTTAGCACAGTGAGTCATTTGATTTTCATCTGCAGTTATATTTATGTTGCAGTGGATTTTAGAATACACTATGAACCTCACTACGTGTATACGCCCTTCGTGAAACTCAGCATTCAAAATTCACAAAGGAGAGAACGAGTGATCATACCTCGCAGATTTGGATTATAAAAATATCTTCGACAGATCAATAAATATTTAGAGACTCCTAGAACGCTGGTGCTCATTGGTCAGTTTATATATCAGATCTGATTAATTAGATCATTGGTTATTCTCATGCAAGTCAGGCTCTCTGAGCATCGAACCATCAGTTTCATGTTATGCTATTTGAAAGAATCGGAAGGACCCCCTTCCTCTTTAACTAAAGTATAGTACGTAGATCGTTCACAATCCCCTTAACTGCGCGAAATATAAAACAATTAATTCAAGGTGCTTCTGGAAACAAAGAAAATGAAATATATAAACAAAGTACTTTTATTCACCGTCGAACCTATTTCTATTCTACGCAACAGACTTTTCAAATGTTTACAAAGCTGAATCCCCAGTGAAGACTTCTTTTGCAGTCGATCAAAACGTTAATCCAATAGGTCAATCTAAATGTAACTGATAGAGCTATGTACTGTTACCTTGACGATGGCTAAGCCTACTCTAGATCGTGCTGGTAGCACCATGTCTTTTCCCTCGTGGTGACGGTTTCCAGAAAAAGTGTATCTTGGTCTCATGTATCAGTACGATCGCCACCTGTTTCATCTCTGTTGTCTTCTGCACATCAATCAGTCTGTGTGACCCAGTTTGCGAAAAGATCCTTTGGCATCCTAAGTATTATTAACCATAGTGTTAACAGTGTCATTGCTAATTTCCAGTCATCATCAGCGACGGTCACCGGTGTTGGGCAGCATGTGCTACTCTTGTAGGATGCCGTCTGTCGCTGAGGCTGTTGATGGTCGATACGGACATGGTGAGCAGTCATCAGTTCCGTTTACGTTCCGAGAGCGTTTGACCAGACGTAAAATTTTTTTCTGCTTGAGGTTCCTGGCTCTGCACTGGGATAAAAGTCACATATGTCCCCATCACCATTTTTCTGAGTTTACAACAGTCGTTACGACTATATCATTAGGCACACAGTGTGAGTTCTGATAGCGGAAGAGTGAGAAAGGACGTTGGACGCGCTCTTTCAAGGGAGCCATACGGGGATTCGGATTAAGCGACTTAGAGAAATCGCAAGAAACCAAAATCTAGGTGTCTGGAAAGAAATTCGAACCATTGCCCTTCCCAGATTGAGTCCAGAAGCTTCCCACTGTGTCACCTCGCTCGGCAGTTTGTTACAGAGCTTGATGTCCATCTTTAGCGATACCTTGAATCTTACATGACACGTCCGTTTTCGTAAGAACGTCAAATGCTTCTCAAGCGAAACTTTGTAGAATGACCTCTTCAGAACAACAGATAGGTGACAGAAGAAATCAGTAACCATCGGTATTTAAGCAGTCGAGTTTGGTTTCGTGAGCGAGAAGTTACTATTGTTGGTTTAGCCCCATTTCCTTCTAAAACAGAACTGGAAAGTTGTTAACCATTGCCTGCTTCCAACTCTACAGAAGAAAATAACTGAAATTTATTTTACCTCCTCAGAAATATTTTCTTAGCTGTATCAATTTTCATATTTTTCTTCTCGATGAATGCCTTTAATCCTGTTCCTACACCGGTGAGCAACTAAAAGTTGGAACCACTTTACTCTGTTCTTTCATAGTTCCAACAATATGTCGTGTCCTGCAGCAAGAGGAAACACTAGCGACAAACTGAAGAAGATAGTGAATGTGAAGAGGAGAACGAATGGAAGAGAACATTTCACTCATTACCTTCACTGGATAAAAGACGTAACTGCACTTTGCAAATGCCAAAACTAAAAAAATAGTAGATCATTGTGCAGCACACTGAGTTATTTAAGGCTGACAAATGTGAGCCTTCTGAACTCAGGGCTTTCTTTTGCATTACTTCAGAAAGAAACTGTTTCAAGAAATTTTTTACTTCATAAAATGTACTATCATGTTACTTTTTGATCTTGTACATTGTAGAGTGCGTTAACATTCTAATATAAGTAAACATCGTTAAACTGATAACATTCAGTATTGTTATACACTTTACAGCGTGAAAAGAAGCTTGCGTTACATTAATAATCTATATTGTAATAAAATTTATTTTTACCCATTTATCATTTAGTGTCCCTTAACTTACCTGAAATATTTTTTTCGAAAAATTTTAGCTCAGTCCTTAAAAGTTTTTATTTGGTTAAATTTACTGTGGGAAAAATACGTCTCTATAGAGTGACGTTAACCCATACCGACTAGAGCAACAAATTTTAATATTGGGACTTCTAAGTTTTGTAGTTTTGAGACAGTGTAAAAGTCATTGAGGACTGCATAAAATTAAATTTAAAAATGCAATTTACTTTTTAGGGTGTGTTTGTGGTTCTAGAGAACGTTTTCTCTTATTTGTACTCCGGATTCAGTCTACGACGTTCATGAACACAACACAGTACAAATTCCCTTTGCTCCTCATCTAAAGCCAGCAGACCCTGAAAATCTTGCGTTAATTTAACACACTTCTCAACAGAGTCATTAACAGGTTTTCACTCCTTAACTATGCTTTCGTGTTTACTTATGAGGTTCTGGTCGTCTATATTGAAGGGCATTCCTGAATAAAGCTACTATCCATAATCTTCAGGTAAGAGAACCGATCATTGTTCTTGCTTCACAAGAAGTCGGCTGATATTTTCTTCGAAATGAAGTTCACACTGAATTAGGAGATATAAATTAAGGAATAAAAATTAATAATAAATGGTGACCATATAATGGTCCGTCCAGTTATCCACAGAAAAGGAATAATTTGTAGATTCTCTCTGTCTGAATTTGCCACCATTTTGACTGGTTTGTATGTCTACTTCATCATCAAAGAGCGACAGAAATATTACAAATGATAACTAAATTTCCTTAAATCTGATTCTGAAATCGTAGTATCTATCTTCTTACATGATTTCAGATCTTTTGAGAAGGAGAGATCCAGATGAATAGCTTTTACAGCTCCAGTGCACTGAAGCCACAATTTCAGGAAAACACTTAACGTAGTAGAGAGAGACATGCATTTTTATTTTCAATGGATAATTCAGGTTGTGACCTTAGAAGAAACATTTTAAGCAAGAAATTGCTCTTGCCATCCTCTTGCTAGATGCATTGCTCCAACAGGATATAATTTCAGTTCCTTTTTCCAAAGTCTGCTCCCAAAAACATTAGACACAGGTCTTTGAGTTCATTGTATCATCTCTCACTGTTGGTTGATCTACTTTACTTTCAAATAAGTGTAATATCGCTTTAATTTCTGACTCATTAAAAACAAATCCACAATCTTTCTACCATTGTGAAAATTACTGACATTGACACTTTTCAAGTTTTTTCTCAGATACTGAATTAACTGATATGTCTGGACCAGTTGTTACACCATGGTACTTAACATTCAGATACGCTTTTTAAAATAAGTTTATATATGTGATGACGGCATGGGAAATACAACTTCCTGCCCTCTTTGTGTTCACGTAAGATGCATACCCCACTAAGACGTCCTGTGTTTGAAGCAGTTGTGCAGCTGCAGAGATTTCGTACATTGTCGTCAATATTCCAGTACGTTAATGCATTCCAAACAGCATACTTTTTGCCAAAACTATTCGGTAATTTTGGAACACTAGTGTCTGCTCATTGTCCCCAAATGTAACAATGACTGGAAGTTTTTCTTATTTTGAGTCCCCGACATTCAGTACTGGCAGCGTTCTACCATCCCAATGAACAGTAAGAACTGCAGGGATATCATTATTGGAGCCTGATTTTATTGTTTCAGACCATTCTCCTCTCTTCTTCCGTCTGATTCTATGAAGGGAAGATTTGTTAATATAGATCTCTTCATTATTGTGGCCAAGTGTCTCGAGTGTCACCTGAAGAAAACATATATAGCATCTCTTAAACTCACCTAGCATCTATCCGAGGCAGTCGCTAATTTTTCAGTACTAAAGTCTTTCGTAACTCGCCTTGCAGCATTCTTCAATGGTCTACTGTCAGAAGTATGTTCTAAAAACTCATTATCACAATGTCAATTTCATATGAACTTGAAAATTCCTTATCTGATCCTTCAGATGATGAAGAAGGAAGTACAGCAGAAAATGTGGAAGTACATACTGTGCACTTTTGTTTCTCTTGCCTTTTCTCTTCTAATTTCTTGCTGTCTCCCAGAATATAATGCACTTGCGAACCACAAGATTACCATTTTCACTAATGGCTATAAAATACAACTTCCATCTCTTTTTTATTTGATGGTAGTTTGTGTGCAGTTATTTGGTATTTTATATCTCCTTCTAAGAGTAAAAGGTCCTTAACACCGCGTACACGATCAGTAACAAATAAACAACTGATTGCACTGCACGTGACGGTCTGTAAAGCGGAGGTGACGTCAGCGCAACATCTGCGAACATTCGCACCCAAGTCGGTACTGGTTACACTGATTCGATCGCAACAAAATTTTGTACCAATGTGTTTTATAGTCATCCAGACAATACTATAGGGTTACCACTCAAAAATATTGAAGTCGTAAAATGAGGGCCACCCTATTTTGACACATAGCCTCCTAGAAAAAGTAACAAGGATATGTTACCATTGGTGCAAACAACAAAATGGCTCTGAGCACTATGGGACTTAACATATGTGGTCATCAGCCCCCTAGAACTTAGAACTACTTAAACCTAGCTAACCTAAGGACATCACACACATCCATGCCCGAGGCAGGATTCGAACCTGCGACCGTAGCAGTCGCGCGGTTCCGGACTGAGCGCCTAGAACCGCGAGACCACCGCGGCCGGCTGCAAACAACACTTTAAAGGTATTTTACATAAGTTTACTGCATAAATCTGGCTTGCAGTCTCTAGAGGTTATGTGTTCTTCCATTGACCTGTGACATGTGATCACACTGCCTAAGTTTGACTGGCTGGTGCAAAATCAAGAGAGAAATCGGAAGGCGTTGCAGTCATGAAAGAAAAGTTCAAAAAATTTCGTATGGATTATGGGAAATTCTGTGTTCTGTGCCTCATTCACTGCGTGACAACCTCATGAACTGAGGGCCGAATGGGTGCGTTGATAGTTCACTGCTCAATAAATCACCCTCAGTGAACGACGACTGCGCATATAGTTACGTCGATCCTTGGACCTTGACACAACTTTGTTCTGTACAGACGAGTGACTTAGTAGTGCATGGCTTCGTCCACGAAGCGTCACTGTTACCTCTGCTGCCTCGTGGGGACCTTAAAGGATGAAAGATCGTTATACAGATTCCAATTTTAATGGACCCTACTTAATCACTCCTTTGACCACTATTTCTGACGTTGTACGGGGATACTTTCCGAGTATTTTGGTAGAAGAGACCCGTGTAATCCGACGGCTTGTTACATAGTAAATGCGTTTTGTTTGATTTATTGCCCCCCTTTACATTTGTATATTTATTCCACGGAAAATATGTGAGCAAAAGTGCATATAACGACTGTATGCGATTTGTGTCTTGTTCGGAGATAAACTTCCTCCATTCACTCCCGGTACCCGCTGCCGACAACGGTGAAGTCCATTTCACCTTCGGCCTCGGGCTTGCATTCAGTATAGCTCGGTTCTGCAACGGTTTTGTTTTCCCGGCGATGTTACTTGTACGTTAGTCGTGGTACGCAGCAGTATGGAAAAGCTTACCAATGAAAAGTCGGCCGATATGTGTCTTGTGTATGGATTCATAGTACTGCACTATGCAGCGAAAAGACCTACTGAATACACTGTGTGTTTCGTCTGAGCGTTGTTGCATTACTCTGTGTTTTGTGTCGTATATTTATAAGCGTTACATGGATTTTCACTGTTGTGAAATTATTTTCACAAAACAATGGTAACTGACACAACAAACCCTGGGAATCGTATCTACATTAATAATGTGTAATGAGCCACCTGATACCATGCCTCTCCTATACCAAAAATACTCAAAAATGTTCCTGAAAACTCTCCGAAATGTTGTCTTTAGCGTTCTAATCCACCATATACACTGTACAAGTTTTGATTAAGATTTCTTTGCAAAAGAGTCAGTCAGTTTAACAGCTTTGAAAAACATCACAAACACTACGCAGGAATGCAAAAACTAAATGTTACTTGCAGGTATCACCATTATAATCTGTATTTTTAAATAAGGCTTCCTCTTTGTTCCTGGTAGTGTTTCGTTCACTATTCTACTGTAGAATAATTTCTGAAGAATTGCGAGGAAAGTCAGTAGAAAACGTTTCTATAAAAGTGAATATTAATATTACTTTGGACAACCGGTTACATTTAAAGATTATAATTTTCTTGCAATTTTTCACTAAAAATTGCGTTTTGTGGCGTTTGTGGACATAAAAAAATGGTATAGAAATAACTGTCGTCTACACGAACATATTAAAAAGGAGAAAACAATTTCCACGCAGACTTTCCTTCTTTCCCCTGAGTTCAGAGGAGGATTTCGTAATATGGTACAAATATCTGTAATAAGCTGCCTACAAGCAGAAGGTATCTGAAGATGCAATAAAAAATAAATAAAAAATGAAAAATACATGAAAATATATAATGAAATGAAACTTATGTAACAGACTGTTCTCTCATTACTAATATTTGTGTATTAGAAAACTCTTAATAGCATCACAAGTTACAATATTCATAAAAATAAATTTTTAAATTTTGTAGATAGTTGCTGTACTCTGACAACTATGAAAGTACTGAAATTACACAATCAGCTTGTATTTAACGTAACAAGAAAACATCAGCTTTATTCTAAGGAACTGTTTTTCCATAATTATATTATTATGTTCATTTGTAACATTTTTAGCAAAAACGAACAAACTCTAATTGTTCCTACAGCCTACATGGCTGATTCCTTGTGGTTATTTCTACTCTCTTCTCCCTAGCAATAGAATCTACGTTATAAAAAAATTCCGTAGGTCATGTTAACAAAATTAAATACCCCACAATTCCACACAGTACAAAACTAGTATCTTTTGATGTTGGCAGTTTATTTACAAACATACAGAACTACTATACAGAGTTGGTGTCAACCCCATACAAATAGAAGCCATAAGGCAGGCCATCCACATATGTTTACAGCAAATTTATTTTCAGTAAGAAGGTACTCTATACAGACAGCTAGATGGGTTGGAAATGGGTTCTCCCCACAGTCCTCAATCAGCAGAAATCTTTATGTACCATTCAGAAAAACAGTTCCTACATTACGAATCTCTAAGTAATAACATCAGATTTTGGTACAGTTTGTAGATGATGTAATGTGGCTGTCAACTAGTACCAAAAGACAGGTGAACACATTTCTAGAACATCTAAACTTAGAACACCAAACGTGCAATTTGCCATGAAGACTGGTGAAATACCCATTAATTTCTTAGACCTCGACATAGATATCTTGACATACTTTCAAAATTTACAGAAAACTCACTGCAACAAATAATGTAACAGCCACATGTACACAACACACAATCACACACAAACTTACTGCCTTCCATTCTATGGTTCAGTGTATTGCACCCATACCAATTTCAAGAAAGAATTTTCAAACAGAATTAGACGCCATCAAAAGTATTTCATCTAGCAGTGGCCATATCCCTGACTTCGCTGATAAATTCTACACAAGAAAGAAAGAAGAATAATCGTTTATGCCCCCTCTGCATCAATAGCCATATCTAAAACCGGCTGGTGAACTATCCCATATTTAGGACAGCTCTCCGACATATTAGCCAAAACTCTCAAATTCAGCTATTACAATACTTCACTTTATGTATGAAGCACTATAGCTCACATCTGATTGAACAGCAAGGACAAAAGAGGTTAAGTAACAGATATGTTTGTGAAACCACTTGCAATGACTGCAACGAGCTGTACCTATATGTTGATCTAACAGGCAGAGCTACAGCAACTAAGCGGATTGAACACAAACACAACTGGACAGTACATAAGTCAGACTACAACTTTTCCGAACATTTACTGAAAGAAGGACATGGATACCAAGTCCATACAGAAGTGCTACATATAGCCAACAAAGGAAGATAAATAAGCCTGTTAGAAGCACGTAAGGTAAACAAAGATTTGATTCAAAATCCTAATCTGATTCTAAATGATCACTTACAGCTGAGTACATCCTAACTTTTAAGCTTCACACGGTTTAGTCAACCAGCCACATAAACACAGACCCTTAAATCGACACATACCACTATTCAAAATTAAAACATAACAGAATTTCATATTCCTTACCTTGCTTACCCCACAAACTTCACCATTATAATAGTTTAACTTGTAATACTGTAATATTGTGTGTTTTAATCATGTACTTCGTTTCATATTGCCCATTGCGTATACTGTAATTTACAACGTATAACATGTTTCTTGAAAAACGTATGCGAAGGGTGCTCAGACAATTCTCAGCCAATGTCATGACCTCACAAATTATAGTATCATAACCGTATATCCAATAATCCCGAAAATGATATATTTTAACTATTTATTGTGTTTGATATTGTCCATTGCTTAAGGTGTAATTCACAGTGCAAAAAACATATTTGATGCACAACATAAAAGAGGACTACTCAGTTTGAAAGTTTCTCAAGCAATGTCTCGCCCTCACAAACATTTGCATTATAACCACATAACCTGTAATACTGTGTAGTCCAATTATCTATTAAGTTTTATATTGTCTATTGTTTAAAGTGTAAATTAGAACGTTCAAAAGCAAGTTTGGTACACAGACTCCTGTGCAAGTGGATTGTATCTTTGTTTATAATGTTTGGTTACGTAATGACTAACGTTCCTTTCGGACGACAGTCAGATGTTTCCTAACGATGGTTCAGCACGCCCAAAACTACGAGGGTGGTTTGAAAAGTTCTCGAAATCATCACGAGAGGTCAGCGCTAGCGCAACGAGTTTTAAACGTGATATTCATTGGACTGTTGACTTTAAACATGTGTCACATCAGTGCTCTTGGAAGAGAGCTGTGGCGGTGACGTGGCTCTGTTGTTCCCGCTTAGTGATTTGAGAAGATGAGAAAAATCGAGATTCGAGCAGTGATTACGTACTTCGTAAAGAAAAGTATGAAAGCAAAGAACATTCATGCCGATTTCCAGAATACACTGGGGGACTCTGCTCCTTCATATTCAACTGTTGTCAAATGGACAAATGAATTTAAATTTGGTCAGGAGAGCTTGGATGATGATCCGCGCAGTGGTCGGCCAAGATGTGTCACTACACCAGAAATCATTGCAAAAGTGCACAAAATGGTCATGGAGGAATGCCGATTGAAATTGCGCACGCTTAGAAGATGTCATCTGAAACGATATATCACATTTTAACTGAAGAATGAGAAATGAAAAAATTATCTGCATGGTGGGGGCCGCGACTCTTGACGCTGGATCAAAAACGCACGAGAATGGACATATTGGAACAATGTTTGGCCCGTTTTAGGAGAAACGAACAAGATTTTTTGCGCCGCTTTGTGTCCACAAATGAAACTTGGGTCCACTACTATACCCTAGAGACAAAACAACAGTCAAAACAGTGGAAACATGCAGATTCCCCCCCACCAAAGAAAGCAAAGACAATTCCTTCGGCGGGAAACGTCATGGCATCAGCGTTCTGGGATGTGAAGGGGATTCTGTTTGTAGATTATCTCCCCACTGGGCAAACAATTACTGGAGAATACTATGCTAACCTTCTGGACAAATTTCAACAAAAGATACGCTAAAAAAGACCAGGTTTAGCAAGGAAGGAAGTCCTCATCCATCAAGACAATGCCTGCCCACACACATGTGCCGTCGCCATGGCAAAATTACACCAACTATAGCCACACCCGCCTTATTGACCTGATATGGCTCCGTCAGACTTCCGCGTCTTCCCAAAACTGAAAATTTTTCTTGGTGGACGGAGCTTCACTTCAAACGAAGCATTGATAGCTGAAGTTGACAACTATTTTTCAGGCCTGGAGGAAACACTTTCGAGATGGGATCAAGGCAATGGATCATTGTTGGACCAAGTGCATTAATCTACAAGGAGACTACATTGAAAAACAAAGAGTTTTTTTCTGTTCCGTTCCGAGAACTTTTCAAACCACCCTTCTAGTTACAAATAAACAAAAATCAGTAGAACAAAACAGTTCACTAGTTATTCAACCTCAAATATGTATGAATTAATTCTGAGTACAGTTGGATAATTGTTGGATAATCTAAACTGATATATTTTTGCAGGTCGCAATTTGAATATATTTAATTTTGTTTTCTACTAGTTACTTGTACATCACATTACAGTGCTCCCTCAGCCTCGGCACTTTTATAGCACAGTGAAAAACACATTGTGCATAAAGGGCTGGGACGTACTCACTGGGTGTCCATCCTAAGTGTCGCCAGGTGCATTTTTCTCTAGTGTTTCGGCAATTATTTGCAGTTTCATTCTTGCAATATGTACTTGGGGTTACCCCAAACAAATACTGCTCACCACGTCTTTTACGTGAGACCACTGTCGATTGAAAGCGTCGGTTTGTTTCCCGTTGCAAAGAAAACGATTTTTAAAGCGGAATTTTACTTTCCATGGCGATACAGCGGCCCCAAATTAGTCTAGTCCGATATTCGTTTTATCGATAAGTGTTGAGAAAGAGAGTGAAACAGTCCTGCAACAATTGAGGAGCGCTGCTGGACATCTGTAGCAGTTAGCACGCGAGAATGCGGTGTTCTCTCTGCTCGACTACTGGTTATTCTTTGTGTTTCACTCCTCCTCTCAATAAATATCGATAAAACGAATATTACACTACACTAATCTGGGGCTGCTCTATCGAATGGGAGTGTAAAATGTCGCTTTAAAAATCATTTTGTTTATAACAGGAAACAAACCGACGCTTTCAGTCAAAATGGCGTCCCATGGAAAAAGTGATGAGCAGTATTTGTTCGTGGTGACTTCAGCTACACATTGAAAAACTAAATTGCAAATATCTAGGTGAAATATAGCTGACGACTCTTAGAACACCCGGTATATATCCCAAAAAAAAAGTAATAGGTGCGCTCACGATATAATCCATTGTGTAGCCGGGAGAATGTCTTCATTTAACTTGCTTGAGCTAAAGCACAGCAAGTGCGAGAGTAAAGTAAAATGTTGGAAGCTATAAAACGCTGTCCCGAGATTATATCCTAGCTTTTATGGAAACTGACTGATACTGAGATGATGTAGCGTGGGTTCCGTAAAGGAGCCGCTGGCTTGCTGCCCTATCTACTATTACACGTGAAGCCTGCACCCTGCTTTAGGGCCATCAGACTGAGGAGCAACAAAATTCCTTGGTTCCCACGCACTCAGAGGCTCCCAGAAGCTCACGTTCTTCGCGGTCCCCTGACGGTCTTTTAGGACAAGGAACTGTGATAAGTCGGTTCCGAAATTGAGGCATTCCCATCAGGGTTTGCCACAAGCATACAAGCTTCCCCAGCTGAGCTTAGAAGAAGAAAGGAGGCGCATTCCACGCTTGGTAACCGTATTAGACTGAATCAGGGGTGCTACAGTACTCAGGACGTTGATGGAGCAGCATACTATCGACATGGTCCAACTCCTCAACACTTCTCAAAACATGACACGGGACTGATATTTGTGCTTTTTCCAGATATTTAAAGTGTGCACTGAGCTTCCGAGTATTGTTTTGCATAGATGCATGCCACATACTACTACATCTAGATCACAACTCAGCAGTTCAAATTTTAGCACTTGGCAGAGGAATCGTAGGACTACGAGTAATGTCAGACTATATACCTACCTAAATCTTCACGTGCGAGCTCTGAGTACATTTATTTTATCACGGCGGACTTTCTGCCTATGTTGATCGGAGTCAACAAAAAAATTCCTGTTTAGAAAAGAAAGTTGGCGATTGTAATTTCGTGAAAATGTCTTGCCGGAGCCAAAAATTTTTTCTTTTAATGACCACCACACCAACACGCATATCATAGCCGTGGCACATTCTTCCCTATGTCGCGATAATACAAAACGAACTGCCCTTCTTTGAACTTTTTCAATTTTCTCCATCAATCCTATGTGGTAAGCATCCAGTACTACGTACCAATACACCAGAAGATGACGGACAAGCTTAGTGAGCCCGTTTGTTTAATAGATTTATCGCATCTTCTACGTGTACTGCCGATTAAACGTAGTCTTAGGTTCACATACCCTGTAACATTTTCTGTTTGATGGCTCAGTTTCAGTTATTCGTAATTGTAATCGTTAGGTACTTCGTTGAAACAACAAACTTTAAATTTTTGAGATTTATCTTATAAGCGAAATTTAAAGGATTTTCTTGGTTTTCCTGCCGAAGACCTCACATTTTTAATTATTTATGAGCAGTTGCCCGTTTTCTCAGCATACAGATATCTTAACTAAATTATTTTTCAATTGGTTTTGATCTTCTTGTGACTTTATTCGACAGAAAACAACAACATCAGCGTAAAATCTAAGAGAGATTCTCTCATTGTCTCGTAAATCGTTTATCAAGATTAGAAACAGGAGAGCGCCTATAACGCTTCGTTAAGGAACATAAGACATTACTTCTGTTTCATTTGATGACGCCGCGCGGAGTGGCCGCGCGGATTGAGGCGCGATGCACGGATTGCGCGGTCCCTCCCGCCGGAGGTTCGAGTCCTCCTTTGGGCATGGATGTGTGTGTTGTTCTTAGCATAAGTTAGTTTAAGTAGTGTGTAAGTCTAGAAACCGATGACCTCAGCAGTTTGCTGCCTCAGGAATTCACACACATTTGATGACTTCTCCTCGATTACTACGAACTGTGGCTTTTCTGACAGGACATCATCAATCTAGTCGCACTATTTAGACGTTTCTCCATAGGCACACAGTTTGATTAGAAGCCTCTTGGGACGAACGGTGTTATAAGTCTTCCGGAAATCAAGAAATGTGAAATCAAATTCAGATCCTCTGTCGATAGCCTTCATTACTTCTTGTGAATGAAGAACCAGTTATGTTACACAAGAATGATACTTTCTGAGCCGGTGTGTAAATTTCACTTTTTTATTTACTTGATTACCAGTTTGGAGCCGGGACCCAGTTTCAAATCATCCTACAGGACAGAAAACCAAACTTACGATCACGTACATTATAGGTATTATCAAATTTTTAAGCACACGCCAAATATACAGAACATATCGTTTCAGCATTTAAGTACCAGATAGTTAAAATGGTATTTCCTAAAATACAAGAACTATGTCAAGAAAAATATATACGTATTTTGAAGTGCAAATGAACAGTTACGGCGCATACAAGTAACTGGTAATTTACTCCTCGCGTTGTCGTAAGGAACCCTCGGGAGGGGGGCACCCTTTCAGGATATAGGAAACCTTTTCTATTTATTACATTATTCTCCAACCATCAAAAATACAGCAATTAATGCAATAACAAGACAAGTCAACAGTAAAATTGCATTTGAAATCTTCACGAAAACCAGTCACATACTTAAAGTTACTGAACAGTAAAATACAGCAGCGCCAAGTAGGGCGCATATGACGTAGTTGGATGCCTTATTGGCACTACAAATAATTAAACGTAACCACGAAACTAGTATTAAAAGAAAACAAAGTAACAGAACATTACAAAATTTTCATTACTTCCAACCCTTTGCAAGCATAAAAACCTTACCGTAACAAATTTACAAAGTTTTATGTAGATTAAGCAGTTTTTTTCCTGACATATCGCAGGTAAAACAGACATTAAACACAAAGTTGTCTTTTTTCACAAAGTGCCAAAAAATGTACTTACCATCCTGGGGGAAGACACAGCATAAACACGCTCATAGATGCATGGGGCAGGATTGGCGTTGTAGGTGAAGGAGGGGGGAAAGATAGGGTGAGGATGGAAGGCTGGAAAACGCGAAAGGGAGGGGGGGGGGGGGAAGCATGAAGATGAAGGAGCAGAGGGTCAAGTGGGCAAACATGGCAAGAATGTAAATAATATGTTATCAGTTGCAGTAAAACAAAGTTACTAAAATTGGACTACTATTTGCCATTTTTATAACTGAATAAATAAGAACTTCTGTAGACTAACGGATTCAACACAGAAACCATACACGTATGTTACTGAAGAGTAATAGTACAGATAATATATGGTAACAAAAAAAGAACCCAAACAATTTTTTGTGTCCTACCCCAACATGAGAAGAATATTTTTGGTTGTTTGTGAAAGACAACTTTTTGGTTTAATGTCTGATTTTACCTGGAACTCAGGAAAAAAAATGTTTAATCTTCATATAATTCTGCAGAGTTGCTATCGTAAAATTTTTATGTTTTTAGGTGTCGGAAGTGATGATTCTTTAGTGTCCTGTTTTTCTGTCTTCTTTTAATACTAACATTGTTGTTGTTGTTATTGTTGTGGTCTTCAGTCCTGAGACTGGTTTGATGCAGCTCTCCATGCTACTCTATCCTGTGCAAGCTTCTTCATCTCCCAGTACCTATTGCAACCTACATCCTTCTGAGTCTGCTTAGTGTATTCATCTCTTGGTCTCCCTCTACGATTTTTACCCTCCACGCTGCCCTCCAGTACTAAATTGGTGATCCCTTGATGCCTCAGAACATGACCTATCTACCAATCCCTTCTTCTGGTCAAGCTGTGCCACAAACTTCTCTTCTCCCCAATCCTATTCAATACTTCCTCATTAGTTATGTGATCTACCCATCTAATCTTCAGCATTCTTCTGTAGCGCCACATTTCGAAAGCTTCTATTCTTTTCTTGTCCAAACTATTTATCGTCCATGTTTCACTTGCATACATGGCTACACTCCATACAAATACTTTCAGAAATGACTTCCTGACACTTAAATCTATACTCGATGTTAACAAATTTCTCTTCTTCAGAAACGCTTTCCTTGCCATTGCCAGTCTACATTTTATATCCTCTCTACTTCGACCATCATCAGTTATTTTGCTCCCCAAATAGCTAAACTCCTTTACTACTTTAAGTGTCTCATTTCCTAATCTAATTCCCTCAGGATCACCCGACTTAATTCGACTACATTCCATTATCCTCGTTTTGCTTTTGTTGATGTTCATCTTATATCCTCCATTCAAGACGCTATCCATTCCATTCAACTGCTCTTCCAAGTCCTTTGCTGTCTCTGACAGAATTACAATGTCATCGGCGAACCTCAAAGTTTTTATTTCTTCTCCATGGATTTTAATACCTACACCGAATTTTTCTTTTGTTTCCTTTACTGCTTGCTCAATATACAGATTGAATAACATAGGGGAGAGGCTACAACCCTGTCTTACTCCCTTCCCAACAACTGCTTCCCTTTCATGTCCCTCGACTCTTATAACTGCCATCTGGTTTCTGTACAAATTGCAAATAGCCTTTCGCTCCCTGTATTTTATACCTGCCACCTTCAGAATTTGAAAGAGAGCATTCCAGTCAACATTGTCAAAAGCTTTCTCTAAGTCTACAAATGCTAGAAACGTAGGTTTGCCTTTCCTTAATCTTTCTTCTAAGATAAGTCGTAAGGTCAGCATTGCCTCACGTGTTCCAGTATTTCTACGGAATCCAAACTGATCTTCCCCGAGGTCGGCTTCTACCAGTTTTTCCATTCGTCTGTAAAGAATTCGTGTTAGTATTTTGCAGATGTGGCTTATCAAACTGGTTGTTCGGTAATTTTCACATCTGTCAACACCTGCTTTCTTTGGGATTGGGATTATTATATTCTTCTTGAAGTCTGAGGGTATTTCGCCTGTCTCATACATCTTGCTCACCAGATGGTAGAGGTTTGTCAGGACTGGCTCTCCCAAGGCCGTCAGTAGTTCCAATGGAATGTTGTCTACTCCGGGGGCCTTGTTTCGACTCAGGTCTTTCAGTGCTCTGTCAAACTCTTCACGCAGTATCGTATCTCCCATTTCATCTTCATCTACATCCTCTTCCATTTCCATAATATTGTCGTCAAGTACATCGCCGTTGTATAGACCCTCTATATACTCCTTCCACCTTTCTGCTTTCCCTTCTTTGCTTAGAACTGGGTTTCCATCTGAGCTCTTGATGCTCATACAAGTGGTTCTCTTATCTCCAAAGGTCTCTTTAATTTTTCTGTAGGCAGTATCTGTCTTACCCCTAGTGAGATAAGCCTCTACATCTTTACATTTGTCCTCTAGCCATTCCTGCTTAGCCATTTTGCACTTCCTATCGATCTCATTTTTGAGACGTTTGTATTCCTTTTTGCCTGCTTCATTTACTACATTTTTATATTTTCTCTTTTCATCAATTAAATTCAATATTTCTTCTGTTACCCAAAAAAAAGACCAACATTGTGGTCCACATTTAATGATTTGTACTTGCCAACATGGCATAGAACTTTGTCATACGCGCCGTATGTGGCACTGCTGTGTCTTAGTGATCAGTGATTTTAAGTATTTGACTTTTTTGGTGAAAATTTTAAAAGTATTAATTTCATTGTTCACTTGTACTGTTATTGTATTAATTGTTGTATTTTAGACTGTTGGAGAATACTGTAATAAGGATTCCTATATCCTTATATGGCGCCCCTTCCCGAGGTTTCCTTACGACTGCGGGAGGAGTTGACCGCCAGTTATTTCTATGCTGTTCACTTGCGCTTCGCAATACCCATATATTTATCTTCACATGGTTCTTGTATTTTAGTAAATAACATTTAGACTCTGTGGTACGCAAATACTGAAACGATGTGTTCTGTATTTTTGGCGTGTGCTTAAAAATACCTGCATTGTACATGATGATTTGAAAATGAGTCCCGGCCTGAACGAAACTAGTCATCAAGTAAATAAAAAAGTGGAATTTGCAACTATGGCTGGTTTTTCCGTTGTACTGATTAACAGAAGTTGCTGATTTCCAATTATTCTTGCATGCCAAAGTTAGTATTTCATTTTATTCACAGCATATGTTTCAAAATCCTATACCAAATCGATGTCAGTAGTACGGGCCTATAATTCAGCGCATTACTTGTATCTCCTTTCTTGTGTATTGGTTCTTCCGTGTAATTTTGCAGTCTGTAGGTACAGATATTTTGTCGAGCAAGCAGCTGTATATGGCTGCTAAAAATGGAGCTACATCATCAGCATACTGCGAAAGGAGGCTGTTTTGGTGTACAGTGTGGACCTGAAAACTTACCTTTATTGACTTGAATTTCTCCACTACATTTCGTCCTCATTTAACTATTAAATCTTTCCCACCGTATGGGAACGTTCCTGTTAAACATCAGACCGGTTTCAGATAATGAGATGCGTCTTGCTGCACAAATCGTTTAATTTGCGGAGTATCGTGTGCACCAACAGAGCACCGGAATAAGAAGCCCATGTTTGACGACAGCAAAACATTTCACTTTAAAGATGCTAGAGGTGCAGAAACGCATAATGTGGCGTTAACAGTGTGTTATGCGAGAGCCTCGATACTAGCGTTTTTAATTTGACGGATCGAGAGACATACCGTAACCCTTTTCTTTTTCACATCAAAAGAAGTTACGCATAAAATTGTATTTCAAACTGTGATTCTTCTGATGTCCTTGTTCTGCGTATCTGCTTAAGGAACATCGCACGTTACAGACATACGAGCACACGGAAATGAAGATAAACGCGTTCAAACCTATCGAAACCCGAGCACTAAATATATTGCAATCGGTAACAGATGTATGGGTAGAACTCGCATTGTTATGACAGCCATATTAGATGTTGTTTAAATCTTGACGATCATGAAATCTAATGCTGTTTAACTGACTGATATGTTTTTTTAATATATAAAAAGCATTCATATATTCCAATGTGACCCAGAATTAAAAACACTTTTCTATTAAGTAAAGTTGCTTCGTTGTAATTGAGTTTTTTAAAATTTTATCCATAATTAAAAAGAAACTTATATTAAGCAAAGTTATTTTGTTGCAAACGAGTGAATGCTGTCACACAAGTTGTATGAGCGCATTGTAAGAAGCTGTTCAGTAACTGTCGTGTTGTTTCACCGATAAAAATTGAACATGTCTCTCCCTAAAAATGCGGCATTCAGTCTAGGGAACCTACGCAACTGGTACTCGATTCAATAGCTGTAAGACAGCTGCGATCCCTATCACGTCCACCTCTGGTGTGATACCGCTCCCGAGCGCGTCGTGCTCGTAGCTTTCTTTTGTGGGCTAATGGATTGTTTTAAGCGCGGTGTGGAACATCTGATGATGCGATATGCTTGTAGCAAGTGATGAATGTATAAGGAGTGGAGCCTGGCTTTCTCTGTCAGCTCTTTTAATTAGTCCTACTACCCACTCGTAGAACGTCTTCTGTGAGTAAGAGAAGCCGTCGCTTGCGTGGGATGACGTACTAGAAGGAGGGGTATCTCTCGTGACGGCAAGATGTGATTTCAGTTTTATTGTCGTTCAGCCGTGTTCACACAATCGATTGACGAGAAGATATTACATAGGTATTTAATACTTAACCTTCAGTCAAAATGCTAGATCAAATTATGCTAGTTGACTAGAGAAGTTTAACTTCAAATGTGATGGTATCGTAGAAACACATTTACTGTATATATACGCGTGTGAATGCGGCAGGTTTGGCTTTGATGGAACAACGAAACTCGTACAAATCGCCTTTATGCCTGTTCTATTACTGAGTCCTGTGGGTGATCCAGGCTGAGGGCCATCGAAAGTGTATCTTGTCTCCTCCTGCTTTGCTTTTTCCTAGTGCTGTTCCCATTTGGAAACTCCAAGCCAGACTGCTTGAACTAATCTGAAGTGTGTCCTCGTACACCTGTTTCTGTTGGAAGGTCGTCCTTGGAAAACTTGGGAATTGTTTTAGTAAAAACCTAATCTCGGTAGTTCTGTACAGTTTGCAGTTTCATGGGATTGTATATGTTATATCCTAGCCAGTAATGCCAACCGAGCCCGCTGCCAAAAGGTTGGCAGTATCAAAGTCCGGACGCCGTCCGCATAAGCAGCGCCAGCGATACAGGAAATCGCCGCAAGTCTGCGCGCGCCACCGCTGGCTTCTGCCTTCTTAAGCGCTGGAGTCGCGAGCGCTAGGACAGTTCTGTATTCGCCACTCAGTTGTATACTCGCCACCGAATTGTGTACTTGCTAGTCAGTTGTGTGTTCATCGCAGCAGAGTTGTTGTTTGTCGTCAGCCGACGCTGACCTAGCCGCTCCGACTCGAACTAGACAGATCTTTGTAGACACGGAGTTCACTACTGTGTTTCTGTATCTTCATTAATAAAGATAAGTACCTACTTTTATTTTATCAGAGTGTTTGGGTTTTCATCTTTCTGTTCACTGTTCCAGCGGACCGGTCGGCCCGCTATTAAAAGTGTGGCGGTGACTTCGTAAGCCGTTTCTACAGCGAATTGCTTGTCGCTACGAACACCTCCACAAAAGTATATATACAGTTTACAGAGTCCAAATGACTGATTCGGCTGTTCATATTCGTTTGTGATCTCCTAGTGCAGTGGTGTGTAGATGTAAATTGAATATTTGGCGATTGAGCGAACCAGTGGGCCTATTGTGTTTCGCTCATCCGTCGAGATGATCACGATCATGGTGTTATAATTATTGTTTAGTCGCCCAAAAATAATATGAGACACCGTTGCCGTGTGAAAAACAATATATGTCCACATTTAAACGGTACTGAAGAAAGCCGAAGGGATTAAATTATTGTGTCCGACAGAAAAGACACAACGCACACACACACACACACACACACACACACACACATATATATATATATATATATATATATATATATATATATATATATATATATATCCACAGGATTGACGACCGGGCATGATTCTTTCAGTTCAGATACAAACCACGTTTCATTTCGTCTCGCGGGAATGCGCTACGAGCGACAGACAGATGGACAGGGATTCCACAGTGGCATCAACTCGCTTCATCGATTAATTTCAGTGCTCTAATGCGGCTGTGATTGGAAAAAAATTATCTGCATATGAAATTATCGTCTCTTGCATACTTTCGAAAACGAAGCCTATGTTGAGATAAATACGTAGACGGTGGTCCATTGCTTGAATTAATTTGAAAAATGCCTTCATGTGGAAGGAAGGCTCCTTTTCGGGTAATGACATTTATCAGCAACTAGTTCTTTCCGTGCGATCACCATCTGGCAGCCATACGTATAAGTGAAGGGTATAAAACACATTTGAACAGAAAATCGGACGTAAAATGCAACCAGATAAAAAATGCAACTGTCAGAAAACAGAAAAGGCGATTGTGCTCGCCTTTATAATACTCTAACAGGAAAGTGGGAAACCAGTTTCCTCAATCATCATTCCGTCTTTCTGACAAAAATTTTTTCCATGCGAACTCATTCGCGTTCTTTTAACACAAACCATTCCAAACCTTTTCCCCTTCTCTCTCTTTGTGATGAAGCATTCATACTCAGTAGGTCTCTCTCATTGCCCCATCTGTCTCTCCCACTGTCACTGTCGTCATCGTTTTCTCTCGATCCTCCTCACCTCTGCCAATTTCACTGTCTCTCTGGCCCACAATCACTGCATTTGTTCCATTATTTTTCTCTCCCATTGCCACTGTTCTTTTTTCCTCGTTTACAGTCTGCTGTCTGTATCTTCAATCCCCCATTGTCTCTTCTCCACACATGTCCTTGGGCGTGGTTTGCTCGGAGTTTTTACTCTTAGACTGCGAAACTTTAAAGCATCGGTATAGGAGAAGGGGGAAAGTGGTAAAATGTTTTCCTGTTAAAGTTCGGTGGAGTGGGGGCATTCAGATCCCCCAGGCTTATGCACGAACTCTACTGATCTTTTTCCTTTAAACTGTCTCTCCTCTGTTTTGCTCCCATTGCTATTATCTTCACCCGTCTCTCTGTTTGTTTTACTGCCACTGTCTCTAACTATCGCTACCTCCTCTGTCTTTGACTTCCATTCCTATTGTCTTTATCCGTCCCTCTTTCTCATTCACTGACACTTTCTCTCTCCCACCATTCACTGTCTCCTCTCTCTTTCTGTCCCACTGACAATGCCTCCTCTCTCTTCCATCGTCACTGTCTCTCTGCTGCTCTCTTTAAGCACAAAGAAACGCGAATATTTTTTGGTGAGGAACATTTTATGGAATGAGGATTGAGACAGCTGGTTCCCCACTTTAAGAAGGAGCATATTCGCCTTTTTTAGCTGGTTATCTTTTCGTGTTGCAATAGGGTACGCTGCTCACATAAAACGAATTCTGTAGATCAGTAAAGTTTTGACATTTTATTTTTATACTTCGACACACTTACATACTTGAACACATATATAAAACAAATTCGCACACAGAATTTAAGACTAACTCAAAATCATATTCAATCCAATGCAATTTCATTTTACACTGCTTTGCATAAACATGTGCAACATACTTCGTTTACACTTACAGTATGCTAAAAACTGCGACGTTTGTACGACAAAACAATTGTTTGCAAGGTACTTACACCTCCAGGAGGCACCGTCGAAAGACTTCCAGGTCAAGACGTGAAGTGCGCGTAACACAGAGACAACGCGTCATGCAGTATAGTTTGGTGACCTTAGACCCCTTGTGATTACCCTACAATCTTTGCCATGTGTTCACTTTGAAGTTGCCCTCTCCTCCATACACAAAAATTTAACATGAAAACGTGAAATTTCCCTCATACTAAAATTAAGTTTCAAACAAATTAAATACAGACCAAGAATAATCAGGAACACAGTAGAAAGGATAAAATTACTTTCAAACTCGGGTGTACATAGGAACATAACCAAGAGGTAGCAACTTTAAATTCACAACCTTTTATTACAATATTTTACATAAAATAAATAGATGTAACTAAAAAGCATCGTTAATTACAAAAGTTACGGACACAACACGCCCCACATTATGGTAACAGCGGAAGCCTGCGCATCACGAATACTCTGGTAACTGATTGTTACAGGAAACTTCTAAAACAAGAAACGAACATACATGTAACAGCAAACATTGTAAGAAGTGTGTCAGAACGCTGTATTACATTGTGAGCAATATAGTCAACTTAACGCTATTCTTTGCATTGTGTAAGCACTCAGATATCGATAGCAGCAATCTGAGGGTGAAACATGGGATAGTGATTCTAAGTATTGTTGTGAGACGAGGCCTCTCTGCGAAAGTGGAAGTAGCAGTGTCGGTCTAGAGCTGGGAGGCAGAAGATGTGTCACTCTGCCCTCACGTCGGTGATGGTACATCTTACCACATTCAAGGGCTGATTTCATTTATGTAGCCAGGAGAGGTTTAGATGGGTTAACAACGCTTGAAGATGGAATTCAAGGTGAAATTCGCAAGCATAGCGCAAAAGCAATTGCAGGGTTAGTCTCGTGATTGTTAGTCCGAGTTTGCAATAATGCCATGTTTTGCTTGTCAGTTAAAGAAGCCTCCTCATCCTCCAAATAATAATTATTATTCTCCACATCTAATTAATAAATAAGCTGTGGTTATTAAATGTTGATGTAACTTTGAAATTGAAACAATTTGTAAATCTGCCACTCAGCCATTATTGATACCCATGAGATTGTAATTGTTATGGTCTGTTATTGGTTATGGGTTATGATGATTCTGAAATTTTAAATAGACGTTATTTATGAAATCCCTTCTCACAAGTCATTTGGTAGTTAATAGGACACAAGCAAACTCCTTTTTATTAAATTCCTTCTTAGTAACAATAAGCTCTAGCCGCTGCTGCTGCTGCATACTGCTGTGAATTGCTGTAAACAACATGGAAAAAGGCTAAAGAGGTGACTGCAAAACTTAGGCCCAAAACAGACACGGACACACCACAACATGTCATGTTCTCCAATCCAGTAAATTCCGTTGCACAAGGCAGATTCTCACTTGTAACTTCTTATTCAAAAACGCAGTCAGATAGCTTAGGGATTCATTGCTACAGGTTCATTTGCTCGTGTAGTTTTTCGTATTCAAATACGCAGTCAGATAGCTTAACCAAATGTTTGTTTTAAGTTTCTCATGCAACGATCTGTTGAGGGCTTAAATGACAGAGAAACTGACACTCATACAACACGAACACAGTGTTATTCACGTTAGGTTCCGTCTACTGATAGCTGATAGCTCAGGTTGCTTATCGGATCCATTTTCACAGACAAACGTAGGCAATATTTGTTGTAGCTACACACATATTAGTTGCATATATGTTACAACGTGAGGCAATACTGACCCTACGACTTATCTTAGAAGCTAGATTAAGAAAAGGCAAACCTATGTTTATAGCATTTGTAGTCTTAGAGAAAGCTTTTGACAGTGTTGATTGGAATACGCACTTTCTAATTCTGAAGGTGGCAGGGGTAAAATACAGGGAGCGAAAGGTTATTTACAATTTGTACAGAAACCAGATGGGAGTTATAAGAGTCGAGGGGCATGAAAGGGAAGCAGTGGTTGGGAAGGGAGTGGGACAGGGTTGTAGCCTCTCCCCAATGTTATTCAATCTGTATATTGAGCAAGCAATAAAGAAAACAAAAGAAAAATTCGGAGTAGGATTTAAAATCCATGGAGAAGAAATGAAAACTTTGAGATTCGCTGATGACATTGTAATTCTGTCAGAGACAGCAAAGGGCTTGGAAGAGCAGTTGAACGGAATGGACAGCATCTTGAATGGAGGGTATAAGATGAACATCAACAAAAGCAAAACAAAGATAATGGAATGTAGTCGAGTTAACTCGGGTGATGCTGAGGGAAGTAGATTAGGAGATGAGACACTTAAAGTAGTAAAAGAATTTTGCTATTTGGGGAGAAAAATAACTGATGATGGTCGAAGCAGAGAGGATATAAAATGTAGACTGGCAATGGCAAGGAAAGCGTTTCTGAAGAAGAGAAATTTGTTAACATCGAGTATAGATTTAGGTGTCAGGAAGTCGTTTCTGAAAGTATTTGTATGGAGTGTGGCCATGTATGGAAGTGAAACATGGACGATAAATAGTTTGGACAAGAAGAGAATAGAAGCTTTCGAAATGTGGTGCTACAGAAGAATGCTGAAGATTAGATGGGTAGATCACAAAACTAATGAGGAGGTATTGAATAGAATTGGGGAGAAGAGGAATTTGTGGCACAACTTGACCAGAAGAAGGGATCGGTTGGTAGGACATGTTCTGAGGCATCAAGGGATCACCAATTTAGTATTGGAGGACAGCGTGGAGGGTAAAAATCGTAGAGGGAGACCAAGAGATGAATACACTAAGCAGATTCAGAAGGATGTAGTCTGCAGTGCGTACTGGGAGATGAAGAGGCTTGCACAGGATAGAGTAGCATGGAGAACTGCATCAGATCAGTCTCAGGACTGAAGACCGCAACAACAACGTATGTTACAACATAATGATTTCAAAAGTTCCCGAGCTCGGGATTGTGACGCAATAGCAATAATTATAATTCATAAAATGTTTTCGTGAATAAGTAAATTTTAAAACCCAATTTTAAATAAAATGTACACGGCTTTAGTTAATGGCGCCGCAAAACTGATCAACAGTTCCTTTACTTGAAAAGAAAATACAGCAGTAACTGTTCAATAGAACAATTAGTGAACGATCACTGTGACAAGCTAATGGGCCAATGATTGCTAATTTAAGGTTATTAAACAAGAATGTAGTTTTCAATATGTCGGTCCACTCAATATAACTCAGTAAATGGAAATCACACAAAACTTAAAGACAAACTTTACACACATATGAAAATAAAATACCTTTTTTGAAAAGCAACCGGAACATCGTCAGTCAAAATGTCGAATTTCCACCAATGGAATGAAATAATAAAAACACCTTAAAAGAGCTTCGAATATCCCTCTTCTTCATCCTTAACAGCCTGTGAGAATTAGATAACAGCCACGTCTGCATGTATATAGGAAACAAAGTTATCTCATTCAGCAGTAAACAAGAAACCACAATGAGGAAGGTCACTTGCAACAGTGACCGAATTGTCTGTAGTTTTACATACTGACAAATCGTTCACAAATCCAGAAAAATTTTATTGACTGTGACAACGGCTGCGAAAGCCTACGTTTGTATTCATCCAGCACATTGACATATCAAATTAACATATGGCTAGTAAAGCTCAGTGTTTTTAGGAACGTGACAAACACACTAAACGAGCTAAGAAAGGGCAATGAACAAAGTCTTAGACGATTGCACATGCTCACACGTATCATTCCGAAGCAAAACTGGAATCACCTCAACCACACGGAATAACTTTCGTCTTCCTAGTGCAACACGAACTGAAGGCCCTTCGCATTGATAATATTCCACTTTCAGCGAGCCACCAAATGCTACCACCCGGTACGGTTACAACGGCCAACTCGACCCTCTGCAGTCATGAGCTTCCTTCACGCCTAGCGCCGAATGTAATCCCGTATACGACGGCTTAATAAAACGTCACAACATTGCCCAGCCTCCACTGCTGTCTACTACAAGTTTTAGGCTATACTTCGGCACCACATCACCTCGTGACAAAGCACTGCAGTCTACTCTGTGGAAAACCACAACATTCACTTGCCTGTCCACAGCTGTCCATACTGTCCAACTGGTCGAAAAAAGTTTCAGGCTCCCCGAGAACTCATCTTAAGAAAATACTATAAAATTTGTATGATTTACCATGAACAGAAATCACAGAAGTGGCCATCCCTACAAGTGGTACCGTTCGGTACCCGAAAATGATGGCTTTTCGGATGTATCTTGTTAATGAACAAACATTTTCGAAAAGGTGAAAAAAATCTTTTTCCAGATGAATGTTTATGGAATATACAGTCAAAATTTGAGCCATTTGCTTTGGTTAGTTATTTAGATAATTGCGGCGCATGGTGCAAAAAGGTGAAAATCTGGTTTTAGCGGTTTTCTATGTAAGAATGACAACTTCGAATCTCTGAATCTCGATAATGGTAATGATATCGAGAAACGTTTAGAATTTCGTATAGAACATCATTTTAAGAATAAATATAAGGTCCAAATTTCGACGCGATTTGCCGTGAATAGAAATTATACAAGTGGCCGTCCACACAATTGGTGCTTTTGGCATTAAAAAAAAAAAAAAAAAATTCGGGGATTTCTCATGAACAGGCGATGAGCAAATGGTGATTTTAAAAGACACATAAGACACATACTAGACAATACCTAGTGTAAATGAACTAGTCGATTTGCTCAATTTGTCTAGGTTGGAGGAAGTGTGTAATGTTTAAACATAGACGCTGTACTGTATGATAGCTGCAGTATACCCGCTCTTCCGATAGGTACACAAATGATCGCTAGGCCAAGGGCTATCCGAAACACTTGAACCTTATCTCTCTGATCAATAGACCTGTAAATATAGCCACTGAAAAACAGCATTTTCAAGCGCGGCTTTTTGGAAAGTAAGTTCGGCTAGTTGCTTGGATGTTAAACTGATTGGCTGCAACTGCTTTCTAATGACATGAGCAGGTGCCATTAGTTTACATCGGGTGTTCAAGGCATTCTAAACTTGTAGGGTCGTCACGTCCTTGAGTAGTTACATGCTTCAGAATCAGAAGGACTGTGGGCCAATTCTGCTACACTGAAGCGTCGATGAAACTGTTACAGGCATGCGTATTCAAGTACAGAGATATGTAAACATGAAGAATACGGCGCTGCGGTCGGCAGCACCTATAAAAGGCAATGAGCGTATGGCGCAGTTGTTAGATCTGTTACTGCTGCTACAATGACAGGTTATCAAGATTTAAGTGAGTTTGAACGTGGTGTTATAGTCGGCGCACGAGCGTTGGGACACATCATCTCCGAGGTAGCGATGAAGTGACGATTTCTCCGTACGACCATTCCACGAATGTACCATGAATATAAAGAACCCGGTAAAACATCAAATCTCCAACATCGCTGCGGCCGGAAAAAGATCCTGCAAGAACAGAATCAACGACGACTGAACAGAATCGTTCAACGTGACAGAAGTCCAACCCCTCCCAAAATCGCTGCAGATTTCAATGCTGGGTCGTCAACAAGTCTCAGTGAGCCAACCATTCAACGAAATTTCATCGATATGAGCTTTCAGAGCCGAAGGGCCACTCGTGTACCCTTGATGACTGCACATCACAGAGTTTTACGCCTCGCCTGGGACCGTCAACACCGACATTGGACTGATGATGACTGGAAGCATGTTGCCTGGTCGGACGGATCTGATTTCAAATTGTGTGGAGCAGATGGACGTGTACGGTATGGAGAGAACCTCATGAATCCATGGACCCTGCATGTCAGCAGTGGACTGTTCGAGCTGGTGGAGATTCCGTGATGGTGTAGGGCGTGTGCAGTTGGAGTGAACTAGGACCCTGATACGTCTAGATATGTCTCTGACAGGTGACACCTACCTGACTCATCACTTGCATCCATTCATGTCCACTGTGCATTCCGACGGACTTGGGCTATACCAGCAGGGCAATGCGACACCCCACACGTCCAGAATTGCTACAGAGTGGCTCCTGGAACACTTTTCTGAGTTTAAACACTTCCGCTGGCCACCAAACTCCCCAAACATGAACATTGTTGAGCATATCTGGGATGCCTCGTAACGTGCTGTCCAAAAGAGACCTCCACCCCTGCGTACTCTTACGGATTTATGGACAGCCCTGCGGGATGTATGGTGTCTGTTTCCTCCAGCACTACTTCAGACATTGGTCGAGCCCATGCCACGCCGTGCTGCGGCACTTCTGCGTGCCCACAAGGGCCCTACACGACATTAGGCGGGTGTACCCCAATTTCTTTGGCCCTTCAGTGTATATTAACGTAGAATTTACGGAGTTCGTCCCCTTGCACATAATCAGTTGCGCTGCTAAGCGGAGTTGGTTAAGCCACTGGACTTGCAGTAGCGAGGGACGTTGTAGATACACACTTTCTCGCACATAGATTTAGATTTCTCAATTTTTTAGTGCTCCGTACCTCAATCGGTAAAAATTGAACGCTTATAGGATCACTTCTTTGTCCGTCTGTCTGTCTGTCTGACTGTTCAAAACCCTTTTTCTCAGGAAAGCGTAGGCGCATCAAGTTGAAATTCATGTCACATATTAAGATCTATGGCTTCATGGCGATGCAAAAAAAGTGAAACTTCTAAGTCAATGAAGTCAAAAGATACTGATATTTATGTCACATATTTTGATATTCGCAAACTCACTCATCAGAACCTACAGGGCAATTCCCGTTGACCTAGGCTCATCAAATTTGCTAAGGATCAAGCTTTCAGAATACAACCAAAGCAAAAAATTCGAAAATTATTAATCTGTAGCTATATCACTTCAAAAAACTTTCGTCATTTGTTATCAAACTGTCTGTCTGTCCGTCCATCTGTTAAGACCCCTTTCATCGGGAACAGGCAAACGCATCAAGTTGAAATGTATGCCACATACTGAAGTTTACAGTCGTTTGGTGGTGTAAAAATGTTAAGCTTTTAAGTCAATGCAATAAAAGATAGAACCATTTGTGTCACATATATTGATACTTGCAGGGTCACTCGTTAAAACCCGTGTCAGAATCGTGAAATTTATCAAGATGTAAAACTTTACACTATAAGTAAAGGGAAAAATCCGAATAGTGTGAATTTGTAATTGTACCACAAGAAAAAAATTCTTTTGTCAATAGTTAACCGGCTTCAGACTTGAAATTAAAGCATTCTCGAAAGTCCTGGAATCCCTGGGACTGATATGTTGCAAGTAACAGTGTCGATAACAGGCAAACATCGCCGAGATGCTCGCTTCCCAAAATGGATGAATTTCCTGCATACATAATGAAATTTGTGCGGATACCTCAGTGCACGAGTCCTACCCAGACCCGGCCAATTTTTTTCTGTACTGCGGGGCGACATCTTTCCTAATATTTGTCCATCTGAGCTTCTCATCGTGTCCCCGAATCACGAAGCCAACGGGGTGTTAAATTCTTTACTTTCTATCTGTCATATACTCTCTTTTGTTATGCGTATAAGTGTATCTTCATCTACTAAAAAGCCGGCCGCTGTGGCCGAGCGGTTCTAGGCGCTCCTGACCGGAACCTCGTTGCTGCTACGGTTTCAGGTTCTAATCCTGCCTCGGGCATGAATGTGTGTGACGTCCTTAGGTTGGTAATGTTTAAGTAGTTCCAAGTCTAGGGGACTGATGACCTCAGATCTTAAGTCCCATAGTGCCTAGAGCCATTTTAACCATCTAGTCGAAGGCCTTTGCAAATATGTGTGCGGTGTATCTCAATAGCCTAGTTAGTAGTGGACTAAAGCAAATACGTGCCCATTATACGGTTTAGTTTAATGTAGAACTCCATGGAGAGAGCGATATACATGCTATGCGCATAAGATTCTCGCACAAAATATTGGTGACTCCCTTACAAGAGCGTTCTGATCGCTTTGGAGCGGTCTAGACGGTGCAGAGCTGGTGCCGGATATTCACGTGACACTACACTGCTGACGGAAGTCGTGGCAGTGAACTGTTGTGTTTCAGCCTGTCGGCTGTCTGGAATCACGTTGAAGCACGTTGAAAGTGCTGCTTGCGGTACAGGAAGGTGCGCCGCGCCCGCATCGAATTCGCCCGGCGGATTAACGACGAGAGTCAGTGTGCCGGCCAGGCTGGATGTGGTTTTTTGACAGTTTCCCACATCTCACTAGGTGAATACCACGATGGTAGCCAAGTCCCGCCTCAGTTACACAATTTGCAAAGAGTTAGAAAACTTGCGAACACATTCACGTGAATCACACTACACATACACACACACACACAGTTGGCGTACACATAATCCGTCCCAGGGGGGTAACGGGGTGGCGACAGGAAGGGCATTTGGTCACTCCCTTAGATTAACCCTCTCAAATTTGTTAATAACCATGCCGACGCTGCGCCGATGTGGGAAAAAGATAAAGATGAATCATTAGATATAAGTTCCACACAGGTTAAGAGCACTGTGCACAACAAACCTTATGTCTGGCTGCAAGTCTGTGAATAAAGTCCACGCCCATTACACTGCAATGAGAAATCCGTGATTAATCCAGTCAGAGTCAAACACCACTGATAGTCGTAGCTCGCAGAGCGGCGGACCAGGGTGTCACTCATCGATCTGTTGCGGTGTGCTCGCTGCTTGCTGCGCTTATGGGACGCAGCCGGTTGTGCGACCGAATAAATACCTAGCTGTGTGAGTCTCTGGTCACAGCTTTCTCTATCCCAAGATAAACTGTGTGACTCCAGAGGTTCACATATACTGTGTTACACATTTACAAGCTAGGGTAGCAATGGACTGTATAGTAGTAATTTTTTGCCTACAATGTTTCGTTACTGATTCAGGTTATTAGTAGCGTAATGCGGAGTGCCAGCTGACCTGTTTAGCGTGCCCCTAAGATGCCATAGTCCGATTCCTAATGACCTACAGAAAAGGGAAGCTTTCTATAAGATAACGTAAATTTTAAGGATAGTTATTGTGTCGCACAAACAGAATTATCTTATTGAATGCAAATTAATAGGGAAGGGGGGAGGTGGTCAAGCATGAAAATATGAGTACCACACCACACATGGTTATATCAATGAGAGGAGGGATCATCTATTTATAACAGAAAGAAGTGGTAACTGCCGGCCGCGGTGGCCGTGCGGTTCTGGCGCTGCAGTCCGGAACCGCGGGACTGCTACGGTCGCAGGTTCGAATCCTGCCTCGGGCATGGGTGTGTGTGATGTCCTTAGGTTAGTTAGGTTTAAGTAGTTCTAAGTTGTAGAGGACTTATGACCACAGATGTTAAGTCCCATAGTGCTCAGAGCCATTTGATTTGATTTGTGTGAAAGGGTGGACCTGCCTTAAATTTCTATCTTTCGTAAAAGGATTCTTTCCATTGTCACGAACAATATTGTTGTTTAGCAACTAACTGGCCCTCTGAACCGTTCAGAGTGTATGGTTGGTGAAGCAAATTCCGCTTTTGATTACTTGCACTGAAAGTTAACCCTCAGCACTGAACACATTTGTTTCTTTCCCAGCTCCGTTCTGTTTCCCCAACCAGCTTTGAAATCTGCGGAAAAATAACAAGGTCCTCATCGTAATACGTGAAGGGAAGAGAAGTAGCAATTATCTGGATAGTCACTTGTAGTACTGAATTTTGTCTGCAGTTATGACGCAGTATAAGAGACCGACTACTGTACATTGGCCAAGGGAATGAGCATAAAATTTTATGAAATATGTTGTATGACAGTTCGGGGGAAAGCTGCCATGTAACAATAACAAGAGTAGCCCTATTTCAAAACGTTAATAGCTCTTCCTTAACATCTGCTCCAGTATTGTGATGTCCACATATAACTCTGCTCTAGACATTCTGAAAACACTGGAAAGAACGTTAACAGTCACCACAGACACTTCTAAAAGAAATCTCTTTGTAGGAATCCCAATGGATCCCGTTAGCTCGTTGACAAAATCAAGTCAGCTGCAGAGAATGATAGAGCAAGAAACCAAGAGGCTCCATCAGAGGGATGTGGAGGCTATTTGTTGGCTTACTCGTATCTGTTTTTCGCAGGTCTTTCAGCAGGAATCGAAATCATCGCCAGAAAATGGATCAGATACTCTGTAAAGTTGAAGAGACTCAGTAACAATTATTACATATTCGTGAAAGGGCGCTTTACGATATCGTTTATATCGGGATGCAGAATCTGTCAGACGTACGGCACGTTTCATAACTGACAAAAAGTAATCCACTTTGTAGCAGTACATATGGAGCTACCTGTTACCACCATGTGGTGGATTCGAGAACACTACAGACACTGCAACCAGATTAATCCTTACTCCAGTACTTCCTTCCACTTTCCACCACATTTCATCCTTACGCGATCTTATTTCCAGCATTTTCAGTGCAGAAAAGAGGCCATTCTTGCATTTGCTGAATGGTTTTAGTGCATGATGGATACTGGGTGTGTCTAACGTTACTGGAACTTTACAGGCCGAGATCAAATATGACAGACCCACAGGACGCGCACATTTAGCTTGTCACCATCGTTCGGGCTTTGAGAAAGGTCGAATCATTGGCATGAGGGACGTACTGATAGATCGCACAGACTCTTGACTCTAATGCAATGACTGCAGCACGAGTGGTCACGAGGTGGACTGAGGGCAACAATATGGCAAGAAAAGTAGGCAAGGGTCCCTCCAGAAGAGCTACAACACAAGAAGAACATAGGATTGTTCGACTGGCTCTGAGAACTGACGGATAACAACAGCCGAAATCTTGGAAGAGATTACAGACAGAGGGTTGCCACGAACCGTCGGGAACAAATTCCTGGAAGCTGGGTTCAGGAGTCTCGTCACTTCTTTTATTGCTGATACCGTGATACAGGCAACAGAGGCTGGTATTATGTAGAGCCAGACTCAACAGGGACACTGAGAGGCATTCCGTACTATTTTGTGACGAGTATTCCTTCTACTTCTGGCATTAAGATCGACACCATCGCGGACAATAGACAATCTAGTGAATGATAATAGACCCTATCCCTCCAAGTCCAGGAGTATGGTGTGGGGAGTTATTGAATATTATAACATTTAGTGATTGCTGAAGTGAGGCCGAATCCTCCTCAAAATGTGGTAAGTATTGTAAACCCTACTGTTAGACACTTCATGACCCCGTTACCAAACGGTTACAAATACCGCGAGGAGTATGCAGATCCTTGAGTGACCTCCTTGATTCCCTGTTCTGTCAACCACAGACGATATCTTAGATGTGATGGGAAAACGTATTACATCGTACGTGCCTGCAAGCTTCATGAAGTGACAAAGAATGGCTTTCAGGTATGGCAAGAAATAACTCTTGGTCATATTACGAGTCTAATTTCCTGCATGCCACAACGTGACTATCTTCATGCCCTCTTGTGTTGTGTGGTGAACATCTCCACAAACTTTGACAAATGTCGGACTGGACCTCCAAGGCTTAACACTTTTTGTTTCCGCTAGTGAAACTGTTTCTCGAATCGACCAACATGGAATCGCAGACACACAAGGTAGGGAAATATTTAACTTACTTTTGAAGTGCTGATATTGGGGTAAGGAAGATCATAAAGTATATCGTCTTACCCACTACGAGCACAAATATGTGCCACTGGTGCATTAAAAGGACCAACTAAAACGCATCATGAGGATATCTACACGTTGGATCCACGCACGAATTTGGATGTAAGATAATGTCGTCTGTATTGCTGCCGCATCGTTACACAGCTGTCACCTTGTGTGAAAAGTTATGTCGTATACATCAAGAGATCGAGGAACACAAACGAATTTTTCACCAAATTCCACCACATCATATTGAAAAAGTGATGCAAAAATTGGATTGTACATCTATTTTACAGATGTTGTTTGTACATGAAAATAAGTGACGGACAACCACAAAGTTGTCAACTGATAAATTTCGAGCGTAGATCTTTAAAAGATCTTTAAAAAATAAACTAGCGAATAATAAATGACTGTTAACACCTCGTTTCTCACTATTTTATTGATATGTATATAATATACTACTTGCATCGTTAACATCCAAAAAATCCACTGTGGGCTAACAAAAAGTGAAGATATTTAAAATATGGCAGTATTTCAGCTTGGGCATTAAGGCAACTTTGACAAAAAATTGCCAAAAATTGAAACCTGTGATGCATCAATTACAGTATTTTTCATTTATGAGTTCGGAATTCTATTCTGTTAGAGCTTATTGCAGTCAATCTTTCTCCTGTGTTTCTTGTCATAGAATACAGTTCAAGCAAAGAATGTGTAATGAACCACAACATTTCAATTTATCTTATAATGCTGTTCGATATATCCAAAAATGTTGGTGAAGTTACACAATACGTCGCGTGACAGTGTATAAGACATATTTGCTAAATAAAACTTTGGCCTTTCAACAACGTTATTTCATTCTAAAACGATACATAACATCATGAAAAAGTTCATAAATAAACAAACATTATCTTCCTTATCAGTCGTCATCACCAAAGCGTATAGACTCGTATTAATGGGATGAAAAATACTGTACCCTCTCTTCCGTTCCCCGGCTGTTTTCGTACGCATACACTCAGACGAATATCTTCTTTACTCGCGTATTACTGTTATTCGCGAATGTTAATTATAATCAAATGTTTTTACTACGCGTAATAGTGGATAGGCGACAGTGTGTAACATGAGGACGGAGGCGTTTCACGGGGCGTCTGCAATTACGTTCAATAAATAAACTCCTGTTTTTTATCTTGTCTGAGAGCATAGTTTGCAGCTTTCTTTTCTACCGAAGCTTTTAATTGCACTTTGCACGCTGTTGTGAATTGGTTACAGCTGTAGCCTCACATTTGATATCCAGCCTAGTGGCAGAGAAATCGTGACAGTTACATAAACAGTAGGCAGCAGGTGGTGAATTGCGCCACCTTCTCGAACTGCTTCACACCGAATGGTGTAACGAGTGGTGTATCTGCTCCACAGCGGACGCGCAGCGATGTTTGTCCGTAGGTTTACAGCTCTGCGCTGTTGCGTACATTGCTGATCTGTATGGTGGACCTGCGTGGGAACTTAGACAAGCATATTTTATCTGTTAAGCTAGTCACACATTCTTCCTTCAGACAGAACAAACTGCAAAACCACAACACATAAAGTGAAGACTGATCCCTATGGAACACAGAAAACGACACACTTTCGACCGCGCCTTAAATCCAGTCAGAGGGCGAATGAGGAGGAGAAACTGTTAGGCGACTGGTTCCCTCGTTGATTTACGTGATACATTTCATTAGAGCAAGAAATAGCTCTTAACGGAAAGGCAAGTAACTAGAATAACTGTATCGCTGAATATTGCTATTTTGCGTCTTTCCATTGCATAATATATCTCATTTCGACTCTCTATTTTATAAACATGTTCAGAATAGTATTAGTTATGAAACGTTGACTCTTCATGCGAATTTTCACACTTCGTATTTTTTTGATAGGTTCGTATTGATAACATCAAGTCTGTTCACATGTCATGATCTTTTTCAAAAAAGAATTTTCCGTGTTTTGCATTTCGATGAAGTAATGGCAAACGTTCACGCGTTGATGTCTATGTACAGAAGTGAAGGTGTGCGGGACAAACATTGCATACAATTTTCTCTTCTTCGATACATTCTGGTGAATGTAGTTAGAGATGTTGCAGGATTGTAATTTGTGACACACCACAGTCACACGTGCACTGGTTATCACTGCGTGACCACAACTGATTTGTGAAATGCACATCTGCTGTTTAGATTTGTTACCTCAAGCTGCAACCGTAATTATTATGCTGACGTCGCTTGTACACCAGGAATGAAATCAGTCTCAAAATTTTTTAGATGGGAGAATGGTTTGAATGTATTTTCCCATAATTTCTATTTGCTATTGTACTTGTAAACGAATGCACACTGTGTGCTTCTGTCTTTCTCCGTTGTTGTTTTCTGCACTATAGTAATTTTTAAATGTTACACTCCGTATTAGATGCAATGTGTAATATGTTTATTGTAATGTAAAATAAGTAGAATAGATGGTTAGATGTATGAGGAGGCCTGATGACCTTAACCTTGCCATTTCAAAAAAATAATTATGAGTATACACACTTATGGAGTGACAAGATATAAGTTCATCTGTCGAATTGTTGGAGGAACCATTCCAGCATTTTCTGAAAGCGAATTAGGGAAACGACGAAAAATCGAAATCACTGCTTCTGGACAGAGCATGTGAAAGGTGGTTAGTCGTTCAGGCTCACATCTCTTTCACCTAAGTGATCTCAATTACAGGCTTTGTGCAAATTAGGGCACTTGTGTCGTGTTAAGAAGACACAGAGACTGGTTCAGTGAACTGTGTGGAGGACTGAGAGTGATTGGGCTCGGTATTGGTTGTAATGTAGTTTTGCATGCTAAATTTCGAGGTGAAGGAAAGTGCTCATGTTGAAAACGCGCGATCTTCATGACTAGCTAACGTTTCTATTGAGTGTGCTGGTCGCCGCTAGTGTTGATAGCATAACAGCCACTTTATAACACCCACTTTAGAAAATATGAAAAAGTGAGATCGGGTATGTTGGGCTGGAGGTGAAGATTCTCGGTCACCGCTTCGCTCTGCGGGTGGAATGGTGGCGGATAGGGCGTAGCTGTGTGTGTAAGGGGAGGGGGGGAGGGGGGGTAGACCAGCGTTCTGCAAGGATACACCTTTAGTGAGACATGAGGCAGCTCGATGCAGAGGCAGGCGCCAGGGTTTTTACAGGTCCTTTGCCGGATCACATCAGCAGAGGGCGTTAATAATTGATACCTGCAGAGGAAAGAGGGCGCATCAACTTTCACGGACAGTCCTGACAATGTCTTTTTTTCCCGTAAACCTTCCGGAGAAGGTCGTTTAAGTTGTGAAAGGAAACTTTTCGGGTCTGCCGCCACAATGGGTCGGTGCAGTTAGACATCCGCCACTCAGTCATCCCAAGAATTCCAGCGTTTTTTGAGGAACGTGCTGGATCCCACACCGATGTTCCTGCACAAAGAGAGATGTCTTCATCTGTGTGCTGACTGTAACTTCGGAGCATGTACCTGAGGGTGGGCGTTCCACGTCATGATAGAGAGGACTGATTGAGAAGGATCTGCCTGTCTCTTGGAAGGAGACATTCCTGTGCAAGAAAAAATACACTACTGGCGATAAACATCTTTCACAGCCGGCCATTGACATTGTTGTGCTTTTCGAAGCAGCTCCACGTGGAGCATATGGTTTTGAGAGCAGAGAGGACATTCTCATTTTGGATGTTAAGGAGAGGACGAAGATCGCAATTAGACTGCAGAAGAGGAGTCGTGATCACACTGTCAGATTTTTAAGTGTTGTGTGACAGTTGCAAGGCCATACACTCTGGGTTAGATGCAAGGCAACTCCGATCGATTTTCGTTTTTTCTTTTTTTCTGCGAGACATATCTGAGCGATTTTTCTGAGCGAGAATCTTGGCTTGCGAAGCGTAGCAATTTTGTGCAGCTGCAGGTAGCGTGGCACTGGCGAAAAGTGGCCCGAGCTTGCCACGTGGGCTTCCCCCCAACCACCACCGTCCTCACTGGCAATCCCAAAGTAATTCAGGACATAATATGTGATACGTCGGTCGAGTCCCCACTGTGGTGCACAGTTTACCGCATTGCAGACTGCCGACGGTGCATGGTAAGCACTGTGATGCTCCGGATTGATAGGACTATTTGAGATAAATTGCTCACCGCACGCGGCATTCGTCCCTGCAAACACTAGCAGTAGTAGTTCGACATATACTATACGATGCATTAGTGTGTAGTTTTCCGTTCGCATGTAACACGCCCGGGAGTACAAATGGGTGGGGTTACTTTAAGCTGTTTTCACTTCTGGACCATGCGCCCTGTCCACACCACGTACCTGATAATCCTGTGGCGGTCGTACTATTCTGCTCCACAGCTGGCTGCTGGCTTGCCTGAAATTAGCTATCGAAATACGCAAGCGAGTTAGGGGAACCACTCAACGTCAAAACACAACACTGTTCTACGTCTGGTATGAACAACTACATTCTGAGACGATAAGAAATCACAGGTTGCACTGTTTACACTCTAAGTGGTAACTGTTTATTCCAATTAACAATCTTGATGATTATCTGTCCATAATATCACTGGGACGAGCGTACGCGTAACCGACACGACGCGGGTGGTTCTTGATGAGCCGGCCGGTGTGGCCGTGCGGTTCTAGGCGCTTCAGTCTGGAACCGCGTGACCGCTACGGTCGCAAGTTCGAATCCTGCCTCGGGCGTGGATGTGTGTGATGTCCTTAGGTTAGTTAGGTTTAACTAGTTCTAAGTGCTAGGGTACTGATGACCTCAGAAGTTAAGTCGCATAGTGCTCAGAACCATTTGAACCAGTTTGTTCTTGATGATGCGGAAGCCGAATGATCGCACGAAAGTTCTTACGCTCGTCGCGCATACACAGATATTTGGTACCAGTCCTCCTTGACACTAGTAATGATATTTTAACACTGTTCACAAAGTTAAATTTACAGTTCACAGTTCTCAGTTGTTAGAGCGTGCGCGTAAACGTCGCGGCACGTCTAATTGTTGATAATGCGGCAACGCGATGACCGAACGCACGTTCTCACGCTCGCTACAAATCACAGGCACTTGATTGCACTCTTTTATGGTAACTAATTTCTACCGATTCACATCAGTTCATTCTGGGAGATCGAACACGGCGCCGATGACTGATACTGTACGGTACGACACGCAACGAGAGGATACACATGTACTTTATCAGCAGCACTGCTCATTTTTAAATTACTTCTTGACGCATTTTTCTCTGAATCATTTGCTTATTTTATCACTTTACTGTAATAGCACTTGTAGCAATCCGAGCGAGGTGGCTCAGTGGTTAGCACACTGGACTCGCATTCGGGAGGACGACGGTTCAATCCCGTCTCCGGCCATCCTGATTTAGGTTTTCCGTGATTTCCCCAAAACCGTTTCAGGCAAATGCCGGGATGGTTCCTTTGAAAGGGCACGGCCGATTTCCTTCCCAATCCTTCCCTAACCCGAGCTTGCGCTCCGTCTCTAATGACCTCGTTGTCGACGGGACGTTAAACACTAACCACCACCACCACTTGTAGCAACACTTCAACTGCCACACTAACAATGCCTCTCACATGCAGAGCTACACGCTACACAACATAACAGTTCTGTGTCCCACGCTCGACTCTACAGGCGCGGCTGCCCGCAAAGATACTCCACAACTAAGCCACCGATGTGACAATAAGCTCACACACAGTCTCTGTTAGTCTAGTGAATTATAGTCAGACTGCATTATCCACATTCCAAGGGGGGTACCGCGCTGTAGGGTCCTAGCCATTCCTGACTATATCAACTGCACAGCAGTACGTCTCACCTTCTTTCTAAGTAAGAGTAATTACGTCTAATCAAAATCTTTCAGCCTGCCCGGTTGGCCGAGCGGTCTAACGCACGGCTTTCCGGGCGGGAAGGAGCGCCTGGTCCCCGGCACGAATCCGCCCGGCTGACTTGTGTCGAGGTCGGCTGAGCCGGCCAGTATGTGGATGGTTTTTAGGCGGTTTTCCTTCTGCCTCGGCGAATGCGGGCTGGTTCCCCTTATTCCGCATCAGTTACACTATGTCGGCGATTGCTGCGCAAACAAGTTCTACACGTACGTGTACACCACCATTACTCTACCACGCAAACATAGGTGTTACACTCGTACACTCGTCTGGTGTGAAACGTTCCCTGGGAGGGACGGGAGGGGGGGGGGGGGGGGGGGGAGGGTCCACCGAGGGCCGAACCGAACAATAACCCTGGGTTCGGTGTGGGGCAGCAGAGGGGTGAAGTGGACTGCGGTAGTCGTCGTGGGGTTGTGGACCACTGCGACTGCGGCGGGGTCGGAGCCTCTCAGCCGTTTCTAGGTCCCCAGTTAACATACTGCATCTTCCACTCTTATATTTTTCTGATAATAAATCTGTAATCACATTCACCATCTTTAATTTCAGTAATCAGAGGCTACAAACTTCTTTAAAGTGGTTTATGTGGGAGGCAGTTGAAGCAGTGGAGCATCTATTATATTACCTCCACTTCAGTTTCACCATTAGGGCCAAAATATTAATTACACAAAGTAAAATCTCTGCTGTTTGTGGTTTTGTAGTGGTGTTGCCGAAGGGTGACTTTCACGTAGAGTACTATCTGACAGACTGAGGCAAGGAGTGGAATCCTACATTACCAAAATATACTCACATCATTGACATTGTGCACAGAATCGGCAAACCTCGTACCAGGATTTCGTTTTCTGTAGCCGTAACTTCTAACATTTTACGAGTATTTACAATTGGAGCAGGGAGCCAAACTTGTGGATCCTGATCTTGGTACTCTGCATAGAACTGAACAGGATTCAAATTCTGAAGTTGATCGCAGGACTTAGAAGAGTACAGTAATTTAGTGTCAGAACTTAATTTCGAGAAATACTGTGACCTTGACTTTGGAGGGTCTGAATTAATATCTTGCAACTTAGAGACATTGTTGTCCCCTATAGTTTTGTTATGCAGACGAGACAAATGCGTAGTGGTTGTCATGTGTAAGTTTGCTTAATTATAAAGAGTATAATTTTAATTAATTGCATAACTATTGTTTTTGATGGTTTTTTTGTGAAATAAGAATTTTTTTATAGTAACGCGAATTTTTTTTCTTTTTTTCAGTTTGACAATTTGACAGGATTGTCAACAGTTAGATCTGTGGGACTTGGCACTGCTAGCGCGAATGTACTAATTCAGGTGTTTCCGTCCTTTTTTAGCTCAATACTTTCTGTGTGTGTTGATCTCTGGTTTCTGTATCATGTGTTGTGATTTAAGGTGTCGCCACCAGCGTTGATTATTTTGGAAGCGTTAATATTTGTGTAACAATAATTTGCGTATACGATATATTGTGAGGGCTAAGGTAGAGAACAGTCAAAGGAACTTCATTGTTTACAGATCGCTCGGATTTTGGGAACGCGTTGATAGAATCAGCATGTCACAACATCCGGTATTTCGCCTTAGATTAGTGCAGGAGACTACTGTACCAGATTTCGGCTAGTTTGAGGTCAACACGAGAGACTCAGACCATCTACGTCCCACGAAATGTAATCAGTTTCATCTGACTGGTCATAGCGCGCTGTGTAACATAGCGAAATAGGTGTGTGTCACGTGCAGGCAACATGGGCACTCGGCACAGGAATGTGGAAGTTGTGCCTGGCTGTGCATCCGGAAGAGGGAGTAAGCTGAGCATTCATGGACGCATAGAGTAGGAATTAGTGACGAGTGAGCACTGATAGGGAATTTTAAGGAGGTGGAATTTTTGTGAGGTAATCGATTCGGTGTCCACGTCATGGATGTGTGTCTGTCGCTAATGCTCAGTATGGACTCCTTTCTCTGTGTTTTTGCGAGCGCCCTATGTCTTAGTACGAGGCGGTTGGTTTGTTGTCGCAGAGGATTTCTTGTAGCATAGGCAGTGAGAATCGTGTTGAAAGGCGTCTTTTTCTCATGAGGCTCCTCCGGCCCCTTTGACAAGGCCGTTGGCAGAACAAGGATGACTCGTATGACGGAAGACTTCGGCCGCCATTATTGATAGTTTTTATTCAATATTGAAGGAGTGGAGGGGGGGGGGGGGTGGTTGGAACCCCGGACCATGGACTGTATACCTAGACTACGGCTGACATTGTTGATCAGTGAAATATTTTTGAGTAACTACTTGTCATCTTCACTGTCATTATCAGAAATTCTGTTGCTGTTAAAGAAATGTTCATTTTTGCTGATATTAGTTACTTCAACATCTATTATGATAATTGTATTTTTACCATGTGCTCATTAATTTAAATTTTTGCTCCAGTTAAGAAAAAACTGCATCCAGTAACTATTCTTAGTGTTTCTTATCTTTTGTTTACCTAGACAGATTTCAATATTTAACAGTTTATTATATTTGTTCTGTGTATGAGTGTTAGAGGTGGATGTAATTGTAAATTGCTCGGACCCTCGGTCAACTCAAATCGTTGTATGTTCAAATGTGTGTGAAATCTTATGGGACTTAAATGCTAAGGTCATCAGTCCCTAAGCTTACACACTACTTTACCTTAATCGTCCCAAGGACAAACACACACACCCATGCCCGAGGGAGGACTCGAACCTCCGCCGGGACCAGCCACACAGTCCATTCAAATCGTTACAAGTGAAAGAGGGAGACCATTATTTTGTGAAGTAACAGAAATGAATTAGTATACTCTTTTGCCCTTTTATGGTTAAAGTTTATTCTGCGTATATCTGAAAAATAAAATGTCAAAAACTGTCTTCCTATGTGATAAAAATAATATACCGCAGGTACCAAAAAAAAATTTGAGCTGATTGATTTTGAAAATTGGTGAGGCGGGACATGTGTGTCCCATGAACCTAATTAGATTCATATTTTCATGTGAATCTACGATTATCATAGTTAAATTTTTAATTTCTCAGTGATTTTATCTAGATGGTAATTATGGAAAAAAATAACAAATCAGTACCAAAACGCGTTCATTCTCCTGACTACGAAAACGCCAAATATTGCACACAAGTTTTCAACATAAATTTGAAGATGGCTTTGACACACCAACACCAACGTTTTCTACGTTCTATGTTATGGGGAATAAACGTCCCACTACATATAAATTAGGTACAAACCAGCAGAATTACTGAAATGGAGAAGTTGACGGTTCCATCTGATTTTCGTGAAACTGGAACCTTGTACCACCTATAAACACACTCCGCCCCATTTGATTGCTCATAGCCTTCTATATATCAACCCCGTGGTACGTAGTGTTTTTCTCCAACTTCTGACGGCATCTCGCTACATGCAAGCACTAGACGTAGGCCTATGTGATATACAGATGTACCAACGCTGAAAACTGCGTATTTCATTAGTGAGTCATATCTATCCCGTTAACCGAGAAAGGGTTACTTTGTATAAACATCGTTTTCCTCTTTGTCCTCTGTCATTTTTTAAATATTTAATTGTGTTGGAAACGATTGAAGAGATCAGCTGGTCCAATGTAACAATGGTTCCAACATCCAGCATAGCCTTAAGCGTCATATCCTGCAGTAATTAAAGTAACGATGCAAGCAAATCTATTCTGATGTCCCTGAGATTGTTTCTATGTTGAGTGTTGATTAAATACATTTTTTTTCTTGTGGAGGCTGACAAACTTGGCTCCCCCTTTGGTGTGCGTCTCTGCTTATTCACATTTAGTTAGATTTGTTGGCTCAGCAGATATTTCAGTTTGAAAATCTTTGATTCTCCAAGACCTACTAAGATATTTTGAAGTGCATCTTCCCCCACACACAAACTTTATGTGAGCAGAGGGTCGTAAAAGGTGGCTGGTCCTTTGGGCTAGCCTCTCCTTCACTCAGTTTTGGGTTGTATGCTGATTAGAAAACTCGTGTCACGGTAAAGAAACACAGTGACCAATTCAATGAACATCGTGGATGACTGACATTGCTCAGACTCGGTGTTGGTTGTAATGTAGTTCTGCATGCTGTTTTTCAAGGTTTAGGAATTGTGCTCACGTTGAAAATGCATCTTCCTCATGGCTAGCTAAGGCTGCTATTGAGTGTGCTGGCCGCCGCTGTTGTTGGTAGAAAAACAGCTACATTATGGCAGGCAATTTAGGAATTAGAAGTACTGAATTCATGAGCTCAGGTATGCTGGCTGATAGGCGAAGAGTCCGCTTCCCGTTGTGCGTGGAACAGTTGCGGATGGATCACAGCAGCGGGAGACAGACCAGTGTTCTGCAGGGACATGCAGCACACACTTAGCGGCAGCTCGATGCAGAGGCCCCTAGACGGGTTCTCTGCTGTATAGCATCAGCAGAGGGTGCTCGTTATTGATCTCTGCAGAGAACGGAGCCCGCCTCAGCCTTCACTGGTAGCCCTAACAAGATTTTTTTTTTTTTTTTAGCCTTCTGGAGAACGCCGTCTTGACCTGAAAAGAAAATTTTTCACTTCTATTGCGATAACAGGTTGGCACGGGTAGACATCTGCCACCCAGGCATTCGAAGAATTCTTGCGGTGTTTTGAGTGACGTGCTGGATCGCACGCTGGCGTTCTCGCTCAAAGAAAGAAGCGATGTCTTGATTGGCGAGCTGATTGTGGCACGAGGCGTGGACCAGACGGTGTGTGTTCGATGTCGTGGTAGAGAGAGTATTAGTTGAGAACGGTCTGCCCATCTGTTGAAGGGAGGTAGTAACGGGCATGAAAAAATGCGCTACTGGCGAAAAACAACGTTCACAGCCTGCCATTTATAGAATTTTGCTTTTCGAAGCAGTTCTACATGGAGCATATGGTTTTGGAAGCGACTCAAGACTGCAAGGAGGAGAGTAGTGTTGGGCATATTGTCAAGAGAGGACATAGGTCGCAATTAGAAATCCGGAGAGGAGTCATGATCGGTTATTGCAGCAACTGTAAGAGTTGCGTGGCACCATAAATTTGGGGTTAGGTACAAGGGAACTCTGGCCGATTTTTGGTTTGTCGCCACGAGACAAATCTGAGCGAATTTTTTGACTGAGGGACATAGTCTTCGAAGCAACGAAATTTCATGTCTGGTTTGGAGACGCAGCTCAGGATGCTGTATCAAGTAGCAGAGGTTGTGGCATATTGGTCGAGTCGCCACTGTGGTGCGCATTTCCCCGCATTACAGACACCCAATGGTCATGGTAAACATTGAAGATATTCGAGATAAATTGATCACCGTGTATGGAGTTCCTTTCTGCAAACAGCAACGGTCATACCTCGACAAGCATATGACACATTAGCGTGTAGTTTTCAGTTCACAATGTCTGTCAATGCAGTGATGAGAGCTGGTTTCTCAGGATGGGACGGGATAAAGTTACGGTTGTGGATAGGCCGCAATCAGTTACTCTCGGTTGCACAACATATACGTAAACTTTATTGACTGTAGGACGGCCAAAGACCTTATCACAGAAAAAAGTCCATAACTTTAGGGCCGAAGGCCACCGACAATAGCCTCAAACAACAAACAGCTGAAGGCCTGAATTAGAATTCAGAAGGACAATTCCAAATAGCGCATGTTAAGATAAATACTTCGTTTTAAAACAATCTGTAACACAGCTGAAGGGCTTATTATAAATGAAGTGAAATTACCACTTGGCTGACGGCCACAAGCAATTTCAAATAACAAACGGCTGAAGGCCTGAGTTATAAGTCAGGAAAACAATTCCAATAGCACATTTAAAATAAATTCCTTGCTTTTAAAACAAGTTTGTTTAAAAAAAACCTTACTGTAACACGACTGAAGGCCTTATCACCAAAGAAGTGAAATTATTGCTCGGCTGAAGGCCACACCAACAATAATTAGAAAATTACAAATATCCTTAAAAAAACATCACAATCTAAGGAGTCAAGACAAACAGTTCTCAGCAAGTGTTCCATGAGTTGGCCTGGGAAGGTAACTCAACCATAAGGTAAGGTGAGACAAGCAACCAAGAGTTGTACTCACGTAATAGGATGGCAACTCAAACTAGAGGCAGCTTAAGCGTCGACCGACCGACTAACCAATCCGCATAACGTCCGATCACCTGTACAACGATGGAATATTTTTAGGCAAGGGCGAAGAGACAGGCAGCACTATGTCCTCAGAAAACACCCAAGGCCGAAGGAAACTGTAGAACCCGGGTAGATCTCCCCCTCCCCCCCCCCCCCCCAAAAAAAAAAAAATGCACAGTACAGTACAAGAGGCTGTCGAACTACACACTGTGTCGGACAGCATAAACACGACGAGGAAAGGTACACTGCCAGAAAAGTACGCTAACCTCCAGGGCAGGTAACTGGGGCGTTAGCGACCACAAGGCAGAAAATACCGCTGGTTGCACTTCACTAATAAGAATAATAATAAATTCAATGATGAATAAAGAAGAAAGAGACGGCTGCAATATTTCACCGCCTTGAAACACTTGACTCGTTGCCGCCAGGCTCAGAGCCCTGTGACCAACAATCTGCCGACCAAAGGCAAGATCTCAGAATAGTCTAGGTTTCATTAGCAGTTAACCCTTCACTCAGCTTAAACAGCTTAAACGTCCAGGGTTCGGTGTGCAACGAAGTCGTCGCTCACGCAGCTACCCCTCCTCGATCCGGCAGTGGCAGCACGCCACCAGCAGCCCCAGCTTGCTCTCGCGCTGCACGGACCTGCTCGCTGCTACGTCCCCGCTGACTTCGCGACTCCCCACTAAACCCTGTATGCAGACAGCATTAAAATAACTGCTCATTCAAAACCACAAGATACACACGGATCCGGGAAAACAATTCCACCAACAACTCACGATACTACGAGTAAAACTAGTCACTGTGAAACAACACGGACGAATTACAAGTTGGGACAAACACGGAGAAGCCAAGAGCGGTCGGAAGACCAAATGCACGTGGAGCGCTGCGACGACTGACCGAACGACCAACCAACGGTCGGCCATTCAAGTCAGGCACGGGAAAGATCCCAGTATAAATCGTCGACTGCCATCTTATTGCCATGAGGGCATTTCGACAGGCGGACAGACACACACACACACACACACATAGGCGAAAGTTGTACTACTCGAATATCACGGTCCATTCAAGTAAAATTTGCTGAATCTGGTCCTTGACGTGGTTGTGCGCTCTCGCGACCACATCCTTCCGTCGGACAGTGCATGTGTGTTGCCAACGGTCGGGTGAGTATTTTCTACCTAGATCGACACACGACAAACCGGAAATACTAGATGCCGCTTCAAAGACGGCACCACAGTAAGCGCTATCGATTAGCGCTGCTGCTGCCACTCACGGACAGACAAGGCGAGCAAACGTAGTGGCGCCAGTGAACACAATAAGAAAACGAGACGCCACTATCGCTATTACAAGATGCCAAGCTATGAATGGCAACAACGTGAGCCGCACACGGCTCAAGTGAATTATAGTCAGACAGCGTTATTCACATTCCAAGTGGAAACAGTGGTGTAGGACTCGTTCTAATTAAGAGTAATTACGTTGGCTCAGCGTATTTCACTCTTGTGTCACATACTGATGAGTCAGAAGCTATAACTGCTGTCCATTGCGAGACTGAATATTGCTGCGTGGTGTGGCACGTTCATGAGCTAATTAGGAAAGGAGAGCAGAGATGAATGGGGAATCAGCCTAGTGACGATAGGGGCCGCGAATGGGGAAATCTGCAAACGTAAGTTACTTTCACAAGGGGCATCTTGGCTGTTTGCATGCTGCTGTTGTGAACACCAATGGAAAATGGTTGATAGACGGTGAAACCATGAGCAAAGGGCAAGATGTTTGACGTCATTGCATCATCACAGAATGTGAAGGAGAGAGTACAAAATCGGTGCAGGCACAAGTGTTTTGGAGCACACTGTTCGGCACACATCACTGAACACAAGGATTCCCAGAAGAGGAGCCTTTCATGTTTCCATGTTAATGAAACCACATAAGGAGTTACAATTGCAGCAGGCACAAGATCGTTGACATTGGACCGTGGATCCGTGAAACGTGTCGGCTGGTCGGATGAATCACGTTTCATGTACACCAGGTTCGTGGTCGTGTTCTGGTGTACCGTCATCCGGGCCAGCGGCTGCTCCAAATATGCACCGAGCCACGGAAGCAGCCTGATGGGGACATTATAAAGCTATGGAGGACATTCACTCTGGCCTCTTTGAATCTGTGAAACTAACCGAAGGCACTGTGAGAGCTGTGGATTAGTTGAACATTATTAGGACAACACACATCACGTCATGCTTAATGATTTGCCTGACGACGGTGACATCTTTAGCAGGATGTCACTGGGTTATATTCAGGCTACAATTTTTTGACGAGCGTGATAATCAACTCACTCAGATGAATTGACCACCAAATACGCCTGAAATGGAACGAAGATCCAAACCTGGGACGCTATACAGTGCTGCACCGCGCAGGTAAACCACGGGCCCGTTATTTACGGCAACTGTGTGACCTGTGTCTAGACATCTAGCGGCACATACATTCTGAAACCAACCGAGGACTTGTCGAAACCACATCGCGCAAAATGGCTGCTGTGCAGCGTTTCAGAGGTGCGCCAAATCGCATTAAGCAGGTCGTAGCATTGTTTTGGCTCATCATTGTATTTGTATAAGCTTGGAACAAGTTGTCATAGTAATACATTGAGGTGACAAAAGTCGTGGGATACCTCATAACTTCGTGTCGGGCCTCCTTTTGTCCTGCGTAGTAGAGAGATACGACGTGGCACGGACTTAACATGTAAAAAAAAAAAGTGTGTGAAATCATATGGGACTTAACTGTTAAGGTCATCAGTCACTAAGCTTATACACTACTTAACCTAAATTATCCCGAGAACAAACACACACATCCATGCCCGAGGGAGGACTCGAACATCCGCCGGGACCAGCCGCACAGTCCATAACTGTAGTACCCCAGACCGCTCAGCTAATACCGCGCGGCAGTTAACAAGCCCTTCGAAGTCCCCTGCAGAAATATTGAGCCATACTGCCTGAATTGCTGTCCATAACTGCGAAAATATTGCCGATGCAGGAAGTTGTGTACAAACTTACATCACGATTATGTCCCATAAATGTTTGATGAGAGTCATGGCGGGCGATTTGGGTGGACAAATCATTCGCAAGAATTGTCCACAATCTTCCTCAAGCCAACCGCGAATAATTGTGGTCCGATGACATGGCGCATTGTCATCCATAAAAATTTCATGAATGGCTGGTCTTCAGGTAGCCGAACATACCGATTTCCATTCAATGATCGGTTCAGTTGGACCATAGGACCCAGTCATTTCACGTAAACACAACCCGTACCATTATGGAGCCCCCAACAGCTTCGACAGCGCCTTGTTGACGATTTGGGTCATAGCTTCGTCGAGTCTGCGCCACACTCGAACCTTATCACCAGCTCCTGCCAACTGAAATCGGTATTCGTCTGACCAGGCCATGATTTTCCAGTCGTCTGGAAACCTATATGGTCACCCAGGAGAGTCGCTCCAGACGATGTGCTGTTAGAAAAGGCACTCGCGTCAGTGGTCTGCTGCCGTAGCTCATTAACGCCAAATTTCGACGCACTGTCCTGATGGATACGTTAGTCGTACCGTGTCACATTGATTCCTGCGATTGTTTCACGCAGTGTTGCTTATCTGTTATCGCTGACAACTCTACGCCCCTCTCGGTCGTTGAATGAAGGCCGGGAATTTGGTATTCTCGGCACACTCTTGACACTGTGGATAGCTCCAACTACCATTGCGAATTCAAGGTATGTTAATTCCCGTCGTGCGGCCATAGCCACGTCGGAAAACTTTTCACATGCATCACCTGAGTGCAAATGGCAACTCCGTCAATGCACTGCCCTTTTATACCTTGCATACACGATGCTACTGCCATCTCCGTGTGTGTGCATTTGCTGTCCCATGTCTCAGTGTACATTTAAAGACAAAAAGGAAAATGAGTCACCACGAAGGCTTGTGGTACAGCTGACAAGGACAGTAAACACGGGACATGTCGATACAAGGGCTTAAAGTCTTTGTGAATTTCATTCTGTGTACTCAGTCGGACAGTAAATATGCATCGCAGACAGGCGCGCGAACGATACATGCAGATGGCAGCATTTGAGAGAGGATGAGTATTTGGGCTCAAAGAAGCCAGTTGGAGTAATCAGCGAAGCGCCCGCCCAGTTAGCCGAGCAGTCTAACGCACGGCTTTTCGGAGTGGGAAGGAGCGCCTGGTCCCCGACACGAATCCGGTGAGCCGGCCAGTCTGTGGGTGGTTTTTAGGAGGTGTTCCATCTGCCTCGGCGAATGCGGGCTGATTCCCCTTACTCCGCCTCTGCTACACTATGTCGGCGATTGCTGCGCAAACAAGTTCTCTACGTACGCGTGCACCACCATTACTCTACCACGCAAACATAGGGCTTAGACTCGTCTGGTGTGAGACGTTCACTGGGGGCGGGGGGGGGGGGGGTGTCTACCGGGGGCCGAACCGCTCAATAACCGTGGGTTCGGTGTGGGGCGGCGGAGGGATGAAGTGGACTGTGGCATTCGCCGTGGGGTTTTGGACTACTGCAGCTGCAGCAGTGGAGGCGGAGCCTCTCCGTCGTTTCTAAGTCCCTGGTTAACATACATACATACAATCAGTAAAGCGCTGGACATTTGAATAGGAGTGATGCCACTGTTCGACAGTGTTGGCAGGAATGGTGAACCATAGGCCAATACAGCGTCAACAAGGAAGCAGTCGACCTAGAAGGACGACAGAACGAGAGCCCCGAGCTATCGGCAGAGAGACACTCAGAGCGTCGGGTCGTCATTATCATCAATCCTACGTGCAACTGGTGCTTCAGCGGCCACAAGGAGCATTAATAGGCCGCTCAAAGAAAGGGGAGTGAGCTCACAGCACCCCTTATGCTGACTATCATCAACCTCTGGAAACCAACAAGCACATTTGCATTGGCGTCGAGCAGATTCGACCTGGAGTCTCATTGACTGAACTAGAATTTGCCTTCAGTGATGAGTCCTGATGATCAGTCAAGACGTGTCTGGAGACTTCCCGGACAGCTGTGGGATACCAACCTGACTGTTGTCAACTATACGGACTGACAACCAGGGATGATGGTCTGGGTTACCATTTTATTTCATACCAGGACCCCTTTGTTTGTCATCCGTGGCACACTTACAGCACAGCGGTAAGTCGAAGATATTCTCACTCCTTTTTTGTTGCCCTTTATGAGAAACCATCTTAGGCTTACAATGCAGAAAGATAAAGCCCGCCCGCACGTGGTGAGAGTTTCTACTGCTTCTCTTCGTATTTGCCAACCCCTACCGTTGCCAGTGAGGTCCCCATTTTGGAACATTATGGATAGGTTCCTCGAACCAGCTTGGGATTCTGACGACCTTAAGCGCCAATTGGACAGAATTTGGCACAATATACCTCAAGAGTACATACAACAACTCTGTCGATCAATGCCAAGCCAAATAAGTACTTGCACAAGGGCTGGAGGAGGACCATCGCGTTACTGACTTGCTCCATTTGTGAAGCTCTTCACCTTCAATAAATTACGCACTTTTTCTGAAATTGTAGTCGTTTGTTTGTCTGTACATGTACCGATTTCTGTCCCATTTTAATAATTCGTTCGTGGTGCGTCGTTTTTTATGTCGCAGAGTGTATGGAAAATAATTTTAAATTGTTCATTATTCTCTCGATTCCTGGGGCCGCACGTCACCTTACAGTAAACGACATCATGCACATACCACTACCTGGCCTACGCAGCGGAGATCTTATTGATTTGGAAGTTCTTTTCCCTGACCGGGATTTATCTTATTAGGTACTGTTGATTAGTGCACCTTATTCTCGTAATTGCTCGTTTGAGGGCCGTTTAATGAAGATATAGTGGTGGATGGTGGTTCGAAGCGCCGGAGACGGCGAGCTGTGGACGATAAGCCCTGGCCGGCGGGCTCTGGAGAGTGGCGAGGCGCGGGCGCGCAGCTGCGGCCTGCGGCCTGCTGCCTGCCCATCCCATCCCGTCCCGTCCCGGTCCGCTCTCAGAAGACACACTCATAAAAACGACCGCGGCCGGACAACGCCCGCCACACCTCTCCTCTTCTCACGCCCGCCGCGTAGAAACAGCCGCCCGTCCGTGGGAAGGGCTTCCCTCCTGTTCCCTCCTGGCCTGCTGCCTGCAGAGTTTGTTATTCACGTGCTCGACATAGTGGCGTTGTACATTCCCGAGGCTGTAATTCTATAAAGAACGCTTTTATATCAGACTGCAGCCTGACTGCATTTAGGGAGAAGAATCAGTTTACTGGCTTTCGGAACGTGCCCATTCAGCCATCTCAGGAGTCGAATGTCAATTACGACGATACGGAGAAAATTCTCATTCAAACATATTTTTGAATAGCAAATGAACATCCTGCAAACATCCCTCAGACTGTGGCTAAGCCATGTCTCCATAATATCCTTTCTCCAGGAATGCTGATCTTGAAAGTTTCGCAGGAGAGCTTCTTTGAAGTTTGTGAGGTTGGGTCTTGAGTCGTGCTTGGGTAGCTCACACGGTACAGCAATTGCCCATGAACAGGCAAAGGGCGAGTCTCGATCTGGCCTGTTTTAATCTCCCAGAAAGTTCCACAATTTTTGTCCCTGGCGATATAAGCTTAATGCTGTTTTGCATAAAACTGACGATGGCTGTATAAAAAAGCCATAAAAAATATTTTGCGCGACTTTGTCTGTAAATTTTATCTTACTTCAGTCATCACTTCGTGTATTTGCTTTATGCCCTCCTTCATAATCTCCCAATATTTTAATCTCACTGCAGCCAGTGTCTTTGTTAATCTGGTTTACAGATTATTTGTCTACCTGCGTAATTTCTCTCCTCGTCCCAGTGTCGAGTCGTCCCTTTATGTCTCAGCACATTACTCACTAAACTGAAATTCTCCTAAGTTACCCTTAAAAAGGGCTCTTGAATCATATAGTTTCATTTGATTAAAAATGCCTGGGTTTCATGCAGGATCCCCCGTTTCGTTCGATGCTGACATGCTATTCCAATACATTTAGAGAACCTCTGAAGGAGGGAGGTGGCACACTAGTTTATACACTGGTGCCGTATCTCAGAACAATGGAGAGTAATTCCATGTTTGGCTATCCAGAATTACGTTTTCTGTGATTCCTACATTCACTGATGCCAATGCTGGAACGATTCTTTTGACAAAAAAGCTACATACACTGACAGGAAACAATCGCCGCAAAAATACATTAATGTAAAGTAATGAAATTTTGGGAATACATTCGTCTGAATAACATACTTAAATAATAAACATTGCAAAGGCACAGGTTAATGAAAGTGTGACATAAGCCATTGCAAAAGTGAAATGCTCGTAAATTAATAACCCGTTTAATCGCCAGCCTTTTGAATGTATGCTTGCAAATTTGCGTGAATTATTTTCTAGAGGTGCCGGATGTCAGTATGTGGGACGGAGTTCCATGTCTGTTGCAATTGGTTGGTCAATACAGGGACGGTTAAGCTGTTTGTGGATGACGCTGGAAATGTCATCCGATGGCGTCCCACATGTGCTCGAGTGGAGACAGATTTGGTGATCGAGCAGGCCAAGGCAACATGTCGATACTCTGTAGAGCGTGTCGGGTTACAACAATGGTATCCGGGCGCGGGTTATGCTGTTGGTAAACACCCCCTAGAACGGTGTTCATGAAAGGCAGTACAACGGGTTGAATCACCAGATTGACGTACAAATCTGCAGTCAAGTGCGCGCGATATCCACGAGAGGGCTCCTGTTGTCATACGAAATTCTACACCTTCCAGGCGGAGGTCCAGTGTGTCTAGCACGCAGGCAGGTTGGCAGCAGGTCCTCCATCACTGGCACCGTGGAAGAAGCAGCTTTCATCAGAAAAAAAACAGCAGACGTCCACTCTGCCCTCCAACGAGCTCTCGCTTGACACCAACAAAGTCGCAAATGGCGGTAGCTTGGAGTCAGTGGAGCGCACCCCAGTTTGTTGTGTCACTGTGGTACCAACTGCTGCTCAAATTACTGCTGCAGTTGCAATATGATGCGCCAGAGCCAAACGGCAAACACGATGGTCTTCCCTCCCAGTAGTGCCACACGCCCGCTTACATTCTCGTGACCACCGTTGCCTTCAGTCTTGTACAGCGGCTACATTCCTACCACATCTTTCTTCAACATCGCAGAAGTAACAGCCCTATGAAGGAACGTCCACCTCCTCGTAGCCCTATTACACACTCCCGTTCAAACCAAATTCAGTCAGGTGTTGATAATGGCGTCTTTTTCGCCTTAAAGGCATTCTTGACTAACGTCAGCTCAGCACGTCCAATCCCAAAGGTGTGTTACAGTGTGTGTTTAAAGCAAACTTGTGTTGTATCCTCATTGTGGCTCTACTAGCGCCACTCTTATGCGACACGCGCGAAATTTGAACAGATATCATCTTTCAGACGTAGAAATATGCCTACCAACTTTCGTTTATGTCGCACAACTCCTTCTTGGTGTTGTGATTCTTTTTTTTCCAATATATTTCCTTTTATGTCGTTGTCGAAACCGAAACTGTGCTCCCTCTCGTACGATCACGTTGTCGTGTTATTAAATCATATTCTCAATTTTCTCCTTTTCTATGGCTCCCTATGTCAATCAGTAAAAGCGGAACGCTTATCGGATCGCTTTGTCGTTCGCCCGCCAGTCTGTGTGTCTGCCTGTCTGTCTATCCGGTTGTTAAGTCTCCTTTTTCTCAGAAATGAGTACATGTATCAACATGAAATTTATGTCGCAGACTAAGATCTACGTTCTCTTGGAGCTGCGAAAAATTTAAGCTTTTAAGCCAATGGAATCAAAAGATGTGATCATTTCGATACTCTCAAACTCACTCATCAACACCTATAGTGTGCTTGCCGTTCACATAGAATCATGAAAAGTGAGAAGAAGCAAGGTTTCACGAATAAGTTAAGGGAAAAATCCGAAAACGGTTAATTTGTAACTATATCACACAAAAACATTTTTTGCCATTTGTTGTTCTTCTCCCTGTCTATTCATCTTTTAAGCCCCCCTTTCTGAGGAACAGGTAGAGAATTCAAGTTGAAATTTGTCATGTACTGAGGTCAAAAACGTTTAAGCTTCTAACTCAATGCAATCAAGATATTCGGCATTTACGTCACATATTTCGATATTCGCAAATCCACTGAGCAAAACATATAGATGAACTACCCATATGAATGAATGTATGTATTAAGCCGGGTACCTAGAAACGACGCAGAGGCTTCAACCTGCTGTAGCCCTCAGTGGTTCACAAGATCACACTGAACCCAGTGTTATTGCGCAGTTCGGTCCCCAGTGGACACTCCCCCCCCCCCCCCCCCCCCCTCCCCTGGGAATGTCTCATATGTCTCATACCAGACGAGTCTAACCCCAAATGTTTGCGTGGTAGAATAATTACGGTGTATGCTTACGTGGGAATGGTGTTTGCGCAGAAATCGCCGACGTAGTGTAACTGAAGCGGAATAGGGGGAACCAGCCCGCATTCACCGAGGTAGATGGAAAACCGCCTTAAAAACCGGACTTCGACACTAATCCGCCTGGTGGATTCGTGCCGGGGATCGGCACGCCTTCCCGCTCGGGAAGCAGCGCGTTAGACCGCGCGGCTAGCCAGGCGGGCTAACTACTCATACACATGGCGGTCCTGGGGTGCAGCGGCAACAGCCGGGCAGAGCGGACATGCTACGTGTTTCCGCGTGCAGCTCGAGCACGATCACCTTGCTTACTTCTTCCGGTCGACACTAACGTGACTCCATAGAGCGAAGAGAACATGGCGAATCAATACAGCAAAGCAACATCGAAATTTAAAAACTACTTTACTAGGCCAAAATTACTCGAAGTCGAGGGATTTTTAGAGGGGGAGGTCAACCACTTTTCGATCGTAAGCTGCTTGATCTATATGAAACTTATTAATAACGATACATGCGACAGGATTCTTCGACGGGTGAAACAGGGACTTCGCTTTTGCCGAGCTGACGGAAATACTTGCAACGTCAAGGTTGACTAGGCTGGACTGGGACTGTGGACTATACGCATATTCGAACTACCTTTCGAGCTCCTATCGGTAGATGTCGTGGCGGCGCTCTGCCCCTACAGCACGATACAAGAACATGCGATAGAAAAGTGGACCCACATTGAGATGCATTCCGTTCTCAACAGTGTATGCCAAGTGCTCATTGAACGCCGACGGCACGTACCATGACACCGCGAGATAAGAGGCCGCAGAGCCCAAAAAGGGCTCCAGATGCGACAAGTAAGGCCTAAGTTCCGAATGCCTCCATAGTTGGATCACGTAATTTCCACTGCAGGACCTAGTATCTCCATCGCCGCTGACGATTCCCCCAGTGGCAAATGGCGCTCATGACATCGCTTTCTGTCCAGACACAACAGACTGACGTTGCTGTACCAGAACAACCTGCTGCGGACGACGTCCGGCAGATTAGCCAGCCTGGCCAGTAGCAGAACTCTATCCCATGTCATCGATACCACCGACAGCAGGATGACAATCGATTCGCAGGTGAAGCCTTTGTGCCAGCGAGGCATAAGTCAGTGCCAACGTTCTTCATGGAAGACAACACACGAAAACAATGTTGACCAAAACCCCGAAAGCGACGCCGCAGGACCATGACCGAACTTGGCAGCTCCCACTCGCAAGAGGAACAAGAACTTATCCTGCAGGACCCCAGCCACGTGACTGACGCCATCGTTACCGACTCTACACCTGCGGAATCGATGGCAGGACGGGCAGCGTCCGTCTGTCAGCCCTCTACAGTGAAAAGTGATGAGCAGGAAGGTTCCAGCGCACAATGTGAACTTACTCGGTCCCTTTCTATCAACTACTTCCATGCCCGCGTCATGGGCTGAGACTTTCGAGACTGGACAGGACAGGGGCTTCTCAGGTCTGAAAGACAATGGGAAGCCAGCAGTCAGTGGGGTGGGACATCCTTCACAATGTCTGCTTCTCACCACAAATAACCCTGCCCAGCCATCTGACACCAGGCGTACTGCTTGGGCATAATGAATATCAGCATGCTTAGCTAGTGTCAAGATCCATCTACTGAGAGAAGCAATACGATCCACAGTAGTCGACTTTGCATTTCTGCAAGAAGTGTGAACAAATGTACTTGTGGAGTTTTATGGTTACGCAACATACCTGAAGCTTGGTAGTTCTGAAGACACCAGTGTGGCGATTTTCGTGCATGGCGACATCAAAGCCACTGTCATCACGTTATCTACCCTCTACTCGACGATTAGCGGTCATGGCACGCGACACCCTGTTCATTAATGTTTATGCACAATCAGACACCACGAAACGTCGTGACTGGCTCTTCTCTACAGACATCATCCCCCCCCCCCCTTCTCCTAGGACGATAAAAGAAAACCATCTTCAGCGGCGATCTTCATTGTGTCCTTCACCCCAAGGACCAAACCTTCACAACATGTCTTGTCCAGAACTGGGTATGGTGATCCACGACCTTCACTTGTGTGACACGTAGGGAAGGGTACACAGTGACAGATCTCGACATTTGCATCCTACCAGTCGAACCGATTGGATCGTATATGTGCATCGCAAAGTCTTACACAGAATGCAGTGGCCGCCCAAAGATAGCCTTTGGCCTTCTTAGATCACTGCTTTACATATGCAAAATGCGTCTCCACCTGGAACAAGTCTGGAGTAGTAACAACTGTTGGAAAATGAATGCAGCTCCCATCCAGGACCCAGGCTACCATCGGAAAGGCGCCACAACGTGGGTCAACTGTGAACAACGTTATTCTCGATAATCTCGACATTTGCATGGTGGCTCCTCTGCGCCAAATTAGCAGTCTGCAAGGCACTTATGTATTTTTGCAAGGACATGGCTGTGTTCCGCCAAGAGAGCCTAGATTTTTACAACATGGGGCTGAGGGTCCTTGCTGCCCTACTCAGATCACTGGACAGACAACGAAAACGATTCCAAATGAAGACTCACATACTATAGTTGACGAAATGCCGATTGGTAGGCATCATAGCCTGCCCGCACCACTTCTGAACGGCCACAAAATCATCCTCCATTTTCACAAACTGCGACATGGTCGCGTATACAAACAGTGATCCAATACTGTCAAATGTTTTTTATTCCAGTCTTTGATCACAATATGAATTCTTTAGACAATGACCGATTTCAGTCTGTAATGACCATCCTCAGACATTTTTTACACCATGTCCTAAAGTGATACGGACGTAATGGCATCGTCAAAACATATAAATATAATCAGCAAAGCATCGCCATATAGATCTAAAATAAGGTGTAGAATAGGCCACATCGTCCACACAGTTATTATTGCAATAATGACTTGGTGGACGATGTGGCTTATTCTACACCTTATTTTAGATCTATATGACGATGCTGTACTGATTATATTTATATGTTTGACGATGCCATTATGGTCTTATCACTTTAGGACATGGTGTAAAAAAGAGCTGAAGAAACTGAAACCGGCCATCGTCTAAATAATTCATATTGTGATCAAAGACTGGAATAAAAAACATTTGGTATCCTCCATGTACCACATTGTGGCAGAAATGTGCTGACATCACCAATGATTAATCTTACACCTTATAGCGCTAGACAACACAAGTAACCGTAGTTAAAACCATGAAGGATCATCATCGTCATCTTTACCACTTTATGGTGACCCACTGGGTTACAATGTTCCTTGAACTCATGTCTCCTTCTGTTGAAGGAACGGTTGGACGGACGCAGTCAACAAATCTCCAAGGCCAGATGGATTTCTTGTCGACTTTTATAAGACCTTCCATGCCCTCATGATGCCCCACTGGGTCACAGTGTTCTGTGATCTCATGTTACCCCAACTGCACTTTACCATCTACTTTTGTCAAAGGACTTCTTATAACGGGACACAAGCCAGCATGAGGGGAATCAGTCAACACTTGCAGTGTTGAACGCTGACTTCAAGATCCTTGCCAGGATTTTGGCAGGCTGCATTAAGACGACATGGCTGATGATCCTCACCCCAAAAGAGACTTTGAAGGGGGAGATGCCAACACACAAATGGGCCAATGGAGACTGCAGGGACTTAATAGTGATCGCCTCTTCGTGCCATTGAGAGTGGAGATCGTCTCCGTCGAATTCGACTGGGCATTCCATAGAGAGTACTCTGCGACAAGTTTCCCATCTTTCTACCTACCTTTATGCAATCATGCTTCAGTCCCTCCTCGGAGTCAGAACAACAGGCTATCTGGCACCACATTGCAGGACATCACCTTCCTCTATAGGACATAAACTGATGACCTGCTACACCTGGTTCGTTCCACTGATGAAGTCTGCAGCATACTACACTGGATAGAGCTATACGGACAAGCTGTGCCCAGTCTTCTGAACATCAACAAGTCGCCGGCATTGGATATCAGGATTGGCCTCTGGCTGGGTCACGTCTGCTGTCATTCCCTTCCCCCAGTTACTGAAATGAGATATTTGGGAATCATTTTTACAAAGGATGCTCGGAACTACCGTGAAAACTATGACTGTTACTACAGATCGTACGCTTGTTGGTGCAACAAGAACTACTCCAGGACTTTAATCAGGTGTAACGTGTGTAATACCAGAAACTCTTCATGGTGTCAAAAGTCAGTCACATGGCATATGTCCTCCCTATACGGCAGTGATAGGTCGCAGACTTCTGGTGGCCTTCGGTTGTTACTTATCAACAGGACACGTATTTAAAATATGTTACGACAGTCTCATCTCTCCGTGTGTGATGGAGGTATAGGACTGGTTAGCGTCCAGGCACAGACAGCTGCCCTTTCTGGGAGAAATATGTTGGAACGACGGGGCAGTCAACACACCTGCGTCGCAGGTAGTCCATTAAAGGCTCTGATGCTGATCTTTCACGTCCTGCTGATATCAATGGTGCACGTAGCTATACAACTCTCTCATTTATCGACATTCATTCTCGAATACAGCTATGTGATCTGGGATATACATGCAATATGCCTGCCGAAAGTAAAAGACTTTTACGCTACCCATCTGCGGGCAGTTCTTCGTAACGTGGTAGAAACCCAAGACCCAATTGTGCATCGCCCAGAAGTGTGGAAAACGATATCCCAGCACTTGCCAACTACCGTGCGCGCAACGTAGGATCAATTCACAAAAAAAAAAAAAAAATCTGCGAGTCACCGGCCCCATGCTATCGTATTAATGGACTCCTTCCTTTGCACTGAACGTCGCGTTCTGGACACCGATGAACATTAAAAAAAAAAAAAAAAAACACGTTCACAACTCCCTCAATGCACACCGAGGCACCTATGCACTTTGCAAATTATTTACGCAGTGCTTTCGTAGCCCACCACCCACCCCCTTCAGTTGTGGAGTGCCAGGCTCAGTCTGACCTACTGCACATCACATTGTAAACAGAAAGTCCTGAACTGCTGCACTGTAAGCAGTGAGAAAGAAAAGAGATTAGCTGTTATTATTATTGTTATTATTATTATCTATGTACATAATTAAGTTTGTGCAGAACCTTCAGAGCGGGGATCCTACTCGCACTTGTTCGTTTTCGTCCCTCTCGCAGGCTTTCTAACACCGGTTCACTTTATATTTCGTCTATCCAATAACACCGTCAGAGGGTGGTATGGGACCACAAGTCCCACCGCCACACCTCCAAAGTGAATTGCAGTGATGCAGCCACTGCCCTGTAGAAGCTCACCGCCCCACCAACACAGCTAGACCGCAATAGACCGGTGTGCAGTCACTGCCCTGTAGAAGCTCACCGCCCCACCAACACAGCTAGACCGCAATAGACCGGTGACGTTGCATTAAAAAAGAAGTCCATTACGTGTACGATTGTAATGTCCAAATGTTGACTACACGACAAAATTATTTGCAAGGGTTACTAGAACATGGCTGAAATTCCTTTAATTGGATTAAAGATGTGGTAAGAGGGGCTGTGTAGTCGCTCAGTACCTACATGAAATATTCTAGCTATGGGCGCTTAAGAACACTCTCCCTCTATGTATTGTACCTCTGCGAAGCATCTGTGTAGTCGCTCAGTACCTACATGAAATATTCTAGCTATGGGCGCTTAAGAACACTCTCCCTCTATGTATTGTACCTCTGCGAAGCATCTGTCCCTGTAATTCATAGACTGAGTGGTGAAAAGCCATACGATGCTTCGGGGACACAAGTCGGTCGTCACCTGCTGAAGGCTATGCGGTCCATTTCCCTCAATATAGTGGGTTTCTTACACCCCATACTGAAATTGGCTGCGACCTGACTCACAACAGTCCGGCGACCACTCCGTATAGCGCTGCGGAGATGTCGTGACGTCCGTCGTCAAAGACCTGTGGTCGTCCTTTGCGGCGGGTTACAAGTGCGGAAACATCCTCTCTGCTGTATTGTAGATCTACCGGAGACACTGCTGATATCGAAATCTTGCGAGAACTCCGATATTATGTTACGCACGCTTCCTGCACCGATTATCATTCCATTTCAATGTCGGTTGATTTGCGGCGCATCAATGTTCACTGCCAACGGCAGTGGTAACACCATTTCCCTTCACCGAAGTTAAGCGCTGTCGGGCTCGGCTAGTACTTGGGTGGGTGACCATCGTGGTTTGCCGAGCGCTGTTGGCAAGCGGGGTGCACTCCGCTCTTGTGAGGCCACTTGAGAGGCTGCTTGGCTGGGACAGATCAGGTCAGGAAAACTGACAACTGCTAGGAGAGTGATGTGCTCACCTCAGGGCTCTCTCCGTATCCGCATCTTTTGACTTCTATTGTATGAGGGTGACATGGCAGACGGTCGGTACCTTTGGATCTATAGAGACCTGTCTGGACGGAGCCATGTTCACTACACACACGTGTCGTAACAGAGCGCTCAGATATGTGCACACTCGCTCCATACGTCGAATTTATCCGCAACATTTTGATTTCATACATGGCACACCTTTAAAAGGGACCACCACTCGAGTGGCTATTGGGACTATTGGCCACTCAGTCTAAATGCCACGAAATTGCAAAAGTTGCCTTTATTCTTTCTTCCATTACTGAGAACAGTATTAGCTTTTCTTCTCTGTTATCCTGAATCGCACTGGTCTTCGCCCAATGACTATTCAATATTTTATTTTTTGTGAATGTTACTCTCTCCAACAAATTATACGTGTTTGCCCTTGTTTCATATCTCTAGAGTTTGTCACTCATGTTATGGTGTCTTCGTACGTAATGTGATGGCAATGCGGTTCTAGAAACTTGATAGGAAGTGTTGTATTCCAATGACTTTAGACCCGATATCTACGACTATACTTTGGGAAACTCTGTTCCTGTCATCTTCACAATTATCTACGAAAACGTCTGCACTGATTGCACAGACAGTACTCTGTTGTCGATTGTCATAGATACATGTCTGATACTTCAATAGCAACCCACCTACGCCACGGCCTTTCCCAGAACTGTGAAGTATGAGCTCGACAATGATACTTTTATTCGGAATTCACTTTCTTTTCCTCTTATGTTTCATAATCTGCCATACTTAAGAGCGACGTACTCAGTTTTTGAGTTACTCATTTTAGTCATGTTAATGAGTTTTTATGGATGTTTCCGTAACATTCATTCATTCATTCATGTAAGGATTCTTTCCCCGCAACTCTCGTATCAACTTCCCAAATATAATCAAAATCTGATATTTTCTGATGTTGGTTTATTTCCAATCAGCATTACATCGATATTGTGTGTGTGTGTGTGTGCAAAATGTGGACTTCGAGTTAGTAACTGCATGTAAAGTGACAAGGGAAAGAGAGAGAAAAAAATGAGGTCAATGTGTTGCTTCTTTTGACTCTAATGTCTTCGAGATTGTTAAGAATTAAGAGTATTTTCGTTTCTTTAAACTGATCTACATAACCTCGTCTGTGTAGTACACCGGCTGGGGTCTTTTGTCCTACAATCTAGTGCTCGCCCTGAGTTACGGCTTGAGAAACACGTCATTAAGGCCTTGCCCTGATTGTCGATTCGGTGGCCCTCACTCATTAGCCATTCAGGTCTGAGCTCTCGCAGGTAACTCAATCTCCCACTCGGTCCTTTCCCTTCCCAAGCGTCTAACTTCCACAAGGGAGGCTGGCGGGTAGACTGGATCTAAAGATAAACGACGGCAACATTCCGTTTACAGCAGCTTAAATCTCCCAACTGGGCTTCAGAACTGAGAATCGCAGGTCAAGAATGAGTACCAGTGTCTTTCCACTGGTCTGTGGTCATCAAAACACAACAGAATGTGATTGCAGTGCATTTTGTTTCTACTTGCGTGCTGCTGGTAAAGAGCATAGACGGTAGTTTCTACAAGAAATGATTGCAGAAAAAGCGTTCAGGGATCTTGCGGAAAATAGACCGTTGCTGTCAGTTAATGTACGATTAGATAATGAGTACTAAAGAAGAATATAGCAGAAAGATTTGACACAACTGAAATATTTATAACACGCATGTCGTCCTACAATAAAATAAAATAGGGGCGCTCCCTTTCGAGAGAGAAAGTGTAACGAATTCGTGGGTATGGCAGTCATAAAACATGAAAAATAAAACTCCAGTGTATATTACACGATGAGGACAGTTTACTTCACTTTTTTTGTTTGTTTTGGCTTTGGCTACCTCTACTGTACAGCTATCTTATCAGTACTGTCATTTTTTGACATATTAGGCTGTTCATTAAGCGTGGACACCCTGAACTTTCCACATACATGGTGTAACTAAATTCCTGAACTTTGGAGACAGATTCCTCGCATCAACACAAGGCAAAAAAATTTTGTATACATGGGCTTTAAAGGGCATACCTTAAGAGCTACGAGCACTTATTCATTTTCGATATTTCGAAACACATTTCTTCTCTTACAGGCCCTTTCCTTTCCATACTTTTGGTAGTAGGTAGTATGGACCAAAACAAGAAACAATTTCGACTAAACATGGCCTCTAAAATGTAAAGCTTAAGAGCTATGATGACATGTTCAACAGAATAGATGCCATTCTCAGTAGCGAAGATGACCAAGTACTCGTAGCTCTTAAAGTAAGCATTTTAGAGACCATGTTTTCTGGATATCTTTCTTCTGTTTTGGCCCACACTTACATCCTCCCAAAATATGGCAAGCAAAGAGCTTCAATAGAACTATCGAAGATGAGCAAATGCTCATAGCTCTCATTGTAGACATTTTAGAGCCCATGTTTCCTATATATTTTTCATTGCTTTGATTCTCAAAGTCTGTATATTGAAATTTGGTTTGTGCTAATAGTATGTAAATGGCCGAGTGCTTTCTCCACACTGTACTTACGGTAGTGCTTGTATCTATGAGGAAACTGACTCTTCTCTTAACTGAAAACATACCTTTATTTTAATAGCACCTTAAAGTACATGCAAAGAGAAACTCAATGAAATGTACCCCGACAGTTCCAAAAGTTACGAGACAGGGTTACGAAAAGAGGAAAGTTAAGACTGTGGTTTTTATGCTGCAGGTATTCTACATAGACACCCCTCCCCCCCCCCCCCCCCCCACACACACACACGCACATAACACCCCAGTACAGTGCACGGCAGGTTAATACAATTATGTCAAACTATCAAAAAAGTCCTTTTCTGAGACTTCGTTCAACTCGCGTGTCACATTGGGTTTAACGTCAGTTATGTCATCACAGTGTTGTCGGTTCATATTAATTTCTGCACTTTACCGTTTTGTGGTAGGTTCGTGTTGATAACATCAAGTCTCCTCATCAGTAATGATTTTTTCCAGAAAAGCATTGCCCCCACATCGTGTTTCAATCAAGTTGCGGCACACATCCATGTGTTATTGAGTTTGTTCTGGAGACAAGGCGTGCGAGACAGACTATGCACTTACTTTTCTTTTCTTTTCTTTGAAACATTTTGGAGAATGTCTTGAACGCTTGATTTAGACTGATGTTTCTTGATACCGATTTGTGACACAATAGCGATGACACACCGCAGCAGCACATGCACTACTTAACACTCTCTGCTCACAACTGGTAGGACGCAGATCTTTTGCTTACTGTGCTGGTGTACCATTGTACCACCACAATAAAATAAAAACAGCGAGTAGGAATGGTGTTTGATTAGAAAATTATAAATTTGGATGGAAACTATACAAATTCTCCCCTGAATTACATTGTTGGCTATTAAAATTGCTACCCCACGAATATGACGTGCTACAGACGCGAAATTTAACCGACACGAAGAAGGTGCTGTGATACGCAAATAATTAGCTTTTCAGAGCATTCACACAAGGTTGGCGCCGATGGCGACACCTACAACGTGCTGACATGAGGAAAGTTTCCAACCGATTTCTCATACACAAACAGCAGTTGGCCGGCGCTGCCTGGTGAAACGTTGTTGTGATGCCTCGTGTAAGGAGGAGAAATGCGTACCATCACGTTTCCGACTTTGATAAAGGTCGGATTGTAGCCTATCGCGATTGCGGTTTATCGTATCGCGACATTGCTGCTAGCGTTGGTCGAGATCCAATGACTGTTGTCAGAATATGGAATCGGTGGGTACAGGAGGGTAATACGGAACGTCGTGCTGGATCCCAACGGCCTCGTATCACTATCAGGCGAGATGACATGCATCTTATCCGCATGGCTGTAACGGATCGTGCAGCCACGTCTCGATCCCTGAGTCAACAGATGGGGACGTTTGCAAGACAACAACCATCTGCACGAACAGTTCGACGACGTTTGCAGCAGCATGGACTATCAGCTCGGAGACCATGACTGCGGTTACCCCTGACGCTGCATCACAGACAGGCGCGCCTGCGATGGTGTACTCAACGACGAACCTGGGTGCAGGAATGGCAAAACGTCATTTTTTCGGATGAATCCAGGTTCTGTTTACAGCATCATGATGGTCGCATCCGTGTTTGGCGACATCGCGGTGAACGCACATCGGAAGCGTGTATTCGTCATCGCCATACTGGCGTATCACCTGGCGTGATGGTATGGGGTGCCATTGGTTACACGTCTCGGTCACCTCTTGTTCGCATTGACGGTACTTTGAACAGTGGACGTTACATCTCAGATGGATTACGAACCGTGGCTCTACCCTTCATTCGATCCCTGCCAAACCCTACATTTCAGCAGGATAATGCACGACCGTATGTTGCAGGTCCGGTACGGGCCTTTCTGGATACAGAAAATGTTCGACTGCTGCTGTGGCCAGCACATTCTCCAGATCTCTCACCAATTGAAAACGCCTGGTCAATGGTGGCCGAGCAACTGGCTCGTCACAATACTCCAGGCACTGACTGCTCTTGATGAACTGTGGTATCGCGTTGAAGCTACATGGGCAGCTGTACCTGTACACGCCATCCAAGCTCTGTTTGACTCAATTCCCAGGCGTATGAAGGCCGTTATTACGGCCAGAGGTGGTTGTTCTGGGTGTTGATTTCTCAGGATCTATGCACCCAAATTGCGTGAAAATGTAATCACATGTCAGTTCTAGTATGATATATTTTTCCAATGAATACCAGTTTATCATCTGCATTTCTTCTTGGTGTAGCAATTTGAATGGTCAGTAGTGAAATACTTTTTACAACGCAATCTGACTTTGTCTACGTAAATCCACAGTGAGGCCCTACTGTATTTAAATGAAATCGACTGCAACCAAACATACCACAAACTATGGTTCATCTGAGAACAGGTATCTGTGAATATCATCTAGCAACCCGAGCCCTATACAGCAGTGTTTTACCGTTTCGCCCTTTCGCCTTGGCAGCAGAAAACGGCGCGCTGTGGGCGGGAGTGGTGCACTGTGGCAACTGTGATGTTCTGACGTATCCACGAAAGTTGCAAAATATGCGGTCTGGCGTTCTGGTTATCGGAACGTGGGAAACTTCTCTATCAGAGCCCCGAAATCCCAGCAGATTTCAGTGTGAGGCCCATCTGTTCGTTGGTCTGGCCGAGCCAATCTGGCTTACAGGCATAATACTGTGTGCTGGAATTACCAAACATCAGACAGCCGACTCAGGACGAATAAGTTCACCATCTTGACGCACGGTATGTCTGAGATAATATGCAGTTCCACTGTTGGTACAGATGGAAACTGCCACAACTGCCACTGGCTCTTAGTTCACCACAAGATACAGACCTCAAGTCTCACACACTGGGGAGAGACATGAAGTTCTCCACCGGCGGAGGACTAGAAGACGAAGAAGGCAAAGAATCACAACCACTTTCCATCAGGCCTCGGCATGGGAGCCGAATTAGCAGAACCTAAATCGCCCCCCCCCCCTTTCCCCCATTACACAAACCAATCGAACTATCCTCTACTCATTGAATCTCCTCTCTTGACTGTTCAGTTGGCCTGGTAGCCAATCCAAACGCAGTATCAGGGCTCTCACGCTGGGGAAACAAGCCTCCGCTCGGCATACCCTGAGAGAAGCCGATCAGCGATTCCAAATCTCTCTTGTCTCACCAAAAGAAGATTTCAGAATACGGGGCGTCGTTCTCACAGTAATAACGCCCATATTTTGGAAAAAAAGCATCTACCTAGACGGGGCGGGGCCCCAGTCACACACTTACAAAGAGACCTAATCTTTCTGGGCCGACAATTCTCAGTTTCTGAAAGAAAGCTCTTAAACATTCCAGATAGTCATACACATGAAACATTTTTTTTTTCACTCGCTAAAGTAACCCAGTGACCTCCTCAATTCCTGGAACTGTGGGGAGGGGGGGGGGGAGGGGGTCATTACAGTCTTGCCTCCACTAGACATGTACACCAGCCTCTTTGTCCATATCGTTCCAGCTTTCAACATACGAACGTACAGAGTTTTATTACCTTCCCACCGTTTGTACAAAAGATCTGTTTAAAGCAGTATGTCTTAAATGAGTTCCTCTACCCACTTTCTGCCATCCGACCGTCTTCTTGATGGACTGCCGCTTGGCCCAGCTAAAATGTTTTGTGAACTGGCGCCCTTCTGTCCGACCCTAAGTGGAAGGAGGAGAGGGCATTGGTCAGAAGTCTCTCTGCATGTAAGATCCACTAAGCAGAATCTCCCACATGGCCATATCGCTGCAGTCAGCATTTATGGTCCCCAGTTCATCTCTCTCTCTGTTCTCCATTGTCCCCACTATGACCCTGCAGGTACAAGTTCTCTACAGGATACACATGCGGTTATAAGAACATTCTGCCGACAATTTCCCCAAGTAAAAAAAGTCGTAAACCACTTATACCAAATGTTGTACTGGGGAACACCGAGCGCATGACCTAAAAATATGAACGTTAATCTGGCTGACAATGTTGTTAAAGTGAGATAGTGGTGTGCCACCTCTCAGCACTTCAGCCAGCAGATGGCAGCAAATCATCAAGAATTGGGCTCTGCAGTTCCATTGGATTACTACAGAGTACTGCAGATAGGTTCAGGAATACATCAATTTGTCGTCTTCTCAGAGACTTTGATGGGAACAAAGAATGTCATGATTTAAAATGTGCTCCCTGCCGCCGTTGGATAAGCAGCTGCCAGCAGCAAGTCGTATACTCTTAGCTCACTTATTTGTTACATAGTTTAATTCTTAATTTCTTTGCGTGTTTTTGGGTACTTGCATTGTTTAATTCACAAATTTCGGGCATATTACAGTATTTGAGAGTTGTAGCATCGCGTTTTAGTACCTGAATAGTGTAAATTCGCGTAGTCCCCTTCTGCCGCTGAGCAGTGTGTCAGCAGTGTGCAAGTAGCAGCATTACTGCATTTACTAGACAATCTTGTATTTTAATAACCATTTAAATTTTGTGTTGATTTGTTGTGCTCCCTGTAGATTAGTTCAGACGTTCTTTGCACAACAGTATTTAGCATGGATAGGGACTTCGACTGTTGTGTGCGGATGCGGGCTGAGTTGGCATCCCTTCGCTCCCAGCTTCAGGCAGTGTTGGCTTCGGTCACACAGCTTGAGGCTGTTGCCACTGGGCATCACTGTGGGGGTCCGGACGGGGGTTTGTCGGGGACGGCCAGCTCGTCCCACGCATCCCCCGATCGGACTACGGCTGTGGCTGGCTGCGTTACTGCCCACATTGATGCTCACCTCTCACCCGTGGTAGAGTGGGAGGTCATCTCGAGGTGTGGCAGGGGGCGAAAGACATTCTGGAGGGCTGAACGGAAGGCCTCTCCAGTTTGTCTGACGAAACAGGTTCAGGCTCTGTCTCCGACTGGTACTGATCTTCGGCCAGACATGGATGCTTGTCCTGTTCCAGAGGTTGCTCCTCAGTCTGCAAGATCTGGGCAGTCGCAGAGGGTGGGCTTACTGGCAGTTAGGGGCTCCAACGTCAGGCGCGTAATGGGGCCCCTTAGGGATATGGCTGCTAGGAAGGGGAAGAAAACCAATGTGCACGCCATGTGCATACCGGGGGGAGTGATTCCAGATGTGGAAATGGTCCTTCCAGATGCCATGAAGGGTACAGGGTGCACCCATCTGCAGGTGGTCGCACCAATGATGTGTGTCGCTATGGAGCAGAGGAAATCCTCTCTGGTTTCTGGCGGCTATCTGATTTGGTGAAGACTGCCAGTCTCGCTAGTGGGATGAAAGCAGAGCTCTCCATCTGCAGCATCGTCGACAGGACTGACTGCGGACCTTTGGTACAGAGCCGAGTGGAGGGTCTGAATCAGAGGCTGAGATGGTTCTGTGACCGTGTGGGCTGCAGATTCCTCGACTTGCGCCATAGGGTATGGGGTTTCGGGTTCCGCTGGATAGGTCAGGAGTCCACTACACACACAGCAGGCGGCTGCAGGGGTAGCAAGGAGTTGTGTGGCTTGGACTGGGCGGTTTTTTTAGCTTAGACGGCCTCGGGTAAGTACAGAAAGGGCAACAGCCTCAAAGGGTGCGGGGCAAAGTCAGGACATGCGGGGACCAAGCAGCAATCGGTATTGTAATTGTAAACTGTGGAAGCTGCGTTGGTAAAGTACCGAAACTTCAAGCGCTGATAGAAAGCACCGAAGCTGAAATCGTTATAGGTACGGAAAGCTCGCTGAAGCCAGAGATAAATTCTGCCGAAATATTTACAAAGGCACAGACGGTGTTTAGAAAGGATAGATTGCATGCAACCGGTGGTGGCGTGTTTGTCGCTGTTAGTAGCAGTTTATCCTGTAGTGAAATAGAACTGGATAGTTCCTGTGAATTATTATGGGTGGAGGTTACACTCAACAACCGAGCTAGGTTAATAATTGCCTCCTTTTACTGAACTCCCAACTCAGCAGCGTTAGTGGCAGATAAACTGAGAGAAAATCTGGAATACATTTCACATAAATTTCCTCAGCATGATATAGTCTTAGGTGGAGATTTCAATTTACCAGATATAGACTGGGACACTCAGATGTTTAGAACGGGTGGTAGGGACAGAGCATCGAGTGACATTATACTGAGTGCACTATCCGAAAATTACCTCGAGCAATTAAACAGAGAACCGACTCGTGGAGATAACATCTTGGACCTACTGATAACAAACAGACCCGAACTTTTAGACTCTGTAAAAACAGAACAGGAAATCAGTGATCGTAAGGCCGTTGCAGCATCACTTAATATGGAAATAAATAAGAATATAAAAAATGGAGAAAGGTTTATCTGTTTAGCAAGAGTAATAGGAGGCAGATTTCAGACTACCTAACAGATCAAAACGAAAATTTCTGTTCCGACACTGACAGTGTTGAGTGTTTATGGAAAAAGTTCAAGGCAATCGTGAAATGCGTTTTAGACAGGTACATGCCGAGTAAAACTGTGAGGGACGGGAAAAACCCACCGTGGTTCAACAACAAAGTTAGGAAACTACTGCGAAAGCAAAGAGAGCTTCACTGCAAGTTTAAACGCAGCCAAAACCTCTCAGACAAACAGAAACTAAATGGTGTCAAAGTTAGCGTAAGGAGGGCTATGCGTGAAGCGTTTAGTGAATTCGAAAGTAAAATTCTATGTACAGACTTGACAGAAAATCCTAGGAAGTTCTGGTCTTACGTTAAATCAGTAACTGGACCGAAACAGCATGTTCAGACACTCCGGGATGATGATGGCATTGAAACAGAGGATGACACGCGTAAAGCTGAAATACTAAACACCTTTTTCCAAAGGTGTTTCACAGAGGAAGACCGCACTGCAGTTCCTTCTCTAAATCCTCGCACGAACGAAAAAATGGCTGACATCGAAATAAGTGTCCAAGGAATAGAAAAGCAATTGAAATCACTCAACAGAGGAAAGTCCACTGGACCTGACGAGATACCAATTCGATTCTACACAGAGTACGCGAAAGAACTTGCCCCCCTCCTAACAGCCGTGTACCGCAAATCTCTAGAGGAACGGAAGGTTCCAAATAATTGGAAAAGAGCACAGGTAGTCCCAGTCTTCAAGAAGTGTCGTTGAGCAGATGCGTAAGACTACAGGCCTATGTCACTGACATCGATCTGTTGTAGAAATTTAGAACATGTTTTTTGCTCGCATATCATGTCATTTCTGGAAACCCAGAATCTACTCTGTAGGAATCAACATGGATTCCGGAAACAGCGATCATGTGAGACCCAACTCGCTTTATTTGTTCATGAGACCCAGAAAATATTAGATACCGGCTCCCAGGTAGATGCTATTTTCCTTGACTTCCGGAAGGCGTTCGATACAGTTCCGCACTGTCGCCTGATAAACAAAGTAAGAGCCTACGAAGTATCAAACCAGCTGTGTAGCTGGATTGAAGAGTTTTTAGCAAGCAGAACACAGCATGTTGTTCTCAATGGAGAGACGTCTACAGACGTTAAAGTAACCTCTGGCTTGCCACAGAGGAGTGTTACGGGGCCATTGCTTTTCACTATATATATAAATGACCTAGTAGATAGTGTCGGAAGTTCCATGCGGCTTTTCGCGGATGATGCTGTAGTATACAGAGAAGTTGCAGCATTAGAAAATTGTAGCGAAATGCAGGAAGATCTGCACCGGATAGGACCTTGGTGCAGGGAGTGGCAACTGACACTTAACATAGACAAATGTATTGTATTGCGAATACTTAGAAAGAAGGATTCTTTATTGTATGATTATATGATAGCGGAACAAACACTGGTAGCAGTTACTTCTGTAAAATATCTGGGAGTATGCGTACGGAACAATTTGAAGTGGAATTATCATATAAAATTAATTGTTGGTAAGGCAGGTGCCAGGCTGAGATTCATTGGGAGAGTCCTTAGAAAATGTAGTCCATCAACAAAGGAGGTGGCTTACAAAACACTCGTTCGACCTATACTTGAATATTGCTCATCAGTGTGGGATCCGTACCAGGTCGGGTTGGCAGAGGAGACAGAGAAGATCCAAAGGAGAGCGACGCGTTTCGTCACAGGGTTATTTGGTAAGCGTGATAGCGTTACGGAGATGTTTAGCAAACTCAAGTGGCAGACTCTGCAAGAGGGGCGCTCTGCATCGCGGTGTAGCTTGCTCTCCAGGTTTCGAGAGGGTGCGTTTCTGGATGAGGTATCGAATATATTGCTTCCCCCTACTTATACCTCCCGAGGAGATCAAGAATGTAAAAGTAGAGAGATTCGAGCGCGCACAGAGGCTTTCCGGCAGTCGTTCTTGCCGCGAACCATACGCGAATGGAACAGGAAAGGGAGGTAATGACAGTGCCACGTAATGTACCCTCCGCCACACGCCGTTGGGTGGCTTGCGGAGTATAAATGTAGATAATACTGTGCTCCTATATGAACTTGTTGCTCAGAGGGTAGTCTGATTTTAATGGAGACAGCTGCGGACAACGCGCCGCTTTATTTGCTGTCAGGTGTGTACGCTCTGTATAGCCTCACCACTTGTCAAACATCTACTTATTTTTAAATATACTCTGCATACATATTGATTTTCCTGATAGCAGATGTGTCCTTTTCTTCTTCTTTCAATTATTTTCTATATTTCATGTGAAATTTGAAGCTAATGTTGGTTATACGTAACACTGCTGGTCTTTAACAGCAGGGGAGACAGATATTAAAGCCATTTTACTTCTTGTACGTCAATGAAATTTAATACTCAGAGCTGCCATCACCAGTAGACCATTGGTTCACATCTGGCTGAACATCGACTCGGACTGAGCTTCAGGTGTATGGTGGACTCCCTCAATCGTATTGACTAATGAGTTATGGTCGACCAATATTTGAGCAATTGAAGATCAGTTGTTTACAATGGGAGAGAGCTTTGGTTAAGAACATCTTGACAGAGCACCCCAGTTCTCCCCCTTTATGCTAATGTTTACAATTGGCAAGTGTTATAACATTTAGTACGGCGCTTCCTCTTGTTACTAATAACAATAAATAAGCACCTTCCACTGGTAGTGCTGCGACCAGCTGTCTTTGATTATTGCACGTTGATGTCGAACATAGATGGTGGTCACGTTAAAGTGACTGTACCATGAAGCAGTTACGGCTATCAGTTCTCCAATTGTCAGCAACAATTTACAAATATTGGCAGTGAACGTTTGTGTCGGCGTAGAGAACGATATCTTACCCGGAACTAGCTAGCATCCAGCATCATATTCGGCTCCAGCTAACGGTAACTTGAATTTATATACGACGGATGAATTTATTTAACCGTTATAACATGTTACTCTAAGTGCGTAACGACACGTATAGATTCAGGCTAATGCAGCCCCATCAAAATTCGTGCATAGTGCTCTCAAATATCTGAATGAAAGATTAACAGAAAGAAAAAGTTTACGGAGGATAACGCTGTCTGTCTGATCAAAAGCTAGGAGGAGCAATAGAGACAGTCACTGTAGTTACTGTCTTCTGCTTGGCCTCCTAAAGGCACCACTATCTCTGCTATTTTCCGTAACTATTTAAGCTTATGACTTCGTGTAGTGATATTTCTGATGGTCCTTATATTCTCCTGCCATTTTCGTGTTCCCCATCACTCCTACTGATTTTTTTTTCCTTATCACAGAACACTCCGTACAAATTTTCATCACAGGTATCTTCAGTAGAGTAGGGCAGAGGCCATGTGTTGAAAAACAAGGTGCTTAAGTGCGAGAGTTAATTCAGTGTGCTAGAAGAGAGAACAGCCATAATTACTAACAAAATTATTATTGATGTGACTCTTCTAGCTTTCCTGGGCGATATGTTGTAAATAGTCTTCAAGGGTTTGCCGCCGGATGACATTGTGCAAATTCCACAATATTTCCTCGGAGCAGCTGTCCGACATCTTCAGGTGGTTGCACCTGGATAGGTACGACTGACGGTATCCGCACGCTGACGCCCCAGTATGTAGAACATGGGCGGGAAGAATGCGCAGGCGGGAAAATCACACATGCACAATGATTTGCAGATAGATGGCGCCATGCTCAAATGCCTTCTGCCGAAAAACGCATAGCAGCCCTCCCGCCCGTGCGATGCACGCTACGTTTACTTACAGTGCGGCCAGATACTACTCACTAAAAAAATATACTAGACCAATTTTACGAAGGGTCTGTCATCGAAAAATCTTGATTTTCTCACAGTCACTTAATAGCATCCAACGCAGAGTTCCAGGCTGTGCTCCCTTGAAATCCTGCATTCCTGTTGATGAGATTATCTGCTGTACGTATATGTATTGCTTCCTTAATGACGCAATCCCAGAAACATGATGCCCGAAATAAAACTTCCGTCTTTTCATGAATCATGTGCTGTCCCGTATTCAGACAGTGTTCTGCAATTGCCGACTTCCGCGGTTGGCGTAGGCGTGTATGACGCTGATGTTCATCGCAGTATTCTTGTACTGCGCAACATCTCTGGCCTATATATGCCGCCCCACATTGACCAGGAATCTCATACACAAAAAATACGAGAAGAAGGCCAAAGTGGTGGGTGTCTTCGCTCCATGGGTTGAACTCGCTTGGGCCTGAATGCATTACGTATCTGTCTCTCAGAATAACCTTTTTGGCGGAACACTGTCTTCAAATATTGTATCTCACTCAACAGGCTTTCAGAATCACATATCACACGCACTCCATGAACTAAAGTATGTAAAGCAATACCGCATTTTGCAGGGTGATGGCAGCTAGTGGCCTGCAAATATAAATCTGTATGCATTGGTTTGCGGTGGACGCGGTGTCCCAAGGTTGCATGTGCTTTCGTTCGTACCAAAACATCAAGAAAAGGTAAAGTGTTATCTTTTTTCACATCCATTGTGAAAATTATATTTCGATGGAGCGAAATTAAATGCTGAATAAAGTAGGTAGAGTATCAAGTCCTTGTGGCCACACCACAAATGTATCATCCAGATACCGTAGAAAACAAGAGGGTTTGAGAATGAGTGCCTGTAGTGCTATTTCTTCAATGTCCTACATAAAGTAATTGACCACCACAAGAGACTTACTGCCGGCCGCGGTGGTCTAGCGGTTCTGGCGCTGCAGTCCGGAACCGCGGGACTGCTACGGTCGCAGGTTCGAATCCTGCCTCGGGCATGGGTGTGTGTGTTGTCCTTAGGTTAGTTAGGTTTAAGTAGTTCTAAGTTCTAGGGGACTTATGACCTAAGATGTTGAGTCCCATAGTGCTCAGAGCCATTTGAACCAAAGAGACTTAGTTGTTCAAAATATTGGTCGTAAAATAAAGAACTATGTTGAAGTAAGTACATGTTTAAATAATGCCACTATGTCCTCCTCTAATGAGTTCAAAAGAGTCCTGCAAGGACACCTTTGTAAATAAAGACACGACATTAAAATTTACTAAAAGATTGGGTATGACACATGCCGCATCTTAACTCGAGCTCCACCTAAGAAGTCCAACTTTATCATTACCTCAGCTTTTAACTTCGAAGATTGTTATGACTGTTTCTTTTATCTCGTCAAACCATCTTCAATTGGGTCGTTCTCTAGGTCTTATATTATTTCCAGAGATCCCAACTCCTTAGTCCAACTTCCATCATTTCGTCCGCTACACATCAAGAGCATCGAAATTTCCTTTTCGTGACAGTCACTATCACGTAGTCAGCTCCCGTCTTTTCTGTAAACCATTTTTGTATGTTACTGTTTCCACACCCAACATACATCTTTCCATTTCTCGTTGGAGAGCTCTCACTTTATGACAGTTTACTCATTTCTGCATCTACCGCTACATCCTCAAGTCACCCTACGATGTGTGGAGAAGGGTTCTATGTGAACAACTGCCACTTCTCCCCCTTTATATTTCCAGTCGCACAGGAAGAACAATTACTGGCAAGCTTCTGTGTTAGATCAAACCTCTCAAAACTTACCACAATGTTATTTTTGTGAGATACACTTAACAGGGAGCTTGACTCTTCTAGGAATGTAAGCTCTCAGAAATTTAACAGTGTATAACGCCATGACGCACAACGCCTCTTTTTCAACGTCTGTGAAGTTGTATGAGTACCTCCGTGTCGCTGTCGTGCTTACCAATTGAGCCTGCGACAAAGGAAGGAAGGAAGATTAGCGTTTAACGTCCTGTCGACATCGAGGACATTAAGGACTCAGCACAAGCTCTGAATGTTTCTTTTGTGTCGTCTCGTTGTCACTGTAGGCTTGTGCCAAAGGGAAGCAAGGAGATGTTGTTTCGTGGCCAGTATCCTCTTTCGTAACACAACCGTATGCATGTATTAACGTGGTTCTTCATTCATAAGAACAAGAAGTTACTTAAGATAGTCCAGGTGTTGTGGTACAAGCTCTCCGTAATAGTCCTCGTTAGCTTCACTGCTGGTGAAGTACATGTCCCCCTGTGTACACTACTCTGGTCGCTAGGTACTGACCGACTCTGAGCTAGAGGCTGAGCTAACTGCGACTGCGACTCCCACTGGGCTGCGACTGATGACTCGACTCATTGACTTACTGGATGACTGACCAGGCCCTCCGTTTCATGGCGGCGATGCAAATACTGGCGGCACGTTTCTTGCGAGTCTGTCTTTGACCTCTCTCCTGATAGGTGCGTTGCTTATGCCTACTATCGATCTTCTCGCAACCTCTTTGCCGCCTAGTGTGCAGACGGCAGCTTACACTAGCACAGTACCATGGATGGGGAAAGAAATTGGCAGTGCCCTTTGAAGAAAACACCTCGGGTTCTGTCTGAAGCGATTTAGGGAGATCATGGAAAACGTAAGTGGATTTGAAGCGTCGTCCTCCAGAAAGCGAGTATATTGTGCTATAACCATTGTGGCACCTTGACAGATAGCCTGCGACAAAACACGCTAGTCTTCTTTGAATCTTTTCTACTTCCTTTACCGTACTGATACCATGATGATGAGCAATGTTCAAACATCGCTCGAACGATCTTTTTGTAAATATCTCCTTCATGGGTGGACTATACTTTTGGAGGATTCCTGCAATGATTCCCAGTCTTGTGTATGCCTTTCCTATGACTAGTTTTGTCAGGTTGTGTCAAATCACTCTGCAGGCATACATCCAGATATGTAAAAGATTTAACTCTTCCAGAGACTGTTCTGAAATCGTGTAATAATAGAATAATGAATCATTCCACCTGTTTATGCATAATACGTCATATTTGTTTATGTAGATGGTCAGCTGCCAATACTTGCACACCGCGTCGATCCTCAGCGGATCTACTGCATTTCGCTACATTCTTCTAGCGCTGCGACTTCTCTATATACAGGGTGGTCCATTGGTAGTGACCGGGCCAAATATCTCACGAAATATGCGTCAAACGAAAAAACTACAAAGAAAGAAACTCGTCTAGCTTGAAGGGGGAAACCATATGGCACTGGTTGACCCGCTAGATGGCGCTGCCATAGGTCAAACGGATATCAACTGCGGTTTTTAAAATAGGAACCCCCATTTTTTATTACATATTCGTGTAGTACGTAAAGAAATATGAATGTTTTAGTTGGACCACTTTTTTCGCTTTGTGATAGATGGCGCTGTTATAGTCACAAACGTACTCGTATAAGTAGGTGGTATCACGTAACATTCCGCCAGTGTGGACGGTATTTGCTTCGTGATCCATTGCCCGTGTTAAAATGGGCCGTTTACAAATTTCGGAAAAGGTCGATATGGTGTTGATGTATGGCTATTGTGATCAAAACGCCCAACGGGCGTGTGCTATGTATGCTGCTCGGTATCCTGGACGACATCATCCAAGTGTCCGGACCGTTCGCCGGATAATTAAGTTATTTAAGGAAACAGGACGTGTTCAGCCACATGTGAAGCGTCAACCACGACCTGCAACAAATGATGATGCCCAAGTAGATGTTCTAGCTGCTGTCGCGGCTAATCTGCACATCAGTAGCCGACAAATTGGGCGAGAATCGGGAATCTCAAAAACGTCAGTGTTGACAATGCTACTTCAACATCGACTGCATCCGTACCATATTTCTGCGCACCAGGAATTGCATGGCGACGACTTTGAACGTCGGGTACAGTTCTGCCACAGGGCACAAGAAAAATTAGGGGACGATGACAGATTTTTGCACGCGTTCTATTTAGCGACGAAGCGTCATTCACCAACAGCGGTAACGTAAACAGGCATAATATGCACTATTGGACCACGGAAAATCCACGATGGTTTCGAAAAGTGGAACATCAGCGACCTTGGCGGGTTAATGTATGGTGCGGCATTATGGGAGGAAGGATAATTGGCCCATTTTATCGATGGCAATCTAAATGATGCAATGTATGCTGATTTCCCACGTAATGTCCTACCGATGATACTACAAGATGTTTCACTGCATGACAGAATGGCGATGTACCTCCAACATGATGGATGTCTGGCAAATAGCTCGCGTGCGGTTGAAGCGGTATTAAACAGCATATTTCATGACAGGTGGATTGGTCGTCGAAGCATCATACGATGGCCCGCACGTTCACCGGAACTGACGTCCCTGGACTTCTTTCTGTGGGGAAAGTTGAAGGATATTTGCTATTGCGATCCACCGACAATGCCTGACAACATGTGTCAGCGCATTGTCAATGCATGTGCGAACATTACGGAAGGCGAACTACTCGCTGTTGAGAGGAATGTCATTACACGTATTGCCGAATGCATTGAAGTTAACGGACACCATTTTGAGCATTTATAGCATTAATGTGGTATTTACAGGTAATCACGCTGTAACAGCATGCGTTCTCAGAAATGATAAGTTCACAAAGGTACATGTATCACATTGGAACAACCGAAATAAAATGTTCAAACGTACCTACGTTCTGTATTTTAATTTAAAAAACCTACCTGTTACCAACTGTTGGTCTAAAATTGTGAGCCGTATATTTGTGACTATTACAGGCCATCTATCACAAAGCGAAAAAAGTCGTCCAACTAAAACATTCATGTTTCTCTACGTACTATACGAATATGTAATAAAAAATGGGGATTCCTGTTTTAAAAAACGCAGTTGATATCCGTTTGACGTATGGCAGCGCCATCTAGCGGGCCCACCACAGCACCATCTGGTTTCCCCTTCAAGCAAGACAAGTTTCGATCTTCGTAAATTTTTTTTTTCAGTTCGATTAGTACTGACACTATACATTGGTTGTAGTCTCTCTGAATAGGATACATTGGGAATCAACGTCTGAATACAGCATTCTCTTCCCTAAATGAATACCAAGCTTCTTCTGTCATTCTGTTTATTTCATCGAAGTGTCCATTCACTTGTTATTTTCACTGATCTTACGTACATAAAAATTGGTAATCTTTTTATATTTTCATCATTAATCTTCGCTAAACTAATGTGACAAAAGCCATGGGATACCTCCTAATATGGTGCCGGAACTTCTCGTGCCCTGCACAGTGCAGCAACTCGATGTGCCATGGAAATACACAAGTTGCTGGAAGTCCCCTGCAGAAAAATTGAGCCATACTGCCTCTATCGCCTACCATAACGGCGAAGATGTCGCCGGTGCACGAGTTGTGCACGAACTTACATCTCTATTACGTCCCATACACTTTCGATGGGATTCATTTCAGGTGATGTGGGTGGCCAAATCACTCGCTCGAATTGTCCAGAATGTTCTTCAAACCTGTCTCGAACAACAGCGGCCCGGTGACAGAGCGCATTTTCAGCCATGAAAATTCTATCGTTGTTTACTTCAAATGGTCCCCCAGTAACGAAACATAACAATTTCCAGTCAATGATCATCTCAGTTCGTTCCATTTAAATATGGTTCACACCATTGCAGATTCACCAGCTTGCACAGTGCATTGATCACAACTTGGGACCATAGCTTGTTGGGTCTGCGGCACACTCCAACCTTACCTTCACCTCTTACCAACTGAAATCGGGACTGATCTGACCAATCGTCTAGGGTCCAACCGATATGGTCAGTAGTAGGGCATTGTTACCAAATTTATTCAAGTTGTCGGATTCAAGATAGCGGTGGTAGATGTGGCAATGGCGCCATGACATCATGGTGGGAAGTTCAAATTTTGGTTGGAAGGTAGGTATTGGGCTAACTCCACTAACCTCACCCCCTTTCCTCCAACCTCCACTCCACTCCCCTCCCCTCCCCTCCCCACCCCTTCCCAAGAAAATGCCGAGAAAATTTTTGTGGAAAAAAGAACACGAGGGCTACTTCCACTAACCTAGGTCATCCAACCACCACCTCTTCCTTCTTGGAATTGGCAGGAAAAGGACTTAGTCTGTGCTGGGCTGCTGGATAGGATGGACCAAAGTCTTTATTTTGCATGCATTGTTTATTTAAACAATTTGAGATGTCATTGGCAATAGCTCCATGCAATGTTTTCACCTTGAGGTCTGGAGTCCAGCTGACCTAGTACACAGTACCACCACCAGAGAGAAATGTTGTCCCCATCATGATGTAACAGAAGGTGGCAGTCTGGGGAAAAATGGTGGGAAAAGGACTCAGTCTGTGTCCAGCTGCTGGACAGATGGAGTGAACTTTATTTATTTTCAGTGGGAGGTTGGAATTGTTTATTTATACACTCCTGGAAATGGAAAAAAGAACACATTGACACCGGTGTGTCAGACCCACCATACTTGCTCCGGACACTGCGAGAGGGCTGTACAAGCAATGATCACACGCACAGCACAGCGGACACGCCAGGAACCGCGGTGTTGGCCGTCGAATGGCGCTAGCTGCGCAGCATTTGTGCACCGCCGCCGTCAGTGTCAGCCAGTTTGCCGTGGCATACGGAGCTCCATCGCAGTCTTTAACACTGGTAGCATGCCGCGACAGCGTGGACGTGAACCGTATGTGCAGTTGACGGACTTTGAGCGAGGGCGTATAGTGGGCATGCGGGAGGCCGGGTGGACGTACCGCCGAATTGCTCAACACGTGGGGCGTGAGGTCTCCACAGCACATCGATGTTGTCGCCAGTGGTCGGCGGAAGGTGCACGTGACCGTCGACCTGGGACCGGACCGCAGCGACGCACGGATGCACGCCAAGACCGTAGGATCCTACGCAGTGCCGTAGGGGACCACACCGCCACTTCCCAGCAAATTAGGGACACTGTTGCTCCTGGGGTATCGGCGAGGACCATTCGCAACCGTCTCCATGAAGCTGGGCTACGGTCCCGCACACCGTTAGGCCGTCTTCCGCTCACGCCCCAACATCGTGCAGCCCGCCTCCAGTGGTGTCGCGACAGGCGTGAATGGAGGGACGAATGGAGACGTGTCGTCTTCAGCGATGAGAGTCGCTTCTGCCTTGGTGCCAATGATGGTCGTATGCGTGTTTGGCGCCGTGCAGGTGAGCGCCACAATCAGGACTGCATACGACCGAGGCACACAGGGCCAACACCCGGCATCATGGTGTGGGGAGCGATCTCCTACACTGGCCGTACACCACTGGTGATCGTCGAGGGGACACTGAATAGTGCACGGTACATCCAAACCGTCATCGAACCCATCCTTCTACCATTCCTAGACTGGCAAGGGAACTTGCTGTTCCAACAGGACAATGCACGTCCGCATGTATCCCGTGCAACCCAACGTGCTCTAGAAGGTGTAAGTCAACTACCCTGGCCAGCAAGATCTCCGGATCTGTCCCCCATTGAGCATGTTTGGGACTGGATGAAGCGTCGTCTCACGCGGTCTGCACGTCCAGCACGAACGCTGGTCCAACTGAGGCGCCAGGTGGAAATGGCATGGCAAGCCGTTCCACAGGACTACATCCAGCATCTCTACGATCGTCTCCATGGGAGAATAGCAGCCTGCATTGCTGCGAAAGGTGGATATACACTGTACTAGTGCCGACATTGTGCATGCTCTGTTGCCTGTGTCTATGTGCCTGTGGTTCTGTCAGTGTGATCATGTGATGTATCTGACCCCAGGAATGTGTCAATAAAGTTTCCCCTTCCTGGGACAATGAATTCACGGTGTTCTTATTTCAATTTCCAGGAGTGTAGATGGATTTCACATTGTTTATTTATTACTCTAATACAGAAGACTCGCCTGACGTGCTAGGGCTCACAGTAAATAGCCTACAAACCTGCAAACTAAATGTAAATTACCGAAATATTGCAGTACACTGATGTACAGAGACGCAAAAATCTCGTAAATTGTCAAAATAATGCATGGAAAACGCTCTGCAAACACGCTCACTAATTGTAAACTGTCGAAATAATGCACTGCACAGCCTATAGACAAGTTCACACAATAACGTAGTACACTGATGTACAGACACGTTCCCCACCCATAAAATTGGCAAAATAATGAATGTAAAACACTCTGCAAACACGCTCACAACGCTTAAACAGCCGAAATAATGCAGTGCTCAAACAGTCATTGCACGTGTTTACCTAGACGCCATGGCTGACACATAGCTTACCTACATTCAGATCCAGCAAGATGTTTGCGTAGCGACTCACCCTCACAGGTGCAGCTACAAGGTTGTCAGTGTAATACTGAAGTCTCTTGTCTAAGTAAATAACAGCCAAGCCTCCCTCTGGACACGCTATAGAAAACTTTTGCAATGCTTTCAGAAACTGTCTGCGAAGATATCTCAGAGTAACACAGGATGCATTCTTCCTAGCGAACCTATCAGGACAGCTCATTCATCACGTGTCACTCTTCCTGGTAATCGTAACATCCCGCTTTCAACATACGTCTTAGAAAAGTTAAACATTAGCTCTTGTTGTCACCACTAAGAGCATTCATCATGTCTCTGCATGCTTGCGAAAGCACTGTTGATCGTAAAAGTATTATTGTTGTTTGGAAAGAGAACAGTGTCTAAGCACAGATGGGTAAATCAAAGCAATTATGCAAACAGAATTTGAAGCACTGCACTACAGAAGAGAAAAAAAGTTGCTGGAATTTTCGGTGTCCTTCAGCTGCTGGTCTGGAGATGTCCTAATGCCACAATGGCGGATGAGGGATAGCATCACGCCATAGATGGATGGTCTGCTTCAACTTGTCTTTGAACCCTTGAACAAAGAAGACATCACATTACTCTCAGAACTTTCCATAGATACCTTGCCCCCATCTTGTTAGAATCAGTCTGTAGAGGCTCCTGTGTGCCAGCACAAAGGATGTCTTGTGAATGAATGGAGCATTCTGATTGGTTCTTACTGAATTTACCCACCAAGCTGCTGCTGCTGGTGTCAGAGCTCTGTACACATTTTTTTTCTGAAAACGGGACTTTCAGCAGCATAAGTATTTAGGATGGATCGCCATATTGCACAGACAGTTAAACCCTGCAAATGCGGCCTACAGATCGTCGAATAAGGTAAGACACTTCCTCAATTACACTGCTCTGCCACTGTCTAGGAAAGATTGAATATTTCAGCGTGAAGTCGATCTCCAAACCGGCTATGTCACCACACACCATATCGATGTAGTAAACACAAAATTCGTATCCTGCGCCATACAGAATCGTCAATTCTGCATCCTGCATATAGCTATCGACCAGCAGACACTCGTACATATACCATGAAGACACATATTATAAGCACATTCACTGTATGTACTCCTCCCAGCACTAGATATTTCCCACGAGGTCGGGCGGTTATTCACCACAGGTGACGGTCACAAGTGTTCTGTCCCAGCACATGCAATGGTCCGACGTGTGACCAGAGCACCCTCAACGGACCAAGGACACTCTACAAACTTTTGTACAAAGGCTAGGTCAGTTCCCTTCGGCACAAATGCGTTACTATTTCTGACCCCAACCTGCTAGCTTGCTTGCTCTCTTCACCCATCTCCAGACTCCGGGATTATAAAAACATATTCATTTTCACATGGTTTACCAAACTATCATACCATTTACACTACACTTCTCGATACCAAGCACGTAGTAATATCGCTTGCACTGCAGTATCGCTTGCACAATATAATTCTGAAGATAAGGACCGGAAATTATTTGTCTAGAAAACCGTAACTTTAGCGAAAAGCTGCGAGGTGGAATGTGCTGCAAACTGTTCAATAATTAGATACTTATCTTGTCTGGGAAGACTTTTACGTGAAAACTCGAAAAAAATAAAGGAAACTGATAATTCCAATAGCGAATACCGATGTCGGTGATGCAGTAGGTTCCAAATCATCCTTGTAATTCACAAAGTCAACTAAGGTATTTCTCATGTCTTGAAAAGCAACAAACGTGTCTTCTACCTGTCTTTCACCTGCTAGTTACACACAACACACACCACAGTCGATGTTCTCTCAACCAAATAAAGGCGGGAAATGTTCCGAAGCAGTCATCCAGACAATTTATGTGGGAAGGAATAATGGTCCAGCGCGAACACACTTCCATATTGTATCTTCTCAAATTTGCGTGGAGAACACAAGCGATCACGAAGGCAGTCCAGCACATATTGAGTATTAGTTCGCTATTTAGCCGTCTAGAGGATGACACATTTAAGTCAGCTGTACTCCTGCAGCCCAACCGGCCTTTCTATTCAGATGGCTCCTGCCGTTAGCCAGAAACGTGAATCATTCCCGCCACTGACCACCGCCACCGCGAGCCACGCACCCCACCCCCCGACAGAATTGTCCTAGGAAACAGGCCACATGCATATTTCATCGTTGTACTTGCAGTTCAATATTAGGATTTCATTCTCAACCGGAGAACCCCTCCTGATGGCTGTGGCTCTGGAAATAGAAATATCTGTATCATTCTTATGACTTGACATAATTTTCCAAGTGAAAAAAGTCTTTCATTCTCTTAGCGGCTATCGCAGTTCTCCACGTTAAATCCATACCCTCCCTTATGACAGGACATGTCCATTTTCTTTGCACATGTTGGTATACACACCCTTACTTTATATGCCTGACGCTCAAGGCGACGCTATCACGCATCCCCTACTACTAAGTATAATAATTCACCAATAACTGAATCCTGGCGATATGAAACAATACTGACCGAAATTCAGCGATGGTTGGACATGTCTCGTAAGTTTTTCTTGTGAGTGATACCACTGTCTTAGAAAGAGAGGTGTAATCGTCATATAAGCAGACTGATATTAAAAACATAATTGCAATGATTATGTTACTCTCAGAATTGGTCTTGGTCCTACAGGTTCTCACAAGTATTGCTAACGATATCCAAAGTAAAACTGTACAAGCCTTATAAATCGAGGTATAGCATTAACTCCAGATGAAGTGGTTTTTCGAGACAGACACTGAATATAGACGATGATCGCCGGAGTAAACATTAACAGACCAACAGCGCGATTACACGTCGCCAACAGTGTAACTTCGTAATAGAATCACCGAATTTAGAAGTCTGCAGCTCGTGGTCTAGGGGCTAGCACTGCTGCCTCTCACGGAGTCCCAGGTTCGATTTCTGGTTGGGTTGAGGATTTTCTCCTCCCAGGGACCGGGTGTTTGTATTGTCTTCATCATTTCATCATCATCATTATCATCATCTGTGAGAATGACTAAGTTGGGTTGTGAAAAGTAAATGGACTGTGTAAAAATTGGGACTTTGTATGAGCGCTGATGACCTTGTGGTTGAGGGCCCCACAAACCAAACATCGTCATCAACCGAATTTAGAATGTGATTCGGCTGAGGAATGTGGTATGAAGTGGGTATTTGCCACTTCCTCATGCCATCACTGGGCATTTCTCCAGTATCTGTAACGCATTCTGTCTCGATGCCAAGACAGGGGTTCTGCAACATCTCCACTGGGTTATAAGCGATGGTGAATTGAGAATGATCATATACAATAGATGGTGTGCTGATTGAGGTCATAAGAAATGTACACAGTTTTTTTAGATCTCTAGTGTTACGTTTTCTGGTAGAAATGCTGTCTGCTATTTGGAATTAAGTCTTTCCATTCAACCACATACCTGCATTGGACCCTATGGAGAAATCTTTTAATGATTACAGTCACTAGTGAATTATATTTGTGGCACTCTCATATCTCGAAACGAGTCACCTTTTTCGAACCTGTCTGTTACAGCAAAATTGCAAGGTGGTTTTAGACAGTCCCTTGGCATCTTGTAGCTTCTCCTCACACTCTGACCTGCCATCCCTGCAGGTTTGAACATGTGATCGTTCTAATTTAAGTCGGAACTGAGCAGAAGTCGCAGAGAGCTATATCTTCCACATTCTGAAACACGTGTAGAAAGATAGTGACTTGAGTTAATTCGATAGGACCATGTTTTGTCCATTCGGTGGAAATGGGGACACGTGCTTGTAGCACCACCAACCATGTACGATGTGTAAGGTTGTAACCTCCCCACAAAAAAATTAAAATAAATAAATATTATTTGGGTAATGATTCTAATTTTAGTGTAACCTCAGAACAAAATTGATTCCCATTTATAACCTCCCTACAGAAATTCATTCACATTTAACCTCCACACAAAATTTGTTTCCCATTTAATGTACCCACAAAAATTCTTTTCTCATTTAATGTAAGCTCGAAACAGAAAAATTCCTAAACCTCGTAATAAAAAAATAAAAAATTCAGTAACCCGGTAAATTTTGGACGACAGCAGTGCTGCGTCATGATCCTGTAAGATCATTATGAATAAAAAGCAAAAATTCTTACCTCAATAAAGTCGCCAACTATCTGCTCTTACAATAGCTTTTTCCGGCACAGCTCTGTGCAATGCTGGCCTATAGATTTGTCATTTATGAAAGGAAGCAACTGATTTTTCTTTTGCAACAATCGGAATGATCATGGATTGGAGAAATTAGTAAATTCTTTAAATTGAAATGAATGCTTGTTAGAAATTACTTTATATGACAAAGATTATTATTAGGACATTTTTAAAACATTTACATGGGAGTTCACATAACATTACTAGATATGCGCGAGGCTGCTTTTACTTTATACTATAACGCTCAGGCTCCGCCATCGCTGTACTCCGACCGGCCAAGCCAACACGATACACCAGACTGCTCGCTAGCAACTACTTACTGCTACACAGTTCCTACTGCACACAACACTGCTCTTTGGTCTCAGATTCTCTTATAGCTTACATATCGCCGGCAGCGCATAAGCAATCCATCTGCTCGAGTGCGCTAGCAACAAATTCCTTAATCATGGACCTCTTACAAGGTAGCACCAAATGAAGCCTGCTCCTGCAACACGATATGGTATAAAACCAAGTAGGAACAGTTATAGTGGTGTTTCTTATCGGTAAAATTAGGAAGACTCAACATCATACGGGTACTGCAGTTCAAGGCAGATCCGTGTCCCTCAAGACCCATTTCTGTGCATCATTCAAACATTCTATCATCTTTATTCTGTACCATCCAACAGAGATAAATTACGAAATATAAAAGATTCGCTAATTTCATCCAATAGAGAAGGCTTTTAAGGCATCTCTCTCTTCCACTACATCGAAAACAAATACTGTATGTGTGCCGCAATTGAGCATCTGCAGCGATCCTATAAATATACAGGTATTGATCCAAAGCATAGGCCAGTGTTAAGTGTCAACGCCCATACTGTAGGAGGACCATATGCCACTCTGTCAGTTGTAAGAGAGGGTCACTGTGGCGTACACACACTCACACACCGAATGATTTGAAATAAAAGGCAGTCACAACATAAGGAAACTGGAAGAGTTTCACGGCCTTGTGGAGTGCTTCCAAACTGCTGTCCAAAGATGATTGATGGCCTCTATATCTAAACTCATGTGTCACAGTGACTGGATAGCTGATGGCTCTGTATTCTATTTCGATTGATTCCTCATATTGCTGTCATGAACGCGATCACCGTTTCGGTGCTAGCCATCCCTTCCAGCAAGACTCTTTCTCCATCTCAAACAAGCAATCTGAGTCAATCATTATGTGGTAATCAACAACATACCAGTGAATAATGGATGGAATGGAAAAGACACCATCAATGTGTTCTAATAATAAGCATCACAGTTGATAGTGTGAACAATTTCAGCAATTTTTCCACAATCTCAACACCAACCAATGATGCGGAAACACGCTTCCCGGATTCTGTATCATCGCTAAACTGCCCCTCCTCTACTTCATGAGTACCATTGTGCATGTAGATACATGACTGTGCAGTATGTCCATTCATTGTTAATTCTTGAACATATCCATCAAAGTATACCAGACAGTGATCTGCATATTTCTAGCACTTCAAGCATAGTGCTTAATTTACGATGCTTCTCTATGTGCATGGAAATCACAGGGCATTCACACATTCTTAGGATAAAGTTAAAGATTGAAAGATCTCCTCGCACTGTCTTTGACCAACCCGCCCTGTGGCACTGTCGCCGATTTCATCTGCAACTGACCAGAAGTAGACCGCAACATTCCTCGTCCCATGAGCGAATGGAGTGTGGCAAGTCCGTAATTACTGTTCTGCACCCATCCAAGTGCACAAGATTTCTCCTGATAAGCACATATCGAGGAGGTTAGTACCCCTTATCGGTGTATAATAGCAGATATGAAAGTGTTGTGATGTAATAGCATACAGTTAAGAAGAACAAGAAACAGGTGGTTTTTGTGCATAATGGACCTTCATACAGACGGAGTTCGAAGCATTTTACGTAAATCAACTACTCTATCAATTCTATTGTTCTGTTGTCTGGGATCAGTACCAAGAAAGTATTGGTAAGAGAGAACATAATAATATGCTACACAGTTCTGCACTCAAGTGGGATGCTTGCTTTTAATATTCCATTGTAAGTTATGTATTCCTGACGCATGACATAAATCCTGCTTGCAGGTTTCTCTATGATAAACTATGGTGACAAATTGAAAAATGAAAAAAAATTACTTCTTTAAAACATAGATTCTGTGTGATACATGCACAATATAGCTTTCCAGAGGTGTACAACGTCCTCTGTTCACATTCAATTACAGTTCAGAAATTAGAATATGCTCGCATCAATCCTGCAAAATGGTCGTTAGTGTTGGAGTATACCTCTTACAAGCAAACAGATAAACCCACAGCACCATCTTGGATAACATCATGGGAGGGACAGCATTGCTCTCTGGTGGTGGTACTGTGTTGTAGCTCAGTTGGACTCCAGACCTAATGGTGAAAACATTGGATGGAGCTACTGCCTATGACAACTCAAATTAAATAAACAATGCATGCAAAATAAAGACTTATGTCCATCCTATTCAGCAGCCCGCCAATTTGAAGGAAGAGGTAGTGGTTGGATGAGTTAGGTTAGTGGAAGTAGCCCAAGTAACCCTTTTTCCCCCTCTTTTTTCCCACCAAAATTTTACCGCCATTTCCTTGGGGTGGGGAGGGGAGGGATGGGGTAGGGGAGGAAGTTAGGTTAGTCGAGGTAGTCCAATGGACATATTTTTTTGCCAAAATTTGAACTTCCCGCCATGAAATAATTGTGACATTGCCACTTCTATCACCGCCATCTTGGATCCGACATCTTGAACAAATTTGGCAACAGTGCTACTTGGTGTGGTGCCGGCCTTGCACTACTACTATTGTATTCAGTCCAGGATAGGCCCTTCAGGTGATGTGCTGTTAGCAAATTCACTCATGTCAGTCAGTTGCTGTCATAGCCAATTAACGCCAGATTTCACAGCACTGTCCCAATGGATACATACGTCGTATGTGCCGCATTGATTTCTGCGGTTACTTCATATAGTATTGTTTGTCTGTTAGCACTGACAACTCTATGCAAACACAGCCCCTCTCAGTCGTTAAGTAAGGACCGTCGGCCACTGCGTTGTCTGTTGCGAGATGTAATGCCTGTATTTTGATATTGTCGGCACCCTGTTGACGCTGTGGATATCGGAATATTGAATTTGTCGGCACCCTGTTGACGCTGTGGATATCGGAATATTGGATTTTGCAACGGTTTACTTAATGGAATGCCACATGCATCTAGCATCAGCTACAATTCCGCGTTTAAAGTATGTTAATTCCCGTTGTGTGGCCACAATCAGCCGGCCGGTGTGGCCGAGCGGTTCTAGGCGCTTCAGTCTGGAACCGCGCGACCCCTACGGTCGCAGGTTCGAATTCTGCCTCAGGCATGGATGTGTATGATCTTCTTAGGTTAGTTAGGTTTAAGTAGTTCTGAGTTCTAGGGGACTGATGACCTCAGATGTTAAGTCCCATAGTGCTCAGAGCCATTTGGCCATAATCGCTTCGGAAACCTTTTCACATGCATCACCTGAGTACAAATGATAGCTCCACCGATGCACTTTTCTTTTATACTTTGTGTATCCGATACTACCGTCATCTGTATCGCGCATATAGCCACCTCATAACTGTTGTCACCTCATTGTATTTGATCCCAACGTAATTAATCTTCAGACCAACTGTAATACTTTCTCCGTTCAGTTCCTCACCCTCTGCTGAAGTCCTTCTAAATCCGAAGCAAACAGAGAAAAGCGATCTGCAAATCATTCAGATAGTTTCCTTCTTAACGCCAGTTTAATGGTTTTCAGACCTTGCCCAAGTTTAAAGAAAATAATTCTGGGGAAATGGAATCTCCCTGCGTAACTCCTTTCTCAGTTCTCTGTCTTTCTCTTCCTTGATACATCCACACGAGAGCTGTATCCTTGCTGTATACGTTCTGAGCAAACTGATGTACGTAGATTCTGTTCTGTAACACAGACAAGCGCTCTCCCACAGCCTATAAACCCCATGCAAAGGGGTAAGCAGTCCTTTTACCACTACAATGCCAAATAGTAGTTTTTTTTCCTTATCCGAGTAGCAGTTGCAACTTACGTCTTCAATTATTTGCTGAGTGTACTCAAGTGTCTGTCCTCTACAGTTTTTAAGCCTCTACAACTTTCTCCAGTACCATGAAAGCCGTTCCCTGATTGCTTAACAGATGTACTATCGTCCTGTCCCTTCTTCTTGTCAGCGTTTTCCATATGTTTGTTTCTTCACCGATTCTGCGAAGAAGCTCTCCGTTCCTTACCTTTTCAGTCTACCTAATTTTCAACATTCATCTGTAGCACCACATCTCTGATGCTTTGATTGTCTTTCGTTCTGGTTTTTCCGCAGACCATGTTCTACTAACACCATGCTCTGCTCCCAATGCAAATTCTCAGAATTTTGTTATTCGAACTAAGACCTATATTTGATAGCAGTAGCTTTCTTTTGGCTAGGAATGCCCTTTTTGGCAGTGCTAGTCTCCTTTTTACGTAATCTTTGCCCCGACCATCAAGGGTTATTTTGCTGTCCAAGGTAGCAGAATTCCTTAACTTCGTCTAGTTCATGATCCCCAATTCTGATGTTACGCTTCTAACTGTTCTCATTTTCTGCTACTTCTCATTACTTTAGTCTTTCTTCGATTTACTCTTAATCTGTATTCTGAATTCATTAGACTGCCCATTCCATTCAATAGCCCCTATAGTTCTTCCTATAATTCTTCTTCACTTTTATTGTGGATAGCAATGTCATCGGTGAATCTTATCATTGATATTCCTTCACCCTGACTTTTCATCCCACTCCTGATCTTTTGTTTTATTTATTGCATTGCTTCTTCGATGTGTAGATTGAAGGGGAGAAAAGCCACATCACTGTCTTATACCCTTTTTAATCGGAGCACTTCGTTCTTCGTCTTCCAGTGTTATTGTACTCTTTTGGTTCTTGTACATACTGTATATTTCTCATCATTTTTTCAAGCTTACCCCTATTTTTCCGAGAATTTCGAACATCTTCCTCCATTTTACAGTGTCAAACGCATTTTACAGACAGACAAATCCTATGGACATTACTTTTTTCTTTTTTTTCACTCTTGCATCCACTATCAGCTACAATGTCAGAACTACTATAACCGGTTCTAACGCTAACATGTTCTTTTCCCTGTTAAAGCCAAAAGTCTTTTCTAGATTATTAATGAGAACAGCTGTAAAAATCCTATATATCACTGAAAAAAGACAATGTTATTTACGTATACCTTTATTGTCAGTTACTACAGTTCACCAAATACCAGTGGTGTGTTTCAAATATTTTTGCGTTTACCATATCTCTTCCCAATCTTATAATCTATGTTGTTATCTTGTCAATTTCACGGGTTTTTCCTTTCACCATGCACCGAATTTCTTTCCTCACTCCATCATTTAGTGTTTTTGGAGTGCACTCACTGTTACAATCTTTCACCTGAGGATCCATTTCGTTAGTTGCGCTGTATAGATTTTTGAGGAATTCTTCAGACACCTTCGTTGTTGGTCTAGGTTCGCCGTAACAGAGACATGTAACATCCCACCTGAAGTGATGCGGTACCTACCAGCGTAAGTGCCTCTTTCCTTTTCTTCATACTTCGTTCTTCCTGAATGTCTCCATTATAATTTTCTCATTATACATTATGACATCTTGTCGTAAATGTTTCTAACAGTTTTATTTAGTTCAGTTGATTCTATCCGTCATCTGTTATTATTTACTTTTGATTTTTTTCATTTCTTCATTTGGTATCTTGTGTTCTTGTGTGCTTCATCGTTCCTGCAGCACCTCTAGCTGATCCCACTATAATGCATGTTAAAGCATCATTTCTCATATTAAACTCCACACTTTCTTCATTACATAGAGCCTTAAGTCAACAAAATTGGATTTGTGTTTAATGATTTCAGTTCTTTCCAGCTTAACGCAAATGTGATTTTGCATCTTAGCAACCTATGGTTTCATATCTATATTGGGGAGTGGTGGTGGTGGTGGGGGGGGGGGGGGGAGCTTAGAATTAAACTAGTCCTAGCCCATCAAACCCAGTTTTGAGAAAAAGGATTGAAAAGGTAAAGCATTCAAATTAATTAACTTTAACTGGAGTAGAGAGTGTGTCCTCGAGCTGCTTCTACTTTCTCAAGTGAAACAACAATTTCCTATCGTCTAATCTGATCGCTATATGCAGAGGACAACTAGCGACACAGAAAAGCAAAACCTGATAGTACATCAGGTTGTCTTTATCGTACATGACTAGGAAAGTTGTACGACAAGTTAAGGATCTTGGAATGGTAGTCAAGTCCGCTTTTAACAAATTTTTTGTGTACTCCAAAGAAGAACACAATGAGTAAAAAGCTATTTGACTTCAACGGAATTTCATTTTTCTTCTCATAAATGAAACAAGGGTTGATAAAGCTTAATATACCTTTAACAGAATCTCTTTTCTTTTTAACACGGAATGAAAGTTAATCACAAGCAATCTACCTCTAGTAGAGCCTCATGTAATCATAAAGGAACCAAATGTTAAAGGAAAATTATCAGCGAAACAAAATCAATTGAAAATCGAATTAGGTTAACAAAAAAGGGTGAAACGCTGTGGGAGGAATCCTATGGAAAGAATTTTTCTTTTTTTTTGCGTAGTCTGTATGGAGACTATAGTACCTAGTTATCGTTGTCTCTGATGTAAGAATAAAGAACTCAAATTCAAACTGTAGTTAAGTCAGCGATTAAGGGTGTGCATCCAAAACATATGAGAAGCGAACTGCTCAGAGTATGGATCGTGCTACCGCAGACTGCGAAAACTTGCTCCAAGAAAGCAGAGTGTCAAAAAACAACCACAGACGGTCATCATTCCTCCCACCTCCCAATCTTTCAAAAGTCTCAGGTAGACAGACTGACTCTAGGATGAGCCGAGGGAATACACAAAATTTTCGAAAAATCTTGGAAAGCACAGCAAACTTCCGCATCTCTGGGTGCATATTATACCTTCACAAAGTTGGTAGTGGACTGAAATAGAGTTATCTCGACTGGTACGTCTGACAGCACCTGGCACTAGGTGGGGCGATGCAATCTCATTGGGTGAACCAAATTTTTAGAGCGTAAAAAGAGACGCTGCTCTGATGCTAGCCTACTGTTGCCGTGGCGGTGGGCTTCAAGAAGCGAGCACGGAGGAGCAAGCCTGTCACATTCAGTTTATCTCCGAGGGGGTGGCGAGGCGGCCACGGAGTCCGCCACCCAGCCTGGCGCCTTTCGCCGACCCACGGTGGTGGTGGCATCGTCCATCCAGGCTTACGCCAAGGTTAGCCCACCCGCTAGGAGGCATGGTTTACACAGTGAGATTAATTGACAGGCTCACTGCCACCACAAAAGGACACCTCAGCCCTACCTGAAAACGCTAGCAGCATGTGAAGCTTCCTCTTCCAAGACACAGTCCAAGAGACCACCATTGTAATGGCCAAATGTTTTTGTTGTTGTGGTCTTCAGTCCTGACACTAGTTTGATGCAGCTCTCCATGTAATGGCCAAATACTGACCATGAAATGAACTGATAATACATAGCGACGTGTGAAAATGTCCCAAGCCATAAGACTTAAATCTTTTTCAAGGTTCAGGTAGTCTCGGTAAGAGTTTCATTAAACTGTAATATTACAGTTATAACTTTGAAGGACAAAATTTAGTTGTGTTTAGGATTTGCCTCATTTTTCCTCCAAAAGTTCAAGGAAAATATATTTATTGTAAATTTTGGTTTTGTATCACAAAAAATACAAAGCCATTTCCTATTATATTAACACACCGACCTTCGTATCCTTAGCTTTCGTAGAAGTGGGCCTTAGCAAGCCTATAACGTTATTATATTTGTTGCAGTTAATTACGGAAGTATTTCTTAATCTTCTAGATACGAAGATTACATTTTTGCAGGTGCTTATTGAAATATTTCTTAATCTTATAGATATGAAGAACATCATATTCATTCTGCAAAGTTAAATTAATTTTGGAAATGATCCATGGATCACGAAGCTAACTATCGATAGAGCGTTTGTTCAAATCTACTGGACTTGTGAAAAGCCACTTGGTGCAATGATGGCACGAATGGCTGAAGAAATTTGGTAGTTTTCCTTCTGCACTGTTTCCTGAAAATTTATTTGAATTTAATCATTAAGATCGAGCCTTTTGTCAGAATTTCAGCTACCCTGTACTCTTCTAATCAACAGGTTGTCCTATTTTCTGTCAGATACGGAGCTTTGTCGGGCCTTGGTGCTTAGTGTTTGAGTACATTTGACATTTCTGCACATTTCAAAAACCTGTGATTTTAAACGTATTTCTCTTTATTGATTTTATGACTTTGATGAAGTCCTCTGACACGTACATGTACTGTTCATTTTTACTAGCCTTTTTCATTTTACAGAAGTCAGCTCTGTTAGGCAACAGCGAATTCTCAGACTCTGCGAACTAAAATGCCACAGTTTCTATTTTCAAGTCAGGTGCTTGATCTACTTTTAATAGACTTAGGGTCATTTTAATGGTTCGATTTTGCCCAGTATGCGACTCTAAAATGAGAACTAAAAGATTTTTTTGCCAATTCCCTCCAAAACGTTTGCTGATACAAGATACTGTTGACATTTTTATGCCATGTTCACTGCCCACCTATCTGCAACAGACTGCTGATATATAGGTGTAGCAGGAAAACGGGCGGATTTGATGTAGTGAAATAGGCCGAGGGCTACATTGTAGAACATTTTCAATCACAAAAAGAAACCCTGTGGTTTTTATTCACTTCAGCTTTCTACCAGATCTTCGAAGTTTCACTTCGAACTTACGCACATCCTCGACGAGTAGTCAGGAAGATGATGAAATCTGCGATTCAGTCACATCACATCGGCTCAGCCCAGCAACAATCAGCAGAGACTTCTGTTCGGCGCACAGCTACTCGTCGGCAGCCACCTCAATGATAGTCACGATAAGACCGCTTTTGCAATGCCCACTCCTATCTTCGAAAATCGCTGTATAATGGGGGAACAGGAGTTCATTCCTTGTTCCTACTTTTGATCTTCCTAACTCGATCTACAAAAGCCAACGGCCTTGCCACAGTGGTAACACCGGTTCCTTTCAGATAACTGAAGTTAAGCACCGTCGGGCTTGGCTTGCACGTCGATGGATCACCGTCCGATTCTATCAACTGCTGTAGGCAAGCGGGATGCAGTCAGCGCCTGTGAGGCCAGTTGAGGAGATACCTGATTGAGAAGTAGTGACACCGGTCACGAAAACTGTCAACGGCCCGGAAAGTAGTGTGCTGACCACATGCCCTCCGTATCCTCGTCCGATGACGCCTAAGGGCTGCGGATAACACAGTGGCCGGTCGGTAACGTTCGGCCATTCGAGGCCTATTCGGACAGCGTTTGCTTTGTTTGTTAACCTGATCTGCAAACTTCACATATTGGTATGTAAGTTCTTCTCCAACATAATTCGTGTTTGAAAGGAGATCTTTTCCATACCTTCAAAAATGGTTCAAATGGCTCTGAGCACTATGGGACTTAACATCTATGGTCATCAGTCCCCTAGAACTTAGAACTACTTAAACCTAACTAACCTAAGGACATCACACAACACCCAGCCATCACGAGGCAGAGAAAATCCCTGACCCCGCCGGGAATCGAACCCGGGAACCCGGGCGTGGGAAGCGAGAACGCTACCGCACGACCACGAGATGCGGGCTTTTCCATACCTACTCACGTTTTGTTTCGTTATCGAAATACTTCACTGGAGTACATCTGCCTGCACTGATTCTCCCTCTATTCATTTTTCTGTAATTATATAGTTCTGCAAGCGCACTTGAAAATGTAATTTGTGATCTTTATGTGTCTGGGGACCACCTGAATCGTAATTTCCCAGCATCATGCTGATGGCGACCCTAATAAGCATTCATTTTCTTATCATTTCAAACATCCCCTTAGAAAAATTTATAAGTGACTGTGCTGGAAAACCTGTACGTTATTTGATTTTCATACAGCTGAGCAAAACTGAACTTACTCAGACATTTCTCTCCTTACTTATTCTGATCAACAGTAAACTGACACACAATATTTTTAGCGCAACGCAATCTGACTTTCAATAATCCCTACAAAAGAATGGCCCTTACTAACAATAACCTATACCTTTCATGAATCACTTACCTCACAAAAATCTTCGTTACTCGAACTACTGGAATATAGCGAGCACCAATACTGCCAGCTAAATAAAAGATTCTAACTACTGAAGGTACTAACTACTGATAGGCATATTGTTAGCAAATGAAAGATTTTGATACAGAGCAAACAATGTATTTAACTTAATAGTGTTCAAAAATCATAATGTATATGTATAATCTGTGACATCCAGTTTGGCAAATTCCCTTTTTCTGACGGACACACGTCCAGCTCGTCCGATCATATTAACATCTTAAAACTCTAGTGGCTTCTCTCTCCCCACATCCACCACTGCTGGCGGCTCACCTCCAACTGCAGAACGCTACGCGCTGTTCACAGCCAGCTGCCTAACACTACAATGGCAAATATTCCAACAATGCCAAACAGCCACAGATTGTACACAGCACAGTGAGTGATTTTCATACAGAGCGCTACGTGCCGTTACCAACATAAAAACCTAAACAGCCTAATTACACATAGTCCTGTTTTAATTATGTAAATTCATTCTCAGATTGTGTTATAACTTCGATGTTTATATGTTTAGAGTAATTTTACACATTGTTCGAATAAATATTATTTTACCAGTGAAACTCTGTCATTCAACAACCATTAAAGTAAATTATCGAGTTGAAATACCCAGATCCTCCAATCATAAGCAATAAGTTAGGCTCCATGACGATTCTAGGAACCTACTTAATAACGATGATGAGCAAGAGGGCGGGTCCGCAGCACGCTAGCTTCTGGCACTCTGACAAGCCAACCGGATCGCACACCTAATATTTGTAGGATCTGCGTTTACACTTGTGATCTTAAACGATGTTCAACTTTTTATTGCAAACAGAAAGCGTTTTGGATGTGAAAGTCATTTTAATTCTTAGAACAGGAAATGATAGGGACAACCCGGTGGAGGTTTTAATTCTTAGCTTGCCATTTATTCAAAACTGGGAAGCCACTTCAGCGAACTCTAAGCAGCAAAGAAATCACTAATCTAGGAAACACCGCTTTTTCAGACCTATGTTTCTATATTAGTCAGTAGACGCTTCAGCACTGGCCGCCATATCTGGAGACAGCAGACAGCGGTGTAGGGGCGCTCCTGAGGAGCCCTGTCTGAGCCTTTGGCTTCTACCTGCGGCCGCCGCCGCCGCTTCGCCTCACCTCTGCTCGTGTGGAATTCCAGGCTGGATGCGGGGCTCTTAAAGTAACAGATAATACCACCCCCTTGTCCAGGAGGGTAGGAGACAACTTTATATCGGAATAGCCGGCAGACACGGGATTCCTTTTAGCTCGCAGCTATCTGCAGTCTATATCGCAACACGTGAATTCTTTAATTAAAGGCCTCTCGAACAAGGTATTCGAGAAGCGCGGCCGTTTCTCCTGACGACAGGGTAGGTAAACCTTTTTGTGTGAGCGAAACTCTTAGCACCTTCTTTACACCTGAGGTCACGAAAAGTCTTGTGAGAGAACGCTGTTGCTTCAAGCGACATCGTTGCAGGAATTCAAGAGGATATCATTTTAATAACTAATGACTGTAATAACTAATCGCAAATCCAATTTAAATTTCATTTATATACTCCAGTGAGTCATATTCACAACCTCCACAGAAACACGATCCTATACTTACCTCTTTCGTATCAGTTACATCAATGAATTTAAGGCAGAAATAGTTTGTCACATTCATTTGCTCAAACTTCTTTGGCAGTATTTAGTTAAGTAAAATAGTTATGTGAAGCGACAAAAGTCACTCACCTGCACCAACCTTCTGAAGGCTGCTTTGACATGACATAACATGTGGCGACAGTAACGTGTGATCTCTTTATGTGCCATGTGAAAAATAATTTGGACTGATTACACTCACATCTCCACACGGCACGGATCCAGAAAATATGTTTCCCACACTACAAACTGTACCACGGCCCAGTCTAGGTAAGGGAGAGAGGTAGAAGAACAAGGCTGAAGATCCGGTGAACATCGAGATCTTTATCGACAGAACACAAGCTCGGCCTACACAGCAAATGAGTTTATGTTTCAGATCAAAGTTATGTTGTGCTGACTATAATGGCATTCCACAAAATAAAAAATAAAAAATAGTGGTGAGTGTGTGAGATAAGCGGTCCCACAAAACATCAACAAAAGTCATGAAATGGGCAGAAAGAGACATAAAATGTCAATGAGCAATGTTAAGGAAAAAGAAAATACTTTAGAGCTCCATTTGAAAAAATGATGGTACTTCGTAGGCAGAAATATGGGAACAAAATCTTACAACTGAAGCTGCTGTAAGCTTAGACAAAAAGAGTGTTAAAAAAGAATGATTACAGACACAACACAAATCGTTTATAAAAAATGGCACTTTACACAAAGAAAGAATCAGAGACTTCTAACCAGTATTTGGTACACATAAAATGATTCATCAAAAACGGTTCTTAAATGTTTTTCGTGCTGGATTACTAGTATTCAGCCACTTCAGAATCAGTCTCTGGGACAATCGCTAATTTTATGCTAGCATCTGACAGATCTCGAGAGACCCAATGATACTGACCAACTGCCGTGTCATCCTCAGCCTATACGCGTTACTACTGCTGCGCTAGTATTAGTCTTAGTCGTAGGAAAGGGGAATTTTATTAAAAATTCAGTAAAGACGCGGTTGGGCAATGAAGTCTGGGGCCGCTGGCAGTGTGTGGTAGTTGCCGGCAGCCAGTAGGCCAGGCAGAGTAAACATGGCGCGGAGCTGCAGCGGCGTATTGCACGTACGATTTGTTTGGAGCGGAGCGACAGCGAGGCAGGGAACTGCAGCGTTGCTTTATGTCATTGCCATGTATGAGGCGAGGCAGTAGGCCAGAGCTGGGAGTGGCGATGTGCAAGTAGCTGACGTATGGGAATTTACCCCTGCCATAGTTTCTGTCTCTCTCTGACACTGCCTCAGAAACGAGGGGAAAAGCAGTATAAATAGTCAGGCACTTTAAGCTTGAGGGGTGTGCCAGGTCAGTCGAGAGTTGGGTCAGACCTGTGCTGGTCTATGCTTAGAGGGGCCAGTCTGGCAGAGGATGTTGTAAATATTTTTTGTAAACCTGTACTTTGTTTCTATGTACTTGTTCGGGCTGTATTCCACCTCCGGAGACACAACACTAGAGTGGGACGGAACTGCAGCCAGTGACTTGGAGACTGCACGGTCTTCCTGAAGCAGGGCAGTGACAGCGGTCTGCAGTGGGTCCAGGAAGAGACATGCTCGCTTCCCACCTGGCGTACCAGGGTCCGGACGAGGCAAATGCTTCGGGAGGCGCAGTAGTGCTGAAACAGCATTAGGGATGGTGGTGGTTGCTACCATCCGGCAAGAACCACTAGCGGCAAGTTGCAGCACGGCGTCTAGGAGGTTGCGGGTTCAATCCGGTCCTGTCCTGGGAGCAGCAGCGGCTGAGGGCCATGGGTGACCAGTACAACCACCTTCGTCTCATGGTCAGACAGAGCAGGCCAAACAGGGCAGAGGGCGATGGGGACCAGAGACTGTAACAGTTTCCGGAATTGCAGGCAGTGGAGCAGTGCCAGTCTGTGCCTCAGCGGGCGGCGACTGGGCAAGCGCGGCTGACTTCCATTATCCGGCAGCCTTGATGACCGCAGCAGCAGTGTCGGCAGTCCAGGAGTGCTGAGACGGTCGGACTCGCGAGCGGGTGGCGCGCCTACATTATGCTTCTGTAACCTAGCTGAATAAAGGAATACTTCCGAATACCGCTGTATCACTCTGCACTGCCCCTTGACGCTATTGAACTCGCTCGGCCTCCTGACGAGAAACGACGCGGTGGGCCCCGGCTTCAGCTCTGCCAATTGGAGTCCTGAATTCAACCATCGACGACCTGCAACACTGCGTAAGGATATTTGGGGGCGGTGGGGAGGGGGGGGCTTCTCAGTCAAGTAGCTCTTCAATTTTTCTCACAAGCGCTGTGTGCACGCCACTTGCCAACATCACTAGGTCACCCAGTCAAGTGCTACCCAAGCCTGACAGTGCTTAACTTCAGTAATCTGACGGGAATCAGTATTACCACTGTGACGATATTGTTGACAAATGAAATAAATCATACAGTTTCTTAAGGGAGACAGTAATTTGATTCTGATGTGGGACTGGAATGTAACAGTAGGAGCAGGACGAGGAGGAAAAGTAGTAGAAGAACAAGGACTGTAGGTGAGGAATGAGAGGGGAGAGCGCCTGATAGAACTTCTCACAGAGCACAATCTATTCACTGTAAACACTTAGTATACGAATCATTAAAGAAAAGTGTACACATGGAGGATATCTGGAGACACTGGAAGATTTCAGATACATTATGGTAAAAATAGTTAAGCAGTGATTTAGAAAATAAATTTTGAAATTCAAAGCATTTTCAGGGTCACTCTGACTAAATTTCACTGCTACAACCTGCAGATCTAAACTAAAGAAATTGAGGAAGAGTAGAAAATTAAGGAGATGACATCTGGAAAAGTTGAAGGAATCAAGTTACCACTTTGGCTGAAGCAGAAAAAGGAATACAACAGAAGACGATGAATAGTTCTGACAGAAGAAATAGTGAAGGTAGCCTATGAACAATTCGGTCAGAAGAGAAGGCCCAGTAGAACTCCTTGGTCAAAACATAAAATACTACATTTTATTAAGAAAGAAACAAACATAAAAATCAAGAAATGAAGCAGCTGAAAAGGAGTGCAGACGTTTAAAACCTGAGGCAGACAGAAAGCAGAAAACGACAAAGCAGGAGTGACCAGAGGAGAAACGCAAAGCTGTAGAAACTTGCATTTCTAGAAAGAAGACGGATGCTGCGTCTGGAAAACTGACGAAAATTTGGAAAAAGAGAAGGAGCTGTATGAATATGAAGAGTTCAAATAGCTTGGTAGTAGTACTAAGAAAAGAAGGGAAATCGGAGAGATGAGAGGAATGCGACGAGTATTCAAAAAGTATCGAATCTTTGATTGGCAGAAATACATTTATTGATTTGGAGGTACAAAATTTTAACTATCTGCAAGGCGTTCTCTTCGGTAATTCACACACTTCTCCCAGGCCTCCCATCATTTTTGGGAACAGTATTGAAACCCGTCATTTGGAAGGGTGATTGCATGCGGTATGATGCCCGTCCCTCGACTGACATCGTGCTTCACTCAAGTGCACTTTCAACTTAGGAAATATTCAAAAGTCAACAAAAAGCCTGACCAACCGAAGGAATGTGGTGTTTGGCCAGGAGAATCTGAATCAGATGTGCGTTATCATGATGTAGCTACCGCCTTCTTGCTACCCATAGATCTTTTCGTTTGCGTCGCACAGTATCACCAAGACGACGAATGACCTCCTGGTGGTATTCCTTTGTGATGGTATGGCGATTTGGCCTTAGGGAAGTTAGATTTTCCACTGTGACGACTGCAGCTTGGTTTCTGGGCAGTACCCATAAATCCACCTCTAATCACCGTGACGACGGTGTGAAGAAAGTTGGGGTAACTCTTTGCATTGTACAGCATGTGCTGTGCTATTTCCACATGGCGTTATTTCTGCTGCAGTATCAGCACTGGCGTTACGAATTTAGACTCTCTCCTCTCGCACAAACTGTGGGGGAACTAGAATTTATCAATCCAACGCTTACCCTTATCTCGTTCGACAGCTCTCGTACTGTCATACAACGATCTGGTGTGAACAAAGTCCACACTTGTTCAGTGACATCGTCATTTCGACTTGTTAAGGGTATGCTAGACGCGGTTTGATGTCTATTGATGTGAGGCCAATTTTAAAGCGGTTATACCGCCCCTTCATCCATCAGTTGCTCATAGCATCGTCCTCGAAAGCCTGTTGAATCTTTCGATTGATTACCACCTGAGTATCTCCAAGCATTTAACAAAACTGGGTGCAATATCTCTGCTCAGTTTTTTCCGTCATTTGACGGTTTACTGGTATCCGACGAGCGCTCGCTACACGTCTTCACTCATAGGATGAACCGCCAGCGACTGAAGCTTTCTCTTGGTTTGAATGTCTCCCTCTACATCTCTACCGAAGAAAATCTCACGTACTTCCTTGGATGAAATGGAAAAAAAGCAGGTACCCTACGACTTACCTTAGAAGATAAACGGAGAAAAGGTAAACATACGTTTATAACGTTTGTAGATTTAGAGACAACTTTTGTGAATGTTGACTAGAATACACTCTCTAAAATTCTTAAGGGGCAAAATATATGGGGCGGAAGGTTATCTACAACTTATACAATAATCAGACTGCAACAAAATAGAGTTGAAGGATATGAGAGCAGTGAGACAGATTTGTGTCGTATACCCCATTTTATTCAAGCCACACAGTGTGTAAGCTGTAAAGGAAACAATGCAGTATTCTGGAAGGAGTTTAAATTTCTCGGAGAAGAAGTAAAAACTTTGAGTTTCTCCGATGATATCATTCTGGTAGAGATGCCAAAAGATTTGGAAGATCAATTGAACGGAGTGGAAAATATTATAAGAACAACCCTAAGAAGTAAATTATTGGTAATGGAATGTTACTGAATGACAGCGGGTGATTCTGAACGATTTACATTACAAAATGAGAGAGTGAAGAGTGTATAGGACTATTGCTATTTTGAGAGAAAATACGTGACGCCGACAGAAGTAAATCTCTATATAAAATCTGTCTATAAAATGCACTCACAGAATAGCAGGAAAGACTCTCCTGAAAAAGAGGACTATGCTAACATCCAATATAAACTGAAGTGGAAGAAAGTTTTTTTCTCAAAGTACTTTTCTGGAGTGTTGCCGTACACGGAAGTGAAAAGTGAACGACGATCAGTACAGTCAAAAGGACAAAATAAGCTTTTCGAACTTATGCTACCGAAGAATACTGAAGATTAGGTAGTACATTGAAGACGTAATTGATAGGAACTGACATGAAACGGAGACAAAAAATAATTACTACACAATAAGACTAAAATAGTCAATTTGGTAACAAAAGAAGTGTTAGGGGACGGGAGGGGATAAGACTAGAGAAGTTAGCCAAAGTTTGACTGCATTAACAGGGTTCATGGCAGTGTACATTACAGTTGCTGTGTAAAGATGAAGACTTGCTCGAGATAGACTTGAATGGAGAGCTATATCATCCAGTCGTTGGACTGAAGATCATAACATAAGAAATGTAACTGCGAATGAACTATAGATAACAGAAGAAATACTTCAATTCCTGCATGGAAGAAGGAAATGTAAAATGGTTTATAAACAACATGGAGTACAGCAATGTCGGTCACTTTTAAATGAAAGCAGTGGGTGATGCAAGGAAGCTACAGCATTAAAAACGTGAAGAAATAGTAAAGAGAATGCTCGTCAGAAAATTAAGTGTACAGGAAACTCAAAATTGCTTATGATGTATATATGCAGCATGAAGCTATGAATGAAAATTTGTACCAAGTCCGAGATTTGAACCCGAGTTTCCTGCTCACTAGGAAAATAGACTAACTAATACGCCACCTTGGCAGAATAGATATGGATGACTGCACGGACTGCCCTAGTACATTTCCCTCATCAATCACAATTCCTATTCAGAGCTCAGTCCACTTGGTATTCACCATAAACTCGAAAAGCATTGCAGAAGCTCTCCAGCTGTATTGGCAAGAGCACTTCAGAATCGAACAAAGCGGGGGAGCCTGACTGAAAGCCAGGAACAGGTGCTTCAGTCAAATAGAACTATATGATTCCAGAGACATTTCCAAGTCTCAAACATTTTCATTCGTCGCTTCAGTCTGCATACAAACATCATAGATTTCTGAGGCTTGAAAAGGTCTCTGGAACCGTATTGTTTCATTTCATATAGCCTACGCATACACCTACGCACAGATTTCATGCAGGATGCATAATTGGCCAAGTTCATCGCTTTGTGGCAACTGATCTTTTGATGACCAAGTATCTCAGTTCTAATGGACATGACATGCTGATAAATAACAGTAGGATCATGTGACAAAACCCATTATACAATTTTTTGGTCTCTGATTCATTTATTTGTATTTTTGCACTTCTAGCATCCACATGTTACTCAGCAGTTGGGAATGAAACTCAACAAAGGTGCTCAACTTTGTCAATTATGTCAACTGCTGTAGGCATCGAAGCACACCATATGGTCAGACTTTTATCTGCTAATTCTCAACCATGCGTTAAACCAACACTACTTTTCATTTTAGGTTTATCATTTGTTCAGTTGTCATGTCAAACCAATTTCTTCCCCAAAATTTTTCTGACCTTCGGACTACGCACACTCTCTTAGTACCAAAAAGCTTATATTCTTGTCGAGTACGCTTCATTTACAATTCTGCCATGTCTTATTTTATTTTATTACTTGTAGGCAATTTTATGAACTAATGTGTAACTCAATTCATTAACTGTATTAAGTTTCTTAATTCCTGAAAAGAAAATACTAAATCTTTCGTTTTCTTTTCACTAAGAGCCTTGCAAACAATTTTTTGTCCTTTAGTTAATATTATTCTGTAAATTTCACAATTTTCAAAATCATTATCTCAATAAGATGTAGGTTAGGGATTATGTACCAAAACTAAAATAAAAAAGTGAATAATACACTGAATGGAAAGTAGAAAGTTGATTTGGTCATTAACAATGTGATTTACATATAACTGAATAATGGGGTTTTTACTCAGCAAGTAGGTTTTCTGTCACATCCTTTAATTTTTGGAAAACATAATGAAATGATCTAGAATGTTTCTCCTATAAAATTTTGCGTCAGATTGAACAATTCGCAGATGCTGTACATTTCATAGCGATGAAACGAGTGTTTTTCGAAAAATGTGAAAAATTACAATTTTTCTGACTTAGCATTTCCATAGGACAATTTTGTCAAATAGCAAAGTTTTATTACTTCAACAATGCAGAATTTAATGCTCCACATTTTTTGTAACCTTAGATTTTCAATTATATGCTTGGTTTCGGAGGAATTTGAAAAAAAAGGAAAAAAAGTAAGAGAAAAAGTTCGAAATTTTTGTGGTTTTGTTTTCATCACGGCCTAAGTTTCACTCAGAAATTATTCACATCAGAGGTTTACTTGAGTCATTAAAACAGTTTCCAGAATTACACTAATTTTTCGAAACAACCGGTTTTTTGGAATTAATTTTACTGGCCTACTTGCTGAAAGTGTATTATGTCCAGTGAACAGAAATGGTTTTGGTTTCTGTTTTCTATTTCTTTGTTTCGTGATACCGTCTGCCGGACATTTTAGATGCTCTCCGTATAGCTGTGAGACGCTTGGAATGTGTCTGTCCACTGCAGAGAGGAGTGCTGAAAGTCTTTATCACTTTTATGAGCTCTCATTACTATGCTGATGGCCCTTCTGTCGTCATGTTTCGAACAGTAAACGCGCTTAGCTACTGTGACACTTCCGATAGGTGTCGGCCGCTTTATCTTGAAAGGATGTTCGTAATTAGCTGGCCATTACGCCACTTCCGACAAGCAGCTGCTAATGAGCGTCCTCAGAGCGAGCCATTAGCGGCTCATCAACCCTGTGCCCTGATACAGCAGCCGTAGCTGGAATGAGATGATACATATCGCACCCCACAAGTGCCGCCTCACCGCTGGATTCATATCTCTAGCGCCGTCTTAATCCCGTTCGGTTCTACGTGTAGTACGATGAAATGTTTCACTACGTCATCTATTCTAACAGTCTGGTAACCTCGCCATTAAAACTCTATGAAGTGGCATAGTTCTTAAAATCCGCTATTTGTATGTTCGGTATCATACATCATCAGTGTGTCACGAAACTCGGAACGAAGGTCATCAAAAATGGAAATGAAGGGAAAAGCACAGCTTAATGTCTCTCCGACAGTGAGATAATTAGAAACTTAACACTAACTCATTTGATGGACGGTGGGTGAAGAAATCAATCGCGGGCTTGGTAAAGGAACTACCTCACATGTGCGTGAATTATGTTGAGCTTTGAAAGTTACATCTCGAAGTCGGAAGGCGATTTTATCCCAGCCATCTCTCCAGTATGACCCAGTGTTATGTTTCGATTAGATATTTTCATACCTTATAAGTGGGCGACTGATAGTGAGACTGATTTTCAGATGCAAATAATGAAATCTGAATTTTTGTATGAATCATGTAGCTTGTTCATCTATACCACATTTCGTCCGTGACCATTTTACGCTAGTCGTTTGTGACTGGTTTAATGCGACACCTGATACTTCCTCTGCAGCTCTCGTCAGAAATATAGGAACACATTTCACTTTACTGAAACAACAACAGTTTTTGTTTTCCCGATTATCCTCATTTCTAGCTTGATAGTGAATACATTAAAATTACGATACTAAAATTTTTGGTAACTAGCGACATGTTAGAAAAACATTATATACTACCTTTACGAGATAAGTTCTAGACTTCTGTTTAAAGAAGAAAACAGATACCATTCAAAAAAATATTGACAATTCTATTTCATTCCGAGATATTTTCATCAGAGGTGACTGTTTAAGCCGCATACTCCCAAATTTAGTGAAGAAAGAAGACGTACGTGTAAAACACGTTTCGCAAAGTCCTTCTTTCAAGTTCAGATCAGGTGCCTAATAGATGTACCTCTTACTCATTACAAATGATCAGAATTGTCGTAACAGGACGGCTCTACTCTACACCCCACAGGCCTCCATTTCATGTCAATGCAATTCTCAAGTCCTACCGCGAACCGACTTCGTATCAGTTTATCTTTTATAAGTGTGCAAATTAGTGAATTAGACTACAAATTTCACTAGTACTGATTGAGACGACTCACACTGTCTTGTGCTACCCATGTATAGGAAGCATTTGCTATGAGCTTCACGAGCGTGCGATCTATTCCGTCCAACTTTCGAACATCGATCAACCTGAGACAAAGCGATACTCTCACGCATGTATTTTACTTCCCTTCTGTTTTCTAGGAATATTTTCAGTGAAATCGAAAGCCGCCGACTTTGATGCTACATAGTCCTAAATCAAGAGACGAACATAAAGCAAAATACATAGTTATATTGTTTTTGCTAGTACAAGTTCTGAATCGGAATCTCTTGGTGCAGTCGGAATTCCGTACTGTATCTATACTCACAACACAGATTTTCACTGGTCGTAGTAAGTTAGTTGTTGTTGTCGTGGTCTTCAGTCCTGAGACTGGTTTGATACAGCTCTCCATGCTACTCTATCCTGTGCAAGCTGCTTCATCTCCCAGTACGTACTGCAGCCTACATCCTTCTGAATCTGCTTAGTGTATTCACCTCTTGGTCTCCCTCTACGATTTTTACCCTCCACACTGCCCTCCAATACTAAATTGGTTATCCCTTGATGCCTCAGAACATGTCCTACCAACCGATCCCTTCTTCTAGTCGAGTTGTGCCACAAACTCCTCTTCTCCCCAATTCTATTCAATACCTCCTCATTTGCTATGTGATCTACCCATCTAATCTTCAGCATTCTTCTGTAGCACCATATTTCGAAAGCTTCTATTTCCTTGTTGTCCGAACTATTTATCGTCCATGTTTCACTTGCATACATGGCCACACTCCATACAAATACTTTCAGAAACGACTTCCTGACACCTAAATCTATACTCGATGTTAACAAATTTCTCTTCTTCAGAAACGCTTTCCTTGCCATTGCCAGTCTACATTTTATATCCTCTCTAATTCGACCATCATCAGTTATTTTGCTCCCCAAATAGCAAAACTCCTGTACTACTTTAAGTGTCTCATTCCCAAATCTAATTCCCTCACATCACCCGAGATAACTCGACTACATTCCATTATCCTTGTTTTGCTGTAGTTGATGTTCATCTTATATCTTCTTTTCAAGACACTGTCCATTTCGTGCAACTGCTCTTCCAAGTTCTTTGCTGTCTCTGACAGAATTACAATGTCATCAGCGAACCTCTAAGTTTTTATTTCTTCTCCATGGATTTTAATACCTACTCCGAATTTTTCTTTTGTTTCCTTTATTGCTTTCTCAATATACAAATTGAACATGGGGGAGAAGCTACAACCCTGTCTCACTCCCTTCCCAACCACTGCTTCCCTTTCATGTCCCTCGACTCTTATAACTGCCATCTGGTTTCTGTACAAATTGTAAATAGCCTTTCGCTCCATGTATTTTACCCCTGCCACCTTCAGAATTTGAAAGAGAGTATTACAGACAATATTGTCAAAAGCTTCCTCTAAGTCTACGAATGCTAGAAACGTAGGTTTTCCTTTTCTTAATCTAGCTTCTAAGATAAGTTGTAGGGTCAGTATTGCCTCACGGGTTCCGATATTTCTACGGAACCGATACTGATCTTCCCCGAGGTCGGCTTCTACCAGTTTTTCCATTCGTCTGTAAAGAATTCGCGTTAGTATTTTGCAGCCGTGACTTAGTAAACTGATAGTTCGATAATTTTCACATCTGTCAACACCTGCTTTCTTTGGGATTGGAATTATTATATTCTTCTTGAAGTCTGAAGGTATTTCACCTGTCTCATACATATTTCTCACCAGATGGTAGAGTTTTGTCAGGACCGGCTTTCCCAAGGCTGTCAGTAGTTCTAATGGAATGTTGTGAACTCCCGGGGCCTTGTTTCGACTTAGGTCTTTCAGTGCTCCGTCAAACTCTTCACGCAGTCTCATATCTCCTATTTCATCTTCATCCACATCCTCTTCCGTTTCCATAATATTGTCCTCAAGTACCTCGCCCATGTATAGACCCTCTATATACTCCTTCCACCTTTCTGCTTTTCCTTCTTTGCTTAGAACTGGGTTTCCATCTGATATTTATACAAGTGGTTCTCTTTCCTCCAAAGATCTCTTTAATTTTCCTGTAGGCAGTATCTATCATACCCCTAGTGAGGTAAGCCTCTACATCCTTACATTTGTCCTCTAGCCATCCCTGCTTAGCCATTTTGCACTTCCTGTCGATCTCATTTTTGAGACGTTTGTGTTTCTTTTTGCCTGGTTTATTTACTGCGTTTTTATATTTTCTCCTTTAATCAATTAAATTCAGTATTTCTTCTGTTACCCGAGGATTTCTACTAGCCCTCGTCTTTTTACCTACTTGATCCTCTGCTGCCTTCACTACTTCATCCCTCAAAGCTACTCATTCTTCTTCTACTGTATTTCTTTCCCCCGTTCTTGTCAATTGTTCCCTTATGCTCTCCCTGAAACTCTGTACAACCTCTGGTTTAGTCAGTTTATCCAGGTCCCACCTCCTTAAATTCCCACCCTTTGGCAGTTTCTTCAGTTTCAATCTACAGTTCATAACCAATAGATTGTGGTCAAAGTCCATATCTACTCCTGGAAATCTCTTACAATTTACAACCTGGTTCCTAAATCTCTGTCTTATCATTATATAATCTATCTGAAACCTGTCTGTATCTCCAGGCTTCTTCCATGTATAGTAAGTTAGTATTAATTCGATTTCGAAATGCAGCTGCTGGCAGTGAACAGCATTTGTGAAAATGTCCTGGAAATACAATTCATCGCGAGAAAGATAAAAATAATAACATAAATAACATGGACAGAAGTTCACTATCTATTTATATAAACTAGCAGAGAAACCCGACGTTGTCTGGGTATTTATTTGTAGCTGTGCCTGAGACTTCCTGGAATTTATATTTGACTTACCACGATTCTTTGTGTACAACGTTTAAAGTAGTATGCTTGGGAGAATGAACAAGAGCTTGTTTACGCAACTAATACGGAAGAGAGCCGTGTAGACCTAGTGTACGAAGAGCAACTGGTACTAACGGACACGTCTGCAACAAGCAACGCATCACCTTGTGCTTTTTTACGGTCATGACAGACCAAGTTCACTACGAACTGTGCACGTTGAAGGCGAAATGTTGAATCGTTAGGAATAAGAGGGATTCTGTGTGTAAATATTCACCTGCCTGCACCACTTACGACAAAATTTCCACTTCTGTGATGTTACTTTGGACAGACGTAACCTTAAGGCTGTTTGTGAAGGGTTATGAGAAGTGAGATAATGCATGATGCCCTTCGTGCCTTGTTTTTGGAAGGAGTTTCCAGAGATCGAGTTAAAGCCCGACATTATCGAGCTGCAGCAACTCTTGCCTCACAATCTTCGTTGGATTCTCAACACAGTATAATCCTCATTCTTTTGCCCACTCTCATGTCTTCATTAGAGACTCAATTATTTTATGGTTATTTTTACTCATAAACAAAAAGAAACCAAGACGTAATGGGTGGGCACCCAAATCACAAAGTGGACTTGATAAATTCTTTTTTCCTAGCAAAGAATATAAATAAAACCTATCGGAAGAAGTAAAGCAATGTCATTAAGTTTTTAATAGACGAAAAAGATCACTACATATATTCCATCCCATTAAATTAGCTTTTAGTTTGAATTTGTAAAAATAAGATTGTGGTGCGTAATTCCATAACTGACGGTAAACTTGCGAAATACACATGTCCCTAAGAAAAAAAAAAACCACCAACCTGTAGTACTATACATTGAGGAAACACTCCAGCACATGGAACAACGCAAGATGTTAGACTACGGGCGTGCGAATTGGACATTGTTCAAACAAACGCTCGATAGCCACATCCCACCTATACACGAAATTAATGAAACAGCACAAATTGACGAGGCAGTAAAAACCCTCACTAACGCCATCCAGGACACAATGGCAGGCGCCATACCTGATCGCACCTCACAACAACGTAGTGCGGCCCTGCCCCAGGAAATCCTGGGCCTAATCTCAATGAGGAATCGCCTTAGGAGACAATGGCAGCGCACTAGGCGTCCGTACTTCAAACGGCACATTAACAGGCTACAGGGCATCATGCACGATAAAATACAAACACATAGAACACAACAGTGTGAAACGTCCCCATTGAACAATTATACAAGACTGTGCTTAAACTGACACACAATATTTTGTTAGCGCAACGCAATCTGACTTTCAAAATTCCCTACAAAAGAATGGCCCTGACTAACATTAAACTATACCTTTCACAAATCACTTACCTCACAAAAATCTTCGCTGCTCAAGCTACTGCAATACAGCGAGCGCCACTACTGCCAGCTAAATAAAAGATTCAAACTATGGAAGGCACTAACTACTGATAGGGATAGTTAGCAAATGAAAGATATTAATAGAGAACGAACAATGTATTTACCTTGATATCATTATATATAAATATAGCAGTTCATGACAAATTTCAAAACTCCGCCATCTCTCTCTCCACATCCACCACTGCTGGCGGCTCACCTCCAACTGCGCAACGCTACGCGCTGTTAACATCCAGCTGCCCCTCTACAATGGCAGACAAGAATGCAAACTAGCCACAGACTGCACACAGCACAGCCAGTGATTTCATTTTCATACAGAGAGCGCTACGTGGCGGCGGCGTTACCAATATAAGAACCTAAACAGCCTACTTACATAAAGAAAACATAAACAGCCTACTTACATAAAGAAAACATAAACAGCCTACTTACAAGTGGAACCAAAAACTCGAAGGGCTGGACACCGCACGACCTGGCGTGTGGCAACTAGCCCGACACTTCACCAGGGAGGAAATATACACCCCAACGGTTCAAGGGCCTGACGGACCTGCATACTCAGCGGAAGAGAAAGCAGAACTAATGGCCCGAACACTCGCAGCGTCATTCACACCGAACCTGGTACCATCAGATACAGTGTTCACACTTGCTACTGACCAGGAGGTTACACGCATTCTAGCCCAACCATCGCGCGACGACATTCGACATGCTAGCACAGCCGAAGTCTCCTGGGCTATAATGCATTCCGCTGCTAGGAAAGCCCCTGGTCATGATGGCATTCAAAACCGTGTCCTCCAGGAGTTCACGGATAAAGCAAGTGAGTACCTAACACACATAACGAATGCCATACTAAAACACCAACACTTCCCCGCCTTTTGGAAGACGGCCAAGGTCCTGATGTTCAGGAAGCCGGGGAAAGACCACAGCCTCCCACAAAATTACCGACCTATCAGCCTTCTGAGTTCGCTCAGTAAGATTGTTGAGAAGGTGATTCTCAAACGCATCACTAGGCACCGCATAACAAATGACATCCTGAGACCGGAGCAGTTCGGCTTCAGGAATCACCACTCCACAACACAACAACTCCTACGGGTCGTTGAACATATAACATATGGCTTCAACATAAACAAAGCTACAGGGGCGGTGTTCCTGGACATCGAAAAGGCTTTCGACCGTCTATGGCACAACGGCCTCATCCGCAAACTCAGCGGCGCGGGATTTCCTGACGGGCTGCTGCGTCTAATACACTCATACCACACAGACAGGAGTTTCAACACTGACGTGCAGGGATAACAATCAACACGACACGGTACACACGCGGGAGTACCCCAGGGAAGCATCCTAGGGCCCCTACTATTTAACCTCTACATAAACGATCTCCCATCCACACACAACACAACGATGGCAATCTACGCGGATGACACAGCTATCCTTGCGCAAGATTGGAAACCATCAAACATTACGTCACGCCTACAGACTGCACTCAGAGTGGCTGAGCCTTGGTTGGAGAAATGGCGTGTGAGACTAAACGTCGACAAGTGCGATGCCGTTCTGTTCACTAGAAGACCAATAACTCTACATGCACGTCCAATACGTTTCCGCGGTGTCTGGCTGGACCGGAAACTACTCTGGGGGGACCACAGACAACACATGACCAACCGAGCTGGCGCGAGGCTCAAACAGCTCTATCCTATGCTCAACAGACGTAGCACACTGAACAGAAGGGTGTCGAGTTCCATGTACATGACACTTATCCGACCTCTGATGACGTACGCAGCTCCTGTCTGGGGATACGCTGCGCCTACACGCCTGCGCCGTCTGCAGCTCATACAAAACACAGTACTCAAAATCGTAAGCAATGCTCCACGATACACACGCATCGCGGACCTTCACCGGGAATACTGACTTAAGACTCTCACGGAGGTAATCCACAAACTCACCACAAGACTATACAGAAACTCCAGACATTCGCAGAACCCGTTTATTCTAAATCTGGGGAACTACGACCACAACCATAGATGGAAACATAAAAGACCAAAAGACATACTTGTAAGGGCATAACATCTATGGCCAAGCATACGCAAACATAACGGCACAGGCGAGCCCCTGTTAATCAGATGCCATTACTGGATATCCAGCTGAAATACACTGCCGAATAACTGACACCACACAGGGAAGCCGTACTGTACACTGCATGCAAACAAGCTCCACACATCCCCCACACAGTGAGATGATCTATGGCCGATCTCCCACGACTGTATAACGATCTTGATTGTTCCAGGAATGTAGCAGCTGCAGCAACTGGGACACATCGCCATCGCTTGTCACGGTAATGGTGCATGATACCTACACTAACAAATCCAACCTTGCATGAACTATCGCAGCAAGTAAGCCACTACTGCTCTTACTACCCATCCCACTGTCGCAGAGGTTTTTTTCCCACTTCCTCTGCTCTTCAAATCGCTACCTTCACTCGCGTTTCGTCCACTATCTATCACCTGATGGACCGTGTTAATGCGTAGTCTTATCCAGACGCACGGGCAACATCACAGCCCAGCATCCTGTGATCCACTTACTAGATAACTAACATGTTTACGGAGGTGACAGTAGAACTTTTGGTTTGGTCACCACGTTGGTGCGGGCGTGGAGGGGCTCCATCTCTCTTTTTCAAAGCGCATCTATTGGTTCTTGGGTGTACTAAGAACTAACTGTGCCATCCATTGGTTCTTTGGTGTACTATGGTACGTTGATTAAACATACAAACTACTAATCTGAGCAGACGATGTTAGATAAAACTTTAAATTACGGAATTTTTTTATTCTGTGCTCCGTTTTTGATTAAGTAAAGCCTATATGTTGTCCCAAGCTATCTCACGTTGCCTGTGGAAACCCCGTGAAAATCCGTCTAGTGGGTTTGTAAATTATCGTGTTCAAACAGACAGACACGGCGGTTTCATAGTTTTATTATTGGCATAGATGCAGTTACTATTGTATTTTATCTCAGAATGTTTGATAGAGATTGAAACTGGAAGTCTACAACAGTGTATGACATGCCAGTCTCCTCTTCAAACTTCAGACCTATGGACTTCCAGTTGATTATGTCTGCCTCATTGCAGCCTTCCTCTCTAATTGCACATCCTTTGCCATCATTAACAACACCAATTCCTGTATCATCCATCCCATTGCAGGAATGCCCCTAGTCTCTGTCCTCTCTCCTCTCCTTTATCACCTCTACTCTGCTGATATGCCCAAACCACCTCCATCACCCTACTTCCTTCAGTATGGTGGTGACACCACTTTCCTCGTCTCTGCCCTACATACTAGAGATCTCAACGAACCCTTCAAGTCCGCCTCCATCAATTTACTTCTGGTGTAACCAATGGCTCCTGAAGATAAATCCTTCCAAAACTCAAATAATAAATATAGGACTCACCACCCACACCTTCTGTGCCTATTCAGTTAACTAACGCAGTAAAGTATCTTGTACTCACCATCGACTGGCAACTAACGTAGACACCTCACCTAATTACCATGCGACAGAAAGCTCACAATAGACTAAAACTAATAACTGGCCGTACTTGGGAATTGTCCTCTCCCTCTCTCCCCATACACACACTGTCCACCACTCGTACAGGACTCTGATCCTATCCTTCCTTTCGCTATGCAAATGTTGCATGTATATCCGCCTTACCCCCCTCTCCCCCCCGCCACCACCAAGTTCTGTAAGTCCTCCAGATCCTTGAATATCATGCACTCTGCCTCGTCTTCCATATCTGATTACCTACCCCCACATGGACCCTTAACCATCTAATCGGATTCACACTTCTTTTTAGTCACATTGAATACCTCTCACAACCTATACCATCCATAAATTCGCCTTCAATAATGTTATAGTTTCCCCTCTACTCTCCAACCCCAGTACGTTGCCGTGACTCTACCAACAAGTCCCACCAATCCTACATCTACACACCCTTCACATATTCTCCCAAAGAAAATAAAAAAATTCAATTGTCTTTGCCTCCCAGATCATGAACTCTGTCCTGCCACTTATCCATCTTACCAACTTTAAACATACCTCACCTGTTTCCGTCTTGTCACGATTCCGTCTCCATCCCTTCCCCATATTTCCCTACCTCCCTCTTCTCCTACTACCCCTCTCTCCCTAGCCCCTATTCCCCATCAAATTTTATCCTCACCAATACCCACTCTGCTTCGTCCCCTCTTGAATCCCAGAAGCCGCTCCTACCCCATCAATATTTCACATCAACCCTCCATCCTGGTAGCACCTCCCTTCTATCCTCCTCAACTACCATTTTTTTCTCCTCCATCAACATAAACTCTACCCCAGTGCAAGTCCTTCCAGTGTTAGTGACAGTGAAGTGCTTCATTTTAACTTTGCATTCCGCATCGTGTTTTTAAAGTTTTTTCTAAATGTAATCATATTGAGATCTTTTTTACTTTTCACTATTATTTTTAACTGAAAAAGAAAAAAACTCAGAATGACATGACATTCGGAAAACTGAGTAAGTCTCATCTTGTAATAAATTATACATCCTTTGAGAAAATTTGTAAAATAGAAAAAATAAATGTATTTCATGTACCGAAACTTTCCTCTAAAGAATTTTTGCGTCTAAACCTAGGCCTTGGTCACGTCTTATAGTTGTATGCTAATTCGAAATACTTGAAAATGTTGAACAATAAAATGTTGCCTATTTGCACCAAACAGATGTACAATAAAAAATCGACACGAAATAAATTGAGCTTTAAATGCATAAGTATGAGTGCAAATAAAATAATATTTTCTCTCACGACATCATCAAAATTCTGAGCATTTTTTAATCCCTTTTAATCACAGGGTAAGGTATCAGTACGTTTGCACCTCTTCAATCATTTAAATCAAATCTTCGTTCATGGAAATCATTTGCATCTGAAGACAATTTTAACAGGTCGCACGAAACCCTTTTCAAAAGATTCTTCCCCACATAAATAACCACAAACACAGTGTATATTAATTACTGCTTGGTCCTGGGTAATTCAGTCTAAGTTCGCTCACTCTAATTCGTCACAAAATGGCTTTGAGCATGACACATTATCTTTTCGGGAGGATTACTACATAGAAAATAATTCTCAATCTTAATTACATTGTTAGCTTTCACGTTTCGAAACAATACATGGAAGTACATTATTTTCTCTTTAATTTCGTTCTTCTTTAACAATGATAATTTGTGGAATGGTAACAGCCCCTGGTGGCAATTCATGGAAAGATGATGCAGCATCGTGTACATTAGCAGTCCCTCACAGCGCATAAAAAGCCAGTATCAAAGAAAAGCTTTTTTTCTCGTATTTAATACATATCGTAGGACCGAGAAAAGAGAAAATATTTTTGTTCTCAGTTAAGGTACACATAGTAATGTTATGCTATTATCAAAATAAAATAATAAATTTGCTGTTAGCTATTCGTTCAAATGTTTTCTCCGTTACTCGAAACGACAAGGAAATGACAATGTAATGTAACCCAACGAGCAAATAAATAAAGGCAATGGAAAACATCAAAATGTTCCCAAACTACATAAAAAGTCTGCTTACACTCTTGATACCAAAGTTCTTCATTACAAGCTGACATTGAGGAGAGTACAATACGATACTCCACGTTTACCATTGAATTTTCAGTACTTAAACGAAGTTTATTTCGAATTGAGGTACAGTCAACACTTTTAAAACAGAAGTGATGGGGAAAACAAATGAATTCGCTCCTACTGTATCACTGCAATCCATATCCAAGCCTATGGATGTATTTAACCACATGTATCTCTTCGCAACAGAATAGCATGAAATAATCTGCACAGAGGCTAAAAACAAAATATCTCATCACAGGTCAGTAAAATTTAAATGAATATCAGAGAAATCTAAGTTAAAAAAGAACATTGAAATAAAATAATCTTTCACACTCTCGTGTTAAAATTATCATATCAGCACATTCGCATGAATACATTCATTCGACACTGGACAAAATTCAGCTCCGTGGAGTTTATAATCTAACAATGACTGCAAAATGTACTGACTGCCTATTAAATAAAAGAATGTTGAGTAACAGCTTTGGCTAAAAATTATTATGCTTCGTGACTATTAGTGGAGGCATATTCTAGGTGCTTAATGATTTTTTTCCATTTTTTAAAGAGATCTTTCTTGCAGATCCATAGCTGATACAATTTTCGAAAATAATTCTTCCCCAGTTGCAATTAATTACTTTATTTACAACAATATGGACATTGTGGGTCCGCCTTGATGCAAAACTCTTCAGTTATTTATTTATTTATTCCTCAAACTTGTTTAGCGACAGATATCGCAATCATCAGTGCGTTCTTCAATGCCAAAACATGCAGAAATAGCATAGTTATAACGTATTATAAAACAGTACCATTTATGTTCGGTTTGTTTTTTAAATGTTGTTTTTTGTGAATCCTTTCATAATAACTTGTTTACTATAAGTTACAGCATAATTTTAAGATTGTTGTCGCTGTTTGTGGCATATTTTCTGTGTTTTTCTGTTGCTGTTTTTCTCTACACACATCATGTCATCTGCAACCGTGTGAGCGGCTTTTAGTAAACAAATACAAAAACGCGAACTTACGCATGTTAGCGTTATGCAGTTAGGATTGCGGTAGTGTTGCGGATACAGTTTTGATGTGTACTAGGTTGTTACGTAGTTTGTCGTGCACTCATGTTCGTTGGACGGCTTGCAGCTACTTTTAGTCCCAGAGAAACATAGCTTCCGAACATCGTTCATAATCCAAAACATTACGCCATCTTGCCGTTAGCGTGTGTCACGAGAAATGTATCGTATGTTGCGAGAAGGCTACGCAAATTGTAGCGGGAGTTTTGACAACTTCTGTTCCTTATTTATGTGTCTGTGAGTGTGTTTTCTGTTCTGTGTCCGGTGTCAGTTCTCTCAAATTGGTGAAGAGTGTATTGTAAAGTGTTGTGTTTTCGTTGATTAGGTTTTTCCCTTCGACTATACCCTTTGGTTTGCAATAATTTACTTGTATTGTTAGTTGTCGGTGTAAACTGCTGCTGTGGTTCAGGATGTATAGATCGCTTTCGATAACAGTGGGTTGGGGTTCTTTGGGGAAGGAGACCAGACAGCGAGGTCATCGGTCTCGTCGGTTTAGGGAAGGACGGGGAAGGAATTCGGCCGTGTCCTTTGAAAGGAACCATCCCGGAATTTGCCTGGAGCGATTTAGGGAAATCACGGAAAACCTAAATCAGGATGGACGGACGCGGGATTATATTAGTGGGGCTATGGTTTTTGTTCATTAGGTGTTTGGCGAAAGTGGAATGTGTGCTGCCAATCTTTGGAGTTCTCATGCGCTCTGTGTACCTCGTTCGGAAATTTGTGCTTGTTTGTCCTATACGCTGGGCCTGACGGAACTTACATGTGAGTTAGTATATTTCTGCACTGCTGAATTTGTCTGAAGTTCTTTTGTCTGGTCCTAGACTTTTTTCAACTGTGTTATTTGTTCTGAATGTTATTGGGATCTCTTTCTTTTTCTAAATGTTTCCAATTCTATGTCATATTTTATTATTGTATGTTAGTGTGTGCCATCTGTTTCATTTTCCTGATGTGGTGTGGCCTGCTCTATTGTCCGTGTGTTCTGCCTATGGGGTTTTATAGTGTTTTATAACTATGATATTTCTGCATGTTTTAGAATTAAACAAACCACTGATGATGGTGAGATTTGTCGCTGTTTTCTAGTTCAAGTAATAAATAAATAAAGAACAAAAGAATTTTGCATCAAGGCGAACCCATAATTCCCATATGTTTGGTTTTGTATGCAAACACAGACCATTGGAAAAGCTCTGAGATAAAATTATTACTTTATTTATTTGACCACAACCGGTGACAAGGTTGAAAACCTATTATCAAGCGCTTAAGCTCGTTGAAACCATACAAATGCAGTACACTTACTAGCCCGTCACACTAGTCTGATCATATATAACCCGTATCTACTTACAGTTCGAAGTTAATCGACTATACTTAAAATGAAACTATCCTGTGTGTGGTAGGTTCTTACAAGTGTCCACCTATCCCAGTCCTCAGTGGTAGTGGAAGCGGGCGTTGTTCCTTTGCGTTGGCGGAAGCGCGCCGAAGCAGCTCATCTCCACCGGGCTTATTAGATAACGTTTCTCGGCAGAAAAATGATGTTAACAAGTTTTCCCATAGTCACGCTTTTCTTCCTGTCCAGATTAAAACCTATGCCCACTTCTCGTACCATAGGAGTGAACCCTGTTTCAGTGCAAATCTCTTCACCACAGCTGTTAGCCATCTTCATGCTCCCGCTCTCTGAGTGAGAACGTTTATTTTTATTTCTCGTCTCGTTTCATTTCTCAATATCTTATTGATAGTGACACACACTCTCTCAACAAAAGTATCTATTACCAGATATAAATATGGGATGTCTCCATCTTTCACCTTTGTGAGGGCTTGAACTCTGCTAGGCACACTTTCAGTAAGATGTCTGAATGTCTATGGAAATACGGTAGCCCATTCTTCCTCAAGAACTAAAATTGGAGAACGTACTGACGTTGGACGCTAGCGTCTGGAGCGAAGTCGATGTTCTGGCTCATCCGTAAGGAGTTCCATTCGTGTCCGGGTAGGGTTTCTGGTTAGGAAAGTCCATTTCAGGTGTGTTATTGTCCACTGACAATTGGCTCACAGATGATGATTTATGATAGGGTGCATTGTCTGCTAATACAAACAGTCATCATCTTCCATCTGTTGTTCTACAGCATGCAGCACCCAATGCTGAAAAATATGTTCGTATCCTCCCGATTTTTTCTTAAGAACAATAAGGGGATCGCAAGCTTCCTAAGAAAGCCCCAATACAGTAACACCAACTTCTCCGTTGTTCTCCGTTGTGCCTATACATGACGGCAGGTAACGTTCCACAGGCATTCGCCAAAACCAAACCCCATGGAATTGCCACAGGCTACAGTGTGATTCATTGCTCCAAATCACTCGTTTCCAGTCATCCACTGCCCAGTAACGTTTCTCTTTACACCACCTCCAGCTCCGTTTAGCACAGACTATTAGAGAAATATGTGGCTTATGAGAAACTGCTCGACCACTGTACGCCATTCTTTTTGACTTCCTGCCAGTCATTGTGCTGGCTGGACTGCTGGTAGCACTTTGGAACTTAAGAGTGTCTCAGTCCACTGATATGATGCGATATTTTACAAGTACTCTCTGAAATGCTAGATTGTAGCTGTACATCAATGCATGAGGACTGGACTGGTGTTGATTTAGCTTTGGTTGTTTCTTCGTATTTCCACTTCACCATTGTATCACCAAACATTCCACTAGGACAGATTTAAAAGGGTTGAAACGTCCATGATAGGTTTGTTATGAGGTGATATCGAACGTTTAGTCCACGTTCGAAGTCACTGAACTCTCCAGATCGACTCGTTCTGATGTTACAGCAACCATATCCAGTGAATTATAGATCCCATTTCATCTAAACACAACCCACACCATCAAGAAGCACCACAACTTGCACAATGCCTTGTTGACAACTTGGGTCCATGGCTTCGTGAGGTCTGCGCCACCCTCGAACCTTACCATCAGCTCTTATCAACTGAATTTTACAGTAATATACGGCGCAAACGATAAGATCACGGGCCCAGGAGAGGCACTGCAGGCGATGTCGTGCTGTTAGCAAAGTTTTTCGGGTCGGTCGTCTGTTACCATAGCCTGTTAACACCACAATTCGCCGCACTGTCGTAACAGATACGTTCGTAGTGCGTCCCACGTTGATTTCTGCGGTTATTGCATTCAGTGTTGCTTGTCCGGTATCACTGAAAACTCTACACAAACGCCGCTGGTCTCGCTCATTAAGTCAAGGCCGTCGGCCACTGAGCTACCCCCGGTGAGAAGTAATGCCTGCTATTTGGTTTTCTCGGCACACTATTGACAGTGTGGATCGCGGAATATTGAATTTCCTAACGATTTTCGAAATGGAATGTCCCATGTGGCTGTTTCCAACTACCATTCCGCTTTCAAAGTCTATCAGTTCCCGTCGTGCAGCCACAATCACGCCGATAAATTTTTCACGTGGATCACCTGTAATACTAATGACAACTCCGCCAATACACTAACCTTTTATACCTAGTTTATGCGATACTACTACCATCTGTGTATGTGCATATCACTGTCGCATGACTTTGTCACCTCAGTGTATGGCCGAGTGGTGTGGCAATCGGTGTGTCTTTTTTGTGGAGGGTACGGATACGGGGAACATTTTATCACTTCAATTAATATGGAGGCTTCACATCCGTTTATTGAGCCTATTCAATCACAGTCACCATGATGGGACTTTGGCAGTTCCTATTTACACTTAGATCGTTGTATTTCCAAACATGAAACACTGTGGGTTTACTTAATGAATAGAGAGCGTATAAAAAGTAACAGGTAGCTGCGCCTGTCGGGAAGTACAAAACGCTCCCCCAGAGAGTAAGGGCGGGATAATCCGGCTCGCTTATGCAGCACGTGAGTCGGGCGTCGTCGGACAGGTAGGCGCGGCCGCTGATAGCATCGCGGGCCGGGAGGCGCCCGCCTGTAAACGAGTAGTCGAGTCCCTCAGGGCTCGGGGCGGGCCGTGTTTGCGCAGGCGCAGCCGCCGGCCTCTCAGGGGAGCCACGAGCTACATGTGTGCTTCACACGAGACGCCAAGCCTCACCACTACACAAGGTCCATTGCAGTGGATCACGACTTGCATCACCAGTACTGAGGTGTTCTTCTCACACTTTGCTCCAGCGTGGCAACACCACAGTGCCAGATCGCGTAATAGTGGTCGCTAACTGGCGGCACTCGACGCTGGGGTAGTTGTATCGAGAACTGGCTGTGAAGGCAAGGGCAGAAGATTCTAGGGTTTCTTACGGCGCCATTTCAGAGTAAAACCTCGACGATTACGTCCCCTTCTTCGTCAGGAGTAACTGACTGTCAAAGCTGCTGCTTCTGACTGGTCGGCAATTGCGTAATGTTGTCGCAATGTCTGAACTGGAGATACCACTTCCCCCGTAGCAGCGAGTATATTGCGACGAATATCTCTTCCTTGGATTGCATAAGGCCACCACAGCAGCTGTTTTGATACTCAGTTGCTCCAAAGTAATAGTCGAAAGCTCATAGTTTTGCCCTGAATTGACGCTTGACGCGGCACTAAGTCCTAGAATGTGTTATACAACAGTACCGTAGTAAAAGACTTCGTTCTCAAGACTAAAAGAGGTGGTGGCACTAAATTCCTCACCGATAGATTGTGCGCCAAGGACGTGAGTTATATTTCAAACTTCTCCACAAAGACTCACGGAATTAACGAAAGTGATACTTTTGAGTTATCCGTCTGTGAGTTGGGAACGTTAAGCTCTTTAGATCCCTCGGTGTTATTCCTTCAGCGTCATCAGAAACACAGACACGACACTACGTACACATGTAGGCATCACAAGCACATACATAAAAAATTATACTTAACATATCTGACAAGCGAGCTACCCAACAGGCGTCAACTAGAAAGGCTTGCAGCACGTTGTAAATCAAAAGATAAAATCATAAAATATCATTGTAACAGTGTCTGTATATGTGGATCGATGGGTGTGTGTGGATGAGTATTTCTGGATGTAATGTCCTGTGATCCACGATTTACTTATCAACAGCTCGTGGAAATGTGTCATTGTCGTGTCTTTAAGCCCCTTGTCTCTATAAGTATTGATATTACCTCTGCACGGCAATCCGAAAGTTTCAGGTATAGAATAACAGCAGGGAATATATATTATGCAAAATCTCGTCATCTTCGTCACTGTAAAATAAATCTCTTCACTGAACAAGTGCTCATAGCTCTTCAGCTATCCATTTTGGAAAACATGTTTACTAGAATTTTTGCTTCTTGTGATCGTTCCTGCCATATCCCTGAATATTCCTCCTGGGCCACCCTGTATTATCTATTTAATGTTGGTCGCAGAAATATATTGTGCAGAGCAGAATCTAACAATCCACTGTATACAGGATGGTCCATTGATCGTGACCGGGCCAAATATCTCACGAAATAAGCGTCAAACGAAAAGACTACAAAGAACAAAACTACTCTAGCTTGAAGGGGGAAACCAGATGGCGCTATGGTTGGCCCACAAGGTGGCGCTGCCATAGGTCAAACGGATATCAACTGCGTTTTTTTTTAAATACGAACCCCCATTTTTATTACATATTCGTGTAGTACGTAAAGAAATACGAATGTTGTAGTTGGACCACTTTTTTCGCGTTGTGATAGATGGCGCTGTAATAATCACAAACATATGGCTCACAATTTTTGACGAACAGTTGGTAACAGGTAGGTTTTTGAAATTAAACACAGAACGTAGGTACGTTTGAACATTTTATTTAGGTTGTTCCAATGTGATACAGGTACCATTTCTGAGAACGCCTGCTGTTACAGCGTGATTACCTGTAAATGCCACATTAATGCAATGTCCGTCAACCTCAATGCATTTGGCAATACGTGTAACGACATTCCTCTCAACAGCGAGTAGTTCGCCTTCCGTAATGTTCGCACATGCATTGACAATGCGCTGACGCATGTTGTCTGGCGTTGTCGGTGGATCACGATAGCAAATATCCTTCAACTTTCCCCACAAAAATAAATCCGGGGACGCCAATTCCGGTGAACGTGCGGGCCATGGTATGGTGCTTCGACGACCAATCCACCTGTCATGAAATATGCTATTCAGTACTGGTTCAACCGCACGCGAGCTATGCGCCGGACATCCATCATGTTGGAAGTACATCGCCATTCTGTCATGCAGTGAAACATCTTGTAGTAACATCGGTAGAACATTTCGTAGGAAATCAGCATACATTGCACCATTTAGATTGCCATCGATAAAACGGGGGCCAATTATCCTTCCTCCCATAATGCCGCACCATACATTAACCCGCCAAGGTCGCTGATGTTCCACTTGTCGAAACCATCGTGGACTTTCCGTTGCCCAATAGTGCATATTATGCCGGTTTACGTTACCGCTGTTGGTGAATGACGTTTCGTCGCTAAATAGAACGCGTGCAAAAAATCTGTCATCGTCCCTTAATTTCTCGTGTGCCCAGTGGCAGAAGTGTACACGACGTTCAAAGTCGTCGCCATGCAATTCCTGGTGCATAGAGATATGGTACGGGTGCAATCGATGTTGATGTAGCATTCTCAACACTGACGTTTTTGAGATTGCCGATTCTCGCGCGATTTGTCTGCTACTGATGTGCAGATTAGCCGCGACAGCAGCTAAAACACCTACTTGGGTATCATCATTTGTTGCAGGTCGTGGTCGACGTTTCGCATGTGGCTGAACACTTCCTGTTTCCTTAAATAACCTAACTATCCGGCGAACGAGGCGGACACTTGGATGATGTCGTCCAGGATACTGAGCAGCATACATAGCACACGCCCGTTGGACATTTTGATCGCAATAGCCTTACATCAACACGATATCGACCTTTGCCGCAGGTGGTAAACGGTCCATTTTAACATGGGTAATGTATCACGAAGCAAATACCGTCCGCTTTGGCGGAATGTTACGTGATACCACGTACTTATGCGTTTGTGACTATCACAAAGCGAAAAAAGTGATCCAACTAAAACATTCATATTTCTTTACGTACTACACAAATATGTAATAAAAATGGTGGTTCCTATTTTTAAAAAAAAACGCAGTTGATATCCGTTTGACCTATGACACTGCGATCTAGTGGGCCAACCATAGCGCCATCTGGTTTGCCCCTTCAAGTTAGACAAGTTTAGTTCTTTGTAATTTTTTCGTTTGACGGTTATTTCGTGAGATATTTGGCCCGGTCACTATCAATGGACCACCCCGTATATGCTAAAGAAATATATGCCAGAGCGCAACCAGATGTATCTCATAGGAACACTCGACAACGTGTGTCCACATTAAGTCTATTCCCATTGTCATCCAGGAATATTTTAATTATGTCTATAATGATCATAGCCATAGAAATAAAGAGAGCTTTGTTTGCCATTACAGATTATGCTACTTTTGTATTTGTTGCACAAAGGTGTAAGAAATCGATCAATGTTTCAAAAGGTAGGTGCCAACATAAACATAATTTCAGTGTACCTTCTCAGTAAAAATCCATACGAAATCTGTACCACAAGTCAGAAGCATCAGGAACCTGTAGATGTGCTTAAGACCATGATAATAGCCTGCATCAAAATATGTACGCCAGCAAGAAAGCATATCAAAGCATAGCCTTCCTATTAGAGTACTGTAGTCTTAAAAGAAGCTGCTGTAGTTGAATTCAAAGTATGCAAGATTTTGTGTGTTCAATCTTCGTAATTTTAGAGTAATTTTAATTTTACAGTAATTTCGTGTTCTCAGCAGTACTATCAAATAATCGTAATGCATTTCGTCTATTAACTTCAACGATACTTCACTGCCGTATGCAGAAGACTTGCAAAATGACACACCAGGATCGGTGCGTCGATAGTGAAGTCGAACTAAGCTTTGTTTTGACCTCCATCTTGTTTCTATTGAACAACAAAGTAGTACTGTTGCTTTTTACAAGTTTGTAAACGGTGGATAAAAAGCTCTAGATAGCCATTACATTGAATAAAAGCCGGTACGCCACAAGGAGATAGCCGTTTCAGATTAACATAACTTGGCACGTGACAAGACCAAAAGCCACTACTTAAAGTTCTATTTGTATTTGTCATAAATTATAATCTATTGCAATTTTTTTTTGCTTGATGATGGGATTATACCACGAAAAATGTCATACTAAATGATGTGTGCAAATTACTAAAAAATTTGACTTGTAGCGATCTCAGAGAAGCCTGTTTATGAATGAACGTTGACGCTCTAGAAGACTAGGGCGTTACAGAACCAAGTCTTACAAAGAATGTGAAACTACCCACTAAATGAATTTTACGGTAAACGTATTCTCCAAGTATGGCGGAAACAGGATTCCTGGGCCACAACATAGAGTTCAGGCAGCTTCTGCTCTGTGGCCTTGCAGTTTGTCGCTACCAATAAGATCGCTAGTATAGCGAGTTGTGGAGGGTTCCACTGGGTGGCACTGCAGTCGGTGGTCATCTTGCTCTGCTAGTTTGATCTCTGCTGCCCCCCCCACTTCAAATATGCTAGGACAGTAGTTCCTTCTTCATTGCCACTCTTGTCACCAAAATTCTATCTCCGACCGCCTTCCCCTCAACTCCCCACCCCTCCCCCAGCAGGTGCCAAAGTCAGGCCACTTTCTTTGAGATAGACCGATCAGAGTGCTGCTTCTAATAGGGGGAGCGTACGAACTTCCCCTCACCAATTTCATTCATGCTGACAGGGTGCATAGGGCATCGCTAGGACTTAAACTCTCAACCATTTTCGAGGAAATCTATTTCATAAATTTTAGGCCTGCTTATGTCTCTGTCTCGAATCTAGCTGCAGGCACTGCACCAATATTCGGTAATGTGGTTCGATATTACATGGCACACGGCGAAATTGTGTGACGACAGAAAACCATTTATGAATGTAATCAAAGTTTGTTTTGCAATAGACACACTGAAAAACCATGCAAGAATTTGGTGCTTATTGCATGAGCAGTATGTAGCAATAATTATTGGTTTTCCTGTTTCTATGGTCAGAACCACCCTGATTCGTGCAGTGCTTATACTGCACAAAAACGTCGGTACAATAACGCAAATAAAATGACTGTACTGATCTGATTGAAGGTCCTAGTGTATCTTCTTTTCCGATCTCATTTCGAAGAAAAATTTGTCTCCTTTATTAAGGATAAAGATTAGCAAAATAGTGAAGGAATCATTAAATACTGATGATTTCCACAGTCGTTATAAAGCTGTTGTTAGAATTACGTGCAAGAAAGGCACCTGTGCCAAGATTACATTCACAGTCCTCATGCTTATGGAATTAACCACTTATCAGTGGAAATTCTAGCCAGATCCTCTCCTGAGAATGCAGGATCTGTAGTAGAAAGAAGTTGATAGAGGAGCAGGAACGTTAAGATCTGTGCCCTTCAGGTGCAGCTACAACGCGCAAAGGAGGACGTAGATAGGTTGAGGAGTGTGAAGGGTGGTGGGGAATGGGAACTGGCAGTTGTCAAGAAGGCAGCAAGGAGGACGACGTATTTAGACAGTTATACTTTGCTTATATGCAGTAGATTTGACCAACTGTCAGAGTTGGGTGGCGAGGAGCCTCTTGTAGCTGTAGATGCAGCGAACATGCAGAAGTCCCCAGCAGTTAGGAGGCCTAGGTTAGTTGAAAAATCAAACAGAAAGAAGAAGATTCTGCTCTTAGGTAGTTCGCACGGTAGAAGTGTGAGCCAGCAGTTGCAGGAAGTGTTGGGGAGTGAGTACTAGGTCACCAGCAGTGTGAAGCCTAGTGCAGGGTTGGTCAGGTGACTGACAGCATAGGGGAGTTATATAGGAATTTTACAAAGGAGGATAAAGTAGTGATCGTGGGTGGAGCACGGAACAGTCTTGATAGGGACAAGGAATATGATGTAGGTGGTGATCTGGTAAAGATAGCTACTCAAACTGGCTGCTCTAATGTGCATTTCATGCAACTGTTTCAGCGTCATGATCGGTCTCATTTTAATGCGGCTGTTAGGCGTGTTAACATGGGGCTGGAGAGGGTGCTGATGGCAGAGGGCATGGGTCACGTTTCAGTGGTGCCAGCTGGGTCTATCAGCAGATCAGCTTTCTTATAGTCATATAACAGTCGCTGAGTGCACCCAATTTCCGAATGGAAGGTAACCTGACGGAGATCAGGTTTCACTAGGCATGACCTGCACTTCAATAGGTATGGGAAGGGGAGGCTGGCAAAGCTTATAGGTGACAGTGTAGTGGGTGGTGGTGAGATCACTCACTGAAAAATTCCTGTAGTAATTGGTGTTAGAATTACACCTTTTTTAGACTTAAGTCAGCTGATAGGTATACCTGCTTAAAGGAAGTCCCTCTAACTAAGAGTTCACCTTCAGAGGATATCATGTTTCTATGTAGAGAAGGAAAATGCATATTTCATCAGAATATAAGAGATATTAGAGATAAAGTTAGTGAACTGCCTACAGATGTTGATTCTGAAATTATCGGTATGTCGGAGCACCACTTAAATGATTTGACAATTCAGAGGCATCCTTCACCTGGATACAGATTAGCTGGCTGTTTTTCGAGGAGTTCCTTGCAGGGTGGGGGAGTGGCTATCTACGTAAAAAGAAGTATTCCATTTGAGTCCAAAGACCAATCACGTCACTGCACTGAACAGATATTTGAATATTGTGCAGCGTCAGTTGAATTTAATGAAACTAAACTTCTAAATGTTGTTTTTTATAGGTCCCCTAACTCTGACTTCTGAGTATTTCTGTTCAAGCTAGAGAAGGATCTTGATTCACTTTGTAGGAAGTACCAGAAATTAGTTACATATGGTGACTACAATGTAAATTTTGTGTATGATGGTGCAAGAAAAAGGATGTTGGCAGATCTCCCAAATCCATATGTTCTGATGCAGATTGTGTTTTTTCCAACTAGGGTGCAGCCATAGACAATGTTTTTATTCATTCTTCATTACTAAATGAGCATTCTGTTAGTAAAAGCGTAAGTGGCCTTTCAGACCATGTTGCACAAATTTTAACACTAAAAGGCTTTTGTACTTAAACAAATGCCACATATAATTGCAAACTATGTAGGAAAGTTAATCCAACAGCAATAGAGAGTATTTTAAACCTTGTCAAGGAACTAGAGTGGCGGGTTGTTTATAGTGCCAGTAATATATATGATAAATATAATGTTTTCCTTAAGTGAATTCTCATGCTCTTTGAGAGTTGCTGTCCATTAGAACGTTCTAAATGGGGTTCTACCAGCAATAGGCAGCTTGGGTGGCTGACTAGTGGGATAAGGATATCATGTAGAACAAAGCGGGAATTATATCAAAATGTTGGGTAACACTCAAGCTGCAGTATCCAATTACAAACAGTATTGTAACGTGCTTAAAAATGTTATTAGGAAGGCAAAACGTATGTAGTACGCAAAAGTGTCTGGTCAGCAGCACAAGGTTGACGATATACAGTCTGTTCGCAGTAAAAAAATTTTCTCTTACTGATAAATCATATATATGTGCAGTATTTAACAATCATTTACTGAGCATTGCTGGTGAATTAAATAAAAATTTAGTTTCTGTATGGAATAATATAACTCTCTTGGCAAATGCCTTTCAGAGATTGATGTCTGAAATACTTCTCTGTGATACAGAGAAGGGGGAGATTGAGTCAATAATTAAATTACTGAAGACTAAGGACTCTCATGGTTATGATGGAGTGCCTAACAGAATACCTAAGTACTGCGCTGCACATGTTAGCCCTGTATTTAGCCAGATTTGTAACCTTTCCTTTAGGAATGACCAGTTTCCTGAACGAATAAAGTAGTCAGTAGTAAAGCCGCATCATAAAAAGGGAGAAAGGGTAATGTAGACAATTTTAGACCTGTTTCTACGCCACCAGTGTTTGCTAAAGTTATTGAAAAGGCTGTGTATGTAAGGATAATTGACCATTTTATATCACACGATTTGCTATCAAATGTACAGTTCGGCTTTAGAAGTCGTTTAACAACTGAAAATGCTATATTATCTTTTCTCTGTGAGGTACTGGATGGGTTAAACAAAAAGTTTCGAACACTAGGCATATTTTTTTTATTTAACCAAGGCGATTGATTGTGTTGATCACAAAATATTGCTCCAGACGTTGGACCATTACAGAATATGCGGAGTAGCTCACAATTTGTTCACCTCTTACTTTAGCAACAGACAGCAAAAGGTCATTATTCATAATGTTGAGAATGGCTGTGATGTGGGGACTGAGAAGGGCACAGTCAAGTTGGGGGTGCCCAAGTTCATGGCTTGTAGAAAATAAAGTAACGCTAAATCACAGTGAGACTCAGTTTTTACAGTTTCTAACACACAATTCAACAAAACCTGACCAGTTCAAGTTTCTAGGTGTTCAGATAGATAGTAAACTGTAGTGGAAAGCCCACGTTCAGGGTCTCATTCAAAGACTTAATGCTGCCATTTTTACTATTCGAACGGTGTCTGAAGTGAGTGGGCGGCCGGGGTAACCGAGAGGTTTTAAGCGCTACAGTCTGGAGCCGCGCGACCGCTACCGTCGCAGTTTCGAATCCTGCCTCGGGCATGGTTGTGTGTGATGTCCTTAGGTTAGTTAAGTTTCAGTAGTTCTAAGGTCTAGGGGACTGATAACCTCAGAAGTGCTCAGAGGCATTTTTTTTTTTTAATTGAGTGATCGTTCGACACGAAAATTAGTTTACTTCGCTTATTTTCATTCGCTTACGTCGTATGGTATTATATTCTGGGGTAACTCCTCCCATTCTAAAAGGATATTTTTTGACCCAGAAACAGGCGGTTCGGGCAATAAGTGATATAAGTCCACAAACCTCTTGTCGACCCCTGTTCACGAGTTGTGGTATTTTGACATTGGCCTCTCAATATATATATTCCTTCTACATTTCTTGTTAACAATATTAGATTATTCCCAAATATAAGCAGCTTTCACTCAGCTAATACTCGGCAGAAATCAAACCTGCATTTGGATCGGACTTCTCTTGTGGAGAAAGGTGTGCAGTATACTGCTGCATCCATTTTCAGTAAGCTACCACTCGAATTCAAAAACCTTAGCAGTAATCCAGGCGCTTTCAAACCGAAACTGAAGAGTTTTCTAATGGATCACTCCTTCTATTCCTTCGTGGAGTTTTTAGAAGAAATTAGCTGATTCTCGTTTTATTGTTGATTGTGTTTACTTAAACTTATGGATTGACTTTTTTCGCGGGTTCATAAACATTTTATTTTTATCTGTTATTACTTGTATGTTTTAATTTAATGTACTGATACGTTCCACGGCCTTGGAGATATGCTCCTCAATTTGGTCCTACGGAACTTGACGTGTAAATAAACAAATAAAAATAAACTCGGCTGGGTTCTCCTGGAATACCAGCGAATCCACAGAAAACGATTTTCTCGAAAACTGTTGAGAGGTGCATCTTTCTGTATACATATGTGGAAGTCCTAGTAGTGCCCTACATACCCTTTTAATATGAATCAAATCGGCGTGGTGGAGTTCGTACGATCCCTCCATAAGACAACACAATCATATTTTACCTTTCCAGTCACAGCCCAGTATTTTACCGGCCATTCAGATCCATGCAAATGAAATAGGCACTTAGCATGTATCTCAGAGCCATCACGTTCTCTGTAGTTCCCACTAGGCGCCCAGAAACAACACAAATTCGAATTTTCTACCTCAGATAGGCCAATCAGAGAGTTTCTAAGGCAGTGGTTGCCAACCTTTCTTAGGCCACTACCACTGAGTGCAATTACACATTTGCTAGTACCCCCCGCCCTTCCTTCTCCTCCCTCCCCCCTCCCCCCCCCCCCCCCCCCACATTTTCACCATTTCACCAACTTTAGCACCTAACTAAACTGTAGAGTGAAAGTCGCTTCTTGGAATTTTATATATATATATATATATATATATATATATATATATATATATATATATATATATATATATGCGTGAGTTGGAATGAATGACGAAGGAATTCGTGGTGCATCGCGAGTGCTACTCACAACTCCTTGTGAGGGTAAACACTTATTACAAAACATACTTCCCCTACATTACTCATCTCCATTGCGGCACTTGCTTATCCTGCACATTGCAACTCCATTTAAAATCAACCACGTTAAAATATGTCGGTTATACTTACCGTTCGTAAATCACTTGAGTGCAGCACTCGTTACTTCTAAAATATCAGAAATTGGAAGTCTTCAGGCAGTTAATGCTTTGTGTCTGGCAATAATAATAATAATAGTAATAAGACTGTGTACAACACTATAATAGCCCTTATGTAGTTAATGCTGTGTAATGCTGTCAATCAATTTCGAAGCGAGTAATGAAGCTATTTCTGGATTACTGTAGGTACATTTTCTTTATTTCACATCTCTAGTCAGAATTTTTTTAAGTCTTCAGATTACCGGTTTCCTCATCAATAACCATCATCAGATCTGTTTTATAAAAACTTATCCTATATACTGGAATCATATATATATATGTTTCGCAGTGCTGGTGCTGATTTTGATTTGAACTGTATGGTTTTGAACATGAATGTACTAGCTGTTAGCGAGTGGTTGATAGCTTTGGTGGCAGGTGATTTGACTTTTCGTTTCAGTGTTCTGTGAAGGGGTTAATGGATATGGGAGTGTAAGGTTGGTTGGTATTACTATTATATTGGATGGTATTATTGTATTAATCCTCTTTGGGAGCATTATTGTATTATTATACCTGTTAGTGTAAACAATGAATAGCTTTGCGTGTGTACTTGATCGTACAACGGTGTTTTCCTTTCTGGTTTGGTTTTCTGTAGGTGGTAATTTTCTTGCAGTTTTTTTATTGTTGATTCTAATTATTTTCATGTCTTCTTCTCTAGCGTTTGGTTTGTGGTCATATTCTCTTAGGTGTTCTGCAAATGTGGAGTGGTTTGTCCCATATTTCCAGGTTCTCGTGTGTTCTTTGTATCTGACATCAAATGTTCTGTTTGTCCTATGCGTCTGCTTTCACAAGTGTTACACTGTATTTGATACATCCCTGCTTTCTGGTATAGTCTCTGTTTTTGTCAGTTTTGTGGTGTATTTTTGTATAGAATTGTCTGTGTGTATGCTATATTCATTCGTTCATTCGTTGTCTTTTGAAAATGTTGGTGATTATATGGGTGAGTTTGTGTTTGTGTGTCATTGTGTACCTTCTTGTGTTTTCTTTCATCTTTTTCTGATTATCTTGTGTAGTTATTATGGGACTGGACTGCATGTTTGTATATGGTTCAGTTGTGTTGTTGTCTGTGGTTTTGTGCTTTCTGCTATCTTTTTTTTTTTTTTTTTTTTCTTTTAATTTTGTTGTTTAGCTCTGTGACGATGTTACTACAGTAATCATTGTTTTTGGCTATCTGCATTAGTAAATCCAGTTCTTTGTGGCAGTTTTCTTTGGCGAGTGGCACTGTGTAGAGTCTATGGAGCATGTGTCGAAGTGCTGCATGCTTTCTTGAGTGTGAGTGGTTCGAGGATTGGGAAATGATAATGTCTGTTTCTGTGGGTTTATGGCAAATTTCAAACATATACTTATTGTTTTGTTTTTGATTGTTAAATCCAAAAGTTAGTTTCATTGTTCTGTCTCTTCCAGTTGTGAATTTTATATTTTTATGTATCTTGTTGATGTTAGTATGCAGTTTTTCAGTTTTTGTTTGTGGTTCATTTATTAAGCAAAGGATTTCATTCATATACTTGAACGAATATAATATGTTGTATTCATTTGCTACTATTTTTGTGAAAATGATCTGTTCAAACCTGGTTTACAAAAATATTTGCTAAGGCTCCTGGACTGAGGACACATTGGTAATCCACCTTCTTGCAAATGAAATTCATTATTGAATTGAACGTAATATCGTTCTATTATGAGCTTTATTAATATGCATATTTCCTTAATCTGCTCATCAGGGAGTTGTCTATAAATTTTCAGGTTCTTATCTATGATTTCTATTGTTTTCTGGTACTGCTACGTTGGACTACATGCTTTCTACATAAAATGAAAAGAGTGTGCTGTGTCTGGGATTTTTATGTTTTATTTGTTGTATTAGCTGTGTAATGTTTTTAATAGTTCTGCCTACTTGTACTTTGAAATTTTCAGACAGTAATTTTAACATGTATCCTGCAAGCTTGTAAGTGAGGTATTTTCTGAAATCCAGTATTGGCCTCACAGGAATATTCGGTTTGTGGATTTTTGGTTGGATTCAGAGGACAGGTGCAGTGAGACTGATATGCGTCAACTTCCTTTTCTCTGTTATCTAGTACGATGTCAATATTATGCAGAGTGTTTTTTAGTTTTGTCTGGAATCTGTTTGTTGGGTCTGATTTTAATTTTGTAATTTTATTTTGTGTGACGAATTTTTGTGTTTTTTTTTCAATGTATTGTTCTTTGTCTATCATTAGTACTGTGTTCCCCTTGTCTGCATTTGAAATGATAACATTTTCATGTAGAGGGTGCAACAGGTAATCCATCTTCTTGTAAATGAAAACAGCAGTGTCAACTTCGGACTAACTGGAAAAAAAGGAATCCATAATATAATAACTCAGACTATTCTATACAAAATACACCCCAAAACTGACAAAGAACAGAGACATATACCAGAAGACAGGTATATATCAACTAAAGTGTAACACTTGCGAAGGCAGATACATAGGACAAACTGGTAGAACATTTGAAGTCAGATACAAAGAACACATGAGAGTCTGAAAATATGGGCCAAACCATTCCACATTTGCAGAACACCTAAGACAACATGACCACAAACCAACCACTAGAGAAGAAGACATGAAAATAATTAGAATCAACAAAAAAACCTCCTAACCCTGCAAGAAACTTACCACCAACAGAAAACCAAAGCAGAAAGGAAAATCCAGTTGAATGATCAATTACACATGCCAAGCAATTCATTGTTTACACTAATAGATAAAATAATATAATAATGTTCACAAAGCGGATTAATATAGTAATACCATTCAATGTAATAGTGATACCAACCAACCTTACACTCCCTCACCCATTAACCCCTCCACAGAACACTGAACCGAAAAGTCAAATCAGCTGCCACCAAATCTACCAACCATTCGCTAACAGCTCTTACATTCATGTTCAACACCATAAAATTCAAACCACCAACCGCTCCCCCCAAAACACACACACACACACACACACACACACACACACACACATACATACATACATACACAGAAAAAACAAATATACACACTCTTCAACTTTTTCTCACTCTCATAAACACACACAACATGAATAGAAGTTGGTTTTGAACATCGTTGGGTTGGCAACAAGTAGGTAAACACACCAAAGAAGAGGAAACACGTAATGGAGTTGCAATATTTACGTTGTTAAAAGCACAGTGTCCGAAGAAATAGTTATATCGAGTGGCAAAAAAATAATAGTACACCACAAAAAAGGAGAAACATGGTGAACAGGGAGAAAAAGGTCAGGACTCAAAATTGTGCTTATATGTCGGTAATAAAGTGGTAGTGCGACCTCCAGACCAGATAGAGGAAAAGCAAATCACAGCAAGTCCTAAGTAATTACTTTCTTTACATAAAAAATCGGTACGTGAAATGTTTAATAATCTGAAAATAACAGAATTGTATCGTTATAGATCCAACTGATGATGCCTTAGAACAAGAAAAATAGGAAACGCGTCTGGGAAAAATAATTTAATTGGCAGCAGGAATAGGATGTTTTATTTACAAGACAAGTATTTCTATGGTTGCTGCGGAGGATGGCCACGTAAATAAACTTGTCGGAGGAAATTTATTCCATTTTGGGTCACTGTTCAGTTCGCGAATATGTCGCAGGTTGTGGTACTGTAGATACTATCTACAACTTGGAGAAGACGTTTTCCCGAGATACTTAGCATTTGTTACATGTGTGTCTCAGTTTTATCATCAACAATGAACGGGACAATGCGCAACATATATGGTTAGTGGGTGATCTATGTGACGAACCTGTAACCTCCATTACCTTAATGCCACTAATTGAGAAAAAGTAATTGTTGATATCTTATATAATCAGTATTAAAGTCTTACAAATTTGTAATAGTAGTAATGAACTTTTGAAGAGTTAATTTATTTTCCTGACTGAAACAGAATCGAAACATCTAGATTTTACCCCTCAAAAATTTTTTTGTTTACCACTTCGGGGGTAACTACTCGCATGTTGGGAATAACCGTTCTAAGGCAGCACACACGTTTTTTACTCTCCCAGTCACAGCCCAAAATTTTACCAGCCATTAAAACGAAACGGGCCATCAGTATACATACCAGTCAGTATTCTTGTTCTCCACATTCTATTTGGCGAAGACTAAAGTTCGATTTTGGTACCCCACTTGGTGAAAGTAATAATGGACACTTTCAAATTAAATATCACAATGTTATTTCCACATATAAACTGTTTGTATTATTGTTCTGTAACGGTACTAAAATGTGTGGTCCACTTACTTCCAGTACTAATCTAACTTAACGAATTAAGGTACACTTGGGAATGAACGTTGTTCGATTTTTATACCAAAGTAAACTAAAAATTATCTGTATTACCTGTCAAAATTCGAGAAGATTTCTTCTATAACAGTAAAAAAACACACCTGGCTAGTTTACTGGCACTACAGATCTAAAAATGGTTCAAATAGCTCTGAGCACTATGGGACTTAACATCTGAGGTCATCAGTCCCCTAGAACTTAGAACTACTTAAACCTAACTAACCTAAGGACATCACACACATCCATGCCCGAGGCAGGATTCGAACCTGCGACCGTAGCGGTCTCGCGGTTCCAGACTAAAGCGCCTAGAACCGCACGGCCACACCGGCCGGCACTACAGATCTAATTTACAGATTAAAATACACTTGGTGACAACAATAAATCAATCATTGTACCAAAGTAAAATAGTACTTCAAACACCCAAATTGTTGTCAATAGTATATATCAAAATATATGAAGATATCTCCTCTGACAGTAAAAACTAAATGTGGTTCACTTATTATCACTACAGTTCTATCTTACAAGTTGAGATACACTTAGTGATGACAATAGTACAGTCTTCATACCAAAGTAAAATAGCACTTTAAACAAACCAAAAATTGTCTGTATTATTTATGAAAATACTGTATGTAAAGATTTCTTCTCAAACAATATAGAACACACAAGGCTTACTTTTGGAACTATGTTCTAAAAAACAGGTCAGGGTACGCATAGGACAGCCTTCCTCATGCGACATGCATGCAGTGTGCACAAAGGGGGAAAGAGCCATATGCATGTGATGTCAGTACTAAGATATGTAGTATGTTGAGATCTAAGACAAGTCAAGACTTGTCGATGAGTTCAAAGTTCCACATGTCGTACAATGAAGCGCCAAAGAGACTGGTATAGACACATGTATTGAAATACAGAGATATGTAAACACGCAGAATACGGCGTTGCGATCGGCAACGCCTATGTAAGACAACAAACTCCTGGGCGCAGTTTTTAGGTCGGTTACTACTGCTACAATGGCAGTTTACCAAGTTTTAAGTGAGTTTGAACGTGGTTTTATCGTCGGCGCACGACCGGTGGGACGTAGCCTCTCCAAGGTAACGAAGTCCGCACCTCGTGGTCGTGCGGTAGCGTTCTCGCTTCCCACGCCCGGGTTCCCGGGTTCGATTCCCGGCGGGGTCAGGGATTTTCTCTGCCTCGTGACGACTGGGTGTTGTGTGATGTCCTTAGGTTAGTTAGGTTTACGTAGTTCTAAGTTCTAGGGGACTGATGACCATGGATGTTAAGTCCCATAGTGCTCAGAGCCCTCCAAGGTAACGAAGAAGTGGGAATTTTCCCGTTCGACCATTTAACTAGTGTACCATAAATATCAGGAATCCTGTAAAACATCAAATCTCAGACATCGCTACGGTCAGGAAAAGATCTGGGAAGAACGGGACCAACGACATCGGAAGACAGTCGTTCAACGTGACAGAAGTGCAACCCTTACGCAAAGTTTTGCAGATTTCAACGCAGGGCCATCAACAAGTGTCACTGTGCGAACCATTCAATGAAACATCATCGATATGGGCTTTCGGAACCGAAGGTTCACTAACGTACCTTTGATGACTGCATGACAGAAAGCTTTACGCCTCGCTTTTGGCCCTGTCAACACTGACGTTGAACTGTTGATGACTGGAAACATGTTGCTGGTCGGACGAGTCTCGTTTCAAATTGTATCGAGCGGATGGACGTGTACCGGTATGGAGACAACCTCATGAATCCATGGACCCTGCACGTCAGCAGGGGACTGTTCAAACTGGTGGAGGCTCTGTATTGATGCGGGGCGTGTGCAATTGGAGTGATATGGGATCCATGATACGTCTAAATATGACTCTGACGGGTGACACATACATAAGCACCCCGTCTGATCACCTGCACCAATTTATATCCTTTGTGCATTCTAACGGACTTGAACAATTCCAGAAGGACAATGCGACACCCCACACGTCCAAAATTGCTACAGAGTAGCTCCCGGAACACACTTTTGAGTTGAAACACTTCTTATGCCCACCAAACTTCCCAGACATGAACATTATTGAGCATATCTGGAATTCCTTGCAATGTGCTGTTCAGAAGAGATCTTCACCCCCTCGTAATCTTACGGATTTATGGACAGCCCAGCAGGATTCATTGTGTCAGTTCCCTTCAGCACTACTTCACACATTTGTCGATTTCATGCCACGTCATGTTGTGGCAGTCCTGCGTGCTCGGGCGTGCCCTACACAATATTAGGCAGGTGTACCAGTTTCTTTGGCTCTTTAGGGTATTTCTCATATTACAGTGTGGAGGGCTGCACAGATTATTAGGTTGCTGTCAGGTAGGCGCAGCTGTGTACTATTAGACTGTCAAGAAAAATTAAAAAATGGTCTGTAATGTGAAAGAAGGAAACGTGTGGTGCTTTTAACAGTTATCTTTATCGTACGTTCTACCAAATGAGCCTGGGATATTGCAGCAACTCCGTGTAGACAACTAATACCTTATGCACCCGCACATAATTCAAGATCTTGCTGGGATTTTTGACAAAATAATCAAACCATAACTAGAAGGCTTCTAAGAAGAAAGCAATATAATGTCACCAACTATAGAACATTTGGAATACACAGTTTACTTTGAACGAGCTTCAGTTCTAGAGTAAATGTGTCTAACAAACTTGTATATCAGATCACAAGCCCAGGGAATCTTGTGCTGTCAAATTGGAAGCTATGGTTTATAACACAAAATGGATGGTCTGCTTACCCTGTGGAAGCCTGTCTTAAGTGTATCAGATGCCAATACAATGTATCCATAGTGTGCTCCTGTACTCTGTACCAATCACTTCTATGCTCACATAACAGCTGCTGTGTTGTGTTTATCAGCGTCTTCTGGATTGGAGGGGAGGGTGGGTGGTGAATAATTATACACGAAAGTTGTTTGGTTCTCAAGTAACAGCACTGTCAAATCCAGATACTGCCGAATTAGCATTGTTTGCCATGATTAATGTTATTCTGCGGGTCGTAAAAAAAGTAGCAATGTATCGAAAATACTTCAGCCGATCCCAATTACAGAAATTACTCCTTTAAGTGAACTTAGCGTGTTATGTGTGTGAAGAAGAAACTGGAAATGGAAGAGCACAAAGTCGAAAATGTAAACTAGAGTGTTAAGTAAAAAAATTGTCCTGAAAGAAAAATGTATTCTGCTTTTTTGTGAACAATCCATTGTAGATGTACCGGGTGGTTATAATTAAAGTGCAGGTTCTTACAGAGGTCTGTTATGGGTTGTAATTATCCTATGGGGGGAGGGGAGGGGGGCGGACTTGATAGATATACTAATATCTTTATGTGGAACCGATTTACGCTGGAAAAAAAATTATTTCCCAATTTGGCCATCAGTTGCAAATGTGGTGCTGTACACTGCTTGTATAACGGTATGACATCTATGCTGTCATTTGACAAGCCACAATGTGAATGAACAGTACGACTATCGAAAAGAGAGACCGGGTGCTGTTAGTGTAACTGTTTTATGTGAACGGCAGCAATTACAGTACTGCATTGCGAGCATATCGCTGACTCAAAGGTCTGAGGAGAGGTCCGATGTCGTTAAATGGTTTAAAGCAGGTGGTAATGAAATTCGAAAACATGGGCGAACTTGGTGTGGCACCTGGAAGAGGCAGGCGTCCTATTCCGCTGGAAGTTATTGACGGGGTTGCTGTTGCTGTAATTGACCACACAGCCCTTGCCCCAAAAAGTGCTATTGCTCGTACAGTATCACGAGAATTGCCCATCCCATGATCAACAGTGTGAACAGTTTTACTGTCTGTTCTACACTGGTACTGGTACACGATACAACGGTGCAGCAACTAAAACCTCTCGATCCGCAGCAACGTTCTGAACTTGCTTTTCGGTGTCTGGCACAGATGGAGTAGATGACATGTAACTGGGAAATATTACATAGAGTAACGAACCACATTTTATACTATAGAGTACAGTAAATACGCAGAACTACAGAATTTGGGGCACTGTAAAACGCGCGTTGTGCGCGAACAGACATTACACTCGCCGATGTGACTCTGTGGTGTGGAATCTCAAGCGCTTTTATTCTTGGTCCTTTCTTCTTTGAAGAAAATACATCCAGAGGACACTGGACTCGCATTCGGGAGGACGACGGTTCAATCCCGTCTCCAGCCATCCTGATTTAGGTTTTCCGTGATTTCCCTAAATCGTTTCAGGCAAACGCCGGGATCGTTCCTTTGAAAGGGCACGGCCGATTTCCTTCCCAATCCTTCCCTAACCCGAGCTTGCGCTCCGTCTCTAATGACCTCGTTGTCGACGGGACGTTAAACACTACCCTAACCTAACCTAACATCCAGAGGGCCTGTCAAGTTTTCCGTGGCGTCTGTACATCATGGAGACCTCCTTGTACACCATTTGATTCCTGCTGTGCAAGAGCGCAACTATCTGGAAATCACTGTTTCCATGCAAGATGGGTGAACACCTCATGTCGCTTGCTCAGTGAAAGATCTGCTCAATGTTGGTTGGTTGGTTGTTTGGGGAAGGAGACCAAACAGCGTGGTCATCGGTCTCATCGAATTAGGGAAGGATGGGGAAGGAAGTCGGCCGTGCCCTTTCAGAGGAACCATCCCGGCATTTGCCTGGAGTGATTTAGGGAAATCACGGAAAACCTAAATCAGGATGGCCGGACGCGGGATTGAACCGTCGTCCTCCCGAATGCGAGTCCAGTGTCTAACCACTGCGCCACCTCGCTCGGTCTCTGCTCAATGTCTGCCTGGATATGACTAGCAGGGATACTAGAGATCAACATGTACTGTAAATACTCATGGAAAGTGGCCATGCATTGGAGTACTCACAGGAAATGGTGGATCCAAGGACGTTTACTATATTAGAGGATACACGAAAAATCTGTTTATAAATACTCATCCCTGTTTGGATCTACTCTAAAGGATCGTTATGTCGTATCTAAATGTGATGCTCTCGACATTGTGAATCTATCAACAGAAAAACTAATAACAGTGTTTGAAATTGATGGAATAACTACATTTAACATTAATGTGTTTGGTTAAGTAGTACACTTATAGTTGTATACGGAAACTATGTTAGAATATGGGAAAGAGTAGACATCTTACAGCCTAGAGAATGTGGAATGGCTTAAGAAAATTACTACGCAGAAAATAAAAGAGAAGCTTAAAATTCTTGAATTCTTGAGGCCAGGAGAAATGTTGTACAGGGGGCACACAAGCGCTGTATCTGACGCCATGCACATTCCAGCATGAGGGCAGCGAGGCTCTCATCCTTGCATGTCATCGGACTCTGGAAGCTGCTCGAGTGATTTCAGCCGAACCACGGCGTGTCTTTGACAAGTAGTAAAGACATTCTAAACTTAGGAACTACACTGTGACACTTGACTGAGTCCATTCTGCCTTGTACCAAGCATACACGAAGATTGAACCATCATCATCGTGTTTTGTCATAGAAGAAATATTTACCTATTTTTATAAACAATACAGACAATTTAGTCGGGGAAATAACATTGTGGCACTTAATTTAAGAGCTTCATTATGGCTCGCACCAAGTATGTACACGGACAGAACCACAGTCGTCGCCCGCCAAGTGTGCGCTAATCTGTAAGTTAGATCAGTAGTGCCAGTACGTGAGCCACGTGTGTTTCGTTATGTTATAGAAAAAATTTTTTCGTATTTTGATAAATATTACCGACAATTCCTTGTGTTTTTAAAATGCTGTTTTACTTTGGCCTAAAGTAAGAAATGAGTGACAGATTTTACGAAATTGCAATTAGTGTTTTTCTTCTTTTCGAAGATAATGCAATGTTAATTTTTGAGGATTTAAGTGCGTTGTTTCTTCTTGGAGAGTGTCCATCCGTCTTACATTCTGTGATTTCTATCACTATGGAGCAACCTGTAATTCATATAGAGTTTATTCAAGCTAAAGCCTGAGGAGTGTTTTGTTAAATGGAGCGCGGAGCAAAGAGTCACCATTATTCCACGTGTTTGATGTTTTCTTCGGCATACGTCGCTTTTCCCGAGGTGGCGGCTATGTTGCGAACAGCACAGTTTAGATTTACTTGCGGTTACCGCTTGATCTCATGTACATAGTTCTATTTCGTTGTGTCCCAGAGTACTCCATTGTGTCCCAGAGTGTCTTCCTATAGGTGATGTCCCGATGAATTTAATCGGACCTCTTTCTGTGATTAGTTCTGCCACTTTATGTAATCAGTCAACGCCTCTCGTTGCCAACTCCTACCCTGTATCTGGCACATTTTTGTTAAAATATTATTCTTGGCGTAAGATGTGGCTAATGTTATGATTTAAAGTAGTAGAGGTACTTGCTGTCCACATCTCACACACTAATGAAAGCAAGATGGTATAAAAAGAAGTACAAGAAATTATCAATAAATAAAGAACTTACCTTTCTAGTATACCAAAAATGAATTGATGAGCTAGTGAAAATACCACCTATAAAAGGGAGCTCAAAGGGCAACGAGACGTTCTCCAACACATCCCAAGAGAAGTTGTCAATGGAAAAAAATGGAAAATGGCGTAAGAAGGAAACACTGTGAAAATGTGGTGATGATACCGAAAAGGCTGTAAAGAACAAAAGAGAAGCCTTTGTGAAATATTTCATCGAGGTGACAAGAACACAGAATAAAATAGAATATCTTAGGAACCGAGCTATTGTTGAAAGAGAAATATGTAGAAAAAACAAGCAGAGATGGGAAGAATTAATACATGACGTTTATAGGCCCCAACCACAAACTTCAAAATTATAAAGAAGGTAAACGTCAAGATAATAGAGAAAATGAAAGTGAATCGCATCCCTTTGCCAAAATGCTTACAATACTTTCAGAAACTATGGTCTCAAACATCAGAGCGTCTTACAATCCAACTCTCTCCACACAGTTTAAGTGAAACCGTCTCTAAGTGTGAAATATTCAACCAGATAAAAAAAATAATGAAGACCCAAGAGAAGATTAAACTAGTCTTAAGCTGTTCAAATACGCTTGCAAGTCATTCATAGGCAGATTTCTATACTACTTAAATATGATCTGGTCAGGAGATAGCATAACTGAAAGCTGGACTACATGAATGGTCATCCCATCTTTACAAAAAGTGACTTGGAAAATCGTGATAATCACAGATGATAAGCTTACTGAACTCGGCGTATAAAAGTTGTGCCGACATCATCAAAAATAATTTGTACAGGCATTATGAAACCACCACGTGTGAGGAGGAAAATGACTTTTGAAAAGGAAGACTATGCTGTGACAGCCTCTTCACTGAAATTGCTAATAGAAAAACATGGAAAGTTTAATCTAGAAACACATACTGCCTTCGTTAGCTTTAAACAAGCCTTCAAAAAAGGCAACAGAAACAAATTCGAGCTTAATAACAGTTCCGGCAAATCATATTTCCTAGCAACTTATCGAAAATGTACACACAGAACCAAATGTAATTCATGTCCAGAAAGAAGACAAATTATCAGAGTGGGCAGAATCCATGCTGGAGCACGACTGGGATACAGCCTTTAATCACTCTTGTTTATTATTTATGTGAACAAAATCATCCAAGAACGGAGACGACGGCCACACGGCTTCATTAAAATCAACAGAAACACAGCTATAGATGCTTTACGTTTCGCATATTAAGAAGATAACCTGCAACGTTCTGCCCACAGTTTACAGATTATGTGGGAATTTAAGGAGATGGGACCTGGATAAACTGACTAAACCACAGGTTGTACAGAGTTTCAGGAAGAGCATAAGGGAACAATTGACAGGAATGGGGGAAAGAAAGAATAGGTAGCTTTGAGAGATGAAATAGTAAAGGCAGCAGAGGATCATGTAGGTAAAAAGACGAGGACTAGTAGAAATCCTTGGGTAACAGAAGAAATAATGAATTTAATTGATAAAAGGAGAAAATATAAAAATGTAGTAAATGAAGCAGGCAAAAAGGAATACAAACATCTCAAAAATGAGATCGACAGGAAGTGCAAAATGGCTAAGCAGGGATGGTTAGACGACAAATGCAAGGATGTAGAAGCTTATCTCACTAGGGGTAAGATAGATACTGCCTACAGGAAAATTAAAGAGACCTTTGGAGAAAAGAGAACCACTTGTATGAATATCAAGAGCTCAGATGGAAACCCAGTTCTAAGCAAAGAAGGGAAAGCAGAAAGATTGAAGGAGTATATAGAGGGTCTATACAAGGGCGATGTACTTGAGGACAATATTATGGAAATGGAAGAGAATGTAGATGAAGATGAAATGGGAGATATGATACTGCGTGAAGAGTTTGACAGAGCACTGAAAGTCCTGAGTCGAAACAATGCCCCGGGAGTAGACAACATTCCATTAGAACTACTGACAGCCTTGGGAGAGCCAGTCCTGACAAAACTCTACCATCTGGTGAGCAAGATGTATGAGACAGGCGAAATACCCTCAGACTTCAACAGGAATATAATAATTCCAATCCCAGAGAAAGTAGGTGTTGACAGATGTGAAAATTACCGAACTATCAGCTTAATAAGTTACGGATGCAAAATACTAACGCGAATTCTTTACAGACGAATGGAAAAACTGGTAGAAGCCGACCTTGGGGAAGATCAGTTTAAATTCCGTAGAAATGTTAAAAAAAGGCTCTGAGCACTATGCGACTTAACTTCTGAGGTCATCAGTCGCCTAGAACTTAGAACTACTTAAACCTAACTAACCTAAGGACATCACACACATCCATGCCCGAGGCAGGATTCGAACCTGCGACCGTAGCGGTCGCTAGGTTCCAGACTGTAGCGCCTAGAACCGCACGACAACTCCGGCCGGCCGTAGAAATGTTGGTACATGTGAGGCAATACTGACCCTACGACTTATCCTAGAAAATAGATTATGGAATGCCAAACCTACGTTTCTAGCATTTGTAGACTTAGAGAAAGCTTTTGACATTGTTGACTGGAATACACTCTTTCAAATTCTGAAGGTGGCAGGAGTAAAATACAGGGAGCGAAAGGCTATTTACAATTTGTACAGAAACCAGATGGCAGTCATAAGAGTCGAGTGACGTGAAAGGGAAGCAGTGGTTGGAATGGGAGTGAGACAGGGTTGTAGCCTATCCCCGATGTTATTCAATCTGTATAATGAGCAAGCAATAAAGGAAACAAAAAAAAATCGGAGTAGGTATTAATATCCATGGAGAAGAAATAAAAACTTTGAGGTTCACCGATGACATTGTTATTCTTTCAGAGACAGCAAAGGACTTGGAAGAGCAGTTAAACGGAATTGACAGTGTCTTGAAAGGAGGATATAAGATGAACATCAACAAAAGCAAAACGAGGATATTGGAACGTAGTCGATTTAACTCGGGTGATGCTGAGGGAATTAGATTAGGAAGTGAGACACTTAAAGTAGTAAAGGAGTTTTGCTATTTGGGGAGCAAAATAACTGATGATGGTCGAAGTACAGAAGATATAAAATGTAGACTGGCAACGACAAGGAAAGCATTTCTGAAGAAGAGAAATTTGGTAACATCGAGTATAAATTTAAGTGTCAGGAAGTCGTTTCTGAAAGTAATTGTATGGAGTGTAGCCATGTATGGAAGTGAAACATGGACGATAAATAGTTTAGACAAGAAGAGAATAGAAGCTTTCGAACTGTTGTTCTACAGAAGAATGCTGAAGATTAGATGGGTAGATCACATAACTAATGAGGAGGTATTAAATAGAATTGGGGAGAAGGGGAGTTTGTGGCACAACTTGACAAGAAGAAGGGACCGGTTGGTAGGACATGTTCTGAGGCTTTAAGGGATCACAAATTCTCATTGGAGGGCAGCGTGGAGGGTAAAAATCGTAGAGGGAGACCAAGAGATGAATACACTAAGCAGGTTCGGAAGGATGTAGGTTGCAGTGGGTACTGAGAGATGAAGAAGCTTGCACAGGTTAGACTAGCATGGAGAGCTGCATCAAACCAGTCTCAGGACAATAATATTTTGCACTTCTTAGAAGATAAAATGTTTGTTGTTACGTGAAAGATTTTAATCATTGATAAGTGTAACATCGAAGATACTGCGGCATGTAATTGTTACGCATTTGAAACACTTTTATAGGATTTATTGAGGTTTTTTTTTCGTTCTATACAATTTACTTGCGGTATGTGCATATCACAGGTTGTTTATGCAGATCTTTGAAGGTTCTACTGAAGTTCTGTGTAGGTTACTTAGTAATTTTATTGATATTGGTGTTTGGAAAGATGTTTTAGATGATCTAGTAATGTAGATAAAAGAATGGCATACCTTATTGTTAATAGAAAAGAATCTTAAGATATAAATGGTTGGTGCGTTATTGTAAAATGGAGTACGTAAAGTGGGATTGCTTTCTTCATAATTGCTTCAAGTCTCTATCTAATTTCCTAGGATAGTTTGCTTGAGTCGATATTAGTTAACTGTAGCTACGTCTTAGGTATTTTTCACTTGTATGTGGCAGTTTGCATCAACGACGGAAACAGGGGCAGCCTGTAAATGTGGCTGCGGCACCGAAAACATTTCATCAGAGGCCAGGAGTGTGTCGCGTTGCAACCGAAGGCAGTAAACGAAGAACTACAGCCACACTCCGGCTGCCCCTTGACCCTGGAGCCGCCGGCGCACCGCCTTCCTCATCAACCGTAGCCGCTTGGGACACAACACGCGACTTGCGAGCCACTTCTCATTAGCAGCTGTCTTCTCTCGTTTAATACCTTGTTTACCAATGACACCTCCAGTTTCCAGTTCGCTTCCACTCAGACAAGTAAAGCAGCACTTTCGCAAGCTAAAGGCTGTCCCATTTTAACACAGAGGCGTGCTCCTGTTGCATCACACTGCTGCCTGGTGTATAAACTCGTCCCCCAAAACTGTATGGGGGTCTGACTTCTCGTTTTGTGGAGCGCATAATTTCACCAACGAGTGCTTCATATAGTACTTGCGTTTCTCATAAATCTCCAACAAACAGACAATGCAATTGAAGCAAGGTCTTAGCAATAGCTCAGCATGGAAGAGAATTTCTTGTGTTGGTCTCAAGACCACCAGTGACATTTCCCAATACGAGTGCTACTCATAAATTAATCTCCGATTGGCTGTTAAATCTGAACTAATGTTCGTAGCTTCATGGCGTTTGTGTGGATGAGAGAGGAGACTTTTCAAGTTGCACCAGCCAGATCGGTGTTGCGTTAGACAGTGTGTAAGCGATTTAAAATGATTGTATCATTGTGTCCTCTCCGGTTGCGAGGTTCACCCTATTATTCGCTTCCTGCAAGCAGAAGCCGTCAGTGCCACCGTGAACTGTCGTCGATTATGTCTTTCAAAATGAGGTTGGGGTTATCAGTAATGGTGTTGTGAAGGAGGGGCTCAGAAAATTCAAGGCTCGTCGCACAGATGTGCGTCATAGAAGCTGTCGATAAAGACATTCAGATATGAGAGACGAACTTGTGCACAATGTCGATGAAATTGAGAATGCGAGAAGTTGGTTCAAATTCTGGAATTCCTGAAGTTATGCCTCAGATCTCGTGGAAAATGCTCTTTAATACTGTCAAAGAGAGGCTTGATTTCCTTGAGTTTTGTGCACGGTCGGTATAACCATACCACTACTATTGTAATTCAGTACGGTTTCAATTAAATAACAAAAAACTCTGCCACGTATAACCCTGTTACTAAATTTAGTTTAGTTTCCTAATAAAGTTCACTATGGTAGGGTAGTCCTGCTTAATAGGAAAAGCTAATAAATAGAGTTACCTTTTTTACAGTATTTGACCCTGTGTTGTGTCTAATGGATAAGTAAATCAGACTATTCAGTTCTTTTCCTAAGATCTTACCCAGCAGTTAGCTAGAAACGCAGTATGGACAGTAGTACATTGAAGGTAGGACAACTCAGTTTCAAGTTCATTTAGTGGTTTAAAACATGTACTAGCGGCCGCCAGCGTATCCATGCTATGAAGCAGTGTAGTAATGGAAAAGCAGAAGTATGGATTTTGCCTACTTTCTTGCTACTGTTTAAGTTGCTTCTTCAAATAAATATTATTCCACATAAACAATGTTGGTGCAGACATTGGAATTTATTTTTGACAACTACAACCTCATACAACACGCTTTTAAAAAGAAAAAAATTACAGTAGATAACTTCAAGGAAGCTAAAATAATTTGGCCAGGGTGACTCTCAGGAAAGCATTTATCATCACAAACAAATTTGAATACTAAAATACTTACAGAGAGTGAACCAGTTTATTTAAAGTTCAAGAATGACTATTCACTAATAAAACACAGTTAAGAAGTAGAATATCAAACAAAATCTTATCTAGTGGCTGTACGCTTGGGTGTGGCTAGCAATTATGATGGTCTGCAAGTATCTTCCTGTATGGGCTTAATTTCTCTTTTCGGCGTCGTTCAATTTTACGTACAGCAGCTACGCCGTAAGCCGTTTGCGGTCTTCATCCGAGGCAATTTTGTGCACACTTGCAGGCAAAACTTCCCCTGCTCCACAAGAGTGTTGCCTCAATCACTGCTGCTGCGTGACTTACTTCCCCCGCTTGCTCTAGGTAGCGCGCCAATTCGCCCTTGCCACCTTTTTCACTCCCCAGAGCCACTTTCAAACAAAAGCACACTAGCTTTTACATAATAACTATTTCTTACATTGTTCTTAAGCGCGACGATTTCTTATAATTGTCAAATTTACATCCAGTGAAATTCTTTTAAGTGCTTTATCTGAAAACTACCTTGAGCAGTTAAACAGAGAACCGACTCGTGGCGATAACATATTAGACCTTCTGATGACAAACAGACCCGAACTATTTGAAACAATTGACGCAGAACAGGGAATCAGCGATCATAAAGCGGTTACTGCATCGACGATTTCAGCCGTAAATAGAAATATTAAAAAAGGTAGGAGGATTTTTCTGTTTAGCAAAAGTGACAAAAAGCAGATTTCAGAGTACCTGATGGCTCAACACAAAAGTTTTGCCTCAAGTACAGATAGTGTTGAGAATCAGTGGACAAAGCTCAAAACCATCGTACAATATGCTTTAGATGAGTATGTGCCAAGCAAGATCTTAAGAGATGGAAAAGAGCCACCGCGGGACAACAACCGAGTTAGAAAACTGCTGCGGAAGCAAAGGGAACTTCACAGCAAACTTAAACATAGCCAAAGCCTTGCAGACAAACAAAAATTACGCGAAGCGAAATGTAGTGTGAGGACGGCTATGCGAGAGGCGTTCAATGAATTCTAAAGTAAAGTTCTATGTCCTGACTATGCAGAAATCCTAAGAAATTTTGGTCTTACGTCAAAGCGGTAGGTGGATCAAAACAAAATGTCCACACATTCTGTGATCAAACTGGTACTGAAACAGAGGATGACAGACTAAAGGCCGAAATACTAAATGTCTTTTTCCAAAGCTGTTTCACAGAAGAAGACTGCAGTGTAGTTCCTTCTCTAGACTGTCGCACAGATGACAAAATGGTAGATATCGAAATAGACGACAGAGGGATAGAGAAACAATTAAAATCGCTCAAAAGAGGAAAGGCCGCTGGACCCGATGGGATACCAGTTCGATTTTACACAGAGTACGCGAAGGAGCTTGCCCCCCTTCTTGCAGCGGTGTACCGTAGGTCTCTAGAAGAGCGTAGCGTTCCAAAGGATTGGAAAAAGGCACAGGTCATCCCCGTTTTCGAGAAGGGACGTCGAACAGATGGGCAGAACTGTAGACCTATATCTCTTACGCCGATCAGTTGTAGAATTTTGGAACACGTATTATGTTCGAGTATAATGACTTTTCTGGAGACTAGAAAGACTCTGTAGGAATCAGCATGCGTTTCGAAAAAGACGATCGTGTGAAACCCAGCTCGCGCTATTCGTCCGCGAGACTCAGAGGGCCATAGACACGGGTTCACAGGTAGATGCCGTGTTTCTTGACTTCCGCAAGGCGTTCGATACAGTTCCCCACAGTCGTTTAATGAACAAAGTAAGAGCATATGGACTATCAGACCAATTGTGTGATTGGATTGAAGAGTTCCTAGATAACAGAACGCAGCATGTCATTCCCAATGGAGAGAAGTCTTCCGAAGTAAGAGTGATATCAGGAGTGCCGCAAGGGAGTGTCGTAGGACCGTTGCTATTCACAATATATATAAATGACCTTATGGATGACATCGGAAGTTCACTGAGGCATTTTGCGGATGAAGCTGTGGCATATTGAGAGGTTGTATCAATGGAAAATTGTACTGAAATGCAGGAGGATCTGCAGCGAATTGACGCATGGTGCAGGGAATGGCAATTGAATCTCAATGTAGACAAGTGTAACGTGCTGCGAATACATAGAAAGAAAGATCCCTTATCATTTAGCTACAATATAGCAGGTCAGCAACTGGAAGCAGTTAATTCCAAAAATTATCTGGGAGTACGCATTAGGAGTGATTTAAAATGGAATGATCATATAAAGTTGATCGTCGGTAAAGCAGATGCCAGACTGAGATTCATTGGACGAATCCTAAGGAAATGCAATTCGAAAACAAAGGAAGTAGGTTACAGTATGCTTGTTCGCCCACTGCTTGAATACTGCTCAGCAGTGTGTGATCCGTACCAGATAGGGTTGATAGAAGAGATAGAGAAGATCCAACGGAGAGCAGTGCGCTTCGTTACAGGATCATTTAGTAATCGCGAAAGCGTTATGGAGATGATAGATAAACTCCAATGGAAGACTCTGAAGGAGAGACGTTCAGTAGCTCGGTACGGGCTTTTGTTGAAGTTTCGGGAACATACCTTCATCGAGGAGTCAAGCAGTATATTGCTCCCTCCTACGTATATCTCGCGAAGAGACCATGAGGATAAAATCAGAGAGATTAGAGCCGACACAGAGGCATACTGACAATCCTTCTTTCCACGAACAATACGAGACTGGAATAGAAGAGAGAACCGATAGAGGTACTCAAGGTACCCTCCGCCACACACCGTCAGGTGGCTTGCGGGGTATGGATGTAGATGTAGAACCTGAACAGTTTATATACACAAATATTTTTAAATACAAAATGTCATCAGAAAATTATTTAACGTAATAAATAATTTACATAGTATTTTACATACATTACTCACATACAATACAAGGAACCTCAACCTCCAGTATAGTACACTTTACATGTACGGAAAATATAGTACCAATATGCGAAAATTTTAAAACAAAAAATTATTAAAATTTATATGAACCATAAACAAATAGTATTATATGGGTACCAAAAAGTCTAATGGATGGTTACACAACGGTAACAATGGGTTCGACCATGACATGCCTTCATCGCTACCATGGAGAAGAGAAGAATTTTCTGAAAGGAATGCTGACTGGAGACATGGATGCAATATATGAGCTCTGAAAGGAAGGAACAGTTCAATCAGTGGATGCACACTCATTCTACACATAAGACGAAAAATACAGGCAGTCGTTGTCAAACCGCAAAATGGTGGCTACAGTTTCCCGCAATGGAATTTTGTTAACATATTTCATCCAAGTAATTCACGAGATTACTGTGACATCACGCGTTTATTTTGAGAATTTTACGAAACTCCGGAGGTCAATCCAAAACAAACGACTTGGGGTAATTACCGAAGGATTCATTCTATTTCACGGCAATGCGCGACCCAATATTTCGGACTGAACAAAGGAAAAACTGAGACCTTTTGGCCGAGAGATTTTTCAACATCTTCGCTATAGTTGAGACCTGGCGACAATTGACTTTCATCTCCTCCTCAAGATGAAAGCTTAGCTGGCTGCGCAGCACTTCACGAAAGACGGTGAGGTTAAGGATGGCCTCAACAACTGACTGAAGGACCAGGCGGTATCACTCTTTGATGAAGGGATAAAGAAGCTGAAGTCACGGTATGACAAGTCTTCGAATTTACATAGAGAAGTTATATCACCATTAAAGTGTAGTTGTATACATATTTTGAACAGCCAACCGGAAGTTAATTTACTAATGGCACTGTCAAACATACACTTGCTACGTTTCTCGAATTCGGTAGCTGTGTCCGCATAACAAGAATATATGAAACAGGAGCTTTAGTTGAGGATTGTAGAATGTGATTTGCCCTTACAAATTAAATCTGTGCACTGTCTTGCCTTTATATTACTCGTTTACGATTTAATCGCATATGTTTCCTTCGTTTGGTTATTGACTTTAATAATGAAATTAATAATTAAATTACCAACTCCTAGCAATTAAAAATCTTTGGCATGTTCATAACAGGCATTTTAAGCGGACCATCTACAAGTAACAGAAATTAATATCCTAATTATGAGAAAATATACACAAAATGTACAATTCTATTTGCACCCCACAAACCATAGTACGTTGTGCGTCGAACGATACATAGTGCAAAGAATTCATATCCCATCCTCTCTTGCATTGCGGATGGTGCGTTCAATTACTGTCTTCCTAACGCCTCTACGTAAATCCTGTATTTCTCTATTTTTTCCAGAATTTCCCTAATTTGTCCTAGCCAAATACGGAAATGCATCCAGAAAATACCTACAGTAACTGAACTAGATCTCCCTAAAACTTCCTGGCAGAATAAAATTGTGTGCCGGACCGAGACTCGAATTCGAGAACTTTATATTTCGTGGGCAACTGCTCCAGCAGCTGAGCAACGAGCTACTGGCGGAAATATACCTGTAGCGCAGATGGTAGAGCACTTGCTCGCGAAAGGCACATGTCCCGAGCTCTAGCCTCTCTCAGGTACAGAGTTTTAATCCGCATGAAAGTTCATGTGCCGGCCGGAGTGGCCGAGCGGTTCTAGGAGCTACAGTCTGGAATCGCGCGACCGCTACGGTCGCAGGTTCGAATCCTGCCTCGGGCATGTATGTGTGTGATGTCCTTAGGTTAGTCACGTTTAAGTAGTTCTAAGTTCTAGGGGACTGATGACCTCAGATGTTAAGTCCCATAGTGTTCAGAGCCATTTGAACCATTTGAAAGTTCATGTCAGCGATCACTACGCTGTGGAGAGAAAATTTCAGGGTAAGACTGCCAGCAAGAAGCGTCTCCTCTCTTGTGACATCCCGAACTGCAGTTCGCTGAGCATTTATGTGACGCCCGCTCTGACTAAACTGACGAACGCGCAGCTCATTTCTTAATCTTTCCTATCTCCTCTGTTAATCCTACGTATTAAGGGCCATGGACCGACGAATAATACTGGGGGATTGGTTGAACATGATTTTTGTAAATGGCTTCCTTTGTGAGTGAATTACATTTCCTTGGGAACCCCAGTCGGTGCTAGGGGTTCCTTGTCACATACCGCTTCTTTCGCCTCAGCCAAAGTCCGTTGATGTGAAAAATATTGCGTTGCTCCGTGGTTCGGAGCTTGTGTTAAACTGTAGGTCCCCTTATACCTGTCTGGGTAAGTCATTTCGAAGGTCAGAGGAAGGCAACGGCACACCACCACCTGCAGAACCATGGCAAGTAAAGCATCGCGGTACTCAAGCCATCTTTTGGGTTGATGATTGCTTTACCTTCTTAGGATTCATCCGATAAGTCTCAGTCTACTTTCTGCTAGATCTACGTAGTAGTGCCACTTTAAATCGCTACACACATGTGGTTGACATTTGTGAATAATTCTAGTGACTACTCGACAGCCGTATAGGCAAGCGATCGTATAGTGTGACAACGTCTGTTTATGCTTACTGCACTGCATTCACTGACGGTCATATATCAGTCTTCTCACCAATCTGATGATGGTTGGTTGGTTTTGGGGAAGGAGACCAGACAGCGTGGTCATCGGTCTCATCGGATTAGCGAAGGATGGGGAAGGAAGTCGGCCGTGCCCTTTCAGAGGAACCATCCCGGCATTTGCCTGGAGTGATTTAGGGAAATCACGGAAAACCTAAATCAGGATGGCCGGACGCGGGATTGAACCGTCGTCCTTCCGAATGCGAGTCCAGTGTGTAACCACTGCGCCACCCAATCTGATGATATTATCTTCCCGTATACTACTAAGTTCTCTGCAAATACCCTCAGAGACCCACAGATATTGTTTACTACGAGATTTAGGTAGATCGACAAAATAACGCTCCTATCAAACGTCGCTGAGATATTCTGAACGCTACATTCGCTCTTTCGATACACCATACAGAGGTATTTGGTTTACCAAGCGATGATGTGAAATTGTACTGAAGATATTCTAGAAGCCGGAAACAGAATCAATCTGTGGGCTACCAGATACAGCGTTACAAGTGAACGAATAGACGAAGTTAAGTTCCACACTGTCGGCGCTCGTGGAGTCCGTAGCATGATATGCAGAGGTCTATATGACCTATATCGCACTTGTTTCCGTTCACAGAAATCATAACATTATACGTATACAGAGAAAAAACTGAAACAACAAAAATCACAGAACAAAATCATTTATATATGACGTGGTATAACTTAATACGTAGAAAAGTTCATATAATATTTACGTTAATGTCATGTGAATTAATACGAAAATGTTAAAACAGCTCCATCAGAGCCACTGAACATCACAAGAACAAACTTACGAGGTGGTGTGTCAGATGTGAAACCTTAGTTATAAGTGACTGCCACCTAACTTAAACAAATCAAAGGCTTACCAAACATACTGTAGATGCGTGTTACGAAAAACAAATCAAAGATACAAATTGTGCTGTATCCAGCATACGGTGCTGAAAGTTACTAACACATGTTGGAAAAAACTGACTCGATATATAGAAATAGGAAAAATCTGTGCAGATATACACTGACCAGTAACGACATTACGTCTACCTACCTAACAGCCGGTACGCCCACCTTTGGCACAGATAACAGAAGCGATGCGTCGTGGCATGAAGCCATGGTAGGTCGCTGGAGGGAGCTGGCACCACATCTGCACACACACAATTTCCGTAAATCCCGGGGAGGCGGGCGATGAGCTCTGACGCCACTTTCAGCCACATCCCAGATGTGTTCGACCGGGTCCAGTTCTGGCGGGTTGGAGGGCCAGCACATCGACTGGAACCCGACACTGTGTTCCTCTAACCACTCCACCACACTTATGGCCTTGTGACATGGCGCTTTATCTTGCTGAAAAATGCGATTGCCGTCAGGAAACATTATCGCCGCCGCGCGGAGTGGCTGCGCTGTTTAAGGCGGCATATCACGGATTGCGCGACCTCTCCCACCGGTAGTTCGAGTCCTCCCTCGAGCATGGGTGTGTGTGTTGTTCTTACCATAAGTTAGTTTAAGTTGTGTTTATGTCTAGGGACAGATGACCTCAGCAGCTTGGTCCCTTAAGAATTCACACGCATTATCGTCTGGTCGGCAACCAGTGCACGACGCTCCATGGCCGTCGTGGGATCTTGCAAGACCCCGTGAGACCCATGGACGCTCGCTTGAATGTTCTCCAGACCATCATGGGCCGCCGCGGGCTTGTCCCCGACCCCCAGTGCGGATTTGCGCCCTTCCATCGGCTTAATGACGAAGGCACTGGGATTCATCAGACCATGCAACGTTCTGCCACTGCGCCAACGTCCAGTTCCGACTGCCGCGTGCTCATTTCAGACATAGCTGCCGATGTCGTGGTGTTAACATCGGCACATGCAAGGGTCGTCGGCTGCTGCGTGCCATCGTTAGGAGTGTGCGGTGCACTGTGTGTTCAGACGCACTTGTATTCTCTTTCCAGCATTAAAGTCTGATGTTAGTTCCAGCACAGTTCGCCGCCTGTCCTGTGTCACCAGTCTTCCCAGTTAACGACGTCCGACATGTGTAATGAGGTGTGGCCGCCCAACCCCATGACGTCTGGACATGGTTTCACCTTGGTTTCGCCATGTGTTGAATACACTCACCACAGCACCCTTGAACACGCGACAAGTCTTGCAGTTTCCGAAATGCTCGTGCTGAGCGTCCGGGCCATCACAATCTGATCTCGGTGAAACTCAGATAGATCGTGCGCCCTCCAAATTCTACACACGGACAGGACGATCAATGACGTTACACGTGCCATGCCTGTGTCTCACCAGATGTCATTCTTTGCCAGGTAACGCTGTTATCACCTGAACAGGTTCATAGCAATAGTAGGTTGGTACTCATAATGCTCTGGCTGATCAGTGTATTGGAACTCACATGTACTATACGTTTTTTTAAACAGAAATTTGCAGGTTTCCTGCTAGAGTCGACTGCGAGAAAGCAAATAATGTGTTGCAAAAATGTACCATTTCGTTTTCTTTCTCACAGCCGATTTTAACAGAAATCTGTATATTTCGGAAGGGCTAATTGATTCATATTCGGAATGCTTCTATGCTACGTAAATCGTCCGAAGCTTCATAATGCCTTTCGCTCGCGGTTTAAAACTACGTTAAATAATGTCATTAAGCTACTAAAACGCTGGCCGAGCAGCTGGAAAGATCTCTCTCATACCCCGTATACCAGAGTTTCCAACCGCTTCATTCGTTCGTTTTATGCGAATTCGTTTACATATCAAGGTTTCGTTTAGAGTAACAGTAAAGAAGGCTCAAGGTCAGACATTCAATTACAATGCAATTGGCTTATGATCAGAGTGTTTTTAGAACTAGTAGTTCAGAAAACCAGTTCATATTCTTACCACATAGCATCCGAAAAAAACGAAAAATATATATTCTAAAGTTTTGAAACACTGTATAAAAAATTAAAAATCTTTAAAAACAATAACAAGCAATAACGAAACAAAAGGCCTCTTTTTCATTCATATTCTCAATGATGTGTTATAATTTCGAGTTCCATCCCTTCAAAGTGGGTGAAGTCAATACGGGGAGCCGAACTTTGCGTCCCGACACAATTCCCAGGGTAGTTCAGATTAGGACGTATATCTACTTCCCTAATACTTAGCAATTCCGAAGCATTGCCGGGTTCGCTAGTAGATAATATAAACGCTAAAGTGAGTATAATGGAAAAAGGAAAAATGGTGACATCTCAGAGATGTGTAAATGTGTATAAAAATATAATAATCTAAACTGGTATAAAAGTGCAGGTAACGCAAATATAGAATAATATAGATAGGAGGATTACATTATGATATCACAACGATACTGTATATACACTGAACAGCCAAAGAAACTGGTAACCTGCCTAATATCGTGTAGGGCACGCCCAAGCACGCAGAAGTGCCGCAAAACGACGTGGCATTGAATCGACTAATGTCTGAAGTAGTGCTGGAGGGAACTGACACCATGAATCCTGCGCGGCTGTCCACAAATCCGTAAGAGTACGATGGGGTGGAGATCTCTTCTGAACAGCACATTGGAAGGCATCCCAGATATGCTCAATAATGTTCATGTCTGAGGACTTTGGTGGCCAGAAGAAGTGTTTAAACTCAAAAGAGTGTTCCTGGAGCTACCCTGTAGCAATTCTGGACGCGTGGGGGGTCGCATTGTCCTGCTGGAATAGTTCACGTCCGTCGGAATGCACAAAGGATATGAATGGATGCAGGTGATCAGACAGGATGCTTACGTACGTGTCATCCGTCAGAGTCATTTCTAGACGTATCAGGGGTCCCATATCACTCCAACTGCACACACCCCACACCATTACAGACCCTCCACCAGCTTGACAGTCCCCTGATGACATGCAGGGTCCATGGATTCATAAGGTTGTCTCCATACCAGTACACATCCATCTACTCGATAAAATTTGAAACGAGACTCGTCCGACCAGGCGACAGTTTCCAGTCATCAACAGTTCATGTCGGCGTCGATGGGCCAAGGCAAGGCGTAAAGCTTTGTGTCGTGCAGTCGTTAAGGGTACACGACTGGGCCATCGGCTACGAAAGCCCATTCGATTATGTTTCGTTGAATGTTTCGCACGCTGACACTTGTTGATGGCCCAGCATTGAAATTTGCAGCAATTTGCGAAAGTGTTGCACTTCTGTCACGTTGAATGATTCTCTTCAGTCGTCGTTGGTCCTGTTCTTCCAGGATCTTTTTCCGGCAGCAGCGACCGTGAAATGGTCGTACGGGTAAATCTCCACTTCAGCGTTACCTCGGAGGTGCTGCGTCTCATCGCTCGTGCGCCGACTACAGCACCACGTTCAAACTCAATTAAATCTTGATAACCTGCCATTGTAGCAGTAGTACCCGATCTAACAACTACGCCAGACACTTGTTGTTTTATACAGGCGTTGGCGACATCAGCGCCGTATTCTGCCTGTTTACATATCCTATGAGCCAATGATGGGAATCCAATAAGTAGTCGCAGAAGATTTTCTGCTTAACGGGGCGTTCCACACCAACGAGTATTACACGCGATGTATGTGCGCGGGTTGTACTCCTGTTATAACCAACGAGTGCAGCAATATTTAGGAAGGAGATAGCATCAGATGAAAGGTATTTCAGGACAAGTTGATTTCAGGATTTTTGTTTAGCGATGAATCGACGTTTAGTTGCGACAGAAGGAACAGTAGTCGCACGCCTCACACACGGTCGACTTAAAACCGAAACACGAATGTGGACAGTAGTTTCGTGTGGTATAGTACCTTTCAAAATAAACTCCATGGTTCAGATTTTGCAAACAAACTTCTTAAAGGACAGCGTCATTTTCGATCCCGCAGAACCTACTGTATGTTTTGAACGAGTTTCCTTTAGCAACAGCCAAGGAGCACCGCACAGTCCTAAAGATCAGTATCTCAATCCCTCACAATTTTTACTCTCTACGGCTCCCTCTAGTACCAGGGGTAGTTATTTTCTGTTGTCTTAACACATATCCTTTCATCCCGTCGCATCTTCTTGTCTGTGTCTTCCGTATGTTCCCATTCTGCGGAGAACCTAATTTCCTACCTTATCGTCCACCTAATTTTCAACATTCCTCTGTTGCACTGCATCTCAAACGCTCCGTTCTATTCTGTTACGGTTTTACCACTCTCCATGATTCACTACCATAAACTAATGTGTTGGGAACGTTCATTCTCAGAAATTTCTTCAAAATTTAAGGCCTATCTTTGACACTAGTAGACTTCTCTTGGCCAGGAATGCCTTTCCTGCGAGTGCCAATCCGCTTTTTAGGTCCTCCCTGCTTCATCCTTCGTGGGTTATTGGCTACCAAGGTAGCCGTTTCCTTGGCTTTCTCTACTTGGTTATCACCAATTTTACTATTAAGTTTTTCGCTATTCTCATTAGTGCTACTTCTCATTACTTCTTCCGGCTTCTCCAGTCCATATTCTGTGTTCACTAGACTGTTCATACCGTTCAACAGGTTGTGCAGGTATCCTTGAGTTTCACTGGGGATAGTAATGTCATCAGCGAATCTTATCATTGATATGCTTTCAGCTTGAATTTTAATTTCAATCTTGAAACTTTCTTTTTCTTACACCATTTACAATCTTAGCGCCTCGCTCTTGGTGTTCCAGTCGTACTCCCTATTGCTTCTTCTGCATATTGTAACTCATCCGTCTTTCCCTACAGGTTACTCCTACATTTCTCAGAGTTTCGCGCATCTTGCACAGTTTTACATCTTCAGACACTAATTGCTAGGTCGACAAATCCCGTAAGCGTGTCTTGATTTCTCTTCAGTCTTGCTTCCGCTATCAGCTGCAACGTCAGAACTGCCTCTCTGATGCCCTTACCTTTCTTAAGTCAAACTAATCGTCAGCTAACAGATCTTCAAATTTCTTTTCCATTCTTCTGTATATTATTCTTGTCAGCAGCTTGGATGCATGAGCTGTTAAGCTGACCGTGCAATGGTTCTCGTACTTACAAGCCTTTTCTGACCTAGATGACATTTTCTGAAAGTCTGATGGTACATCACCTGTCTCATAGTTTGTACACAGCAAATTGAATAGTCATTTGGTTGCCGTTTCCTCCTCAAAATTTTAGAAACTCACTCCGATAGAGTTTTATCTGTACCTTCCGCCTTGCAATACCCCAGATCTTCCAGAAGTCTTTTAAATTCTGCCTCAATTACTGGATCGCGTATGTCTTCCATATCGACTCCAGTTTCTTGTTCTGACAAGTCCTTCCCCTCATAGACTTTTTTTTCTCTATTACCATCTGAAATTATTTCAGAACTTAATTAGTGTTTCTCCTGTCTCACTCTTAATACCAAACGTATATTCTACCATAACCCTTTCATATCCCTTCCCCTACAACCTCGTTCCAGTCCCCCATGATAATTAGATTTTCATCTCCTTTTACATACTGAATTACCCGTCCAGTATTATTCTGATATACTTTCTCTCTATTTCTTCATTTTATGCTTGTATACTTCAACTATCATTGCCGGCGTTTGTTTGCTGTCGATTCTGATGAGAACAACACTATCACTGAACTGTTAGTAGTAGGTCAGCCTTTGCGCTACCTTCCCATTAATAAAGAAACCTACTCCAGCTGTACCATTTTCCGTTGCTGTTGATATTATCCTATACTCGTTCGACCAGAAATCCTTATCTTATTTCCATTTCTCTTCCTTGACCTCCGCTACATCTAGATTGAGCCTTACGATTTCCTTTTGGAGTTTTTATAGCTTTCCTACTACGTTCGAACTTCTGACATTCCACAATCGAACTCGTGTAAAGTTATCCCTTTGTTAGTTATTCCATCTTTTTCTCATGGCCTTCTCCCTCTTGACAGTCCACTCTCGGAGATACAAATGAGGGACTAAGCCAGAATCTTTTGCCAATGGAGAGATCTTCATGATATGTTCTCAATTACAGGCAACATATCTTGTGGATGCGTATTTAATTCAGTGCTTTGTATTGCCTTCTGCATCCTCGTGCCGTTGATAATTGCTGATTCTTCCGTCTTTTAGGAATTTTCCAACCCCAAGGGCAAGAGACCGCCCTGAACGTCCATCCACTCCTCCGCCCATTCGTAGAACGAGGGCTACTTCTCATGTCAGAAGTCTTCGGTCGCAATTGCTGACTTCTTTTAATATTCAAAATTTAAGCAGTAGTTGCCCTCGAATCCGAAACGGTTTGAATTCTCGTCAACAACGCTACCACTTATTTTTTATCTCATTTTGTTCGTTATGGTTCGTTGCATTTTTTGGGAGCGGAAGTCCCATGACATCCATTCAAGTTCATCGTTGAACCACTAACGCAGTTTTTTTTTTTTTTTTTTTTTTTTTTTAAATTACAGAGGGCAGCTGACCTTCTGACTGAACACGCTGGACTACAGTGGCGGCCCGCTGGAGCAGTGGTAACGTTATTAGTTACTCTTAAGAGACGAAGAATTTATCCACACTCGTGGCAGCGTGCCATGAAGTTCATGGCATTTTTTGACATTCATTTTAGACAGGAATTCCGTTTATAATGGATCCTATCATCACCTTCGAACGTACCCTCCTTTTCTCCGGAAACAGTCCCAATATTTAGTGGCGCTGTCATTTGAAGATGTTGGTAATAGTTGCCTGTAAATGTGTTTGCAGACTTCCGTTACATTCGTATTACAAATTGCTTATGTGACTTGTCAGTTGCTGGCGCACTCTCCGATATGAGTTTCGTTCCGATTGCGGTTGTCTGTCAGACTCGCACCCCAACAGGGACCGCCCGGGACAGACACTGAACACACCTGCTGCGGCCGGCGTGCCGCGATGCTATCTGCCCCGAGCAACCCCCTTCGTGGTGTCCCTCTGTGGGCGGGCGATGTTTAGCGAGGCCACTTCCCACTCTTTATCAGCGCATCGTGAAAAGAGAGAACCGTCTGAGGGGGAAATCGTACTCCGTTCCAACTACAGTGCTATTTAGGGAAACAAGTTTTATAACGCACTGTCTCCGACCCTTTTTCTATGGGCTATAAACGAGATTGATGCAAGCCGTATATCCTTCTCACTAACGATTGGTGATTTCCGACGACGATTTTAATTCTAGTTTTGTTACGATTCTCAGGCTCTTAACTCAGATCCTGATTTGTTGGAAAAGGAGAAGTAAGGTATGTTTTAAAGTGTTACAAAACCTTTGCTCTGTATTTCTTCTCCATTTGCATAGCGTAACTTTTTGAGAAGAAATTGTCAAGCAAATACAATCGATTACAAGTCGTCTCAGCCTGCGCGTACACGCATACGAACAACACACGTGAAGACACACACACACACACACACACACACGCACACGCATGCACTCACACTATTGGAACAATGAACTTGCACACACACATTCTCTTGTACCTATATCCGCAGAAATAATTTCATGGTATCATCCAATCTCTCGCGAAATTGATACCTTGGTCAAAATCAAAAATATTCAATTCGCAACCTTTAGCAAAACCTTCGAGTTACTTCTCTACGTAGTCACCCTCCGTCAGACATTTGTCGTAGCGTGGTACGGATTTTCCAATACCCAAGTAATTGAAGGTAGGCACATGTGATTTCTGTCAGCTCCTTACTCTCTTACCCGTCGTCTGAGCCAAAATGGTGCCTTCATAGCCAGCGACTAATGTGAGCGAAGAAATGAAAATCGGAAGGAGACAAGTTAATTAGTTACATGTTCCATAGATCATTTGAATGATTCTTTCATCGGAATGATGTAGAACGAGTCAGTTTACAGGATATGTATACGTAATTACTGTATACAATAATGAACTTATTATCATTTTATTTCTATTCATGCGACTACACTGAAAAACAGGCTACCAGTTTCTAAGCAGGAATTCGTTAAAGGAATAGAAGGAGTTGTCCAGGAGAAACTGTTTCAGATTAGATTTAAAACTTGCTTCGCTGCCTTTCAGACAGTTTATGTTACAGGGCAAATGATGAAATATTTTTTCGCTGAATATTGAACTCCTCTCTGAGCCATTGACACTATAATATGGCGAGATAAAGGTTATTTTTTCCTCTGTTGTTGTAGGTAAGGACATTTCTGTTCTTCTCAAATTATGTTTGGTTACTTACGACGGATTTCGTTTTCGAAATTATGTTTTGTGATGGCACAGTTAACATGCCTAGCTCCTTGAAGAGGTACCTACATGACGTCTGTGGATGAACATCACATATTATTCTTATTGCTCGCAATCAATTAATGAGTTAGCCCAGAAAATTATTCCGTGCAACACTACTGAGTGGAAATACGCAAAACATGCCAGGAGGCTGATAAGTTTGTTTCCAAGATTAGCAATTATACGAAGAGCAAAAGTAGCTGACTTAATTGTCTGAGAAGCTCAGTAATATGATTCGTCTAGTTCAAGTGTTCATCAATATGCACACCCAAAAATTTGAGTATTCTAGCCACATACTGACTCCTGCTCAAGTGCTACACCAATTGTTGGCAACTCTATTTTTTGTACAGAACTGAATAACTGAATGTAGTGTGTGTGTGTTTTCGTTTTTTTTTTTTTTTTTTTTTTTTTTTTGCAAAATTTAGGGTGGAGTCCATTTTCAGAGAACCACTTAATAATTCTGTGGAAAATATCATTTACTAGGACTTCTGTTGCTTTCTCTGTAATCAGATTTATTATAACATAGTATGGTCAGCAAAAATTACCTATTTCCTTGCTGAATAAGAAATAGGAGTGGACCCAAAACTGAATCTTGATGTTTTACCCCAGCCACTAAAATTTTCTATCTTTCCAGCAGCAGCTGACCATTTAGCACAACCTCTTGTATTCTGTTTGTCAAGTATGATTCAAACCAGCTGTGTGTGAAGCCATCAGTTCAATAAAACGTGAGTTTTTCTAAGAGAGTATCATGATCTACACAGTCGAAGGCCTTAGAGAGACCACAGAAAATACCAATTGGCAATATACTATTACTTAAGGCTTGTACTATCTGATGAGAGAATCAATAAATAGCATTCTCAGTCAACAACCTTTTTGGAATCCAAATTCTGATGTGCTTGGTAAATTGTTACCACTTTAATGTGCGACTAGTCTTGAATAGAAGTCCGTGCTGCACGGTGGGTGATCAAAGACTTCCCATCCAAACCACTGCAGGAGCGTCTTCGTTGCCCATTTTCGTTGCCCCTGCAGTGTACTGGCGAGAGCTCTACGTCTACATCGATACTCTGGAAATCACAATTAAGTCCCTCGCAGAGGGTTCACGAACCACCTTCACAATTCTCTATTATTCGAATCTTGTATAGTGCGCGGAAAGAATGAACACCTATATCTTTCCGAACGAGCTCTCATTTCCCTTATTTTACCGTGGCAATCGTTCCTCCCTATGTAGGTCGGTGTCAACAAAATATTTTCGCATTCGGAGTAGAAAGTTGGTGATTGGAATTTTGTGAGAAGATTCCGTCGCAACGAAAAACGCCTTTCTTTTAATGATTTCCAGCCAAAATTCTGCGAAACTCTCTCTTATATTTCGCCATAATACAAAACGTGCCGCCCTTCTATGAACTTTTTAGATGTATTCCGTCAGTCCTATCTCGTAAGGATCCCACACTGCGCAGCAGTATTCTAAAAGAGGACGGAAAAGCGTAGTGTAGGCAGTCTCCTTAGTAGGTCTGTAACATGTTCTAAGTGTCCTGCCAATAAAACGCAGTCTTTGGTTAGCCTTCCCCACAACATTTTCTATGCGTTCCTTCCAATTTAAGTTGGCATGAAGAAGGAAACGCATGACAGTTACGTTATGTGAGCTGCGTAAAATCAAGCAAAACCCCTCAGCAGAACATCACATTTGGCGGAAGACAATATTTTCGAGGTATCTTTACGTGCTCACTGTGCGATCACAACTCAAAAGTGTCACTTGACGCAAGAGACGGGCATACATCTACACAAACATTCACCGCATTTTCACTGTGGTATTAATTTCGCAACCGACTGAGGAAATTACGACAAGAGTATATTTAACTCAAACTGGAAAATTATGATAACTATAGATGAGCAGGCAGGTCGATACTCCCGCGACTTGAGACGTTACTACCTCAAAGAGATGGGTTACATTCTTCATTTGTGTGACGATAGTGTGCATTGTCGCTTTATAGCTATTATGAGTAATTTGAATTCGCCTTTGCAACCATAAGAAAATGAGTATTTTTGTCACCAAAAGTGTTTCATTTTATTGAAATAAAACATCATCAGTGGTGGTTTTACTGCTCGATTTTCGCTCACACCAGGAAGCGTTATCTGTTTGCCCTTTTCTGGGGTATTCCTTCGTTGACGCTATTGTTTTTCGCCTAATTCCACATCGCTTTGCAGAACTATGCATTTATTGATGAGAAGAACATCATTACTCACATTGAACTGCGATTCATTTTCTAATCATTTGCATCAAATCAAGGTTAATGAGTCCTCATCTTCTCAGTATAACTTCTTAGTTGAAGATTTCAACCACTTGTTTTTCTGAATTTTATTTTATTTATTTTATCTTGTAAGAGGTATGATAGTCATCAAAAATCTACAGATCCTTTTTGTAAAATGTGGGAACCAGCTAGCAAATCCCGTCGACTATTTGCTATCAATGAATAATACCGTAGTGTACATAGTATTAACTAAATTTTTGAGTGTATGTAATATATTCAAAGCACAAAATTATGATATATTTGTGTAATGATATCTAGCAGTACGTAGATGACTCTATGTTCAATATAACCAGATGCCAAAATAAATAAATATAAGAAGGTGCTCATATGGCTCAGTGGGTAAGAGTTGATGGCTGTGGAAGGACAAGTTCCGGTCTTGAGTTTCTATCCAGCGTTAAGTTTTATCCTTATCACCCACATTCATTACGTAATTTCACAAGAAAGGGTTACAGTAACATTTAGCTGGACTTAGAAATGAAACCTCTAATGGAAAAATCAATCCCTGAATTGCATAAATTGAGCGTGTACAACACATGTTCTCGTAAGTATAAACAACGGCTGGCTTTGTGGCCGTGCGGTTCTAGGCGCTTCAGTCTGGAACCACGTGACCGCTACGATCGCAGGTTCGAATCCTGCCTCGGGCATGGATGTTTGTGATGTCCTTAGGTTAGTTAGGTTTAAGTAGTTCTCAGTTCTAGGGGACTGATGACCACCAATGTTAAGTCCCATAGTGCTCAGAACCATTTGAACCATTTTTGAATAAACAACGACTATTGTGATGATGCTAACTGGCGCCAGCTGGGCTGTACTCCGTTATACAGTAACGGACATTATTTCCTTCTGAGGGTGCCTTTGGCTTGTCACTGCACGGTTAGTGGAGGCCTCTTCCGGAGTTCAGTGTAGAACTTGTCTATTATTAAGGACGCGTTGGCACGCGATAGCGGCTGGCGGCTCCGGCGGCCTGAGAGAGATGCCGTGTCCGTGTGCACCCTTTGGGATAAAGGCGTCCCCATTACTGGCGCACACCTCCTCGGCCTTATCTGGCGAGAAAGGCTTAAGCGCCCGCCCTCCGCTTTAACGCCCTCGTGACGGCGTCTGGCGAGGGGAGGGAGTCCTCCGTAGGTCACACCGCTGGCGCCAGTGCTGCCTCGTGTGGTACAGCCGCCTGACTGAACGCTCACCAATGGAGCTCGTGGTCGCCAGCTTTACACATGCATCCGATATTTACTAGAAAGCTGCTTTCTCCACTCACACTGTTGCTGTGTTACTTTCCGCTGCATTTCCCTGTTTACAAGAGGACCTTACGAACTTTCCTCGCCGGTTTGATTCGTATTGGCAGGATATGTAGGGCACGACGACGACTTCAATGTCATTAAACAGGAAGACGAAACTCCCAAACTCTTTCGAAAAAAATCGAGTTTGAAAATTTTACGCATGCTTATATAATTTATTTCGTCGCTAGCATTTAAGAAGTCCCCAGCCGAGCGTGAACGCGCTTGGTTTCTGAAGGGCGAAGTCCAGGTATCGAATCCCCCTATCTATACACTTTTTTTTTCATTTCCACTTAATTCTAACAACAGAGTTATTATAGCTGTGTAAATTATCAATATTGAGCGATTCATTTATTAATTTCGTTATCTTTATCCTGAAAAAAAGGAGAAAAAATCTTAAGGAGACTGGAAATAGAAGAAGGGTACACATGAACTTTCTATCAAATCAGAGTAGTCATTTTATTTATATTATTGTATCTACATTTGGGACAAGTGTAACCTATGGACCACTGCTCGAATCAGGATGATACCGACCATTATTAATCTCATGTCAGAAACATACATAAAACATATTATTGACAGATCAACACAGTTTATGTAAGCTTTGACTAAAATTTGGCCACTTGGAGTACATTTTCCGTTGCCTGGTGGAGTTCATCTTCTGTGCAGGTGGCTGGACACAGCAGACACTGAAGCGTATGTTGAACAGTCTGTACTTCCCCACAGTCACACTGGGTTTTGTTTTCTTCGATGTATCCCCATTTTGCCAGGTTAGCCCGCGATCTACTGATTGATCCTATTCAAGGACTTTCAGATTGGACAAATTCATCATGACCAGGAGGTAAAGATTCCGAAAATCTTTTCCAACTAGGATGGTGGGCTGTCTCAGCCCCCCATAGTTGCAGACTGGCTTCTTCATCAGTGGTCGTTAATTTCTCCGATGTTCTGAGAAAACTTTTTCTCACCTTAGTCGTTGTGGATAGGATTGTTGCCCATGCATTAGATGCGTTTTTTTCCTGCTCCAGTTTCGTTCTTTCCCTATTTTCTGCTATTTATCTTCTAACAGGAGGTGGTGCAATTCCTGCAAGGTGGTAGAGCCATTCGGGTGGAGCTGATTTCAAGCAGCCTATTATTATTCTGCGTGTGTCGTTTAGAGCAATATCCACCCGTTTGACATGCGTTGATTTATACCAAACGGGACAGGCATACTCTGTACCGGAGTAGCCTAATACCGTAGCAGAAATTCGGATGATTTCAGCTTGGCTGCCTGACAGTGATCTGGCCAGTTTTCTCAATAGGCCGTTCCTGGTGGAGACTTTTGATTTGAAATTCTTGAAGTGTTTTTGTATCGTTAGACATCTGTCGAGTGTTATTCGTAGGTACTTTGCAGTGTCACAGTGTTCCAATTTAGCCCCTGACCACTCTAATTGTGGGTGGTTTCCCTATTTCTCAGATGGAAAGCACATACTTGCGCCTTTGATGGGTTTGGACCATAGAAACATGGGAAAAAATAATTACTGCTACATGCAGCACTCTTAATGAACGCCGAATTTTTCGTGTTTTTTCAGTGTGCTTCTCACGAAAGAAACTTTGTTTAAATTCATAAATGGTTCTCGGTTATCACACAATTTCGTGGCGGACCACACATATCTGTTGTTAGAATTACGCGGGAATGAAAAAAAAATTGTAGCAGCGAGATTCGATTCATGTGTCTCTCGATTACGAAACTAAGCGCTTACTCTCTCGGTTCCTTGAATAGAAGAGACGATACGAAGTATGCGGCACATCTAAAATTTTCAAACTCGATTTCTTAGTTTCTTCAGTGTCTCCAGTGTCTGTGAAGTTACGATTATCTCGCCACTGGCAGTCTGCGACACATTTACGAACATTTACTTATATGGATATGGTGTCTGTTCTTTCGTACATGACCCCGGTCGGGGCACACATTTTCATGTCCGAAAGAACAGACACCATATTCATATAAGTATATAGTTCTGGCAATACCGGCCATGACCTTCTTCATCTGTTCAGATGTACACATATTCGCCGAACTCTTATGGGACTTGGTAAGAATGTCTTCCACGAGTAATGAGTGTGTTGGGGTGGGACACTACGAACGTAGTGTGTGGACATACAAGGTGAGAATGTGGCTCTCGCGGGAGGCGTGCGCGAGATAGTCCCTGCAGTCGCATTATCCTCTGTGCCCTCAGTAACTCAGATGGATAGAGCGTCTGTCATGTAAGCAGGAGATCCCAGGTTCGAGTCCGGTCGGGGTACACATTTTCACGTGTCCCCGTTGATATATATCAACGCCCGTCAGCAGCTGAAGGTATTATATAATTCTAATTTCATTTACGGACAGTACCGGCCCCAACACTACAAATATATGTTCTGGCACGCTGTCACATTCGCGAATTCCTGTCGTTACTGCGCGAATCTCTTTACGTAGCAGTAGTTGGCAGTTCTTCGTTTCTAGTCGTTTTTGTGAGCATTTCTGCACTCAGAAATACTGCTGTGCTGTCAAAAACGGAATACAGTTGTGGAAAATAGAGAAACTGGTACAAGTAAAAGGATGAACCAGAACATTTTGAAATATATGGGCGCTCCATTCGATAACGTCACTGGTGCATGTTCCGGATTCTTTGCAAATGTTTGCAAAGATATTCATTCCTTCAGTGCTTCATACAGAACGAAGTATTTGGTGAAGCACATGTGTGGAAGTCTCGATGGAAATGGCCTCAGCAATGGTAGAAAGTAATATGGAATTTCGTAGTGTCTTCAATAAATTGTTGTAGTATATGGTTCCTGATCGCACTAAAGTGATTTTCTAGGCAGGCCAGAGCCGGTTTCATGTAGGGAAAGAGGGCTCTGTCCAAATTGGTGATTATCGGTTAGTCTCACCGTACTCTTGCTGATGCTTTGTGGTCTTTTCCTGTCATGTGACTTAACGATTAGTGATTTTCCCATTGCGGCAGGCCTTTTCCCAATCACTTTTGGGTGGAATCTTCTGAAAGTCCTGGCTTCATTTTGAAAAGGAACGCTGTTAGTGGAAGCAGGAACGGTCAGTGCATGATGCTTGTACCTACATTCATCTTCGGTGGCTGATAGGCTGTACACCCACAAATTCTTTTTTGCTTCTGCCACTATCGTTACTGTTATTATCGTCATTATTATTATTATTATTATTCTTTCCTGTCTCAGACGTTATGTCTGGTTAAAGATGCAAAGTGACGCGGACCTTGATCAAGCGTGACTTCCTTTTAACTGTACGGTATATGTTACATTGCATTTAGGAACTTTCGGGTAATTGAACACGTATCAATAATTACAGATTTCTGTAGTTGTATATATACGTTTGGGTGTAGCTGTATTGCGTTGATGTACTGGTGGATATTGTGTGGTATGACTCCTGTAGTTGATAGTATAATTGGTATGATGTCAACTTTATCCTGATGCCACAGCTCTTTGACTTCCTCAGCCAGTTGGATGTATTTTTCAGTTTTTGTCTCCTGTTTTCTTCCTCTATATTTATTGTATTGGGTATGAATATTTCGATTAGTAGTGTTAATTTCTTCTTTTTATTGGTGAGTATGATGTCAGGTTTGTTATGTGGTGTTGTTTTATCTGTTATAATGGTTCTGTTCCAGTATAATTTGTATTCATCATTCTCCAGTACATTTTGTGGTGCATACTTATGTGGGAACGTTTTGTTTTATTAGTTTATGTTGTATGGCAAGTTGTTGATGTATTATTTTTGCTATATTGTCATGTCTTCTGGGGTATTCTGTATTTGCTAGTATTGTACATCCGCTTGTGATGTGATCTACTGTTTCTATTTGTTGTTTGCAAAGTCTTTTGTGGTATTGGGATCTTTAATAATATGCTTGCTGTAATATCTGGTGTTTATTGTTTGATCCTGTATTGCAATCATGAATCCTTCCGTCTCACTGTATATATTGCCTTTTCTTAGCCATGTGTTGGATGCGTCTTGATCGATGTGTGGCTGTGTTAGATGATACGGGTGCTTGCCATGTAGTGTTTTCATTTTCCAATTTACTTTCTTCGTATCTGTTGATGTTATGTGATCTAAAGGGTTGTAGAAGTGGTTATGAAATTGCAATGGTGTAGCCGATGTATTTATATGAGTGATTGCTTTGTGTACTTTGCTAGTTTCTGCTCGTTCTAGAAAGAATTTTCTTACATTGTCTACCTGTCCATAATGTAGGTTTTTTATGTCGATAAATCCCCTGCCTCCTTCCTTTCTGCTTAATGTGAATCCTTCTGTTGCTGAATGTATGTGATGTATTCTATATTTGTGGCATTATGATCGTGTAAGTGTACTGAGTGTCTCTAAGTCTGTGTTAGTCCATTTCACTACTCCAAATGAGTAGGTCAATATTGGTATAGCGTAAGTATTTATAGCTTTTGTTTTGTTTCTTGCTGCCAATTCTGTTTTCAGTATTTTTGTTAGTCTTTGTCTGTATTTTTCTTTTAGTTCTTCTTTAATATTTGTATTATCTACTCCTATTTTTTGTCTGTATCCTAGATATTTCTAGGCGCCTGTTTTTTCCATCGCTTCTATGCAGTCGCTGTGGTTATCCAATTGTAATCTTCTTGTTTAGTGTGTTTTCCCTTGACTATGCTATTTTTCTTACATTTATCTGTTCCAAAAGCCATATTTATATCATTGCTGAATACTTCCGTTATCTTTAGTAATTGGTTGAGTTGATGATTTGTTGCTGCCAGTAGTTTTAGATTATCCACGTATAGCAAATGTGTGATTTTGTGTTGGTATGTTCCAGTAATACTGTATCCATAATTTGTATTATTCAGCATGTTGAATAGTGGGTTCAGAGCAAGGCAGAACCAGAAAAGACTTAATGAGTCTTCTTGGTAAATTCCACGCTTAATCTGTATTGGCTGTGATGTGATATTATTTGAATTTGTTTGGATATTAAGTGTAGTTTTCCAATTTTTCATAACTATGTTTAGAAACTGTATCAATTTAGGATCTACTTTGTATATTTCCAATATTTGTAGTAACCATGAGTGGGGTACACTATCAAAAGCTTTTCGGTAATCAATGTATGCGTAGTGTAGCGACCTTTGTTTGGTTTTAGCTTGATATGTCACCTCTACATCTATTATCAGTTGCTCTTTACATCATCATGCTCCTTTGCAACAGCCTTTTTGTTCTTCATTTATAATTTTGTTCTGTGTCGTATGTGTCGTTAATTTCTGTGTAATAACTGAAGTTAATAATTTGTATATTGTTGGTAGGCATGTTATGGGGCGATATTTTGCTGGGTTTGCTGTGTCTGCTTGATATTTATGTTTCAGATAAGTTATTCCATGTGTAAGTGTATCAGGGAATGTGGATGGGTCTGCAATATAACGGTTAAATAATTTAGTTAGATGTGAATGTGTTGAGGCGAACTTCTTTAGCCAGAAATTTGCTATTTTATCTTTTCCAGGGGCTTTCCAATTGTGAGTAGAATTAATTGCTCGGGTGACTTCATGTTGCAAAATTATCACTTCAGGCATTTCTGGTATCATCTTGTATGTGTCTGTTTCTGCTAGTATACACCGTGCATGCCTGTTATGTTGTACTGAGTTTGACCATATGTTGCTCCAGAAGCGTTCCATGTCTGTCATGTTTGGTGGGTTGTCTACTTTAATGTGTGTGTTATCTATTGCCTGATAAAATTTCTTTTGGTTTGTGTTGAATGTTTGGTTTTGTTTCCTTCTATTTTCACTTTTTTTGCATCTTCTAAGTCGTTTGGCCAATGCTTGTAATTTCTGCTTCTTTTCATCTAATTGCTCTATCGCTTCTTGTTGTGAGATTTTACCTAACCTTTTTCGTTTTTTGTCTGCTATTTCATTTCTTATAAATTGTGTTAGTTGTCCGATGTCTTTTCTCAGTTTTTCTATTCTGATCTGTAGCCTGTGTTGCCATGCTGGTTTTGTGGGTTTCTTCTGTATGTTGGTTTGTTCTGATCTCTGTCTAGTGTGTATATTTAGTGCAGTGAGTCTTAGTTGTCTTGTGACAGCCAGAGCGAGAGCACCAGCAGCAGCGAGTACTGTTTGTATAAAGCGTTTTTGTACTTATTTGCTGCGCTTAGCTTTTAAATAGTTTTTCTGGGAAAACCTAGCGTAGTTTTCGCGTCTCGTATTTCAGTGAGTGTTTCTTGATTATCAGAGTAGCTCATCAGAAGATTATCTTGGGAATTTGTCACCGTATAGAGTAGGGTAAACATAGTCATGTGTAGAGACTGTGGTTGTTGTGAGCGGACGCAAGGAGAATTGGCCACTCTTCGGGGGCAGGTGGAGGCTTTGTCTGTTAGGCTCATCGAGCTCGAGGCGCAGGCGTCGGCTCGTAGTGGCGTTGGGGCAACTGTGGTGAGACCTATGCCTACTTCGGTGGCCTTGGAATCACATGGAACCCCTGATGTCGCTGCGTCTTCCGGCAGTGAGTATCTTACCGGTCAGCCATCACTCCAGGGTGAATGGCGGACAGTGGTGGGCTCGCGCGTGCCTGGCCGAAAGGCAAAAGTGGGATCTGGCCGCGTGGCAGCTGCCTTACCCCTTTCCAACAGGTACGGGGTGCTTCCTAGTGGTGATGACATCGTTTCCGAGCCACCACAGGATGCCTCGCCTGTTGGGCCAGTGGCCGATTCTCCGGCAAGGTCCCGACAGTCACAGAGGGCGGGCCTATTAGTTATAGGGAGCTCCAACGTTAGGCGGGTTATGGAGCCCCTCAGGAAAATAGCGGGTAGGTCGGGGAAGAATGCCAGTGTGCACTCGGTGTGCTTGCCGGGGGGTCTCGTCCGTAATGTGGAGGAGGCCCTTCCGGCAGCTATTGAACGCACTGGGTGTGACCGGCTGCAGATAGTAGCACATGTCGGAACGAATGACGCCTGCCGCTTGGGTTCTGAGGCCATCCTTGGTTCCTTCCGGCAGCTGGCTGATTTGGTGAAGACAACCAGCATCGCACGCGGAGTGCAAGCTGAGCTTAATATCTGCAGCATAGTGCCCAGAGTCGATCGCGGTCCTCTGGTTTGGAGCCGTGTGGAGGGTCTAAACCAGAGGCTCAGACGACTCTGCGACTACAATGGTTGCAAATTCATCGACCTCCGTTATTGGGTGGAGAACTGTAGGGCCCCCCTAGACAGGTCAGGCGTGCACTACACACCGGAAGCAGCTACTGGGGTAGCAGAGTACGTGTGGCGTGCACACGGGGGTTTTTTAGGTTAGAGGGACCCCCCCTTGGGCGAAACGATAAAATACCTGACGGCTTACCAGAGAGGGCATTATCATCGTTGATAAAGAACGTCCGTCCTCAGAGACCAAAAACAGGAAAAGTTAACGTAATATTGGTAAACTGCAGGAGTATCCAGGGCAAGGTTCCTGAATTAGTATCTCTTATTGAAGGAAATAGTGCGCATATAGTATTAGGAACGGAAAGTTGGTTAAAACCGGAAGTGAACAGTAACGAAATCCTAGACACAGAATGGAACATATACCGCAAGGATAGGATAAACGCCAATGGTGGAGGAGTATTTATAGCAGTAAAGAATTCAATAATATCCAGTGAAGTTATTAGCGAATGCGAATGTGAAATAATCTGGGTTAAGTATCAAAGGTGGGTCAGATATGATAGTCGGATGCTTCTATAGACCACCTGCATCAGCAACCGTAGTAGTTGAGCGCCTCAGAGAGAACCTGCAGAACGTCGTGAAGAAGTTTCGTGATCATACTATTGTAATAGGGGGAGACTTCAATCTACCAGGTATAGAATGGGATAGTCACACAATCAGAACTGGAGCCAGGGACAGAGACTCTTGTGACATTATCCTGACTGCCTTGTCCGAGAATTACTTCGAGCAGATAGTTAGAGAACCAACTCGTGAAGCTAACGTTTTAGACCTCATAGCAACAAATAGACCGGAACTTTTCGACTCCGTGAATGTAGAAGAGGGTATCAGTGATCATAAGTCAGTGGTTGCATCAATGACTACAAGTGTAATAAGAAATGCCAAGAAAGGAAGGAAAATATATTTGCTTAACAAGAGTGATAGGGCACAAATCACAGAATATCTGAGTGACCACCATCAAACGTTCATTTCTGAGGAAGAGGATGTGGAACAAAAATGGAAAAAATTCAGAAACATCGTCCAGTACGCCTTAGATAAGTTCGTACCGACTAAGGTCCAAAGCGAGGGGAAAGATCCACCGTGGTATAACATTCATGTACGAAAGGTACTACGGAAACAAAGAAAGCTTCATCATAGGTTTAAGAGTAGTCGAATCATAGCTGATAAGGAAAAGCTGAACGAAGCGAAAAAGAGCGTAAAGAGAGCAATGAGAGAAGCATTCAACGAATTCGAACATAAAACATTGGCAAACAATCTAAACAAGAACCCTAAAAAGTTTTGGTCATATGTAAAATCGGTAAGCGGATCTAAATCCCCTATTAAGTCACTCGTTGACCACGATGGCACCGAAACAGAGGACGACCGAAGAAAGGCAGAAATACTGAATTCAGTGTTCCGAAACTGTTTCACTGCGGAAAATCGTAACACGGTCCCTGACTTCAGCCGTCGCACGGACGCCAAAATGGAAAATATTGAAATAAACGATATCGGAATTGAAAAACAACTGCTATCACTTAGTAGCGGAAAAGCATCCGGACCAGACGAGATACCCTTAAGATTCTACAGTGATTATGCTAAAGAACTTGCCCCCTTTATATCAGCAATTTATCGTAGATCGCTGGAAGAACGTAAAGTACCTAGCGACTGGAAGAAAGCGCAGGTCGTTCCCATTTTCAAGAAGGGTCATAAATCAGATGCGAATAATTATAGGCCTATTTCGCTTACGTCAATCTGTTGTAGAATAATGGAACATGTTTTGTGTTCTCGTATTATGACGTTCTTAGATAATACAAATCTCCTTCATCATAACCAACATGGATTCCGCAAACAGAGATCATGTGAAACTCAGCTCGCCCTATTTGCCCAAGAAATTCACAGTGCCGTAGACACTGGCGAGCAGATTGATGCCGTATTCCTGGACTTCAGGAAGGCATTTGATACGGTTCCGCACTTACGTTAAGTGAAAAAAATACGAGCTTACGGAATATCGGACCAGGTTTGTGATTGGATTCAGGATTTCCTAGAAGAAAGAACACAACATGTCATTCTTAACGGTTCAAAATCTGCAGATGTAGAGGTAATTTCGGGAGTACCGCAGGGAAGCGTGATAGGACCTTTATTGTTTACAATATACATAAATGACTTAGTTGACAACATCGGTAGCTCCGTGAGGCTATTTGCAGATGACACGGTTGTCTACAAGAAAGTAGCAACATCAGAAGACTCGTACGTACTCCAGGAGGACCTGCAGAGGATTAATGCATGGTGCGACAGCTGGCAGCTTTCCCTTAACGTAGATAAATGTAATATAATGCGCATACATAGGGGCAGAAATCCATTCCAGTACGATTATGCCATAGGTGGTAAATCATTGGAAGCGGTAACGACCGTAAAATACTTAGGAGTTACTATCCGGAGCGATCTGAAGTGGAATGATCACATAAAACAAATAGTGGGAAAAGCAGGCGCCAGGTTGAGATTCATAGGAAGAATTCTAAGAAAATGTGACTCATCGACGAAAGAAGTAGCTTACAAAACGCTTGTTCGTCCGATTCTTGAGTATTGCTCATCAGTATGGGACCCTTACCAGGTTGGATTGATAGAGGAGATAGACATGATCCAGCGAAAAGCAGCGCGATTCGTCATGGGGACATTTAGTCAGCGCGAGAGCGTTACGGAGATGCTGAACAAGCTCCAGTGGCGGACACTTCAAGAAAGGCGTTACGCAATACGGAGAGGTTTATTATCGAAATTACGAGAGAGCACATTCCGGGAAGAGATGGGCAACATATTACTACCGCCCACATATATCTCGCGTAATGATCGCAACGAAAAGATCCGAGAAATTAGAGCAAATACGGAGACTTACAAGCAGTCGTTCTTCCCACGCACAATTCGTGAATGGAACAGGGGGATCAGATAGTGGTACAATAAGTACCCTCCGCCACACACCGTAAGGTGACTCGCGGAGTATAGATGTAGATGTAGATGTAGGAAAGAGACAATTATTTGTAGTAGTTGTTGTGGGCATCCAATCTTCTGCAATAGTTTGAAAAGCCCATTTCTGCTCACTAAATCAAACGCTTTAACAGTGTCAATGAAAGCAATATAAAGTGGCCTCTGCTGCTCACGACATTTTTGTTGTAGCTGTCTTAAGGAGAAGATCATATCTACAGTTGATCGGCCAGGCCTGAGCCACACTGAGATTCTGGGTAGGTTCTGGAAGCTAAGATTTGTAATCGCATTAGGATGACTCTTGCATAAGCTTTCCCTGCTACACTTAGTAATGGAATGCCTCGGTAATTGTTACAGTCACTTCTGTTCCCTTTCTGTTTATATGGAGTAGCTAGCCTCGAACTCCGCATACTCTTCGGGACATAACCTTCTTCCCAGATGGTTGTGATAAGTGAATATCAATGTTTGAGAAGAACGGACTTGTTATACTTAATAACCTCTGCAGGGATCCCATCTTCACCTGGGGCCTTTCCGTTAGCAAGAGAATCTCTCTACTGAGTTCATCCATAGTAGGCATTGCATCTAGTTCTTCCATAACTGGCATTTGTTTGATGGCGTCACATGCATCCTTGCTAACTCCATTCTCGGCTACGTACAAGTCGAGGTAGTATTCAACCCAGCGTTCCATTTGTTTGCCTTCATCAGTAATGACTTCACCCGTCTTGGACTTCAGACGAGCTGTTTTTCTAACAGTTGGTCCAATTGTTTTCTTAATACCATCGTACATTGCCTTGGCATCCCCAGAATCGGTCGCTTTCTGTATACCTGCACATAAATTCAGCCAGTAGTTATTTGCGCATCTCCCGAATGTTTGCTGTGCCCTGTTCTTTGCTTTTCTTTTGTAAGCAAACAGGGCTTTCCGTTTAGCCTCAGTGACTGGTTCCATTTCTTACAAATTTTGCTCGTACCAGTCCTTATTTCTTTTTCCTTTTATTCCATAGGCCAGTACTGCTGAGTTGTAGATTGCACCCGAGAATTTTGCCCATTTCTTATCAACATTCCTTTCTGCTTGCATGTTTCCTGTGAAAGCACTTTCAAAATTACTGTCAAAATCCTGCTTTCTTTGTGTGTCATGAACATGATCTGTGTTGATACGGGGATGGCCTCTCGGTTTAGCGTGCTGATACTTCTTAGGAGTGAGCCTCAATGTGCACGTCACCAGGGCGTGGTTAGTGTTGCAATCAGCACTTCGTGTCAGTAGCACATTTTGGAGACCAGTACGCCTAGCTTTGACTAAGTCAAGTTGATGCCAGTGATGAGAGCGCGGGTGTCTCCAGGACACTTTGTGCTTATCCTTAAGCTGGAAATATGTGTTTGTACTGCAGAGACCATAAAAGCAGCAAACTTCAAGCAGTCTCTGACCATTTTCATTCATTTTTCTCACCCCATGATGTCCCAGGCAATTCGGCCATAAGTCATTATCTGATCCAACTCTAGCATTAAAGTCCCCTAGAATATACAGAATACCTTGGCTATTCTGTCGCTGAGTAAATCATAAAACAGATCCTTCCCTTCCATGCTGGATGATAAGGTGGGAGCGTACACATTTAAGATGTTGACAGTGCCGCTTGAGGAGCATATTTTTAAAGCAATAATTCGGTCTGTTCCACCGGATGGTGGCACAGATCAGTCCAGGAGGGTGTTTTTAACAGTAAATCCTACGTCATGAAGTCTTGGCTTATCTTGAAACTTCCCCTGCCAGAAGAATGTGTAGTTATCATCCCTGATAGAGCCTGCGTCTGTAAGCCGCGTCTCCTGCAGTCCCGCGATGTCTACATTCAAACGATGGAGCTCAAAAATGGTTCAAATGGTTCTGAGCACTATGGGACTTAACAGCTGCGGTCATCAGTCCCCTAGAACTTAGAACTACTTAAACCTAACTAACCTAAGGACATCACACACATCCATGCCCGAGGCGGGATTCGAACCTGCGAGCGTAGCAGTCGCGCGGTTCCGGACTGCGCGCCTAGAACCGCGAGACCACCGCGGCCGGCAAACGATGGAGCTCTCTGTCAATTAAGGCAGTCTTACGGATGAAATCAACCCCCTGGGCATCGTCAGTGTACCTTGGAAACATGGTCCTAACATTCCAGGAGGCAATACGCAATAGTGATTTCTTTGTTATTTCATTTTTGTTTTTAGTAGGTGTACTATATCAACCCGCTTGTCGAAGATTACTTCTAAGCTCCACACATCCCGTGAAGCAGGCGGATAGTGGCGGGACAGCACCTTATTGGCTGGGGGCTGCCCAGCTTGAGGCGGGCGGTAGCTGTCCAATGAGATGCAATGATCTCTCCCATTGTCGGAAGTGGCCCCTGGTACTCGAGTCTTACGCCAATCAGACAGAGCTTATAACGGGTAACTGCCTCTTCCCGTGTTGTGCCGAAGTCCTTGGACGTCACTGAAGTGTCCTCTCCAGAATGCTACAAGCCTGAGCGATAAACATGAAGACTCGTGAGTTGCCCAATCATCACGGTCTCCCTCTCGAGCTAAATGATAATATCCAGAGGAAAGTCAAGCCAACACGTCTGGTATCACTTCGGTTGCAGGAGCTGCCGGAAGGGGACGTAGTACGCCTTCCAACCGCCTTTGGGGCCCCACTCCAGATTTTCTTTCAGGGTTTTCTCCCTTAGCCTTCATCCCTCCCGAGACCAACCACAAGGCAGTGGTGTGTTAAGGTAATTAGAGAAAGAAAAGGAATGGTAACTGAGGAGAGGGTAGGGAATACGATACACAGGATATAGGATATAAGACGGGTCGTTGTGAGGCACACTTTGTCTGGATCCTCTGCTGAGACCTGCCCGGCTAGGTTGGACCTGCCAGTAGCTACGCTGCCGCCTATATAGCTCTCAGCTTCCTTGGAGCACACAAACTCTCCCGCCCACACGGACAGTGCTACGATGAGGCGGTGCCTCATGGGAGAGCTACATCCTCAATATTGCTTGAATAACAGTTGTATGATAGCTTCACATCAGTTATTCGTTCACATTGTCACTGTAGACACTCATATCATTTTAATACTATTTATCAGGCTTAAATTGTTATTCCTTAGGTAACTATGATGTAAAAAAGGTACTGTATGCTTGATACCCTATTCCGGTGTAAGAGAGGGCCTGTTGGTCCTGATCAGACCACGTTAAGTAAATAAATAGAAATAACCATTCGCTACCTGTGTTTTAGGCCTCCTACCTTCAGAATTTGAGAGTATATTGCAGTCGACATTGTCAAAAGCTTTCTCCAAATCCACAAAACCTATTAATGCGGGTTTGCCTTTCTTTAACATGCCTTCTAAGACAAGTCGTAGGGTCAGTACTGGCTCGCGTATTCCTACGTTTCTTCGGAACTGATCTTACCCGAGGTTAGCTTCTGCCAGTTTTTCCATTCTTCTGTAAGTAATTCGTGTCAGTATATTACAACCATGACTTATTAAACTGGTAGCTCGATAATATTCGCAATGAATATCGGAAGCATAATAATGTAGTTAAGATTGGTATCGGGCTTTTACTTGTGGTACAGCCCCTATGAGTTTTTTCACTTCTAATTCTACCGCACAACTCAAAGTTAGATTGCAGACCCTTATGTAGACCGATTCAGTATTGTAGTAGTTCAAAGGATTAATCCGGATTCCCTATTAAACGTTTCTCAGTAAATCTATCAAACAATACGCCCCACACCGGTAAAAGATTGCGTCTTGGTAGTGTCCGCCGTGGTGCGACACCACGGAGACTACGAGGAGGAAACATTTCGTCATCAATCCATGACGGTAAAGGTCTTGCTTCTTTTGCGTTAGATGTTCGATAATGTCACCCTAAGCTGCAGAAATAATTGAGAGACCTTCTTCAGAACTTGGAGCCATCTCAAACACAAACGCTCTAAGGAAGAGGACTGATAAATTAGGCACATCTTGCAGCAGGTATTAGTTCTTCTTCGCCGGCACTTTTGAACACTCTGCTCTACGGTAGACGAAAAGAAAAATTAGTATCAAAAAGAATGTGACGCAGATACATCATATTACATTCGACCAATGACAGAACAAAATAACAGCAACCTTTTGAACAGTCGTACTGAGGAGCCAGTAAGGACTTACGAACTGAGCCATAAAGCACTGGTGCCTTAATTGTATCTGACTTGATCTACTGAAAGAGCGATCTGTTGTTTCGCCTTTCTGAGTTAACAAACGTAACAGAAACGCACTGACGAGCACAGTGAGTAAAAATAACTGAACTGAAGTAAGGTGTCTGCTTGTACATCTCTATCGGTGCTGCTGCTTCAGTATGGATAACAGTGCTACACAGATGGCCGCTTTGGTCCCTGCACCAGGTGAATAGCCATTCTGCGTCTACAACAGCGCCAGGCAAAACACTATGAACCGCAAGCCAGAATGCGTTTCCTGTTGTAACACATACACTGAGGTGACACTAGTCATAGGATATGGCCATGCACAGATGGCAGTAGTATCGCGTACACAAGGCATAAAAGGGCATTTCATTGGCGGAGCTGTCATTTGTACTCAGGTGGTTCATGTGAAAAGGTTTCCGTGATTGCGGCCGCACGACGGGAATTAACGCGGTTTGGTGGTTGGAGCTAGAAGCTTGGGACGTTCAATTTCGAAAATCTTAGGGAATTCAATATTCCGACATCCACAAAGAGTTTGCCAAGAATACCAAATTTCAGGTGTTACCTCTCACTATGGACAACGCAGTGCCCGATGGCCTTCGCTTAATGACCAAGAGCAGCGGCGTTTTCGTAGAGCTGTAAATACTTACAGACAAGCAACACTAAGTGAAATAACCGCAGAAATCAATGTGGGACGTACGACCGGCGTATCCGTTAGAACCGTGCAGTGACATTTGGCTTTGATGGGCTACGGCAGCAGAAGACTGACGCGAGTGCCTTTGTTAACACCACGACATCGCCTGCAGCATCTCTCCTGGGCTCGTGACCGCATCGGTTGGACCCTACACGACTGGGAAAAAGTGACCTGGTCAGGTGAGTCCAGATTTCAAGTGGTAAGAGCTGATGTAAAGGTTCGAGTGTGGTGCAAACCACACGAAGCCATGGATCCAAGCCGGCCGAAGTGGCCGTGCGGTTACAGGCGCTGCAGTCTGGAACCGCAAGACCGCTACGGTCGCAGGTTCGAATCCTGCCTCGGGCATGGATGTTTGTGATGTCCTTAGGTTAGTTAGGTTTAACTAGTTCTAAGTTCTAGGGGACTAATGACCTCAGCAGTTGAGTCCCATAGTGCTCAGAGCCATTTGAACCATTTGAACCATGGATCCAAGTTGTCAACGAGGCAGTGTACAAGCTGGTGGTGGCTGCAGAATGGAGTGGGATGTGTTTACATTGAATCGACAATTTTCTTTGGATGTTCAGCTACTTGGAGACATTTACAGCCTTTCATAGACTTCATTTTGTTTAGCAACGATGAAATTTTTGTGGATATCTCCAGGCCACAATTGTTCGCTGCTGTTTTGACGAATATTCTGGACATTTTGAGCGAATGATTTGGCCACCCAGACCGCTAAAGCATGAGTCCCATCTATCATTTATGGTACATAATCAAGAGGTCATTTTGTGCACAAAATCTTGCACCGGTAACACTATCGCAGTTATGGGAGGCTCTAGAAGCAGCGTGACTCATCATTTCTCGGTGCACTTCCAACGATTTATTAAGTCCACGCCACGTCAAGTTGCAGCACTATGCCAGGACTAATGATGTCCAACACGATATTAGGAGGTATCCCACGACTTTTGTCATCTTAGTGTATTAGAGTTTTTTCTTGTTCCACTCACGTATGGAGTGCGAAAGGAATGACTGCTTAATTTGTCAGTGCGTGATGCAGTTAGTTTAACCTCGTCCACATCGTCCCTACGACAACAATACTTAAGAGGCTGTACTACCGTACATTGAAGGATCTGTGATATCAGGCTTTTCTCGATATCCGTGAATCCCTGCCATTTACTCGAATACACCTGTGCCCTTCTTTGTATACGTGCAGTATTCCTCATTGTCCTATTCTACTGGTGTAGGCGATTGCACTAAGAATTGGTATCGACGCTGGACATAGCTTTCGGCTAGGACCAGCAAGTAACGTTTGCTGCCAGATACCGAGCTGCGAGGGACGGACGCTGCTTCCCAGACTACCTCATCACCGGACAGCCCGCCTCTCATGTTATGGCGAAACACGCAAATGGAGGGATTAATGGCGAACAGATGGGTCCAGATATAAGAATAAAAATGTGCCTTTACAAAGGTACTTTTGCAACGTGTAGCCGCTGCGCATTTCGGATACAGTATGGATAAATGGAAGTGGAATACTGAAATACATCTAAAGCTCAAAAATATTTTAGAATACTGGTTAGCTAACATTTCCAATATATTTAAATGAGAAAACTAAATGGAGTGACCGAAGACGATATATCGTTGTCGAGACAATTCTAACCTATAAGTAACAGCGTCATTCTGCTTTGAGCGACCAATTGTACAGGGCTATTACAAATGATTGAAGCGATTTCATAAATTCACTGTAGCTCCATTCATTGACATATGGTCACGACACACTACAGATACATAGAAAAACTCATAAAGTTTTGTTCGGTTGAAGCCGCACTTCAGGTTTCTGCCGCCACAGCGCTCGAGAGTGCAGTGAGACAAAATGGCGACAGGAGCCGAGAAAGCGTATGTCGTGCTTGAAATGCACTCACATGAGTCAGTCATAACAGCGCAACAACACTTCAGGACGAAGTACAACAAAGATCCACCAACTGCTAACTCCATTCGGCGATGGTATGCGCAGTTTAAAGCTTCTGGATGCCTCTGTAAGGGGAAATCAACGGGTCGGCCTGCAGTGAGCGAAGAAACGGTTGAACGCGTGCGGGCAAGTTTCACGCGTAGCCCGCGGAAGTCGACGAATAAAGCAAGCAGGGAGCTATTTTCCTCTTTCAACAGGATGATGCTCCACCGCACTTCCATCATGATGTTCGGCATTTCTTAAACAGGAGATTGGAAAACCGATGGATCGGTCGTGGTGGAGATCATGATCAGCAATTCATGTCATGGCCTCCACGCTCTCCCGACTTAACCCCATGCGATTTCTTTCTGTGGGGTTATGTGAAAGATTCAGTGTTTAAACCTCCTCTATCAAGAAACGTGCCAGAACTGCGAACTCGCATCAACGATGCTTTCGAACTCATTGATGGGGACATGCTGCGCCGAGTGTGGGAGGAACTTGATTACCGGCTTGATGTCTGCCGAATCACTAAAGGGGCACATATCGAACATTTGTGAATGTCTAAAAAAACTTTTTGAGTTTTTGTATGTGTGTGCAAAGCATTGTGACAATATCTCAAATAATAAAGTTATTGTAGAGCTGTGAAATCGCTTCAATCATTTGTAATAACCCTGTAATTCTTCGGTGCAAGAAAAGGGAAGAAAATGAACCGCTTAATTTATCACTATTTTATTAAATTGTCAGACATGTGCAACTTTATCGTTGCTAAATAACAAATGTGCACTTGACCCTGAAACAGAATTGTAATGCACTGCGTAACTGACGCGTGGCTGGGGTTGACAGATTGTTGTTATCAATCACATAAGCTACAATGTAAGGAAGGAAACAGAGGCTAACACTTCTGTACTGCAACTTGAATCACCTGACAAGAACTTCCCTGAAGTGGAGCAGTCTCCTTTGCATTTGGTTGGCTCATCATCACACGTCCCCAGCCTGCTGTCCGGGGGTTGTAGGCGCAGCAGCAGTCCCAGCGGTTGAAGAGAGCACGAACGCAGTCGCGTGTGATTTACGCTGGATAACAGTCTGACATCGGCGCAGTAAATCACGTGTTAAATTAAATATACGACTGGAGGCTTATTACCGTCTAAGTGGTTATGGTAGTTTCTTTCAGATGCCGATAATCTGTTTATCTGCAGACTTTTTAGATTTTTTGGTGCAACAGCGCTGATTATCGCGGCAACCTGCCCACCCCCGCATCCCGTAGAGGTCAGAGGGTAATCGGCTGCGGAGAGATCACCTGAGTTATGTTTGCCTGCCGGGAAATCTCGCCAGGGTGTACGGGTACTGGCAGCATTCAGACTCGTAAACAGCCTGGCCCGCCAGTCATTCGTGCCATTGTGCTTAATCTAGCTAATGTTATCTGTACTACGTGCTGGTACAAATATCACATTTTACTCATGGTGCAGTCTGTCTGTAAATGGAAGAGCGAGCAGCACTCCTGGCGAGAGAAGTGACTGTAACCGCAAGAACGCTGCAACTGACGTTTCGGAATACGTTTCCTCTTAAGCAGCGCAGAGAAGCGTGCGAAGATTCACGTAGATTCAGTCCGTGTCCGTTTCTTGCGTTAGTTATATTAGTTACTAATTTCTCTGTTCGGTATGGTTTTAAGGGCAGAACTTATCTTGAAAATAATGAAAATATGAATGTTTCAATTTTTTTGTGGTGATTTGAAGTATACTTTGAGCAGATATAAAAGTATTTTACTCCAAATCCATATTTAAAGGTGCTAAATATTAGTTTAAATGGCAACTTTCAGAGTGAAATCCGCTCAGTTGTTGCTCTGTGACTTTTCTTCTTTGAATTCATAAGCCTAGGGTCATTTTTTAGTTGCTTTGAGCTTTCGGCTATTGGCTACAGTGCTGGTTGTCTTGTATTCAATCGTTTCCCATAGTAATAACGAACATGTGCTTCTTTCGATTCTGAGCAAATAAATATCACGCTCAACCTCTAAAGTTTTCAAGAAAATTTCTGTAGGACTTTGAAGAAGGAAAATAGCGAATACAATGAAAACAATATTATATTTGTGTATGGCAAGTGTACTACTGGAAAGCGGTTCACAGCAGGAAAAACTTTACATGCCGTTATGAATTTACCATGCCGTCCTATAAAACTTCAGAAATTCAATTCTTTACTACATGATCCTTGAGAATTTGTGACAGATGCAGTAAAAGTAATTCTGAATTTAAATGATGAATGTGTAGCAGGAATGTATTAAAGACAATGCAAGTGCTGTAAAACTTTAAACTCGTTTTTCCACAACTTCAGTTTTTTCTAGCTTAATACACCTTTTCTATGAAACTATTTATCCCTGGGCAACGGAATTCTGACAGTCAGCTGTCGTAGTACAACGTGCATAAAGTGACTTTTTTTCGCTTTCTACCTAAATCTGCGCAAAAAATTTGCCCAAAAAGAGTCGTTATCAAAATATTTTTCAAAATTACATTTTTAGTATATTATTCATGGAAAAATCCCGTGTGGAGTTGATAGTCTCCCATCGGGCGCCTCCCCAGGTGGCGGATAGGGGAATGCTCTCCACATATGGAGGGTACCGGGGAAATAAAATACCCAGGGTGGACCAAAACTATCAACCGAAATCCACTAGCGTCTGCCTGGTATCCAGCGGTTTGGGGTCAGCGTCTGTTCGCCTAGATGGTGCGGCTGCAGCAACCTTCTTGATCTCAACAATCAAGTCGTATTCCTCGTGATCTTTCCTCGGAAGGACCACCACCAAGTTAGTTTTCAACTTGAAAACCAAACATGATGATAACACAAGGAATGAATCCACTACCCCGGGCACCAGTCGCAAGGCTGGCTTTACCTGGTCATCGGATTCCGAGGGACCAGGAGCATCATGTTACGCCTAAGGTTGAGAAACAGACGACGTCCAAATTATTACACACAAAACAAAGACACTTCATCGGTATACTTAATACTAATACTCTTTTGAAACTGGGCAAGATCAAACAACTTACAGACGTGCTGCAAAAATTCCAGATCAAAATCCTTGCAATCCAGGAAACACGATTTACGGACGAAAACCATTTTGATACAGACAACTACAGGATGTACAAAGGAAAACCAGCAGTTAAAACTAATGGGAAAGGACTCAAACAGTTTGGCACAGCATTTGCAGTCCACAAATCTATCAGCGACTCTGTCATTGACTTCCAGTCTGCCTCAGAACGTATATCAACGCTCTCCGTCAAATCGGCCAACAAAGCATATACTTGATCAACGCACACGCACCCACAAATAACTATAACAAGAAGAACCGCCAGAAAGTGGATGACTTCTGGAATGATCTTGAAGAGACGACAAACAAAATTGCCAAACACCATGTAATAATCTTGTTAGGCGACTATAACGCACAATTAGGTAAAGAGACAAAATACAGGAAAATCACCCGAATCCATACAGCTCACAAGAGAACTAACAAGAATGGGGAAAGATTGATAAGCTTCTTGCCAAAATTTCGGCCTCCTAATTATGTCAACACAATTCAAAAAACCCAAAAAGAAACTGTATACTTGGAAGTCGCCCCACACAATGTTGGGTGAATTCCAGATAGACCATGTGGCCATCTCCAAGAGTAACACAGCAGAAATTCTGAATGTGAAAACGAGAAGAGGATTTCTTGACTCAGACCACCATCTTCTACAGATAAAGACCAGATTACAACCCAATAGAAAAAAGCCAAAACTAAGCAAAGTGCTGAGACCAGACCCCGAATACATAAAACTCAACAAGGAAAACATCTTACAGGAAATTAGTCAGACAAACACCACAAACTGGACAGAACTTGTGGACGTCCTCAAATCCACGATGAAATTGGGTCAACCCCCGAGAAGGAGGAAACACAGGTGGTGGAATATAATATGTGACCAAGCAATAGAAGAAAGGACCAATGCCTGGAAAAACTTCAATAGTCACAAAACATCAGAAAAATGGCAACAATTTCTAGTAATCCGAAAACAAACATCGAAAACTATTCTGAGGGAAAAAAGAAATTGTGACAAACGGCGACTACATGAGATAGAACAAGACTTTAAGAAGAACAACACTAGGAATTTTTGTAAGACGTTTAAAGAACATATTGCAGGATACCAGCCACCCAATCTTTGCTTCAAGAAACCGGATGGTTCACTAGAAACTAACACGAAGAATAACTGCCAAATCCTCGCAGACTATTTCAACAAACTTCTCAACTGCGAAAGACCTACAGAGGATATTCACTACGAGACGTCTACACCAAATTCTGACACTAAACCCCCAACCATCAACGAAATAGTAGAAATTATCGAGACACTGAAAAACAATAGAGCCCAGGAGAAGATGGAATTATTGCAGAACTATGGAAACTAAATGATGAAAGATTAACAGGAAAAATTCACAAAATCATATTAAACATTTGGGAAACAGAACAGATCCCTTCTGAATGGAAATGCGCACTCATCCATCCACTCCACAAAAAAGGGGACAAAACTGTACCAAATAATTACAGGGGTATCTCACTCGTACCGGTCACATATAAAATCCTATCAAAAGTTCTCATGAATAGATTAGAAGAACAAGCTGACCCACAAATAGGAGAATACCAGCCTGGTTTTCGCAAGGGACGATCATACACAGAGCAGATCTGGAATCTGAAAATGATTCTCCAGATGAGAAACACCCGAAACACAGTGGTCACTTTTGTAGATTTTAAAAAGGCCTATGACTTAATAGATAGAGTAGCGCTCTGCAAGACGCTGGAAGAATTCAGCATTGACAGAAAGACGAGCAATCATTCGGGAAACATTAACTGACACAGTCTCCAAGGTTAAATTTATGGGGGATATCTCGGAACCATTTGAAATCCAAACTGGAGTGCGACGGGGTGACGGACTTTCACCATTACTCTTTAATATCATTCTTGAAAAAATCATCAGGACATGGGAAAAAGAAGTCAAAGGAATCCAAATTGGCATTAGAAAAGATAATAGATTCAATGTGAAGTGTTTAGCTTTTGCGGATGACCTTGCAATCCTCACAAATAATAGAAAAGAAGCGACTAACGCCATAGAGAAGTTACACGAAATTGCACAAAGAACTGGCTTGCAAATCTCATATGAGAAAACCCAGTACATAGAAAGAGTGCCACAAGACAAATTGCCTATTGTGACAACCCATGGGAAAATCGTACAAGTACCACATTTTAAGTACCTGGGGGAAATCATCCAGCCATCAGGGATCAACCTAAAGGCTAATGAGGAAAGAATAAAAAAACTACAGAAAGCATATAAACTCACGTGGAACTATTATAACAAAAAGTCCGTATCCATTAATGCAAAATTGAGGCACTACAACACTGTCGTACTTCCGGAGGCACTGTATGCATCTGAAACAACACAAATAGGTGGGCAAACTAAAATCAAAGAAATAGAGAAACAAGAAAGGAAAATTCTAAGGAAAATTTTTGGCCCGATACAAGAGCAAGGAAACTGGAAGAAGAGACCAACATCAGAATTATATAAATACACGGACAAGATTACGGATACAATAAGTAAAAGAAGAATGCAGTTCTACGGACATATCCACAGGATGAATGAAAACAGAATTTCAAAGCGAATTCTTAAAGTCGTCAACTCAGACAGGGGAAAAACAAAATGGATAAAAGAAGTTGAAGAGGACCTCAGACAAGCATACATAACAGTAAACGATGCAGAGAATAGAACTGAATTCAGGAACATCATCAAAAAACATAAATTCGAAACCACAACACAGAAGATACCAGGATGCAAATGGACAGCGGAGCGAAAGAAACAACACAGTGAAGACACGGAGAAAATTTGGGCTCAGAAAAACAAACAATTATCATAAAGGAATTCAAGTTCAAACGCTCTCTTAAATGGGAATAATCGAAAATAATAATAATAATAATAATAATTCATGGAAAAATGTCAGCTTGATAGCAAGTAGTGTAAATGTAGACGAAAAAATTTCAGTGTTCTATTGTTAAGAAGAGGAGTGTCCAGAAAGTAAGTTCCAATTGGTCGAAAAATGGAGACCACAGTGAAAATCCGATTAATTTTTGCAGAGTTGTGTTGGGCAGTGTCTCTAATAAAAACGTCGATCGCGTCACGTTGCACTTTACAGTTCTGAGCGCACAGTGAACATGTAAAAATATCTAGAAAATAGCAATGACGATGCTGCTGCAGCGTTTTCGATGAGAAGTCTTTGATCGCCCACCAAAAAGCCTGGACATGGCTTCTTCTGATTTTCATATTTGCTCACGTGAATCGCTGGCTGACGAGGCTATTGGAAAGATGGTACAACACTGCGACAGATGTCCAAGTCGGAGCGGCGACCATGTAGAGAAGTAGCTGGCATGTGTAGGTAACTGCTGGAAATAGAAGATTTCTGATTTTCACTGTTGTTTCCATTTCGCGGCCGATCCGAACTTACTTTCTGGACAGCACCCATATTTCCTGAGAAACGACTGCGTCGACAGTGTTTGAAAAGGAGCATTGGGGATGGGTCATTGTAATCTTATGAAACAGTCTGTAGTTGCTGTTTGTGGCGTAGTGGGATAAACTGAGTGGGAATTCCGCTCGGAGACATACGACAGCTTCTTTGTTATTTTCTGTCTTTCCGGGTATTATAGGCCTGCTATTTGGTAGATGATCGTGCTTTAAAATTTGGTGGATAGCATGTTTGTTGCTGAAGAAACTAGTTTGATTTTGGACTGACAAGAGAAGTAATACACTTTGTAATTTATGGAAACGACGGAAACCATGAAGAGGGTAGCCGAAAACTGAACATGAAGCATTGAAAATACATGTATAATGTCTTATTCTTGAGCTGTGTAACTCATCTACTAGTGGTTGATTTACCAACGTTCAAGGTTTGTGTGATACACGAATACGTTACTATTCGAATCCGTCTTGGGACATAGTTCGTCTTCAACAAAAATTCCAAATTCCAGGCATCACCTCTCACCACGGACAATGCACTGCCCGATCGAGAGTAACGGCGTTTGGGTAGAGTTGTCATTGCTGACAGAGAAGCAACCATGTGTGAAATAACCACAGAAGTCAATTTGGGTCGTACGACAAATGCATCCTTTAGGACAGTGCAGCAAAATTTGGGGTTAATGGGCTGTGGCAGCAGACAACCGACGCGAGTGTGTTCGCTAACAGTACGACATCGCCTGCAGCGACCCTCCTGGGCTCGTCACCATATCGGTTGGACCCTAGACGACTGGTGAACCGTGGCCTGGTAAGTCCCGATTTCAGTTGGTAAGAGCTGATGGTAGGATTTGGCGCAGACTACACGAAGCCATGGACGCACGTCGTCAACAAACAAGCATAAAGCCATCAGAACGCTGAAGCACAAAGGACTTTGCCTTGGCGGCAAAAGCTGTACACTAGACGAGAATTTTGATTCCCTAAAGGTGAATTCCAGCATGTTCAATACATTTAATTTGCTTTTTCAGTCGTTGAACTAATTGCTGCCTAACTTCAGACGGACTTAATTAACTGTGATATATTATTGTCATTAATACGTTCATTTATTTAATTGTGGAGCTTACTGAATAAGTCGTTAAACCCCTCCCCTCCCACCTTCTCCTTTTTCTTAAAACCACTTGCAAAGGATTTAGAAAAAATCCAGTACATAAAGCATATGCAGTGTTCTCACTTCAGCGTTAATGTATACTGAATAATGGTATTTTGATACTCATCACTGTTCTGTGATGTCTCAGGTTTTCTCAGCGTCATTGTTTAATGACGTTGTTCCATGTTCAGCCATGTTCTTGTTTCTATTTTATGCACAATGTGCTATAATGGTCTTCTTCACGTGCCTATACTGCGCTGTTATGTGTTTGTATCCGTATGTGCCTGTTCGTTTCGACTCCTTGTTAGGATGCCTAGATAGACAAATTGCAATTACCAAAGCAAGTAGTGGGTGTCCGGAGTCGAACACACCTGTAAGTGACGGCACGAAGCCAACAATAGTACAGTCCATACATCATGCACACGTAACGGCACACAGCGCAATATCTGAAGAGCATGACTGTGTCGTTCGTTGAAATATTGTGCATAAAATAAGGACACCACCCGGAAGCACGCCATTAACCAGCGTTCTGACCGACTATAACAAACATCTTCCCCTATTACCATCACTTGAGTTTACAAGTGCTAAGGATTTTCTCATCTCTAATAAGGCTTTGATATAAGCAATGTTGTACTATTAATATTTGCAATATTGTAGTATTAATTTAAATCTTGATAGATACGGAACAGTGTTTCTGGTGGCCTCTTGTAACAGTTTTATTTAATCACACGGCTGTACCGCCGAGTGGTTAGAAGAACCCACAGAAAATGGGTTGGAAAAAAGTCAGGTACATTACAGTACCATATAATCAAATGTAATGCGGACACAGTTATCAGCCAAGAAGGTCGCTTCAACTCCAGAATGGAGTGTATGGGAAGGTGAGTTCCGTTCTACCAGCACTACGGCGAGGGCACAATCATAAGAGCTGAATTAGCAATAACATTTCTTATTCTGCAAGGTTTCGCTACAGAGGTTACTGACGGAGTCTCGGTGGCAGATATAGGTTACGGGAGGATATTCCCGGTTCCAGGAGGTTTTAGATGTAATCTGTGACTGATAGAGTCGAATTTGTACCCGCCATCACATACCCACCGTATCCTCTCGATTTCATACACGATACCCCACTCAGAGCCACATTATTTTGTGCTTGCATTCAGTTGCCTCTAATCGCAAAAAAGGCGCATAAATCATTGCGAATCTCATTACTCACTAGACATATACGTAATAGTTACGAATTTTGAACAAGTAAATAATAAAACAGATACGAACGAATCTGAGAACAGTGTGCAGCAGAGTAAAGATAAACAGATTCATATGTCGTTATCAGGAAAAACAAAACTGGCGTTCTATCCGATCTGAGGGTAGAATGTCAGATCCATTAACCGGGCAGGTAGGTTAGAAAATTTAATACGGGAAATGCATAGGTTAAAGTTAGTTATACTGGCAATTAGGAAAGTTCGGTGGCAAGGGGAACAGGACCTCTCGTCTGGTGAATACACTTTTATAAATACAAAATTAGATAGGGGTAACGCAAGAGCATGTGTAATAATGAGTAAGAAAATAGAAACGCGGATAAGGTACTATGAACAGCATAGTGAACGCATTTTTCCGGCCAAGATAGACGCGAATTCCACACCCATCACAAAAGTACAAGTTTATATGCCAACTAGTTCCGTAGATTATGAAGAGATAGAAGAAATGTATGCTGGCCGGAGAGGCCGAGCGGTTCTAGGCGCTACAATCTGAAACCGCTCGACCGCTACGGTCGCAGGTTCGAATCCTGCCTCGGGCATGGATGTGTGTGATGTCCTTAGGTGAGTTAGGTTTAAGTAGTTCTAAGTTCTAGGGGACTGATGACCTCAGAACTTAAGTCCCATACTGCTCAGAGCCATATTTGAAGAAATGTATGATGTTATGAAAGAATTTATTCAGACAGTAAAGGGAGACAAAAATGTAATAGTAATGGAGGACTGGAATTCGATTGTAGGAAAAGGACGAGAAGGAAAAGTAGTGGGTGAATATGGGCTGGGGGTAAGGAATGAAACAGGAAGCCACCTGGTAGAATTTTGCACAGAGCACAACTTAATAATAGCTAACACATGGTTTAGGAATCATGAAACAGGCTGTTTACGTTGAAGAAACCTAGAGACAAGGGAAGGTTTTAGATTTATTATATACTGGTAAGACAGATATTTAGGTACCAGGTTTTAAACTGTAAGACAATTCCAGGCGCAGATGTGTACTCCGACCACAATTTATTGGTTATGAACTAAAGATTAAAACTGAGAAAACTGCCAAAAGGTATCAATTTACGGAGATGGAACTGGGATAAACTGATAGAACCAGAAGTTGCAGAGAGTTTCAGAGGGAGCATTAGGGAACGATTGACAAGAACATGGGAAAGGAATTCGGTTGAAGAAGTGTGGGTAGCTTTGAGAGATGAAATAGCGAATGCAGCAGAGGATCAAGTAGATAAAAAGACAAGAACTAGTAGAAATCCTTGAGTAACAGAAGCGATATTGAACTTAATTGACGAATGCAGAAAATATAAAAATTCAGTAATCGAAGCAGGCGAAAACCAATACAAACGTCTCAAAAATGAGATCGACAGAAAGTGCAAAATGGCTACGCAGGGACGGTTAGAGGACAAATGTAAGGGCGTAGAAGCATGTATCACTAGAGATAGGTACTGCCTACAGGAAAATTAAAGAGACCTTTGGAGAAAAGAGAATCACCTGTACTAATATCAAGAGCTCAGAAGGAAAACCAATCCTAGACCAAGAAGGGAAAGCAGGAAGGTGAGAGTGTGTAGAGGGTCTATAAAAGGGGAAGGTAACTGAGGGCAATATCGTGGAAATAGAAGCAGACATAGATGAAGATGAGATGGAAGATATGATACTGCGTGAAGAATTTGACAGAGCACTGAAAGGCCTAAGTCGAAACAAGGGCCCGGGAGTAGACAACAATGCTTTTGGCAGAGTCAACCATGACAAAGCTCTTCCATCTGGTAAGCTAGATGTACGAGACAGGCGCAGTACCATCAGACTTTAGGAGGAATATAATAATTCCAATTCCAAAATAAGCAGTTGCTGACAGGTGTGAAAATTACCGAACTATCAGTTTAATAAGTCACGGTTGCAAAATAGTAAAATGTTCAGTGTCTGTGCTACAGGGAGTGCGTGATCGCATCAAGTACGCCACTGTGCAATATGTAGCTCAAGACGTGCGAGGGGCGAGGCTTTATTAAACTCACCCAGCAGTTACCGTGAGAAGGTGCGAACTCCCTCTTCTTAATCTGCTTCATTATATCCTTTACTTGCGAACGGGAGGACGCAGCCATTGTTTCTTAGTAGAGTCAATAGTAAAAGTATCCAAAGATAAAAGAATACCAGTTCACGGCAAATAATAAAGGATACTCCGCGAGCGCTAACCAAAGGCGTAAGAATTATCAGCTGCTGAATCCTGCGCGAAAAGCTTCATTAAGGTACTTTTGTGAACCCTTTATGCATTACACACCCGCTCAGTTCTGTAAATACACCAGTTATTCGAATCGCCGAGCAGCGCGAGAACTTATTGTTCAACACACTGCACGGAAAGCCGGCCGATGTAAGAGTCGCCATTTCGACGCCCTCAGACCCGCAAATATCCGACAGATCCGACAGCGTGGCGCAAAGAACCTCAAGAAGGGCACACTGCTGTGTCACATCGTGCAGCTCTACGCGGCGGGCTGCATAACTAGTGGCGTATCGGACCGTAGCAGCTCTAAGCCGACCTCTAACTGGTGGGGTGTGCGAGCTGCAAAGCAGTGTTCCTGCCTCAACAGTTGGCCGTGGCCAGCGCGGCAGCTGTGTCAATGTAAGGCCTGGCATACAGGCGACAGATTTTTGCTCTCAGACGGTATGATACTCTCAGATAGTACTCGCAAAATTGTTTACTCTAGAGAGAATTTCCTCTTACACTTAATGTCTGATAATTAATTTTATTTTTTGTAGGTGTCTGAGAGCCTTGCGAGGGCAGATAGCGGAAGCGTTTGAACGTAGCAGAGTGAGGAGGTCTGCGAGAAGTGAGAGGTCACTTTCCGTGGATTTTTTCCGAATAGTTACATTCGTGAAGGAAGAGGCTACGGTAGAAGAGCATAGGGCTGCAGCTGGGTTTACTATGACGTTAATGGCAACGTAAAAACATAAACTGCCGTGTACTTATTGTATAATAAAGTGGATTGGGGGATGGGATGAATTTAGAGTATGCAAGAATCTCATCCTAGAGACTGGGATGAAAGACTGTAGTGGGACGCGAAATTGAAGCGTCATCCATCCACCAGTGTCAGCCCAGTTTGCCGGTGAATATAAGTTTAATTTAGTGTTTTGTTTGTGTATTTTGTAATATTTGTAATGGTTGTGAATTATCTAAAGTTTTGTATTTATTTTTATGTTTCATGTACGGAGAGGGCGGCGCAACGAACGGAGACAGCATCTTCACTGCCGGGACCAGAGAGAAAATTGCTGGCCACTATACGTCGGGGGTCGACAGCCAAAGAGCAACAGAAGATCCTGAAACCGAGTTGTTGCGTCGTGCTTCTAAAAACTGAAAAAATAAGAATTTGTAATGTTTCTACAACAATGACGTCATAGAAAGTTTAATCATGTTGTAAATGTTCAGTCCTATCTTGTCAAGGCTCAGGTTCACGTCTATATGAAGTATATAGGAAGATAATAAACTAGTGTATACTACAAAAGTTTAAATACGTGTTCCGAGAATTTATTTATGAAGAATTATATTAAGGAAGAAGTATCACTGATTTATTTGACAAGATTATTAATTTTTGACAACGTTCATCGCGAGTTTGAGTCTTAAAAGTTTATTCAATGTGGTTTTAATATTTATTAAAGCAGATAACTTGCATTAATATAATTTCTGAGAAGAAACAAACGACATCTAAATTGAAAAAAAGTTTGCGCAAACCAATTGGACTGAGTGACGTAATTCTGCGCATACGACTCAAATGATGATGTTTTAATTACAGTTTCGTTCAAGAACCATCCAGAGACAACTTTAAAAAGAATTTAAATAATTTTGAAGTGTTTTGTAACTGACGTCGGTGACGAAGTCTGCACATGGTCATATGTCAAAAGAAAATCATTTATACAAAACTTACGTCGTTACACTACACCGTGGCGACCTTTTAAACAGGACTTGTGTGCAACTAAGACACACAGGTACGAAACAAAACATCAAGAGTCCTTCGGAAGTCAACGCGAGTCTTCGTGGAGCCTTCACCAGCCAGCGGCGACTTCGCGGATGTGGGCATCTGACGGAGCGCAGCCAAGCAGTACGGTCACGCAGTTATTCCACGAGAAGGCGCATCTGTTGGGCAGCAGCTGAACGCTGCAAACCCCGAAAACCTTTTTCTCCCTAAACTAACAGGCCCTACGTCAGCTGGGGGGGAGGGGGGGGTGGCGTTCCTCCGGCTGGTATTAGAGGTGTTGCTGAGGGCTTCGCCTGTCTACGGTGCGGCCGGGCGTGATTGCAGCCAGTGACGTCTCCGGTGTTCGACTCTGCGTCCTGCCGGTTGCGGAAGCGGGGTCGCAGCATCTCAGCGGCTGCATCGACGGCTGGTACTTCTGCAGCCCATAGTAGCACACTGATCACCGATAACTAGAAACTACAATATTACTGTCGGGTGAGTCTGTTTTTAAGTTGGAAGTGGAGTGTTGTACATAGGGAGTGTGCTTTTAATAGGATTGTTGATTACAAGTCTGCGTGTGTAACTAGTTAACATCTTACAATAATGTCGGGAAGTGAAATGTCACACGAGGAGCAATCTGTGTCCGATAGGAGCATGAGATCCCTTTTTAGGGCGATCGCTAAATTAAAACAATCTAATGGGGATTTTTTAACTGAATTAAACCTGTAGAGATTTCTTCAATAGATAATGTAGAATTAGAGACATTAACTAATCGAGCAGAAAAAGATCATACTGAAATAGAAAACATGAAATTTTTAATTACCGAAATATGCAGTAAGCTTGAGACTTCCATAGATAATAACATTGACGAAGGTACAGAGCGTTCACATCGTGAACACAGTGAAGAATCGATATTAGCTAACCGTGTATCCAATACAGAAATACGGATACAGGAAATTACTAAACGGTTATCGGAATTAGATAATAATGAAAACATTTCAAGTAGTAGAAGTAATAACGTAATCAGAGACAACGTGCTGAAACTTAGTGCCTTCGAACTTTCCATGTGAAAACTCTTGAAGTTTTTTTAAACAAAACAAACGTTATTAACAATCTACATCTTTATTCCTCAGGTCATTTGCAGCTCTCTGCCGATGGAGGGCTCCGAATTGTAATGTGCAACGTGGCGGCATGTAATGTGACTATGTCTGTGCTTGAGAAACAGCGTGCTGAAATCGAGTTTCGAATGCGAAGACTTCGTCCGCACTTGGAGCACCATCACCTTCAGTGTGATAATGCCAGACCACACACGAGTGCTCCGGCATCTGCTACAGTTTGCAGCCTTGGGTTCACTGTCATCTATCATCTTCCATACAGTCCCGAGTTGGCCCCATCTAATTTTCATCAATCTCCAAAATTTAAAGAACACTTTCGAGGGCTCCATTTTGATAGCGATGAAGCGATGCAACCAGAAGTGAGGTTTTGGCTCCGTCCACAAAGTCAGACATTCCAGAGTGACAGTATCAACAAACTTGTCTCTAGCTGGGAGAAATGCGTTCGTCAACAAGGTGACTTTTGTTGAGAAATAAATATGTAGACATGAAGAATAAAGATGTAGAGTATTAATAACTTTGGTTTTATTTAAAAGTCTTTAAGAGTTTTCACATGAAAAATTCGGAGGCATTGCTTTTCAGTACGCTCTACTAACTACACCTAGAATTGCCAAATGAGGCACTGTTATGCATAAAACCATTAGTCTTAAGACAGGCTGCTTGTGGCACTATTATTTCTGGCATCAGGTACGTTTATTCTCTTTAAGATTAGGTGAAATAATAATTACCATGAATTAATGTTATACGACATTTCAACGTGATACCCATCTGACAAATGAAGCATTTATGGAGATACATTTATCTGAGTATTTTTAGTTATATTGACTTAAGGAACCATTTATAAATTCCTGAAGTCCTTCCTTCAGCACCCAATGTAACAATATAATTAACAATTACCATGTCATAAGAAATTACAGATACACCTATACTTCAAGTTAAGTGATAATTTTGTGAGTACCAAAACGTAAGTTAACTTGTTTCCCCATGTTAACTAATGGTAATTTTGCGGATTACAAAAGGTAAATTCACTTGTTTTGTCAATGTTAACTAATCTACCTTATAAAAACACTTCATCTGTTTCCATAGAATGTGGATATACTAGAGAATTCTTTCTGTGGAGATATTACACTAGAAAATTCTTTCTGTGGATGTGTCACAAACTGTAGACATTTCAGCCAACAAACTTCGCTTTTTATCTCGGTTCCTATAGCCCAGTAAATGTGCACTCCATAACGCTAGCCTTTCCTCATACAAACTACTTAAATACACGGCTTCGTCGTGAGTTCATTTCCTGGCAGCTTTCTTCATCACTTTTTTTTGCCGACGCATCCCTGGCATTCACTTCACCGGTGTATCTAAGACGGCAGTAGTCTGTCCCTTGTCCGACAATGCCGGTAGGTGTCCATAGAGCAACACGTTGCAGTGTCTGTGTGGCGCAATGGATAACGTGCTAGTCTCCTATTCATAATGACATAGAATGAGTCTCCTAGGTGATTTTTATAACGTCTTTGCTACGGTGCATTGTTTAAGCCTAGAACTTACAAAATAGGCTAACTGCTCACGCTGTTCGTCTAGGAAGCAAAACGAGAGATTTCTTCGCTCGGAAAAATGCTTCCGCCACAAATTATGACTCAAAACATGCATTTCAGGGAGTACTTTCATTTAATGTGTGAATGAGTACGGAAAAAATATTATGAACAAGATGTGGCAGCGCAAAAACTGTGAAATAGGGCACGGGCCGCTCAGCACTCGTCGAGTACTCTCAGCTCCCACAATAATGCCAGTATAGTTTTTACTGTCTGAGAGCTATGGAGATTAGGTCTCGAGAGATGGAGGTTGCCGTCTACTCGAGAGGTCTAAACTCGCAGAGCGCAGCTATAAGATCTTGTCCCCCTCTAGAACACTGCCGGCGAGCCGACTCTCGACGCTGTTTACAAGACACGTATTATTCGCAAAAGTTCTCTGAGAGTGAAAAAATCTCATGCATGCATCTACACTCCTGGAAATTGAAATAAGAACACCGTGAATTCATTGTCCCAGGATGGGGAAACTTTATTGACACATTCCTGGGGTCAGATACATCACATGATCACACTGACAGAACCGCAGGCACATAGACACAGGCAACAGAGCATGCACAATGTCGGCACTAGTACAGTGTATATCCACCTTTCGCAGCAATGCAAGCTGCTATTCTCCCATGGAGACGATCGTAGAGATGCTGGATGTAGTCCTGTGGGACGGCTTCCCATGCCATTTCCACCTGGCACCTCAGTTGGATCAGCGTTCGTGCTGGACGTGCAGACCGCGTGAGACGACACTTCATCCAGTCCCAAACATGCTCAATGTGGGACAGATCCGGAGATCTTGCTGGCCAGGGTAGTTGACTTACACCTTCTAGAGGACGTTGGGTGGCACGGGATACATGCGGACGTGCATTGTCCTGTTGGAACAGCAAGTTCCCTTCCCGGTCTAGGAATGGTAGAACGATAGATTCGATGACGGTTTGGAAGTACCGTGCACTATTCAGTGTCCCCTCGACGATCACCAGTGGTGTACGGCCAGTGTAGGAGATCGCTCCCCACACCATGATGCCGGGTGTTGGCCCTGTGTGCCTCGATCGTATGCAGTCCTGATTGTGGCGCTCACCTGCACGGCGCCAAACACGCATACGACCATCATTGGCACCAAGGCAGAAGCGACTCTCATCGCAGAAGACGACACGTCTCCATTCGTCCCTACATTCACGCCTGTCGCGACACCACTTGAGGTGGGCTGCACGATGTTGGGGCGTGAGCGGAAGACGGCCTAACGGTGTGCGGGACCGTAGCCCAGCTTCATGGAGACGGTTGCGAATGGTCCTCGCCGATACCCCAGGAGCAACAGTGTCCCTAATTTGCTGGGAAGTGGCGGTGCGGTCCCCTACGGCACTGCGTAGGATCCTACGGTCTTGGCGTGCATCCGTGCGTCGCTGCGGTCCGGTCCCAGGTCGACGGCCACGTGCACCTTCCGCCGACCATTGGCGACAACATCGATGTACTGTGGAGACCTCACGCCCCACGTGTTGAGCAATTCGGCGGTACGTCCACCCGGCCTCCCGCATGCCCACTATACGCCCTCGCTCAAAGTCCGTCAACTGCACATACGGTTCACGTCCACGCTGTCGCGGCATGCTACCAGTGTTAAAGACTGCGATGGAGCTCCGTATGCAACGGCAAACTGGCTGACACTGATGGCGGCCGTGCACAAATGCTGCGCAGCTAGCGCCATTCGACGGCCAACACCGCGGTTCCTGGTGTGTCCGCTGTGCCGTGCGTGTGATCATTGCTTGTACAGCCCTCTCGCAGTGTCCGGAGCAAGTATGGTGGATCTGACACACCGGTGTCAATGTGTTCTTTTTTCCATTTCCAGGAGTGTAGTTTAAGAGAAGGTGCCTCTGGCAGCCAGTGGGCTTGGTTAGATAGTTAGTTAGTTACATGTTCCATAGAGTATTTAAATTATTCTTTGATCGAAATGACGCGGAACAAAGTCAGTTTACAGGGTGTGTATAGATATTAGTGTTGACATTAATGAATATATTATTATTTTTAGTCCTATTCATGCAACCACACTTTTTTTACTGGCTACCAGTTTTTAAGTATAAATTCATTAACGGAATAAAACTAATTGTCCAGGAGAAGCGATTTTGAATTAGGTTTAAAACTTGCTTCGCTACCCGTCAGACATTGGTGTTATTGGGCAAACGATCTAAAATTTTTATTTCTGTATATTGAATTCCTTTCTGAGCCACTGTCAGCATTAACAATGGGTAATAAAGTTAATTTTTATCTCTAGTGATGTAGGTACGGACACCACTCTTCTTCTCAAATTGAAATGGACCATTTATGACGAATTTCATCAGCGAATATATGTATTCTGACGGCGCAATTAAAATGTCCAGCTCCTTGAAGAGATATCTACATAATACCCGTGAATAAACAGCACATACTATTCTTAGTGTTCACTTTTGTGCTATCAGTTCCTTCTTTGTAAGTGATGAGTTAGCCCAAAAAATGATTCCGTATGACGTTATTGAGTGGAAGCACACAATACACGCTAAGAGAGTGATACATTTATTTCCAAGATTAGCAACTATACGATGAGCGAAAGTAGGTGAACTTAATTGAGAAGCTCAGTAATATGCTTCTTCCAGTTTAAGTTTTCAACAATATGTACACCCAAAAATTTGTGCCCTACTTACTGACTCCTGCTCATGTGCTACGTCAGCTGTTGGTATTACTCTGTTTGTTGTACAAAACTGAATACAGTATATTTCTTCCAAATTTAGGGAGACTCCATTTTCGAGGAATAACTTCATAATTCTTTGGAAAACATCATCGACTAAATCTTCTATTGCTTTCTATCTAATGGAATTTATAATAACACTAGATCATCTCCAAAAAGTACCAATTTTGTTTGTTGAACGTTAAGTGGAACATTATTCACATATATGAGTAATAGGAGTGGACCAAAAATTGAACCTTGTGGAAGTCCCTTTGTAATTTTTCCCCCCTCATTCACTAAAATTTTCTACCTTTCAGGCACTGAATTATTCAGCACAACGCTATACATTCCGTTTGCAAAGTATGATCCAAACCAGCTGTGCATAAAGCCACCAGTTTCATTGTAAGGTGGCTATAATTTCGCATTCACCTACATACTTTGCCATGATTTACAACCGGAATTAGGTATCATTTGATAGGTTGTAAATCGTATATATGAACATTTAAAGAAGACTGACGTTGTCACGTACACCTTTTAAATAGTTCTTAACGCGTATTGCATGAAAGGCGATGGAGTGTCTTTATTATCAAAACGGCGTAATAAATGATTGCCTATGCTAGTAGCGGTTGGAACGCCAGTGGAAATGAAACGGCAGACGTAACTCAGGCCCTGGGTGCAAACGTCCACACAGATGTGCTGGTCCTGCTTAACAGAGTAAGTAGCCCTAGCCGGACGGTCCGGGCACCTTAGTGCTGAAGCACAATATAGTGGCAGCAGGCCGGTGTTGTAGCTAGGCCGGAAGGATAACCGGGAACTCTAAAAATCTTGGACGCAGCAGAGAGGAACAAAGAAGCGTTTCTTCGGAAATCATGCAGGCTGGGTTATTTCCGAGAATTTTTACTCTGAGAAGCGTGTCATTGTATGGATTCCTAATTAACGGGGATAGGTATTTCCTCGCAAACTTTCCGCGCTGGACGTCAAAAGACTAAAATATGGTTGGTCGGTGTTCGGAAGAATCTGTATACAGGAAGAATAGTCCGTGGTTTCACGAATATTATTCGCCTTTCTGCAGTTACGAGGGAGGGGAGCCGAGCTTTGCTAGGAAGCCAGCAGTGGAGAGAATGAGGTCTTCCGTTTTGAGCGTCCGTGTCTGATGGTCGCTCAGTATCAGCTTTTGTTGGTACAAACGGACTTTCTGTCTTTGCCCTCAGGAGATTTTACAGTTAAAACGGATAGGCATTGTACTGTTGCGAACTTATATGATTCTGGACTTCGCCTTCGGGTAGCGAGTCGTCGTTGAGTACGCCGCGTTCGGTGATTGAGAGCACTTCTTCTGTCTATACTCATGTAGAGACATTATTTGAATTCCGTCCTTGTGGCTGGGAGTTCTCGTTTCTTGTGTGTCGTACAGAGAGAGGAGAAGACAGTATTAGATTATACTAGTCAGAGGACTGCCTTCTGCCGCCCTAATGTTTGAAAGAGTTTATTTTGTGGCTGGAGTTCTTCCATCGTCGCAGACGTGTACGAGAACCATCACTCCGATGCACTGGACGTAGTACATATGATGATATTGCTAATTGCTTCTGATTATTAGGCCTATAAGGCTAAATAGCTGTGATCACGTAATTTTTATTTCCACTGAGGTTGCGCACCACTGTAGACCATCTTTGAAAGTAGTGTCTCCTCTTGTTTGGTACGCAGATGATGTCAGTCATTTCGCGTTATTTATATTAGCTCGATTAGCCATAAAAAGGGGCAGGTTTGGGCAATTTATCAGTAATATTAGTTTGGAAATATAAACATTTGTAATATAAAGGAGTTTTTAACCTACAATAAATGTATAACCAGAAACAACATTTATCATTTATTACTTGCTAGTTCCACCAATCATTCATTTAACTTATATGTTAAAAAGCAAGAAGGAGGAAATAATATCACAATTAAGGGTAGTCAGGCAGGGCCAGATCTTGATTTTCGCGTTCAGTATTTTCCGTTACGCACAAATATTTTACACCTGACTGGAATAGCATCTTGGATCATAACACTTGAGTTGTTCTGTGAGAGTGACATGATCAACTCTATCAGAAACCTTGGAATGATCACAAAAACCACCAACTGGTTACATATTATTATTAAAGTCTAGTATTGTTTGATAATGAATGCATAAATAGCTTATCAGTCGGGCAACCCAACTGGAATCCAAAGTGTAATACGCTGAGTAAACTGTTTCCACTTAGCAATGCGAATACTCTTGGGTACTCCACCTTTTTCTAATAGTTTGGAAAAAGATGTCAATAATGAAACTGGACGAAAATGTTTAAGTCTGTCTCGTCACCATTCTAATAAAAGGATTTAAGAATTGCACCTTTTAACCTGTCGGAAAATTTCCTGTGTCAGTGACATATTGCATATACTACTAAAGGCATTACTTATTAAATTGGAACAAGTTTCCAGAATTCTGTTTGAAAGTCCATCAAGGCCACGTGAGTCTTTGTTTTTTAGAATTTTAAGAATTGTTTTAATGTCAGTGAAGGATGTTGGTGCCACTTCTAGATGCTTACAATTTCTTGGAATGACATGTTTAATATGTTTTCTTGCGTCTTTAACGGAACCATTTAATCCCACAATTGCTGCAACATTTAGAAAGTGGGTGTTAAATGTACTTGCAACTTGTGAATACCAGTTACTACATTGTCATTTAGTTTAGCTGTTTTGGAATGTTGTACAGTGAGTGCCTGTCCTGTCTCCCATTTGACAATATCCCATATAGATTATATCTTATTATTTGTATTATTTATTTATATCATTACGTATATACTTCTGGACACTTTAGTGACTTTCCTTAAAATAACGCAATAATTTTCTTTTAGTGTGCAACTAATGTCGGGTATTGACTTACTCTGGACTTTATATAAATTTCACTCTTCCTCTTACATGAGATTTTAATTCCCTTAGCTATCCACGGCATACTTGGTTTTTGTAATGGATCTTCTGGATGATTTTTAGAGGAACAACTTGGAACATATGAAATAAATTTAATTTGACATTAGCCTCTTTTCTGCTTATACCTAACCTAAAGCTCTTAGTTTACTCTTAAAACACTGTATCCTGTTCTCATTAATAAGCCTCACTGCTTTGTATGAACCTGCCTCAGGGTTACAAGGTGCCACACTGTTTATGTATATTAATTGTGGATCATGACCAGATAGGTCATTAGCAATTGGGTACTCGTTAGTTGTTTCAGCCTGATAGCTGCATATAAAAATGTTATCAATCAGTGACCTACTATTTTTCTGCACAGTAGCTGGAACTTTGATTACTGAAATTAGATTGAAACACCCAAATAATAATTCTAGCCCATTTTTCCTGCCCGCATCTTTTAAGAAATGTACGTTGAAATCTCCACAAACCACTGTTTCTTCCTTACGTCGCTGTGGCCACCGTAGAGGAAGTCTCCCTTTGGCGACACCGGATCGAGACCCAGAACCATGAGGTCTAGCAATAGCTAGTAGACATGAAGATGGGCTGATGATGCTGTTAGGCGTAGTTGAAGCTGCTTGGTCCATGTTGGAATGTTGGCTGGCATGGAGACTGTTACAGTGTCCGCAGTAGACTGAAGTTCCGCAACCAGTCGTAATGTGAAAACAAGGGCTGTTAAGGGCTGAGCGGCGAGTATTTCTAGTCGCTTTTCCCAGCTTTTTTGTGACAGATGTCAACGCCTGACACATAGGTGACCCCGGAAGAGCAGTCTTATGCCACGCCATAAGGAATTCCAGCCCACCGTCGCAACCTCCCTGTATGGCAACGTTCTTTGCAGCAGTATTTTGGTAGTAAGCAGCGGGTTATCGTAGGGAGCTCGCTCATACACCTCGCAACGGGATGTGAAATCTGAACTGCGAAGTTGCTACAACACGAATGACGTTTACTTTCAGAACCTTAGCAACACGGCATCGAGACTGACTTCAGCAGTTAAGGTGAAATGATGAGATATTGACAGCAAATGGCTTCGCATCCAGTTTCCGTCGAAAAAGTTTTGTTAGGAAATAAAAATAAATTAGATTACCGTCATTATAAGGTTAAATTTGTTCTCTGGAGAAGCATGTGAGACAGATCGTTTCTCTGTTACATACGTATGAGACTATTTAAAAGGTGTGAAGTTGACTGGGGCTGGACCGGTATGAGAACAGGAGCCGACAGCTGTGGTGATCCCGCGTGGGACGAACACGAGCCCGCTACGCTGTTACCAGCGACTCGCTAATGAATCTGGCACGCTGCATCGCCTACGGCATCCGTCTCAGGAGACCGTAGAGAGCGAAAGAATTTTGATAGACAGATCGTCGTATTACATTGCGTGCCGTGCCCCAACAGGGGTAAGGCGGATAAAGGAAAGCTGACTCCCGGAAGGGATGAAACGTGCAGAATTCTCACAAGATAAAGTGGTTGATATGGAATAAAAAGGTGATACAACACTAACCTTAATCCTAGCACTGCAGAAAAGAAAGGAAGCTCTATAACGAAAATGTGAACTTATGATGTATCATTGCAACACATACTAAGCTGCGCATAAGAAAAAATAAGATAATGAAACATTGACCTTATGTGGAGACCCAAACGTAAGATGACAGAATTGTCATCAGCGTCAAAAAAGAACTTTCCCAAATAAATTAGAAGTAAGTTGAGTATGAATAGCATATCATCGGTTACACCACGATTTATTCTATAATATTGGCTCAAATAGCACAAAGTGTATTAGGAAGGGCGGTTGAAAGAATGAATGGTGATAAATGCATCTTAATTGGAGGTAAAAAAAGTAAATTCTACAAGCAACTGGTATCAAACACATAGTAACCCACAATGGAATTAACAGGAACTTGGATATCTCCATGAGATTTGGGAATCCAAAGATAACTTTCGAAATTGTAAAACCGAATACCCTGTCTGGAATTCTGTGAAAGTAAGAAGCTTAGGTAACGTTCCGTTGACCGTGAAAGCTAAACAGTAGGTGTACGAACATTCATAGTCAATAATGGGACAGTGTTCGTTGAAGTGAAATCAGCGTATGGCATTAATGGCCGGAATGGCCCACCTGAGGAGGTTCGGCTGCCGAGGTGCAAGTCTTTTCACTTGACGCCACATTGGTCGACTTGCATGTCGGCGAGGATGGTGATGAAGACAACGCAACACCCGCTCCACAAGCAGAGAAAATCTTTGACCCGGCCGGGTATCGAACCCGCACCAGCTCCATGTTAGTCAGGCGCGTTCACCACTCAGCTAAGGCGACGGATAGTGTTTGCAGAGTCTGGTAATCTAAGTCTGGGTGTCCGGCATGGATTCGAAAACCGGTTCTCCAAGTAGGTGCAAAATATCTTAAGTACTGCGACATCATGCAGCTTGTAAAAGCTAATCATCGCTGCGACTTATGAAAGTGCAGTGACCTTCAACCTGGTGGTTTTTGACTGGAGTTGTGGTAGTGGCAAATGTTTTTATCATTGTTATCTGGCAAAAGGGAAAAACTCTTCATGTACATCATAATGTAAGCCAGTACCCTGAGGTTTATAACTTCTACTTCTGTGCAATGTCCAGTGCAGTGAGCGTATTGATACTGTTCATTGTGATACGTCTGCGGAATGAGGATAGAGCAGGAGAGCCTTTCGATGCTGTTCAAGAGGAGTAAGCACTCTGTTTCCTTACTCGTACATAACAACGTACACACTGCAGAAACATCAGTCTCATCAGCACGATATTGCACTGACAGAACATACAGGCAAATTTTCTACATTAGCACGTAGCACGACTAAGCAGCGATAAATGTTATCACATCAGAGCCGGTCGTGCGAGGTGATCACTACGTACGTGCACGCTTAAGGACGAATTTTTTTCGGTTTCGGAGGTGGAGAAGGGGGGAGAGGGAGAATTAGATTGTGAGGTCACGCGCCGTGCTATTAGAGATAAATATAAATAATCTTCGTTATTTTCTTCCCGTAGAACAGTCAGCGATGCAAGTACACTGCTGGCCATTAAAACTACAACAGCACAAAGGCGGTAACAAGAAAAGTCAAACTGACATTAAGTATACTACATGCTTACATATGCGAACTATTAGCACTAAGCGCAACCACACAAAGTAGATACAAGTAACGCGTCTATATTATCTATACGTATAACAAAAAGGTGGTGCAGCGAGTTTCTCATTCAGAAATCACATTCAAATATTGTCTGTTTTGCATAAGGCCGTTTTATGCCTCATGGAAGAAAGAGAAACCTGTTCGTATTCATTAGCGGCAGGGTCGTGCTCTGTCGAGACTGCGGTTTACTGTCGCCCGCGTTGGTCAGGATTAGTCGACTACAATGCAAGTAAGGAATCGATGGGTTCAAGCAGGTTACACTCGACCCCATGCAGGGTCTCGACTGCCGCACGCGACTAGTGCTCGAGAGTTCAAACAAATGGTTCACTAGGTAGTGCAGGCTCGTACAGTCACGTCACCTATTTAGAATCAGGAAATGGGCTTGTTTGCAGAAAGACAGATATCCACACGGACAGTGCGACGATGTCTGGAGCACCACGGACTGTCAGCTCGACTGCCGCTGTGGCGGCCCGCCATGACGTGGCAGCAGGGCGAGCTGTGCCGCCACCGGCGCGCTCAGTGACAGCTGTGTGACAGCAGTGACAGCTCGCCGTCTCTCCAGGCGACTCCTGGTTCCGCGTGCGGCTTCAGGCTGGACGGATCCGTGTGTGGAGGATACAAAGACAACGAACGCACTGCTTTCGTCACCGCCACGTTGGGGCAGTACTTAGCGTGATGGTGCAGGTGCCGTCGCGTGTACAACACGGTGTACCGGTACAGGATTTATTTGGTATCACAGAGAACTTTGCTGCCCGCGAGATGTATGATACGATATGCGACTAATGTATTGTTCTTTTTCCTAGCCTTTATCCCCTGTCTTCAGCAGCCCTTTTCTTAATTTTCGGATGTGGCTATATTAATGGTGCAGGGTGGCCGGATGCCGTTCTTATTGCCTCGTATTAGCGTAGTTACATCCACCAAACTATCGTTACTGACAGGGACGGTGCTTATCTGTGGCGCACCGGCGACTAACAGTCGCTCACTATCGGTAATGAGTACGAGCACGCTGTCATACATTCATTAATACCGTGGCGTAAAATGTTGAGGTGCGGTACACTAGAGCAAGCGAAGGGATTTCTGTTCAGATAGTAGATAATTCTCAAAGAGGCAGTTATTGACATGAAATCCATAAATTTCGTTAAGAGATGTATGCTGGGGCACATCACTGAGCGGAAGTAAGAGGCATATATCCAGAACCGTTGAGAAACAGGAGGTCTATAGGATAGGTCTGTCACTTCAGTGCAAAAAATACTCCACATCTTTGTTAATTTTTAATTACTTGCAAGTGCGCTATGAAGCAGAAGAAAATGTCTTTTATCTCTTTTATTACGTAACAAATCATTTTAATATAACAATAGACACACAGCAAACATCTAACACTTTCGAAAACATGCCGCAACATGATTAAGAGATGTACAGTTTCCCACATGTTCTAAGATGTAGTATACTACTGCGCAGTTATATAAACGTACGGCACAGAGCGTAATACGTCGTCAACTTCATAAAAAAGTTTTCCTCGGTTCTTCATTGGATTCGTTGCATCATTAAAGTATAATTGACAAGCCAGAGTCGATTCCATACCAAGTACCTCTAAATTTCAAAATCTATTTCTATTGAGGAAATATGACTCATTTTTACTCGTGCAATCACATTGTCATTGAAGTTCGCACCTTGAATTCTTTTCAGATGATTTATTTCTACCACGGTATCATCTGACGTCACTCCTGTCTATACAAAAGAGCACATTTTCCTAACCTATCCATGTTCCGTGGTAGCCTACGCTAGCGTGCTCAATAACATGACTCACTAATTAGGAAAAGCCGTGCTCATTAACTGAATTCCAGGCGTTACCCTTTCTCACCACCTTCCAACAGTGAAGATGTCCACCCCCGGTAGCTGAATGGTCAGCGTGACGGATTTATAATCCTCTGGGCCCGGGTTCGATTCCCGGCTGGCTCGGGGAATTTTCTCCGCCCAGGGACTTAGTGTTGTGCTGTCCTCATCATCATCCTATCATCCTCTTCGACTGCAGGTCGCCGACGTGACGTCAAATTGAAAGGCCGGCACTCGGCGAACGGTCTGCCCGTCGGGGGGCCCTAGCCATACGAATAAATAAGTCAGAGAAGATGGTTTTTAGAAGACGTCTTTGCCGCCAATAACGTTGTGAATAACAGCCGCGGCTGTAATTTCAGCATTTGGCTCTTTCCACTGTGGAACACTACGGATATAGAATCTACATTTAAAACTGTGTTACATTACTAACATCCTGGCATTAAAGTGGCAGTTCTATTACGATACATTTCTTGTTTTAGAGTTGTCTGATGTAGGAGGTGGCTATAATTAAAGTCCAGCTACTCACTGCAGTCCAGTGTGGGCCTTAATTATCGTATGGCAACAAAAGTTGGTAGATATGCAAATGATTTTAATGCGGAACCGATTAATGCTGGAAAAAAATTAGTTCCAATTTTGGCTGCCAGGTGCAAATCTGGCACAGTACACTGTATGACTGTATGACATCCACTCTATCATTTGGCCGGCCGAAGTGGGCGTGCGGTTAAAGGCGCTGCAGTCTGGAACCGCAAGACCGCTACGGTCGCAGGTTCGAATCCTGCCTCGGGCATGGATGTTTGTGATGTCCTTAGGTTAGTTAGGTTTAACTAGTTCTAAGTTCTAGGGGACTAATGACCTCAGCAGTTGAGTCCCATAGTGCTCAGAGCCATTTGAACCATTCGAACTCTATCATTTGACAAGTATAATGTGAGTGTGGCTGTCGAGAAGAGAAATCATGCACTGTTAGTGGAACTGTTTTATGTGAAAGCAGCAATTACAGTGCCACACTGAGAGAGTATCGTTGACTGTAAGGTCTGAGGAGAGGCCTGATGTCTTTAAATGGTGTAAAGAAGATGGTTCAAATGGCTCAAATGGCTCTGAGCACTATGGGACTTAACTTCTGAGGTCATCAGTCCCCTAGACTTAGAACTACTTCAACCTAACTAACCTAAGGACATCACACACATCCATGCCCGAGGCAGGATTCGAACCTGCGACCGTAGCAGTCGCGCGGATCCAGACTGTAGCGCCTAGAACCGCTCGGCCATCCCGGCTGGCTAAAGAAGATGAAAATGAAATTCGGAAACACGGGTGAGCTTCGAGTGTCATCTGGAAGAGGAAGGCGTCCTATCCCTAAGTGAGCTATTAACGAGGTTGCTGTTGCTGTAACTGACCCTGCAGCACGCGTCCCAAGTAGTGCGAGTGCTTATGCATTGTCACGAGAATCGCCCATCCTATGATCAACAGAACGGAAAGCTTTGCAGTCCATTTTACACTGGCACCCGTACAAGCTACAGACGGTGCAGCAACTGAAACCTCTCGATCCTCAGCAACGTTCTGAATTTGCTCTTCGGTTTCTGGCACGGGTCGAAGTTGACATGCGACAGGGTAATATTCTATGGAGTGACGAAGCACATTTCACGCTACAAGTTGCACCAAATACGCAGAACTGCCGAATTTTACTATTAAACGGCGTGCTGTGCACGAAGAGCTATTACACTCGCCCACTCGTGATTATGTGGTGTCGATTCACAAGCACCTTTATTCTCGGCCCGCTCTTCTTTGACGAGAGTACACCCAGAGGGACTGTCGGGTGTAGAATGACGTCTGCACGTTATAAAGCCCTCTTTGTACCGCACGTGATTCCCGCTTTGGAAGAGCGCAGCTATGCAGAAACCACTGTTTCCATGATGCAAGACGGGACACCGCTATATCGTTCGACCACTGAAAGATCTGCTTCACGCAACATTTCAGAAACGTGTTATCTCCAGAGATTTTCGAGATGCGTGGCCTATAATATCACATGCTTCGAATTAATGTGATATTTGGTTGCAGGGACATCTACCACAGCCCGTTTTCCAGGGAAACGTTCGGTCTCTATCTGATACGAAGGCAAGTGTATTGGAACTCATTGTTAGTTTCCACTGCTAGCAAATTGTTGATCACGTTGTTTTACGGATGCAGCATCTCGTCGAAGTCACCGGTGTTCATACTGAACACATTGTGGAAGCAGTGATTCATAATAAAATCAACTTTAGGCCTATCTCATCTGTTTGACCTTTTCTGCCCACGTTCCTAATCCATTACAAATGGAAACATTTCTATAAGTTTTTTTTTTTTTTTGCATTTACACGCCAGATTTGCACCTTTTGGCCAAAATCGGAACTAACTTTTTCCGGCGTAAATCGATTCCGCATTGATGCATTAGAATACCTATCAAGTTTCGCTCCCATGCGATAATTGTACTTCATACTGGAATTCTGTTTATAGCTGCAGTTTAATTGTAATTAGCCATTATTACAATTTCGGCATATGCTAAATCACAATAGGTGAGTAATGTGTTGTTGCACAGTGTTATGTGGCCGAGCGATTCTAGGCGCTATAGTCCGGAACCGCGCGACCGCTACGGTCGCAGGCTCGAATCCTGCCTCGGGCATGGGTGTGTGTGATGTCCTTAGCTTGGTTAGGTTTAAGTAGTTCTAAGTTCTAGGGGACTGATGACCTCAGAAGTTAAGTCCCATAGTGCTCAGAGCCATTTTTGAACAGTGTTATGTTAGAGAAGTGTTACAGTTCTACTTCTACATTCTGCTTCCGCGCTGTTCGTATGGAGATGGCTACATGCGGTACTCTAAAGTGCTACAATTTTGAACATTAAAACTGCAACGCAAGGAAGGATGTGTACTGAAGACGTGAAGTAGGTAAACGAGCTCACGCTCAATGCAAGTTAGCTAGAAACGGTATTTTACGTATTTTGCGTACACAGTGTGGTAGCAAGAATACGTGATCAAATTTGTAGGGGATCTGGGGATGTACAGGATGGCAAAGTTTAGTTCACACAGATATCACTGCTGGAAGCAATCATGGATCCAGTCTGGTTGGGCATTGAGTCGAACTGATCTTGGATGGCAGAAACGGGTACATGTTTGAAAGCAGCTACAACCGCACACCGGAGTTGAGGTTGACGAGCGGTGGCGACCATTGGCGAACCAATCTCTCAGCAATCGATGCACAGACATTTTCATCGGGTGAGAGATCTGCAGAACATGCTGTCCTGGACAGGACGCGGATATGCTCTGTATAGAGTTAGATCAGAACACCACGGGCAACATTCGATCTTCCGTTATCTTGTTGGAAGATAACGCCAAGGAGACCTCGAAGATAGAGCGCTGCCACCTGCTTTAAAACGTCAGAAGTGTAGTGCCTGTTGTCCAAATCGTCGATTATGGGGACCAGTGGTTGTATTCTCTACCCAAAGGCACGCCTAACCAAGACCCTGCGCCAATACGATGATGACGAATATAGTCTGGCGATATTCGTTGTCTTGACATACTCTGCGCACAGATACGTGCATCGTGATGCTGCACGTAGCACCAGAACTCATCTGGTACGGCCACGTGATGCCACTCCTGAGTCGAGTGCTGTCGTTGGTCGCGGGCCTTTCTCTCCTTCCGCCTCAAGGAAAGCCGCAACAATGGTCGCCGAGCTGACAGTCTGTAGTACTAAAGACGTCGTGGTACTGCCCATGAGGACACCTTGGCGGTGGTGACTAGGAGACGACGAGGAGATGAGTGTCGGGCGGAGGTGCCTAACACATCAAGTGTAATACATCGCCGTACAACAGTCCTGATGCCTTCCCGAGACAGTTTTCATGCATAAGTACAGAGCATACACACATTTACATATAAATGTAGCTATATTTTTATAAGAGAATTGTTTTCTTTCAGTTTGTGTCTGTCCACAGCCTTCTTATTTAGAACCTAGTGAAAAATGGCTTCTTCTATCTGTCCAGCATTCATTTTTCTTATTAAACTTTCATTTTCTCTACTTTTGACCAACACACATGCATATAGTCTCTCGACGAATACTGCTGCTGATAGTTAATTCATTAAGAATATACATACATTTTTTTTTTTACCATTACCTAATCATTACTAACGTTTTATTACCGTTATTATTATTATTACTATTATTATTATTATTACTATCGCCGAGACAAAATTCGTATTCAGTCAAAACACTAACAACTTCAAAAAATATATACACGACATTATGTGAATAGAGAGATTAAGCCTAAAGGAAGCTATGAAATAAATAAATTAATGAATCAGTTTTGGCCATATGGATACAAATCTTTCCGCAAAAAAGCCCATTTTCTGACTCAATATATGTGAAGTGGCTCTACGATCCTGCACGCCCGAGCTAACAATACGGCCTTATATGCTTTTCCTCTCGGACGCTAGTAGCTGGGAATCGGAAGGAGGGGGGCAGGGGGGGCGACGTTACAGTACTGCATGGCGTTGATTATGGCTTTCCTGAATCCATCAGTCGCAGGTTTACTTGACAGTCGTGGCATCACGAAGTAAGCAAGCAGGCAGAGATCCTTTCACTTTCGAATTCCGACGTGTGCTGGTAAACGTTTTTTCATCATGTATCACAAAGAAACAACTTTTATATTCGATTTCTGACTGAACAGTTGCGCACGGTTTGCTTTTACGTAGCACTAGCTGCGTACCCAGCGTTGCCCAGCTATGTATTTACTCCAATCTTCTATTAGCCTATCTCCTCCTCACCCACTCTCTCTGTCCATCTCCTCCACCCCAAATCTCTGTCCATCTCCTTTTTCCGCTCTGTCTGTGCATCTAATCCTCCCCCTCCTCTCTGTCCATCTGCTCCTTCCCCCTCTGTCCATCTCCTCCTCCCCCTCTATCTTCTCCTCCCCCTCTAACCCCTTTCACCCTCTCTAAATCCATCTCCTCCTCCCCCTCTCACTGACCACTTCTCGTCCCTCCTCTTCCTGTCCATCTTCTCCTTTTTCCTTTCTCTATTTTCACTTTCTCTGTCCATCTCCTCCTCTTCCCTTTCTGTCCATTTGCTCCTCCCCTCTCCTTGTCCATCTCTTGCTCTCAGATCTGTGTCCATCTCCTTCTTCCCCCTCTCTGTCCGTCCACTCCTCCTCCCTCCTCTCACCCCTCACTACATCTACAGCCCCATCTCTGTGGGAACTTGCTGGTTCTTACCCCAACAGTACCCTTCATGGCAGAAAGTAAGTAATATGTCTCTCAAGTTTGGCTGAAATCGGTCTGGGGATGTAGACGGAACTTTTTACCCATGCTTTGCCTGTGTACACACATGTAAAATATATTTAACGTATTTCATGCATGTGTACAAGGTAATTTGGTCCTGCAGTTTACTTTTCACGAACCTCAATGTTTATGACGTCATATCGTCTTAAGTCTGTGGCATACAATGACACGATGTTGCAGGTGCGTTCAGTGATGAATGTGGATACTGTCTGGGAAATGTGTTACGAATTGTGTTAGTAGAAATGAAGTAATAAAGTAAAAAATCATGCCTGATGCGGCAGTTTTACTGCATGAACAGCGAAAGCATTTACCTTTCATCATTTTGTGAGGGATGTCATCGAAAAAAAGTGTCATAAAGGTTTGGAATTATGTGTAAATTTGGTTGCTCTCGTTCTGAAATACTGGATAGTCTGGCTATTTGCGCGTTATGAACCACGCCTCTTTCTCATGGCGACCCCCACACGTTTGAGAAGTAGATGGTTCGTACCCCACAGTGGTTCTTTCCAGACAGTAAATGAAATATGTACCAAAATTATTTAAAATGGGTCCAATGGCTTAGGAGGAGATGTGGATTATACAGACATACATCCACTTCTGTAATACGCATAGATGTTGACGGCGGTCTGCTGCCTACTTCGTGTGGCTGCATTTAAACGCTAATCATTTCCATATCCGACCATGTAGCACACTTAATAGCTGTTTGGCGTTTGTTGCATGCCTCCTTCATGGTGTTACGATGTTAATAATTCCAAAAGTGTTTGGCGGCAATGATATCTTTTAAAGAGTTTTATACGCCTGTAAACACCATCAAACAAAATAATATACAAATATGATGATACTGTACTCGCAATAAATCTCTACAGACTCAGGTGACAAAAGTTATGGGATACCAATATGCACATATACAGATGGTGGTAGCTTCACGTACACGAGGTATGAAGGGGCAGTGCACTGGCGGAGTTGTCATTTGTACTCTGGTGAGTCATGTGAAAAGCCTTCGTACGCGATTATAGCCGCACGACGGGAATTGACAGACTTTGAACGCGGAACGGTTGTTGAGTTAGACACATGGACTTTCCATCCACAAATTGTTACGGAAATCAATACACCACGAATCACACTGTCAAGAGTTGACGGATAAACCACATTTCAGGCATCACCTCTCACCACGGACAACGCAGTGGCCGACGGCCTTCACTTAACAACCGAGATCAGCGGTGTTTGCGTAGAGTTGTCATTGCTAACAAGTAAGAAACACTGCTTGAAGTAACCGCAGAAATCAATGTGGAACGTACGAAGAACGTATCCATCAGGACAGTGTGGCGAAATTTGGCGTTATTGGGCTATGGAAGCAGCCGACCGACGCTTGTGCCTGTGCTAAAAGCACGACATCGCCTGCAGCGCCTCTCCTGGGCTCGTAACCATATCGGTTGGACACTAGACGACTGGAGAACCGTGGTCTGGTCGGATGCCTCCCGATTTCTGATGGTAGGGTTCGAGTGTGGTGCAGATCCCACGAAGCCATGGATCCAAGTTGTCAACGAGGCACTGTGAAAGCTGTTGGTGGCTCCATAATGGTGTGGACTGTGTTTACACAGAATAAACTGACCCCTGTGGATGTTGGGCTACTTGGAGACCATTTGCAGCCTTTTATGCACTTCATGTTCCCAAACAACGATGGATATTTTATGGATGACAATGCGCCATGTCACCAGGACGAAATTGTTCGGCTGGCCGGAGTGGCCGAGCGGTTCTAGGCGCTACAATCTGGAGCCGTGCGACCGCTACGGTCGCAGGTTCGAATCCTGCCTCGGGCATGGATGTGTGTGATGTCCTTAGGTTAGTTAGGTTTAAGTAGTTCTAAGTTCTAGGGGAGTGATGACCTCAGATGTTAAGTCCCATAGTGCTCAGAGCCATTTTAACCATTTTTGAGTCCGTGCACAAAATCTTGCGCCAGCAATACTTTCACAATTATGGGACCTTCCAACGAATTGCTGAGTTACTGCCACGTTGAGATGCTGCACTGCGCTGGGCGAAAGTATGTTCACCACGTTATTAGAAGGTATACCGTGGCTTTTGTCACCTCAGTATCCGTTGAACTCACCATTCCTGCATTTACAGTTTAACACAGAAGTTTAATAAACAAGTCAGATGCATGATGTCGGCGCCGCCTGCAGAGGACCATGCCCGGGGTTGGGAGCCAGTACGCCCTCCCCCACTGCCGACGCCCACCCCACTGCCACCTGTTCAGTCTCTTTAAGTTAGTGTACACCGTCAGGTACTTGTGGTTGCTGACATACATGACTGTAGAGAGAGGACGCAGGCGCGTCGCCGAGACGGCGAGAGGTGCGGCGTCAGCGTGGCGCCAGGCACAGTGTTCAGCGTTCACCGGGCGCACAGTGGACGCAGTCGTGACTGGGAGCGGCGAGCAGCCGACACGGGGCGCCCGCTCTCCTCTCCTCTCGTCTCCGCTGCTGCGTCTAATTAAGGGCCCGCAGAGTGGCCGGCCGCGTTACGGCGCTCGTGACGTGAGAGCCCGCGTGCGCCTTTAACACACCGTCTGCGTTCCGGCTCTTTACTGTACGAGAGGCGGCAGAATTGCTGGCTGCTACAATGCCACACCTTCATACGCACGCGTCGCTCGGAGGGCCACGAGACGCGGGCGATGTAAATGACGAGGACGTATTTAGTGTGCGTGTGTGTGTCTGTGTGTGTGTGTGTGTGTGTGTGTGTGTGTGTGTGTAGGTGGGTGGGTGGGTGTATGTAAGAGAGAAAGAGAGAGAGTGTCTGTGGGAGAGAGACCATACAGAGAAAGAGAGGCAGAGAGCAGTGGCAGATCCAAAGGAATCACGGGGTAAGGGTGGGGGAGCTATATGGTGTATGGTTCTTAAGACCCCACCAAAACAAACTCTGTAGTAAAAGCATTTATATTTTACCTGTATCAGTTTCCAGATTTCACAGCCAAGTTTCGGACAATTATTCCATAAATTAGAGCTATCAGAGCTACATTTAACACAGGATAGTTCTCAGTTGTTTGTGTCAGGGCATGCTCACGCGGATGCGCTTGCGTGCTGACCGGTTACTTTGTAGTCAGGTGGACACACAGATTCGTAGCCTGGCCGTACATGCTGTCATAAGCACACCCGACACGGCTTATGGATCCGCTGGCAGACAGAGAGGTAAAGACCCTCCATTAAGAAAAAGAATCAGCTTTAAGACTGACTTCCGGAACGTAGGCGGGAACGACCGAAACAAACAGTATTCCCCCAGTTTAGATGCACATATAACTATTGTCTGCAAGCTTGTGTTCTCAACCGGTTTACCTGGAAAAATAATGATACTGAGGACAGCACTCTTCAATTTTATATACATGTATATTGTATACACTATGACGTTACTGAAGTTGTGGGAGTCTGTTGCTATTATGGTTCCTAAACTAACTGCATGACACATGTACTTAAACTTTCGGACATATGCACTTCAAGTAAATTTCTCTGAGTTGCCTATTCTTGAGTGCTATACTAAAGCGAAGTTCTGAGCACTGGAGTAATTAAGTTGATATTTACATTACTTACTAATGCACACACACAGCTACTTTCTGTGGTTTGAACACATATTTGCAGTTTCTTTTTTGCTTTGTATATCAGGAAGCAGCCCTTACAAGTAGTGCTCATCAGGTCCTCGTGCGACGCTCAGTATCAATGGAAAGAGTCGGTTTTTTCCCTTTACACAAAAAAGGATTTTTAACACGGGATTTTATGTGCCCGTTCGATGGACCTCTCCCAGATTAGTCTAGTGCTGTGTACGTTTTGCGGTATGTATTAACAGGAAAAGCAAAACTCGATGAATAACCAGTAGTCCTGCAGCGACAGCACCACACCTGCCACTGCCAAGCATGGAGCGCTACTAAGTCGCTGCCGGACTGGTCATCATTCTTCGTGTTTTACTGAACGAATTGGTACGTAAAATCCCGGTTAAAATTCTTTTTTTTAAACAGAAAAGAAACCAACGCTTTCTGTTGACACCGTGGGTCGCAAGAGAGACGACCTTTAGGAAAGGCACCCTGTATATATTATTCTAATTAATCGACTTTTAATTATTGTATTAAAAGGTTTTATTTACCTTACTACTATTAAGCTGTTAATCATCTGTGGCACATTAAAAGTGTCAGTCCAGGGATGGATAGAGCATGGAGTGGTTATAATTAAACTTTCGCTACTTGAAATGACATCCGTGAAAAATGAGTGATCGTAGCACAATGAAACTTGGAAAACATTTGTAAGGACTTGCGGAAGACTAATATCGAATTAACTATTGAAACACATTTTAATTTCAACATCAGACAGAAATATTTGTTAATTGGGTACCATCTTTATGTTCCAGATTACGAACGTTGCTCAACGTGACGACCATCTGCAACTGCGACGTCCTGGAACCGCACTTAAGATAACTTTCCACAATTTTTTTTCGAACGGGGGGGGGGAAAGTTCAGTTGTCGTCACACAGCTCGTGCACTGCCACAATGCGTCGAGAATTCTTAGCCTAGGCAACGATTCGTGGCGCAGATGGTCGTCGGCCTTTCCCTGAAGCAATTCCCAAGTCACCAGTTAATTCTGACTTCCGAATCATGTTCTTCAACCCCAATGCGGAAAGAGAACCTCTCTGTATTCCCTTAATGCGTCGACACTCGCAAAGAGGAGCATCACTACTGCTGTTGTTTTGTTAAAACGGCTTTACGAGAGAAGTCCTTCTCGCCTTGTTTATACCCAAGTTATCTGCGTGCATAATTCACGCTGATGCCTGTGTTTCGGCCGTACGTCCCTCTGCACTGCTTCAGTTCCCAGCACTAATGCTTGTGACAGACTTACGTATGAGTGCTACGAAAACTGCAACAGAACTAGTCCGTTATATCTTATGTTCTTATCTGTTACATACTTGAATGAGATGGGCACACACACACACACACACACACACACACACACACACACACACACACACACAGACGCAAGATTTAATTTTACTTCATAGTGTGTTGTGATATCTCTCACACAATTCGTGCAAAACTTAGCCGATATGCATGTACGCAGTATAGATGTAACTGGCACGACCTCTATCGAGTAAGGTGCGCCAGTAGAATAAGCGTGGGTTTTTCTTAGTGTGATTACAGTTCAGATTAACCTTAGGGTAGCCCGATGATCTACTGTCTATAAAATAACGGTCATTATAATGGAAATGGAAGATGTGGAAACACATGTTCATGTTTAGAACGGCGTAACAGTCGTACCCTGGCAAGTTCCTTGAGTAAACTTCGCGCCGAAGAAGCGATGAAGGAAAAGGAATCAGTGAGTAAGGAGAACACAAAATACCGGACATAAAATTAGTCACCCCAGGAGACATCACTCTCTGACATTGTCCCTAGTCTTGATAATGTCCTGCATTCTGTGAGGAACAGAGTCCACTACTTTCTTCAGTTATGCCATATGCAGCTGTAGCCGCTCAGTGATGATTAGATCTCGTGTAGCTACCAAACTGCTGGAATGTTGACCCCTATGTTTCGCTCGCTCTTTCCTTCAATCCCAGACGTTTTCGATCGGGTTAAGATCGGTTGATTTAGCGGTCCAGTCGAGGGGCGACAGAGTGTGTAAGTGTTCTTCAAAGTAGGAACGCAGGTATGCAGTACTGTTAACAGGGATTTGTCACCTTGGAAAGCTGGAGTGTCCACGGCGGTATGAAGATGTGGAAGAAAGGGAAATACTTGATAATTAAGAATTTCGAAATAAGCGTCCTGATTTATGTCCTTGCTGACTAAAATGAGTGCACCAAAGTCAAGGTTCGAGAAGCGCATACAAATCAGAGAAGCACCTCCGGTTTGAACTACGCACTTAGCACGTTGTGGGTCAAAAGCCTCACTGAGCCGTTGGTTCACTGGCCGTCTTGTATGCAGCTTTTGAAGAAAGGTAAAATAGCCATTCCATGGGAACACTCTACACGCCTCCAGTAAAGTACTACCCAGTTCGTGTGTTGTGTGTTCCATTGAAGACGTCCAGCTTTATTTGTCGATACGAGAAATAGCCTTTTACGAAAGGTTTTTTCTTTTTTTTTCTTACGTCGTCAGTCTTATGGCTGGTCTGATGCGGCACGCCACGAGTTCCTCTCCTGTGACAATATTTCCATCTCAGAGTAGCACTTGCGAGGCATCTGACTTCAGATCTTCATTACATGCAGTTCCCTTCACAGTGTTCGCTTGGAGACTGGATGATGTGGGCTTGGATTCATTGACAGCAGCAGTTCCTGTCGGCTTTAATTATCATTCACAATGTGTGACTCGACGACAGTCCCTGTCTGTTAGGATTTTTTTACGACCGTTGTTCTTACATTGTATTACAATGCTACGAGTCGTGCACCATTCCTTGTAGAAGGTCGTTTAGGTACACCAACAAATCAAGCAACTTCTTTCATCGTGTCGCCAACAGCACGTCCAAAGATGATGGCTCCTTTCTGACATTCTATCACGTTTTCACTTCCAACCATCTTACTATACTGATTCGGTACAAGTGACTGACACATACCCACCACTTCGCTGCCATGACTCATGTCAGTGGTGTAGGGACTGGTACCAGTTCTATAGCATCTACAGCGCTCCAAAATGACTAACGCGTTTTCTGAAAGGAGTGAGTAACACACTATCTGATCAGATGTAATGCAGAATTGACCACAAAATGTTGCGAGAGGTGAAAACTTCTGCTAAATGGAGGCAGGGAGTATTGTGTTGTCAGTAAGCAGCAAGAAAAGAAAGAGCCGATCAGCAAGGTTTAGCGACGGAAGCCATGCCCCTAGGCACACCACCCACTCATATCCCTCAGCCACATCCCCAGCCACGTTCGTCGGTAAAAATTCTTCCTCGTTAGCAAAAATTCTATCACGTTGCCAGTAATTCAATTTCACAAGCGCGCAAAGAGCATCACACACACACACATTCGCCATTTTGCTATTTATTTCTTAGAAACCTGTTAATCGGTGAGCTCCCTATGTCAAGGCATGATATCGTTCTTGGTGTCAGAGCATATACTTTTTCCTTTGCGTGCAGTCAAGCTCTTATTGTGAAACGACCTTGATGGATCAGTTACTCAGGTGAATAGCTCGAAGTCACTAAGCCTTGCTGATCGTCCCACTATGTTCTTACTGCTTACTGACAACACAATAATGGCTGCGTCCTGTATCCTGACGTTTTCGCCTGTCGTGACATCTAGTGGTCAATTCTGCATTACATAGGGGTTTACGGATACTTTTGATCAGATAGTGTATTAATAACTCGAATCAGAGAGCACATTCGCCGTTTTGGAGGGCTAGAACTGGAACCAGACCTTTAATGTGATACTTATATAATCTAGACAATGCCAGAAGGAGATGGAATATTGTGTCTATTGTGGAAGTTCAAACTCGGCATGATAGGTGTAGATCACAAGAAAACCACTGAAAAACCCTACCGCTCATTAATTTCAGTAAAAGTAATAGTTGACACATAATTCGCTGTAGATACCATAGAATACCCTAGCTACGGCTGAGTAAGCAAAGGAATAGTACGGCATTGGCAAATGTATCAAGTTTATGAGTTTGTTTTTGTCTATGCGCAATATTATCCAGAAGAGTGTTGTGTAAAACAAAACAGTTACCTGAACCAGTAAGTCTGTTTATGTGTGTGACGAATGAATGCCCATTCCATAGCGATCTGTTATTCCTTGAAGTGTTGTGATATCAGCAGTGTACTTCAATAAGTGGTACGATAAATACCACATAGTTACTGTACTTCAGTTCCTTAATAACAGTTGACAGTGTGCACAGCGCTGTTGGCTCCAAAGCTGGAGGTATCCAGTGATGCATTTATAGCACTCGGGTAGGCAGGTTCTACCTATGCCCCCAAATTGCGAAACAATGTGGCCTGGCTCTAGAGGGAGTGCAATACACATATCGCCACCAGAAAACAATATGTATCAATAAGGACTTACAGCGATCAGGACGACCTCGTCAAACAACTACAAGTGATAACAAATTCATCAGAATTACTAGTAAGAGGAACAAGTTCGAAACAGCACCACAAACTGAGGCAGAACTGAACAAGAAAAACATATCTGTTCCAAAAGTAAAAACGGATTGACGCCGGCTTGAAAAGACCTGTGACAGCGAGGAAACCCCTTGACAAGCCCGTACATAAAAAAACTTCAATGGGCTGGGAAACATAGTAAGTGGACGCATGAAGTGTGGAAGAAGGCGGACATTCGTTCATTGATCTGAAGGAGAAAGGGTGGCGCAGCAATGCATTCTACCTATAGTTAAAAACGGTGGGCGTTCTATTATGGCTGCGGGTGTTTTGGATGAGACAGCGTAGCCGACATTGTGAAAATGGATGGATGTATGGACTAGAGGCACTACCACCCCACCCTTCTATATCATATGATGCCATGTGGATTGAAGTTAATAGAGAAAGGGTTCACTCTACAACGGAACAGTGACGCAAAACATCGGACGTGTCAGCCGTTTCCAGAGTGCTGCTAAGTGAAGCGATGTGCGCAAGGTCTCACGCGACAAAGTCAGAAACCGATACAGACGAGAGCTGTATTGGGTTTTGGGTGACATGTGTTCAGTAGTTGTAATCCAGCCTAGCAGTATCTGGACTCTCTTTCCACACTTCATTGCAGTGGTCACAGTATCGCTTTCTGTATATGGTGTTCAAAGAGATAGTGTCTGTTTCCGACTACAGCAGTAACGACACATGTGGCCACAAAATTTACATACGCATATGTACTAGACACTTGCAGCTTAACAGCAGAGTAGCTATATATAGAACAAACATTGTTTGGATTTTATTTTTTCTTATTTTATAGTAGAAGTGTATTCTAGTGTTTATTTTAGTAGATTTTTAACTGTTGTTACAATGCACACCAACAATTGTGTCAGTCATTTGTAGGCTGATATTACTGACTAACTCGGTGTTGTGTCTACACATACTACACTGCTAAAATAAAAAATGACCAGCTATGAGCTCGCAGCGTGTTATGGCAATGAATATCCCATCGTTTGGAAGAAAACTATTTTTTCTAAATCTTTGTCCGTGTACGGACCTGACTTTGTAGCGATCTGCGCCAAAATCACGAAGATGTTAAGCACCGTTCCAGCTTCTGTGGTTAGTTACTGCTCTACGTACTTTCCGAACAGAAACTTCGCTATAGCTCACACCACTCTGTTATTCTTCCCGTTCCCTTTTGTCTGCACAGTCCTCCAATAAAACAAATGAATGAGCTGCGATCTCGCGCAGCAGTTGTTAATCGCATTCGGGAAGAGCATGGTTAGGTAAGGTTAGGTTAGTGATTAACATTCCGTGGTTTCCCTGAAATGTTGAGCGCAAATGCCGAGATACTTTCTCCGAATAAGACGTGGGCAATTCCCTTTAACCCATCCCTGCCTAATAAGAGCACGCGATCCGTTTCGTCGTTAGTAGCACGTTGGTCTTTGATGAAACAGTCAATCTTCTTCTTCTTAATAATGACTATCATTGACCGTACAGTTTTAATTACTCTGCTATGCCATAATTTCTGTTATTCCAGGACCTTTATCACCGTTTCCGAATTTTTAAAATTATTTTTGCGGCTGTAACAAGGGTTAATACCACGTCTTTGCTATGATTATTATTGCAGTTAACGATATTATCTTAATTATAACTGTTGGAATAATTGGAATTCTGAAGATTACAAGCAAAGAATACCATGGTGTATAAAAATAGAAATCTTTACAAACCATACTTCATATGAGTTCGATGGAGTGCGATATAAGCAAGGACCATAAGTATTAATCTGTTTACACTAAATAAACCTATGAATAAATATTCGTGCCTTATCTGTAAACAGTAAATTGTATGGTGTTTGCACTTTAATTTAAAAGTTTTACAAAACACGCATGTTAAATAGAATACGGGAAGCAACCCATCTCGTTATTAAACAGGCTGGCCGGTGTGGCCGAGCGGCTCTAGGCGCTTCAGTCTGAAACCGCGCGACCGCTACGGTCGTAGGTTCGAATCCTGCCTCAGGGCATGGATGTGTGTGATGTCCTTAGGTTAGTTAGGTTTAAGTAGTTCTAAGTTCTAGGGGACTGATGACCTCAGATGTTAAGTCCCATAGTGCTCAGAGCCATTTGAACCATTTGTTATTAAACACGCATGGTGAAACGTCTATGAAATTGTTCTTTGTCACAATGTTGGGCCTACTCTGTCCCAGAACGAAGGTGTTAATACATTGCCTGCCAGTATGGATAGCAAAAATTTTCCTTCAATCTACACTCTGGATTTGGTAAACTACATCTACATGATTTGTGATTTTACGAAAGTTATTTATAAATCATTATAGGGATTTGTCTCTTTGTTGCCGGGGCACTGCAGTGGTCAGAAATGGGCAGACTAAATAATGAAAGAATAAACTTGTCGATGTATTCTTTTCCTAAAATACACAGTTGTGCGATAAACAAAAGGGAAATACAGAAGAATGAGAAGTAATACTGAGTTTTCGTGTTATTCTGTTTGTACTTCAGCAAAAATGGACTGCCATAGACTGAAGCCAGATCCACCTGACAACATTAGGTTACAAATTTGTCGGGATGTAAAATGAAGCTTTCAAACATTCCGAGTGACTTATGAATGGCCCTGTGCCTATTATGCTTTCGGCTGTCGTTTGTATTAACGTAAAGGTAACGACGTTTAACGCTTTAAATGTGAAACCCAGTGCGGTGATTAATGGCCTCATTTTCCATTGTCTTTCGTTTCAGAATAGTTTTCAAAAGGACGCCACGCTTTGAATGTGACAGCCATTGTGGCAGGGATAATGAGGACGCTGCCTTCGCACTCGGTTCCTGCGACGATTCTTCAGTCCATCGAATAACAATGAAGCGCCGTTTCTGTGATCATTAGTGTACAACACGCCCTGTGCCTTTCATCTGACGAGGAGAAGCAGAGGTAGACCAATGGTAGCACGCAGCGGCAGAAGCAAATTGCTCGTTAGGAGACACAAAGGGTGGAGCTGGACGGCCCCCCTGTCTTACTGACAACGTGCGCGTCCCATTGCTCAAATGGATCGCCGGCATCTGTGGATGGGTATCCTCCAGGCGAGCCTCTGAATGAAATCGCTGTCAAAGTCGATAGTGAAATCAGAACCCATGCAGTGTCGAGTCAACTGTGTAGAAAGTTGTGGGTTATTGACAACGTAATAAACATCTACTAATATGGAAATTTCGGGTAAGAATATTTATTAATAGAAAAAAGCGGATGTCTACTTAATATTTATTGAAGTCAAACTAATCAGGTACCGAACTGTTATTTGAGATCATAGATACACTACCCGGCAAAAATAGTGAAGCACCCACAGGACATGGTTGGAAGTCAGAGTAACTTTGTACTTGAACACACACCATCGGCGGGTATCTAAATGACCAGAATACAGTTCTGAGTAGAATGGTCACCAGAGTACATTAGAGTTGTTCATCTCTGGTTGTCTTACTAGGCCTTGTAGGATATGCAAGAGACATGAACGGTGTTAGATGTAGAGTGATCATTCTGAAGAACACGTTATTTATTAGCACCTGGCAGAGTGTGGATCTCGTTTAGGATCTTCATTTGGCCGGCTGGTCGAACAGTGCAATATCCAGACTGCTGGGCCATACGGTGGTGGCGGTCTGATGTTGGACTGCTTAGGAACGTCAGGGTACGTATACTCGTGGCCAAGTTTCCACTACTTCTATATCTACATGGTTACTCGGCAGTTCATAGCTATGTGCGTGGAAGAGAGTTCATCGAAGCACTTTCAAGCTATTTCTCTACCTCTTCTCTCCCGAACAGGGTGCAGGAAAAACGAACACTTAAATCTTTACTACCGAGCTCTGAGTTTTATTATTTCATTACGATGATAATTTTTGCTGTGTACGCGGGCACCAATAAAATAGCTTCGCAACCGGAGGAGAAAGTCGGTGTTGAAATTTCATGTAAAGATCCTGTCGCAACGAAAAACATCTTTGTTTTAATGACTTCCACATCGATTCGCGTATCAATCCGTGGTACTCTCTCTTCTCTTTCGCGACTGAACTTTCTCGATGTCCACCGTTAACCTTACCTAAAGCGGATATGATAGCACGTAGCAGTATTCCAGATGAGGACGACCAGCATAGAGAAGATAGGCACTTTAACAGACCTGTAGCACTTCGTAAGTGTTCTGCCAATAAATGACATTCTATGGTTAATCAATACATGAAATTAAGTACTGCCACTGTCAAGACAACATATGTAACAGACGCAACCATACACGAAAAAGGTATAAAGGGAAGAATGTCACATCATATCTATGTCAAACTACCATCTCTTGTTTCTTCATTAAATACACTTTTAATTTTCATTTAAAATACATCCACAATCTATTATGTATCTTATTTCTTATCGTTATCTAAGTTAGCAAGAAGTTTAAACAAAGTGTATATGCATTTGTACTTATTATATATAAGTTATTTTCTTAATTTATCCTTTTGTCAAATTTTCAACAACAACAAAAATGTACTAGTAATAAGGCTGAATTTGTGCAGTGTAACATGTAAAATCACACAATGTACGACCTGCTAAAAACACTTCTTACATAAATATCAAGAAAAACAGCAAAGCTTGGTCGTTTGGTCACTGTGCACTGCTATATTGGATAGTCTAAGTCAGTTTCCCGCCATGTGCAGCCAAAACAGAAAAACTTAAAATGCATACGCTGAGACAAAGTGTCCTCTTGAGTGAGCTTCTCTTATCCTCTATAGTTCTGAGACAAAAAAATTCAAAACAAATTTTTCTTTCCATATTTTCCAGAATCTTAATACACAAGCATGACAAAATGGAAAAGGAATGTTTTTTTTATGATTTACTAAGGCATAAATAGAGGTCCACGCGTGAGGACCTCAGGTCTCACACAGAAAACGTATTACTTTTTGGTTTGTATTTTCTCTCTCATGTCTTCAATAAAAGCATTATTTTCAGGAAACGGTTATTTTGTTTGAAAGAGTCAATTACATATGCTAATGTATGTAGAAAACAGATTTAATGTTGACATTTATTAAATAGATGGCCGGCCAATGTGGCCGAGCGGTTCTAGGCGCTACAGTCTGGAACCGCGCGACCGCTACGGTTGCAGGTTCGAATCCTGCCTCGGGCATAGATGTGGGTGATGTCCTTAGGTTAGTTACGTTTAAGTAGTTCTAAGTTCTAGGGGACTGATGACCTCAGAAGTTAAGTCCCATAGTGCTCAGAGCCATTTGAACTGTTTTAATAGATGATATTCAATTGACGGTTTTTTATGCTCTGAAACAGGTTTGCAAATGCTGGTAAATACGTAATAATCATACAATAATAGTTATAATTTCCTACTGCCAGTAGATAAATCTTTACTTTTTATGATAAGCTTCAATAATTATTTTTCACAATAGATAAATACTGTTACAGGCCCCCCGAGCTTAGGGGTTATGTCAGAACAACAGAGAGGTATGGTTCGGGAACAGGGCGGTGACTCATACCGAAGCGTGCAGAGAAAAACAGGCAAATGTGTCATTGACTTTATTACATTGAAGGTACACAGCGGGCCTTCCGCTGATGCTGGTGATGGCGCCTCACAGCGTGGGTGCCTGGGTCATCGCCCGTGCCAATGCCAGAATCTGTTGCGTTGGCGTCCAGCCGCCCAGCCATGCAGACGTGGCGCTCCTACACACGCCACGACTAAGTGACTGCCATGCAAGTTGGCTGCGCCGGTAGCCCGGGACTTATCAGGCTGCTCCCTCGAGTGCAACTCGTAGACCTCATGTAGAGGGCCGAAGGGAAACAGTCGACGGCCGTCGTTGTAGTGAGCCTTAGCAGCTCCGGCGGTCCGCCCAGGGCCGCTCGGTTAGTGACGGCAGACAGCTAAGCACCCGGAGGGGCGCGAGTTTGCGTTCCGGACCTGCCCTTGCAGATGTCAGCTTGGAGTCCGCCGGACGATGTTACCTAGAGAGCAGAGGCTAACAGCTCTCTCGCTCCTCGCGCTGGTGCAGCTCAAAGGTGCGCGTCCGTGCATTGGATGCTGGTGGCAGTTTCAGCGGGCCGCATGACCACCGATATCCATCCCCAGAAGGCCGGCGTGGTTGGCCTGCAGCTTAAACAATCGTCATTCAATATTGGTTCAAATGGCTCTAAGCACTATGGGACTTAACATCTGAGGTCACCAGTCCCCTAGACTTAGAACTACTTAAAACTAACTAACCTAATGACATCACACACATCCATGCGCGAGGCAGAATTCGAACCTGCGACAGTAGCGGTCGCACGGTTCGGACTGAAGCGCCTAGAACCGTTCGGCCACAGCGGCCGGCAATCATCATTCTCTTTGGTTCCAGACGCAGACAGAATGGCAACAAGCCTCCGGGCTTGCTTGTTTATACGTCTTTTTCTTACGCCTGTGACGTAGTTCCTCTGGAAGGGAAAAGTGGAGTTCTGTAACAATTACCACGTCAGCTTTTCTCAGCTCCCTCCGGCCCCTACATACAGGTTATTAGGCTCTTTTCTAACTGCAACGCCCTGTGCTGCTCTGATTGCTTCATACAGCAGCCTTCTAGCGTGCGCGCGGTGTCGTAAACCCTTCTCCCATAATTGTTTGCTAAATATAAACATCGCCCGCGACTGCCATCCTATGTGACAAATGGACCTTCCAGGCATAGTTGTGTCAAATTTACAAGAGTTCACCAAACCCACGCCTGTAGTTATTCGTAGCGCAGCAATACGTATCACATTTGTTGAACACCACTCCTGTCTTGGAAACGCAGCCAGGTTTCTAGCACTTTGAGGTATCCTTCGCCTCCACAAATTTTGGTATGTGGTCAACGTAGACATGCCTGATTTGCACACTTGCTAGCAACAGAGCTCTTCTTCGCTTTTATTTTTCAGATTTGCTGCATCACCTGCATCCTTACAGTCAGGGAAGTTCGCTGAACAAGGACCTCCTCTTCTCCTGCGAACTAGCACGGCATATCAACACGAAACATCTGACAATCACAAGGTCTATAAAATGAGAAAACGTTCTTACTGGTCATTTATTTATCACAGATATCAACACCTCCTTCGATTTCACAATAGATTTTCTCTAACTTTGGTTGGCGACATTTAACATTACTTTTTCTTCTCTTGACCATCTGTTTCATGTTGCAACAGAACTGTTTTTTTTAGAATGATGAAAGTAGCAGTATACTCTTATTGTCTTCGCACTTAATAACGGATATACAGGGCGAGTCAAAAGTCCTTGGACACCTTCATAAGCTGGAAAATTAAACGGAAAATAGAAACGTGATGATGGGAACATAGGTTTGATGTGGGGGTGCTACTTCTGGAGTGAATGTCATTCATGGCCGCCATCTTGAAATCCGCCATTTTGGATTCAAGTCATTTTTTTTAAATGGGAAGGGGGTGTATGACACATCAAATAACACTCGTTTGAGCTCTGGAATTTAGTCGTGTAATTTGTTTTTGTCTATCTTGTTCAGTTTAGAGGTTATTAATGTTCAAAGTTGGGGAATTACCTTCATACCGACTGCTACAACACATGTTCTGCGTGTTGTCCATCCCGAGCAATGCACAACTGTAGTCGCCGCAACCACATTAATAACTTCTAAACTGTACAAGATAGACAAAAATAAATTACACCATTCAATCCCAGAGCTCAAGCGAGTGTTATTTGATGTGTCATACAGCCCCCTTCCCATTTAAAAAAATGACTTGAATCCAAAATGGCGGATTTCAAGGTGGCGACCATGAACGACATTCACTCCAAAAGTTGCGGCCTCACATCAAACCTATGTTCCCATCATCACATTTTAATTTTCCCTTTAATCTTCCAACTTATGAAGGTGTCCAAGGACTTTTGACTCACCCTGTATTATCATATCCCCACAACCCATTCTTCTCATTCTGCCCCCCACCTCTCTCCCATTGAAGCAGCCTACCATTACACAGTCTCTTCACAATTAGGCCCTCCCTGTTCTTCATGATTGTACCTGTCTGATAAACGTTTCTTTCCTGTAACATGTCTACCTTTTTCTGCTTGTGAAAAATCGTTCAATGTACACACAACGCTGGTTGCCTCTGGGAAGAGTTCCTGTAACATGTTTACGACTGCTGCACAAATACCATATTCCTTCTTGTATTCAGTTGACACAGTACACGGCCCAGTAAGAAACTGAAGCTTAGTACCAGACTATCAGGTGGAGCCAAAATAAACTAATATGATCTGAGGTGCATGTATGAAGCAGTGCAGAAAATACGCCATTTCATTGTAAACAATAAAATTTATTCATATTTGAACTAATTCTCATCATTAGAGTAGTTAGCGAACTTTAGGTAAGAAACATAGACTCTCAGTCTAACGTTTAGGCATCACAATTATTTACATAATTTTCCGGTTTGTGGAAGTATCCATTTCCAGTGTATGCCCAGGTTTAAGCTAACGCACGAAAAGTGCTTGGCTCTGGTGTTAAAACTGAGAACAAGAAGGTCCACTCTCTCTTAGACCATACGCCTGTAAATGGGAAAATACGTGTATTTACTGAGAGAGAACGAAGAGGTTAGCATCTGCAGAAAGTTTTATATTTCCAGTGCGCTTGCGCGCGAGGAACGGTGAAGCGCAACACAACTACACATCTTGAACTGAGAGGTGACTGTTGCGTGATATAATGAAACTAAATCTGGGGAAGAACCTGCTCGTTCCCGAAAAATGCCGAACCGTTTTGCTTTTAAACGGTATGTGCAACGTTTTGTAGTGTGTTATCCAGAGTTCTTTCCTAAATTCCTGACTGACAACGACATCACTCTCCCCAAACACGCCGAGCACAACACCGTCCGGCAGTCTCAGCGTGCGGTGTAGCACATCTGTCTGACCGAACCATAAGGAGCAGGCACCGCTTGCGCTGTGTTTCTCGACGAGGAAAACCTTTTACCCTGCACTGATCATGACGGCCTGGCGTACAAGCTAAATCTAGTAAAGGTTAGTCATTGATTAATCTCCGACTGAGTCATATCTTTTAATCATAAACAACAAATACCACAAGGATCAGTATCAGGACCAGCGCTTTACAGAATTCACTCAGTGTGCCCGAAATCGCTAGAGAGCGAATCGTTTTCTGTACCAGCATTTCACACATCATCAGAAGAATCAGGAACTTGGAGCTCGCGAATAACAAATACATTAGTTCGGCAATCTTACACAGTTAACACAATATAAGAAAAAGGGCGAGAAAGAGCAACAATCATTATCCTCTTGACAGGTAAAAATACCAAGCCACCAGATATCCACCGGGGGTATGGGCTCGGTTTGGTGTGATTCTGTTAAATGCCTACGTTTTCACACAGAAAATTGGTTTACTCACATGTACCCACTGAAGCTAAGTCTAACGAGTCATCTATTCCTTAATGACGACTCCATATCTGACTGGAAGGCTCCAAAGTGTTAGCCATTACTACGCTACCTATCTGGAACATGTCACTAAGGCGACCGTCGACCACCAGAATAAAGCTATGCGTCTCATAACTGGAACAGATCACTAAGATCCCGGTACGTAGATTACGTCAGAGATAGAACATCCATCAATTTACCATACCAAAGGCCACAGTCAACACTCTTCCATCACACTAGGGAATGACAGTCACGAAAGTGCTATAAACAGAAACTCACGCATTCATTAGCGCTTTACAGAATTCACTCAGTGTGCCCGAAATCGCTAGAGAGCGAATCGTTTTCTGTACCAGCATTTCACACATCATCAGAAGAATCAGGAACTTGAAGCTCGCGAATAACAAATACATTAGTTCGGCAATCTTACACAGTTAACACAATATAAGAAAAAGGGCGAGAAAGAGCAACAATCATTATCCTCTTGACAGGTAAAAATACCAAGCCACCAGATATCCACCGGGGGTATGGGCTCGGTTTGGTGTGATTCTGTTAAATGCCTACGTTTTCACACAGAAAATTGGTTTACTCACATGTACCCACTGAAGCTAAGTCTAACGAGTCATCTATTCCTTAATGACGACTCCATATCTGACTGGAAGGCTCCAAAGTGTTAGCCATTACTACGCTACCTATCTGGAACATGTCACTAAGGCGACCGTCGACCACCAGAATAAAGCTATGCGTCTCATAACTGGAACAGATCACTAAGATCCCGGTACGTAGATTACGTCAGAGATAGAACATCCATCAATTTACCATACCAAAGGCCACAGTCAACACTCTTCCATCACACTAGGGAATGACAGTCACGAAAGTGCTATAAACAGAAACTCACGCATTCATTTTGTCGTACTTCCTGATATTCGCTATATCAGAATAACAAGATTCATAAGCATGGCGTAATTGTGCTTCATTTAAATGCAGGCACACACCGCTTTAATACATCATTATAAGGGTATGAGAAACAGATGGATTCAGGACAATACGGGGAACCAAGCAACTTGAAAAAGTGATTGCAGACGGCTCTGAATCGGTGACTGACATAGGCTTCGTCTTCGTGCGCTCGCTCGCTCCCTGGACATCAGGTAGACAGTAAGGTATCGCCAGGTGACACTTAGAGGCAATGCTTCGCTTCAGTTCTTGTGACTGAGCTCTGTAACTGTTCTTTCAGAAGTACTGGTTGGCCCTCATCGCTCTCCTTTCTGTTACTTGTCTTCTGTGAAACACATGTAAAAATTTAAAGTAGTACGGGGTGCGGTGCTTGAATCCGGACAAATTTCAGTTTGAATTTCCCGCCATATCGTAGTTCTGCTGGAGTTAACGATTGGCGTTATTGAAAGCCATACGAATCTAGTAAACAGTCAGAACCTCAAAATGACCGAGATGTTACAGACAAATGCGGAGTACAGCCGAAGAGCCGCGATTGTCGAAAGTCTTCGCGCTGGGCGTTCGTCCACTGAAATAATTCAATTCTTCCGGTATCCGAGATTAACAGTTTACGATATTGTGGCCAAGTATAATGCTTCGGAAAAGTCTGGGGAAGGTTCCGCTAACCATGCGAGGAAACCTCAATCGAGGAAATGCGTGTCCCGAACTGCGGCATTCATGCAAAAGGCTCAGGCGCTGATTTGAGAGGTTCCAGAGCAATCGCTGAGGAAATTCACGTCAGTATTGAATGTCAGCGAGCGAACAAGGCGTAGGACGCCGGAGTAGGACCTAATACGAGCCATTTAGTCCAAAACTTGCTCTCGGATAACGTCCACGTGTTCTGGTCAAGGGAGTTCTGGCTCCCGAATAGCCTGGATTTGAAACCCCTCGACTACTTTGTTTGCAGCTTAGTCGAAAGAGTTAGCAATAAGATGAGGTGCTCTGATGTTGCACCTCTACTCACCGCTATCAAAGCACCATTCGCGAATATGGACAGCGTTGTTTTGAAGAGTGCGTGCGACCTCTTCAAAACAAAATTGGAGGCGGTCATTGCGGCTGAATGGGGTGGCATCGGGTAACGTTACTCTTGAAATATACCACTACTTATATGTAAAAGGGTTTTCGTTTTCATTTCTATCTTGTTTTAATAAATTTGCTTGAAAGAAAAAGTTTCATTTGTCCGGATTTGAGCGCTCCACCCTGTATGCTTAGAGGTACAAGATTAGTCATCCAGCAGGTGTGGCCACCTACTGGTGTTTCGGCACTGCATCCTGTCACCCAGATTTCCGGTGTGTCGGTTTTCTGATACTTAAATTTTTCGTAGAAATCGTCGCCCGATCGCCTGAATACTACTGGGATCAAAGTATTCCAGCCACTTAGTCAAGTTTCATTGTCGAGAAATTCCGAAGAAAGTTCAAAGCTAATTTCTGAGTTCGATAATACATCCGATGCAGATAGTAGATTTGAGGTTCGACCCAGATAGCTGTTGCCTACTCTATTAATATAACGGGCGACACCAGCATCTTATCCAAGATAATTCAAAAGTCTTGGGGAGTTTTGACCGGTTTAGCGTAGGGTAAGTCTGGCAGTGGTCACTCTGGTCCAGAGGTAACATCTTTGAATGGGGATTAAAGTGTCCTAATATCTGATCAGTCCATCTAATTTTCAAACCCCTCCAGGAACACCGCATCTCAAATGCTTCGATTCTCTTATTTTTCAGTTTTCCTACAGCCCATGATTCACATCCAAGCAAAGCTGTGTTCCAAACGTAAACTCTCAGAAATATTTTCTTCAAATTAAGGTCGGCATTTGATATGGCAGGCATATTTTGGCCACGAATAACCTTTTTGACTGGAGTGGTATGCTTCTTCAGTCCTCCTTACTCCGTCAGTCATGTGTTGTTTTTCTTCCTACCTACAAGAACTTCACTTCGCCTACATCGTGGTTCCCAATTTCATAGATTGGCACTACGACATCGACACCGACGACAGCGCTCTCTAGCCGGCGCTTTGCAGCTCTACGAGCACCGCTCCAGATTCAGCCCATTTGATTCCAAGTAGACGACCAAGCGACGTTGTTTCTAGTTCATAGTGGGCGAGCCACTTCAGATTTTCCCTTTGTAACTTCTAGCCGATGTTAAATCTGACTGATATATAGCTTCGCACCTACGTGCTCATCTCAGCCAAAGTTAAGTTACAATTTACGTATTCCCATTCTTCCTATAGCAAAGGTGCTCTCAAATTATACGCAGTACCGAAACATTTCACCTTTTCCTGCTCCAACTCACTTCCTACATCCGGCCAACCCTTCAGTACAGGAGCAGACACACGAGCCGCCTATCCAGGCGGGATACAAAATTGTTAAGTTTGTTGCTAATCTCATCTCTGTTAGTGCTTATTACTTTCGTTTTTCTTCTGCTTATTCTCAATCCATGTTCTGCAATGGGTTCAAATGGTTCAAATGGCTCTGAGCACTATGGGATTTAACTGCTGTGGTCATCAGTCCCCTAGAACTTAGAACTACTTAAACCTAACTAACCTACGGACATCACACACATCCATGCCCGAGGCAGGATTCGAACCTGCGACCGTAGCGGTCACGCGGCTCCAGACTGTAGCGCCTAGAACCGCACGGCCACTACGGCCGGCTATTCCGTACTCATTAGACATGCACCAGATCCTGCACTTCTTCGTCACTTTCGCTGAGTATAGCAATATCGACAGTGAATCTTATCAATGATATCCTTTCATCCTAATTTTAATTCCATTTTTGAAATTTCCTTTTTCATTTCCGTCATTGCTTCTTCGAAGTATGCAGTGAACAATAGGGCAAAAAGACTACACTCTTGTCTTAAACTCTTTCTAATCCGAACAATTCGTTCTTGACCTTCCATACTTATTTTTCCTTTCTGATTCTTGTACATATTATAAATTACCTGTCTTCACCCATAGGTTACTGCAAATTTCCCTTAGAACTCCTAACGTCTTGCACCCCTTTATATTCTCAAATGGTTCTCCTAGGCCGACAAATATTAACAAATGTCTTGTTTTTTCTTAATCTTTGCTTCCACTATCAACTTCAACGTCAGAACTGCTTCTATGGTGCCTTTACCTCTACTAAAGCCTGAATAATAGTCATCTAACAGATCATGAGTTCTTTTGTATAATCTTAAATGCCTCATCCTTGTCAGCAGCTTGGATGCGTGAGCTGTTCAGCGGTTTGTGCGATAGTTTTCTCACTTACCTGCCCTTTCTGTCTTCGGGATTGTCTGGATGATATTTTTTTCGAAAGTCTGATACTTCATCTCCAGATATATAGTGTCTACAATCAGGTTGAATATTCATTTGAACTCCACTTCACCCATTTGATTTGAGAAATTCTGTAGGAATGTTATCTAGGTCTCAACCCTTATTTTATAGTACGTCTTCCAGAGCTCTCTCAAATTCGGACCTCCTATGTCACCTGCATTGACTCCTATTCCATCTTCTACTGCTTTATCAAAAAGTTCCTCTTCTCATAGAGGCCTTCAGAGTAGTCTTCATACCTACCCGCTCTCTCCTGTGCGTTCAACAGCTGATTTCCTTTTGCACTCTTAATGTCGACTCCTTTACTTTTAATTCCACCAAACGTTGTTTCGATATGCTACACAGTCATTCCGAAAATCATTTCTTATTCGACGTTTTCGCATATTTCCTGCAGCCATTTTACCCTGGCCTTACTGAATTTCCGATTTATTTCATTCCTAAGTCACTTATATTCCTCTTCTCTGGTTTTTTAGAGAAACATTTTTATATTTACTTATATTTCTTAGACATAAATTTGTTTGTGCAACTTCTGTGGTTGCCCTTTTAAAGATGTCAACTCTTGTTCAACTTAACTGCCTATTGTGCCTACCGTAGTATCTACAGACCTAGTGAATTTCAAACGTCCTTCTTCCACGAGCATGTGTCTCATATTGTGCAGCTTCCTGAAGTTCTCAACGTCGGACGGGATTTAATAGCTAATGTGTCACTGCTTCAACGACCAGGAATGAGGAAGTAGGCTGTAACAGTAGTGGGTCTGCAGTTTCTACGGTGCTGGAGCCAAATTCGGTAACTGAAGGATTGTGTGATTGCTTACGTGCAGTGATGTTTCCAAGTAAAACGAATTCATGCACAGACGTCTTCTATTGGAACTTACAACCATTGCCCAAATGCACGAAACCAAGACCTGGGAGATTGGGGAGTAGCGTCGGGAGCAAGATTAGCCGAGGTCTACCTCACTAATAACGTAACGCGAGTTTGGAAACGTCTCTATAGCAACACCTCTGTGTTGTCACAGCTCTGTAGACGGCTACTGTTTTCTCGTGCAGCCGTTAGTGCCTCACAATTGGAAGCTGGCAATAGCACTGGAGCTGTCAGGGATCTTCTTACGCCGTCTCGACTATAGGAGCTCCTGCAGATATAACAGCATGCAGGTATTGGTTGTGTGATCGCCGTTTCTGTTCTAGCCTGTGGCAGGTTGTAGAACAATCTGCGAACTACAGTCGAGACTGAGATGCCCAATATAGGACCACTCTGTTCACCCTGGATGGGGAAGGGGCTGCAAAAGGTGCCTTAAATATAGCCAGCCTAAACCTCATCCGACTAGATCACCGGTTCAGAGGACATTATGTCAAGACAAGTAACAAATTTAAACTTCGCAATCTAGAAAATATGTACTTTGCTGAAACAGAACTACATCCATCGACAGAAAGACGCACACCATTTATAGCCCGTGAGTTAAGGAGACTTAACAGAGACATTGCTGCCCTGAGTGAAATTAGGGAACTCGAGAAGGCCGTCAGGGAAAATGGGGCCAATGATACCTTTTTCTGAAAACGAAGAGGCAGGAACGAACCTCGCATACACGAATTTGGATTTGCCATAAAAAATGAACTCGTTGATCTTCACAAACTACCTTCTGGAATAAGTGAAAGACTCATAATATGCTATCTTAAACTCATTAACAATCATCGAGCTACAGTAAATGGCACCTAAGCTCCAACGATTAACATTTGATGGCAACCAAAAAGGGAATTTTATTCTCAACTCTACACACAACTCGGATAAAATCATATTTGCAGATGGTTTCGATGCCAGGGTTGGTAATACAAGTACGTTGTGGCCTGGTACCGTACAGAAAGATGGAGTAGTTAAGAACAATTCCAACAGAATTCTATTGCTATCTACATGCTTGGAACATGACCTTATCATTACAAACACTCTCTTCTGCCAAAAACACAAGTTCAGAACATCGTGCAGCAATAGAAATAAACATTAGCACTTAGTAGATTATGTGATTTTCCGCTCCCACGGTCAGCTCGATGTAACGTCCAGCTCTTGAGTAGGGCTGGTCATCGTTTAACAGATCACAGATTGATACTGTCCGTAGAGTCACTGCAGGTCTCTCGTAAACGAAGTAGACAGAGGAAGAAAAAAGAAAAAGGAAAAAAAGGAAAAGAAGAAGACGAAATTAAATACTGAAAGGCTCAAAGACAACCAAGGGATAACACAGTTGCGTCAAATCCTCGACGTAAAATTTCTAGATCATTATTCGAGGATACCGAACTATATTGGTAGACTTTCAAGTCAGTAGTTCCCTCTTGTACAAAGAGAGATGGCTACACCCACAGAAGACATCAGGACTGATTTGATAAAAACGACCTTGAAATTCAGTATCTTATAGATCGAAAAAGGAAAGCTCACATTTTCTTACAATACGATCCCAACTAATCCCTAGAGAAACATTAATTCCTAGCAGCCAAAACTGAAGTTCAAAGAATAACTTGGACTCTTGTGTGAGAATGGTGGAAAACAAAATCACTTGAAACCCAAAAACTAGCAGACTGCAACAATACTCGGACATTTTTGAGCTTCACGAAAACTTTCTATGGTCCGACCAAATAAGACCTAAGCCCCTTACGATCCAAAGATGACATTACACCTCTCAAAGGTTATTACTCCATTAACTCGTGTTGGATGGAACATTTTCAAGAACTTCTAAACAGGGATACATAATATAATTCCTCAAAGGCTCACTCAATATCAATTCGACGATGTTCATTTTCTCCAGAAATTCTAAGAGCAGAAGAGTGACAAAGCAGCTGGTATAGGCGGGATCTCTGCAGAGACATGTAAGAAAGGAGACCGCAACCTTACTCAACATAAACTCTTACATCCGTCCCTAGCCAAGATAAGGGATACTGAAGCCATTCCCTCTGGTTTACAAGACACTTTGATGGTAACATTCTTCAAAAAATGGGATAAAGACGTCTGGGATAAAGACATCTTTGGGAACAACCGTGTAATAGCTCTACTTTCGGCTACTAGGAAATTCCTTTCCATAACTTTTTCTAACCACCTGATGCTTCTTCTGAAGAGTCACAAGCTTTGTCATCGAACTCTAGAACTGAGAAGATAACATTGTCATGGCTAACCTAGAGAAAGCATACGAGCATATGAGTGCGTGGCGTCTGTCCTTCGAAAGAACGGACACCATGAAGATCCCGCAGCTGTGAAACACTATATGTAAATGGAAGGAGGATAATAACTGTCAGCTGCAGGAGGACATTAATCAGAATCAGCGGTGACTAACGAAAATGTATATGTACCGGTCCAGGATTCGAACCCGGGATCTCCTGCTCTCTACGCAGTTGCGGTACCACTGCGTCGTGGGGGACACAGAGTTATGGCAACTGCACAGACTATGTCGGACAGGGACTGCGGATGGATGGCGCTCGGTGGGAGTGTGGATCGGCCGTGAGGCGTACCGAGATGGTCTGTGCAGATGGTTTTTGTCAGAGATATTGTGTATTATGTAGATGTGCAATCATGGAGGTATAAAAAGAACGGAGTTGTCATTAGGTCACCAACTTGAAGCCTACGTCCACCATATTAAGTAACTCAAAACATTAGGTTCTCCCCATTCGTACCCTCATGTTTCACCGCGGTGGTACTTCTCAGTGACGTCACTCTGATGTGCCCGTGCCCAATTCCGACCGTGCTGGCTACTTTGATTGCGTGGAGACGTAGTACTTTTATCAAAAATGCCAGACTGCGTTGTTTACCCGTGTACTAATCGATACTATTGTACTCTAAAGTTTAAAGGAGTCACATTTCATTCGTAAGTGGAGTCACACAAGCAATATTTTCTTTTGCATACATGAATTATGGCAGGACTGCTTACTTTTTTTGTAGTGCTTTTATTACTGTCATATGACTTTAGATTTGCCGTACTTTATTCAATATACATTCTTTCTCCACTGCGTTTTCCACTGCCTTCCAAATCGCAAGCGCTGCGACATACGAGCCACGACATTGTGTCAACGGTCTCGTCCTAGCACAACAGGCGGCTACGTAACCGCGCTGAGTGTTGGGGCAGCATCTCATGCCCTACACTCCTCCCGCCAATTACAATGCACTGTTCACATTTCTTCCCCCTTTAAAAAAAATTCTGCCTAGAAGACCCGGAGACAGCGGTCGTGTATGTGTCAGTTTTGAATGTGCATATTTGCTTTGCTTCTTTTCTGAAGAAAGCTTTGGCAAAAACGTTTGGTGAACACTCTTCTCGTCGTGCCTGCTTGCTGCTCGGCATCTGAACAGCAGTCTATCCGTTTCACAGTACAATTATTCTCTCATGAAGTTTGTTGCAAATAATACACAACAGGAACAATGATATATATAATTACAATAACAGAATTTTAAAAAATAACATTCAGTACCCCCCATTAAAGTTGTCTGTAGCATTAACAGGGGTTCACAATTCTGCAACCCAAAAATTTTGATCGCTCACCCAGTGATATAAAATGCCTGACGGAAAGCAAAGTAAAATTTGAAACTAAATTGAGAACATTTGTCTTTGACAACTTCACCTTTTCCGCAGAAGACTATCTATTATTGTAATATGCAAATAATTAAGGATAGAAATTACTGACTAACATCTGTCTGTCTTTAAATTAAAAACAAAAAAACAATTAATGATCAGCAAAAACGTATATTTGCAAAAAATTTATTTATCGTGCAAATGATGCTTGGAAGATAAAAATAACTTTGGTATATCACAAAGCGAGGTTTATACTTACTTTGAAAATATGAAAACGAAATTCAAAAATAAAATGAAGCAAATGATCGTAGTAGACGTACAGTACTGGCGAGAAATATTGCGGAAAAAGAAAGAAATAAGCTACCGTTGGCCTGTATGTTACTCAGGTTAATTTATCATTACCCCGACATACTGACTTACATACAGAGTCCATGTTAAAGCAAAATACCCATTTTACCGGTCTAAGCGTTTGAGATCGTTCCCTCAATCACTTTTATGGTATTCCATAATGCTGGAATATGTTTAAAAAAAACGTTATCGTTCTCTTTACCCTGTACATTTCAGTTATTGGTCGCACACTGTATGATGCATCATAGGAGAGATTTCGAAGTAAGAAGATGTGTAATCTACATAGAAACTAATGCACTGGCAATCTTATAAAACAAGAACTCATTCTGCATGGAGCTATACCTCTATGCAGTTCTGTTTCTTTGACTTTTCAATGATCGTTCACTTTGTTGAAATGCGCAAGATACAATAGCATGCCTTGTTTCTTTCCCCACTGCACACGTTTATCGGCTAACAAAGAACACGCAGGTAAGTTTTCTGCAACGTGCGAACGTTCTGCATATAAGTTGAAAGCTGAAAATGTAACGAACAAGCTGTACCAGTAAACAAACAAGCATTGCTTACGGAGTTCCAGCTTCACTTGCTATCGATTCAAATACATTGAAATTGGAATTAAATGGATTCTGAAACCATGTTTTTACATCACTTCCTTCCTTTTTTAGTTATTCGAAATATGTCAACAAAAAACAAGTTACATCAACAAGGCTAAACGTGTCGTATTACTAGAGAAAATACGCATTCAAGAACAGAAAAACGTTCGAAATTACCTTCCTCGCACTATATTACTCATGTAAACACTATAATGTTCAATATTTACAACAGTTGTCACATGAATATGACAGAAATAATGAACTGTAAGTAATAGTAAATAGTAGTATGTTAATGTTTTGGCTTCAAAACAACGTATAGCGTAAGTCTATAGTGTCATTTCCCTTCTTTTTTACCTCCATTTTTGCAATCTTAATGTTGTCTATTGTTTTTTGGTGAAAAATTATGCTCTGGCTGCATTCAGTTTTAACTCTCCTCCTCTCCTGTAAACTATATGGGTTTTAGTAACACATACGTCAACAAAGACGGCATAAGTAATACACAGATGCGCTTATTAAAGCAGCCAAAACGTGTATCCCAATCCATAACTCTGTTCTCACATTGCAGTCGAATACAGATATTACCGAATTACGCTTGATTCTCACAAGCAATGTTATTCCTCATGTATTAAGGAGAAGAATCAATGCGTTTATCGGACTTAAGCCATTCCATAGAGTGTTCTGTAGAAGAGTGGACGATGCCACATATCTCACGTTTAATACACTCCTGGAAATGGAAAAAAGAACACATTGACACCGGTGTGTCAGACCCACCATACTTGCTCCGGACACTGCGAGAGGGCTGTACAAGCAATGATCACACGCACGGCACAGCGGACACACCAGGAACCGCGGTGTTGGCCGTCGAATGGCACTAGCTGCGCAGCATTTGTGCACCGCCGCCGTCAGTGTCAGCCAGTTTGCCGTGGCATACGGAGCTCCATCGCAGTCTTTAACACTGGTAGCATGCCGCGACAGCGTGGACGTGAACCGTATGTGCAGTTGACGGACTTTGAGCGAGGGCGTATAGTGGGCATGCGGGAGGCCGGGTGGACGTACCGCCGAATTGCTCAACACGTGGGGCGTGAGGTCTCCACAGTACATCGATGTTGTCGCCAGTGGTCGGCGGAAGGTGCACGTGCCCGTCGACCTGGGACCGGACCGCAGCGACGCACGGATGCACGCCAAGACCGTAGGATTCTACGCAGTGCCGTAGGGGACCGCACCGCCACTTCCCAGCAAATTAGGGACACTGTTGCTCCTGGGGTATCGGCGAGGACCATTCGCAACCGTCTCCATGAAGCTGGGCTACGGTCCCGCACACCGTTAGGCCGTCTTCCGCTCACGCCCCAACATCGTGCAGCCCGCCTCCAGTGGTGTCGCGACAGGCGTGAATGGAGGGACGAATGGAGACGTGTCGTCTTCAGCGATGAGAGTCGCTTCTGCCTTGGTGCCAATGATGGTCGTATGCGTGTTTGGCGCCGTGCAGATGAGCGCCACAATCAGGACTGCATACGACCGAGGCACACAGGGCCAACACCCGGCATCATGGTGTGGGGAGCGATCTCCTACACTGGCCGTACACCACTGGTGATCGTCGAGGGGACACTGAATAGTGCACGGTACATCCAAACCGTCATCGAGCCCATCGTTCTACCATTCCTAGACCGGCAAGGGAACTTGCTGTTCCAACAGGACAATGCACGTCCGCATGTATCCCGTGCCACCCAACGTGCTCTAGAAGGTGTAAGTCAACTACCCTGGCCAGCAAGATCTCCGGATCTGTCCCCCATTGAGCATGTTTGGGACTGGATGAAGCGTCGTCTCACGCGGTCTGCACGTCCAGCACGAACGCTGGTACAACTGAGGCGCCAGGTGGAAATGGCATGGCAAGCCGTTCCACAGGACTACATCCAGCATCTCTACGATCGTCTCCATGGGAGAATAGCAGCCTGCATTGCTGCGAAAGGTGGATATACACTGTACTAGTGCCGACATTGTGCACGCTCTGTTGCCTGTGTCTATGTGCCTGTGGTTCTGTCAGTGTGATCATGTGATGTATCTGACCCCAGGAATGTGTCAATAAAGTTTCCCCTTCCTGGGACAATGAATTCACGGTGTTCTTATTTCAATTTCCAGGAGTGTAGTTTGAGGGGGGTCTATTCGAGAGACATGGTGTTAGGACGAAATTGCTGTAATATCCCACACATGAGCAGAACTATCTAACATCACACAAGGACTTCTTTGTGCAAGAGAAATGCTACCTGAGCTGCGGTGATGCTACTGTAAAAGCAATAACACTGTTACGTCTCCTTTGCCTACTGATCGTAGTGCTTACTCCCTTGTAAGAAGTTGCTGCTTCTTCGTCCGCATTTTCGTGCAGTAGGGCGTGGGTGGTGTATCAGTTGTAGAAAATACTCCTGTCATTTTTTCTCGTTCTGTTTTCTAGTGAGATATGCCGCATCCATCAAAACCGATACTATTACTAATGATAAGCACGATCGATGCAGGAAGTGTGATTGAGGTTACATACGTTTCCGACTTAAAAAGACGTACAAAATCCATTAATTTCCTAAGAGACAGAACAGCATTCACCTGACTTCGTTGTATTTGGTCTATAAGCAGCTCTAACAGTAGATACACACTGAAGATGCCTTCCTGGGACACCAGAATAATGTAGAACGAAGTAGTTTTATCATTTTAAAGTTTGTCACCATAGCGATTGGGGTACGAAACTTGAAGGTGCTCGTATGTCTGATATTGAAAAAATATGTTCATAAATCATATGGCTTTGACAACGTAGAAATTGTAGGTGCAGAACCATGTTTGAGCTCTACTATCATTTCTCTCATGGCGGTACCTTCCTGGTACCTGTGTCAGACAGTGGAATAATACTTCAGAATTGATATCACAGTTGATTTATGTGAAACGTTTCAAAGTGCATCCGTCTGGACCTCCATCATGTACAAACCACACATTTCTTCTTAACCGTCTGTTATATCTACGTAACAATCTCATGCCTACTATACACTGATAGGAGGTGCTACCCTCCTCGACATGCATGCCTCTGGAGAGATCTTGTGCATTGGGATGGGTCCTGTGGGTAAGACTAGTGCGAAACAGACTCTACTGAACGTCAGTCACGGACACAGCTCACCATGTTCCTTCACAAGACGTGGAATGTAGTGGAAGTTGGACCCTCATGCTTCTGGTGAGTTTCAGATCAAATTGGCGACTGTATTGCAGGGAGGATTGCTCAAGGATAATGTGGGAGAGATCCGTCAATCTCTGACTTTATTCTACGTATGCTAGAGTACTCAGTGACGCCCATCCACAAAATGAAATACAGCCAGCCCATAATAAAAAATTCTGTACTATGATTGATGTCCTGGAAATATGTAGATAACCTAATCGGTACAGGGCGCTGTCTGCTACACGTTGGAGTATATGGCCGAATGGACACACAGCGAAGTCGTCTGTCTGAGTTTGCGATCTAGTATATGGTACTTGAAAAGTAGTGGAGAAGTGATTTAGCGATGATACAGAAATTGGGAAGCATTCTGGCGTGTCACTGGCTGAAGTTGAAATTACACAACAGTTGGTATAGTTTGATGCATGTGACTGAATGGACATACTGCACAGTCATCTATCTGCACTCACAGTTTAGTATATGGTACATGAGAAGTAGTGGAAGGGTGATTTAGTGATCATACAGAAACTGGGAAGAATTCTGTTGTGTCACTGGATGGCGTTAAAATTAAGGCAGAACTGGTAACATTGCTAAAACTCATTGAGCTATCAACCGCAGTGCATATTACAGTACGTCCCCCCATATCAACAGTGTCTTTACCATCCCATTCACCCACTGGTATGCTGTTGTTACCACATAATGATTGACTGACACTACTTGGTTGAGATGGAGAGAGCCTTGGCGGAACATTTGATATCTCGTAATTGTTGCTATTGTTGCTGTGGAGCATGGGATTAGAAGTAGAGGTCATCACCTTCGTACAGTTGTTTGGAAGTATTCGTCAATGCTGCAGACTCATCCTATTTTCGTAAGCTGTAATGCCTTCTACATGATTTTTTTTCTTTTCACCAATAAGATAACAGTACCTCTTTTTATTTCTACTAGCTCACGCATGTTGTGGACAGCACCCTCCGCTGATGGTCAACACCAGAACAGTAATCATGTATATGACTGCAAAATGAGGTGACGATGCTCTTCAAAGTGGAACACCGAAACATCTGTAGCCTTGTCGCTGTGGAAGATGAGATTAACCATATAGGATAGCAGTTTGAAATGCTCTACAATGCCGCAAACTCTTCCGATTTCCATATGTTGCAATGACTTTAATACTTTTGTAAATTAGAAACATTGCCTCTGTGTTTTATTTCCGTCAACCTGTGTGTTGTGAGAGCTGCATAGTTTGCATCGTGCAGTGTCCAGATTTCTGTGAGAGCAAATGGATCAAAATGTGTTAATGTTGGTTTAGCACCTGATACAGACCTCAAATTAGTGGTAGAAAAACATAAATGGCAGTATACAAAACTGTAGTCGTACACTGCTTGGCTGTGTTACAACCAAAAAAATTACCTATTAAATTGCCTATCAAGGAACAGTACAGGAACCCTCTCTTGTGATTGATGGTCTGTTGGATACAATTTTCCTCCAATAGGGTCGACAAAGCTTTACATAGGTCTGTGCAAGCAACTTCGACCACTGGTCACCCTCTCCAATGGAGCAATACGTATATATATGTAATATGCTAAATGTCATCAAACAGACTGTATTTGTTTTCCGATATATCAGAAGAGAGAGACGCAGTAAAGTGTTGTAGGAGGTTCTATTACAAGGACCGGTAAACTGATTAATGTCTGGATGCATATAGTGCTCTCAAAATTACGCTGATTTTGCTCATAAAACGAATAGAAATCGGATCTATGTGTTCTTGTGGAATCATGACTGTTTCTATTATTATTGTCACGACTGCATGTTTAAAAATCGGTTTTACCCCAATTCCTGTGTTATTTCGTACTTCATAATCTCTAATTATAAAGTAGACACCACTTGAATTATAGCTCATTGCGGAACCTACAGGGTGTTTCAAAAATGACCGGTATATTTGAAACGGCAATAAAAACTAAACGAGCAGCGATAGAAATACACCGTTTGTTGCAATATGCTTGGGACAACAGTACATTTTCAGGCGGACAAACTTTCGAAATTACAGTAGTTACAATTTTCAACAACAGATGGCGCTGCAAGTGATGTGAAAGATATAGAAGACAACGCAGTCTGTGGGTGCGCCATTCTGTACGTCGTCTTTCTGCTGTAAGCGTGTGCTGTTCACAACGTGCAAGTGTGCTGTAGACAACATGGTTTATTCCTTAGAACAGAGGATTTTTCTGGTGTTGGAATTCCACCGCCTAGAACAGTGTTGTTGCAACAAGACGAAGTTTTCAACGGAGGTTTAATGTAACCAAAGGACCGAAAAGCGATACAATAAAGGATCTGTTTGAAAAATTTCAACGGACTGGGAACGTGACGGATGAACGTGCTGGAAAGGTAGGGCGACCGCATACGGCAACCACAGAAGGCAACGCGCAGCTAGTGCAGCAGGTGATCCAACAGCGGCCTCGGGTTTCCGTTCGCCGTGTTGCAGCTGCGGTCCAAATGACGCCAACGTCCACGTATCGTCTCATGCGCCAGAGTTTACACCTCTATCCATACAAAATTCAAACGCGGCAACCCCTCAGCGCCGCTACCATTGCTGCATGAGAGACATTTGCTAACGATATAGTGCGCAAGATTGATGACGGTGATATGCATGTGGGCAGCATTTGGTTTACTGACGAAGCTTATTTTTACCTGGACGGCTTCGTCAATAAACAGAACTGGCGCATATGGGGAACCGAAAAGCCCCATGTTGCAGTCCCATCGTCCCTGCATCCTCAAAAAGTACTGGTCTGGGCCGCCATTTCTTCCAAAGGAATCATTGGCCCATTTTTCAGATCCGAAACGATTACTGCATCACGCTATCTGGACATTCTTCGTGAATTTGTGGCGGTACAAACTGCCTTAGACGACACTGCGAACACCTCGTGGTTTATGCAAGATGGTGCCCGGCCACATCGCACGGCCGACGTCTTTAATTTCCTGAATGAATATTTCGATGATCGTGTGATTGCTTTGGGCTATCCGAAACATACAGGAGGCGGCGTGGATTGGCCTCCCTATTCGCCAGACATGAACCCCTGTGACTTCTTTCTGTGGGGACACTTGAAAGACCAGGTGTACCGCCAGAATCCAGAAACAATTGAACAGCTGAAGCAGTACATCTCATCTGAATGTGAAGCCATTCCGCCAGACACGTTGTCAAAGGTTTCGGGTAATTTCATTCAGAGACTACGCCATATTATTGCTACGCATGGTGGATATGTGGAAAATATCGTACTATAGAGGTTCCCAGACCGCAGCGCCATCTGTTGTTGAAAATTGTAACTACTGTAATTTCGAAAGTTTGTCTGCCTGAAAATGTACTGTTGTCCCAAGCATATTGCAACAAACGGTGTATTTCTATCGCTGCTCGTTTAGTTTTTATTGCCGTTTCAAATATACCGGTCATTTTTGAAACACCCTGTAGAAATGATAGTGTTTTTCCGACATGTGAGTAGATTGCATGAAACAGGCTATGATGACAAAATTATTTACAAAACTAGAACACAAGAATCTGCTGTATGATAGAAACTTTGCAGACATGTCAGTGAGTTATGCATTAAAAATGTCAAATGTAAGCATGCCGACAGTAACTGGTTTCGATGCAACAGAAAAGACATGAGGTAATAGCTTATAGGAAGTTCTATTACAAGACAGGCACTCACGATTTATTCTGCAGTTGAATGGAAAAACTATATCGGCTTTACTCATAAAACTAAAAGAAAATGGACTGCGCCTATATTCATGGAAAGAGAACATTTATTATCATCACGATTGTGTTTTCCTTTTTAATAGATACTCGATTATAGCAGATGTGTTGATGTTAAATACAATTGTTACAGGATAGTGTCTTCACATTCAAAACTGCAGACAGTTGTGGGGGTGGTGTGGGGACAGTCCAGTGTGTATGTGTGCTCACCCGAGGCAGCAGTGCCCACACCAGGTTGCACTGTATGGGCAGGGTGGTGCCACTATATTTTAGGTGAAGAAACAAGGTCCACATCAGGTGGCCCTCATTTATCTCATATTGTTTAGTTGCCTTTACAACCTTTTGTGTTGGCGGAGGGCTGATGCTTGGACTGTCGCCTCAAGGCAGGCTGCGTACCACTTTTCCACCAGTGGAAGGGCGGTAGGCTGCAGAAAAACCGCGAGGCGCTCAGTAGCAGTTGCCCATTTGAAAAGGCCTCTGCCCCCAAAGTAGGAGGAGGGAGGGAGGGTAGAAGGGAGGTGGAGGGATGAAGGGAGCTAGGAGGACCTATAATTCCATTATTTCTCTGTCGTACATCGGGGAGAACACACACTCAACTGCTACCCCTCTGCAGTCTTTTGGGATGACGATTTTCCACAGTACATATGTAGCACTATGACCCGTTCATTAGGAGTGTTGGTTTTTTTTGCAACAATTGCGATGTGTAATTAGAACAGTTAACCATTTTCCATCAGTTGCAGTAGCATGTATTGGCTTCACTTACCTGGGGTATAGGGTGATTGTCAAGCAGGTATCTGTAGCAAACTCTGACATCAAACAACAAGAGATACAGTCCCCAACTGTATGCTTACAGGTAATACACTTATTAAACTCCTCTCTGCCCAACACCAGCATCTCATCAGTTGAACATATTTCCTGCCAAAAAATGAAGAAAGTACCTTCCACTCCAGTCTTTTCTCCGACCAGCTCATAGGCGAAGGGAAGAGTTTGAGTAAGCCTGCCAATAGTTTCGAGTGGTATTGTGAATTTTTTCGCAGCAGGATAACATCAGTTGTATGGCATCGTCTATTTTTGAGCTGTATTGCGATTTTAGACACTCCTTGTATAGCATTATGCATATAGTTATTTAGTAAGTACTGATATTTGTGATTAATTACGTAATTAGGACCGACATTTATGGTTAATTACGTAATTAGGACTGATATTTAGTTCAGTTCCCCAACCAAAATAAATAAAGTATGCCAACCTAATCTTTCTCCCCTGCATCTGGGCAGTTTCCATGTGTTCAGGGGTACACTTAGGCTTTCCATCCAGAAGGACCAGGGATCGAGTCCCAGAAAGGGCGTTGCCATTTCTAATTTCCCATAAATTCCCGGGTGAGGGGTCACGTGGGGCTTCAGCACAGCCCTCAAGCAAAAAAGTTCCCACGATCTGAAATTCCCACCAAAATTCCAAATTCCCGCCAATAGATTAGGTGGGGAAGCAGGGAGTGTTGTTCCCTGTCTACTAGTCAGACACGGGGTGACTTGGAAACCTGATTTCTCAGGTCGCTAATCAATCAAATTGAATTAATGAATTTTATTAGAGAAGCAAATAATTAGAATACATACTTAATTTTGTGTTAAACAGATGTGTCGCAAGCAAAGAGCGACAGACAAAATAAGAAATCTCTTCAGTATAGACAATGCTACATAGGAGGAGCGAAATGACTAATCTTTATGCTACTCTTCAACTCGCTGCTGTAGAACTCTTAGAAATGGGCCGCGGCCAGGCAGCACGGCGCTTGTGTCCTTTTCGTGTACAGGGTGTTGCCATCGTGCTGTCGTCCTGGAGAGGGGTCGGGGTCGGTCAGTGTGCAATTGGCCTACATCGTCTCACAGCCTTCTGTGTTCTAACGTTCCCAACTGGCGTGCCAGCGGTTGAGTTTACACCAGAAAATCCCCCCCCCCCCCCCCCCAAAACCAACAGACTGTATAAGGAGCTTGACAGTGGGAGGGGAGGTAGGATCGTGGACGCTGCGCTGGACTGGAAGCTGTGGTTGCATGGGACGTCAGCCTTCCGGTCGAACCCCGCCATCCGGCCTTCGCTCTGGCGGAAACGTCCCCTGGAAAACAACTAAAAAGGTACACGTCCACCTCTGAGGCAGATGTAGAAGCCGTCGGCTGCTGCAGTGTGGGCGGGTCCAGATCCATCGGTAGGACGACACGAGATAGAGGAGGTGAAGGCTCCGTCTCCATGTGGTCATCCCGCGGTATCGTGATGACACCATCTGGTGGCTGCTGTGGACACGCTGTCCTCAGGATCCGGGTATCTGGGGAAAGAGATACAGAAGGATCACCGTGCACATGACAGTGGCGAATTTTATTGTGATGTCGGCGCTGCAATCCGTATGGGCTTCAAATGAGATATATGAATACGCCAAGTCGACAAAGGATCTCGCCTCGCACCCACCGTCTGCTGACGCTAAAAACCCTCTCAAAGACAATATTATGCGGCGTAAAGCGATATTTGCCGCGCCGAATGCTGAAGAGGGTGGAGCATGTGCAGCAGTGTCCGATGGCGGTGGCCGTGAAGAATTTCCGACAGCGATCGTCCATCTCATGGATGCGAACGATAGGAGGCGAAAAACAGTTTCAGAGCAGTGCAGTTGCAGTGGAGTGCCTGGTGCGAAGTTTGGTCAGCTGCTGTTTGAAGGTTCTGAAAAACGTTCCACTTCGCCGTTTGACTGTGGATGGAATTGTACACTAGTTAGATGCATATGCCATTACGTTCACAGAATGTTTCAAAGTCATTTGACGTGAACTGAGGGCCGTTGTCCGATACTATGAGTTCAGGCAAACCTTAGAGGCCAAAAATAGAGGACAACGTCTGAATTGTGCTACGCGACGTTGTCGAGTTCACTGGCACAGCAAAAGTCTATCACAATCAACCAACGAGTGTTCCAAAAAGGTCCCGCAAAGTCAATGTGCACACGTTGCCATGGTGATTGCGACTCAGGCAAAGCAGAGAATTTTTGTGGTGGAGCGGACTGATTTTCCGTACGTGCGTGACATTCTGACGTCATCTGTTCTATTAGTGTGTCCATATCCTGCCAAGCACAGTGTCGACGCGCTAACTGCTTTATACGAACAATCTCCCTGTGTCCTTGGTGAAGTAACTGCATCACTCCTTTTTGCAAAGCTTTGGAAATCGGCACACGTGACTGTCCCCTGTCATTTTTAACAAGAATCACACCTTATTGTATGTGAGGCTATGAGACAACAACAAAGTCCATCTTTGCAATTTTTGGGTAGTTGACGTAGAAACCGGCTTCATCGGATGAAACAAGGACTGCAGTGACTTGTGATCTGTTACTAAGTAGAATTTTCTGCCATATATTTAGAGGTGCAATTTGGTGACACCATACACAATAGCCAACGTCTCTTTCTCTGTTTGTGAATAGTTATACTGAGCTTTGGACAACACTTTAGATGCGAAAGCAATAGTCCTGTCTTTATCATCAATTCTGTGCGAAAGCACTGCACTGATTTCGCAAGAGGGAGCATCAACTTGCAGCACAATGTGAAACAAGCATCGATCACTGAGCAATTCATCTCTAAGTTTTTGAAAAGCTTCTTGGCACTCATCTGAACAAAGGGCACATTCTTGTGACACAAGCGATGCAACGGACTTGCGATTTGTGCTGCATTCGGTATGAATCGAATACAATGGTTCATTTTCCTTAAGACTGACTGCAATTCTGTTTCACTGCAAGGAACCGGCAGGTCACGTATGGCTAACAAATGTGACTAAAGAGGGTGTACACCTTGACTGTTTATGACATTACTATGAAACTGAAACTCAGGTTTAAAAAAATCACACTTGTCCAGCTACACTTTAGTCCTGCATCAGATAAAGCACGAAACAAAGCACACAAATTTTCAATGTGTTCTTTAGATGTACGTCCTGCTACGACAATATCGTCCAAATAGTTTGAACAGTTTGGTACTTGAGCAGTCAGGTGTTCCAAATACTATTGGAAAATGGCGGGTGCGGATGCACTGCCAAAAGGCAAATGCAAATATCTAAACAAGCCTAAATGAGTGTTCACAACACACACTTTTTGAGATTCTCCATCTAATGGTATTTGAAAACATGCGTTGCACAAATCAATTTTTGAAAAGTAGCGACCAGCACGTAATCTGTCCATAAAAAGCTCGGGGTGTGGCGATGGCTAAGTATCAATCACAGTTTGTGGATTGACTGTAGACTTAAAGTCAACACAAAAGCAAATGTGACCTGAAGGTTTGGGAAGCAAAACCAGTGGACTTACCCACTGACTAGCTTCTATGTCCGCTAGCTCCGCTATCGTGCAATTCTTCAAGTTCAGCAGAGACTTCGTCACGTAATGCAATGCCGGGCAAAATTTCGGCTGAGCATTGTCTTCCATAGTAATATGCACAACAAAATTGTTAGCCGTGCCTTAAACATTAGAAAATAGTTCAAGGAATTCTCTCAGCAGGCTAGCTACACTGTCTTTAGCATTGAATGCAGACACTGACAACACAGTGTCCTAAAATTTGGAACCCATATAAATCAAATAAATCAAGGGCATATATGTTTTCACACAGTGAAACACATAGTTCGCTTATGCGAGCGACACATGGCAGGCAAAGTAAATTTTTCTGAGAACGGAAATGGTTTGTCCATTATAAGCCGTCAGGTGCGTGCTATTTTTAGACAGGCATGGGGAGCCTAATAGTTGATATGTGTTACGATTCGGCAATGTAACAGAGCCACCCACGTACAACTGAAATTTGACACGTTTTCCACTAATATGCAAATGTACAAAAAGTCTGTTGGACTGGCATAGCACTGAAGAAACTGCTCTGCTAATGCCCGCAGCAGGCTTCGGATACAATGCATTGATTACATGTGCCTTGTGACGAGATTTTTCTGAGTGGGCAGATTTCTGAGGTTTGTTCCGTTGCAACCTTACGGATTATTAAAAAAAAATGATTCAAATGGCTCTGAGCACTATGAGACTTAACATCTGAGGTCATCAGACCCCTAGAACTTAGAACTACTTAAACCTAACTAACCTAAGGACGACATACACATCCATGACCAAGGACTGATTCAAACCTGCGACTGTAGCGTACAGTTTATACACGACCTTTCTTGCAACAAGTGTAACACTAAGCTTGTTAGGACTGGCAGTCTTGGCATTTGTGACGTGAATAGCACCGAACGCCTGACTTAATTCTGTTTGCCTGTTCACAGTTGCTTAGGCGGTTTTTTTTCCTTTATTGATTTTCAATTCCCCCCTGAACGGGCCGGGCTGGCAGCAGCTTCCCAAAAGACACACAACACGGAACACTCACTGTAAAACACTCACAGTAAAACACTGCACGAAAACGGCGGCACAAAGATGACACTCCCGAGCCAAGGGCAGATGGGGGGGGGGGGGAATTGGAGGAGGGGGAGAAACAAGGAGGGAGGAGAAAAAAAACGAAAAGGGGGGGGGAACCAAGGAGGGAGAGGACTCATAAGGGGGGAGAGGGGCAGGGCAGACGCGAGAGGGGATGAGAAAAGGCAGAGGAGGGAAATGCAAAAGAACTCGGGGGAGAGAAGGGGGCAGAGAGAGGGGAGGTGGGGAAAAAAAAGGACGGAAGGTGGGAGAGGGAGCCCGGGAAAAAGACAAAGGAAAGGAGGGGAAGTGAGGATCAGAGTTGATTGCTTAGGCGGCATGGAGAACTGTTTATGCAGCATGGTGCGCGCAAGCTGCCACTGCCTAATACGCCAGTCGTAAGCAAGGTAAGACTCAACCTAATAAATTGGTGGCTGCTCAAATTTATCGGCCGACATGGCGCCTGAATCGTACTAATCTAGTATTTGCACTATGTGCTGGACAGATGGATCGGACTGTTTCAAAATCTGTTCTCTAAGTAAGTACGATTTCATCTTGCAACAACATAACATCGGAATGTAAAGCACCACAAGCACATTTGAATTTGTATTTCCTCGTCATACCCCGCAAATCTGTCACCCACTCGCGATAAGTTTGTTACGACCTTTTCTTTCAATTTAAAATTGATACCTATCTACTATCACATTCACTTGTTTGTAATAATAGATAGTTAGTGAAACTGCAACCTGTTCATACGAAAGTTCACTCTGAGTGGTGTTAGGAAACAACTTCTGTATGAGGCAGAACACTGCACTTCCTACCATGGACAATAAATAATGGAGTTTCACAGTACCTGGTAAATTGTGAGCAATTATGTGGGCTTCAAACTGTTGCAACCACTCGAGTCTTTCCTCTTGTTGTTCATGAAACTGGCAAAAAGACGGTATGGCACTCAGAGCCACAGTAGGTGCCTGTTGTACTGCATTCATTTGATTCACCAGTAGCTGCTGTACCATGTTTAGAGTGTAGGTGTTTTCTGGGTCTGAAACTGAAGCGTCTGTGTTAGCTGCATTGCGTCAATCGCTTGCAGCTGCGGCGCCTAAGCAGGGGCTGGGAGAGGTACGTTGTTCATTTTGGAAGAGATAAATGCAAGAAACAGACAAGGCAAACAATACAAATAAGTACAAAAGCAAAGAAAATTTCTGCAACACCCACCTGAAAACTCTGATTTGCAAAAACACTGGGACGCTATTAAAGCAAGTGAACACACCCCTGTAAAGAAAAGACAATGTAGAGTTAAAGAGCCAGAAAAAAAATCTGTGACCACCAAACACAGGGCTTTTCGTAGAACTCGTCGCCAATGTTGTATCCTGCCTACTCATCGAATATGGGGTGCCTGGGAAAACTGCTTTCTTGCATCGCTAGACAACAATTCAAGCAAACCGTATTAGTGAATTTTATTACAGAAGCAAATGATTACAATACTTAACTTTGTGTTAAGCAGATGTGTTGCAAGCAAAGGGCGACAGTCAAAACAGGAAATCTCTTCAGTACAGACAATGCTACATAGTAGTAGCAAAATGACTAGTCTTGTTGGTATTCTTGAACTCGCTGCTGTAGAACTCATAGAACTGGGCCGTAGCCTCGCGGCACAGCGCTTATGTCCTCTTTGTGTAGAGGGCGCTGCCATCGCTTTGTCATCTTGGAGAGGGATTGGTCAGTATGCAATTTGCTGACGTCATCTCACAGCCCACTCTGCTCTAATGTTCCCGCCTAGTGTGCCGGCACTTGACTTTACACCCAAACAAAGAGGGGGTGGGGATCCACACACAGGCAGAAGAAAACACATGATGCCATCTGGGGGTGGGGATGGGGATGGGTGGTGGTTGGGGTGTAATTAATTGATCAATTTAATTAATTTGCATATGAAGTTGATATCAAATTGATATCAAAATTGGGGTAGGAGCCCCATCTCCCTATTACTCTTACATTACAAAATAATAAGTGGATGTCACTCATAGTACTATGGAACGCTCTATCTACAACTATCAAAAAAATAATACGAAATTTCCCTATTATCCCTCCACAGAAAGTAACTATGTGATGTATGTCAGCAACATTGCAAATAAAAGAACATGTGTTCCAAGATGATGTATTGACGTCACTCCGCCTAGACCAAAGTATAATACAAGACACAATCTCATACCACTATTACATAAATGATGAATAAAATGATATATAAATTCAATGTCAACAGGAGCACTTGCTAACGGCACATATGCTGAAACAAGCTGGTCGTGAACTTATGTAATCAACAAGATATTAACAATTTGCAGCTAATTCTGTCAAAAGTATAAAGAAGATGCAATATTCGATTAGGCTTTGAAGTTAAAATAACAGTAGTTCCTCACTGGCTGATGTACCATAATATCGCTGTGTAAACAACTGCCCTCGCCCAGCAATCTTATCTTAAAAGTGACTTCTTAATACATTATATTAACTGAAAAGATCCAGTGTATAATGTGGCCCACTTAGTTTTATTGTTTTCTCGGTACTGTTTCAAGAGGAAGATATACATATATTTTTTAAGCTGATCTGATTAGGTTCATGAGGCCCTGTCTTACATCAGATCAGGGTTTCACACGTACAGCACCTCTTTTAATTCGTAAATAACAACCTTAATATGACAAAGAACATTAAAATGATCTGAGTGTTGGAAGTGGGTATGTGAGTGAATAATACTGACTACGAACTAATAATGTTAATAGTGGCATTACTTGTACTAATGCAACTGCTGAAACTAATAGGGATAATAATAACAATAATAATAATGTAGGTAGCGGCAGATATAAAAGGAATTGATATTTTTCCGTTCAACAAGTTCTGGGAAAAGGAAATTTAAGGAGACTACACCAGTTGAGAATACTAGAAAACGAGACGGATTTGGTTGGAAAGGAGGATGTAAAAGGGTATCTAGCACTTACAGGGACAATGACAATCCTAATTGTTTCTTTAGTTGATGTATCATAAACTACCTTCTGAAGCTGGCGATGTGTTTCAGTTCTCTAATACGTATTACGTATGAGGCTATTGCAGAGTCGAGTTCCTACTACGAGAAGGTCTTCGAGAAAGTGGCTGTACGATGGAGTGGGACAGTAAGAATTTTGCTCTGATGGAAACGGTTGTTTCTGCCGTGTTGTTCAGACAAGAGCGTTAAGCGTTAAGGAGGTATGTGAGGGACAGTGTTCATTGATGAAACTGGCGACAGGAAGGGCATCCGGCCACCCCCTAAAATCAACATTCTACATCCGATTAAGCAGCAGACCCCGCAAGTCGGGATTAATGCTTGGACAGAGAGAGAGTGTTCATTGCTAAAACAGTACAGAACAAAGATGGTATGGAAATCTCTGCGCTTGTCGGCACGCAGTCAAGATAGTTGTGCATATGACAGTGAAATATGATCAAAGAGTCGAACATCATAGATATAACGAACACTGGCATTCGTAAGGCCGGTATTGCACTATCATATTTCTTCGTCAAAGCTGATATGTCAAATATTTATGTCAAAGACATTAGATAGTGTAGTAGAGAACTTCGTCAAATCTCGCCTTCCGTCAAATAAAAATGATCAAATCTAGAGCCTCGCCGTAGGTTTTATCAAAAAATCCTTTGTCTTCTGTTCACGGCGATGCGAAATGTAACCGCTTGGAGCGCTGGCATCACTGCAGCTATTTGACGTCTGTAGTGTGTTTTCAAACAGCGTTGCAAAGTTTGGTTGATTTATTCCTCCGACTCTTCTTACAATAACCTTGCTTCGACAGGGATGGAGAGTGAGCAAGGGGGACAGTTCATGTTATTAATCGTGTGCTGGTGGGCAGGTGGAATACGCTGCAGGCGACTTCAAATCCACAATTACAGCTACAGTCACCCACCTCTACATCTGACAACGTCTAGGTAGCGTTTCAGCAATCCTGAATATAGGACGACACACTCTAAAATATTTTTTTTTCTTAGCTCTCCATTCCAGTTTGTCTCTTTTTGAACTCTGGATGCCACAAGTTAAAAGTGCTTAATCTGTTTCGTTCTTTTTATTAATTTTGTACTTGTTGGAACACTAATTCAGTTAATTAAATTACTGAAAAACAAAAATAGTTCTTAATGCCCATATAGTGCGCTAAACATTTATTTATCGTCGGAATTTTCTCCTTCAGTGCTTCACACGTTCCTTGAATTACTTTGGATAATGTACTCTGTGGTATTTGTGTACTGTATAATAAGTTAGAGTAGGTGTCTCCTATAGCAAGAAATCGCAGTGTTATGGTGAACCTGTCTTCTGCACATATAGCATTACTCAATTGAGAGCCAATTTACTGAGAAAATACTGAAATGCATTCTCTTCCATTCGTAAATAATTTATATAAGACTTGGCGCCCTCCACTTGCATCTCTTGTAACAAATTTTGCTGAAGCTATTATTACCACGACGTAAGACCCACGGCTTCACCATAGCATATTTACTCCTTTTCGTCGTCTCTTCTCTTCCAAATGCACACACTATGCAATTGTGGTACAAGTGACTGCAGCGTATAATAAGTTGTTGTTGTCCGCCATCTTGAACTCTGACGAAAAATATGATGGCAGCGTAATACCCCTTTTTAGGGCCACGAAGTTCTTTGTCAAAGAAATAGTGTAATACCGGCCTAAACAGTTTCAGACGCCGTTATCTTTCCTGAGAAAGGCCTTGCAGGATAAAATCGCTGCAATCAATATTGGAAGTATAAGTGCGTGTACAAGTTTCTGTTTCACGTCAAGAAGGAAGAAGTCTATACTTTTGTAGGGCATGGAGAGATGCTGATGCCTTCTTGCACATCGCACGTTCCATCATCTCCATCCACGAAGCAAAAAGAAAAGTATGAGTAAATGCTACCGTAAACTTGAAGCGTAGATCGAGTGAGCATTGTAACCCCCCCCCCCCCCTTTTTTTAAAAAGAAAAAAAATAAAGAAAGAAAGAAAGAAAGAAGAAAACGAACAGGAAGAGAGCTCGCCTGAGCGAAGAGGAAGCTAAACATAGTTCGGCACATTTCAGAATTAGAAGCACTTCCTTTCAGTCGACTTCTGCATAATGACGCAAGGGAAAACAAGAATGGCACGTATAATTGTTTGTGTACTGCCTGTGCCGAAAGTGGCTTATAAACAAGACGTGTGCAACTGGGAACAGAGCTTTTCCTCACTACCGCGTTTGTGGCTCATTAATGCCTACGCACGCTCACCTTACCTCAGAAACATCAAACATTCACTGACTCGTGAGTCTAGTGGAGCGTGGTGGTTTGCACTGCTGTTTTCATACATTCGCGAATGGAGCATGTGGTCAGCATTTGGAATTCATTCTCCTCTCGTAATTCTTTAATCGGACAGAAGTAGTTCACTGTGAACTAAAAATCAAACACAGTGACAATCTGATACAAATCTGTTCCCAGTCTTTCGTCCTGCAAGGGAGGGAGAGGTCTACTCCGGCATGACATTTGTTACGATCGTTAACCGTTCATGTTAACAGAAAAATATTTTTCTGCCTTTCTTGGTGCATTAAAACCGAGTGCTGTACCGGTTCTTACTATTTGTGGTGAGAGATCCACCATCGATTAGTCAGAAGAAACAGGACTTCAGCATGCCAGCATATCTCTTCTGATCGACAGATGTTCTCTTGCTATTTTTTGTGACAATAATGCGACAGAGGCACATGAGGATTAAACTGGCGGGAATATAGGTAACAACCACTAATGATCTCCTTTTAAAATCTAATTAAATAACTCAGTGACCTGAACCGGGGACCGTTGATCCCAAACGACCACTGCTCCATTCTCCGCGGAAGGCTTCACTGAAGGGCAGTTTGGGGGTCCGTTGTTCAGCACAACACTCCTGCGACCGTTAACACCGGATTTCGAAACCAGAGCCGCCCGTTCTGTGTCACGCAACTTCTTAGTTGTCCTTGTGCAGTTCTCTGAATTGGATAAAAGCACATCGCAGTACCAGAAATGGGATCATGGTTCGTCGTCGAATGTTTGTATCACTGAGCCGGCCGGTGTGGCCGAGGGTTTCTAGGCGCTTCAGTTTGGAGCCGCACGACCGCTACGGTCGCAGGTTCGAATCCTGCCTCGGGCATGGGTGTGTGTGATGTCCTTAGGTTAGTTATATTTAAGTAGTTCTAAGTCTAGGGGACTGATGACCTCAGATGTTAAGTCCCATAGTGCTCAGAGACATTTGAACGCTGTGATTGAGGCGTGAGTGGTTGTTCGAAGTGGTGGTACTAAATCAAAATTAGTTCCCTCACAGCAATCGTATACGCAGTTTACAATAATCCAAGCGCATTATAATATATTGTAAGCCAAACGCTGCTTTAGTCAAAGACTTTTTATTAAGGTCTTCCTTTCTGGTGCTATAAGCTTACTTCAGCTCCAAGGCCATTATCAAGCTATCTGAAGGCATATGGAGTTGTTAGTGCATATGTCTATTTGTAACTAATAACGACTTTGTTTATATCTATCGTGGTACTTCCTTCCATAATATATCGTTAACGCTGTCGCTAGCCTTGTACTGCTTCGTATCGTAAGGTGTAGCGTAGAAGAAACTGTAGATATGTAATGTCTCAGCTGTGGAATTTGTCGCTGAGCAATACTCGCTAAGATTTGTTTAATATTTACCGTTACTTGATAGCTTCAGTTCACAGCTAAGTCAACGATATTACATGGTTATGTAGTTGGCTTATTCGTCTATGAAGTACGTAACACAACAAAGCAACTTCAACCCCAGCATAGTCAACTCAATGTATCACAAACACAACAAACCGATACACATGAAGATTCCTAGCGAAATAAAATTAACAAGAGAGGTACCGAAAAAACAGAAACTAACATACATATCACAAACATATACAGCAAATTTATCAAACAAACCTGACACATTGCCAAAGAAAATTACCGCACACCGCAATGCACAGAACCTAAGAAGAAAAAATCCACTGCGGAAAAACGAAACTACCAGTGCACATATACCCAGGTGTTTATAAAACTGAATGTGATGCTTGCGAAAAATTCAATATAGGCCAAATAGGCAGAAATTTCAAAATGAGATACCGAGGGCATACCAGCAACAGTGATCCAAACCCGTCCACGGGTCTTTAGCTACATGCAAAGAGAAAAGCACAATGTAAACTAGATCGAAAATGCGATGAATTTCTGCACATAAGACCCTATAATGAAATTTGTGGAAAAATAGAAAGCTGCATACACAAACGCAAATATGCAGAGGAAATTAATAACGAACAAACCGACATAAAACATAAATTATATTGACGACTCTATTTAAATTATGGAACGTGGTAGCGAATACGATAAATTTGCAGTCAAAGATAACATTCGCGAATATTAGAAAAGCATTCACTATTACCATACACAGCTCCATAGATGAATCTGACTACATGAAGTCGTTGACGTATGTGTAACTTGAAGCTGTCAGACTTATGGGAAGTATTAAATAAGTCTCAGTGAATATTACATAGCAATAAATTCCACTGCTGAGACATTGCATATCTACAATTTCTTCTACGCTGCAACTTATGATACCCTGCAGTACAAGGTTAGCGACAGCGTTAACGATATGTCCTAGAAGTAAGTACCAAGAAAGATATATAAAAATAGTTATTAGTTACAAACAGACATAGATATATACACTAACAATCCCATATCCTTGCAGAAAGCTTGATAATGGCCATGGAGCCGAAATAGATCTATAGCACCAGAAAACAACACATTAATAAAAGTCTTTGAAAATAGCAGAGTTTTGGTTTACATTATATATAATGTCCTTACAAGTCATCTACAATGCTGCAGGCCCAGAAGACGTCAAAATAGTATTATATTTTCCCCTGCATTAAAATGGTAGTTGACTGCTTTTGCAAAAAGACCGCCTTTTATTTTTGTTGATCTATAACAACCGCGTTAACGGAAATAATGATGGAAACGGCCTCTTTGCTAAAATACAATTTTTCCTTATACAGTTTGCACTACTTGATTGTATACGTTTGTTGTATAGTCGAGGACTGAAGTCTTTATTCTGTCTCTTTTTTGGTTTTGACAGTCCGTCAGCCTGCCACGTACTTTACTCATGCTGCTGTCTTCACGAATGTGTTAGGTTAATCCGCTGAAAACAATGTGATAAAATGACACACGTATATTAGTTTTTATCACTCACAAAAAATGCATTTACAAATATTGAGGCTTATTAGTGACGCTAGGTTTAAATGTTTTAAGAAATAAAAATGTGGAATATGATGAGGTATATTACCCGCCCGGACGCCGTGCGCGCTAGCACACCGCTTCCAGGATTCAGACACGTGATGTGAACTAACATTCGAAGCAAAAGCATCTCTTAGACATGGCTCTAAAATACATAGCTTAAGAGCTATGAGCACTTCGTCTTCGATACTGTGAAACAAATGTCTCCAACTGCAAACTCTTCGATTTCCGTATTCTGAGAGGTTGTAGTACGAAATATGAACCAAAACAAGAAACAAATCTCCAGTAAACACCTTAAAAGGTTTGAGGACTTGTTCAGCTTCAGTATTGTGCAACACATCTCTTCAACTCAATATGTGCTCACAACTCTCAGGGTGGCGAGCACCAAACTAGTTTAAATTACTCTTGTAACTCGTACTTCTTCAGTCTGGACTACTTTAATAAATTACTTCTCTAGTAACATACTCTTTTAGTAAGTGTTGGAGAGCTCAGTTTCTATTTACTTCTATAGTTGTAACCAAAGAAATAAGCCGTTTCTGCACACTGCTGGCACGTGCATTACGTTCCCTCTCGGAAAATATTGATTGTCGGTAGACATTATTGCTTCACCTCTTGCGTAATTTATGTTCATCGTCATAATTTTAGAAGCTAGAAAGAATTATTAAATTTATTTATTAAAATTGGAAAATCTAAAAGCTACTACACTAATAAACGATAAGGTCTGTGTATTATGAAAAAGAAGTGCTATTAATGGATGAATCTATCGCTGCAGCTACCAACGTCCATTGTTGGTTGGTGACACGTATTAATTTAAAGGCCAGTTTGAGGTACGAGCTAGCAGCAACATGGAGGTAGGCAAGAAACGTTCAAAAAACATACCAGAAAATGAAAAAGAGATGTTTGCTAAAATAATGAAAAAGTACATAACTACGATTGAATCTAAAAAGCACGATGTCAACATGCTAAAAAGGAAAAAGGATGCTTGGGAAAAAATACACGTTGAATACAACGCAGAAGCTGTTACACAAAGATCACAAGAGCAAGCTTAAAATAATTTGGAAGGACGTGAAAGCGAAACCAATGAAAATGAAAGCTAAATGTAATCGAGAACAATTTCAAACTGGCGACGAATATCGACGGTATAAGCCAAATGGTTGTTGATATGATCCCCCAAGTTTTCTTGGGAATAGCTGGAGTTACCGACAATGACACATCTGAAGATAATGTGTTACTTTCAAGAAACGTCGATGATGATAACTGCTCTGAAGGCAGCAATGAAACTGCTGAACGTGGAACTTTATCCCATAGTCAAGAACCTCAGCATCCATTCTCTGGTGGGAGTTTATCAGAAGATGCGCTCAGCAAAAGAGCGACAGAACATGCGGTTGTAGTGAAGAAGCGAGAGTTGAAAAAAACAGACGAGCTTCATTCCTTAAAAATGCGTTTAATACGAGAGCAATACAGTGCACAAATGTTATTAATAAAAAGACAAAGACAAATCGTGGAAGAAGAGCATAACCTTAAAACGGAAATTATGAATAAGTTCAAGAAGGTAATTGACCAAACTTCAGGTTCCAGTTCTTCCGCCAATGTGCTCGAGAAATTTGGGTTTTTGTGAATGAATAACAAACTATTCATATGTATAAAACTTCTTTCATTTCACTGATATTTTTTCAAATGGTTAATATGTTTTTGTTTCTTGTATGGCTAATATTTGTGTTTATTATTTCAGCATCGATTACTAATTTTTGTTAATACCAAATTCTAATATTTATCTGAATTGGCAATATTACAAAAGAAGATTTTTTTAGAAATAATCGAAACGTTGTATGACTTTGTATACTCAGTTAATAAATAAAATGAGAATATTAATCCCCAGCATAAAAAGATCATAGCTATAAAATTACACATAAATAACATGAGTCACTTTTTGCTGCAGTAATGACAATCCGGTGACTTATTTATTCATTTAAGAAGGAAAAGTCTTTACTCTAACTTCTAATTTTACTAGTAAACTAGGTAGAATTTTAATTAAAGTAATTAAATATACTAATAGATCTGACAGCTTGACCTGCAGCATGTGCTTCTGGCTGAAACGCGTATTGTTCGATGTCACCTCCACAGCATCAGGGTGAAACACATCTTTAACTTCTATTCCAAAGCTGTGTAGAACTGCAGCAACCACAATAACGTCCTCACATTGGTTTGGTTTAAATCGCATTGTCCTTGAGAGAATTTGGAAACGTTTCTTCCAAACACCGTACCCTCGCTCTATTAAACATCTGGTAACAATATGGGCTCTATTGTAGAGCCATTCAGATCCTGTATGGGCTCGGAACACAAGCGTCATAAGATGTTCCGAGAGAGCATATCCACTATCTTCAAGAAACAACCCATCATATTGTCCACTTTCAAATTCTGGAGCAACTCAACTATTGTCCCAAATGCGTGCATCGTGCGTGGAATCCGGCCAACGGCTTACCACGTTCAAAATCTTCATACTGGCATCACAGATGATTTGTATACTGATAAAAAAGAAATTCTTGCGATTTCTGTATAGTTCTGCTTGTGCTCCATAAGGACAAAGTATGGATATATGTACACGATCTATGGCCCCTATGGCACTTGGGCATCCACCAGTTCGATAGAATTCCCTTTTGTTCTTTGATATACTTTCTTGGCTCTATGGCATGGACGCATAAGTGGCTTTAAGGCAATTACACTGTTTATCACACTGTTAAACGCTCTTCTAGCAGTAGTTCGATGGATATTAATGAGATCCCGTGCTACGATTTGATAAGTACGTGTGCGAAAGAATCGCAGTCCACAAAGAAGTTGCAGTCTAGGAGACAAAGCACGGTTCCTGTCAGAATTATGCTGCTGTAAGGGCTCCAACATACCAAGCAGAAACTCGAAAGATTCCTTAAGAAACTTAAGCCGCTCTTTGAAATCACTGTCGTTATACATCACAAATGGGTCTCTTCTCTCCATTACAACCCTCATTATTGGGATGTACACCTCTTCCTCCATCTCCACATATTCTTTGTAGTCTAGGTAATCCATAGAATTCGACACTTAAAACACAGAACTCAAAGATCGCACCTTACTCTCTTACTTTATTCCTACTACTGCCTAGAAGTAAATTTGGGCCATATTTCCTCCTTAAGTTACTAACGTTGTAGCGTACTCTTCAGAGGTGCTCTCCACCAGTAATGGAGTAAATAAATTTACTTCGGAAGTAAATGAAAAATTTACTCCTGGAGTAATTTACTCCTTTAGCTCAGTACTATCGACTGGACGTCGCCCATTTCCTTCTGTCTTAGTAACTTACTACTTTAGTTCCACTTACTCCGGATTGATGCTCGCATTTTAGAACGCATCTTTACTAGACAATTTTTTCTTGTTTTGGACCATACTACCCCCTCTTATAATGTTGTAGTCACTTTCTAGTAGCTCAAGGTTTTTCCTACCAAGCCTTTTCCACTTGGAATAAATCCCTGTTCCTCTAGAGACGATGCTGAATATCCTTAACGCGAATCTCCAGTTGTCCTCCCTGGCTGCTTGACCATAGCTGTTATGATGCACTCAAGGTATTGTTGGAGATCATACTTGCGCATGATTCCGTATACATCGTTTACGTGATCAGGACCATGATTTCCTCAGCTATATCTCTCCTTTGGTTATAGTTTTTTGAGTTGTACTTTCATAATCATCTTAGAGCGTTCTGAGGCATATAGGAATGAAGCTGCTGTATTGCTGGAGGGCCATCTTGAGAGAAAGGGATTCATAACAGCAAATGTTCTTTCTGAGACGGTAGGCTGTCTCCACTTTGGTTCTTGATTGTATCCTCATTGATTTTCTGGGTTACCCATAACCGATTTATTCAAGAAAGTTAGTTTTCTGCGCCCACTTTCACAAAATTTATCTGTCTGAACAACAGCTAAATTGACTGCAATTATGCTTTACAAAACTTATTCTGAGACAATCAACGTATTTTCGTCACCCAGTAAGAAACAGCAATGTGCCAATCGCGCTTTAATTATCACAGGATCAGTTTTCAAGACGTTAACTATTACTTTGAGGCAAACAGAACATTGGCAGGCAGATTTAGGCTTGATTACTTTAGACCCTGTTACTATCAGATAGTGATCAATCTGAAGGCAGTGTCAGCTCTTGCGCAGTGTCCGAGTTGTGCGACTCTCATCGGAGGCCGTTCTCTGTACGCTCAGAACCAAAGTCTTCCAGCTGATGTGCGTAACATAAATTGTAGTAGCGTAGTGTATTGCACTAACAGGATATCTTCCCCATCCGTCTGCAAAGTGTGGTCTTGCCGTCTCCTTACATCTGGTTGGCCAGGCTGGATTCCTTTCCACCACTTGAATGATTGATTAGCAACTTTTGTTGCAATTTCAAAAAACCCCCTTTCCTCATATTAAAAGAAACATACACACACCAACGATTTTGCATTTTGATAGTGTTCCTGCGTAATCTTGATTAATGTTTTATTTGCGAATTTGCAAAAAATCTTAGCCTGTTAAGCAGTAACTATTGCAGGTCCGTTCGAGTCGTCTTCGTAACTGTACTATTATCACATACACTAAGTCACCGTTCCCTGTCTCCAATTTACATAACAGCTGGGGAATATGCCGCCATGAAGCACTATTGTCTAGGAAAAACGCATGGTGTCACTATCTCCAGGTCGGGCTTTGGAGTCTCCTAGACAAGCACATCATAAACGTTCTGATACGCTTCGTCGAGTAGTGTATCTAATGTGTGATAGATATTCGACAAGCGGATTTAAAATCTAAACTTCCTATACAACTGAAGCTGACATATAGCCTTTAGCTTATTTCACTAATTCGACTCTTTATAATCTGTTCATTATTATTACACCTTGTACCATATACTTTCACTGCTGTATGTTGCTGCCGTGGACTTTTACTTGCTGTGGTTTCTATGTGTGTTTCCATACTTTTTATCTTGGAATAACCCATCTCCATAGCCAAAGTTGCGGTCTCTCTCTCTTTTTTTCAAGCTGTTTATTTTTGGCTTTTGACAGCAAAGACCATACAGACAAAAGCAGTTAAAAAGTTCCACATTAATTTAATTGCTATTTGTACAGAAAAACAATAAAAAGAATTCAGTGTACAAATATAGGTTCGTGACGTAAAAAAAAAACACTAAAAGAGAAACACCAGAGAGCCAACAGTGATTATAATAGAGCCAAGTTAATATCGGTGCAGTTGTCACAATAAAACATTGATGACAGTGTGAAGTACAAAAGAAAGTTTGTTGCACAAATTAAAAGACACAAAAATACCACCCAGAGTTCGGACTGGGCCAGTTCCAGAGGAGAATGATATCCACAGCAACTTATAATTGAAAACTGAACAACGTCGTCGTTTACAACGATAAATCCATAATGCAAAGTAAAAACAAAAATAGCCGTCCCAGTTTTCGAACCAGGCTGGTTCCAATGGAGGAAAACATTCTACCTTTGGCAGTGAAGCGGTGCAGACGCAACTGTTTACATCCTCGTCGCTGCGCCTGCTTTCGAGATGTTTACATGCTTCACTAACCTTCGTGCGAGTGAATGTCTTTCTAAGTAAACAGCCAGTTCCTATCGGAAGTCGATGCTGAAATTCAGCTTCTCAACTCAATATCTATGTCCAAAGGTGCTGAAAGTTCAAGATGATGTGAAGATCATCTGTACTGGTCTTACTGGAATCCACCTTTAAATTGTGGGTAGAGTTGTTTACGTTAAATTAGTCACTAATGCTGCATGTGACATGGTTTTAGAGAATACGAGGGATGATCTCCAATTACGACATTCGTAAAGCAACATTGGTCTGGTGAGTGTCGATCGTGTGGGCCTCAGTCTCAGAATGGTCTGCCTATACAAGCCCCCATTCAAAGTATTGTCAGGTGATGCGTTCTCTGCACTCAGGCCATATCGAACGATTCACAGTAAGTGAGCACGATTCACTACCTATCCTGCATTGAATGGAGCATGACAGATATGAAATGACCTCAATAAGCATGTTCCATCCTATCTGTACATCGGGAATGCAGAGCGATCATCATATACGATGGTCAGTCAAGGACCTACTCAGATTGTGGAAAACAGGGCCACATGCGCTCAGAGTGTGAGCAGTGATGGATTGCTTATGGATGTCTTATTGCCTGGACGTCAGGATTTGCTCACATCATCTGACACAGAGATGCACTCTCGGGAACAGTGGTCCCAAAAGACTTATAAGAAGCGACAGATGACCTTGGAGAGTGAGCCCTCAACAGAGTTGCAAGCTGATGCGATCTCTCGCCACCACAAGGAGCTTTCAATGGAAGCCTCTATGCCAGATTTTGACACGTGTCCTTCCTCTGAACCAGCCACTGATTCGCTCATATCGGGTGTGCAGTTTTTGATTGCCGATAGACGCAATCAACCATGCCCTGTGACCTGTGCAGCATCCTCATGGCTGCCTCGACCCTTAGGGGAGGCGTTTGAAGACCTTGCTATGCATCAGTTGGCATCTGCAGATGATACAGTCCCCCCATTTTTGGCCAAGGATACAGAGGCGACTGGTGCCTCAGTGACACAAGAAAATAGACTGCTTTGTGCAGTGAAAGGGCAGCTCAACGAGATTGATCTGCTGTCATGATTACTCCTCCTCCCCATGTTTTCAGGAACACCCCACTGCCTGTGGACCAGCAGCAAGCTTATAAGATTGCCTCAGCCAATCTCAACATGGTCGTCACATGTATCAAAATTCGACTACTGCAGGGCGGGAGACATAAATGTTGCACTAGTGCAGGAATTTCGACTGGAGATCTTACCAGATTTCTATGTGTTTACTGCTTACGTTATCACTGGCGCTATGAGACTGGCTTTCGATATACAGGGACTCGAGTTATTAATGTCTGTGCCCCTTCTGGGGCAGATAAAAGACGGGACCAGTCACACTCTTATGCAGAAGAAATAACACCTCTCTTCTTTGGCTCCTATGAACGCTTCGTTATTGGCAAAGGCCTTAGTAATGTGCTATCTCAGAAAAACCAACAATCAAACTACAGTCCATGTCCCAAACTGTGTCTCTTGGTAAACACCTGATACCTTGGGGTGTTACATGGTGATCGCCCTGACTTGACCTACGTCACCAGCTCTTCCGCCAGCAGACACGATTGCATGCATACCTCGTCTGACATGCGAAGGCGATTCTGAAAACAGAGCGGTAGTCAATGGCTTTCTCAGATCATAGCGCTACATCTGCAAAGGCAGACGGTATGCACAAGTCAGATGTTATGAACACTGAATGTGGCATTCCTACGGGATCAAGAATATAGGCAACTAACGGCGAGTACTCAGGCCTCTTGTAAACATCGGTTGCTGAGGTATCTGTCGAGGCTTGAATGGTGGAGTGAATGCACCAAACCAACTTCATGACGTGGTCTGGTTGGTTACAGCAGGGAAAGATTGGTCTGGCACTGACAGACGACGGACTTTATCGGTGCTCGCTTTGAATCTCCTGAATGGTTACAGTGTGCCGATGCAGGCAAACACCACACATACACTGTTCGACCACTGTCGCCGACTACATCAGGAGGTGTGCCACAATGATGTGGCCTTGCCGGCCGAAGTGGCCGTGCGGTTAAAGGCGCTGCAGTCTGGAACCGCAAGACCGCTACGGTCGCAGGTTCGAATCCTGCCTCGGGCATGGATGTTTGTGATGTCCTTAGGTTAGTTAGGTTTAACTAGTTCTAAGTTCTAGGGGACTAATGACCTCAGCAGTTGAGTCCCATAGTGCTCAGAGCCATTTGAACCATTTTTGATGTGGCCTTGCCAGCAGTCCCACAGATCCTCATTGGCACACTTGATGATATGGCATCAGCTTCGTTTATGGAGATCGCAAGCGACGGTGTCGCGGATGTCTTTACCAAGGGGGATTTTAATAAATCATCAGGTCCAGATGGTTTTCTGCTGGAAATCAACCAGACCCGTAAGGATATAATGGCCCCACAGTGGAAGGCGATGTACCAATAGTTGCTGTCATTAGAGGTACCCGTACCATTGGTTTCCATGGAATGTATCATCGTTCTGGTGCCCAAATCAGCTATAGGCACGTATATTGAACATTCACCCTCCTCAAATATGATTTCAAGATCTTCATCAGAACGTGTCTAAAGTGAGTTTTACGCCAGGTTATTTCGTATATACAAACGTCTGTGGGGGTGAGGGAGGGCCAGTACTATCCAGACAACACTTGGTGACTACTGAGATGTGATTACCCGTGTGCTGCTTGTCGGTTGTGCAGTGCCCTGGTCCCCATAGACTTTGATCACACGTCTGATAAAGCCAGCCGTTACTGGTTGAGATGGATCGAGGCCTGTACGTGCGTGATCATACACATTCTCCCTGGTGCCTCATCGAAGGTGATGTATAATGCTAGGGTGGAAGGACGTATCCGAATCTTTCGTTCAGTCACGGCTGTACCCTCTCAATGGTCCTCTATGCAATAGATATAGAGTCACTTATATGTGGACTGAAGCAACATCTTTTGAAGATCAAACTATGTGTACCAATTTCAAAGCCGCAATTAAACAGATGATCTACTCTTTTCGCCCATTCTGAATAGGAGATCTGGAAGGCGTTAGGAGGGAAGGAGCAGAATGGGAACACAGCAGGCAGCAAGATGAACATGGTCAAGTCACGTGGCTTGGAAATCGGCAGAGGGCTTCGGGAAGGGAGGGAGAGCAGTGTGACCGCGCTGTGGATGATGGATACATTTTGGTGTTTGGATGTTGTATTTACGAGACGAGGACGCTGAACTATAAACGCCTTTTACAAGCATTCAACACAGGGTTACATATGATGTCCCTGATACCTCATTTGGTGCGGATACTAACAATGACTCCAGGGATGGCACAGTGATCCAAGTGGCCTTTGGATACTTCGTTGTTAATGGACGTCTCTCCAAGATATAATACGATATCCTCACTTTTCCCCCTCGCATTCTTCTATTGTAGCTATGTGCACACGAATTTTCCCCATATCATGTCACTTTGGCGCGTGAGGGTGATGACTAATCTACCTCAGAATGTGGTTGAGAGAAATCACCCAGCAATGGCGCGGCCTGCGGTGTGGCGAGGTATTCACCAAGCGTATTGCGCAACAGACGGATATCCGCGATAGCTCCCACCTCGTGGTTAACGAGAAGTTTCCAACAAACTGCAGACAACACGAGATTGTTCTAGCCGAATCCCCAATGTGGATGCGGTGTCGTACAAGCGACACAGAGGAACATCGCCTAGAACACGGATCTTCAGCGGATCTGTGGTTTCTAATTCGGAATATGCTCGTCTTCTATCTCCGAGTGCCGCTCCACACTATCGATCCCTAAATGATCCTTCACCCGACTGAGACCTACTTTCCCCAGTCAAAGGCACATGCGATGCACTGGATCAAAGGACTTTCTGTGTACCGCCTTTTTCAGGATGGTCTCAAAGATATGCTTGACTGCTGGACTTTCCTACAGGAAAGACAAGATGAACTGCAGTACTTTTCCAGATACCGTCATATTTTTGCTAATTATTTAAGTAGTATATTCAAGGAATACCCCCGGATCTGGTCTGTCTCGGGTAAGAGAAGTTGATCTTTCGTCACTCTTATGTTATACTGCAGGAAGGTTACCCTCAGTTTAGTTGTATTACGTATTATTTTGTTTTTTGATTAAATATAACGCTGTGACGCATGTTTCCTTTTGCACTATTGAGGCCATAAGAGTCCACTCTACTGGCCTTAAAATAAAATAAATATGGCTAGCGTCACAGGAAGAACACTGTCAGCATTTGGGCTGCAGGTGGAAGAGAGGTGGTGGCATAAATTTCCTTATCGCCATTCTTTGCGCCAGTGTCCTGAATTAAATTACAAACTTCTCAGCAGTGTCTCACGAAGTGAGGGTATGTGACACTGTTGATGGTGATCGATCCGAAGGATGGGGAAGTTAAGTTCGGAAACCCCTTTATATTATTCGATAGGTGTAGGTTACGCGGTACTGGATTTCACCCTCCCTTCTCTCACCATTATCATCATACAAAACAAATAAAACACTACACCGCACATGGATCTGTTACTCTCATCTACACTCCACAAATACACATACGACACAGCTCTCCCACATCTGCAAGGAAGGGACTAATGTGCGCAAAGGAAGAACACCCTATCCACTAGGCGGCTGAAACCATGCCGTGGAATTTCCCAGCTGACAATGCCATACAACATTTAATTTTTAATCTTGGAAAATGCATTCATTAATCTTACCTAGAATGAAGCCCTCTTTCGAATGAGCTAGCTGAAATTAGTGCTCAGTTGGAAGCTGCTTTGATTACATTGAAAAACTGGTCTCTGTTGCAGGTTGGTCTGAGGATGACTGGCGTGTCAGCTGTATGATTAGGTGCTTTGAACTGAACAAGGAGAGAGCCTAGGATACGACTCATGGTCCCCTTATCAGCAAACATAACGCGCTGCCTGAAACTGACAATAAACTGTAACCGCGCTATGTCACTACTTCAGTCGCAAGGCAAGTAACTGCAACTCTTAGAGAAATTGAGCAGTTCATGGGAACGAGAAACCCGAGCACTCAACGTGTATACCTGGGGGACTTTCTCAGCACACTGAAGAGACCATCCCAGCGGCCACTGAGGGCACCAGGTCCAGCTAGCAGCAGGCCACTGCCCACGTCTGAACAAGCAATACCTGTCGCCTGGGTTCCGGTGACTGAGAAAATGAAAAATAACCAGCCTTCTCGTGGTGTTTCGACGAATCTAACAACCTGGAACGTTATTCCCAGAAATAGCCCTCGACCACTAGTTTTGATCGAAATGCTAGGTCTGAAACAGTCTTCAGCGATTCTGTGATAAGATAGGCTGGGACTTCATAGAACTAGAACTTGCAGAGCTCCCCAAACTGATGAGATTACACACCGGAGAGGTCTACCTTGTAGCTGAAGTGTATGGGATACACATACTACGTTGTTTCAGAACAAGCAAATCAGTCTGCAAGTAACGGACAAAAAAAAACTTCGAAGTACGACTGCAGAACTGTGGGGCCAACATAATACACAGCACCGATATTCAACTATAGCCAGGAATTGATAGGAATGACGTATTCGGGGTAAAACTGTTGACCAAAAACACGCTATCCATGGAATGGTGTACTTGCTACAGTAGAAAAGAATCTTGAATCAAATTGAGTCATAAACCAACTTTACATTCCAAGAGTCTGAGCACAAGTAACGAAGTTGTATTGGATCATTCTACTGGTGATCAGACACAGCTACAGAAGTAACTGATAAATTCGGAGGAAACCTCCGTTCATTGCTGAGTATGTTTGCAATCTATGCTATAGTGGTTGTAGGAGATTTTAATCACTCCACAATTAATTGAAAAAAATTATTACCTCAAAAGTGGCGTACGAGAGAGAACTACTCCCGAAACTGTAATAAAACGGTTCTTTAAACATCACCTAAAACTGGTGATACGGTTGCCCACCTGTCTTGGAAATATGCTAGACTTATTGATAACAAACAGACCCGACCTCTTTGAGCATGTTCACTTCGAAACTGGGATCAGTATCTCAGTGCAGTTTAAGCACCGGTGTGCGCTTAGGTAAAGAGGAATAGAAATAAATCAGAAAAGTTTACTTGTTCAGTAAATGGGATGAAGAAAATGTTATCACATTTCTTCGACAAAAGAAAATAATCGTTTCATTCAGGCAGCAGAACTATTCAGAAACTGTGGCTGAATCACAGAGTAATAGTTGACTACAGACAAGAATAATATGATCGTAGCAAAACAATTAATGGTGACAGAAACGCCCTTTACTGTGCAGACATATAAGGAAACTTCTCTAGACGCAACTACTGTTCGGAAGTCCTACGAAGAATATACATTTAAAAGTAACGGGCCATATGTTAATTTCGAATGATTGTTGTTCATTGTTTGAAATTTAAACATATTTCCTCTATTCAGACTGAAGGGGATACGGAATCACCTATCCCCGCAATGTTAATATATGCCTACTATAGGGAACATTTTCTCACAAACTACTGGAGACAGAGAGGTAAAAATTGTACTGTATGTGCATTCATATGTTACAACAATACTGAAACAACAGTTTATTGTCAAAGTATTTTCTTACAGAGATATTGTACATTTATTTTTAAGTAAATTTTTTCCATCGCTTTTTACTAGACTATCACCCCTAAGTCTTTTGTAAATCAAGTAATTAAAAAATCGTTGTTTCAGTATGTAATAGGGACCTATGTCACTACGTCATAAAAATTTCAGACTTCTAGGTTGACCAGTACCTGAGATAATGGTCCTAGATGAAGTAAAAAGTAAACTTACGGGAAACGGAGAAAGAAGATTAAAACATTCCTGATCCGTAGCTAATACCCCCTTCACAGTCTTCATAATCATCTTCAAGTCTTCTTTTGGCACCCCTCTGCACCTGTCTTGCTTTTTTCACTAATGTCTTGATTATATTATCAGCATGCCTTAGTCTGTGCTGATCTAAAAAGAACATAGCACGTACCGTACGGGAACCAACACACATACCCAACTTTTGAAGGACCTGGCATTTAGTTATATTTCCAAGATTGAAGGTTGCCACAGCATCATACACACCAAAATGTAGTGTATTAATTCCGACAAACACTGTTTTTGGGAGACGATGCCATATCACACTATTCAAGCACTCGTTGGGGTTCTGCGTTTTTCCGTGAAGACATTTCATCAGAAGACTTCTGTCAGCCAGATCTCTGAAAATGGGCTTTATTTCTGCCATGATGGCTGATGGTAGACTGTGGTGGTGAATGTATTTCTCTCCTGTTGTTAGTCCCCTATTGTATTTACACCAGCTGTTTTCACCTTTGGGGCACAAACCATGTTGTGGATGCTCATCCGTGGATGCGGTGTGGAAATATAAAGCCCATATAGCTCTCCTCATTTCTTCAAGATTGCCTGTATTTTGCCTGATTGCAAGGCCATAGCAGTTCTGAATGTGGTCTATTATGGAATCAGTCAATCTTCCTCTGCCATCCAAGGTTTTCCCATCATCTAGTTTTTTCCCTTTCATAACTGATTTTAACCTTCTCAGCCTGGCACCCATTCTCTTCTGCACATGTCCTATACATTCAAGTTTGCTTATATTTACACTGTTCCCATATGGTTTGCTTTCCAAAACTTCTTTGAATGCTTTAGAGTCACCATCTCCCAGATATTTGACATAGCGAACATTATACCACTGTGAAGAGCGATGAAAAATTTTCTTCACCCCAGCAACCTCCATGCCACCACTACTACCATAATAATTAGCAATACAGTCATCACTGTGTTCATTTTTCAGCCTGCCTGTGCACCTACAGTATTTAGACATTATTGCAACATCAATAACCTTGCCAGTATCAACACTAGTTGCTGTTACAACACCATTGTTGGAGGTGTGGCCCCTTTTCTGCCACGTGCCATCAAACGCCACTGTGAGGTCACGACTGCCGTCATTTTCTTCCACTGCTTCTTCCACAGCAACCTGCATTGACTTCTGTGCTACATCTTCAACTGCAGATCCTAGTACATAATTGTAAGCTTCAAACTTTGAAGGTGCACTTGGAAGATTTAGAACACCACATAGCATATCACCAGCTGCTTTGCCCTTACCAATTGCTCGCAATCCATAAACTAACCTAATATTTACACTATAAAGTTCAGTTTTCTTGTATCCATTATTTACAGTTACTGAAACCGAACTTGGAAACTTACAGCTGTATTTACAAACACTGCATATTAAATTAAACTGGGCAGCCAGGCCAACATGGGATTCTACTTTCAGAGAAACGTTTCCATGACATTTTTTGCAGCACAAACTGTTTTCAAGAGCTTCACACAATATATTCGTATCAATGAGTTCAAAAACTTCATTCCCTCTATCAAGTAAATTATATTTCTCTTCCAAATCTCTTAGTTTTTTATGAGAAGCACTGTTTTCATTTGGTGTAAGTTCGTTCGGCAAATCAGTAATAAGTGGATTCACATTTTCCAACAGTGATGATGATGAACTGCTTTGCTTTGCTAATGAATCATTATTTCTTTTCTTTTGCCAGTTCACACGCTTTTTAAATACTTTTGCTTTAGCTCTAGGCATTTTCACTGCGAAAAATGAAGCACTAAATACGAAATAACTCAACAACAACTACTTTCTTATATCACACTGTTTACAAAACAGTCCCGCCACAAAGTCAAAGAGTAACTTGAGGAAACCAGAGAGAAACATTTTCGGGCAACTAGTGTATAAATAGTCGCTGGAAACCGGGATATTTGAATTCATGTCACTTTAAAGGTACTGCCAAAAAGTTCATGGTCAGCCACGAGAGACGTGTATAACTAAAGCGCAATACCCGATCTCACAAATATATAAAAATAAAATAGTTATAATTGTAGTAGAGCTATGTATGATACGTCATTTTAAAGAGGAAACATGGCAGAATATAATACACCAATAAAAAAAAATTCGATTTTTTAACCCAAAATCCGATTCCGTATCCCCTTAACGACTAGGTGCAACGATTATAGCAGCGACTCTTATTTTTGAGAGAAATCTCGAATGTGAAGGACTCTGAGATAATATACTGGATGTCAGCCCCAATGCAGAGTTAAAAGAGCAGAAACGTTGCAAAAAAGAATTGGTGGACGGAAGAAGACACTATCGATGACGCACGAGCAGTGGAGATGAAGTTCTTTCTTAGAATTTATTGCCACGAGGCGTTAGAGTTTCTTTGCCTTTCAACAAGTCTTAGCACGAACTCAGTTGCATCTCTCTCTTTTTGGGTCCCAGAGTATTATATTCCTCCTTAACAAGCATAAATTTTAACTCGGAAAGAAATGTACATCCTAAAGCTATAGCTTGATTCTTATAGTATATTCACAAGCAGAATAATGGCGGCCGATGATTACTTTCGTGAAAGAAAATCGTTTATAGTGGTTGGTCAGCTATACCACAACGCATAAACTTCTTCAGCACTTAAAAAATTATGTGTTGCTGTTTTGTAACAAATTTCTCGAACCAGTGTTTCTATTGTATCAGCGGAAAAATCAAACGAGAGGGACGGCAATGTATGCGCTGTTGGGCAAGCATAAAAAACGAGAGAGAGTGTGCGTTGTCTCTGGAACAGGGAATACCAAATGGCGAACACCGACGCGTGGGCCGCGGACCATGTGTCACGGCGCTTTCTCTACAACAGGACACATCAGATCGTTTCGCAGCGGGACACGGACAGGACAGATGTCTGTGTTTGCGTCCTTGCGAAAGCAACGTATAGATAATATAGCAATATGCAAGGGCAATCGACCTCTAAGATCGATACAAACCGCAGTCGAATTATTTTCTGTTTAAACGTTTTCAGTTCCACTCAGAATGGGTACGTCTCCTGCACAGATTGCTTGGCAGCCTCGCTGGGTATTTGTACAAGCAACTGCTCAATAGATCACACAAAATGGAGTGGAATCCCCAGTAGATCTTTCCACTTCCGAAAATCCCGTGTTGGGCAGTTCAAGAAGTAGCCTTAAAAGAAAGAAGAAAGGTTGACGCCTGTCAATTAAGTAGCTGTTGGTATGTAACTAGCATATTCAGATAGAAGGCATTATGTACTGACTTACTCCAGAATTTTTCATAAATACTCGGTCAGGTTCATATTTTGTGAATGTGCTGAAAAGGCTACCGTTCCTAGAACATTCGTCAAATCTAGTACGTTTACATATATATTTGTTCTCTGTGAATAATGTTAAAGTTCGAGGCTGACGGTTGTTTTTGTTGGCACCTTTTGTGGTGTCTCATCTATTATATCCTGTTAACTTCTTTCTGTTAAAATCTTTCATTATCTTGTTACCCACGGATAGCGTTACTGAAGCACACAGATCTTCTCCGTTAAACTCCCCTTCCTCTGCTATCACACTATGGGACAGAACTTAAACGTATTAGAACCGCACTGTGTATTCATGCCATCTATTTACCTTCTCGTCTAAATTTGAAAGAGGCTCTTCATTTGTTCCTTGTTGGCTAACATCATCCCTTTTCAGGAATGATCTTTACTCTCTCTGTATGTGGCACCAATTTTCCCTTTGATACTGGTCTGTCCTAGCCACTCGATTTCATCCCTTCTCACTTCACGTTCGTTTCCCCTTAAATGACACGAACAGATAACAGGAAAAGACTTTTACCGATTTCCAGCCATAAAATATTTCTATTTGTTAACAAGGAGGAATAAATCGGAAATGCGATGTTGTTCCTTTAGGAGCTGCAGTTCACGGAAGTTAGATGAAACTAAAATACCACATTTTATAATAGGAGACGTGTTTCTTTGAGGCCAATTCCAAATCTGTGGCCATAGTCGATGATTCGTGGACATCATAGGACTGTTTTAGGAAATTTGAGCCAAACGTCAAGAATATTTGGTTAAAATGGACAGTCCGTTCACAAAAACGTCGCTATTTGATGAACGTGGAAATGTTCATTATAACTATTTGTGACTAACAAAAAGTACTTCACCTGTATCAGGGTGTGTTTATGCCTGCTTAAAAAGGCTTTGTCCCTTACTTTCTTATATCAGTTGCTTTGTATTCATGTCTTCATTATCTTTTGAAACTGTCAATGTAGGCCGGCCGCGGTGGTCTCGCGGATCTAGGCGCGCAGCCCGGAACCGCGCGACTGCTACTGTCGTAGGTTCGAATCCTGCCTCGGGCATGGATGTGTGTGATGTCCTTAGGTTAGTTAGGTTTAAGTAGTTCTAAGTTCTAGGGGACTGATGACCACAGCTGTTAAGTCCCATAGTGCTCAGAGCCATTTTGTCAATGTAGTTTACCATTCTTCTTATTATTTCATTTACATCACATTTTAATTATTAACGAATATTGACATTCAATCTGACTGCACCTTTACTAACAGCGCTCTTTCGTTGCCATAGTCAAAAATGGCTCGAACCACTGTGGGACTTACCATCTGAGGTAATCAGTCCCCTAGGCTTAGAACTACTTAAACCTAACTAACCTACAGACATCACACACATCCATGCCCGAGGCAGGATTCGAACCTGCGACCATAGTAGCAGCGTGGTTCCAGAATGAAGCGCCTAGAACCGCTCGGCTACAGTGGCAGGCATTTCCACAGTCACCTGGGCCTCCATTTCCTGTTATTTCATTCAGTAAAATTCCGAAAAGATCCTAATGACTTTATGGAAAACTCGCTGACGTTCAGTCTGGTATTGGGAAGGTTCCCCGAGGGTTATATACCAATAAATTGAGTATTACCCATCAATGGCGGGAAGCATACGGCCCTCAGAAAGCACCCGGCGCCGGTCGCGGGGAGGATTGACGAGAAGCCTGCAGCGATCTCTGAACTCGACCCATTATGCAGCGATGTCTCGTGCAACACATAATGGACTTAACTAAAACTTCTTCCTAAATCAGTATTCAGATCGAATATCTTCCGTTACATCAGCCCGTTTCATACATGTTAAAAAACGACTTGTCGCAAATTGTCCATCATATACAACTCATTTTATAAATTATAAGGCAACACGAACAGTTGTCGAATTAATTATAGTGGCAATAAGATAGAAGTACCATACGACGAGCTTATCAAGTAACGAGCTTATCAAGCATTAGCACAGGATCTTGTATACTGCAAGGATGGGAAGAGCTGATCAAAGCGCCAAAGAAAGTGGTATAGGCCCGCGTATTCAAATATAGAGAAATGTAAACAGGCAGAATGCGGCGCTGCTGTCGGCAACGCCTATGTAAAACAACAAGTGTCTGGCGCAGTTGTTTGATCATATACTGCTGTTACAATGGAAAGTTATCGCTGCGACCGGAAAAAGATCCTGCAAGGACGGGAGCAACAACGACCGAACAGAATCGTTCAAAGTGACAGAAGTGCAACCCTTCCGCAAATAGCTGCAAATTTCAATGCTGGGCCATCAACAAGGGTCGGCGTGCGAACCATTCAACAGAACATCATCGATATGGGCTTTCGGAAATGAAGGCCCATTCGTTTACTCTTGATGACTCCACTACATAAAGCTTTACGCCTCGCCTGGGCCCTTCAACACCGACATTGGACTGTTGATGACTGGAAACATGTTGCCTGGTCGGACGAGTCCCTTTTCAAATTGTATCGAGCGGATAGACGTGTACGGATATGGAGACAACCTCATAAATCCATAGACCCTGCATGTCAGCAGGGGACAGTTCAAGCTGTTGGAGGTCGTGTAATTGTGTGGGGCGTGTGGAGATGGAGTGATGTAGGACCTCTGATAGGTCTAGCTACGACTCTGACAGGTGACACGTACGTAAGCATCCTGTCTTATCACCAGCATACATTCATGTCCATTGTGCATTTCGACGGACTTGGACAATTCCAACAGGACAAAGCGACACCCCACAGTCCACAAACGCTACAGAGTGGCCCCAGGAACACTCTTCTGAGTTTAAACACTCACACTGGCCACCAAACTCCCCTGACATGAACATTATTGAGCATATCTGGGATGTCTTGCGATGTGCTGTTCGGAAGAGATCTCCACCTCTTACGCATTTATGGACGGCCCTACAGTATTCAAGGTGTCAGCTCCCTGTAGCGCTACTTCAGATACTTCAGACTTTAGTCAAGTCCATGCCAGGTCGTGTTGCGGTGCGGCGCTGATGCCTGCTCGCGGGGGCTCCTCACTCAGTGTATGCATATGTATGGGATAAAAAGTTGTGGTTATGTTCGAAGAACGCTACAGCATTCGATCTGTTTGGACCATGAGAAAACTAAAACCAAATATCGACCTTGTAGTAATTCTAGTCAGATTTGTGTGCTAATGGTACATTAACATTTTCCCCGCACAAAGGTAATGTGTATTACTAAAGCGTGCCACGTCTTTACTTTCCCGATCCCACTATAGTTTCGTTAATATGAGTATGACAGTGTTAGCTAAGACTACCATAATCTGTCGAACTGCTTTTTGGTTAAGACTGTACTAAGAAGTCCACCATTCGATTTCCAGCTTGTCGCGGTCAAAACAATGAAGTCACGGTATATTACGTATGCGAAGAGGTTCGAGAATAGTGTGCTTCAACCCAAATTACATAACTTTAGTTTCATAAATTAGGTCTATAATTTAAACGGTCTCCAGTCCAGTTTGGCAATACGCTAATATTCCCCACTTGTATTTAATGTGTCTTTCTTAAAAACCATGATAGCGAATACTTAGGAATAAGAGTGTCTAGTTCGCAAAAATGTCTTGCGTGTGGGAATCAGATGTCAATCTTTATCTTTCCATAGCCGCTGGCGAAAAGCCATGTCGATTTTATTATTATTCTTCTGACTCTAAATTTGGTTTTTCTAGAAAGTATTGGTATAACAGTATTTCGTTGGTGTTTCTAGGGAGGAAGGATTGATCTCTGAATCACGATTTCCAGTAGTAATTTACTCCTTCCGTAATAATGACGTAAACACCATTGTAGCGAAAGTAGTTACACATAGACTCCAGAACATATAGCGTTTCGTATTCTTTTGCATATGATTATCGTGTGTTTCCTTAGATAAAGGTTATCTAAGAGAGGTGTAAAACTACTACCCCGAAACAGTATCTGCGATAAAATTCTCCATTAATAAATACTTCGTCTCAGCCCTTTAATAACCGAAGACAGACCACAAAGAATAAAATGCACCAGGTGGAAGCCAAACTTTGTAGGCTTGAAAGCAGTAAGTAGGAATCCATCGCATTTACAGATACTTCAAAAATGCTGAACAGCGTAAGAAAATAAAAATGAATCCCTTGCTACTGGTTTCTAGTTGAATTCTGTTACGATGTTTCTCTGGGTTTTTCAGAGATATACGCTTTATTAATGAATATGTAGTCATTCTTCCATATCCTACAGAAATTTTTGTTAATAAGAGGTAAACGGTATTGGTATTTATGTAGCGCACAGTTTTCTGCTCATAATATTAATGATAATTTATCTGCATAGCTATCAGATACCTGTGATTCCTCATTTATGAAACCTAGTATAGCGTATGTTCTCAAAACATTACCAGCATTAATAACATGATCACATGAATCGTAACGTTAGTGACGGAACTACGTTTGCCACGAAATCTCATGTAGCAAGAAGCAACGCTGCAGGAAACTATCGTTCGAGCAAGCGTAAAACGTTGGATGGTAAACTCAATTTGCCACACTCTGTCTAGCTTTGGATTTCTGACGAGCACGTGCACCTGAGCGCAAAAACGGAGCTCTAGGTGATAAAACAGCGAACGTCAAGTAACGATGTCGTTTATAGCCTTCCTCCACACGTAGATTTTATGCGTTCGTCCTCAAAATCGGTCCGTAGATAAAAGACGACGGTTCCTGGACGCTACCATTCCGTTTGCTTTTTATTGCTTTAAAGCGCGAAGTGTGGAGATAATTTATTTAGGTGAGTCAGGATAAATTTCGTTCCGAGCAGTAACTATATAAAGCAACACGAATATATCCGACAGAGGGAACGTTAGAGTCAAATCGGGGAATGCTTTCTTTTTTATCTTTTTTACAATTTGCCATGTGTTATCGTGATGTCGCTTCAAAAGTGCCAACAATCTGATCTGTCGAGAGAAGTCAAACGCCGGCCGGAGTGGCTGAGCGGTTCTAGGCTTTACAGTCTGGAACGGCGCGTCCGCTACGGTCGCAGGTTCGAATCCTGCCTCGGTCATGGATGTGTGTGATGTCCTTAGGTTAGTTAGGTTTAAGTAGTTCTAAGTTCTAGGGGACTGATGACCTCAGAAGTTAACTCCCATAGTGCTCAGAGCCATTTTTTTTTAGAAGTCAAACAGGCTATTACAGCTGACACGTTAAGTACCTCTTGCCTTTCAAGAAAAATGGTTGACTGCAGACTTGTAAACACATGAGCGTGCACGCGCTTGCACGTTTGTGTATGTGTGTGTGTGGGTGTGGGTGTGTGGTGCGTGTGTGTGTGTGTGTGTGTGTGTGTGTGTGTGTGTGTTCCTTATAGTCTCCGTTGCACTCACAGTAATTTCAACCAAATCGAAACTAATTTTTTGTTACGGAAAATATTGCATGGAACAGAAAACGAAATCGCAACTAGAGGAGAAAAATTATTTAGCAGACGGACGTTACGTCTTTTAATCAAAAGACTGCAACATACATTCGGACCAGTATCCTCCAGCATCGTCAAAAACATTCAGTGGCAGTCTATTAAGAACCCTCGAATAAATCGAAAGAGATGGAGCGAAGTGGCGCTATGGTCAAATATTGGACTCGTTTTCACAATGACTGACAGTTCAAAGCTACATCGAGGCATCCAGAATTAACCATCCCGTATTTTACTTAAATCGCGTAAAGCAAATTCTGGGATGGCCGATTTTCTCCCCACCCTAGCCTGCTGCTGTCTTTTACAGTGTGTTAAACTTAATCTTTCGACTTTTGTTTCTTTTGAACAACAAAAAAAGAGATTGTAAATACCAAAATACCTTTTATAAGTCATTGTCTGAGTGTCAGGCGTCGCCTGGTTATGTATTTATTCAAAACTTCTATTAATCCATCTCTTCTTTTCCCCACTCTCTGTTCATGTTCTCCTTCACCTCTCTCTGTCCATCTATTCAAACCTCAAAACTCTCTCTCTTTCGCCTCCTCCACCGCCCACTGTCTGTCCATCTCCTCCTGTACCTCTCTCTGTCCATCTCCTTCTACCCCTCTCTCTGTACATCAGCTCCCCACCGTCTCTCCCTCCAATTGCTCTTCCCCGCTTCTCTCCATCTGCTCCTTCCCTCGCTGTCCGCCTTCTCCGCCACCACTCTAATTCCATCTCCTCCTCTTCCTATCTTTTATTCCACCTCCTCCTCCCACTTTCTCTGTCCATCTTTCCATCCCATCTCTCTATCCATCTCCTCACTCCCCTTCCTGTTTTTATCTCCTCCCCTTTCCTTTCTCTGTCGTCTCTTCCTCTCCCATGTCTCCGTCCATTTCCCTTCCCCCTCTCTCTGTTCCACTCATCATCCCCCCTGTCCATTCCCTCCTTCTCCCCTCCCTTTCTAACCATCCCCCCTAATCTTTCTCTCCCCCTCTATCTTCTCTGTACCAATGGGAGGCTGATGGTTCTTATCCCAGGTATTTTTTTCCAGATCGTAAATATAACGTGTACCAGATTTGATTTAAATCGTTCCAGGGGTTTAGGATGAGCTTTTTACCCTTGATTTTACCCGTGTACACACGTTTCAGATATATTTCACGTACATTTAACATATTTCACACGTATTTGTACACAATTTCTCTATATCTCTAGCCAATTTCTCCCTGAATTTTTTTTATTCTCGTGCAGCACAATTTTTATGACGTCGTAGCTTCTGAACTATGTCTCGTAAAATGATATAATTTTGTAGGTACATCCAGTGATTATGTGGCTACTGTCTGCGAAATTCGTTGCGAATAGAGCTAGTATCAAAGAAGTAACAAATATAAACGTCAAGCATCATATTGCAGTTTCTCACAGATCTCAGTGCTTATGTCGTAATATTTCCTGAAAATGTTTCCTACAATAACATAATTTTGCAGGTATACCTTGCGGTATATGTGAATACTGACTGCAAAGCGTGTTGCGAATGCATGCAGTAGCGAAGACGTAATAAATTAAATTATCACGCTTCACGCGACAGTTTTACTGCGTGGACAGTGAAAACGTAGTACTTTTTTTATTTTATCATTTTCTGGGGTTTTCAGAGAGAAAAAGTTCGTAAGGGTCCGAATTAATGTGTAAAGTCTGTTACTAGTCTCTATGTGCTCTCATTCTGAGACACTTGATGAATAAAGTACGGGCATTCACATGTCGTAGTCCACACTGATTTTTCACCCGCATTCCGCTCCCGTCAGCCCTCTCATAGGTAAGGGTGTCTTACGCCCCCACCCCACCCCACCCCCCCAACGATTCTTTCCAGACAATAAATGATATATTATGTACGAAGATTGATAGAAAATGGTAATCGGTCCAGTAGCTCTGAAACACACATACATACACCCATTTTTGTATGCACGCATACAGTTTTTGTTAAATACGTAGTTACTAAAAATAATCATTAAAATTAAAATATGGGAAACCAAGAAGTCTACGATGTATGGTATCGAGCAGGCGCTACGTGTCAATCTTCAGGCTTTAGCGCCTCCTGCAACAGTCCTAAATTATATCAAACGTTGTCCTGCTTAACCGTTTGACGACGTGGTAACTTTCGCTGAGAATTTCGGATGTTGTGTCAGATGGTGTCTCTGAACTCCGTGTATTTCGATAGGGTAACTGCTCGTCATCTTCAGCAATATTTTCGATACCAGGGGATCAATTGTTCGCAGGCACGACAACCCACTGTTGGAGACTTCTTCCTTCAATCGACGTCATATCTCAGACAAAATATTTCAATGTTCACCCGTGAAGCTGTAACAAAATCTTTGACTTTTTTTCCTCTCATATTCAAGATCAGGCGAAGAAAACTGAAAGACATGAAAATGAACGGTATAACAAATGATCCAAACAATTACTTCCTTTCCTGCTTTTCTGTTCCATTACAAGTCAACTGAGGATCTGATTTAAGCTACTTAGATAGGTTTCTCTAATATTCGTTGGTATTGTTCCCCCGTGAAACAAAGGATTCCCAGGAGGATATTGGGAGCTCAAAGTACAAGAGACGGCCATACAGAACACGAGCGAACCAGAACTGTATACCCAGATAGAGAAAATCTCGGACACCATTAAGAAAATAAAGAATACATTCTTTGGACACATCCTTCGAATGGACTAGAGGAGATTGGCCAGTCAGGCAATACAGTTTCTTGTGAACGAGAAAACCAAAGTACACTCGATCCATGTGGTGTTAAGGGATCTCGAAGAAATGAGATTGCAGAAAACAGAGATCTCCATCATTTTGACTTCAGATCACAAAGTCAGGTTTTCATAGGTTTTCAGGATAAAATTAAACTCAGAACAAAATCATAACTGGCAGAAGAGCGAAGAAGGTTGCAACGTCTGAAAATGAAGGAATTTTAGACGAGAATAAAGACTCAAATAACCGTGGTCTTCAGAAGAAGAAGAAGAAGATGATGATGACTTCCTCGTTTCCTTGGATTGGTTTTACCTTGTAAACCTTCCCACTTTCTAACTTTGTGAGGATGGACCAAACATATGCTTAATACCTGTATGTAAGACGACAAATTTCCACTTTTGTCTCTGTACTTGGCACTGTTCTAAATGCCTCAGTTAATTAATTTAATATTATTATGATGTTCGTGTACATTCCTAAATCACTTAGTTTTACCTTTTAAATGGTCGAAGTATTGAGTTTTAATTATAATTCTATATTCGCATGAGTCTTCAAAATATTAACAAATTACTCATAATTTTTCCTGGAATTTATGTGTTTCTGCTGTTGTTCTGGTCGAGTAATACCTTTGTTATAATCTTACATTCTTTTTTCTTGATTACTTTACTTCCTTCAAACGATCCTAAATCTAATGTCTGCATTGAATTTGTGCATTCGGGAAGGATATAACACAAAATTTTTGCGTTTAGGTCATTTTTGTAGCAGGTCTTTTTTATTAAGTGAAATTATTACACTGATAATACGGAAATACATGAGATGCTGGAGAGTTACTCCTTTTAATATTTCAGTCAGGCTTTCTGGATTTTCAGGTAGTTAATGCAATTCAGGCGTATTTCCTTGAAAGCAGTGGTACGCATCTGTAACAAGAAATTCATTACATTGTTCTGGCGATGTGTCTCTCTGAGATAAGACCACCCTGTTAGTAGTATGGTGAGCCACCTTCCGCCTTCCATATATGCTCCACTGAGACTTCTTGTAATATTATATGATCACAGACGTATTATGAGGTCTCGGTCTACATAAAGAACGTTTTGTGTGAAGCAGTATGTCGTTCGTCGAAGTCCAAAATACTCCTCTTAAGTTGATATTTTTTAGATTGGCACCTCCAGCGTGCTTGTTTCCTATGTTATCTGAGATATCGACTGAAGCAGGGATGGAAAACATTTTCCACAAGAGAAAACAATGCTTTCTTCTTCGTAAGCGCAAATATGGACACAAGCCTACGACAAAACATGATTTCGTGAAGTTAGCTAGCATCAACCAGTGTCTGCAGTTCGCCGTTTCTGTGGTATTGTCAATGGTCCAGGTCTCACAGTTGATTCTCAGCATCATGATTCATTCCACTTCTCCTCTCTTAACAATTTCCATTGCCTTCTACCATACTCTAACTGGTACTGATAATTCTGCCTATTTTTATCGAAGTTGTTTCTTCTAGTTTTCTGACTCACGCGTCACCAGTTTTTGTTGATTTTTCCCTTGTCTTTCTGTCTTTACTGAACTGACTGTTTCACCGTCTAGGCTGAATAAAATGCTCTGTGTTCCCAAACCCTGTCTGTTAGTTTCTTAAAATGATAACAGAAACTATTCGAAATTATTAATATCTATTCTGTAGTCTCCAAACTATTACTCTACGTACTATAGGTAAGCGCACACGGTCTGCCACAAAGTGCAGGTAGGATAGTGCAGTGCTAAGCTCTTTCTGCTCCATGACGCGTTTATATTGGTTGACTCACGAAAGTTACAAAGCTGATAGCTTCGGGTACTGAATGGTCTGAGATCAAACAAAACAGCAGCAGTCGATGATGTACCTTTCTAGTTACTGAAAATTGTGGGAAGTTATTTTAGCTGGTGTCAAAATTTTATCAAATCGGTGCTTTATCATCAGGCTTCTAAAGGAGCAACAAAGCCACTTATGGACAAATGAGAAAACATTTAGGAAGCAGATACCTGAAATACAGTTCTGATAATACGCATAATAATAGAAGAGAAACGAAGACAAATCGGGACGCTCGGACATTGAGTTGTGTTGTTATGCGTGAGACGGTAATTTTCCTATCTGGCCGCTGCCAGTTTCGGACCAGTAGTGCAGAATGACACAGAAGATTGCGGAAGGAGTATTACTTGTTCTCTGATGGCAGGCGCAGATGTGAGGGATTAGAACGTGCCTGGTGCACGATACGGCGACCCTCCCTTGTAGTGATCAGACGTGGTCGACCGGGACTGCCCGCCCTCCCTCACTTTCCCGTGCAATGCAACATCGAGCCACTGTCAGATCTGAATGCTCCACATATATGAATGCTGCACGATTCGACCAGTCGGCAAATTGGAGACTCACGATGAGGCCACTTTCAAACTCTGACAGTGGCTGACAGTGCTGTTCAAATGGCTCTGAGCACTATGGGACTTAACAGCTATGGTCATCAGTCCCCTAGAACTTAGAATTACTTAAACCTAACTAGCCTAAGGACATCACACAACACCCAGCCATCACGAGGCAGAGAAAATCCCTGACCCCGCCGGGAATGAACCCGGGAACCCGGGCGTGGGAAGCGAGAACGCTACCGCACGACCACGAGATGCGGGCGACAGTGCTGTCTCATAAGTATGGAGCATCTCCGTGTCGTTCACAGTAATCACTCAATATATGACGCTGTTCTCGCCTCTTATACACTGAGGCGACAAAAGTCACCGGATAGATATATGGATAAGTACAGATGCCAGCAGTACCACCTAAACAAGATACTAAAGGACAGTGCATTGGTGGAGCTGTCGTTTGTACTGAGGTGACTCATGTGAAAACGTTTCCAACGCATCGCGGTGTAGCTTGCTCGCCAGGTTTCGAGAGGGTGCGTTTCTGGATGAGGTATCGAACATACTGCTTCCCCCTACTTATACCTCCCGAGGAGATCACGAATGTAAAATTAGAGAGATTAGAGCGCGCACGGAGGCTTTCAGACAGTCGTTCTTCCCGCGAACCATACGCGACTGGAACAGGAAAGGGAGGTAATGACAGTGGCACGTAAAGTGCCCTCCGCCACACACCGTTGGGTGGCTTGCGGAGTGTAAATGTAGATGTAGATGTAGATGTAGATTATGGCCGCATGACAAAAATTAACAGATTCTGAACGCGGAGTGGTAGCTGGAGATAGACGCATGGAACATTCCATTTCGTAAATCACTGGAGAATTCAACACTCCGAGATCCACAATATCAAGAGTGTGCTAAGAATACCAGATGTCAAGCATTACCTCTCACCACGGAGAACACAGTAGCCGGAGCCCTTCACTTAACGATCGAGAGCAGCGACGTTCTAGGCTCTTCAGTCTGAAACCGCGCGACCGCTACGGTCGGAGGTTCGAATCCTGCCTCGGGCATGTATGTGTGTGATGTCCTTAGATTAGTCAGGTTTAAGTAGTTCTAAGTTCTAGGGGACTGATGACCTCAGATGTTAACTCCCGTAGTGCTCAGACCCATTTGAACCAGCGACGTTCGCGTAGAGTTGTCAGTGTTAACAGAAGAGTACCACTGCGTGAAATAACCTCTGAAATCAATGTGGGACGTAAGAATAACGTATCTGTTAGGATAGTGTGGCAAAGGCTGGCGTTAATGGGCCAAGGGAACAAACGACCTACGCGAGTGCTTTTGTTAACACCACGACATTGCTACAACGCCTCTCCTAGGCTCGTGACCAAACCAGTTGGATCCTAGACCACTGAAAAACAGTGAACTTGTCAAATGAGTCACGATTTCAGCTGGTAAGAGCTGATGGTAGGGTTTTAATGTAGCGCAGACAACACGAAACAATGGCCCAAGTTGTCGTCACTGCCCTGTGTAAGCTGCTGGTGGCTCCACCACGGTGTGGGTTGTGTTTACATGGAATGGCCTGGATCCTCGGATCCTACTGAACCAATCATTGACTGAAAATCGTTATGTTCGGCTACTTGGAGACCGTTTGCAGCCACTCATAGACTTTATGCTCCCAAACAGCGGTGTCAAGACACTAGGCCGCAATTGTTCACGACTGGTTTGAAAAACATTCTGGACAATTCGAGCGATTAATTTGGCCATCCAGATCCCTGACATAAATACCATTAAATGTTTATGGAACGTAATCAAGAGGTCGTCCATCCACAGCTTTCGGCACCGGCAACACTTCCGCAATAATGGACGGCTATAGAGGCAACTTCCAGCGAATTGTGGAGCCCATGCCACATCGAGCTGCTGCACTAAGCCGGGCAAAAGGAGGTCCGACACGATATTAGGAGGTATCCCACGACTTTTGTGACCTCTGTGTATGCCCTACCAGGACTGGTAACGACACTCAACACGAACAACACTAATGTACTCTGGTGGTCATTTTATCTGTTACAGAGGCTGTAAACTCTAATCATTTACAAATCCGCTGATGACTTGTATGTGCACGTAAAGACATTGACATGCCGTCTGACTGCTTCACTTTTTTTCGTCAATCAGTGCAGATATCTATCCACCCTACCTGAGTAGCAGCATCGTTTTGAATCTCTATAATGCGTTCCCGGACGCCTCCAGTAGCCACGTACTTTCCCGGCTGAGCAGCCCGGTTGTGGCGCTGTGGCGGTAGCCGAGGGTAGCCAGAGAAGTCCAGTATTAGGGCGCGGCCCGCATAGCAGAGCAAGGAGTGTCCTCCGCCGGGGGCCAGGGTCTGTTACCGCCGGGTGACCTGGGGGCAGGCCGGTCGCGGCCGGCCTTGGGGCAGGTCACTGCTTCCTCTGCCGGCTCCAGGCCCAGGTGAACAGCGGCCATCCCCTGGGAATCTATGCCCGCGCTCGCCCACGCCTTTATCGATCTGTGTAGCTTTCCCAGACAAAAGAAACGCCGCACCACCGTCCCTCTCTGTCCTCTTCGACTCCGGGGAGAGTTAGTGCGCCTACAAGAAAGGAAAGGGCCACTGCTTGGACGACAGCACGACTACAAAGGGGAAAAAATTCCGTCAGTTTCCGCGTACAGCCAGACTTTTAAATTATTTTCACTTCTTAATTTGTTGCTTTATGTTTTTTCTTACACTTTTTCTCCAAGGTTTATATCAGAGCGACGGCCAGGAGGAATGAATCGGTAATGCAACCCATTCTCATAGCTGAAGTCGATAACGTGCGGTCGGGCTGTGATAACCTACTCAGACGTTTTCGTTTCGGATCCTTGTGAGGGCTCGACAGTCTTTGGCGACCTAGTAAACAGACAGATGGCGATGGTGAAAAGTTCTGGTTACCAAACCTTCCGCCACTGCCCTGCGTTAAATCCGAAACCTCTGCATACTGCCTCACAAAGTTAGGGCATTGAAACAGTCGATGGATGTCCGTTCGTCGGCTACGGCAAGCGAGTAGCCTATATTCCAACATTGGGATCACTCACCTCCCCAGCTCTCACTTTATCACCATTACAGTTATTATCACTATCACTATCGTTATCATCAACAACAGCAATAATAATATCCCTGAAGTGCCGGCCGCGGTGGTCTCGCGGTTCTAGGCGCGCAGTCCGGAACCGTGCGACTGCTACGGTCGCAGGTTCGAATCCTGCCTCGGGCATGGATGTGTGTGGTGTCCTTCGGTTAGTTAGGTTTAAGTAGTTCTAAGTTCTAGGGGACTAATGACCACAGCAGTTGAGTCCCATAGTGCTCTGAGCCATTTGAACCAATATCCCTGAAGAACCATGAGTGAACCCAGGCGTACGCTCCTTCAACCGAAGCAAATCAACGGCCACGTATGTCTATGTTTTTAGTATGCTGCAGAAGTCTCGCTGGGAACCCCTTACACACTTCCATATGGTATCATGTCTTCCAAAGCGACTTTCATATTTTTGGAGCCGTGAAGCAAGACGATACTGGCCGTCGACTTCTTTGAGACGAAGAGGTGCACGCCTGGGTTTAATCACTGATTGTGGGTAACCGCAAGTATTTTTCGATGGAACTATTAACCGTCTTGTATTACAGTGAGACATATATATTAACAATAATGCCGATTACTTTTGAAATAACAAACATTTCACTTACTTTCTTCCATCTGTCTAGTCTTCATTTGATTGACCCTTATACTATTACAGTACAGACACACAGGACACAATGTATGCACTTTACTACAGTCACTAACACTAAAGAAATACACACCTTCACTTCAGAGATGGCGTCCAATTGAAAGGCACATTAGGTAAAGAGCCACATTTAAAGCGACTAAGATGTGATCGTGATGCACACACATCTGCCTTTGCCTGAAGAGGAAGTCTAGAATTTAACATCCCGACGAAACAGAGCTGATTACAAATACAAACGTATAGTCGTTCGCCAGCAATCTGCGTTCAAAATATTTCGTGCTCTTAATCTACTGAGTTGCAGGAAGTCACTTATGATTTATTTTTCAGCATGAGAAAATAATAGGAATGGTATTTAAGGATTTAACTGAATGTAGTTCCTCATTTAGACTTGTTTCATGTGACATCTCGAACCGAGAGAGATGAGTAAACGGTCAACGCACTGGACACTCGATTCACATTCCGGAGGAGTGCCATTCTAAACCTCCACCCGTCCACCCGTATTTAGGTCTTCGCCGGCCGAAGTGGCCGTGCGGTTAAAGGCGCTGCAGTCTGGAACCGCAAGACCGCTACGGTCGCAGGTTCGAATCCTGCCTCGGGCATGGATGTTTGTGATGTCCTTAGGTTAGTTAGGTTTAACTAGTTCTAAGTTCTAGGGGACTACTGACCTCAGCAGTTGAGTCCCATAGTGCTCAGAGCCATTTGAACCATTTAGGTCTTCCGTGGTATCTGTCTACCTATGTAGACGAATAACTAGATGATCCACTCGGAAGACACGTGGCCGGTTTCATGTTCTACTCCTGCCAGTCTAACCTTCTGCGTCGACGCTAATGGAGTCATGACGAAGTAGCAATTTATACCCTAAACATTCAGGAGAATTAGAAGCAGTTCTGTTGCTACAATCGTAAGTTGTTACTGACAGTGAGATACGGGGAATAACAAGTAAGCTACAAGCTACATTTTTTGCCAGGGCTGCAAGTTGAAGATGATACTGAGCAGCCTGACTTACAGCACTTATAACTACACTTGTAAGAGATTTTGGAAATGAAAACGAAAGTAGTTTATCGATAACATTACCACTGGGTAATGAATTATGACTCACTTTTGGAGAAACTCGACATAATGCGATCACATTTTCAGAATAAAGAAGCATCTTACAAGAATTACGTTTGGTGTTATCCTTACCAGAACCGCAGAGATCTCTCTCAAAAGCCTGGTATTTTAGAACTGTTTCACGATTTGTATGCTTATTAATAACCCTATTTTTCAGAAATACTTCTCAAAACTCAGTAAGAGTCGTTATTATAATACTAGGAGTAAAATCAGTCCCTACAAACACTTTGAAGATTCAACAGTTCTTGATGGAGGAGCTATATATATGAATACATACTTTCCCAAAAATTTTCCAAAGTATATGAATATGTAATATAACGGAGATCAAAAGTTCATGAACATAGGTAGCTGTCTCTAATGACGACAGTACCTCCATGTGGCACCCTAAAACTTATGTGTTAGGTTATAATTCGATTTAACACTTAAATAATGCTATATTTCATAAATTTAGGTATTTCTATTGTATCGTAGTTAAATACAAATGTTTCCCAGAAGGTAATGCACCGCATTTTTTTCTTCAACAATTCTTTATTGAACGTAATGAGAATTAGACACACGAAAGGATGGTGTTTCATCTACACAACCTATTTTTCCACGTAATCGCCATCCCGTTCTATGGCCTTCCGCCAGCGCGAAACAAGGGTTTTCATGCCCTGTCGTTACCAATCCTTGTTCTGGTGGTGGAGCCAGTGCTTCACTGTATGAACTTCCATTGCTGATTGACAGATGCAGCGCCAATTGTCGAGTCGTAATGCATCTATCCTCGCGAGTGGCAACATCGGCTCGCTGCAACATGTCAGGTGTGACGGCCGTGGATGGTGTCCCCGACCGCTACAAATCGTGGAGCTCCGCCGAACCGCCTTCTGATGACCTCATCCTCCGTGCCCAGCGACTAACTGTACTTCTGTCGACAGCAGATGCTCCATAGACTTTGCACAAGCGTTTGTGAATATTCCTCACAGTTTCTTTCTCTGCTGTGACAAAATCAATGTTGGCAAGTTACTTGTAATGTACATCACCTACATACGCCATTTTGAAACTCCCTCCGGAGCTGTCCTAAAAATCATGTAACCCTTGTAGGGAGGGCGATACCGTCAATTCATCCATGCTCTGAACTGTTCGGGTTGAAGATATCCCTCGATATCATCCGTGTGCAGCTGAGCGTCTGGTATCATAGTATGAAATTAACCCCTACTGTCCCACACAATCACGTCTTCACATGGAATGTGTCAACCTAAACATACCTGCTGATTACAATTAAACTGATGGTGTTCCGAGTGCTGCAGCGCAGGCTGTTTACATCGCAGTACGCTGAAACATTATAGATATGTTCATTACTCTGTACGCTCGCGGACTATGCTGAAAAAAAATAGTTACACTTCCTGCCACCATGTGCATTAATGGTGCATAAATGGTGCATTAAGCAATCAGAATGTTTCCTGTTTTGACGTACGCTCTTTGTCGCTCGGCACATGCCTCAAATACTGCAGCCAGTGCTCTAGCTGTCATGGGAATTGCCTCTCGTCTGATAAACAGTACAAAATATCTTGCAGTGTATTTTACACTGGTATCCCTACAAAATTAGGAATATGCACGAAATAAAGCCCCAAGATAGGCTAGTACATCGTGACATGGCCCTTCGTTTTTTGGTACCCATAGAAATGGATGACATGTGGCCGAGAAATATTCTGTGGATAGACAAAGTACATTCTTCTCTTCATGGTCCCATGAACGCGCAGAACTCTCGCATTTGAAGTTCTGTAGGAACATCCACTGCACTCAGCTTATGCGACTGCATGGCGTGGTTTCAGAAGCTCCTTCAATCTCGGTCTGTTTTTCTTCGAGGAGATCACTTCTCGTCTGTTAGGTATACAGTGACATCCCAGCGCAACACGTGATTCCAACTTCGCAAGAAAGCAACTGCTTCCACACCAGTATTTTCATTCAAGATGGGGTGACACCACATATCGCTTGTCACGTGAAAGATTTGCTTCGAGAAACTTTTGGTGAAGGCCGTATCATCTCTAGGCGATTTCAAGATGTTTGACCGACCAAAACCATGTGACATCCGGCTGTGGACATATCTGAAAAATCGAAAGATCGTGTCTATCAGGGACGTACTCGGTCTTTTCCTGAAATGAAGGTCAGTGCACGACTTGCTGAGTCAGGAGACCATATTGGCCGGCCGCGGTGGCCATGCGGTTCTAGGCGCTGTAGTCCGGAACCGAGCGACTGCTACGGCCGCAGGTTCGAATCCTGCCTCGGGCATGGATGTGTGTGATGTCCTTAGGTTAGTTACGTTTAAGTAGTTCTAAGTTGAAAGGTGGCTACACTGAGTCACAGCGCCAGAGATTGCGCCAAAGAGTATTTTTCAGCCGCCTCCACTGGCAGTGCTTGGGGAGAACTCGTAGTAGTCAGTGCTTGTTGAGATGTGCTAGTGAAAAGTGCTTGTTGAGAACTCGTGGTAGTCGAAGTGCTTGCTGAGATGTCGTAGTGGCGAGTCGGTGTGGAGAGATTGTAATGTTTAGAGTGCTTTTCATCAATATAAACGAATGTAAAAAAAAAAAAAAAATTTCTTTTCTCTCTCATTATTTCAGTGTCCTGAATAATGCGTCATTACAGGTTCAGTCAACAAAGCATCTGGCGTGTGTTCTTGTATTAGAGTATAATTCTTGCACAGTTATAGTATTTCTAATTTTTTTCTATCACGTCAGTATAAATGGTATTTGAAATTTCTTGTCTTGTTGAAGAAGAACCGTGCCAGATGTGTACGTTGAGTCACACTCCCACACACAGAACAATTACACTTGTGCTTTGGTGTCGTAGGTTTTATAGTTGCTGGGGACTTAATTAATTAATTGTGTTAACAGGAAATTTTCATTTCATTCTTTGTTGTTGTTCTATGCAGTCAGATTGCGTACTAAAACTAGTCAGGGCCAACCGTTTGCGAGATACAGCGTAATCGGACAGTCAGCTACTAAAAAAAATAATTAAAAAGTATTTGCATTTTATTTAATTAAGCCCCCATGCACGTGGCGACCGCTGCTTCGGATCGTCCCTTGGAATCTTCTGATCGTAAAAATAGTAGACAGTAGTATTGTTGTAGTAATTTGTAGTTTATATTGCATGTGTAGATTTGGTAATTGGCATTCTTCTAATGGTATTTTTCAAAATTTAAAATTGTTGTCTTGTCTACGGGTTTGACAATTTAGTGCAATTATTTCAATTGTTCGTTAATCGTGTTTGAGGGAAACATTTCGTGTGAATGGTATTGTTGGAGATAAGGAGTCATTGTGTGTAATTTTCGTATAGTGACGAGTTTTGTATGTTTTGTAAATGATTACGCGATCGATGAAAAAGACAAAAATGATAGATAGTCAGAATAACGAAATTGTTGACATGGCGAACTCGCCAACACAGGACAACAGTATGATGAATAATGGTGTTGAAAACAATTTAATAAGCAGGGAAAATAGTCCGGAAACAGTTCAAAATTTTTCACAATCAAAAAATTCTCAGATTGCGTGGTTAACGACAGAAGAAATGGAGCAGTTGATGGGTGCTATACTAAGTTTGGAATCTGAATTAAAAGCATATAGGGAAACAATGGAAACATTGTTAGACTCACTGGGATCACAGTTACAATCTGAATTAAAAACAGAAATAGGAACAATTAAAAACGAGATGAAAGCAGTGGGATCACAGTTACGATCTGAATTAGAAACTGATATGGGAACAATGGAAACACAGTTAGGCTCACGAACAGGGACATGTTTCAAATACATGAAAGACGAATGAAATATAGAAATTAGAGAAGAAGTACAACCGATTTTGAAGGCTCACAATAATAGCTTAATTTCAACAGAAATCAGACAAGAGGAACAGGATAGAGAACAGGAAGAAAGAGATCGCGTGATAGTACAAAAATTTTCAGAGCTAAATTTACAACGTGCACACGATAAGGAAGAAATATTTGAAAGAATCGAGGAATCCGTACCAAATGACTTAACGCAACAGTGTGAACAGTCAACTACTAAATGTGACAATACCGAAACCCGAGTTGCGACACTTACGGAAGACGTAAACTTATTGGAAAGAGTTGAGGAGATTTCAGATAAACTGACAAGTCTTAGTTTAAATGGGGACAGAGATTCAGATGATACAGCACCATTGCCATTTGCAGAAACCGAAGAGTATCAGAACATAAATAAGCATGTTGAAAATCAAGGAAAATTTAATGAACGCGTGAAAAGGGAATTTGAGGCATTAAAAAAGCAAGTCAAACAAATTGAAGGCGAAATCGTAGGAAAAGACAGCAGAAGAAATTTAGAATCACGGATACCAGAGGGGTTTGAAGAAAATAATTTGTTTCATTTACGGGATGCAACAAGAGAGCGCCAGGCGCGCGAACTTGACAATAATCAACATTGGGACTGGGACAGTCTTTGTCGCCACGAGGTGAAAACTTTGACTATAAACACTTTTTGACTGTTCGGAAATTTAAGATCTTCCGCAATTTTAAGAATGACATACATCCATGTTCATGGTTAGATCAATTTATGTACGCACTTCCACCGAATTGGCCACTAAGACACAAACTAGAAATTATGTGCGGCTATTAAAGTCCTCAGGGGATTCACTACTCTAAGTGAATATGTGCCGTTGCGAGCATAGGGCCCCGAGCTGTAGTGGTGCTATTTCCCTTTTAGTTTTCTGTACCGCTGCCTACTCTTTTACTATTCTTTGCATCTGTCAAAACAACTCTTCGACTATCAATCTATCTAGTGAGTAAGTAAACAATAACCGGATATGACTATTTTACCTAAAAGTGATTTCGGAAATTACCGTTTGGACTTACTGTACCTTCAGCAGCATTCATTCCTAGTTTAAACGAAATTTTACCTGTTTATCTTCGTAACAATATTACTTCATATGTTGACGATATTCTTATTGCTAAACGTTCTTGGAGTGAGCACAACAAAATTTTAGATTCATTATTACGTATTTTTGCAAGAGTTGGCATTACAGTGAACTTGGATAAATCTGAATTTGGTCGTTCTCAGGTGAAATTTCTCGGTCACATTATTTCCACAGAAGGTATTCTTCCTGATCCAGAGAAATTAGACGCTATTCGTAATTATGCTGTTCCTACCACAAAACGTGATGTTCGTAGTTTCCTTGGTGTCTGTAATTTTCTTAGACGCTTTGTTAGATTGGAAGATTTGGCCACACCTCGTTTTTGCGAACTATCTGGAAACTTCTTTTTAAACGAAAATCGCTCGACAACTCTGTTTGGTTAGTTTGTATTCCTGATGAGTGGGTTAATAAGCTGATTTGGTATACGCATTTCGGTTATGCACACTTTGGTCCCAGAAAATGCTTTCATAAATTACGGGAAAATTGCTACTTCAGTAATATGGAAAAACGTATTCGATCTGTTCTGGCCAAATGCAAATTATGTCAAAAGGCTAAGCCGCCAACAATTTCTCACAGAGCACCGTTGTTTCCTATCATTCCAGCGAAATTAAAAGAGATGGCTGCAGTTGATTTGTTCGGTCGAGTGGTTCGTTCTACTAATGGTTTTGCGTACATTCGTAGCAGTGGAGTTGACATCAAAATATGTGTGTTTTACACCGTTACGCAAAGCAACAGCTCGTTCAGTATCTAATGCCTTCATTAACCATTTTCTTAAAGAAGTTGGTCATGTTCATAAGGTTATATCAGATAATGGATCACAGTTTCGTTCTAAAAGTTGGCTTCGTACTCTACAGCGTCGTAAAATTAAACCAATTTTCATTTCACTTTTTCACCCTCAATCTAACGCTTCAGAGAGATGGATGAAGGAAATCAATAAATTGTGTCGACTTTATTGTCTTCAGAATCACAGAACTTGGGATCAGTATCTTCATATTTTTCAAAACATCCTGAATGAACTTCCTAATGATTCAACTTCTTTACCGCCTATACTGATATTAAAAAACAAAGCACCGACAAATCGCATATCTGAAATTGTACCTTTTCCGCCTTCACGGAAACTGCGGCATTCTGAAGTTGTCAACCTGGCTCTACAAATATTGCATCTGCGGCTGCTAGAAGAGAGAAATCAGCTAAGCGTCCTGGTCGTTTACAAATCTTGTCAGTTGGTCAGAAGGTGTTAATTAAGTCTCATCGTTTGTCTCAGAAAGGAAAAGGCTTGTGTCGCAAATTTTTTCTGCTTTATAACGGTCCATATAGAATTTGCAAAATTATTCATGATAACACTGTTGAAGTAGAAACTCTTAAATCACGACGCACTAACGGAATACATCATATATCTAACGTTAAAATTTTTGTGGAATGATATACTTTTGAAAAATTTTTGTGGAATGACGTACTTGTGAGAAACTAACAGCTACATGTAAACACGCAGAGAGTACAAGGATATCGCGCTGTGTTTTGGCGGCGGCATATACTCAAAGCAACAGTCAAGTCTGCGCGCCGCACAAGGCAGTCGTTGACCGCAAACAATTACTTCCTACGTCACGCGCCTACAGCTGATCGAGCGCTCAGTGCGAATGCACTGACAGCCGTAAACAAATACACAGTCTAATTTCTCCGATTAAATTCAGTATAAAGCTATAGTGACTTGATGAATTATGTTATTAACGTTCAGTATTTTTCAGGATACGGTTGTATAAGATATTTAAGAACTTCTGGTAAATTCTGTGTGTCTCCGACGTTAAGACGACTTGCTATCGAGAAATTTTCTGGAAGAATGTTATTTCGAAGAAGAAACTAATAAACTAAAAAAGGTAACTATTAATTGAGTTTATTTTTTCAGGTAACATATTTCCACTTAGGTACGTACTTTAGACGCAATTTGCTGCTCGCGATTACGTGATTCATACTTTGTGCTAAATTTCATGTTCTATGAAATTACTTGTGAAGCGACGTGCTTGCGTACGTTAACTGATTTTGACAATGATTATTAATGAACTGGGTTGTAACTTGTGTATATTATGCATCGCTTGGCTGCACTGCTTTTTCACTGATATCATATTTTTCTATTATGTGCCTGCTGTGCTTATTTATTTAAATTATAATTGTCACCTGATTAATTGTGCTGATGTGGTTAGGTATGTAAGTTATACTTTGTGATTTATCTGCTTGCGCCTTCATGTTTACTTATTAAGATTTCATATGAACATTTATTTGCTTATGCTGATATGATGCTAATGACCTGTTTATTATGTTAGATAACATATTTGCTGCCTTGCTTATGGATTGCATATTTACACATTTCTGTTTTGTTGTCATAACTACTCTTTAATTTGGTATATAGAAATGCTGATATACTGTGTACAGACATAGAGTTTAGGTCACACTATTGTATTAATTATAGATTGTTCGCTTGGCAGAGCCTCGTTGTAAGAATTGTGCTGCATCCACTTGTTGACATTCTGTTCTCTGCTGCTATATTTACTCGCTATTGTTTGTTTTGCTTACGCTCAGTGCCTTACATTTTTAAGATAATAAAATGAACTGCTATAATCCGACGAACGACATTAGTACAAGAAACTTCATAGAAGTCACATGAGCTGGAGGTTTTATGAAAGCTGTATAAATGTATGCTAATAGGAGGGAAGCTAACAACGTGACATACCAACACTAGGTTTAGACCATTGACAGTTATTACACTGCATTCTTCGTGGGCAACTGAAATAGTGACACTTGACACAGAAATACTCCACATGTTTGCTTCTGTTTGCCATAATTCTTGAAGTGGTGTACACACTGTGAAATATTATGATCATTCACACTTCGTAATCGTACTTAATTACTGAGAGTTATTCGAACTAAAGACTGTTAGAGGTCATGTATGCATTCTTTTGTTTATAATTCATAATGAGTAGAAGATTTGGCTCAGATGGATTACACAGAGGTTGTGTGTTGACAGTGTGTCTTCGGATTGTATGGGATGATGAGGTTTGCATTAGGATTTTATCTGTACTTGTTCGAGGAGACTGATTAGAGGAAAGAGTTGTTATGGAAGTGAAATGATATTGGCGATAAGGTTTATATGTGTCGACGTATTGAAGAGGTATTATTGAGGTATTATTGAGATTATGTGAAGTTGATGATTATTGGAGTTTTTGTGGACAAGAGGTAAGGTAAATGATATTGATGATAAGATTTATTTGTATCGACGTAACAGGTATTGTTGAAGTATTGAGATTATGTGATGCTGATGATTATTGGAGTTTTGGTGTATAAGAGGTAAAGTAAGTGAGGTGCATATTTTTTTTTGTTGGTCTATATGGAACAAGGAGGATGAAGATAGCAGACTAGAACACTAATGTGGAAGGAAGATTGTCTACACACACTTTGTTAAATCAATAAGCAGTACATATTTTTTTTTTTTTTTTTTTTTTTTTTTTGAGAGAGGAAGTAATTGCACATCTTGGCTCACTGACAGTTGTTCAGCAACCGTACATTTTGATCTGGCTTGGCAAACACTGGTCTTGACGTGATGACTATGACGTTGACTTAACTATTATTGACTGTTATACATTGCTGCCACTACTACTTGATACACAAGATGAACATCAAATTTTGACAGAATTGCATTTACACAGTTAACACTATTCAATTACACAGTAGTACTTAATGTGGATGAAAGATGAGTGAGTGTGTTTTGTGTGTCTTCCTTTCCTAATCCTAAATAATTAGTCCCAACCTATCTCCTAAATATTATTTTATTTGTTTTTAGTGGCTTGCACTGACACCCATAAATATTATAGGTTTACTGATATTTGAGTATTTGTAATAGTTAATATGACAATTATCTGATATCATTTATGTGTTTATTAGAATTTATATGTTTAGTGTGTAAAAGCATTTGTATGTGTATTCAAACTATTGCTCATACCTGAACTGTCTGATTAGTGATGGTGAATATTATGAACTGTTACCTGCACTTGTTCAACATTGATGTGTGACACTTAGAAATGTTTAATTTCTGCTGATGAACTGTGTGATTAGTGATGGTGAATATTATGGACTGTTACCTGCACTTTTTCAACATAATGGGTGCCACTTAGAAATGATTAATTTCTGCTGATGAACTGTGTGATTAGGATAGTGAAATTATGGACTGTTACATGATTGGTGCCACTAGGACATGTTTAATTTCTGCTAATAAACTCTGATGAACAGTGTGATCAGTGATAGTGAATATTATGGACTGCTCTCTGCACCTGTTCAACATTACTGGGTGCCACTGATGGACTGCTTCTACTGAGATAATGTCACTTGTTGGTGTCTGCACCTGTTCAACATTACTGGGTGCCACTGATGGATTGCTTCTACTGAAATAATGTCACTTGTTGGTGTCTGCACCTGTTCAACAATGCTGGGTGCCACTGATGGACTGCTTCTACTGAAAAGATGTCACCTGTTGGTGTCTGTACTTGCTCAACATTGCTGAGTGCCACTAATGGAACTGCTTCTACCGAAATGATGTTACTTCTTGCTGTCTGCACCTACTCAACATTGCTGGGTGCCACTGATGGATTGCTTCTACTGAAATAATGTCACTTGTTGGTGTCTGCACCTGTTCAACAATGCTGGGTGCCACTAATGGACTACTTCTACTGAAATGTTGTCACTTGTTGCTGTCTGCACCTGCTCAACATTACTGGGTGCCACTGTTAGAACTGTTTCTACTGAAATTATGTTACTTCTTGCTGTCTGCACCTGCTCAACATTGCTGGGTGCCACAAATGGAACTGCTTCTGTTGAATGATGTCACTTGTTGGTGTCTGCACTTGTTCAACATTGCTGGGTGCCACAGATGGAACTGTTTCTACTGAGATAATGTCACTTGTTGGTGTCTGCACCTGTTCAACATTACTGGGTGCCACTAATGGAACTGCTTCTGCTGAGAAATGTGACTTGTTGCTGTGTGTACCTCTTCAACATTGCTGGGTGCCACAATGGAACTGCTTCTACTGAAATGATGTCACTTGCTGCTGTCTGCACCTGCTCAACATTGCTGGGTGCCACTGATGGACTGCTTCTACTGAAATAATGTCACTTGTTGGTGTCTGCACCTGTTCAACATTGCTGAGTGCCACTGATGGACTGCTTCTACTGAAATAATGTCACTTGTTGGTGTCTGCACCTGTTCAACATTGCTGAGTGCCACTAATGGAACTGCTTCTACTGAAATGATGTTACTTCTTGCTGTCTGCACCTACTCAACATTGCTGGATGCCACTGATGGATTGCTTCTACTGAAAAGATGTCACCTGTTGGTGTCTGTACTTGCTCAACATTGCTGAGTGCCACTAATGGAACTGCTTCTGCTGAATGATGTCACTTGTTGGTGTCTGCACCTGTTGACCATTGCTGGGTGCTACTGGTGGAACTAATCATTGAAAGCATTTTATGTGAACATTTGTATAAACTGATTTTTTGTGTATTGTGTGAACTATTATGTAAAGTCACATGTATGAAAAGAAGTTGTATTGCTTACTGTATTTTATATATTAGGTTATTGAAAGGTCAGTGCAAAGCCAAAATTTTAACTAATTATGTGATATTTAGCTATTAATATTATCTTTTATTTTTGTCTGTATTTTTGTGGACGAATTTGGTGGTATTTTCACCACCAATGTTGGCAAAAATACCATCAAATTCTGGCCCATGGAGGAGGGGCATATGAAAGGTGGCTACACTGAGCCACAGCGCCAGAGATTGCGCCAAAGAGTATTATTCAGCCGCCTCCACTGGCAGTGCTTGGGGAGAGCTCGTAGTAGTCAGTGCTTGTTGAGATGTGCTAGTGAAAAGTGCTTGTTGAGAACTCGTGGTAGTCGAAGTGCTTGCTGAGATGTCGTAGTGGCGAGTCGGTGTGGAGAGATTGTAATGTTTAGAGTGCTTTTCATCAGTATAAACGAAGGTAAAAAAAAAAAATTTCTTTTCTCTCTCATTATTTCAGTGTCCTGAATAATGCGTCATTACAGGTTCAGTCAACAAAGCATCTGGCGTGTGTTCTTGTATTAGAGTATAATTCTGGGTTTCTTGCGCAATTATAGTATTTCTAATTTTTTTCTATCACGTCAGTATAAATGGTATTTGAAATTTCTTGTCTTGTTGAAGAAGAACCGTGCCAGATGTGTACGTTGAGTCACACTCCCACACACAGAACAATTACACTTGTGCTTTGGTTTCGTAGGTTTTATAGTTGCTGGGGACTTAATTAATTAATTGTGTTAACAGGAAATTTTCATTTCATTCTTTGTTGTTGTTCTGTGCAGTCAGATTGCGTACTAAAACTAGTCAGGGCCAACCGTTTACGAGATACAGCGTAATCGGACAGTCAGCTACTAAAAAAAAAATTAAAAAGTATTTGCATTTTATTTAATTAAGCCCCCATGCAAAGTCTAGGGGACTGATGACCTCAGATGTTAAGTCCCATAGTGCTCAGAGCCATTTGAACCATTTAAACCATATTGAACAAATGTAACTTGTGACAATATCTTAATGAACGTGCCAGAACCGCCGTCATCGTGTGTTTGATCGTTCCTCCCCTTTTCCTGTACCCATAGCACTCTTACTGCTTACAGCACCGTATTTTTACCTGGTGGCAGAAAGTAGAACAACCATTTTTTTAGCGTACTCCGTGAGCGTACCTATTAATGGACGTATCTACGACGTTTCAGCGTCCTGCGATGTGTACAGCCCGCACTGCAGCACTGCGAACCTGTCACTCTAATTATAACCACTCACAGTTTCCACAGAAACACTACCTTGTCGTAAATTACTCTTTTCTTGTATTTTTCATGGATGAAAACGGGTTCTGGGTTCTCGCCAATTCACAACACTCCTTATATCAAAATGCATATCAAACCGGCGCTGATTTGTGAAGAAACGCTTTGGGTTGACCAGCACAGCCCAGTACACACGTTGGCTTGCTCGATACAAAAGCTGCTACATTTGGTGAGCGATGCGCGACACACACGTGACCTAGGCCTGACGGCGTCTTCTGTCCCAGGTATTCATCATCACTCTTCAATTTATTTATTCTGTACTAATAAGTCTACTGGCGACAAATTAACCGACAGTATCTATATATACTACAGAAAGTACCCGCAAAATTATACCATTGTACGAAATATATTTTTGGATATACGAAGACATAAATATTGAGACGCCTGAAATCCTAATTCTTTTATACACGAGGGGTTCGATCGTTTACACAACATGTGGTGGGGATGGGTTTATCGGTCGGTTATTAAAAGCGAGTCATACTTTTTCAAATAACTTTCGGGAATTCAGGCAGGTAACACTTTCAGCGACCGCCGATATTTCGGCGGGAGAACACCCCGCCATTTTCATTTTCATTTTCATTGAAAATGGCGGGGTGTTCTCCCGCCGAAATATCGGCGGTCGCTGAAAGTGTTACCTGGCTGAATTCCCGGAAGTTATTTGAAAGTTGTATACGCCAGGGGAAACTCAGATCTCACGAGTCTGACATTGGTCACCCTTCAGCAAGCCTTCTGGATGCCGCATCAGTCTGACATTACTCTGTTACTCTGTCTGACATTAAAAGTCTCCAACCTGCCAGTAACCATCCGTAGCAGTTCATTTGATAACTTATGAGTCGCCGACAGTGGAGCAAGTAGATCCTCCTACTTGTTGTTAAACACGCCGGAAGTACCAGCTGTTAAGCGTGTAGCCGTTTACAATGTTCAAATCATTCAAACAGAATGATACCACCACGGGGTTTTGATCGCTGGTTTACTGTCGTTCTTCTTCACGGTACCCATTGTGTTTCGCTGTAGGACAGTCGCAGGCCACGTCTCCATGTACAGATGGTCACACGGCAGGACGTGGTGTTCGTCCCAGGTGCTGGCGTGTCGCCGCTGTCGTTCGGCGCGGCGCGGTCCCAGCCCGAGGAAGTGATCCATCAGCGCACGGAGCGTAGGCGCCCCGTGTCGCAGCGCGCCGCTCTCCCGTATTACCATAACTGGAACGAGGCTCCAGCCGCGTCAACTGCCCTTGTCGTTACAGACTGTCATAACTAGGGAAAGGCGCGGCCCACAGGCCGTGTAGCTAGGTGGCGCTTTCTCTCAAATCAACCCCAATACATCAGGAAATGGTTTACAGTTGTCTAAGGCATAGTCCACGATAGTGGCTGATCGATAGGTGTCTGGCTCGGTTCCATCCAAGCCTCTATTTTACAAAGTCGGAGGATGGGGACCTCACGTGTTCAGCGAATAACTGACACGGGCTTCAGCATCGGACTAATAACGTGTGCGAAATGAAATCCATTTAATCATAGTACAACAAGAGGAAAAATTCTCATATCGGTGCACAAGAAATGGGAATATATTCCTGTTTATTTAAAAGACTCTGACTGAAAAGTGGCGTATCAGCTGCGTCACTCTGCCTTCCTCAGCACCCTTAAAAATTTTCCCAAAAGTTTTTGAATGCGAACATATTCGTTGTTTGTTTTTTTCCATGCAGCTCACCTCAAACTGCCAGTAGCTTCTCTAACTGAAACTCTCTCACAGTTCACGCTTACTAGTCCATCCTGTAAGTCGCTCAGAGCCGTTCACTTCCAGTTGCCGTTTCTCATTCACTCATTCAGCTCAACTCATTGTCATTATCTCTCTGTGTCTCTCTGTCATTGTCTCCTATGTCATAGCAATAGTCCCCTTCGTTCAGTCCTACTACTACTGTCACCCCTCACTGCCACTCTCTCTCTCTCTCTCTCTCGTGCTCTCTCTTACTGCTAATATCTCAATTTTTCCTTCCTGCTGCTGCTGTCTCTTCTTTCTTTTTCTCTTTGTCATTACCATATACTCCGTGTCTCATTATCAGTGGTTATCAACAATTTCCACTTTCTCTTTTTCCTCTCCCCTGGAACTATCTCCTTCACTATTTTTCCAGCACTGTTCTGCCACTGTCAAGTATGTTCCATTGCCACTGTCTCCCTCTCTTTCCCTCACAATGCCATTTTCACCTTCGCACTTTCTATAGCACAACTACTGCCTACTATCTTCCAATATTTATTGCTTTTCCGTCTGTTAGCCACAGCCTCTGACGTCTCCCGGGGTATAAAAAAATGCGAATATGTCCGCATGGCCGGCCGCGGTGGTCTAGCAGTTCAGGCGCTCAGTCCGGAACTGCGAGACTGCTACGGTCGCAGGTTCGAATCCTGCCTCGGGCATGGATGTGTGTGATGTCCTTAGGTTAGTTAGGTTTAAGTAGTTCTAAGTTCTAGGGGACTGATGACCACAGATGTTAAGTCCCATAGTACTCAGAGCCATTTGAACCATTTGTCCGCATGCTAAAATGTTTGAGAAAATTTTTAAAGATGCTGAGGAAGCTAGAAGAGACAGCTGGTATTTCACTTTTCAGTCAGTCTTTTAAATAAACAGGAATATATTTGCATTTTTTGTGTTCCGATAGGAGCATTTCCCGCTGGTTCCCTTCCTTTCCCTGCTGCAGTATGCATACCGATTATCTTAATGTTGAATTATTATTAAATAAGTCTCTGTTTCTTCGGCTCCACATCAATACAGTCACACATAATTAAGAAATGAGCATTTTGTTTTTAGATTTAGATTTTCAAAATGGTTCAAATGGCTCTAAGCACTGTGGGACTTAACGGTGAGGTCATCATTCCCCTAGACTTAGAACTACGTAAACCTAACTAACCTAAGGACATCACACACATCCATGCCCGAGGCAGGATTCGATCCTGCGACCGTAGCAGCCGCGTAGTTTCGGACTGAAGCGCCTAGAACCACTCGGCCACTGCGGCTGCCCTCATATTTTCATGACGTGGAAAATAATTTACCAAGTTATCAGTATGTTGAAGATATTAATGATAAAGTGTGTCATACGAACGTAACTATCTTAAATTTAAGAGAACGAACCATTTTCAGAATGAAAGACTCATTCTGCAGCATATCGTACGCTGTTCTGAAATTTCGGACAGATTAAAACTCTTTGCAAGACCCTAACTCGAACCGTACCTCTCTCTCACTGACTGAAATTTCACCTTGTCTCAAAGTTGCAAGACAGCGTACATTCCACAGCAGCGTGAAAGATCTATGGCTGAGCCTATTTTTCAATAATACCCTTTCTTCGAGAAATGCTAAACCGGCAAGGCATGCTGGTAAGGTGACATCTGCAGGGAAATAGCGATATGATGTTGTTGAGTAATTACTAAGAATTACCACCTTATCTGAGATTCACATATTTGGTAAAGCTTCCGATTCACTGTCAATAAAATCAGTATTAACGGTCATTGGTAAACAAGGCACTCATATAACCTTCACTAGTGTTCTCAAAACCACGCAAATCGCTGTTATACCTGATATTAGACATCGGAAAGGTCAGATTTGAAGGAGACAGACAAGGGGATTCTATACCACCACAACTATTCTGAGCAGTCATAGAGGAATTTTTCAGATTCTCTTCTCTTAAACTTGAAACATGTCTGTGTTCCGGCGACAGGCATGTGTTTATATAGTGGTAAACGCAGGAATGAAGTGATTTAATATGAGGATTACTGTACATGTAACGCGGATTCCATGCACTAATGTAGGTACTGTGTCATACTCAGCGAAGTAATTCTTACAAAGGGAAGGTATACTTTTATCAGAGGAACGAGCTTTCCTGCAAACGTTACGTCGGCAGATGGTCTGTCATATCTCTTTCAACCCACTTAATTATGGTTCAAATGGCTCTGAGCACTATGGGACTCAACATCTGAGGTCATCACTCCTCTAGATCTTAGAGCTAGTTAAGCCTAACTAACCTAAGGACATCACACACATCCACGCCCGAGGCAGGATTCGAACCTGTGACCGTAGCGGTCGTGCGGTTCCAGACTGAAGCGCCTAGAACCGCTCGGCCACACCGGCCGGCTACTTAATTGTGGTCCTGGAGATCGAGTGGGGGTGGAGGACGACTCACATAAACCAAATATCTCCTTACGAAGTAGCAAGTGAAGAGATACCATGCCGTCCTAGAAGAAATTTTCCCACGGTCGGAATAAATAAGTAACTAAATATAGAAATTCCGGTCAGATCGACTTTCTGGGGGCCTTTTTTGGCGAATGAACGAAGTTGGCACCAAGAAGACCCAGTGCAAACCACGAGATTGTAGCACAAAAAAATGGTTCAAATGGCTCTGAGCACTATGGGAGTCAACTTCTGAGGTCATTGGTCCCCTAGAACTTAGAACTAGTTAAACCTAACTAACCTAAGGACAGCACAAACATCCATGCCCGAGGCAGGATTCGAACCTGCGACCGTAGCGGTCTTGCGGTTCCAGACCGCAGCGCCTTTATCCGCACGGCCACTTCGGCCGTGTAGCACAAAACACTACTGCCTGGAGGAAATATCATGGATTAAACAATCACAGAAATCCGTGGGACAAAGAAGAGCCAGGTGGGGAAACATTTTGCTAAAAAGTTACGTTTAGGTGAAGCGCTCGAGATGAGCATGTGGGACAAGAGTGCTGCTGTGTAGGAGTGCTGGAGAAACACAGACTGTTGGCAGAGCCGCTGCTGTTTTGAGATGGCAGCTTTGCCAACGCCTGCCATAGGGACCTTGTCCACACTACTGCGACGGCATCGCTGTTGTTCCTGCCCCAGTCACCGTGCGTAGCCGAGGCACATCGGCTGCCGTGGATGAACCAACTGCCTCAGACCTCCGCATTCCCTGCTCTGCCAGCGTGCCGACGAGTCCTCTGCCTTTGTTAAACTTCAACCCGCTGTACAAAACTTGTACTCCTATACAAAACATGTCTTTACTTTTATTCACCCGGAAAAACCTGCTAGAGTTCAGCTCTCTGGGTACCTGGTGAATCCCCCCGCCCCCCTTCACTCTCCCCCTTCCTTACAAACACATTCTTGGTAGAAAAGTTTTGTCAAGCCGTTTGTGTTTATTTGCAATGGTTCACAACATTTACTTGCCAATGGTAATGTTTCATTGTCATATACACTGAGGTGATAAAAATCATCGTATAGCGATATGCACACATTACATGTGGTGATAGTATCGCGTACACAAGGTATAAAAGGGCTGTGCGTTGCAGGAGCTGTCATTTGTACTCAGGTGATTCATGTGTAAAGGTGCCCGACGTTATTATGGCCGAACGATGGGAATTAAGACCGTGAATGTGGAAAGGTAGCTGGAGCGAGAAGCATAGGACATTCCATTTCGCAAATCGTTAGGGGATTCAATATCCCAAGATCCACAGTGTCAAGAGTGTGCCGATAATAACAGATACTCTCACCACGGAGAAAGCAGTGGCCGATGGCCTTCACTTGACAATCGAGAGCAGCGGCGTTTGCGTCGAGCTGTCTGTGGTAATAGACAAGAATCACTGCATAAAACAACCCTAGAAATCAATGTGGGACGAATATATCCGTTAGACAGTGCGGCGAAATTTGGCGTTAGTGGGTTATGACAGCAGACGACCGACGCAGGTGCCTGTGCTAACAGCACGACATCGTCTGCAGCACCTCTCCTGGGCCCGTGATCTTATCGTTTGCACCGTATATTACTGGAAAATTCAGTTGGTAAGAGCTGATGGTAAGGTTCGAGGGTGGCGCAGACCTCACGAAGCGATGGACCCAACTTGTCAACAAGGCATCGTGCAAGGTAGCTCCGTAATGCTGTGGGCTGTGTTTACATGGAACGGGCTGGGGCCTCTGGTCCAATTGAACAGATCATTGCCTGGAAATGGTTACGTTCGGTTACAAAGAGACCATCTGCAGCCATTCATGGACATCGTGTTCTCAAACAACGACAGAATTTTTGTGGATTCTTATATAAGTAAAAGTCTGTATCAGCAGACAGCTTCATACATGAGTCATTACTCGCATGACAGATGCGCTCGGATCCAATAGCTAGCTTCAAATAGTGTCGGTTGCGGCCGAAAGGTGTCAACATCTTACGGTCTATAAAATTATCAAGCAGTTAAAACTGTATTTTTGGGAAACAAAACTGTATTTATTGCGACATTCATCAATTATTGCTAATTTGCTTAATTATTAGTGTGAATTATGGTGGGAATGCCAAGTATTAAATAAATCAGTATTGTTATGGGTATGAATTGAGTATACATTAGCATGAGAACTGTGTACTGAGACAGCGAATCATACTCAGGGGAACTTACGAAGTGGTTACCGGAACTTTACGGGATTGAAAACACAAGATACATTTTACGATAATTTTGCTATTTAAAGAAGGAGATATTTTCATACTTCTGGTTTTATAAATTTTTCCTTTGGTAAATTATACATAAGAGCCATTAAGCTGTGATTGGTCTAAAGCAAAATACGCGAGATTGTGTGGTTTAATACTAATATTGGTTTGTTACGATGTATATCAGCCAATCAGAGGACAGTACGTCGTGCGTGTTTTGTGGGCTAATAAAACTACTCTGTGAAGTCTAAGTGCAGTTCGGATCTGAGCGCCGGCCGGAGTGGCCGTGCGGTTCTGGGCGCTACAGTCTGGAGCCGAGCGACCGCTACGGTCGCAGGTTCGAATCCTGCCTCGGGCATGGATGTGTGTGATGTCCTTAGGTTAGTTAGGTTTAATTAGTTCTAAGTTCTAGGCGACTGATGACCTCAGAAGTTAAGTCGCATAGTGCTCAGAACCATTTGAACCATTTTTTTCGGATCTGAGCCGTGATTATTTTCGGACGTGGATATAAGGAACTCTGAATAGATGTGAAAATTTTACGGAATAATGGTTAAAACTTCACCGTAAGTGTTGCAAAGTGGACGCGAAGGTTTGAACAAAACGAACACGTGTAGTTCCGATTTTAATTTGTAAATTGTAACTTTTTAATAACCAAAATTCACATGGCCTGTTATACAAGGCGTGACCGCAAACTGAACATTCGTAGTGGTCAAACTGTGTAATACTTAAGCCAGCATACTGTCACAAACGATACGTTTGTTAATACGTTTGTTAATGGGTTTGGTTAGTTACAGTAAGCTGGCTATTACGAGTGCGTGTGCCTGCGTGTCAATGACGAAACTGTAACTTATAATAGCGCAGGCTTGGCGGTATTTTTTATCAAACAAGTCACAATATATTGAAGGTTTTACTCGCAAACTAACTTTCAGTTACGAGCTCAGCTAACCTGATACTGAAAATTAAAGATTTTTATGCGACCAGTAGAGATGTGTAGTGCGACTAGTTTCCGCTACAGCTTTTTCTAGCTGACGAACATTACACATTTTTCTAACAGGGAAGGCGTGTGGACATACTAAAAGAGAAGAAATCACCGAAAGATGACTAGAAGTGTTTTATGTTGGATGAAACATAGATAACCGCGCTATTGAAAACATTCTGGACGGTTCGAGCGAATGATTTGGCCGCTCAGATCGCCTGACGTGAAATCCACCGAACATTTATGGGATATAATCGAGAGCTCAGTTCGTGCACGAAGTTGTGCACCGGAAACACTTTCGCAATTATGTATGGCTATAGATGCACCATGACTCAACATTCCTCCAGGGAACTTCCAGCGACTTGCTGAGTCAACGCCACGTCGAACTGCTGCAGAATGCCGGGCAAATACTAAGAGCTATCTCGTGACTTTTCTCATCTGAGTATGCACAGTACTTCCAATCGCATTCTTATCATTGATGATAATCTGCTATGGTGTCACACGGCGTCATTTTCCCCTACATTTCCGTGGTCTAGTAGCTAGCGTTGCTGCCTCTGGTTCACGGGGTCCCGGGTTCGATTCCCGGCCGGGTAGGGGGTTTTCTCTGCCAGGGGACTGGGTGTTTGTGTTGTCCTCATCATTTCATCATCATCATTCGTTATAGTGGCTACATCGAAGTCTTAATGTGCGATTTAGACTTTAATTCTTGAGTTCCAGCGAGGAGCGATGGGTAACAGTTTCATACTCTCTGCGGCGCCTAAAGACATAAAAGACAGGAGAAACAAAGAAGGAATTGACGTTTTTGTGCACAACAACCATAAAGACGACAACCACAAAGCTGCTAAAATCTTTTTTATTTGCAACTATTTTCGACACTACGCCATAATCTGGCAGATTGCAGAATTTTAAAACAATATACACTACATATCCATTTTAAAATTCTGAAGTCTGCCAGATGATGACATACTGTCGGAAGTAGATACAGAATAATAAATATTATTACAGATTTCTGGTGTCTATACATAAAAACGTTACTTGTAAAGATGTGAACTGTAAGAAGAATACACATGTGAGAACAGCTTGCAGTGCTTTTGGCAAACTAAATAGAGTTCTCAAAATCAAGCTTCTGATGTATCTGAAACGGAAAGTATACAGTCTGTGTATTTTACCAGTTTTGTGTAACGACAGTTCGATGTGGCCTTTCGCAATGTATGAGTCGGTCATCTAATAGAGGACAGGTGCGGGTAAGGAATTACTGGGGAGAGGATAATAAACAACTTTATCAGGGACAGACTGCAGTGGGGAACATAACTACATCTTCAGCAAAATGACTATTCTTCAGTCCACATTTAAGTGCCCGGCAGAGGGTTCATATTTGTAGAAGCACTTTCACACTATTTCTCTATCGTTCCAATTTCTAACAGCGCACGAGAAAGACGAACACTTAAATTTTTCTATGTGAACTCTGATTTCTCTTATTTTATTGCAAAGATCATTGCTCCCTACGTAAGTGGGAGTAAAAAAAAATATTTTTGTATTCGGAGAAGAACGTTCGAGATTGAAATTTTGTGAAAAGATCTCGCAGCAACGAAAGAAGCCTTTATGTTAATGATTGCACCCCAACTCGCGAATCATATCCTCACTCTCTCCCCTATTTTGCGGTAATACTAAACGAGCTGCCCTTTGTTGAATCCTTTCGATGTTCTCCGTCAATCTTATCTGCTAAGGATCCCATATCGCAGTGCAGTGCTCAAACAGAGGACGGACAAGCGTAGTGCAGGCAGTCTCTTTTATAGACCTTTTGCATCTTCTAAGTGTTGTGTCAATAAAACGTAGTCTTTGATTTGCTTTCTGATCAGGAATGTCTATGTGATCGTTCCAGTTTAAGTTTTCGTAATTATGATTCCTAGCTGTTGAGCTGAATTGACAGGTTTTAGATTTGTAACCGAAATACGCATATAACGGATTCCTTTTAGAACTCGTGTGGTTGACTTCATACCTTTCATTATTCAGGGTAAATTGCCGCTTTTAATTTTGTGTTAATAATTTGATCTTTTGATTACCAGACGGTAAACGAAAGCATCATTTGCAAATTGTCTAACGGGGCTGATCCGATTGTCTCCTAAATCAGTTATACAGATTAGAAACAGCAGAGGGCCTGTAACGCTTCTTTGGGGAACGCCAGGTATCACTTATGCTTTAATCGATGGCTTTCCGTCAACTGCTACGCCCTGTGAGCTTTTTGGCGGGAGATCACGAATCAAGTGGCACAATTGAGAAGACATTCCATAAGCTAGTAATTTTATTAGAAGTCGCTTGTCAGGAGCGGCATCAGAAACCCTCCGGAAATATAAAAATTAGGAAAGAGTTTGAAACGACATGCGTGTAGCAATCTTCATGAGAATGAAGAGCTAGTTGAGTTTCACAATAACGATATTTTCTGAATCCGTGCTGACTGCGTGTCAGCAGATCGTTTCCTAGTTTCATAGTGCTAGAACACAGTATACATTCCAGGATCCTACTGCAAATCGACGTCAATGACATGGGTCTGTAACTCAACGGATTCCTCTTACTTCATTTCTTGAGTATTGGTGTGACTTGTGCAACTTTTTAGTCTTTAGGTACGGATCTTCTGTTGCACGAGAGGTTGTATATGACTGTTAAGTACGGAGCTATTATATCAGTATACTCCGAAGAGGATCTATCTCGTATACGGTCTGGACCAGAGGACCTCCCTTTATTAAGTGATTTAAGCTGCTTTGCTACACTGACGATATCTACTTCTAAGTTACTGACGTTGACAGCATTCTTGATTTAAATTCTGGAATATTTACTTCGTCTTCTTTACAAAAGGATTTTCGGAAAACCCTATTTAGTTACACCGCTTCATTGGCACTCTCATCCTCAACACTACCATCCCTGCTTCGCAGTGGAGGTGTTGATTATGCCTTTCCACTGGTGTACTTGACATACGGCCAAAACCTCTTTAGGTTGTCTGCCAGTTTTCGAGACAGAGTTTCATTGTAAAAATTATTAAAAGCATCTAGACTGAAGTTCATGTTAAATTTCGAGCTTTTCTAAAACTTCATCAGTCTCGGGAATTTTTCGTTACCTTAAATTTGGGACGCTTTTTTCGTTGCTTCTGCAACAGTGCTTTGGCCCGTTTTGTGTGCCATAGGGGATCAGTTCCATCTCTTAATTTATTTAGTATAAGTATCTAAATTTCCATAGATACTATTTTTTTAAGTTTAAGTCACATCTGAGCTATACTATCATAGTTAGTTCGGAAGGAATGGCTGTCTCTTACAAAGGCGTTAAGCGAATTTTTGTCGGCTTTATTAAGTAGATTTATTTTGTGTTTATTTTTGGTGGGATAGATGTTACGATATTCAGTCTCGTTGAAAATGGCTTGTGGTCACTAATCCTTGTATCCGTCACAATTCTTCCTTTTTGCTCGGAATTATTTATGGCTAAGAGGTCGGCTTTAAAAAAATTAAATGAAGGTGTGTATGATATGTATGCAGGAGAATGGTCTGCAGATGGACCAGAGAAGGATTCCAAGAGGTAGGTAAAGACTGATGCTGCGACCTAATAGAAGACAGCATGATAAACAATAAAAACATGCAAGAACAATAGGGTTGTCAAATAGCTGATGGTGTTGATGATGGCGATGACAGGTATGAAATACTTCAGCGACAGTGTCTGAGAGGCCGTGACAAGAGCTCTAAACGTTCCCCCTTGTGTACTATGTAACATAGATGCCGAACTCAAGAAAAAAGCTACAAGAACATAATCTGAAAATTTATGATCAGAACATCGGTGTGCTTCTGATCACGTAGAAATTGCTGCTTATGATGGATATCTGGTACACAATGATGGTGATTTTGAAAGAGTAAAGACTTTTAAAATGTTTGACTGTCATCCGTGTGGCACAAATTTCTTCTAAATTAATAACGTATCACAACAATGTTTGCTAGTTGTACAGAACATTTTACTATGGAAAATAAATAGAAATGTAAAAAAAGTGAAAGATATAACTTCTGTTCCACACATTTATTTATTTGCTTGCTACCACATACTGTTCAAAAGTATACAACATCAAGACAATTTAAAACAATTTTGTTTGTGAGACGGGTTCTCAAAATACATAAATCCCTAAAAATCACAAAACTGTTAATATTGTTTTTAATAGCATAAATTGTTTCTCTTTCCACTTCACATAACTTACAAAATATGCTTCATAACTAATGGCGTTATGATCAGACGATACTTTTTTGTCTGTATTATTTCAGACATAGTGCCTTCCCTCACCGTGCTGACTATGGAGATATGGAAATCAGGTAGATAATGATCTACTCTGTCTTTAGGGCAATAGGTCTGCCACATAATGACAAAGGAAGATACCGAGCTATTCTCCCGTCTACGCCTCAAAAATAAAAATGCACAAACGGTTAAAACTAGAGGATACACGGGAAAAGTCTGCATGACTCTCACAATCAGACGAGTTGGGCACACGAGGAAAGCCGCGTAGAGAAACAAGGAATGCGGTGAAAGAAATGAAAGTTGGCCACAGAAAAATATAAGAAGAAAACAAAACTCCAGTTGACAGACTGGCGATAGACGATTGGTCATCTTTAGCAGACCCTGCCACAAGGTGGGACAACTTCTGAACAGTCAGAATAATAATAGTAACAACTAGAGCATTAGAAAATGCACTTTGTACGCAGAGTATCCTTCCCCTATGTCCGTACAACACAGTGCCTCACGTAACGTATTGACTTACAGAAGAAATATTTTCTCATTGATTTTATTAACAAATTATTTACTTCCTCTGTACATAATAACAGCTCCTAATCATGACCGTTTTTCGCCTTACTTTGGAGATATTCAGGAACCATAGCCTCCATCTGGGATATGTGAAAGAATAGTTTTATAAATATTGTTGACTTTCAAGCATGCGTTTCGTGTCGTGGATCTTCAAAAGTCACCGTAGCCGGGACGATTTTCGGTAGAGGTGAGCACGTGTGGACCTGATGCTTTCTTGTGAAATATCACTTGGCTTCCGAATAACTTTAGACTGTGGGGAGTTAGCCTCCATTTATCTATGTTCCTTTCTGGTCTCTCCAGATGAACTTCTTATCAGATCTTCGTCTGAATTAAATCAAAGTGTGCCTATTTCCCAACACTATAAGTACTGATTAATTACAGGAAAGCATACTGTCGATGGAACAGGATCACTTGGCTGAACTTTCCACAGCAGAAGGAGGTACGTGGACATTTCAGGCGAAGGCCAACTGCATTCCTGATAGTGTATACCCACACGTAAAAACCGTATAATTTACTGCCGGATCACTTACACATGTTACTGTCATTGTGTGTAGAAGAAATTAAAGAAAATTTTATAATATAAAGGGTCTCTACAAAAGAACTTTACACTTTCAAAAATTCACACAAACGAAAGGCAGCAACTTACTCCTTTCAAACCTTAACCTGTTAAGAGAGTTTCTGTTCAAGTTGTTTTACGTATGGGTGCAGTTCTTTTGCCTCAGGCTGTCACCGTCAGAGTGCTATTGTAGAACTTGGCAACTACACTCCAACATAAAAGCTAGAGTGACCTTTGTTTGCCAAAAGGAAGTCGGTAACTGCTGTTGAACGAGTTTCCATATACGCCAGGTACAAATAACTTGACCGCGTTCGAGCAGTATTCCAGTGAAGCTCACAGAAATCAAGTCAAGAGCTTCAGATCCCACAAACAGCTATTTCCGAAATCCTGCGTAAACACTTACGCCTGAAACCGTTCAGTTGCATTAGTCCAGGGACTCACTACAGATCTGATTTCTGCACCGAACCGTTGGCAAGGATGGATAGTGACAACGATACTTCATAGAGTTTAATTTTAAGTGTTGAAGCAAGGTTTTATGGGCACACTGTTTGTTTCTTGCGAAAACAAAACCCTCAGGTTTCGTCGAACATGAACGAGATTCGACGAAGGACAAGGTGTTTTGCGCAATGTCGAGGGAGGAGATTTACAGCCCTTTCTTTTTTCATGGACAAAACGTTCACAGGCATTTGCTGCCTCGAGACGTTTCCTTTGTGCATTCTGCCTCAATTACAAGAAGACTCCAACTTCTGGCTGGACGACGGCTCGGCCGTAGAGGTTGTTACGATGACGTGTGTGAGTGAGTGTGTGTGTCTGTGTGTGTGTGGGGGGGGGGGGGGGCAGATGGTTTGACGGGATAAAGGAAGATTTGGTATGTTTTGTCATCTTAACTGACGCAGCAGCTGGATTTACCATAACATCATTTGAGCAGTCATCGTCTGTTATTATAAGTGCTTGCTTACATGTGATTGTTGTAGAGTATCAATGCAGAAGCGATGACCTGCATTATCAGATGATACCATATTCGGAAGGAAGGAAGACTGGTCTTAACGTCCCGTTCCACATCGAGGTCATTACGGAACACAAGCACAGATTGTGTCAATGATGGAGAAGGAAACCGGCCGTGCTCTTTCAAAGGAACTATGTCGGACCAGAATCGGTGGCCGACAGCAGCAACAGTTCGAACGCCAAAGATGCTACAGGAATGGAGGCTGGCCACAAGAAGATAGACGGCCATATGGAATAATGATTTAATTGTTGAAAGTATTGGAAGCGCTGTACCTCTGTTAGCATAAGTAGTTCCAAAATGGTTTAAAATGGGTCTTTGGTCAGTTGCAGTGGAGGAGCAGTGCTGGACACTCAAGTTCACACTGGAGAGTTCTTTGTGAAGATCACGTCCTGACAGTTACACAGTAGTGGAACTCAGGATGAAGGCATGGATATTTTTAGGAAATTTAACGTTGTCGGTTGGAATAGTGGTATCGCATGTGATGTCAGTAATGCGGTATATTATAGCAAGACATCAACGACTCGGGTGGTAGAGGGTAGAACTCGTATAATGTAGCAGCTCTGTGTGGTGCTCGTCTGTGAGTCTGTGCGTATGTGCCTTTACTGCAGATAGGAAACAGAAACCATTAGTGACAGTGCGTGTTGTGTAAATAAACCACGATTGCGACAGTATCTAGCGAAAAACAGTTATCATGCGACGAAAAATCAAAACTAGGTGCGTTACAGCAAATGGGACCCTCTGATTGTCAAATCTCCAATAAGTTGAACCGTTCAAGTACAGTAATTGATAATTTCGTAAGATTCAGCGCACAATATCAACAGAACGGCAAATACGGGCTACGTAGAAAATTGTCTGGGGCATCTAGACGCTTACTTTTGCACAAAGCGAGGACTACAAATTGTTATTATTCTCAACTTGTTGCTGATTTACAGTTGCCAGTAACTCTCAGACATGTAGGACAAATTTAGTCGCATGACAATCATCTTGCATCTAAGAAACTACTACGAAAACCTGCTATAATACCCAAACATAAACACGTTAGATTGGAGGTAGCTGAAAAAAAAGTATGTTAAGGGCTTCAAAATGGGATAAAGTAATCATCAGTCATATGAAGAAGTTTAATTTAGTTGGGCCGTATAGATTTCAGTATTATTGGCATGATCTGAGAACAGAACAGCAGGTAAGAATGAGCAGAAATATTGGAGGTGGAAGTGTTATGATTTGGGTAGTTCCTGCGCTATTGATAAATCACGCATTGCTTGGCAAAACGCTAAAATGAACTCTAGCATGTATACTGAGATGCTAGAGACAGAACTGATTAGAATGTATGAGGACCTGGAGGACGAAAGTCTAATGTTTCAGCAGGATAAGGCACCTGTGCGTGTTTCTGCTAGAACCAAAAAGTGGTCTGAAGATACAGTAAAGATATCGATGCCTTGCCCTGACCTGCACGCAGTGTGGATTTGAACCCCACAGGAAACATTTCGGGATACTTGTAAGGTGTGTTTATCGCAAGCGAAAGCAATTTGAGGCAGTATGTGAGATGAAAAGAGCGATACAGGAAGAGTAAGTTACAATTTCACTTTAGTAACTATTTAGCCTAACAAAATAAATACCGAAGAGAACTTTTTAGGTGACTAGAAGGATCAGAGATAGGACAAAGTACTAATAATGCAATAACACAACAGGACAGTGAGTGCCTCTACACCAATTTCCATCCAGGTAAAGCAAACGTATTATTTTCTTACTCGTTTCATGAAGGAAACTGTTTAATTCCGTCGTGATTGATTATGTCTCGAACGTGTCTCCTGTTTTCCTGATAAATTCGATACATTTCTTACATACATGAATTATTAATTTCGTAGGAACCCTGCCTTCATACTGATTTCCGCTAATGTAGGTATCTGTCGGACGGATGACAGAAGCGGACTGGTGGGACTTGCAGTAATAGTAGAATCTAGGTCAAAGTAATTACTGGTCCGATATAGTTGTTCTGCTTAACTTTGTGATTTTCTTTCGGTGAATTACTATCTAGTAGTTGCCACTATTAATTACTGAACTGCTAGTAAGGGAGATCTTGCTATGTAATGTTGTAAAGAGCAGGCTTAAATAATTCGTTGGGTAATAGAAATGTTTCATTGAGTTGTGGTCAAATACTGCTCAGAACTGTTTCGTACATTTTGGGCTGTTGTTACTGTTCAGCAAACTCTGTAATTGTCTGCTGTGTTTTTGTATATGTGATTAGCACACACTGAGAGATTCGAGTGTTCGCTGCATTAATTTGGATGATTTACACACACTAAGAGAATAGCATGCTGCATTGTTTGTATTGAGGATTTATTAGTAGTTTGCATTGAGCGCTAGCGACTCAATTGGCAACCTATTTGGTTGGACAGGCACTAGTGAATTTCGGAACGAAACTATATTTTGCTCGTATAATGTGGATTGCTCGTAAACTGTCAAGATATTTCCCTTAACGGTAAGTAATAAACCATTGGAACCATCTGTACAAGCACATCAAAGTATTATCATTACTTTCTACTTTGAAGTGACGAATGAGCATTCAATTAGGAAGCGATAGTGGGACGCGATTTGTTAATACCTGGAGAGGCTTAATTTTGTTTGAATTGTATAGCTTCAGGCCCGAATTGGTGCACTCGGGTTATTTGTTTGCTTTTTTGTGGATTTTACATCGCTGTACTTGGGGACATAGAATTGCTGGCATTCGTCGACTAACGTCATCTTCTGATGTAAACGTAAAAAGCCAATAAAACTTCAATGCGTAAAAAAAAAGAGCCCTCGAATTGTGTTTGAGGGAAAATAGAATTGTCCCAAAGGAAAAGAAATAATAACATTAAATTAAGAAGACGAAACTCTGAAAAGTTCGGAAACGAAAGGTTACAGATGAGAAGATATTACAAGTTTCCTGCTGGTTCAGTGACTTCTATATAATTTGGACGTCGAACTGCAGCTGTCTGAGCGACCATTCAATCAAGTACGTATTTCGTTGCTTGACTAATTATAGCATGGCTGCCACGAACTGTCACGAGAGTGGAAAGTGAAAATACTTTTCTATTCATCTTCCACATCAGCCTAAAGCTATAGGGCTCAAAGGCAGAAATAAGTAAAGATATCTTTACCACGTACAGAACGATGGAAATTTACATGCCGAACTATAACATGACGGACTATGCAGATGAAAATCTGCAGGCACGCCGAAGTTCCACGCTCTCAGACCAGAGCTCTACATCTAGTTAGTAGACATCACTGTGTTAGTTATTTGAATGAAGGAAAAAAGTTCAGAGATGCAATTATTAGTAATATGTCTTGCTTGACTATGTTATTTGGGTCTAATTTGATGAATTAAAAGTGGATACAGAAGGAAATATGCCTTTTTTTACATAAATATTCCATAGAAAAATTTTGAGAAAGAATACAAAAGACTTTTATATTATCCTGAGACAAAACAGTGATAAAACTGTGTCGACTACAATTTATGGCTGACTCGGTGTTAAATCAGCTGTTTCATAAAATGGTCGACGTTAATGAGGAGAAGCTTTACTATTACATGTTGTAGAAGACTATAGGTAAAGCAAATTCGGTGGTACATTTACCCTGAATTAATCTTATTTGATATAGACGGTTGCTAGATTTCATATCTGTAGAGAAAGATTAATCATTACCTGATTGAGTCGTTTACAGTACTCAGCGATATAATTGTGGTCGAAGTGCGTTAGGATGGACTGTATCATTACTGTTTTATCTTAAGTATCAAAATTTTTCAATCGACTATTACCATAAGTAAATTTAATAAGACTATATCTCGTAAAATCAGCATAAAATTTAGTCCCAAAAAAGTCTAATGAATGCAGTGCTAGTTAACAATACGTAGAATATATATTGTGCGGTACCACATTAAAAATACACAGACAGCTTACCAATAAGTGTTACCTTATAGTACACGAAAGGAAGAAGAAGACGGTAGTGTATCACTATAAAGCACTTAACAGGAAGGTTAACGATTAAACAAGGGTAATATTGAACTTCAGTTACATGAAGCTGAGGGACCGATGACCTAGCGGTTTGGTCCCTGGTCTCTCCCCTCCCCCCCCCCCCCCCCTCCCCCTAACGACGAAAAATACAGCCATAACGTAACACCACTTTCTCCGTACTTCACTGTTTGGAGCTACACATGGTGACAGGTAACGTTCTTCAAGCATTCGCCTAACACAAATTCTTTCACTGGATTTCCACAGACTGTAAGGTAATTCATCACTCCAAATCATTAGTTTACAGTCTTCCTTTCCCAAAGTGCGTCGCTATTTCCACCATTGTCAAGCATCGCTTAGTTCATATGGTTCAAATGGCTCTGAGCACTATGGGACTTAACATCTTAGGTCATCAGTCCCCTAGAACTTAGAACTACTTAAACCTAACGAACGTAAGGACATCACACACATCCATGCCCGAGGCAGGATTCGAACCTGCGACCGTAGCAGTCCCACGGTTCCGGACTGAAGCGCCTAGAACCGCTCGGCCACCGCGGGCGGTCATCGCTTAGTACCGGCTGCAGAAGTGTGTGGCTTATGATTAGCTGCTCGATCGTGTACCCCACTCTTTTTAAATCTCTACGCACAGTCTTTGTGTTAGCTGGATTTATGGCAGCACTTTGAGATCACGAGTGATTCCTTCCGCTGATTTTGTGCACTCGTTTACAACAATCCTACGCAATACAAAACGCTCCCTGACCGTCAGTAAAAGAGGTCTGATCGCTCTTAGTTTAACTGTGGTTGTACCCTGATGTTTCAGCCTCGCTGTCACATCACGGACAGTCGACGTGGGCGACTTTAGAAGGGTCGAAATGTCGATGATGTATTTCTTACTGACCATCCCGCTCTGGTGTTAACTGCTTCTTTACTGCACATTACTCCCCGCATCCTTTAACACTGGAGGGCCCCTCTCTCGTGACACGTAGTGAGCAATTTTGCGTTAAACAGGTGTCTGAGGGTGCTTTTGACGTGTCGTGTGGGTTTCAATTTCATCGACAAGGAAAGCCGTAAGAGAAGAATCCTGACTGTCCACCTGTAAGGGAGCGGCGCGGCGCGGCGCCCCGCAGCGGCCTGTGGCAGACAGTATGTCCAGGAGCGGCAGGGCCAGCAGGGGGCCAGCCAGCGGCGGTGGGAACGGGAATGGGAACGAGCGGCGTCACGGCCTGAGGGACGGGGCCGGCGGCCGGCGGCGGAGGCGGCGCGTGGGCGGCCCGGGCTGCGGCCCGGCACGCCCCCACCACGGTACGGTTCCTGCTGCGCAGTGCCGCGCCACGTGTAGCGGCTGCACCTCCTGTGCTCTGCAGCTGGCGTCCGATGCGTCGCTACTGCGGTACGTCGCCTGCGCAGTCGAGTGCGCTGGAGCTTTAACCGGAGGTAGCCCGTTCCATTCCGGTACCTGAAGAACTTTTCGTCACCAGCAGCTCGACGGCAAGGCGAGCGTACGTGGTGGTGTAAAGTCAGCGGACTTCGCGTCACTGTTCTGGGGTGATTCCCAAAACGGGAATATCTCCTGAGATGAGGTCACGCGCTTCTGTTGATGATCATCATTTCTCTTCAAATGAAGTTCTTAGTCTCAGTGGCGATCTCCACGCTATTCGTAAGAAGTCAGCTGTATCGTAGTATCAGGCTTCATCTCCCTTCTTTTCCTACTCAGTTCCTTTACCACTAACAAAAATTATGTTTCTCTCATTTCCTTGAGCTTCCTAGCCTACATACTCATGATGAAATGAGGAGATAACAGATATGTCCCATAAGGTTTCTTAATCTTCAAACCATGACCAGTTTATAGCATTTCTGACAATCTATAGGGCGTTACATTCGCATAATACACAGTAAATGATAAAGACTGAGGGGTCAGTAACATATCAAGTGCTGCTGTGTGCGACAAATACTGTTTCCTTTTCTTTTTTCACACAGTTCTGCAACAGGTCACAACGTATGACGTATAAGCTAAGCCGCTCTCGTGAAGAGCGCAGTAGGTTCTTAACTCCATAAAGAACTCCGTCTTCAGGCCACAAGTGCCCCATCGGGACCATCCTACCGCCGTGTCATCCTCAGTTTAGGATGCGGATAGGAGGGGCGTGTTGTCAGCACACCGCTCTCCCGGGCGTTATGATACTTTTCTTTCACCGGAGCCGCTACTATGCGCTCGAGTAGCTCCTCAATTGGCATCGCGAGGCTGAGTGCACCCCGAAAAATGGCAACAGCGCATGGCGGCCTGTGTGGTCACCCATCTAAGTGCCAGCAACGCCCGATAGCGCTTAACTTCGGTGATCTAACGGGAACCGGTGTATCCACTGCGACAAGGTCGTTGCCTCTAACTCCATAACCATACATAATTATTTCCTGTTATTACGCAGCCTCATTCTTAAATGATGAATATTCAATCATTTTTAAATACTAGTCATCTTTAACAGCTATTATTGTTGTTACCACACCACTGTCATCATCATCATACAGCTGTCACGTATAATGTATGATTAGTACAAAGATAGCTCTGAGCCCAGCCAACGGCCTTGCCGCAGTCGTAACACCGGCTGCCGTCAGATCACCGAAGTTAAGCGCCGTGGGGCTTCACTAGGACTTGGATGGGTGACCGTTCGGTCTGTCGAACGCTGTTGGCATGCAGGGGTGCACTCAGATCCTGTGAGGCCAATTGAGGAGCTACTTGAGTGGGAAGTAGTGGCTCCGGTCACAAAAGCTGACAACGGCCGGGAGAGCGGTCTGTTGACCACATGCCCCTCTATATACGCATCCAGTGACGCCTGGGGGCTGTGGATGACATGGCGGTCTGTCGGTACCGTTGGCCCTTCAAGGCTTATTCGGACGGAGCTATGATCCCTGTAGAGCGTACGGTAGTCCTCATTTTTGTCTTCTGTTCCCAATGAAATCACTTAAAATGTTCTCATCACATTCGTAATCGTAAACATTTTCACTTGCGTTTTATTTAATGTATATAAAAGAAGAATAAAAAATAATGTTTAAAGTGGATGCGAAGTTAGTGGTATATAGAAATTACAGGTTGTAGTTCAGTTGGCCTCAGTGGGAAACCCAACTCCTCTCTCGCCATCCTTATCGGTTTTTGATTCCTGTTGTACTCTGAAGTCAAAATGTGTACTCCCTTTTCGAGATGTGGGTTCGACGCCTGAAAATTGAGTTTCTCACAATTTTTGCGCTCAACAAATACTTCCGCGAATTTTCCTCACGGTCTGATTCACAGTCCAGTCATCACAAATTTCAAAGTATTATATAGGTGTGTCGAATGCATGATTTCTTTATTAAGAAAAGCCTTTAGTGGATGGATAATTCACAGGAACTTTATTGCATAACGGATTGGAAAGTTTACACACCTTTTATTCACTGACCTTTTATTCATTGAAGCACATTAAATGTACATAAAAGTTTAAAAAATACCGTTTTCCTCCTCTATAAATAACATCTCAATTTGATGAGAAAAAATAAAAAAAACGACCACGCATGGGACGGAAATCGGTAGATGTGATATACATGTACAGACAAACAAATTATTACAACTTTAAAAAAATGATGATTTATCCAAGAGAAGTACTAGTCATCGGGGCTCAAATCGAAGCGGAACTCATCACTGAAGACAGTTCTACTCCAGTCAATGAAATTCCAGGCCTGAGACATGTCTGGAGACTCCCAGGGCAGTGGTGGGATAACAACCCGAGTGTCACCCATCATACGGTCTGTCAACCAGGAGTGATGTTCCGGGATTCCATTTCTGTTCATAGCAGGACCCTTGGTTGTCATCCGCAGCGCCCTTACAGCACAGCGGTACGTCGACGATATTCTACGCCACGTTTTGTTGCCTTCATGGCAAGTCATATTGCGCTTACATTTTAGCAGGATAATGCCGTTCTACACATGGTGAGCGTTTCTACTGCTTGCCTTCAGGCTTGTCAAACGTTACTTTGGCCAGAAAATGGGCGGATCTTTCCCCAACTGAGAATGTTTCGAGCATTATGGGCGGGACTCTCCAACCATCACTGCATTTTAACGATCCGCGCCAATTGGACAGGTGTTGGCACGATATCCCTCAGAAGGACATCCAACAACTCTGTTAAATGACAAGCCGAATAACTGCTTGCATAAGCACCAGAAGTGGACCTACTGTGTTATTGACTTATTCATTTCGTGAAGCTCTTTCCCTCAAATATATCGTCCAATTTTTTCTGAAATTGTTGTCATTTGTTTGTCTGTACATGTACCATCCCATTCCAATAATTCCTTAGTGGTGTGTAGATTTTTTGAGTGTTAGATTGTATTTAGGCCAAACGTTGCGTAGCGATGTGATGGGAATAAGCACGTAAATACGATAGTAAGGAAGGCGAATGATCAACTTGGGTTTACTGGGAGAATTTTAGGAAAGCGTAGCACATCTATAAATGATACCGCTTATGGAACACTAGTGCGACCCATTCTTGAGCACTGCTAGACTCTTTATGATCCCTGCCACGCACGATTAAAAGAAGACGTCGAAGCAGTTCACAGGCGGGCTGTTAGATTTGTTGCCCATGGTTTAGATAACAAGCGAGTATTACGTAGATGCTACGTGAACTCGAATAGGAATTCATGGAAACAATACATTCTTTTCACGAACCAATACTGAGAATATTTTGAGAACTGGGATTAGAAGCTGACTGTAGAAAGCTTCTGTTGCCGCCAACGTGCATTTCGCGTGAGGGCCACGAAGACAAGGCCAGAGAAGTTAGGGCTCTTATGGGGGTATACAGACAGTCGTTTTTCCGTCGCTCTGTTTGAGAGTCGAACAGGAAAGAAAATTATTTTTAGCGGTACAAGTTGCCCTCCGTCACCCATCATACGGTGGCTTTCGAAGTACATATCTAAAAGCAGATAAGCGACATTGAGGAAGGGTAGATTTTATGTCCTTTAATCATGAGGTGGATAACGTAAGAACTCTTTTCAACCAAATCTCGGAAAACTAATAGAGAGTCAAAACGATTTCCGATCAGTGATATTTATGAGATAATTTCCAGTTCCGATAATCGCCCGATAACCAAGCAAAATTTTCCGTAAACTTTGCCTGGAACTCGGAGATATTTCTGCTATTTCTTCGTAATTTGTTTCTGAAGCAATGTTGCTCATTACTCCCGATAAAAATAAAAAGTATGTGTGTGTGTGTGTGTGTGTGTGTGTGTGTGTGTGTGTGTTCGCGTATGTGTTTGTGTGTGTGTATGTGTGGCAGAACTTCATGCTTTCTAACATATCCTCTTCGAATGGGATTCGTTCGATGACATTATTCGTAGAAAACAAACATCTGCAAGTTACATGACGTGTTACATAGTCTCATAAAAAACGAATTTTTCACCCTATATTCATACACTGCAGACTGTTTAAAAACGTCAGTGCCACATTTCTACAGAGTTAGTACTGGTCAAAAAAAGAACAAAAATTCCTACCTAATATGTCTGGAAACCAATGCCCGTCGAGGTAGGGGCCAATTTGTTCTCTCATGCCCAATTGTACACACATCAAAAAAAGTTTTGCATCACTCCGGTCCCCAGAACTCCTGAAGATAGACGTTGACTGTGGATATTGTATCACAGACGCTGTCCCTTTGACTGTTCAGAGATGTAAATAAACCCGCCCAAAGATGTAAACATCCATGCATGAGCACCAACTATTAGATGGAGGGGTTCTGACTGCTGATCAGTTCCAGTCATTCCACCAGGAAGGAGGCACACGGCTCGTGTTGTCTGTAGTTCAACCAAGCCTCGACGGCCAATTCCGCAGTTCGATCGCGTCCGCATTGTTACTTTGTGCCAGGAAGGGCTCTCAACAAGGGAAGCGTCCAGGCGTCTCGGAGTGAACCAAAGCGACGTTGTTCGGACATGGAGAAGATACAGAGAGACAGGATGTCGATGACATGCCTCGCTCAGGCCGCCCAAGGTCTAATACTGCAGAGGATGAGCGCTACCTGCGGAGTATGGCTCGGAGGAAACCTGACAGCAACGCCAGCATGTCGAATAATGCTTTTCGTGCAGCCGTAGGACGTCGTGTTACGACTCAAACTGTGCGCAATAGGTTGCATGACGCCCAACTTCACTTCCGACGTCCATGGCGAGGTCCATCTTTGCAACCACGACACCTTGCAGCGCGTTACAGATGGACCCAACAATATGCCGAATGGACCGCTTAAGGTTGACATCAACATCAAGTTCTCTTCACCGATGAGTGTCGCATGTCTTCAACCGGACAATCGTCGGAGATATGTTTGGAGGCAACCCGGTCAGGCTGAACGCCTTAGACACACTGTCCAGTGAGGGCAGCAAGGTGGAAGTTCCCCGCTCTTTCGGGGTGGCATTATGTGGCGCTGACGTAGGCAGCTTGTGGTCATGGAAGGCGCCGTAACGGCTGTACAATACGTGAATGTCATCCTCTGACCAATAGTGCAACCATATTGGCAGCATATTGAAAAGGCATTCGTCTTCATGGACGACAATTCGCACCCCTGTCGGGCCCATCTTGTGAATGACTTCCTTCATGATAAAGACATCGCTGGACTAGAGCGGCCAGACTGTTCTCTGGACATGAACCCTATCGAACATGCCTGGGATGGATTGAAAAGGGTTGTTTATGGACGACGTGTCCCACCAGCTACTCTGAGGGATCTACGCCTAATCGCCGTTGAGGAGTGGCACAATCTGAACCAACAGTGCGTTGGTGAACTTGTGGATAATATACCATGAGGAATACAGGCATGCATCAGTGCAAGAGGACGTGCTACCGGGTATTAGAGGTACCGGTGTGTACAACAATCTGGACCACCGCCTCTGAAGGTCTCGCTGTATGGTGGTGCGCTTTTCACGAGCAATAAAAAGGGCGAAAATGGTGTTTATGTTGATCTCTATTCCAATTGTCTGTACAGGTTCCGGAACTCTCGGAACCGAGGTGATGCAAAACTATTTTTGATGTGTGTATATTACGTGGAAGCAGTTACTACAGGTAGTGCAGCATGTGATTGCCACGCATCCTGACACATCCCTTAAACCTCCTTCACAGAGAATGACGCACTCTTTCAGATACTCCTGGCTCCTTTCGTATTGCGTCACATGACTTGGTCACACACTCCTGTAACGTTTGCAGGTTGTCGATGGCTTGGACGTACACCATTGCCCTTAAATGTTCCCACAGCCATAAATTCAACAGATCCAGGTCTGGTGTCGAGGATGCCATGTTGCCGGACTTCCTCGACCAGTCCATCGCCGATGCAACGTTGCGGTGATATATTGTTGCGGCGTCCGTAGAAACTGGGGTAGTATGGCATCGTGTATAAACCGCAGTCAGCGTCCTCCTGCAACGGTAGCATTCTATAATAGCTCTGGTAATCAGTCACTCAGAAATTGATACACAGTACCTTTTAACTGTTTGATGAAGAGTACGGTCCTGTGATTCTAACACCGATAATTCCTACCCATACACTGATACTGAGCCTGTCATGCTGTCTCACCTGCATGATAACAGGAGGATTTCTTCTGCCCACTTGTGAGTATTGTGGTATTTGACGATGGCGTCTCTTGCTCATTTGTAAATAAAATGCAAGATCTGGCGGAAACTGCAACGGCTTCTGTGTCAATGTAAAGATTTAAGTGTTCATTTTCCCTGCACGCTGTTAGAGACTGGAACGGCAGAGAAAAAGTGTGAAAATGTTTCGATGAACCCTCTGCCAGGCATTTAAGTGCGAATTGCACAGCATTCCTGCAGATGTAACTTTAGATGTATTGGTTTCCAGACAGACCATTATCGGAACTTTTTACCTGGTTTTGCCCAGTGGTACCTTTTATAGGTGCATGTGACTTCTTTTTCTTTTTAGCAACACCCTCAATTTGTCTCCGTATGGTATGGTATGTGTTACATACTATCGATTATAACAACAAGGTTCAAATGGTTCAAATGGCTCTGAGCACTATGGGACTCAACTGCTGAGGTCATTAGTCCCCTAGAACTTAGAACTAGTTAAACCTGACTAACCTAAGGACATCACAAACATCCATGCCCGAGGCAGGATTCAAACCTGCGACCGTAGCGGTCTTGCGGTTCCAGACTGCAGCGCCTTTAACCGCACGGCCACTTCGGCCGGCTAACAACAAGGTCAGGAAGAAACCGACATACGTATCTCAGTGATATTACACACTATCCGTAAGTACACTGTTGTCCATTAAAATTGCAACCTCATGAAGATGTTGTGCAACAAATGAGAATTTAGCTTGCATGGATATGTAAATGTTTAGCATTTCAGCGCAACTTCATTAGCTAGGTAGAAGAAATACCATCTAAATTTTATATTCAGGGTGTTAGGGGTATAAGTGCAGATATTGTGATCACCGGTACCTTAATATGTACCCACGTCAGTGTGTTAGTTGTTTATTCTATACGTCTCACAGTCTTCCCACAAACACGTCACATTATTTACACTGCCTGATCTTTTCTGCTCAGTCGTAACTGCACCACTAACTGGGCAATGCCTTACAGTATTAGTCGTTGTGCGTTCACGCACAATACCTGATTTGCTGCCTAGGGGAAATGAAGCATTAATTGCTTACTCCTGTCACAATACTTGGAGTTACTAACCATCCTAAAAACATTCTACTAATAGCTATAATTGCTAGTCACCAAATAAAGTAAATATTCATATAATGTTTTTCAGTACCAATAAAAGTATCTGCACTTATACCCGTAACACACTGTATAAAGTAAATTTATCATTTAGAAATCACATTTGAATGTTTCTTGTTTGTGAGAAGATGGTGTTAGGCCTCGTGTAAAAAGGAGAAAAGTTTGCCCACACATGTCGGAAAACGAGAGCGGCAGTATCATAGCCTAACGAGACTATGGTCTATCGTTCTGTGTCATTGCTGCTCGTGTTAGTTGGGACCGTACAGCAGTCTTCTGAATACGGAACCCGTGAGTTCAACAGGGTCACACACAGTGCCATACAGGATCTCCTAGGCTCTAGCGACAAGCACCGAAAAGAACAGACATACACTATCTGATGAATAGCATCCCGTATACTGCAGAATTGACCATTAGATATCACGGCAGGAGGATCTGGCAATATGAAAAGAAAATGGAAGTACTGTATCGTCAGCAGGGCCCGCGGGGTCAGCAGTGCGGTCTAACGCACGGCTTTCCGGGCGGGAAAAAGCGCCTGGTCCCCGGCACGAATTCGCCCGGCGGACTTGCGTCGAGGTCCTGTGAGCCGGCCAGTCTGTGGATGGTTTTTAGGCGGTTTTCCATCTGCCTCGGCGAAAGCGGGCTGGTTCCCCTTACTCTGCCTCAGCTACACTATGTCGGCGATTGCTTCGCAAACAAATTCTCCACGTACGTGTGCTCCACCAATACTCTACCACGCAAACATTGGGGTTACAATCGTCTGGTGTAAGACGTTCCATGAGAGGCGGGGGGGGGGGGGGGGGGGGGGTCCACCGGGGGCCGAACCGCACAATAACCCTGGGTTCGGTGTGAGGCGGCGGAGGGGTGAAGTGGACAGCGGAAGTCGTCGTCGGGTTGTGAACCACTGCGGCTGCGGCGGGGACGGAGTCTCTCCGTCGTTTCTAGGCCCCCGGTGAACACACAATGCAATAAAATACAATCGTCAGCAGGGAAGCAAAATGTGTCGTTTAGGAGAGCGCAGTGGCTTAGAATGTTGACAATTCATTGGATGTCACCGGAGGTACAAATCTTTCAGCAACATTTCCACCCTCCTAAACCTGCGCAAGTCGACTTTTGGTGATATGATAGTCGAGTGGAAACGCAAAGGAAAAGCCACAGGTAAGCCAAGACAAGGTACACCTCATGCGCTGACAGGCAGAGACTGTCGGGCACTGCGGAGCGAGGTCGTAAAAAATCGCATGAAATCAGCGAAAATAACCGCTCGTGAGTTCTAAGATGCTACCAGCAGTTCACCTGGCACACTGTATGTGTATAGCAATAGAACGATCGAACAGCTCCTCTTAAGCGTCGCATTTCTCTAGTCAATGCTAAGTGACGCTTGAAATGCTGTAAACAGCGACCCTACTGGACAGTGGATGGCTGTAAACTAGTGATTTATAGTGATAAATCACGCTGTATGTTGTGATAATACGGTGGAAGAGATTTGTTTAGAGAATGTGTGGAGTACGTTACCGGCCACAGTGTATAGTGCCAAGAGGGAAATACAGAGGAGGTGTGTTTTGCTATGAGGTCGTTTTTAGTAGTTAGGGTGTAGTCCCCCTTACTGCGCCTAAGAAAATGTTAAATACGAAATAAATGAAATTTATTCACAATTGCGAATACAGACTACCATCAGCTATATAATCCAATGGCAACAATGGTAATTTGTGGCCGACCGGGACTCGAACCCGGATATCCTGCTTATCGCGAGCGATCCTCTTACTATGTGACTATCCGAGCGTGACTCACGGCCAGACCCAGACTAGCACAGGTCGTGACGTGTGAATTACACAGTATTCATGCAGATGTACCTTTAAGCGTATTGTTTTCTGGACTTACCTTTATCGGAAAATTTTCACTGTCATCATTCCATTATACAGCTGATAGTAGTCCATATTCGCAACTGCGAATACATTTCATTAATTTCATCATGGCTGTAGTCGTCGCACTGCCTGTTCCTTTGGACATGTGTGCATGTCCGAAGAAACTTTGCATCTTAATTCGGAAGAACACAGGCTATGCAATATCGTAAGTAAACATCGTCTTAAGCGTGAAAGGAACACATTTTGCATCTTTCAGTAAGCGAACATTTCAAAAACAACGATAGTTTATATCAATAAGACCATGCACCCTGTCATAAAGCAGCCTCTATGACGCAATGGTTTATGTACAATAACATTCGTGAAATGTACTGGTCTGACCAGAAAACCAATCTGAACGCAGTGGAGCACTTTCGGGATGATTTACAAAGTCGACTTGGCTCCAGATCCCAGCATCCAACGCCACTGCTTTATCTGGTTTTGCCTCTGGAGGAATAATGGACTGCGATTCCTCCACAGGCATTCAGACACGTCACTGAAAGTGTCCCCAGCAGAGGTCAAGCTGTGATAAAAGCTAAGGATAAACACACTTCTGGTAAATGTCCATTAATACACTACTGACCATTAAAATTACTACACCCAGTAGAAATGCAAATGATAAACGGGTATTCATTGGACAAATATATCATACTAGAACTGACATGTGATTACATTTTCACGCAATTTGGGTGCATAGATCCTGAGAAATCAGTACCAAGAACAACCGCCTCTGGCCGTAAAAACGGCCTTGATACACCTGGGCATTGTCAAACAGAGCTTGGATGGCGTGTACAGGTACAACTGCCCATGCAGCTTCAACACGATGCCACAGCTCATCAAGAGTAGTGACTGGCGTATTGTGACGAGCCAGTTGCTCGGCCACCATTGACCAGACGTTTTCAGTTGGTAACAGATCTGGAGAATATGCTGGCCAGGCATGCAGTCAAACATTTTCTGTATCCAGAAAGGCCCGTACAGGACCTGCAACATGCGGTCGTGCATTATCCTGCTGAAATGTAGGGTTTCGCAGGGATCGAATGAAGGGTAGAGCCACGGGTCATAACACATCTTAAATGTAACGTCCACTGTTCAAAGTGTCGTCAATGCAAAAAAGAGGCGACCGAGACGTGTAACCAATGGCACACCTTACCATCACGCCGGGTGATAAGCCAGTATGGCGATGACGAATACACGCTTCCAATGTGCGTTCACCGCGATGTCGCCAAACACGGATGCGACCATCATGATGCTGTAAACAGAACCAAGATTCATCCGAAAAAATTACGTTTTGCCATTCGTGCACCCAGGTTCGTCGTTGCGTACACCATCGCAAGCGCTCCTGCCTGTGATGCAGCGTCAAGGGTAACCGCAGCCATGGTCTCCGAGCTGATAGTCAATGCTGCTGCAAACGTCTTCGAACTTCGTGCAGATGGTTGTTGTCTTGCAGACGTCCCCATCTGTTGACTCATGGATCGAGACGTGGCTGCACGATACGTTACAGCCATGTGGATAAGATGCATGTCATCTTGAGTGCTAGTGATACGAGGCCGTTGGGATCCAGCACGGCGTTCCGTATTACCCTCCTGAACCCACCGATTCCATATTCTAACAGTCATCGGATCTCGACCAACACGAGCAGCGATGTCGCGATACTATAAACCGCAATCGTGATAGGCTACAATCAGACCTTTATCAAAGTCGGAAAAGTGATGGTACGCATTTCTCCTCCTTACACGAGGCGTCACAAAAACGTTTCACCAGGCAACGCCGGTCAACTGCTGTTTGTGTATGAGAAATCGGTCGGAAACTTTCCTCATGTCAGCACGTTGTACGTGTCGCCACCGGCGCGAATCTTGTGTGAATGCTCTTAACAGCTGAATGGCTCTGAATATCTGAATGCACATCAGTTTAAAATGTAGAAAAATTATTTGCAAAATCAAGCCTAGTGTGACGAAGAGGTGAGTGGGTACCATATTGTTTTGTTCCAAGGTGTTCCTACTGTATGAGGTTTTAAATGGTAAACAAGTTGCTCAAACGTGTGTGCGGACTTATTCAAGTGAACCTGTGATGAAAGCATTAGACTACTATTCCAGAAGAAAGAAGTTTAAGTCCCCTTCCGAAAATACTAATTTCTGTTTTCAGTGGTGTCAGTTAAAGTGAATGTCGGGATGGTTCCTTTGAGAAGTAAACAGCTGATTTCCTTCCGAAACATTGTCTCACTGAGCTAGAGCTATGTTTCCAATGAAATGGTCTCCGACGGACGCTAGGATCTAAGTTTCATTCCTACTTCCAGTTGTATACTTGTGACTGTATATCCGATCAGATAAATTAATTATTTAATATTTTTTGCCACTCTGTGTCAGTATTTAATAATTATCTTATCAGTAAGATCCGTGTCTTTCCGCTTAAAGAGTAGAAAAATACGTGCTTTATCGCTGACCCGTTTTTGTAAATGTGCAGAGGGTAAACATGGTGGACAGTAAAATGGTCCATCCGAGATGTATTAGCCCTGTCGCCCCATACCTCTTGAACCATATGATTAAGCAGTATTCCGCAAAAACTACGTACTTTTTTCAAGCTCTCCTTGTTGCTAATATGGTACATATGGATAAAATGGAAAGTCAGAGGATTCAATATTAAAATTTCGTGGTTATTATATTCATATGATTTATACTCATCTTTTCGCTGTAAACTTACGGTGCTCGTCGTTTTAGTAAGAGATGATTTTTGCCCACAGGTATTAATTACCTAGTGTAAACACTATTTCACACAATTTCTTCACATTTTTATCAAGTCACAATAATAAATATTAATTCATACATGTTTTTACACACAAGAGGCCAATTTAAACACACCTTTCTTCAAGCAAATGACATTCTATACGCACAATGCAGATCATACGTTGACGACTGACAACAGTCTGATCACAGATTTGTTATCAGTATTTCAATAAGCTATTGGTAATTTCCAAGGATGCTTGCCTATCGAAGCCGCAGGCTCCAAACGATAGATATCGAACGTGCGATTGTAAATCGATCACGAGACTGTCGTGGCGGGCGTTATGACAAATTATTTGTGAGCTGCTAGGGAAACCCAGAAGGTTTACGTTAGTAGTGAGTGGGATGTCTGGTGTTGTTGACGTTTCTTCGGCCGATTGCCTCACGTGGAAGAATCTAATTCCATGCTTATGCAACGTAGAAAATTGTTTGACTTTTTGTCGCAAATATGGACTAATACCGGATGAGGAAAGCAGGGACTGTAGGGACTGCGCTGTGGCGAAATGTATAAAATTTCGTTAGAAGAGTTCTGATAATGAAATACCGTTACAGTTTCATTGCGGAAAGTGTGTAAAACGAACGATTATCAGGAAGAATACATGTTTTGACTATTCCAAATTACACATCCACACCAGCGTAATTCTTCAATCTTGTTGGATTCGAGACTACACCCCGCAAGCAACACCATTGGAAACTGACTTACCTACTAATACCATGTGCGACTATTTCGGGTTTTGCAGAGAAGTGTGTTATATAATAGTGATGAACGACAGTGTACCGATTGTTGGACCGCGTAAAGTTGTCGAAGTGGACGAATCACACGTAGGAATAAGTAAGAACCAGGGAGGACGACCTTAAAAAAATGAAATCAAACATATTTGGGTATTTGGTGGCATAGAATGAGAGTCCCGAAAGTGTTTTGTTGTGAGAGACTTGTCCAGAGTCAAGGTAACATTAGTCGGTTTGATGAAGCACTTTATACTGCCCGGTAGTAAAGTCATTACAGACGGCTTTCAGTCCTACAAGACACTGAAAGCAGAAGGACGCCACCACGTGTTCGTCAACCACACTGTAGAGTTCGTGTCTTCGGATGACCCCAGTGTGCATACGCAGAACATCGAGCGGTTGTGGAAATCTGTGAAGTCTTCCATTAAAAGAAAAGGGCGTCCAGGAGAAAGAGACGAACTCTACTTGTTTCAGTACCTCTATTTTCATAGCTTGCGTTTGCAAGGAAAAGTTAACGCATGTGACACTCTACCCATATTTTTGTGTGACATTGGCAGAGTTTACCTCGGCTACGGCAAAAAGGGAATGCTTCCCGTAGCATGAACATCAAATGGAATTTCGCATGACGACAACATCGACAACGAGTAAGGTAAGTCCTTTCGATTGTAATTACAAGTATTTTAGTAACGCTTTTTTTTCCGTTGCTGTAGTCACCACTATTAACATGCTAATAAAGCCCGCCAACACAGTCACGTGATCGATTTACAATCGCACGCTCGATATCTGTCGTTTGGAGCCCGCGGCTTCGTAGGCAAACATTCTTGGAAATTACCAAGCTATTTAAGCTATTTGGTCAACAATATTATGAGAAGGAAAATTGCTACTCACACACACACACACACACACACACACACACACACACACACACACAAGCAAACAAACATAACACACACACAACTGCAGTCTCAGGCAACTGAAACCACCCTGCCATCCTGGATTTTCCATTCTTCTTATTTTATTTCATTGCGAAAATGAATTTAACGTTTTCGAAAATACCACGTGTAAAGGCTTGAATATTTTCAACTTTTACATCAAGATAAGTTATTTCTGAAGAAGTACAGTGTATTTTTGAAATAAAATGATCGTTCTTAGCTTGATAAAAAAGTTTTCGTTGCCACTATATAATTTAAATTTGGGAAGTAATAAAGTCCACGTGGCATTAGTTATGTATGATATGGGAAAAAAATAAAAATCAGGTTATGTTTAAAATAGCTACATACTCTATTTTCAGCCTAGGTTATTGTAAAGCAAAGTATATAGGATAATTAATTTTCGTAGCACGTAATCACTCAGAAACAGACAAGAAGTTATTACGTTATGGCTTTATGGACGGATTTGAAAAGGTATCAAATTTCTTAAATGCACCATTGTGTTGTGTAATTATGTGATAAACATGAATATCATATTGTACAGTGGAAAATCGCAATGAACACTATCGGAAAAAGGTGGAATCGCAACCTTCGGCTGACCGAAGAAATTGCCGTAAATCTTGGTTTGTTGTACAAGTTAGTGGACTCTCTTTATGAATATATATATGTTCTATAATACTGAGGTGACTAGCATGGATACAGAGTTCTCCGTCTACTTGTTAGCTTATATAGACAATTATAAATGAAAATCGCAAAATGGGAACATGATTTTCTCGATAGTGAAGTTTGCCAGTACTTACGTGCCGCTGTTCGCGATATCGTGTTGCGACAGGAGAGTAAAGTAATCACGATAAGCAATATTAGAGCACTCCTCTCCTTAAGTTGCAAACAAAGGTTTTCGCAAAGTGTCATTAACCTTTCTCACATTGTCCTTTTTACAAATGAACTAAATGAACTCAAAAAAGTTCAAATCAGATATCCTCTTCCCTATCCTCCGTCAGGAAGCCATCTACATGTAGTGAAGGAGGATATTCAGTTCGCTTTAGTGGAAGACACTACTACAAGATTCATAATTATGTCCTTGTACAAAGTAGCAACGGAAGAATCAATTAATCTAAGCATTTATAAAACTATGCGTTTCATGTCTCGAGGCAATTATCTTGAAACTTCACGACACGATCTACGGCAACAAGCCGTTTACTTTCGTGTGTCCGTCCTCAATTCAATGAATGCAGGCGCGCCGCGCCGACCCTGCCAGCGAGCGTGTTCTTGATCAATTCCTCAGGGGGGTACCGCCCGCTTCCAGTGACAGCCGGCCTCTCGCCTTTATTGCTGCTGTTGTAAGTCATCCTGGTTCTACATCAAAGGAATTAGTACACAGAAATACTCACATAAAAAAGGTGGCTCTCAGGTGTTAACTGCTTGTTGCATGTACTTACCGTAAGCGATATAACACTATACGGTAAATTCTGATTCATGAATAGAACACACACAGAATGTACCACATGGTTATAATTAAAGTTCAGCGACTCTCTGAGGTTCGTTGTAGGCTGTAATTATCGTATGGTAACGAAACTTGGTAGATACGCTAATGCATTACTGCGGACCCGATTTACGCTGAAAAACAACCAGTCCTAAAAATGGCTCTGAGCACTACGAGACTTAACATCTAAGGTCATCAGTCCCCTAGAACGTAGAACTACTTAAGCCTAACTAACCTAAGGACATCACACACATCCATGCTCGAGGCAAGATTCAAACCTGCGCCCGCAGCAGCAACGCGATTCCTGACTATAGCACCTAGAGCCGCTCGGCCACACCGGCCGGCAACCAGTCCTAATTTTGGCCACCAGGTGCATATCTGGCGCTGTACGCTGTTTCTGTTTCATAGAACAAGCCATAACCTGAGTGAATAGTATGGTTATGGAGAAGAGAGACAGTACGCTGTTAGTGAAACTGTTTTATGCGAATGGCAGTGATTGCAATGTTCCATTGACAGTGTGTCGCCCACTGGAACTTCCGAGGAGAGGCTCGACATCATTAATTTACTTAAAGAAGATGATAATTAAATTCGAAAACACAGGTGAGCTTGCTGTGGCGCATGGTGCAAAAAAATGGCTCTGAGCACTATGGGACTAGAACTTAGAACTACTTAAACCTAACTAACCTAAGGACATCACACATATCCATGCCCGAGGCAGGATTCGAACCTGCAACCGTAGCGGTCGTGCGGTTCCAGACTGTAGCGCCTTTAACCGCTCGGCCACTCCGGCCGGCCGCATGGTGCAGCAGGGCGTTCTATCTCGGTGGAAGTTATTGACAAGGTTGCTGTTGCTGTAACTGACCATGCAGCGCGTGCTCGGGTAGTGCTAACGCTCGTGCTGTGTAGCGAAAGTGGTTCATACCATGGTCAACAGTTCAGAGAGTTTTGCGGTCTATTTAACATGGCTACCCGAACAAAATCCAGACTGTACAGCAACTGAAACCGCATGATCCGCAGCAACGTCCTGAATTCGCTCCACGATTTCTGGTACGGATCGAAGTCGATAATATCTGGCTGAGCAATACACTATGAAATGACGAGACACATTTTACCATACATGGTGCAGTGAACACACAGAACTACCGAATTTGGGATCCTGTTAAACCACATGTTGTGCGCGAAGAACCATTGCACTCGCTGCATGTGACTGTGAGGCGTGGACTCCAAAGCATAATTATCCTCGCTCCTTTCTTCTTAGAAGAGAATACAGCCAGAGGGCCTGTCAAGTATAGCGTGACATCTGCATGACATGGAGACCTCCCTGTTCAGCATGTGATTCTACATTGGAAGACTGCAGCTGTGTGGAAACCGCTCGCCAGAGAAAGATTTTCTTAATGCAACCTTCAACGAACGCGCTATCTCCAAACGTTTTCCAGATACATGACCTGCAAGATCACCTGATCTTAATCCATATGACTTTTCGCCTGGGGTACCTAAAAGAACGCGTTTACCTGGGACACTTTCAGTCTCTACCTGATCTGACGGCCAGGATACAGGAACACGCTGCTCATATTCCACCAGAACTGCTGCGAGCAACAGTTGATCGCGTTGTTTTACGGATGCAGCACCTCATCGATGTCTCCAGTGCTCATGCTGAACAAACTGTGTAAGTGGCACTTCATAATAAAATCAAGTTATGCCTTCCTGCCGTTTCCTGTCCAATAGGTACGACAGCGAAGACGTTTCTGGAGACATCCTGCACAATAATGGGTTACCAACCTCACTGTCGCCCGACAACCAGGAGTGATGGTCTGGGATGCCATTTCACTTCATAGCAGAATCCCTTTGATTGTTATCTGCGGCACACTTACAGCACAGCGGTAAGTCGCCGGTATTCTACGTCCTGTTTTGCTGCCTTTCATGGCAAATCATACTGGTTGTACATTTCAGCAATGGCGAGAGTTTCTACTGCTTGTCTTCGTGCTTTCGAAACTACCTTGGCCAGGAAGATTGCCAGATGTCTCCCCAATCGGCAACGTTTGTAGCATTATGGACAGATCATTCCGACGAGGTCTGGATCTTGACGATCTAATGCACCAATTGGACAGAATTTGGGACGACATCCGTGAGGAAGACAATTCTATCAAACGATGCCAAGGCGAATAATTGCTTGCATAAGGGCCAGAGCTGGACCAATGCGCTATTCATTAGTTCAATTTGTGAAGCTCTTTCCCTCAAATAAATTATCTAGTTTTTCTGAAATCTTCTACCACACTTCCTTGAGGTGCCTGAAATTAACTTTTATATCTATTATCTCGTTTCATTACGACCAACGTGTTAATTTCTATCTGTAAGGAAATCTTAAATACAGTCACAGATATGGTGCGATACTCGGTAAGCTCGTATTTCTTCACGTTTTTCTCAAGTCGAGGAACACGGCATCAACTTGAACATCGATGTTTACAGTGCTATGGATCTCAGAGAAACATAGCGAAATTAGTTTTGCAAGATCTCTGTTTGCTGAATCCATTTTGATTTTTACAGAGGTGGTTTTCGTTCTACAAAAACATCATAACACAAGAGCATAAAACATGTTTCGTAATTCTACTACAGTTTGGCATCAATGATACGTTTCTTTGATTACGCGCATCTCTCCTACGACGCTTTTTGAAATCGGAAAAGATATGTACTTTTTTCCAGTCGCAAGGTACTCTTCGTTGCTCCAGCGATCTTCGATAAACAGCTCCTTTCACACATTCCCTGTAGAATCTTATGGGTATCTCATCTGGTCCTGACGCCTTTCTGCTGCAAAGAGATTTGACTTTCAGTATTCCGCTTAGTTATTCACCGAATTTCAAAATATAAAATGCTGTCATAACCTGCTCATTAAGAGGTATAATCTTACGCTAAAAGGTTAACACGATAAGACAAGCGTTACAGTTAAAAACTGTGTATTTTTCTCGACTCAATGCAACTGACGGTGTGCAAATGTTCGGAGTTGAATAAAGTATAAAATAAAGTAAAAAGGAATAAAAGCTACCGATCTGGTACTCTGGGATATAGTGTTCACCAAAAGGCGACGCATCCTGATCGGTATATGGATGCTAAGAGCTATAATCCACCAAACAAACACAGTGGTGTCCTTAGATCTCTGGTACGCAGAGCATATGTCATTTCCGACGCGGAAAGTTTAATCCAAGAACTTGCACACATGATGACTGTTTTTAAGGAGAACGGATACTCTGAAATTTGTGGTAAGGACTATGGGACCAAACAGCTGAGGTCATCGGTGTCTAGACTTATTCACTACTTAATCTTAAACAGCGCGGCTACTCCGCGCGGCAGGATACTCTGAGAAGCATTTTCGTCGCTCTATGGAGTTCGGACCATTCCCGAAGGTACATGAAGACGAGCATAGATCGTTGCCCTTTATTCCTTATGCTGGGGGCATATCGTTTAAGACTGGAATAATTTTAAGGAGTTTCAACATCAAGAGTGTGTTCCGTACAACTTCCAATATTAGGGCACTACTCGGCTCCGTAACAGACGATTTTGGGCTTAGGAAACCAGGCATATATAACATTCCGTGTCAGTGTGTAGAGGTTTACATCGGCCATTCGATTCGCACAGTTCAGGATAGGTGCGAGGAACATCGCCGGGATACGAGGCTACAACAGCCGGAAATCTCGACGGTACCAGAATACTGGTTAAACGAGGGACACGGTATGAAATTTGACGAAACTGTGATAGTTGCCAACACTTCAGATTTTTGGAACAGTGTTTATAAAAAGCCAATTGAAATAAGATAATTTGATTAACAGAGAAAATAGGTTTCCTTTCAGCAGGATATGGAACCCTGTACTACCCCGCATTAAAACAGAACGTTCTTCGCTGCGGCCAGTCCGAGTGTTCGAAGATAATCTCTGACGGTGAGTGCGATGTATCGTTGCCGCCGGAGTTCTACTAGGGGCGGCGCCATCTGCCCCGTCTAGGAGGGCTGCAACTGTGACGGGCGGCGCACGCGCCGTGAACGATACGGAGGCCTATACAGGGCGTCGGTTTGCAGCCTTGGCATCAGCTCTCAGCGGGACTCAACAGTGGAAGCATCGTTATCCCGAAGATGGTGAACAGTTGCATCGCCGAAATATTGAATCGAGTTGATTTTAGGATACGGCAGCAAACCCAGAGAGTCTTTCAATGGAAGGTAGTCGTTCACCAAGCATGCGCAGATATCTATCCGTATCGATATTCCACACATAAGAATGTGGCTCGCATTAGACATGTTAGGTCTCTAACCTTGTCATTTACAGCAGATTCAACACCCTCCAGAAGGAAATGAAGGAAAAAGAGTGGAATTTTGTAGTTAGCCAATTGATAATCGCTTTGTAATCCTGTCGATAGTGTTTACTGACGGAACCACTCTCATAACTGACATTGGTGGTCCGACGAAAATCCACACACTTTTGGACTCTCCTTTTTAAATCTGTGGTGTGATATAAGGCCAATTGTCTGGACCTGTTGTGTTACCGCATCGTCTTGCAGGATCCCATTACCTAGACTCAACTGAAAACAAACTTCCGCCATTGCTGGAAGAGGTTCATTTGGCTGCAACGATGCGACTGTTCTTCATGTGCGACGAGACCCTTACATATTCTAGTTGCCAGGTGAGACGTCATCATCCACACCTAACATTCTCCGATTGATGCGTCACCAGAAATCGTCAGCAACAAGGTCCCGGTCGTTACCTTCTTACGTTTTTGCCTATGAGGATGGCTGAAAGGCGAAGTCTACATAGAAAAACTAAACACAAGACATGGACTGATCGTTCGGATTATTCTGATTGTGAATAGTACTGCCCCCAAAAACGAATGCTAGAATGAGCTTAGAAGAGCTACACGGAGAGTTGTCAAGAGAATTAGACAGTGAACTGAAGTGAGAGATGGAATTTTTGAAAATCAGCTTTGAACTTAATCATTTGCCTTTGCTTAACGCCGTGTGTGATTATTTGTTTCGGTTACATTCTGACAGCTGTACCTCATTAACCAATAGAAATTGGACACATGTTATATGGAATGTTTCTCTCGAGTTAGTCCATATAGCTAGTCGTAAGGTACTTGTATTTACTATTCCCCCCGAAACACCCTGTAAACAAGAAATAAGTGGTCTTTTCCGCAGTTATCTTCCTTATAGGTAACATACATAACTGCAAGATATGTTGGACGATCCCAGAGCGGAAAACGAGAAATGAGACACTTGTCCATTTCTGGTATTCTACACATAAAATCGGAATGTCTATGCAGTAAGCATAGCCTGTCAGCAACATCAAATCTAAATAGTTCAAAGGGCTCTGAGCACTATGGGACTTAACATCTATGGTCATCAGTCCCCTAGAACTTAGAACTACTTAAACCTAAGGACAGCACACAACACCCAGCCATCACGAAATCTAAATAGTCACGTGACTTGACACTGACGTGTTGTTCACATTTTTTGCTAAGAATGGAAGTGTAATATTACACACGTTTGCTGTCTCTTCAAACATTTATTTATTAGTAACAGCAGTAGTGTGCTGAACTGATGTTGTTACGGATGCAAATCGAAGTTCGACAAAGGTCTAATTATAGTTACAGTATTAGTAACCTATCTAGTCTTAATAACCGGTATATCCACCTGTGGCGCCGCAAGGCTAGAGGCGTCATGTCACGGACTGCACGGCACCTCCGGCCGGATGTTCGAGTCCTCCCTCGGGCACGGGTGTGTGTGTTGTCCTTAGTGTAAGTTACTTTAAGTAGTGTGTCAGTCTAGGGACCGACGACCTCAGCAGTTTGGTCCCTTAGGAATTCACACACATTTAAAGACTTTCCACCTGTGGCACGGACACAGTGGCGACGGGTCGTGGCACGGAAGCAGTGAGGCCTTGGGAAGTCGCTGGAGGGAGTTGGCACCACGTCTACATAAACTAGTCACCTAAGTCCCTTAAATTTCGTGGAGCGGTGCAATGAATTCTGACGCCACGTTCGTTCACATGCTAGGTGTGTATCATTAGGCTCAGATCTGGGAAGTTAGGGAGCCAGTACAATTGCAACTCGCCACTACGTTCCTCGAACCAGTGCATCACACTCCTGGCCTTATGACGTGGCACATATCTCGCTGAAATATGCCACTGCCGCAGAAAACTTGATCATCACGATGGGGCGTACGTGGTCTACCCAGCCTACAACGTCCGACATCTGTAACGAGGGATAGCCGCCCAACCCCTCGACGTCTGGACGTGGCTTCATGTAGGTTTCGCCACGAGTTGAAGACACTCACCACAGCAGCACTCCTCGAATACGCGGCAAGTCATGCACCTTCCGAAATACTCGTCCCGAGCCTCCGGGCCATCACAATCTCCCTTTGGTCTAATTCAGATAGATCGCGCGCCTTCCTCAATCCCCACACTGACAGCACGTTCACTGATAGTACATGCACAGTGCGTGTTTCTAACTAGAAGACATTGCTCGCCAGATGACGCTGCTATCTCCTGGACGGGTTTATATCGATGGTAGGTCGGCGGTCATAATATTCTGGCTGATCAGAGTAAACTACGGGTCAAAAAAGTGAAGCATTCAGAAAGAGAAGAGGAAACGAAAAGAAACTTCGTGTTTTGTCGGGCCATGTGATGTTATTTCAGTGATTAGAAAATACAAAGCACTTGACAGTATAAGCCCACTTACTATTATGACGTTGCACCCCGTGTAGCCTGTCATCACGCAGTGATTCTGCTGGGAAGGTTGTCATAAAGCCCTTGTATCCGCTCTTCAGACAAGATGACCCACAACCTGTTACAACTGCTCCTCTATGTGCTAAAATACTGAAACTGGGACGCAAGTTGTCCGAGCTGATTTCCAACATGTTCTGTCGGGGGACGTATCTGAGGATCTTGCTGGCCAAGAGATCAGTTCAACATCACGGTTTACAGGGACACGTGTCATTTGTGGACGAGCACCGTCCTGTTGAAAAATGGTACTACGATTCTGTCACATGAGAAATAAGACATGAGGACACAGGATGTCCGTGATGTAATGTTTTTCCTTCAGAGTTCCCTGAATCGTTATCAGCCGTGATCTGAAGTCGTACCCGATGACTCCCCACACAATGACGACGTCAGTAACACAGTTGTGCCTCTCCAAAACATTATAAGAATGGGACCTTTCTCCAGGTCACCGCCGTACTCGCCAATGATGATCGTCCTGCGTAATGAAGAACCATAATTCATCGCAGAATGCAATGCGACACCATTCATCAACAGTTCATGCTCCTTGGTCACAGCAACACTCCAAACGCAGCCGTTTGTGTTGTGGTTTTAACAGCAGCCTATGGGATGGTGTAATAAGACTGGTTGTGGTGAGATATATGTTCTAACCGAACTTGGATAACATGAAATGACCGATACCCAAATTGAAGACTCAGAACCCAGAAATTCAGTATCATGTAGCTGTACGAAAATGTATAAACGTCAAAATATATAAACACTTATGTAATTAGATGATGATTATAGCCTTCTTAAAAAGATAAGCAGTGATAAACAATTATTTGTACTTTATTTTTGAAACATATGTTTCAAAGATGATTTGCACAAATAGATCGATACGTGACAGTATTTTCTTTGCTACATGTTGTCAGAGCTAAATCTTTGTCTTTGGGCAGATCGTAGTACGATTTGGAAGTGCGAGGAAGGAGTACAAGTTATGTGTGTTGTGTTAGCATGGTGGTCCATAGTAATTTGCATTGTGAAGTGAAATGACTGAAAATGTATCCATCCAACAACAGAAACTCCACCAGTTTTCATATTATTATTTATAAAGAAAAATGAAGCAGGGCATCCTTTAGACCAGTACTCAAAGCTGCATCATTTCAGAATGGACTACAAACCTACAACTTACAACAAAAAAGAAGAATGAAAGATGAGTATCATCAAAACTGTTTATACAAGTTCTACTGTTGCTACCTCTCCCTACAGTGAGTCACTAACTCACAGTGCCAAGTGCTATGTTAATTTGACCAGCCCAAATTATTAACTTACTTCAAAATTAATAAATCGACTTTGGGCTACAAGAGGGGGGTGCTACTCTCCGATCAACGGTACGGGATGACATAGAACAGTGCATGGAGTACATTAATTGTTCTCGGATGGCAGGCGCAATTGTGAAAGGGACATCAAGTACTTGGTACACAACATGACGATCCTCTCTCATGGTGGTTAGACGTGGTCGACTGTAACCTTGAAGAGAAGTATGCCAACCCTCACGTTTCCGTGCACTCAAATAATGGGCCACTGTCACATTCGAATGCTCCATGCATTTGATATTGCATGATTCGACCAGCCTGCCAAATTGAAAACCACAATGAAGCCCTTTGGAAACTCTGTCTGGTGCTAACAACGCTGAATCACACGAGTACGCGGCATATCCGTGTCCTCCACAGTGATCAATCAACATCTGACGCTGGTCATGACCCCTTACATATCCTACCGGACCTGGAAACAACACTAAATACAAACATCACATACCAGAGAGAACTGAAACTCTAATAATTTACATACCCGCCGATGCTGAGTATGAGTGCGAACCTATATTCACATCCGACCGTGTCTTCTTGGTGCTTCACTGTTTTACAATGCAGTGTAATATCGACACCACCAACAACTACTTTTGTCTCGGCGACCATGTAAAGATCATTATGATATCCTTCCATTAGCATTCTCAGTCCCTTCGTTGGAACAACAGGATTACCTGTATCGGACTGTAAGAATGTTTAAATCTTTTACAAAAAAAACTGTAGGATGCACTTTATCCTTGGATTATCTATTTGCTATAAATGTCGCTCACTGAACAGGCGTGCCTTGCATACTGCCTGCGAGTTACCAGTCTCTCTTCCTGGTAGAAAACCTAAAAAATGGCGAACTTGCATCGAAGAAGCCTGAAGTACAGTATAATCCATTTCCTCTTGGATTAAATATCATGAAGCACATAGCGAATCAATTCAATTCATCATAACTTCAGAAAAGCGTCTGAAACTGTTGGAGATATTTCTTACATTAGCCTGATATTTCAGCTCATTAGTTATACTAATATTCATCAGTTATGGGCTCTCTTTCATTGTGTCTGCTTTCTTCCCTCAGAAGAGTTGAATATTTGGTGGGAAGCTGTAGTACAGGGAGTCGGTTGTTGAAGGGGAAAAGGTTGGCTGGTGAAGAGGGTACGAATATGGTGGTATAAGGATGGAGAACTGGTGCACAGAAGTGGTGGAGCAGGAGTGGGTGGTGGGATAGAAGAGGGGTGGAATAGATGGGGGAACTGGTGACACTAATAGTCACTGGGAAAAGGGAGTGGGAAAGAAATGCAGAAGGGAAAAAATGGGGTAAGGAAATGTGGGCAGCGGTGGAACAGAAGTCCTGTTAAGATGGAGTAGGTGGTGTGGACCTATAGCTGGTAGGATGGGTAAATGTCCAAGTGGAGTTCATGATCTGGAAGGGGTAGATGGTTGAAGCTTCTCTGGGAGAGTATGTGGAGGGTGTGCAAGTGGAGGATTGTTGGGATACGTTAGTGAAGCGCTGCAGCATACGAGGATGGGAAAGTAGAGGGGAAAAGATAGAATGATTGGAGTCGAGTTTGAGGGTGGTATGATGGAAGGTGTGGGAGTTGGCATCGTTAATGGTGACAAAGGATAGGCGATGAGAATGATGCTATTAAGTCGACATAATTAAGAGGAAGTGCATAAGTCTAAAGTTTGAGAAGGAGACTGGATGCCATACATGGTCGTAGCTTCTCTAAGTTGAGGGAGATAAAAAAAGCGGATTTACAGGCCTTGAGTGGGTGGAAGAAGAGATGAGTGAGGTGCAGGAGCTGGTCATTAGAAGAGAAGGTGGGTCAGGGGCCGCACTGGTTAAAGGGAAGGAGGTGATTTGGTTCAGGTGTTGAGAGATAAGTCAGGAGGAGATGGATTCAAAGACCTTGTTCAACACTGCTTTGAGGCAGATGGGGTGTTAGGAGGAGGAATCAGTAGGAGTTTTTTGTGGCTTAAGAAATGTAGGATTTTGGAGATTTTCCACAGTTCAGGGTAGTAACGTATGGAGAGGATAGGATTGCAAGGGTGACGACAAAAGATGGGGGGCGTTCTTTAAGGTGGTGATAGGTGATACTGTTGTGACCAGGGATGTGTTGTGTTTGCTACTAGGTACATGTTTTATATCATGTGCTGTGATGGGTGTATTTAATTCTGTTTGCGTTCTGTTGTCCAAGTACTGGAAGCTTGGATTCAGGGGTGGGGCAGCAGTGTCAGTACGTTCAAAGATAGTAGGGAAGAGGGATTAATCAAAACGAGTGTGATCAGGGATGTAGAAGATGTCAGAGAATTAGGATGCAAAGTGGTCAGCTTTGCTCTGGTTGTCAAGGTAAATATAGGTTGTCGTGAAGGATCGCATAGTGAGGGATGAGATGAGGGTCAGAAACTCTGTGGAATGTTTTCCAGTAATTGGAAGAGTTAACTGGTAGTGTAGCATTGAGTCTGGTGCATGTCTGGCGCCAGTATCGGTGGTTTTTGGCACTGAGTAAATTCCTATGGTGTCGCTGCATTTGAGAGTGGCATGTGATTGTATCCCACTCTCAAGTCTGTAGGAAGGAGCTATATAAGCAATGGGATTCGTGGAGAAGGAGCACAGCTTGTGGTTGGAGAGTGGGGCAATCAGGATATATGGCCTTGGTACAGATGTGGGCGGAAATAGCATCTGACAAGGTCTGTTGCAGGAAGGCTGTAGCATGGGAGGTATCGTTGGGTTGCTAGAAGGTTAGGAGTGGCTTCGAATCTGGATATCTATGGATATCCGATAGGCTTTCCAGTTGGTGTACGAATAATCATGCATGGGGATGAGGTTGTGTGTAGGAGATGGTTAGGCGAATTGGTAGGTGATCATTTCCAATTGGATCAAGGACTTCTGTAGTGAGGCATCTAAGGAGTTTGGGAGATGCGAGGATGACATCTGGGATAGTGTTGCTTTCAGGAGAGGTGCGCTGTGGGATGGGGACAATGTCACCTTGGATGGAGTCCGTAAACTGACGCCACTGTCAGAGTTTTGCAGGGGATCGACTACGGATGTTGAGGTCAGTGGCAATCATACAGGTGGAAAAGGTACAGTGAATGCAGGTAAGAAAATCACAAGGGATGGATTTACTAGGTCGGATGTACACTGAAGAGCCAAAGAAACGGAAGAGACTAATGTATGAAGTAGTGCTGGAGGGAACTGACAGCATGAGTCTTGCAAGGTTGTCTATAAATCCGTAAGAATGCGTGGGGGCGGAGATCTCAAAGCACGTAGCAAGGCATCCCAGATATGCTCAATAATGTTCATTTCTGGGGAGCTCGGTGGCTAGTGGAAGCGTTTAAACTCGGAAGAGTGTTCCTGGAGTCACTCTACTGCAGTTCTGGATGTGTGGGGTGTCGCATGCATTGTACTGCTGGAATTGCCCCAGTCCATCGGAAAGCACAATGGGCACAGTGGGTCCAAGTGATGAGACAGGATGCTTACATACGTGGCACCTGTCAGAGTCGTATCTAGACGTAGCAGGGGTCCCATAACACAACAACTGCACACGCCCCACACCATTACAGATCCACCACCAGGTTGAACAGTACCCTGCTCACATGCAGGGTCGATGGATTCATGAGGTGTCTCCATACCTGTACACGTCCACCCACTCAATACAATTTGAAAGCCCATATTGATGATGTTTTGTTGAATGATTAGCATGTTGACACTTGTGTTTTGTTGAATGATTAGCATGCTGACACTTGTTGATGGCCCAGCATTGAAATCTGCAGCAATTTGCGAAAGGGGTGCACTTCTGTCACACTGGGCGATTCTCTTCAGTCGGTCATTAGTCCCGTTCTTGCAGGATCTTTCTCCGGCCGCAGCGATGTTGGAGATTTGATGTTTTACCGGATTCTTCATATTCACGGTACATCCGTAAAATGGTCATACGGGAACATCCCCACTTCCTCGCTGTCGTAGAGACGCTGTGTCCCATCGCTCGTGCACCAACTATATCGCCACGTTCAGACTCACTTAAATCTTGATAACTTGCCATTTTAATAGCAGTGACCGATCTGACAACTTCGCCAGACCCTTGTTGTCTCATATAGGCGTTGCCAAATGCAGCGCCGTTTTCTGCCTGTTTACATATCTCTGTATTTGAATACGCTTGCATATACTAGTGTCTTTGGCGCTTCAGTGTATATAGGGGCATGGATAACAGAGTTTTGAAGCAGAGGCTAAGGATAAAGTGTTTGTTGGGATTATTAAGTAAGGCCTGTGGCTGAGCCAGGATGTTTTATGGTGGGCAATTGCAACTCCACCTCTGGCTAGGGGAAGGGGATCATCTGTACAGTGGAGAATACAGAGAGAAAATCGGATAGTGTGATATGGTTGGAGGAATGTTCCAGTAAGGATGAAGCTATCGACACTGTGTTGGGACAGAGTACACATGAAACGGGTCTTGTTCATGGGTTGGGAGCGAATGTTCTATTTTATGATGCTGTATTGGTGTCCCACGGTGATGGGAACTTAGCGAGTGGGTTGTGTGCTTGAGGGGATGGAGAGGTTGAAAAGAAGGTTTTGGAATGGGTGGAAACGAAGTGTACTTGGTTTCAGGAGTAGGTGGCCTGAGTATTAAGGTGGAAAACAGAACAGGCAAGAGAGAAATTTATTGTAGGGTAAGATACGACTTGACAAACAAATGGTAATGAGATGGGGAGCTATTAATATCAATGGGGGCTACTCTGGGAAGAAGGTAGAGCTGGCAGAGGCTGCAAGTAAGATGGGGCTGGACGTTTTAGCTGTTAGTGACATCCGGATAAGGGGTGAGAAAGAAGAGGAAGTGGGAGAATACAAGGTCTACCTGTCAGGAGTCAAAGCAGGAATAGCACAATGGGGTGTAGGGCTTTACATCAGGAAAGAAATGGAACCCAGCGTAGTTGCAATAAGGTATGTAAACGAACGGCTGATGTGGATAGATTTGACAGTGTCTAGCAAGAAACTTAGGATAGTGTCAGTATATTCGCATTGTGAAGGGGCAGATCAAGATAAGATGGATAGTTTTTATGAGGCACTCAGTGATGTAGTTGTTAGAGTAAAGGACAAGGACAGTATTCTGCTCATGGGTGATTTTAACGCCAGGATTGGAAATCGAACAGAAGGGTATGAAAAGGTTATGGGTAAATTTGGAGAGGATATGGAGGCCAACAGGAACGGGAAACAACTCTTGGATTTCTGTGCCAGTATGGGCTTAGTAATCACAAACTCCCTTTTTAAACATAAGAACATTCACCGGTATACTTGGGAAGGCAGGGGAACCAGATCTGTCATTGACTATATAATAACAGATCAGGAATTCAGGAAGGCTGTGAGGGACACACGTGTATTCAGGGGATTCTTTGATGACACTGATCATTATTTAATCTGCAGTGAAATTGGGATTGTGAGGCCAAAAGTGCAAGAGGTCAGGTCCATATGTAGGAGGATAAGAGTGGAGAAACTTCGGGATAAGGAAATCAGGCACAAGTACATAACAGCGATCTCAGAAAGGTACCAGTTAGTTGAATGTAGTCAATTACAGTCATTGGAAAAGGAATGGACAAGGTACAGGGACACAGTACTAGAAGTGGCTAAAGAATGTCTTGGAACAGTAGTGTGTAAAAGTAGGATGAAGAAAACAGCTTGGTGGAATGATACAGTCAAGGCAGCCTGTAAAAGGAAAAAGAAGGCGTATCAAAAATGACTACATACCAGAACCCAGGTAGACAGAGAAAGTTATGTTGAAGAAAGAAACAAAGCCAAACAGATAATTGCAGCATCCAAGATGAAACCGTGGGAAGACTTTGGAAACAGGTTGGAGACTATGGGTCAAGCTGCTGGAAAACCATTCTGGAGTGTAATTAGCAGTCTTCGAAAGGGAGGTAAGAACGAAATGACAAGCATTTTGGACGGGTCAGGAAAACTGCTGGTGAATCCTGTGGATGCCTTGGGCAGATGGAGGGAACATTTTGAAGAGTTGCTCAATGTAGGTGAAAATACGATCAGTAATGTTTCAGATTTCGAGGTAGAATGGGATAGGAATGATGATGGAAATAGGATCACATTTGAGGAAGTGGAAAAAATGGTCAGTAGATTGCAGTGCAATAAAGCGGCTGGGGTGGATGAAATTAAGTCGGAACTCATCAAATACAGTGGAATGTCAGGTCTTAAATGGCTACACAGGATAATTGAAATGGCTTGGGAGTCGGGACAGGTTCCATCAGACTGGACAAAAGCAGTAATCACACCAATCTTTAAACATGGAAACAGAAAAGATTGTAACAACTACAGAGGTATCTCTTTAATCAGCGTTGTGGGTAAAATCTTCTCAGGTATTGTTGAAAGGAAAGTGCGAGTATTAGTTGAGGACCAATTGGATGAAAATCAGTGTGGGTTTAGGCCTCTTAGAGGTTGTCAGGACCAGATCTTTAGCTTACGGCAAATAATGGAGAAGTCTTATGAGTGGAACAGGGAATTGTATCTATGCTTTATAGATCTAGAAAAGGCATATGACCGGTTTCCTAGGAGGAAATTATTGTCTGTTCTACAAGATTATGGAATAGGAGGCAAACTTTTGCAAGCAATTAAAGGTCTTTACGTGGATAGTCAGGCAGCAGTTAGAGTTGACGGTAAATTGAGTTCATGGTTCAGAGTAGTTTCAGGGGTAAGACAAGGCTGCAACCTGTCTCCACTGTTGTTCATATTATTTATTGATCATATGTTGAAAACAATAGACTGGCTGGGTGAGATTAAGATATGTGAACACAAAATAAGCAGTCTTGCATATGCGGATGACTTAGTTGTGATGGCAGATTCGATTGAAAGTTTGCAAAGTAATATTTCAGAGCTAGATCAGAAATGTAAGGACTATGGTATGAAGATTAGCATCTCCAAAACGAAAGTAATGTCAGTGGGAAAGAAATATAAACGGATTGAGTGCCAAATAGGAGGAACAAAATTAGAACAGGTGGACGGTTTCAAGTACTTAGGATGCATATTCTCACAGGATGGCAACATAGTGAAAGAACTGGAAGCGAGGTGTAACAAAGCTAATGCAGTGAGCGCTCAGCTACGATCTACTCTCTTCTGCAAGAAGGAAGTCAGTACCAAGACTAAGTTATCTGTGCACCGTTCGATCTTTCGACCAACTTTGTTGTATGGGAGCGAAAGCTGGGTGGATTCAGGTTACCTTATCAACAAGGTTGAGGTTACGGATATGAAAGTAGCTAGGATGATTGCAGGTACTAGTAGATGGGAACAATGGCAGGAGGGTGTCCACAATGAGGAAATCAAAGAAAAACTGGGAATGAACTCTATAGATGTAGCAGTCAGGGCGAACAGGCTTAGATGGTGGGGTCATGTTACACGCATGGGAGAAGCAAGGTTACCCAAGAGACTCATGGATTCAGCAGTAGAGGGTAGGAGGAGTCGGGGCAGACCGAGGAGAAGGTACCTGGATTCGGTTAAGAATGATTTTGAAGTAATAGGTTTAACATCAGAAGAGGCACCAATGTTAGCACTGAATAGGGGATCATGGAGGAACTGTATAAGGGGGGCTATGCTCCAGACTGAACGCTGAAAGGCATAATCAGTCTTAAATGATGATGATGATGATGATGATGATGATGTAGTCGTTGGAAGGGGTAGATATTTTGGAGGAAACTGGCGAGGAATCTGATGAAGTCTTCGGCAGTGGGATCTGGGCAGAGTGAGTTACTGAAATGGACGGGATGATCAATAGGATGCACAGGTACTGTTAATTCTGGTTTGACAGGTGGCGGTTTAGCTTTACACTTGGTCACTTGGTGGAATAAGTAGGATGGGCGACATTGCATGTGTTGCATATGGGATGTGAGGTAATGTTGGGACACTGTTTAAGGAAGTGGGAGTCTTTACATTGACGACGGAGGGGGGGGGGGGGGATTTTTACAATCGGGAGTGAGGCAGTCATTGTAAACAAAGCATTTTAGGCAATGCTAGGTCTGAGGGGGGGGGGGTGAGGGATTTAGAATTTGAGGGATTCAACTTTATGACGGCAGTTGTAAATCACGACTCCCTCTGTGAAGAGATGATCGATGGAGCGTGCAGATATGCGAAGACTCACGTGAGGTCAGTTGGACCTGAGTCATTGTAGGTAAGGCGGGCTGTTTGGATGTCTAAAGCAGGATTGAAATTGAGTTCAGAAACCACCTACTCTGTTATGACTTCAGGGCCAACCTTTATTATCATGGCGGTGAAGGTGGAGTAATGGCGAGGGGGCTGGGGTTGTTTGGATGTGGAGGTGGTGCTGATGGGAGTGAGGGGAGGTATGAGGGCCAAAATTTACACACGGTATTTTGAGGCGGAGGTCGGAGCGTAAATTGGGATTTGTGGATTCAATGAGGACAGAATATTTGTGGGGGATGATTTGAGTTATGGGAATTTGAAGGATGTGTTTTCGTACTTCTAGAGTAAGGTATGTGACATTTAGGAATTTGGGGTCAGGGTTAGAGAGAAGGAAAGCAGAAATAGCCAGGTGAAGAGCTGCAGAGTGGGGGGAGTGTCGACGTGTTCGGTAGGATCAGGAGCTGTTTGTGGCCTTTTAGTTGTGGTGTCTCTGTGCTAGGGCACTTCTGTGGTTTTTTGGTGATTGTGGAGGATTCCAAGAAGGCTATACACAGGAAATGGCTCCATATTTTAACAATATAGTCCTAAGGACCTGGTCTCAAACAACCCTGAAAATTTTTTTGATATCTTTATCTGTTTCCAAGATACAGAGATTCAAATTTACCCAACTTCAACACACAAAATTCGGTATACAGCGAAATCTGGAAAACTGCATACTATTAGGAAACAGTTAATTTGGCAGCTACTGAAGAAGTTTTAAAACTGTTCTACTCAAACCTGATTATTATTTACTCCAAAGTACTCCTTCGAGAGTTCAAAGACTTATTTATGAAACAAGTTATGGTATAGAAGACATCCAGTGCAATTATCTGCAAATGACCCATTTTTCAGACAGCTGGACGAGTCAATTTCACCTAGTAAAGAAGCATTATTATTTGAGTACGTTCCTTTCGTAAGGGGCCAAGAAATCCACGAAGAACTGCTCTATGTGAGAACTATGAAAGCAGACTCTAAAGGTGAGGCAATGTTAAACTTTTTGAAAGATTATTTCACAGAAGGAACGATGTAGTATGTCAACGATAGCAGATGGAGGATTTGTCAAGTCAGGGCGCTATCGTGGGTTTGTAAGCCATTTAAATAAAATGTATCCCGGGTGTTCGTAAGATACTGCTAAAAATTTGCTAAAAATTTTAATGGTAGATTGTATCAGTCTCTCAATTTGTCATTAAAACAGTGAACAAAATTCGAAGCAAGGCCCTGATTTCTAGATTGTTTTCGCAGTTATGTGATGAAAATGACGAGAACTTTGATCCATTACTCCGTCACACTGAAGTATGCTGACTGGCAAAACGCTTATGTTTGAAATTATTTTCTCTCTTTTTGGTACTGATTTAGAGTTTTTGGATCCAGTTTTAAAAGAAAATTTATTTAATTGGAAACCCGACACTACTAATTTAACAGATTGGTTCATCAAATTTGATGAAGGTAACTTGCAGTTACAAGGTGACAGTCTAAATCTGATAAAAATAAGTACATCATTTCAACTTTTCTTCCCAGAATTAAAGTAGTAAAGCAAAACTTAAGACGTCGCGAATTTTTTAGTTTGTCACTGTCGGGATGATGACATTTCAACTATGTCCTTCTCGTAGACTTTGAAACTAAGTATGAGGGTGTTTCAATTAAGAAAATTCTACAGTAGATTATCAGTCCATACAGTGGTATTGAAAAGACGGATGTCATATTACGAGAAGAACTGATCGGAGTAAGAAATAACAAAGAATTTGAGGTACAGTTCAGAAAGAGATATTAGTAATCATGCTTTCAAAGATACATACCTCGTAGAGAGGGGTTGCAGCGTGGATGAGGAAAATAAAATAAGAATAAGAAATGGAGGGTCTCGATTGGAAATCACTAAGCGATAAAATTTAAGATTAAACGTAATAAACTGATACCGAATATTGAAAATTTGCTGATAAAGCGCCACGCTCATGCCTCCCATTAAAACTGCTTACGTATTAATTTCACCATATTTGCATTTTGTGTTGTTTAAGTTAATAAATGTATAAAACTTGAAATCTCTTTAAGTTTTTCACTCTACACTTAAACCTAGGATAGTGAGCAGCACTGGATCAGCTGCCAAAAACACATTTGAAATTGATAAATTTGTAAACATTCGGTATGTGAAATGCAGAGAGTCTACTCAAAACAAAAAAAGAGTACGTGATCTACGAGACGATAAACTTGTATAGCACTGCCGTAAACGGTACAGCGAAAATGAACAGTAGAAAAGGTAAATTATTAAAAACATCGGGTATAAAATGTAAGCAGATATAAAGAAAATATCGCAGTACATAAATGAACTAACCAATTCAACAATAGCGTGTACTTACTTTTAACTGCATAGATAAAACGAAAATAGAAATGCGCAAATCCTCCTCGCTACTACAGTAAACAACCAGACCGAGTGCACGCTGCAGACAAGCTACAACAATGCATCTGTCTCCTGTAACGAATGAGGCGGTTCATCCTTGGGCTGTTGCAAGGAAAAAGTCCTGGACTTCGAGTACCTCCTGATCGCTTCGTTCTCTCTATCGTCATCTCATGGTAAGTTTGTCTCTCTACACAATGCTTTTGCTGAACACAGCTCGCTTGTGGACCCACACAACAGTTACTCAGAAGTCATTCAAATCGTCCTCGAAATACAAGGCTGATAAAAGTTTATTCCTGTTGCAGCAAACAGAAAGCTTGACACCTACTAAGGGGCACAAGAAGATAAGATTTTATATTTTACAACCCTGATATCGCTTCCTCTGAACGCTGTAAGATATTCTCTAGCGCCTTGTCTCCGTATCCGTAACATAAAGTGCGGAACAGATAAGATTACTACGTCTTTGTATCCTGTTAACGCATGCAGTGCAAGGAACGATGCTCTCTCCGCACATGCTATACCGGGCTACAGTGTCCTCCAATTTTAAAGCTCGTTTATCTTAAAATTAACTCTGTGAGTTCTTTTTTTTCCACACTACGGGACCTTTTGTTCAGAATGATACCTAATTTGGAGGACCTGAACGGGTAAACAATATATTTTTAAAATATGAGCACCAAGAAGCAAATTCAGAGTACTTATTGCGTAAAGAGTGGAAGAGCGGACAGTTTTCGCACTGCGAGACTTTCGTAAAGAAATATACCCGAGACCACTGAATCGTTCACTAACGATATTTTTGGATGTTCGTCACAACATTGTATAGCTAGATAAGATTTTGCGATATGACTGTCATACTCTTCAACTGATTGTCGTTCTTAATATCCCCTACAAGTGCCCTCTGCAATTCTAAGAGGGCACTTAGTAGTTAAACTTTAATAGATAAAGTTTTGATAAGGAACCTATCTCCGGAAATATGTCATTTGGATACAAAATAAGTTTGAAGATAAGGTGAGTTTCAAATTCACCGCTTCACGGTACTCGCACAAATTGATTCCACTTGTCAGCTTTGAGCAATGACGTCACACACAAGGCGAAGACGCAACATATAGGCAGTCTATAAAATCAAACAAACGAATGTGCTTACGTTAAAATTACATAAACACACAGTTACTTACATATCTACAAAAAAATAAAGAATATTGGAATCGGTAACTAGAATTAACCTATGTAGGTAAATCCAAGTTACAGATTTCAACCTCTCCATGATGTAATATGTAAATTATTTTTACAGTTGTATGCACTGAAACGTAATACGATTTCTAAATTTGTAATTTCTCTCTAAAACTACTGCAGTGTACAACAAAAATTGGAATTGGTAACTAGAACTGACCTTATAGGTCAATTCTAGTACCGATTCCAATATTAGTAACTTTTTTGGAGTAATTCAAAGAGCAATTACAAATGCAGGAATCTTATTAGCCTACATTTTAGTGCACATGCATGCTGAAAGAACGATCTAATTAATGAACCATCAAATGCCTATAATGGGTAACTAGAATTGACCTATACAGGGTGAAACGAAATTCACGCACTCAGGATTTGCAGTGCGACTCCTCACATGCCAGCGATAAAAGAATGTCTCTCACAAAATTTCGTCTGGCAAGTACATCCGGCAGAAAAACGATGTTAAAGAGTGGCAATCTGGCAACACTGTAACCACACATCTGTCACCTAGGTTTGGTCGTACCTTACAGTTGGCGCAGTGGATGGAGTTTTGGGTTAGCGTGCAGGAGGTGGATGGTTCGATTCTTGTCTGAGACATATGTTTTTTATTTCGTAAGTGTAGGCGAGATGGTACGGAATCTGGCGTCTTAATCTTCAACAGCGATTGCAACGCGTCATCCAGAAAACATTTGCACTTACGTATTACAGTCGTAGAAATGGGAGATTGGTTAAGTTTGAAAGATGCGCTTTCAACGTCGTGGGCTTAAATTTATTCGCACCACTTCATTTGGTAGATGCGGAACCTGTTTCCTTTGCACACTCCTCCAATGTTCCCATAGATTACTTCCAATTATTATTCTTGCCTGAACGAGGTCCATTACATTTTGTTGGGGACATACGTTAGCAGGAGGACTAGCAACGCGCTTTGCGAATAATGTCCAAACTTGATTACTATTTGTAATTGTTATCACTATAGCCCCACTAACTATGCCTTTCCACATTTAGTCTGGTAACCGCATACTGTTTAGTACATATCTCAATGCTTTATTATTATTATTATTATTATTATTATTCTATCGATGGGATTGTGGAAACACCACATCTGTTACTGCTGGGCAAACAGTGTAATTCGAAACCGAACATTTCACAATTAGCGTTGTGGGTATGAATCATGCAGAACAATATCTATCAGAGGGGTAATGCGCATTAGGTGGAACAGCGTGCAGGACTGACAGCGTGTTTGTACTGTATGTGCTGTCCACTAGACAGTGGAGTAACGCGGCTGTGACAAAGTCTAATTTACATGCGTACACGTATCAAATTTTCTCATTGTATGTCTCTAAACAATGTGGCAAACGTAAGGCATACACAAACGATGAATATGTGGATATGCTTCTTGTCCTTGGCGGATCTGATAACCGGGAAAGTGTTGCCGCTCGTGAATATGTCGCTACATATCCTCATCGATGCCATCCAGATGAAAATGTGTTTCATCATCCGGAGCAGCGCCTTCAGGAGTAAGGCTCTTTCCTTCGACCATCGCGTGACAGAGGTCGTCCACGGACTCGCCATACCCCAGCTACTGAGGAAGCTATTCTGGAGGTCATACACCAAGAACCTCAGCGAAGTACACGTACCGTAGCTAGACAGCTGCATGTCTCGCATTGCACAGTCGTCAACGTGCTGCACGAGCATGGGCTGCATCGCTAACATTATGCTCCACGCAACACTTGCATCTGCAGATCGCCATCAGCGGATGCAGTTCTGTGAATGGTTCCAACAACAGGAAGCCAACGATGACTTCGCGAACACTGTAATATGGTCAGATGTAGCAGCTTTCACTCATGTGGGTGTCTTCACTATGCACAATGCTCACCATTGATGTGAGGTTAACCCATACGTCATCCGCAACTGTGGATATCAAGTTCGCTTTGGTATCAAAGTCTGGGCCAGAATATTCGGTGACAGGTGTTTGGGCCCCTACATGTTGCCTGACCGGTTAACTGCTTGAAGGTATCATGCAGTCCTTTCAAACTATCTGCCTGATGCATTGGAAGATGTTCCACCACATGTTCGGCAGAGGATAAGGTCCCAACACGATGTTGCACCTCCACACTCTGGAATTACTGTGCTACAGTATTTGGACAGAACATTTCCAGGGAAATGGCTTGGATGTGGAGGTCCAGTTCTATGGCCACCGCGCCCACCTGATCTAAATCCCCTGGATTTCTACCCGTTGGGACAACCGAAGGAGCACATGTACTCTACTCGACTGACGAATGTGGAAGAATTGGTAGCGCGTGTTCATGCTGCTCTTGTTACTGTGGACGCAGCTTTGCTGCGAAAGGTCTGGAAATGTATGATCTGGCGGAATGCGCAATGTATGGACGTGCAGGGAGATCGCTTTGAGCATCTGTTGCTCTGAGGACAACGTATTCTGTTGTGAAGGTCATGGACATTATTATTGTCACTGGCTGCTAATGTGCGACATTTGAGCGCTCATATTACGTGTAGTATAAATGACAAGTAGATGTGTCTACTTGTCATTGTACTGTGCTATCATCTTTGCATCTCGAAACTGATATTGTTATTGTAGTTATTCTGTCCTATGACAGGTCATTTGTTTCAACTGTCTATTTCTTATTTGTCTAACCACGTATTTGTTATGTTCAGTGTTACAAAATGTTGTAAAAATAGGATACATGTGACCTAAGGAACGGTGTATATTACAGTATGAAATGTCAGAATGAAAATAGCAAATAAATAAAATGCGCCTCAACCCCGGATCGAACCCTCGATCTCCTGCGTGCTAACCCAAAACTCTATACACCGCATAAACTGTTCAGCACCACGAAGATGTGCTGACAAAGATAGTTATCATACATGGGGTTACAGTGTTGTTAGATTGCAACTCTTTAACGTCCTTTTTCTGTCCGATCTTTTCGCCGGCCGGAAGTTTGTGACAGGCAATTTTTATCGCTGGCATGTTAGGAGACCCGCTGCGAAGCCCTAGCGCCCTAATTTCTCTTCATCCTGTATAAGAGGTTGTTTCTAGTTACCGTTTTCAACTTTTCGATAGTTCATAATTTTGGACCTTTTTTCAGTAAAACTGTGGACTACGTTTTTGTAGATTTTGTAGATTTCTTGTTGATCTCAGACTACCATGAAAAGCTAATAAATATCGTAGGTACAGCTCCCAATTTTTGCTCTTTTTCATAGAATGTAGATAGTAATACCATATGTCACAATGTTGTAACACTTCAGAGCACATACTTGTTGTTATAACGATGTAAATAACGAACCGTGGAATGGTTGGAATAGGTAATTAATCCATATAAGACAGTTCCAGTTACCGATTCCCGCATTTGTTACATACTACTTTTTGCCAATTTTCGTTACTTGTGTACTCGTCCCGTTAGATGCAGCACTTAGTATTTTCACTCTGCAGCGGAGTGGACGCTGATATGAAACTTCCTGGCAGATTTAAATTGTGTGCTGGACCGAGACTCGAACTCGTGACCGGCTGAGTGAAAATCTCATTCTGGAAACATCCCCAAGGCTGTGGCTAAGCCATGTCTCCGTAATATCCTTTCTTTCAAGAGTGGTAGTTCTGCTAGGTTCGCAGGAGAGCTTCTGCAAAGTTTGGAAAGTAGGAGACAAGGTACTGGCAGAAGTAAAGCTGTGAGGACGGGGCGTGCGTCGTCCTTGGGTAGCTCAGATGGTAGAACACTTGCCTGTGAAAGACAAAGATCCCGAGTTCGAGTCTCGGTCCCTCACACAGTTTTAATCCGTCAGCAAGTTTCCTATCAGCGCACACTCCGCTGTAGAGAGAAAATATCATTCTGGATACATTAACAACTGGCTCCTTCTACCGACCCCTCGACTCAGAACATACAGTTGCTGAAACACTCAAAGAAAAACTTGAGTATCATGTCAAAAACGTATACCGTTAATACAATTACATTTGGTGGTGACTTCAATCTACGCTCCATATGTTGGCTAAAATACACGTTTAAGTCGGTGGTACGGATAAAACATTGCCCAAGAATTATTTTGAACCATTAGCTCAGCAGTCCACTCGAAGTGTAAATGGTTGCGGAAATATACTTTACCTCTTAGCAACAAATAATCCTGAGTAAATAGGGAGTATCATGACGGACCACAAAGTCGTCGTACTGTGACTGAACACCGTAACATCCAAATGCATCAGAATAAATGCAAAACATATCTGTTTAAAAATCAAATTAAAAATTCCCTTGACACCTTAATAACAGACCATCTCCAGTCTTTCCGAACTTAGTATGAAATTGTATACCAGATGTAGCTTAAATTCAGACAAATAGCATCGACAGCAACGGAGAAATTTATACGATGTGAATTAATAAGACACGGAACTGATCCCCCGTGGTGCACAAAACAGGTCAGAAGACTGTTGTGGAAGCAACGAAGAAAGCATTCCATATTCAAAAGGTCTCAAAATCTCGAATATTGGCGAAATTTTACTGAAGCTCGAGATTCAGCGCGGACTGTAATGAGAAATGCTTTTAAAAAATTCCACAACGAAACTCTCTCGAAATCTGGCAGAAAATCCAAAGAGATTATAGTCGTGTGCGAATTACACCAACAACAACATAAAATCGCTACCATCACTGCGCGATAGCAATGGTTATGTGATACAAAAGCGAAGTTACCAGTCAAGGTTTTCCGAAATTCCTTCAGCAAAGAAGACGAAGCATAATTCCAGAATACGAACCAAGAACAGCTGCAAACGTGAGAAACTTACGAATTAGATATCCTCAGAGTAGCGAAGCAGCTCAGCTCACTTAAAAAGCCAAGGCTTCTGTTTCAGATTGTGTACCAGTTAGGTTCCTCCTTGAGTGTGCTGATGTAGTACCTCCACAATGAGCAATAATGTACAACCGCTCGTTCGACGAAAGATCAGAACCTAAAGACGGGTAACTTGCACAGGTCACACCATTACCCAAGAAAGGAAATAGGAGTAATCCTCTGCACCACAGACCCATATCACTAACGTCGATTTTCAGTAGATTTTGTAACATATAATGTGCTCCAACATTTATCAAAGAAAACATCTGTTGACATATTTTCAGCACGGATACAGGAAACATCGTTCTTGTGAAACATAACTAGCTAATTAGTCACTTGAGGTAATGAGTGGAATCGACAGGGTATCTCAAATTGATTCCATAATTTTAGATTTCCAGAAGGCTTTTGACACCGTTCTTCCCATGTGACTTCTAATCAAATTGCGTGCCTGTGGAGTATCAACTCAGTTGGGTGATACCTGGCGTCCCCCAAGCAATAAAAAATGGCTCTGAGCACTATGGGACTTAGCATCTATGGTCATCAGTCCCCTAGAACTTAGAACTGCTTAAACCTAACTAACCTAAGGACATCACACAACACCCAGCCATCACGAGGCAGAGAAAACCCCTGACCCCGCCGGGAATCGAACCCGGGAACCCGGGCGTGGGAAGCGAGAACGCTACCGCACGACCACGAGATGCGGGCCCCAAGCAATAGTTACGGGTTCTCGTTTGTACTTAATCTATACAAATGTCTTAGGGAGACAATCTGAGCAGCCCTCTTAGATTCTCTGCCGATGGTGCTGTCGTTTAACGTCTAGTACAGTCATCAGAAGATCGAGATCAATTACAAAACGATATCTGCATGGTGCGGAAAGAGACAGTCGATGTAAATAATGAAAAGCGTGGGGTGAAATACATGAGTACCTAAAGGAATTCATCAAATTTCGTTTACACGATAAATCACATAAATCTAAAGGATGTCAATGAAACTAAATGTCTAGACATTGCAATTACGAGCAAGTTAAACTGGAATGATCAAATAGAAAATTTTGTGAGGAATGCGAATAAGAGAGTGCGTTTTATTGACAGAACTCTTAGAAGATGCAACAGACCAACTAAAGAGATTGAGTACACTACGCTTGTCCGTCCTCTGCTAGAATAGTGGTATAGCGGTATAATATCTTTACCAGACAGGACTGACGGACGACATCGAAAAAGTTCAAAGAAGGGAAGTTCGTTTTGTGTTATCGCGGAAGAGGACAGAGATTGCCACGGATATGATACGAAAGTTGGGGTGGTAGTTATTTAAACAAAGGCGTTTTTCGTTGCAGCGAGAACTTTTATGAAATTTCAATCACCAATTTTCTGCTCCGAATGCGAAAATATTTTGTTGGCGGTCAAATACACAGGGAAAAATTATCATTGTAATAAAATAAGAGAAATCAGAGGTCTCAAGGAAATATTAAAGTGTTCTTTTCTTCCCTCGCGCTGTTCGGGAAAGAAACGGTAGAGAAATAGACTGAAGATAGTTTGATGAAACCTCTGCTAGGCATTTATATCTAAATTTCCGAGCAGTAGCGTAGAAGTAGATGCCACCCGCTCTTCTCTTAACTATGACCCAAGTAGTGGTAATCTTCCGTCTATCTCCGCCTCCATAGTGAATGAATCTGATAGTGAGATGTACGGACTTCAGATGTGCAAGGATACTGGGAGAGGGGGGGGGGGGGGGGGGGGGTGCGTCTTCCATGGGGCAGGATGCCGAACTTGTCGTCAGCATAACGGAAAACGCGAATGGTTTATCACCGAGGTGCTGCGTCCATCAACCTGAAATTGTTGAAGTTTTTCCCAAAATTCACAGAATATTGGACGCAAAGCGGGCATTTGCCAACATAAGTCTTTTAGGTGTTTCGCCGGCAAATATGTCGGAGCGCCGGTGTTGCTGGCAATAAGTCTCAACACCACTCCCTCTTTGTGGACCGTAGGGGGTCAAAAAGTCTTCGCATTTCGTATCACTGTGGAAACAGTTTCTTAATACCTCTTCAGGCAAAACAGAGACTTTGAGAAGTAACGTGATCACCTTATCTTCCTTCTTGGTCGGGTCATCGTTGATCTTCCAGTGGCAGTCATCATCTAGCAGTCTGTGCATCTTCTCAGAGGAGTCCAAGTGGGTCAGGACAACCGTTGCGTTGCCTTTGTCATCAGGTAAGAACAATGTCAGGGCACACACTCGGTTCCCGAATGGCCGCCCTCTCTCTTCTGGTGATGTCTGACTTCATAGGCTTAGTTCTCGTCAGAGAACGACAAGTTTTGCGATGTATACTTCTTTAGCTACTTCACGCGATGCCCGCGGCGCAATATGGTCAACCAAGCTGAAGATGTCCGCGATCAGAATTGAAACTGCATCGCCGTTTAGTTGCGTCATCAGATTGATGATAGTCTTGCAGGCGGTCTACATTGACGCTTTCTGCGCGAGACGTACAAATTTTTATGTTTGATGTCCTTTGGTCTTCCTATGTGTTGAATCAGCTGCCACCCAGGTAACATCATAAATATATTCCCAGGACTAGAAATGAAAACGATTGGACAGTTGTAAATTTAGTTTAAATTGTTCGTAGAAAGGTTTCTCCAAGCTACAGCGGGTAAAGCGTATGCTTTAACGTACAGGGCAAGGATGACGCACTTTGTCATTCGCCTTGCTGCTGCCTAGTCGATGTGATGTGTTGCCTTAGCGAAGTTCAGCACAACATGCTCGGCACGACGTATCAGAAACACAATAGCACAACGGCCTCTGCGGTAGCGCTGCTTCTCAAATTTCTGCATTTTGTGATACATCTTCTCCCCGTTCATAGTGTCCAGCAGACACAACATTTCGGCGATCAGACTTGCAAGTAAAACATCGTCGCCAAACGTACTCTAGTACCGTCCTGACGGTGCGCGGGTTATGAGGCAGAAATCAAAAGAATAAGACAATACTATCACTGAGAAAAATATTGTATTGTACTCAATTTTGGCTCAGAGATCCTCATCGAAATCCAAGGGAAGGACGAGATAAATTAAGACTTTATCAGTTCACAGTGCAGAAATAAATATGAGTCTCGAGGCCAGATCTGATGCACTACTTTCGTAGAAAAAGTTGCAACTGCAATATGACGATACTCAACTGCTGATAACTGAAGGTACTCGACAACTTCGCTAGAATTCGGAGGTAATTGGGCTAGAGCTGCAGTCTGGCGGTCTCTTGTCCACGTAATCCGTATCGCCAGTGTCGCTCAGCTGAGAGGGGGGGGGGGGGGGGGGAGGCGGGGTGGCAGTTCTACTGCCAGCGGCTGGACAGTTGAACCTATAGTACACGGAACGATTGCCGCCTGTGTGATACTGACGGGCTGCGATACCACAGCCTTCATCTCGTGCAATGACGAATTGAGCTTCCGAATGTTGTGCACGCTGGTCACTATGATCTGGCAGTGCACCCGTAGACAGCTCGATCAACTAATATGCCAGGAGAACCTGAAGATTCACGTGAATCCGGATGTTTGTTTCAGCACTCTCGGTGACCAAGTGTTGCCCTTCCTTCTACATCTTCATGATCAGTACTCTGTGGACACTTCCGTATTCCAGGATAGCCAGGTTCACCAGGATGCGTCCATAAGTTCCTACCTTTTCAAACACGCGGGTCCCCTGCCGAACGTCTACTAGTCCGCTAAATCAGCCCCCCTTAATCCCATAGGAAATTTGGTAGACTCTTTGAGGCAGTGGATGAATGGCAGCAATCAACATGTCCACAGTTTGGTAGCAATATGAATTTAATCATAAACGAGTGACATCAGCTGTATGTAATGTATCTGCAGAAACTTGGGGACTCTCTTCCTCAACAAATTGAGGCCATTATTTAGAGGCGATCCTGCTCAGTAGTAGCGTGTTGTCTCCGGGGGGTGACTACATTTTTGTCTGGTTGCTTAATTTGTAAGTTTTTATAAACCTACTGGAAACAGTGTAACTGTTAGTGTTTATGAGCGTTGTTTTTGTTGTTGTTAACTGGACTGGACTGATTTCCTATTGTTAAACGATCGAATGTGTCAGTTTGGTAATTCAAATCAAGTGGTGTATAGTAAAAAAGTGATTCTGTGAAGCTCTGTATTGTGCAGTGCAGTGAATAGTCCTACAATGCATCATGGCCTCACAGCGCGTGACTTGCAGTTACCACGCACAAAACTAATAGAATAAGAATTCTACATAAAACTACAAAAAGAATTTTGAAAGAATACAAGTCCAAAATGCTTTCCTTAGCAAGCCCTCTAAATTTACCTGTGCAAACTGACTAAATAAAATTCCCAACATTAAATTGTACAGGCACAAATGCAACACTACTGTAAGAATACGACTGTCTGACCAAGAAAAGAAAACTGAACTAAACTTCACTGGACTAGCCCTTAAGATGCTTTTGAAATGCGACGCTTGGTTGTGATTGATTGTATTGTTTCCTCACTGCTGTTAAACTGAACCTAACAAATAGTTCAAATGGCTCTGAGCACTATGGCACTTAACATCTGAGGCCATCAGTCCCCTAGAACTTAGAATTACTTAAACCTAACTAACCTAAGGACATCACACACATCCATGCCCGAGGCATGATTCGAACCTGCGACCGTAGCGGTCGCACGATTCCATACTGAAGCGCCTAGAACCGCTCGGTCACAACGGCCGTCTGGGCCTAACAAATTTTCATGAGATACCTGTGGCACTTGCCCGATACTGCTTTAAAATCGTGAAAATAAGAAAAAAAAGTGCAGCGCAGCTGCGAACCAGCCAAAGAAAAGAAAGGTTTGTGCAAGCTATGCTAAGCATACCATGCTTTTTTGGATGACCGTGTTCCGCTCAGTACAATGTGGCGACACACATTTACAAAAAAATAAAAAATAAAATAATTTCGCTAGGAGACGGTAGTATAAACTCGATTTATTAAATTATTGAAAACAAGACCAGCAGTTAAAACTACATTATGAATCTCATTCCTTAACAATTGCAATCATCTTTACGAGAATCACTTCCTATAAAAATATGACTGCTATGAAATTAATTAACAGACTGGTAAAGGTGTGATAAATCTCCAACTTCGAGTGCAAGCTATTTGAACAGATAACTTTATTTAATCACGTCTGGACAGTCGAAATAACTGACTCGAACAAATGAAGAAAACTCTTGGTAAGAACTTCGCCCTTTTCAAACACATCATAAATTACGCCCAAGCAAGCAATGCAGCGACAACAGTACCTGAAAATCTTCACACTCCTGAAATCAGACTACACCAAATCATATTTCTGAAATTCAACATGCTCTGCGTTTGCATCTCTGTGCTCTGCTACCTATTTTCAGACCTGTCACTAGCGTGACTCTCTCACTTACTTCTCACTCAACAGCACTGCCAGAGACAATGCTACACACAACCAAAGATCCTACTGTTTGTACTCAGAAACTATGTATTATTAAAGACGTCTTTTTGAAAAATATCCAGTGTACTAATAAGAATTACGACACATCGAATAAATACACTGAACACCCAAAATATTAGAACCACTACCCACCAAAACGTTGGACGCCGCACGGAGGCGTCGCGGGTACGTGATGCGGTAGCAAAAGTATGTGAGCGGAGCAGACACGGACGGGAGATTACAATACCGAAGATATGGGCTGCAAACGGGAAGAATCACTGAGATAAGTGACTTTACCAAAGGGCAGATTATTATTACGCAGAGCCTGTGAGCGATTATCTCGAAAACGGCGAAGCTAGTGGAATGTTTACGAGCTACTGTCGTGAGCACCCACGGGAAGAGATACAAGGACAGTGTAACCACCACTAAGCGCTAAATGGTTGGACGTCCCAGACTCTTCACAAAACGTGGGGTTCGGAGGCTTGTCTGCTCTGTAAAGTAGGATAGATAGTGATTTACGGCATCGCTGCCGAAAGAGCAAACTGCTGGCGCACGCACAAGTCATCCGAAATATCCCGTTCATCGTACATTGTTGAACATGGCGCTCCGCAGCAGACCACCCCTTTGTCTTCACATGTTGACCCAGCCACATCGTCATTACGATTGCAGTGGTCACGGGACCATCAGAATTCGACCGTCGGCCAATGGAAACATGTCGGCTCTTCGAGTGAATCACATTTCTGCTACGCTAGGTCGGTGGTCGTGTTCACAAACGGCGTCATCGAAGCGAACGGTGGCTCGAAACGTGCAGTTCACCACAGATGCAGGCTGGTGGGAGCAGTATTATGCTATGGGACACTATCTCCTGCGCTTGCATGGGATATGTGGTAGTATTCGAAGACACGCTTACAGCTGCGAACCACCTGCACTCTCCATGCTTAACGTCTTCCCCGACGGTGATGTCATCTCCCAACTGTACAACTGTCTCCGTCTCGGAGCCAGAACCGTGCTGCAGTTGTTTGAGGAGTTTTATAGTGAACTTACGTTGAAGTCTCGGCCACCAAATTAGCCTGATGTAAACCTTATGGAACCCATCTGAGTCGCTATCGGGCGCCATCACGGCGTGCACAAATCAGCGGCCCGTTGTTTACACAAAGTACGTGACCAGTGCGTAGACATGTAACGCCACATACCTCCATAAAGCTAAGATCGAACTGTCGGATCCCTGACACGCAGAATCAGTGATGTATTGTGTTCCAAAGACGGACAAAAAAGCTTTTAAGCAGGTAGTCGAAATGGTCTGGCTCATCAGTGTAAAGAGTTCACATCACTTTCATTGAACACCAAAAAAATAAGCTAGTAACTTTAGAACAGTCAGCAAGGCTTTTTTCAGAATCTGTCGAAGCTTTTCTGTGAGATGTCGTTGGAAAAGCGATATGTCTGCAGAATATGTGTGTTGAAAAGTTCCTTTGAGAAAGGAGAATATACAGAAGCCCGCTGCATGTGACGTGGGAAGTTTGGTGGAGGATGGAGAACAATGACGCAGAGCTTAGACAAGAAGTTCTGCAGCGTGCGCGCCACCTTTGTCGTGCTGCAGAGTTCGGCTTCCACTTGTAACGGAACTGAAATGATGGTGGGCTGACAGTAATTTGGAGCCCGCGTGTCGGAAACGGGCGCGCTGGTGTGAGACTGCCAGGGAGTGCACCCTGATGCCATCTATTGGCGAAACTGGGAAGCGCTGGCTCTCAGACAATGCACTACGCTCTCGGAGTCAAGTGTATTCTTTTTCTTGGTAATTATAAGTTATTACTGTATGATTTAATGTTATAAAACGCTAGTAGTAAATTATTATGACTGGTATGAACTCCAGGGTAATAAATATAAATATTCTTAAATACTAAATGATTTCGGTGAAAAGGTGGTAGGGGAACGCCCCCACTCTTGGTGATACGAGCGTAGCTAGAGGTAGCTGGAGACACAGGGACTGAACAATGGAATGGCCTGGGGAGTGTTGACGTGAGTGGACGTGCATAACTGTGCTCACGCAAAAGTGACTGTGCAACAGCGAAAAGGAGAATATCGTCGCCGTTTGTGGAGTAGAACGCGACGAATGGTTGTCGAAGCCGTCTCTATGCCACTGGGGCTGATTGTAAGAGTTCCTGCGCCCAGATTTTATGGCGGACGCGCAGTAGCTTATACGAGTGCTACAGCTCGTAGTTCCAGCCGCCATTAAGGGCACGAGGCGTGAAGAGGAAGAGCTGCGTTAGCCACATGCATCTCACCACCAGCACCGACACGTCTACCCAAGGCAAGACCGCTTGAAATTGTTAAGTCGAACTTTGTATACATGTAAAAGGAGAATACCAGTTTTCTTTTGTGCAAGTGCAGAATATAGTAATGAGTAAAATTACGAGGCATGTTGTTCATTGTAAAGTGTAGTAACCTGAAACATAGTGTAGTGAAATCAGACTGAGGCCACCATCACCTCTTTCATTTACAATTCTTTTGGTTGTAGAATACTTTAGCGTTTAAGAATGTAGAAAAGAGCAATGGTCACACCAGAATGAGTCGCCTATTTATAGTTACTTAAATTTTTCTGAGTAACCTTTCAAGTAAAGTCACTTAACTAATTCTATAGCAATTGTCCAAAGAGTAATATCCCAAAATCATTAAATAAGTTGAAGGGTAGAAGTTTGTTAACCTAAGTTGCTTAAATTGTCTTGGTGGTAACTACCAAGCCAACTCACAGAAATTGAGAGAGTATTTGCTTCGTAGAATCGCCTAGAATGGTCAGAAATAGTAATATTCAGAATTAAGTTTAAATTCAACTCGAGCCGTTTTACTTTGAAACGAGCCAAAAAAAAAAAAATTGATTTATTCTTTTGCTCCTTCAGAGCTGGCGACCGTAGTTATAAGTATTTTCAGGAGGATTCGACGGTAAGTCTGCTGCTCTCGTCGTGCTGATAGGATTATCTACTGCTGCTAGCAGTGGTGATTGGATACATAAGCTCACTACCAAGTTAAGTGGGTCAGGTAGGCAGTGTTACCGTGTGAACTGTAGGGCACTGTAGGCCGTGGATCGAACCCGTTCAATCATCACAGCTCTTTGAGAAATAGTCCGGTTAGGAGTGTACTAATCCAATAGGTAAATACTGGCGAGTAACGGTCAGAAATGTATACGCAAGTGAATTTAGCAAGGTCTATGTAGCACCTAGTTAATGTGGTGTAATGGCGAGGGTAGGAGTGGAGTAAAAGTGAGCTGAGCTTGTGGCAGCTGTGCTGTCTTCAAAGATTAATAACGCCAGAATTCACTACTAACTCTTACCATTAGGGCTGAGCTATTTACGGTTAAAATACGTAGCAGTAAGTGCAAAGGCGTGACAGCTACAAGTCCGTATTGGCTTTATACATACGGAAGTAGGAAGCGGGTCATTCTGTCAGTGGAGGGGTTAAAACAACGGAGTCACTTGAGAACATACCCCATTTACTGATGGAAAGATTCGGCGGTTCGGTCGCACACTCCTGCTCAACTCGGGCTCCAGGCTTCATCCTCTGTGAGGACGGTTTGCAGAAAAGATAGATGTCGGGCACAGATGCGAATGAAACCTCCGCTAATTCCCATCCGCATTACCAAATGCTTGACACTGAATTCGTGCAGCACAAGACCTGAACAGATAATGTGCTAACCCATATTATTGTTGAGCATTGGCAGACAAAGCGCTGTGCAATACACTTTAGCCAAGTATGTTTCGAGCAAAATTATGAGTAATGGAAAAGACAGACGGCGGTTAGACAACCATGTAAGGGAAAACTAAACGAAACTCTGCCCGGACAGGCCATGAAGGCCCAACGGTACTGACCGGCCGCCGTGTCATCCTCAGCTCACAGGCCTCACTGGATGCGGATGCGGAGGGGCATGTGGTCAGCACACCGCTCTCCCGACCGTACGTCAGTCTACGAGACCGAAGCCTCTACTTCTCAGTCAAGTAGCTCCTCAGTTTGCCTCACAAGGGCTGAGTGCACCCCGCTTGCCAACAGCGCTCGGCAGACCGGATGGTAACCCATCCAAGTGCTAGCCCAGCCCGACAGCGATTAACTTCGGTGATCTGACGGGAACCGGTGTTACCACTGCGGCAAGGCCGTTGGCTACCATGTCAGGAAGCTGCTACGAAAGCAAAGAGAGCTTCACTGCAATTTAAATGTAGCTAGTCCTTTGTGGACAAAAGCAAAACGTAACGAAACGAAAATCAGCGGAAGTTGGGCTTACGCGTGAAGTGTTCAACGAATACGTTACAGAAACACCACCCAGCATCTTGGCAGAAAATACTAAGAGATTCAGCTTTACTTTAAATCAGTAAACTTTTCGAAGCCATCTATCGAAATACTCTGGCACCATAATGGCACCGAAACAGAGAATGACACAGAAAAGGCCGAAATACTAAAGATATTTTTCCAAAACTGTTTCACAGAGGAAGGTCTCACAGTAAAGGCGTCTTTAAATAATCGCATGAACGACAGAATGACAGATTTCGAAATAAGTGACCTAAGGACAGAAAAGCTAGTGAAGTCGCTACTACACTTGACAACATACCAGCTCGATTCTATGCAGAGTGTCCGAAAGAATTTACCCCTCTTACAGCAGCTGTGTGTCGCAGATATCGAGGAACGAAGCGTTCCTAATGATTGAAAAACAAGCGGTTTTGAGAAGGGTCGTCGAACAAACGCGCAGAAGTATAGGCCTATGTGTCTGACGTCGGACTGTTCTAGAATTTTGAAATTTGTTTTATTCTCGTGTATTATGGCATTTCTGTAGACCGAAAATCTCGTCTGTAGAAACCAACATGTGTTCCGAAAATAACGATCGTGTGAAACCCAGCTCGCTCTGCTTGTCCACGAGAGCCAAGCAGGTAGTTGCCGTGTCCATTCAGTTCCAGAAGGCATTCTTCCGCACTATCGTCTGATGAACAAAATACAAGCGTACTGCGTATTACATCAACTTTTGATTGGGTGGAAGAACTTCTAGCAAAGATAACACAGCATGTCATTCTGAACGGAGACAAGTTTTCAGACGTAAGAGTAACCGAGGGCGCGCCGTAGGAGACTACTATAGGATCATTACTTTTCACTATATACAGGATATTTCAGCTACCCCTACAGATGTCGTTTTCTCTTGTTCGTTGCAAGCAAACTATTAGTCTTGCAGAAAAAAATGAACAGGACCTATTTTGTAGGAAATTTAATACAGTTAAAATCAGGGGTAAAATTCATTTTCGAATTAGTTCAAAGGTTTCCGACTACACAAACAATTCCAGATATTCTGTTGATTGGGTTATTACAGCACCAACAGCACCAGCATAGTCAGTTACTTCTGTATAATTATTAATTTAAGCGTAGACATGAGGCTAATGAAAGAAAACCGGCTTTTGTAAACGTTACTCTCAAACGAATTACGTTCACAATGTGATCCAGACTTAAGCCTTACAAGCACAGTAATTTCGTAGTCAAAAGGTATGATAAATACAACGTTGTAATTGTTTATTTTATGTTGATAAAATATACAAAAGTGTTAGATAAAATTTACACAGACTCAGTTTTACAATTTGTAAGTACTCGACTAAGTCGGTGGCATTATAAGGCCAGTAAATGAAGACCAAAAACGGTCGAATGTAGGATATAATTCGTGCAGTCGCAAAAATTTTGTACAGTGATAGAAGGGAGTGTCATGGACAACGTACTAGAAATTCTGACCGGTGAGGGTTGAGTGTGGGAGTAGCGGGTGCGTCTGAAGGTCACTTTTGTAGGTTTTTGTTGAATAACTGCGGCCTCAAGCGAAAACGTATCCCAGGACAGAATTTAACTACATTAAGTTTCGTACTAAAAGCTTCTAGTTCATCTTTTCTGTAGGACTAGTAATTTGCCCTTGGCGAGCGAGAGAACTTGAAAATCTCGCCCGTGGCTTTTGAAGGCCAGGTATAACATTGCTGACTGTATAAAACAACATCGGTAGTGGCAGCTGAGACATCCTGTATATAAATGACCTAGTAAATAACGTCACAGGATCCTTGAGGCTTTCCACAGATAATGCTGATGTATACAGAGAAGTCGCGACACTAGAAAATTGTATCGAAATGGAGGAAGACCTGCAGATAATCGACGGATTGTGCAGGCAGTGGCGTTTGACCCGCACCATAAACAAACATACTGTAATGCGAATGCATAGACACAAACAGCTATTATTGTATGATTATAGGACTGCAGAACAACCAATGGAAGCAGTTACTTCCATAAAATATCTAGGAGTATCGGTAAGGTCGATTTGAAGCGGAACGACCAAATAAAATTGATCGCGAGCAAGGTGGATATGAGACTAAGACTTACTGAAAGAATTCCCAGGAAATGCAGTCCATCAACAGAAGTAGCAGCTTACAAAACACTCGTTCGACCAATTCTAATTATTGAACGTCAATATGAGGTTCGTACCAGATACGACTGATAGAGGAAATGGAGGAGATTCAAAGAAGAGTGGCATATTTCGTTACAGGTTCACTTAGTAAGCGCGAAAGCATCACGGATGTCCTCATTCGACTCTACTGGCAGACGCTGCAAGAGGGGCGTTGTGCGTGTGAAGGTATGGTGTACAGTTAAAGTTCCGAGAACGTATATTCCTAGAAGAATGAACCAATATAATGCTTCCTCCTACGTACATCTCGCAAAAAAGTCATCTGGATAAAATCAGAAAGATTCGAGCCCGCATGGATGCTTTACAGCAGTCGCTCTTCCTGCGAACCAAACGCGACTGGAAACGGAAAGATGGGAAAGTGACACACGTACACAAAGTATCCTCCGCCACACACCGTAAGGTGTCTTTTGTAGAATAAATGTAGATGCCTGTGAATGAAACGTTAACTCTGACTTTCCTAATCCCTAATTATTCTGATATCAACCTCGGAGATAGACACCGCCTTCGTGCCAGCAACCGTCACACATGTTGGATGTCTACGTTATGCTTACTGATAGCCGATCCGAACGTGGCAACAAACGATGTGGAGAAGCGGTGAAGACAACGGACATGCACTCCAACGGATTACGGATAAATCACCGTCCAATCATCAAAATATAAATTCCCCGTGCTTTCTCTAAATCGCTTGGGGGTTTCCTTCAAAAAGGCCACGGTTGATTTCTTTCCCTAATTCTTGTCCAATCCGAGCTGTGTCTTTGCTTTTAACCACTTATTGCTCGACACCACGTCGTCTTCTAACCATCCTTCCTTACTTCTCGAAAGTGGAGCCTCTTGAAAGAGTTTTCTTTCGGAGATCGACCAACATTTCACACGGCTTCCTCGTCGTTTTCCGCAGTATAATAGTTCGACATTACTGCACTATACATCGACACGAGTTTTCACACTCATTACTTTCGACTATCTACAGCAGACAAATCTGATCGACCTATGTATTCGTCGCTATGCGTACACTCATATATTAGATTTTAACCCACTTCATCATTTACAAATAGGCTCATTCACCGTCTTTCTTCAAAGAGAAGGAATTTTATGGTTTAATGCCCATCGACATCAAGTCATTTGAGACGGACATAAGCTCGGAATGTTTCAAGGGTTTTTTTTGGAGAAACTACGGAATACCTAAATCCGGAGCGTCAGACGCAGATCTGAACTGTTGTCCACCCGAATGCGAGTCCGTTGGGCTAACCACTGTGGCACCTCGCTCGGTGCAGTTTTACGACATAATGTTTATGTGCAGTAGTATATTTTCGACACTTTCTGACATTATTCATGCTTTCCTCCGGGTCAGAACGTTTAGCGCTAGAGTAACGACCAAAAAGGATTTTATTCTACACTAGCTGACAAACTCAGCATTGCCCGAGTGTTAATTTTGCAAGTTTTCTATCAGAAACAAAAGAAAATTATCTGTGTGCTTGGTGAAATATCGAAAAAAATTTATTTCCATGTAATCTAAAAAAAATTTGAAACTATGAAACAGTCATACAAAGAAATATGCATAATGTACAAACGTATAATTACAGAAACATGATCCCAGATAGTTTCTGTACACTGAGCACTGCCTTTTCGCGTGCCTACAACGTGATTTTGAAACCGTCTCTATGGCAACGCCAGTTCATAGCTCTATAGATAGCCATCGTTTTCATCTACAGCCGTTAGCGCTTCGCAGTTAAAAGCTGTCAAAAGCTCTGCCAGACGTCAGGGATTTACTTAAGTCGACTCGTTCAAATGCTTCAAATTGCTCTAAGCACTATGGGACTTAACATCTGAGGTCATTAGTCCCCTGGACTTAGAACTACTTAAACATAACTAACCTATGGACATCACACACATTCATGTCTGAGGCAGGATTGGTTCAAAATGGTTCAAATGGCTCTCAGCACTATGGGACTTAACATCTGTGGTCATCAGTCCCCTGGAACTTAGAACTACTTAAACCTAACTAACCTAAGGACATCACACACATCCATGCCCGAGGCAGGATTCGAACCTGCGACCGTAGCAGCAGCACGGTTACAGACTCATCAGCCTAGAGCCTCTCGGCCACAGCGGCCGACATAAGTCGATTCGACTGTAGGCGTGTCTTAGCAGCAAAGAATAAATTTGTTAAAACTTCACGCATCTTCCAGCATTGTTTCACGTATCTCAATGTTTATTACTTCACATCTGCTGGACTATGCGCCGTACGATGTATTTGTGTAGATACATTCAACGGCATAAATGGACACTATTGGTGAAACATGTTGTGAATAGTGTTAGTAGCAAAGAAATAATAAATTTAAACGTCATGCATGATGCAGCAGATTTCATACATCTCAGTGTTCATGACATCATATCTCCTCATCTATGTGTCACACAATGATATACTTTTGTAGATACGTTCGGTACCACATGTGGATATTGTCTACAAAATGTGTAGCAAATAGAGTTAGTAGAAAGGAAGTAACACATTCAAACGTCATGCACAACGCGGCAGATTTTCTCCCATCTCAGTGTTTATGACGTCGTATATCCTGAACTAGCCTGTATGTGGTACCATGATATACTTATGTAGGTGCATATAGCGGCACGTGTGGATACTTCCTCTAAAATGTATTGTGAATACAGTTAGCAGCACAGAAATAATAGATTCAAATGTCATGGATGATGCGGCAGTTTTTCACGCAACTCATTGTTTATGACGTTATATCTCCTGAAGTATGATAGGTAGGCGATTCTTATCTCCACAGCGATTGTTGCCTGACAGTTAGCGATGTGTGGGCCAGGTTTGGTTGAACATACACACACACATTTACATACATTTATATATGAATGAATTCTTTCAGACATTGTTATACACAATTTAGCAACAAAGCATCACTTCTGTATACAACCTCAACCACTTTCCGTTGTCTCACGCAAAATTACACTCTGTATACCAGCACGGTAAACTCTAGACCCAGTTTTGTGAATGTCTCAGTGCAGTCGCCGTTTTCTGATGTATTCTTGTAATGTGACTTTCTTCAGTTAGACGGTAGTCACATGGAAGTACGTTAGGCTACTAAGTACTACGAGGTACTGTTGTCAACTGAGTTCCTAGAATATCTGTATGTCGTTAATTATTTTGTTCTCTATGCTGTATGCTGTCCGAGATGACAAGTAATTCCAAGGCTGTGCGTCGTAAAAACATTTCCCTGTCTCAGATTCTTTCTATGTTATCTGCCGCAGTTATTGTTGATCTTGTATTCGTCTAATTTACTACACTCACTGCTGCCTGATCGCTATCGTTTTCAGTCGAAGTTTCTTAGATTTCAGGCCGCAGTTCTTCAGGAACTCATAGTAGTTTTCTGTGCGTTTCGTTCAAATGGATAGAATAGAATACTGCGCCGTCATTAAGTACTTTGTTTTACGCTGCTTCTTGGCAACCGAAATTCATTGAACATTGTGAAAGTTCTTAAGGAATCTGCACCGTCATTTTCAGTGGTTCTGAAATGGATGGCTAATACAAAAGCTCTTTAAGTACATACATGTGGAGCACAGTTCAAAGGTGTATTCATAGATAACAATTCGAGAAAATTGTACAATATGGCATTGGATGTTCGATAATTACAGATCTGTCATATAGGTTACACTGCCGACATATTATAAGGAAGAGTACGGTAAGTTTTACGCAAAGAAGTTAAAAAAAATGCCTGCCGCTCGCGCTGAATCCTAACCAAACGTAAGAAACAGATTTTCCAAGAAGATTAATGTAAAACCCCGTAATTTTCAGTTTCTCTAATGTTGTGGTCGAGGTCGTCAAGGGGGTGGATTTTCCTACGATTTCAAATTGAACTCACAGGTCGAGTTGGTACCTATCACCAATCAAAATTTCAGCTCTGTCTGATCATTTATTATAGATCAATTTACAATTTAGCTAATACAAAAACTGAGTGGTTTTTACCTCATAAAATGGGGTGAAACCCCAAGAAACAGATATTTGCCCCATTTATGGATAAATGTGTATAAGAGTGAATGACTCAGTAAGAATACGCTTGAAATAATCCTTTGTAAAATTGTTGTATTGTAGCCAAGTTACCCAGCACAATACTGAAATGAAATATTTCGTAAATTTAAACATAATACTTAAAATATTTGTACAAAAATAATACCTTTTTCTCCAAGAAAGTAGGGTTATTAGGGTAACCTGAGAGAGGCCAGCTACTGACACTAGTCTATCTAGATACGCAGTAAATAATGTGCTCTATTAGGTCCTCTGATCATTCCTCGCAGTCCCTGGCTCTTGTTCTTGTTCATCTTCGGATACTTCTTCATCAAACAGGAAGTCCATACCTGTATCTGGGCTACTGTGATGATGTGAGAATTCTGAATCTGACTGTCAAGAATAATCAGCTGGTTGTTTCATCTGTTTTCTTACTTTTTCGTCATGGATGTAATGAAATCCATCTTACGTCATGTTAATAAAATATTCTCGGCTTTCAAGCTGCGTCAAGTGGTTAACGGCCCACGAGCTTTCGGCAGAGATCTGCTCTGCCATGCCATTGTCAAGTGATTGACTGTCCGGTGAAAGCCGCTGCCGTGCTTATATAGCCGCACCGCCACCGGTGACATCACTGGTGCCCAATCCCGCACCATACGTGGCAATGTTTTGGTGGTGCGACCGCCGCGCCCGCTTCAACTCCCCAGTCACAGGATCCCAGGCCGTACTCAGCTGCGATTCACTGCCTTCACTGAGGATTTTGTCCGATTCTTTGATCTCTATTGCTTCATTTATTACGCTATCCAAGATGCCACAATTGGGCCGTTTAGTAACATAAGTATTGTCGAATGCAATTCGGTGTCCATTTTCCAGTGCATGCTCCGCTACAGCTAATTTTTAGGGATAGCGTAGGCGAAAACACCTTTCACGTTCAATTGCGCGGACAGTCTGAACGACATAAAATTGCCCACATCCACACGGCATTTTGTATGTTCCAATTGTTCTGGGGCTTACATCTTGTTTCACAGGCTTCATTAGTTGGTGGATCTTTGCTAGGGGCCTGAAGGCTGTCCCGATTTTACGTATCTTCAGGATCTGGCTAATCATCCCCGTTATTGAGCCGCAAGACGGTGAAATCTCAATCTTCTTCGTGTCTTCTTCTGATATCTTCTGCTTTTGAACTTAGAAGAACCTGATTTCGAAAACTGTCTGTTGTAACCGTTTTGCTTGAGAAGTTTACGTCAACAGCTGAGTTCCATCGACAGGTTTTCCGCCTCTGAGACGGTTTGAGCTCCATGTGCCAAGGTCTTCAGAACTGACCTTTTCTGTTCTGGGTGGTAGAAACAGGTGCCGTGCAGATGCCGATCCGTGACTGGGCGAGGTGGCGCAGTGGTTAGCACACTGAACTCGCATTTGGGAGGACAACGGTTCAAACCCACCATTCTGATTTAGGTTTCCCGTGATTTCCCTAAATCGCTTCAGGCAAATACACGGATGGTTCCCTTGAAAGGGCGCGGCCTTCTTCCTTTCCTCATACGATGGGAACGATGGCCTTGCAGTTTGGACCCCTCCCCCACACCAACCAACTAACCGTTCTGTGTGGGTGGGCTAGCGGTAAACGCTGTGACCGAGACACCCGTTTGGTTTACGGCGGTAAAGGACGTCCGGGAACACTGCAATGTGATGTACGAGACTGAGCACCAGTGACGTTACTGGCGATGGCGCGCCTATATAAGCACGGCAGTGGCGTTCACATGACGTCAACCACTTGACAATGGCAGAGGAGTTGTCTGACGAAAGCCTGTGGGCACTTGGCGCTTCAAACCCGAGAATATTTCATTAATTAATGTAGCCGCGGGGGCATGCATTCGTACATTACGTCATTTTGGTTCTACAGAACACTGTTTTGTTTCTTTAGTATGTCACTCCTTCTCAGTAGTAAGCTTATCTTCCCCCGTGCACTCTTCTTTCATTCGTTTTTTATCAGCTGTCGACGTCAGAAGCACAGGTTTCAAAGCTTTGCCAGAAACTTTCCGCTAAATCTTTCTTTTAGACAACGGGATTATATCTTCAGATGAGATAATCTCATACAGTGTGTATTTAATGTAATGTTTTGAGGGATTTATGACTGAGGAATTATCGACGCGTTGTTGGCGCTGCGGAGGTTTACCCCAAAACACCTGCGAGGATTTGCTCCGTTTCGCCATTTTCTGACAAATACGTCATTTTTGGTTTAGGGGACCAGCTGGAATAACTATTTCCATGCGAAAATGAAACTTAACTGCAGTAGTGTCAACGAGTAAACCGTTGATTCTTCTTGTAAAACCCTGCTTTCTACAATACTCAAGTAAAACATTAGAAAAGTTACATATAAGGAGTAGAAAACAAATTAACCTCATTTTCTCACGTCTAAAGCCATCTGCCGGGATGAACTATCAGGGAACAACAAGTTACAACAAAACAAACCCTCCACCTGATGGTCAACTCCTGAATCGATGGTAGTTTGTTAAAAAACTTGGTGTGGGGTTTTACCCCGCCCAGAGCTTCACCCCCTTCACGTGAATCCACAACTTAACACAAGAAACGGAACAGAAGTCAAAGTAGTGGGTGGAAGAGGTTTCTCCTGATACAAGAAGCCTTTCACCTAGCCTTTACTTTGCTCCGTGAAGAATGGTATATCGAAAAAGGAAAATTTATTATTTACATGAGAAGAACGCTACTGCCCAGAAAGTACGAATTTTTGGAACAGCCACCCTGTTCACGAAAGTGACTCTGTCCACATCTGCCGGCCGGGGTGGGCAATCGGTTCTAGGCGCTACAGTCTGGAACCGCGTGACCGCTACGGTCGCAGGTTCGAATCCTGCCTCGGGCATGGATGTGTGTGATGTCCTTAGGTTTAAGTAGTTCTAAGTTCTACGGGACTGATGACCTCAGAAGTTAAGTCCCATAGTGCTCAGAGCAATTTTTTTTTTCCACGTCTAACGAAACCTATTTCCAGTCAATTGCCAAGATTATGGCAGAGGCCGATGGGTGTGGACTAGCACTTCTAAAACAGCGCTTCACATAGGAAACTTTGGCATAAGTGCACTGATGTTAATGGTTACTAAGACATTAAAGAAGTGTATTTTCAACTTAGGAAGTGCAGATATATTTTTCTGTTGCCATTGTAAAAGCACTCGGAGAGGAAAAGAAGAAGGATTGAGCTTTAACGTCACTCAAACGAAGAGGTCATTAGAGACAATTGCTGCCGAACGACAGAGACTGAAATCCCAAATTAATCAGAGTATACGATTTTTACAGTGACTATCCTGTGACATTTGCAGCATTTATCCAACGCTGGTAGCGAATCACAGAGACATGAAGGTCATCTATTTGTCCCGCCCTCATTTTGAACTATCGTTTAGTAAAGTGTGCCCTTGTTTAATACAAGGCCTTTGTTATTGGGTAGCCACAATAACACAGAAAAAGGTTAGTTTTTCTCTTGTTGTGTCGACATCATGGAGTTTTATTCTCACAGATAGTGACAGATATTCTCTTCTACGCCTTTCGTTGACAACGTCGTCATTGCATAAGCAATTGCTACAATCGTTTACTGTCTGTGACATTTACTTATACGTTTACAGTGGAAATGAAGATGATCAATTGATGGAGACAGTGTACAAGTATAGAAACAAACAATTTTCAAATGGTGCTTGCTCTTTCTGGCGATTTAATTTCCACATCGTGGGGCTTGGCAGGATAGAGGCTGGAGATGCAACATCTAAAATACAACATCGATACGAATACGAAGAGGGACAGAAAGCATTAAGGTTATTGACGTGCGCATATCTTCAAGAAAATTCTCAACAAGTTGACACCGGATGTGAGTAAATTAGCTCAGGTAGTTTTGAGCCACTACAGAGTACCAAGTGTGTAGGTACGCTGTCTCTAAGCAGTCCAACAACTAGAATGGAACGTGGAGTCTGGAACAGACCAACTGTTACATTGGCGTCTCCCGTCTCGTCGCCGTAACATACGTAATCGGCATAGAGGTCGCTATCGACGGTCGAATCTGATCGTCTGAGGGCTTCTGTACGAGACGGCGTTGCAGGCATTCTGTACGTACATGGCCTACCTATCCACATCCGGAGCAGGTCCTCGGTTGACCGTCGTAATTATCGCCCGGCAACCGGCGATCGTGAGATACGAAGGTATATTCCGGTGTAGTTGAATACGGACCTGACGCACCCCATTATGGCAGGGTAAGTTTCGAAGGTCTTCCATTTTTTGGCCATATGGTCGAGGATTGCGCCATAGGGTCGAAGAGCAAGGGTGGTCAGATCCGTTTGAACTTCAAAAGGTAGCTCAAACACCCGCACATTTTGTATTTCCAGTCCAGTACGTTCAGGTGTTACCACATCCACGTTTCCGTCAGAGTGGTAGAATCTGTAACCTTCCATTGAGCATCTGAGAAGATTGTCACAGACCTCATCGCCAGTAAACTTAAGATATACAACGCTGAAGACGATAGACAAGTGGACACCCAACAGCTCTTTCGGGTCAACATGTATCACGACTCGTAAAAACCTCCCTACTTCGTGGCCTCTGGTCTAGGGTACGTTGCGTCAAACTGCAGCTTTATCGTGGCTTTCCAATACGAAAGAGCCATCGGATGTCAATAACGTAACTATGACATTCAACACACCACGCGGTAAACAACAGACCCGAAAACGTGACACGGAGCGGCCGGTACTGCACCGCTCCACAGACAAAGGCCGACTGCCATTTGGCTATCCGAGCACGACTCGCGACGCGAACCAGACTTCCATATGTCGTCAAACATGTGTCTACAACCTATACTCGCACATCTATCATGTACATTCCCGTACAGGGGAGATATTTTCAAATGGTTCAAATGGCTCTGAGCACTATGGGACTTAACTTCTGAGGTCGTCAGTCCCCTAGAACTTAGAACTAATTAAACCTAACTAACCTAAGGACACCACACACATCCATGCCCGAGGCAGGATTCGAACCTGCGACCGGCGGAGATGTTTTACTTGCATCCACTCGCCCGGTGTCGGCGGATAAATACGATATTGCAGTGCCTGTGTCAATCCGAATTACGATGCAATGTTCCTTCGGACATGTACGTATTTCCTGGAATTGTCCATGTTGTGCTAGCTTCATCCGTTGCTACGATGTATTTTTTACAGATCTGTTTTTCCTTAAAGTGTTCCCATGAATAATCTTATTTTTATAACTTGATATCAGTCTGGAATAACTGCATACATTCCACTGAAAATGTTGGGTTATGTGCAGAAGGAACAGATGTTGCGGAATGATCAAGAATGATGAGTTTATTATGTTGGCCACAAGCAACACGTGGCGCTAGCTGTGCGTGTGGCTTCCACGGCTGTTGGGTGCTGTGGAGTCACCAAGGGCAGGGCCTATAATAAGCAACCCTTTTCTTCCTGCACGCTTTATCCCAGTGCGAGGCGTGGCCGCCTATTGTTCTGCAGCAACCAAAGCTGACTTTGCACTTCCTCTCTCTGGCTAACAACGAAGAGGACGCTACATACTATCAGATAAATCTGAAATAGTGGTTCATGTGATCTCGAAGTAGCTGCGATGAAAACTGCAGATGCAGCCTCTCTTCCTTCGAACGTTCTGCGATAGTATTGGTAGTCATTTAAAAGTAAAACTGAAAAAAAAAATCCATTCCGGAAGATGACTGACAATTTTGCGTTATTACACTTAATAACAGACACGGAACGAGCAATTTTCGAAACACAATTTTTTGTAATGCTATCATTTGACTCATCCAGGTCATCATCAATGGGTAACGACTAATTTTCAATGAACTACAATTTTAACGGTAAGAACAGACAGGGGGCAAATGAAATTACGTCTGTAGTATACAACCAAAGAGGAAAAAAATGGATAATTACAGACGTGATATACAAAAGTACCATTTATCCGCAATCACTTTTCTTTTCTTCATCAGTCCTCCGACTGGTTTGATGCGACCCACTACGAATTCCTCTCCTCTGCCAACCTTGTCATTTCAGAGTTGCAATTACAACTCACGTTCTCAATTATTTGCTAGATATATTCCAATATCTGTCTTCCTCTGCAGTTTTTGCTCTCTACTGCTCCCTCTAGTACCGTGGAACTTATTCTCTGTTGTCTTAAGAGATGTCCCGTCATCCTATCTGTTCTTCTTATCAGTGTTTTCCATATAGCCGATACTGCGTAAAACCTCCTCATTCCCTGCCCTATCAGTAAACTTAATTTTTGCCATTCTTCTGAAGCACTACATCTCAGATGCTTCGATTCTCTTCTGTTCCGGTTTCACCACAGTCTATGGAAATGAAATTTCAGTCGACGCCACATTGGGTGACTTGCGCGCCGGAGATGAGGATGAAATGATGACAACACAACTCCCAGTACCCGAGCGGGGAAAATCTCCAACCAGGCCGGGAACCGAACGCGGGCCCGTTTTGCATAGGAGGCGGGCACGTTACCACCCAGGTCAGCAGGCGGACACCACAGTCTATGTTTCACTACCATACAACGCTGTGCTCCAAGCGTAATTCTCATAAATCTCTTCCTCAAATAAAGGCCTATGTTTGATACTACTAGACTTCTTTTAGCCTCGAATGCCCCTTTTGTCCATGCTAGTCTGCTTTTTTACTCTTCCTTGGTCCGCCCGTCATGGGCTATTGGCTGCCTAGGTAACAGAATTCCTTAATGTCACCCACTTCGTAATCTCTAATTCTGATGTTAAGTTTCACTCTGTTCCCATTTCTGCTACTACTCATTAGTTTCATCTTCCATCGGTTTACTCTCAGTCTATACTCTGCAATCATTAGACTGTTCATTACCTTCGACATATCTTTTAATTCTTCTTTACTTGCACTGAGCATACCAATGTTATCAGCGAAATCATTGATATCCCTTTTTCTTGAATTTTAATCCCAGTTTCTTTTAGTACCCTCATTTTTTCTTCGATGTATAGATTGAACATTAGAAACGACTGGCTACATGTATGCCTTACACTGTTTTTCCGACTTTCCAATCAGCACCACTCACTGACTCTCATTAAAGTATGAGGCAGGTGTTACTATACTTTTCATGACCTTTCTATGCAAAATGTGTGCATGTAGATTATTAGGAAGAGGGGAATTTTTAGGGATTTTTAAAAGGCATGTGTATAGGACAGGCAAATATCCTCGTATAAAATAACACAACGCATGGGCAAGCCTGCAATGTGACCACGTACCTACGGTAAAATATTTTTAAAAATGTGAAAAAGACATAAAATCCATAAAAATCGACGCAAACCTGGTAGAATTACAAAAAAATAGATGGAAAATATATAAAATTGGACGAAATACGACGAAATATGTAAAACCACGAAAAACTTGCAAAATTACTTAAATTCACTGAGAATACATTAAATTAGAGAAAAAGTACCACGAAATGTGGGGAACTCAGGATGGTTGGGAGTATCGAGTCTCTCAAGATCGAGAAAAACTTAAAAATTATGCTCTGGCTTCATTCACTTTTAATCTTCCCCCTCCCCCTGTAAACTACGTGGGTTTTCGTAACACACACTCCTATAAAGGCACATATGTGTTATGCGGAGGCGTCATATTAAACAAGGCAAGATACATGCATCATGATCCATAACTGCGTTCTCACACATGCAGTCGAATATACACTTATCAAAAAACGTTTTGCATCACCTCGGTTTCGAGAGTTTCGGAGCCTGTACAGAACATTGGAATATAGATCAACATAAACATAATTTTCGCCATTTTTCTTGCTCATGAAAACCACTCATATCACGTTGTACCACCATACAGCGAGACCTTCAGAGGTGGAAGTCCAGATTGCTGTACACACCGGTACTTCTAACACCCAGTAGCAGGTTCTCTTGCACTGAATCATGCCTGTATTCGTCGTGGCATACTGTCCACAAGTTCATCAAGGCACTGTTGGACCAGATTGTCCCACTCCTCAACGGCGATTCAGCGTAGATCCCTCAGAGTGGTTGGTGGGTCCCGTCGTCCATAAAGAGCCCTTTTCAATCTATCCTAGGCATGTTCAGTAGGGATCATGTCTGGAGAACATACTGGCCACTCTAGTCGAGCGATGTCGTTATCCTGAAGACAGTCATTAAAAGATGTTCACAACGGGGGCGCGAATTGTCGTCCGTGAAGAGGAATGCCTCACCAATATGCTGCCGATATGATTGCACTATCGGTCGGAGGATGGCATTCACGTATCGTACAGCCGTTGTGGTGCCTTCCATTACCACCAGCGACGTACGCCAGCCCCACATAATGCCACCCCAAAACAGTAGGGAACGTCCACCTTGCTGCACTCACTGGACAGTGTGTTTAAGGCGTTCAGCCTGAACGCTTTACGTCCAAACACGTCTCCAACGATTGTTGGTTGAAGGCATATGCGACACTCATCGGTGAAGAGAACGTCATGCCAGTCCTGAGCGGCCCATTTGGCATGTTGTTGGGCCCATGTGTACCACGCTGAATGATGATGTGCTTGCAAAGATGGATGTTGGGAGTGAAGTTGTTCATCATGCAGCCAATTGCGCACAGTTTGAGTCGTAACACGACGTCCTGTGGCTGCATGAAAAGCATTATTCAACATTGTGGCGTTGCTTTCAGGGTTCCTCCGAGCCATAATCCGTAGGTAGCGGTCATCCACTGCAGTAGTAGCCCTTGGACGGCCTGAGCGAGGCATGTCATCGACAGTTCCTGTACTCTGTATCTCCTCCATGTCCGAACAACATCGCTTTGGCTCACTCCGAGACGCCTGGACACTTCGCGTGTTGAGAGGCCTTCCTGGCACAAAGTAACAATGCGGACGCGTTCGAACCGCGGTATTGACAGTCTAGGCATGGTTGAACTACAGACAACACGAACCGTGTACCTCCTTCCTGGTGGAATGACTAGAACTAATCGGCTGTCGGACCCCCTCCGTCTAATAGGCGCTGCTCATGCATGGTTGTTTACATCTTTGGGAGGATTTAGTGACCTCTCTGAACAGTAAAAGGGATTGTGTGATACAGTACCCACAGTCAATGTCTATCTTCAGGAGTTCTGGGAACCGGGGTGATGCAAAACATTTTTTGATGTGTGTATATTTTTCCGAATTACTGCCGGTTCTCTCAAACAATGTTATTCCTTAAGTATTAAGTAGAAGAGTCATTGCGTTTATCAGACTTAGACCATTCCCTAGAGTGTTCTGTAGGAGAGTGGATCGATGTCACATATGTCACCTCTAATAGTGTGAGGTGGATGTACTCGAGAGATCTTGTGTTAGGATGAAATTGCTGTATTATCCTACACGTGACCAAAACTATCTAACATGAGACCAGGACTCCTCTGTGTTAGAGGAATTCTTCCAGAGCTGTGGTGATGCTTCTGTAAACAGCAATAAGACTGTTGCTTCCCCTTCGTCTATTGATCATGATGCTTACTCGCTTGTAAGAGGTGTGTGTGTGTGTGTGTGTGGTACCTCAATGCATCAGCTATTGAAAATATACAAGTAGGTTTTTCTTCGCTCTGTTTCCTAGTGAGACATAACCGCATCCGTCAAAAGCAGTAGTACTATTATTACCAATAAATGCACGACTGACATGGGAAGTGTGATTTAGGGTAAGTACGTTTCCAACTTAAAAAGATGTATAATGGCCATTAATTCGTAAGTGACAGAACAGTCTCCAGACATCGTTGTAGTTGGTTTATAAGCAGCTCGAGCTGTGGATACACACTGGCAATGTCTTCCTAGGATAGGTATAGTGTAGAAGGAAGTAGTTTTATCATTGTAAAATTTGTCACCGTAGTGAATGGGTAACATACTTGTGGCGTGGTTGTATGTCTGATGTTGGACAAATATATCCTGCATTAGAGTATTAACGGCGTTGCATTCTGCACGACTAATACTTCGGAAACCATATGGATTTAACAGTATAGCATTTTAGGTGCAGAAACGTGTAATCATATCATTGGAGTATGCTTTTATGCTCTATGATTATTTCTCTCATGGCAGTACCTTCCTGATACTGTCTTCAGACAGTGGAATAATGCTTCAGAATTGATTGCTTGGTTGATTTACGTAAAATGTTTCAGACTCCACACCTCTGGACCTTCATCATGTATAAACAGTCTATTATAGCAACGCAACACTTTCATGTCTACCATACATCGATAAGAGGTGCAACAGTCTTCGACACACAAGCATCTGGGGAGATTTTGTGTTTTTGGGCGGATGCTGTGGGCCAAATTAGTGTTGCAGGAAGGGCTGATCAAGGACAATGTAGGAGGGATTTGTCAATCTCTGACTTTGTCCTGCGAATGCGACATTACTCTGTGGCGCCCATCCACGCAGGAAAAGATGACCAGTAGATAACCTCTTTGCATCGGTATAGGACGCTGTCTTGTATACTTTGGTGTACATGGTCGACTGTATGTACTGCACAGTCATCTAGCTGCATTCTAAATCCAGTATATGGTACTTGAAAAGTAGTGGAGGGGTGATTTAGCGATGATGTAGAAATTGGGAAGCGTTCTACCATATCATTGACTGGCATTGAAATTACAGAACAACAAGTGAAATTGTTAAAATTGATCTCGCTATCAACTACGGTTTGTGTTACAGTACATAGTCCCATAACAATGGTGTCTTTCCGATCATAACTGTCCATGGGGTACGCTGTTGATTACCGCATAACGATTGACTGACACCACTTGGTTGAGGTGGAGGGAGTTTTGGTGGATCACTGTATATGTGCTACTTGTCACTGTGGAGCATAAGATTAAATGTAGAGGTCATCACCTTCATACAGTTGTTCGGAAGCATTCCTCAATGCTGTAAACTGGTCCTATTTCCATATGCTGCAATGCCATCCACATGCTTTTTCATTTTTATTTAGTTTTTCACCAATAAGATAACATTACCTCTTTTTATTTGTACTACCTCACTCGTGTTGTGAACAGCACCTGCCAGCGATGGTCAACACCAGAACAGTAGTCATGTATATGACTGAAAAATGAAGGAACAATGATTTTTCTAAATGGAACACCGAAATATCCGCTACCCTGTCAATGGGGAAGATGAGATTAACTGTACAGGTCAGCGCTGTTGAAAGCGCTCTACAATATCGCAAACTATTCTAATTTCCATATGTTGCGATGTCTTCCACATTTTTGTCAATGAGAAACATCGCCTCTGTGTTTTATTTCTACCAGCCTGTGTTGTGGTAGCTGTAGTTTACGCCATGTGATGCTCAGCTTTCTGTGAGAACTAAAGGACTGTGACGTGTTAATGTCGATTTAGCGGCAGCTGACACAGACCTCTAAGTCATGGTTGGAAAAACAAAGTGTATAACGGTGTACACTGATTGGCTGTGTTACAACCAGAAAAAAATGTTTTGAACTACTTATGAAAGAACAACACAGGGACCCTCTTGTGTAATTGATAGTCTGTTGGATATGGTCCTCCTACAGTACAGGTGACGAAACTTTACACCGGTCTGTGGAAGCGACTTCAACCACGAGCCACCTGCTCCAATGAACCAATATCTGTATATTTAATAGGATCGCCATGTATGGTAATGCCAGAAAGTAGACCGTATTTGTTTCAGATATATCAGAAGATGGGGCTGCTGTAATATCTTATCGAGTTCTCTAACAGATGACGTTAGCGGAGTTTTTATTGTTTGTAGGTTTCCTCTGTTGGTTGGTACAAAATACCAAGATGGGAGAGAATGTTTGGGTGATAGACATGAATGCACCCTAAGAGACACAGATCTCTTTCAGACTGCAGTACCTGTACGTAGTTTGGAGATGTATCGCAATGCAGTAGCAAAATCCTAATGCTCCCCCCATACCCTGTATGACGTGGGGTCTTCCTAATTTTCCCAATAAGAAACACCACTGTAAATGCTCATACTATGTTTTCTACTACCTCATCTTGCATAGGAAAATTTCGTTTGGCGCTGGCCTTGCACACTGTACACAGCTCGCAGAGCTATGACAACATGTTCCCATTTCCGCTGAGGGGTCAAAACGTGCTCCCGTCACATTAACTCAGCTCGTACTTTTTCTCCATGGGATGCAGGAGGTCTTAGATGTAGCACTCTCCGACTTCCGTTCAGGTCCGGCTTAAATTGGAACTACCACATGGATGAAGCTGCAGCAAGGGCGGGGCAGTGCCTGAGGAGCGGTTACAGGATGCAGAGGGACTGACTAAAAAACAGCACTGGAGTTTTATCTGTATGGGATCCTTAGAAGAAAGGTTCGAAAACGGTGACTCGTTTCGAAATACGGGAGTGGCACGAATATGATTCATCCGTGCTGTAATCATTAAAAGATTTCTCTACAGGATCCAATGCAAGTATGCAATCGAATGGATAGACTTGATTCAAAATCGCAGGCAGCATTTCTCCCAGAAACCATAATGCTATGAGCAACCCGTGGTGCGCCTAGACTCAAGACCACTTTTTATGTACGGTGACGGTAACACAGTCGTTATGATGGTGTTTTTAATAGTGCGCCTTTCAGCGTTCAGTCTGGAGCATAGCCCCCTTATAAAATTCCTCCATGATCCCCTATTCAGTACTAACATTGGTGCCTCTTCTGATGTTAAGCCTACAACTTCAAAATCATTCTTAACCGAGTCCAGGTACCTTCTCCTTGGTCTACCCCGACTCATCCTACCCTCTACTGCTGAACCCATCTGAACCCATGAGTCTCTTGGGTAACCTTGCTTCTCCCATGCGTGTAACATGACCCCACCTTCTAAGCCTGTTCGCCCTGACTGCTACATCTATAGAGTTCATTCCCAGTTTTTTTTTTATTTCCTCATTGTGGACACCCTCCTGCCATTGTTCCCATCTACTAGTACCTGCAATCATCCTAGCTACTTTCATATCCGTAACCTCAACCTTATTCATAAGGTAACTTGAATCCTCCCAGCTTTCCCTCCCATTCAACAAGTTGGTCGAAAGATTGAACAGTGCACAGATAACTTAGTCTTGGTACTGACTTCCTTCTTGCAGAAGAGAGTAGATCGTAGCTGAGCGCTCACTGCATTAGCTCTGCTACACCTCGCTTCCAGTTCTTTCACTATGTTGCCATCCTGTGAGAATATGCATCCTAAGTAATTGAAACCGTCCACCTGTTCTAACTTTGTTCCTCCTATTTGGCACTCAGTCCGTTTATATCTCTTTCCCACTGACATTACTTTCGTTTTGGAGATGCTAATCTTCATACCACAGTCCTTACATTTCTGATCTAGCTCTGAAATATTACTTTGCAACCTTTCAATCGACTCTGCCATCACAACTAAGTCATCCGAATATGCGAGACTGCTTATTTTGTGTTCATATATCTTAATCTCACCCAGCCAGTCTATTGTTTTCAACATATGATCCATAAGTAATATGAACAACAGTGGAGACAGGTTGCAGCCTTGTCTTACCCCTGAAACTACTCTGAACCATGAACTCAATTCACCGACAACTCTAACTGCTGCCTGACTATCTATATAAAGACCTTTAATTGCTTACAAAAGTTTGCCTCCTATTCCATAATCTCGTAGAACAGACAAGAACTTCCTTCTAGGAACCCGGTCATATGCCTTTTCTAGATCTATAAATCATAGATACAATTCCCTGTTCCACTCTTAACACTTCTCCATTATTTGCCGTAAGCTAAAGATCTTGTCCTGACAACCTCTAAGAGGCCTCAATCCACACTGATTTTCATCCAATTTGTCCTCAACTAATACTCGCACTTTCCTTTCAACAATACCTGAGAAGATTTTACCCACAACGCTGATTAAAGAGATACCTCTGTAGTTGTTACAATCTTTTCTGTTTCAATGTTTAAAGATCGGTGTGATTACTGCTTTCGTCCAGTCTGATGGAACCTGTCCCGACTCCCACGCCATTTCAGTTATCCTGTGTAGCCATTTAAGACCTGAAATTCCACTGTATTTGATGAGTTCCGACTTAATTTCATCCACCCCTGCCGCTTTATTGCACTGCAATATATTGACCGTTTTCTGCACTTCCTCAAATGTGATCCTTTTTCCATCATCATTCCTATCCCATTGTAAATCGAAATCTGAAACATTACTGATGGTATTTTCACCTACATTCAGCAACTCTTCAAAATATTCCCTCCATCTGCCCAAGGCATCAACAGGATTCACCAGCAGTTTTCCTGATCTGTCCAAAATGCTTGTCATTTCCTTCTTACCTCCCTTTCGAAGACTGCCAGTTACACTCCAGAATGGTTTTCCAGCAGCTTGACCCAAAGTCTCCAACCTGTTTCCAAAGTCTTCCCAAGATTTCTTCTTGGATGCTGCGACTATCGTTTGGCTTTGTTTCTTTCTTCAACATAACTTTCCCTGTCTACCTGAGTTCTAGTATGTAGCCATTTTTGATACGCCTTCTTTTTCCTTTTACAGGCTTCTTTTACTGTGTCATTCCACCAAGCTGTTTGCTTCATCCTGTCTTTACACACTTTTGTTCCAAGACATTCTTTAGCCACTTCTAGTACTGTGTCCCTGTACCTTGTCCATTCCTTTTCCAATGACTGTAATTGACTACATTCAACTAACTGGTACCTTTCTGAGATCATTTTTATGTACTTGTGCCTGATTTCCTTATCCTGAAGTTTCTCCACTCTTATCGTCCTACATATGGACCTGACCTCCTGCACTTTCGGCCACACAATACCAATTTCACTGCAGACTAAATAGTGATCAGTGTCATCAAAGAATCCCCTGAATACACTTGTGTCCCTCACAGCCTTCCTGAATTCCTGATCTGTTATGACAGATCAGGTTCCCCTACCTTCCCAAGTATACCGGTGAATGTTCTTATGTTTAAAAAAGGAGTTTGTGCAGAAATCCAAGAGTTGTTTCCCATTCCTGTTGGCCTCCATATCCTCTCCAAATTTACCCATAACCTTTTCATACCCTTCTGTTCGATTTCCAATCGTGGCATTAAAATCGCCCATGAGCAGAACACTGCACTTGTTCTTTACTCTAACAACTATATCACTGAGTGCGTCATAAAAGCTATCCATCTTATCTTGATCTGACCCTTCACAATGCGAATATACTGACAGAATCCTAATTTTCGTGCTAGACACTGTCAAATCTATCCACATCAGTCATTCGTTTACATACCTTATTGCAATTACGCTGGGTTCCATTTCTCCTGATGTAATGTCCTACACCCCATTGTGCTATTCCTGCTTTGACTCCTGACAGGTAGACCTTGTATTCTCCCACTTCCTCTTCTTTCTCACCCCTTACCCGAATGTCACTAACAGCTAAAAGGTCCAACCCCATCTTACTTGCAGCCTCTGCCAGCTCTACCTTATTTCCAGAGTAGCCCCCATTGATATTAATAGCTCCCCATCTCGTTACCATTCGTTTGCCGAGTCGTATCTTAGAAGTCCCTAGTTTGTCAATTAGAGGTGGGACTGCGTCTCCTTCAAAAGTCCGAGGCATTTTGCTCTGATTGTTGCCAGCATCATATTTAAAGTACCAGGGAAGCAGGTTGCCAGCCTTACGTGCCCCGGGTCCCATTGAGTTTTACCCCTAACGGTTGAGGGACTAACCGGTGGATTGGTAGTCTTTGCCGTCTGAGCACAAAGGTGGCCACGACTCAGAATATGTCCGAGATGCTCAGCCATATTCCAAAGTAACTGGTATCCCGACTGTCAGGACCACTTACTCGGCCACTCATACGTTGCCCGTGGTTCATGAACTAGAACATGACAACAGGAACCCACACCATGAACCACATGGCTGATAAAACTAAAAGAAAATGGAGTGCACCTATTTTTGTGGAAAGAAGACATTTATTTTCGCCACAATTGTGTTTTCCTTCTTAAATAGAGGCTTGATTGTAAGAGACGCGTTCACATCAAATACAGTTGTTCTCCATCAGAGAAAGTCAGGTGCAGGGAGGCGAGTCTACTGTCGGTAGTAGCCAGACACAGCCGCGGTTCGATGAGGGGCGGAGGGGTGTTGCTAACTATACTTTTTGTTTTGGCACAGGGTCGTCGCCTCTAGGCAGGCCGCTTACTGCAAGCGACCGCAGAGGATAGTGGCCGTAGAGAGCTGGCAGTGGGCACCAGAAAAAGCGCTCGGTGCAGCAGCTAGCTATTTGAAAAAGCTATCTGGAGCATTCTCCGAAATTTGGTTGTGCTGTAGGTGGTCACCAGACACACCTGCGCTCTGTCCCTGGGGATGAAGTGTGGGAGCTCTGTCGCTATATTTTAGATGAACAAGTTGCACTTGAGGTGGCCATCTTCTATCTCCTGCTGTTTAGTCGACTATACATGTTATTGTGTTGATGAAGGAGAACCGCCTCAATGCAGTTAGCGACGTCGCAAAGCACGGCGGAGCAGCTGGCAGTTTGAAAAAGCCTATGTCTTCCCCTATGTGGATGGATGGAGGGAGGCGAGAGATAAAGAGAGCTAAGAGGGCCTCGATTTTCGGCAGTTTGTGGACACCTCTCGAGGAGAACGCCATTTCAACTACCGCCCCCTTTGCAGTCTTTTGGGCAACAATTTTCCCCAGTACGTGTGTTGCATTATGAACCATTCATTACGAGTGCTGGTTTTTCTCATGACAATTTTGAAGTGTAATTAGAACTGTGATGCATTTTTCCATCGGTTGTGGTAGCGTGTATTGACTTCAATTACCTGTGCTGCAGGGTGGTTTTTGAGCAGACGTCTATAGCGAACTCTGATGTCAAACAACGATAGTTACTGTCCTCAGCCTTATGCTTACAGGTAATACACTTTTTAAACTCCTCTCTGTCCAACATCAGAATCTCGTCAGTTGAACATATTTCCAGCCAAAAAGAATAAAGATAGTACCTTACACCTCTGCCGTTTTCCCACCAGTTTGTAGGTGAAAGGTAAAGTTTGGGTGCGTCTGTCACCAGTTTCGAGTATTATCGCAAATTTTTTCCCAGCAGGATAACACCACTTATGCGGTATCGTCAGTTTTTGAGCTGTATTGCGATTTTATGGCATCCTTGTGTAGCGCTACAACTATAGTTGTGTAATGAGGCCTGATCTTTATGACTAGTTATGTAATTAGGACCTATATTTAAATCACTTTCCTGACCAAAATGAATAACGTTAGTATCTAACCTTTCTCTCCTGCATCTCGACAGTTTCCATATGTTGGGGGCTGCACTTGGGTTTGCCATCCAGTAGAACCAGGGTTCGAGTTCTAGAAATGGCGCCGCCATTTTTAATCTCCCATCAATTCCAAGAGCCTCTGGTGGTATAATTGTGTTACGGGAGTGTACTTGGTCTTTCCGTCCAGAAGGACTAGGATTCGAGTCCCAGAAAGGGTACCGCAGATTTTATTTTGCTGCCAATTCCTGGGTGGGGTGTTGGGTGGGATGTCAGCACAGCCGTGGGACAAATAAATTCCCTTCAAAATTTGAAATTCCGGCCAAAATTCGAAATTCATGCCAAAATTCTAAATTCTCGCCAGTAGGGTAGGTGGAGGAGGGGGGAGAGGGAGGGTGGAGAATGGTAAGGGGGCTGGGATCCACGTGCAGGCTCAGAAAAACACATGACGTCATCTGGGGGTGGTTGTGGGCGTTGTCGGGGATTTGGGTGAGCGTGGTCGCGTGGGGAGAATTAATTGATTAATTTAAATAATTTGCATATCAATTTGATGCCACCATCTCCCTACTACTAGTATTTTTCAAAAAAATCGTGAAAGTTATTTATTTTTGTCGTACGGAGAACCGCTTATAACAACTGCTCGTACAAGAGCCCTTTCTACCAAGCTGGCCAGCCAGCGAATAAGAAGACGCAACCGTGACAAAGAGGACGTAGTGTAGCTTAGCGTGATGTCCAAAGTGTATACACGTAAATTTTAAGCACATAAACCATACCAAAAATGTCACAAATCACAAATTTTTTTAATAACTTGCAGTTCATATCGAAAGTAAACTGTAGCAGATCTGTAAATGTTACACAAATGATTGCAGAAAAACGAAAACCAGGGTACTGTATGATGTTATATTACAAAAAACTTCCACCAACTGGGACTTTCAATTTGTTGACATTACATATTTCATAACAATTCCTGTAGCTCATTTATTATGATAATTTTTTAGTAATGTATATTTTACTAACAATGGAACAGTTTCTTGTTTATTCCCTGCAGTCGTCACAAAAATGCGAGATGTCTGGAGTATGACAAAACCAAACATTTTCCTTCTACACATCTTTTTATCATTAATGGATCCAGGTACTTCACAGTAATTACTAGGACTAGAATAGAGTAAGAAATGATCGTGGCCGTTGTTCTGTATATTGTGCCGCATACCAGGCCTATTCGTGAAACGTGGTGGTGGAAACTGACTATGCAAAAGTGACTGCAGTTTAACAATACTGTACTGCACGTAAACCTGAAATGAGAAAGAGAAGTCGTAAATCACAGTCTGACAATTTTTTGAAAATGTTTTACACTGTTTTTATAGATAGGCTGCTAGTTCCAGGTGAAATCCGAATTACTGTATACATATTTCGTCGTCCTTCTGATGAAAGAAATGTCCATTCCGCAAGCCAAGACGACTTCGGTAATGACGCATTGCCTCTCTCAAGCAGTTCTAAGTTTTTCGAATAGGTTCCTTTCACACTTCGGCGAGTTTCAATCAGGTGAATGTTTCAATGTTTCCTATTTCTCGTAAATCTTTCTTCTGTTTATACAATTCATGTTCATATTTTGCGAAACGAAATTCGCTTTGTGCTCTGCTTAAGTTTAACCGTTTTCTCTCTCCTTCCTTTATCCAAAAAGTTTACATCATTTTCTTTTCCACTGAAAGCCATTACTGAAGATGTTTTCTTTGGGCTTGGAAGGTACTCTTTTTTATTCAAGACTTTAATCACACGACAGTCATTGTTCGAACCACAGGTTACGGAATAGTACCAGTTATTGCCTCTGTCTTCTAATGTTTACACAATTTCTAACAAAAAGTCGACATCATTGGAATGAATGTTCAAGAAATCAACCAATATATTACAAAAAAAAATTTCAAATGTATGTGAAATCTTATAGGACTTAACTGCTAAGGTCATCAGTCCCTAAGCTTACACACTACTTAACGTAAATTATACTAATGACAAACACACACACCCATGCCCGAGGGAGGACTCGAACCTCCGCCGGGACTAGCCGCACAGCCTATGACAGCACCGCCTAAGACCGCTCGGCTAATCCTGCGCTGCAATACATCACACATATGTAGGTTTTTAGGAGAAGTAGGTGATTTTGATTCCATACCACGATCTTCAGATTTCACCTTTGCAAGGTTGAAAACATTAATTGGATTCCACACTCTTGTGAAACTCTGGAGCCAGCACGAAGGCAGATGATGTCAGCAACGTATGCCAAGAAACCATAAGGAAAATTAGTTCAGTTTTATGTCTATTGTTTATATTTAGCGACACCGCAAAGACAACTGCTGATTATTATGAACATTAAATGAGTAGAAAATATCGCATTTATCTGCCAACAATGGGCAAGCGACTTTCAAGTAAAATGTTTCCCCTGTACGTGAATATCCGTAATGGATGTACGCGTACAGGTTTTAGTCACATGGTTGACGACATACACTATGTGATCAAAAGTATCCGGACACCCCCAAAAAAACATACGTTTTTCATATTAGGTGCATTGTACTGCCACCTACTGCCTGGTACTCCATATCAGCGACCTTATGTCATTAGACATCGTGAGAGAGCAGAATGGGGCGCTCCGCGGAACTCACCGACTTCGAACGTGGTCAGGTGATTCGGTATCACTTGTGTCACACATCTGTACGCGAGATTTCCGCAATCGTAAACATCCCTAGGTCCACTGTTTCCGGTGTGATAGTGAAGCGAAAACGTGAAGGGACACGTACAGCACAAAAGCGTACAGGCCTACCTCGTCTGTTGACTGACAGAGACCATCGACAGTTGAAGAGGGTTGTAATGTGTAATAGGCAGACATCTATCCAGACCATCACACACGAATTTCACACTGCATCAGGATCCACTGCAAGTACTATGACAGTTAGGCGGGAGGTGAGAAAACTTGGATTTCATGGTCGAGCGGCTGCTCATAAGCCGCACATCACACCGATAAATGCCAAACGACGCCTCGCTTGGTGTATGGACTGTGAACATTGAACGATTGAACAGTAGAAAAACATTTTGTGGAGTGACGAATCACGGTACACAACGTGGCGATCCGATAGCAGGGTAGGAGTATGGCGAATGCCCAGTGAACGTTATCTGCCAGAGTGTGTATTGCCAACAGTAGAATTCGGAGGCGGTGGTGTTATGGTGTGGTCGTGTTTTTCATGGAGGGGGCTTGCACCTCTTGTTGTTTTGCATGGCACTATTACAGAACACGCCTACATTGATGTTTTAAGTACCTTCTTTTTTCCCACTGTTGAAGAGCACTTCGGGAATGGCGATTGCATCTTTCAACACGATCCACCACCTGTTCATAGTGCATGGCCTATGGCGGAGTACTTACACGACAATAACATCCCTGTAATGGAGTGGCCTGCACAGAGTCCTGACCTGAAACCTATAGAAAACCTTTGCGATGTTTTGGAAAGCCGACTTCGAGCCAGGCCTCACCGACCGACATCTGTATCTCTTCTCAGTGCGGCACTCCATGAGAAATGGGCTGCCATCCCCCCAAGAAACCTTCCAGCACCTGATTGAACGTATGCCTGTGAGAGTGGAAGCTGTCATCAAGACTAAGGGTGGGCCAACACCATATTGAATGCAATCATTACCGATGGAGGGCGCCACGAACCTGTAAGTCATTTTCAGCCCGGTGTCCGGATACTTTTGATCACGTAGTGTATGGACGTCTGGGTCTGGCCATGAGTTGTGTTCGGAATACCAGGTGGTACGGTGACCGCGCGTGAAAAGCAAGAAACATAGGTTTGAATCCTGGTCCGGCAAAAAGTTCCCTTTGTCGCCATTCCATTATACAGCTAGTGTTAGTCCATATTCGCAACTGTGAATACATTTAATGCACCCGCCGTGTTGCGTATGCACTATATGCTACAGTTACAGTAGGAATGTACACATCTCCAGCCACCTGGAGAGCTACAAAGTTAGCAAATATACTTGCAGTGAATGTGTCTTAACAGTTAATAATTTTTGCATTTCCTTTTCGGTGCATTGTTCCTGCATAAAAGATATTCAGGGTAGGTATTGACATGTCGGATTGGACAGTTCCCTTGTTAGGTGCTATCGCGTTGTCAGCTCCTTACATATCTACATCTACATGCATACATCGCAAGCCATCGTATGGTGCATGGCGAGAGAACCTTGTACCACTAATAGTCATTTCCTTTCCTATTCACGCGGAAATAGAGGGAGTTGAAAACGTCATGTTGACGTCGTGGTCCTTACGCGGAATGTATGTTGGCTGCAGTAGAATCGTTCTGCAGTCAGCCGCAAATGTCGTTTCTCCAAACTTTCTCAGAAGCGACACACAAAAAGAACTTCGTCTTCCTTCCAGGGATACCCATTTGAGTTCATGTAGCGTGTTGACCGAACGTACCAGTAACAAATCTGCCTATTAAACCTGTTACATCCACAGCTGGTCTGTGTCATGGGGCTCTCATTTTTCGTTTTTCTCTGTTATATAAGGGGCAGTCAAATAAAAACGAGACAGACAGAAAAAAGTAAGTAAACTGTTTATTATTTCAATCGCTATCTCTGTTAATACATTTATCCCACTGTACTACAAGGATGTCAGTGCTTTCCTGAAAAATGTTTGCGGTTCCCAACGGAATTGTGGTTGTACCCGGGCGTGCAACTCTTTGTCCGAAGCAAATCGACGGCCATGAATGTCGTTCTTCCTGGCTCCAAAAATATGGAAATCGCATAGGGAGAGGTGTGGACTGTACGGAGGATCTGTAAAGACTTCCCAGCGAAACTTTTACAGCGAAATCGAAACAGCCTTTTTCAGCATATGAGTAGGCATTATCCTTTAAGAGAATAATGCCTTTCGTCAACACTCCTGGGCGTTTGGACTTGATGGTAAGCTTCAATTTTTGGAAAGTATCCACATATCGCTGTGCCTTAATTGTGGCGCTTTGGTCCAGTAAGTCAATGACCAGCGGGCCCTTGCAGCCTAAGAAGAAGGTGTCATGACTTTCACGCAGCTGGCTGGTCAAACCAGATGTTTATAATTGCAACTAATTATTAAGACGTCACGACGCGCCGGGTAAAACATCGCAGTGGTGCTCGCGGGAATGAAACAGCTGACAATCTAGACTAAGCAGACTAAGCGTACGAATGACGTCAACGAGCGATAGCCACTCACAGACGGCAGCTCTAGAAGTAGAGGGTATAAGTGTGTCGGTAGTGGGGGGGGGGGGGGGGGGTGCGACGCGGGAAACAGTGCTTTCATTGTCGTAATGCGGAAACAGAGCGATTTAATTGACGTCCAAAAGGGCGTGATCATGGGCTTTCGGTCAAGGGTGGAAGAATGTCCGAAATGCCGGAGTTTGTAAACATTCGCGTGCCGCCTTGATTAAACTATACCAATAAAAGGAAATTCCATGGTAACCAGTTCACAAACGAAGCAAGTCCTGAGAAATTTAGGCATAAAACGTGGCTCTAATATGGAAGATAAATTGTTTGCGTGTGACAGACAGCGGGTGCATGAAGCTCTTGAAGTTACCAAAGAAGCAAGAAGTGCTAAAAGGAATGCCAAGAGGAAGCTTGAAAATGAAGAAATGCTGCAGGATGAAGACTAAATTGTTTTCTACTTCATTATTCATCATACTGTTCTTCTGTGTTGGCGAGTTCGCCATGTTAACATTTTCGTCATTCTCCCTATCCATCATTTTTGCCTTTTTCATCGATCGCGCAATCATTTACAAAACATACAAAACTCGTCACTATACGAAAATTACACACAATGACACTTTATCTCCAACAATATCATTCACACGAAATGCTTCCCGACAAACACGATTAACGAACAATTGAAATCTTCATAATTGCACAAAATTGTCAAACCCGTGTAGAAGACATCAAAAATTAAATTCTGCAAAAATACCATTAGAAGAATGACAAGACAACTACAAATGTTTAATTACCAAATCTATACATGCAATATAGACTACAATTACTAAACTACAAATTACTACAACAATACTACTGTCTGCTATTTTTACTATCAAAAGAATTACAAGGGGCGATCCGTAGCAGCGGTCGCCACGTGCATGCGGGCTTAATTAAATATTATGCAAATGTTTTCAAGTTTTGTAGCTGACTGTCCGGTTATGCAGTCTCGTAACCGGTTGGCTCTGACTGGTATTACTCCGCAATCAGACTGCGTAGAATAACAACAAAGAATGAAAGGAAATTTGCGTTAACACAATTAATTAATTAAGTCCCCAGCAACTATAAAAGCTACGAAACAACAAAGCACAAGTGTAACTGTTCTGTGTGTGGAAGTGTGATTCAACGTACACATCTGGCACGGTTCTTCCTCAATAAGACAAGATATTTTAAATACCATTTAAACTGAAGTAATTTAAAAAACTGAAATACTATAATTGCACATAGAAACCCGAATTACAGTCTAATACATGAACACAAGCCAGATGCTTTGTTGACTGAACCTGTGACCAAGAGGCATTGTTAGTTAGGAAATTAAAAAAAAAATAAAAAATTTTTTTTTACCTTCATATATATTGACGAAAAATACACTCTGATCATTACAACATCCCCATTCGAACAGCATCGGCTGTCTAGCCCATCAGAACAACTGCACACGACATGCACCACTAGTCACGGCAACCTCAGAACTCCTGCCTCCCACAGCAACTTCTGAACAAGCACTGCCAGTGGAGGCGGCGGCGGAATAAAGCTCTTTGGCGCAATCTCTGGCGCTGTGTAGCCACCTTTCGACCTCGAGGTACGAAGGGAGAAACGGTCATCATAATACAGTAAGGGAAAAAGAGCTCGCACGGAAAAGAAAAGGTATTCCGTTTTGCCACGTGTTGTTCAAGATTGGAATAATAGACAATTATAGTGAAGGTGGTTCGATGAACCCTCTCCCAGGTACTTAAGTGTGATTTGCGGAGTATCCATGTAGATGTAGATGTAGATGCAGAGAACTGGGATTCTTGGATTTGTATATGGCTGCCTTCTAAAATGTTCCACCACTCCAGGAACTGGTAATCACCGAAAACTACTACATAGCATGACAAGGAATAAATATATAGATCCAGTCATGTTAATGTGACCAGCGCCTCTGTTCGACATCAACGTGCAATAACCACTCAGAGATGCAGGGGGCAGCACTAGCTGTGGAGGGTGTAGTGGGTATAGGGGAAGGCACGTGTGAGGAGAGCGGTAATGGTGGGTGTTACGGCCAGGCACTGTAGGGGAAATGCTGAGCGCCGGAGCGGAAGTGCCATTCTAAACTGAAGCCTACGGTCAAATTTTCTGTAAATATTAAGGATACAAGGTACTTTTCTGCCTCAATATTACGTAAAAATCAACACCCATTTCTTTCAGGCACAGTTTATAATGCGTATTTTTACAGATTTTTTCTTGATATCAGGTAATCAGCACATTTTCTAAACAAATTAGAAGTATTTTGAATATTTTTGAATGTGCTTAGCGTTATTAAAAATTACGAAGAAATTGATGCAACTTTTTTCCCAAAATGCTTCCTCAAATTGAGGCACCATTTAATCCACTGTTATACATTTGAAGGAGAACAAATTTTTATCAGATATGCATGACATGATGGCTGAGGTACTAGACCTATTTAATACCACCTATTATGTATATTACAACGATAAAAAATATCACATCTTACATTTTAATTTTTGTAATTTTTCTATAATTTAGTTGATTCTGCAATAAAGCTTACGTCTACTACATAAGTATGGACTTTTACAAGTTACAGAAAAAAATTAGAGCAATGCTTTATAAACTTAGAAAATTTTGTGTGTGAATTCTGAAAAACACAACTTGCAGAAAATTGCGAATGAAGATATAAGTCCAATTAAACTGTGCCTCAGAACATTCCTGAACGGTGGTGAACGATGGCTACGGAGGTGTGTATGGGTGATCAGTCGTGCAACTGTCGAACAGCCGACCATTCATATCAACCAAGAAGCTACCAACAGCGTTTCCTCAACGACTGTAAAGCGAACACTGCTGTGTATAGGTCTCTGCAGCAGGCTCCCAGATGATACACTCATATTGACAGCTGTTCATTGGCGACGAAGGCTGAAATTTGCACTCCATTATTGCAACTGGACGTCCACTGAGTAGCGACAGATTGCCTTTTACGCTCCAGCCTGGAGGGAGCCTTACGCTTTGGGGAATGTTTTCACGGCGTTCCCTCCGTGATCTCGTTAATCTGGAAGCCACAATGGAGCAACACAAGTATGCACTTATTCTTGGGAACCATGTCCACACCTACAAGTTCTGTGTTTTTCCTCAGCACGATGGCATCTACCAGCAGGACAGTACAACGTGCCTCACAGTTTGCAATGTACGTTCCTGGTAGGAGAAGCACCAGATTGAATTTATCGTATTCCCCTGGACACCAAATTCCCCGAATTTAAACCCAGCCGAGAACCTGTGTGAGCACCCCGACCATGCTGTCCGCGCCATGGATCCTCAACCGAGAAACCTAGCGCAACTGGCCACGGCGCTTGAGTAGGCATGGCACCACATTCCTACCGGTACCTTGCAGAATCTCATTCGTTCTCTTCCTGCAAGTCTCGCTCTGCACAAGGTAGTTATTCAGGCTTTTGACAGGTGGTCATATTTATGTAACTTCCCAGTGTAATAATCAGAGACATGTGGAAAATAGAATGCCAAATTTTCTCGCTTTAAAAACACAGACACTATGTCAAAATAAAATCGGTACTGGTGACCAACTCCTGGCACAAGAAACCTCAATGTCCCAGAAGAATCAAAAAACGGGAACACACCTTATCTTCAAGCCACATCTGCAACAGAAAAAATATATTTCTCATTGGCTTTGCCGCATAGCCGTAATCCAACAGCAGTGATGAAGGGAATGCCAACAGCATTAATGGGCTGTTACATTAAATAAAATGACGTGATCTGCGACAATCGGCAGCGTTAACGAGGACGAAACCGAGAGACGGATAAGAAGCACGACCTGATCAGGGTGAACAAGGAATAGAAACGCAAACATTCCTTTCAGCGAGTCACGCTGAATGCAGTATCATCCTTAAAATTGCCCGGCTGGGTCGTCCGGCCAGAGCCGCTGAAGAAGACAGCTGTCACCTTCAGCGATTGGCCTCCGTTGGACACGACGAGGTATGCAGTGACACAGCTGTGTTAGTCCTGCTGCAAGCACGTGGTTGCCACCTTCCAGTCTTGAGTTCTCATAACCCAGCAGTCTTATAAACGTGGGACGCTGAAAGAAGGCATTCAAGCAGGTGGTGCCCACTCCGGAAAGGAAAAGTAGCGCGCCGCCACCAGGCCCCACACAAGAAACCATTGTTCAGATTACTTACATCAAAAGGGGCAAAGAAAATGATTTAACATCAGAAAGATTAAAGTTACGAATAAAACAATGCTGATATTTAGCACAGTAAGTGAGTGAACAATAATCGAAAGCGGACTAAAGTATAGGTGACTTAAGATACAACAAAAGTATTCTAAATCCTGAAGTAAATGAGAATAAATTAGACACATACGAGTAATTTAAAGCAGCTGAAAAATCTAAGTAAGTTCAATGAAAGCGGAAAGTGACGATAGCCACCGACTTATTTCACGAGACTATGTCTTCCACGTGAATGCCGATAGAAACTCACGGTAAATTTAAGTTAAGCGTAGCACAACGAATTTTTTATTTTCGGAACAGCCCCCCGATTTTGTAAGGGAATTTATACTACTTGTATGCACATACAACTCTGGCGAACATCACACTCTGATTGTAATGACTTTACTCTACACGTTGCTGTGTATCACTGTCAAGAAGTGTAGCGACTGAATCCAGTTTGTTTCTTAACACAAGCGTTGCCGCAAAATGTGCCAGATAGACACGACTGAAATGACTGAATCTCGGCCGACACGATGAGTAAACTTCACAGGACTAAATGCAAAATTCAGTTGCATCCTCTCTACGACTTGAAAGAGTAGTCGGAGGCGACCAGTGGAGTTTCGCTTACGAAAAGAGCCAGTACCTTGAAACTGTTAATGTCATAGTCGTATGCCACCAGCTGTAAGAGTTACTGTGCCGTGCTCTCGACAGAAATCACGCCGCGCAGTTACACTATGCGATCAAAATTATCGGGACACCCTCAAAAACATACGTTGTTCATAGTAGGTGCATTGTGCTACCACCTACTGCCTGGTACTCCAAATCAGCAACCTCAGTAGTCATTAGACATCCTGAGAGAGCAGAATGGGGCGCTCCACGGAACTCACCGACTTCTAACGTGGTCAGGTGATTGGGTGTCACTTGTCTCATACGCGACATTTCCACACTCCTAAACATCCCTAGGTCCACTGTTTCCGATGTGATAGTGAAGTGGAAACGTGAAGGGACAGGTACAGCACAAAAGCGTGCAGGCCAACCTCGTCTGTTGCCTGACAGAGACCACCGACAGTTGAAGAGGGTCGTAATGTGTAACAGGCAGACATCTATCCAGACCATCACACACGAATTTCACACTGCATCGGGATGCACTGCAAGTACTATGACAGTTAGGCGGGAGGTGAGAAAACTTGGATTTCATGGTCGAGCGGCTGCTCATAAGCCACACATCATGCCGGTAAATGCCAAACGACGCCTCGCTTGGTGTAAGGAGTGTAAACATTGGACGATTGAACAGTAGAAAAACATTGTGTGGAGTGACGAATCACGGTACACGATGTGGCCATCCGATAGCAGGGTGGGAGTATGACGAATGCCCAGCGAACGTCATCTGCCAGAGTGTGTAGTGGTGTTATGGTGTGGACGTGTTTTTCATGGAGGGGCTTGCACCCCTTGTTGTTTGCGTGGAACTACCACAGAACAGGACTAAATTGATGTTTTAAGCACCGTCTTGCTTCCCACTGTTGAAGAGTAATTCGGTGATGGTGATTCAATCTTTCAACACGATCGACCACCTTTTTATAATGCACAGCCTGATGTAGAGTGGTTGCACGACAATAACATCCCTGTAATGGACTGGCCTGCACAGAGTACTGACCTGAAACCTATAGAACACCTCTGCGATGTTTTGGAACGCCGAATTCGTGCCAGGCCTCGTCGACCGACGTCGATATCTCTCTCAGTGCAACTCCGTGAAGAATGGGCTGCCATTCCCCAAGAAACCTTCCAGCACCTGATTGAATGTATGCCTGCGAGAGTGGAATATGTCATCAAGACTAAGGGTGGGTCAACACCATACTGAATTCCAGCATAACCGATGGAGGGCGCCACGAACTTGTAATTCATTTTCAGCCAGGTGTCTGGAAACTTTGGGTCACATAGTTTATATTAGGTAGGTGCATAAGCTCGAAGTGTTTTTGTTTTGCATGTTGATAGTCCGGTTGCTATCGGTTTATTTATCGATTGTCATTTTTTATTTGTTGTTTACTGTTGTTATTTGAGTTTGCATACTGTTATTTTGTCATTTAGAGACAGTGAGTGGAGCTGTGGACGCTAGAACATGGGGTGCCAAGTGGAGAAATCTGATCATTTCCGCCATATTCTTCTGTTTGAGTTCAGTAGGAGGGTGACAGCAGCAGAGGCAGCCAGAAACATTTGCGACGTTTATGAGGATGATACCACTGGACAGAACACGACAAGAAAATGGTTTTCTCGTTTTGAGGAGGATCGTTTTGAGTTAGTGACTCTCAACGTTCAGCGTTCGGGGCTTCATGAAGGTCATTTAAATGCATTAATTCACACTGACCCACGTCAGTGTACTAGAGAACTGGCAAATGGGATGAACAGTGATCATTCAATCATCGTGCGACATTTGTATGTAATGGGGAAGGTTCAAAAATCGGGTGTATGGTTACCGCATGCTCTACCCAAAAGTCACAGAAATCAGCGGGTGGCCAAATGTGCATCTTTGCTTGCTCGTCATCAATTGACTCGTGAACAACACCGACCATTCCTATCCTGTATCGTTACTAGTGACGAGAAATGGTGTCTTTATGCTAACATAAGGAAAAGAAAGGAATGGTTCAGCCTAAACATAGCTCAACTCCCTGTTTAAAGACCTGCGCGCGTCCACAAAAGATAAGTTGTACATATGCTGGAACAGCGACGGTGTGGTGTACTACGGATTGCTTGCCTGAGGTGTAATCTTCACTGCTGACATATATTGTCAACAACTGAGACGTCTTGAAGACGCAGTCCTTGAACAACGTCCAAGAAGACTGCGTGAAGTGATGCTAGTCAACGATAACGCCCGCCCGCGTTCCGTTAGATTGACAGAAAGCACTATACAGGATATAGGTTGGGAATTCATTTCGCACCCACCTTATTCACCTGATCTTGCGCCCTCAGATTTTCACCTTCGTTGCTCTCTGTCGAACAACCTGTTCCGAATGAAAATGCGCTCGGAACGTAGCTAGACCAATTCTTCGCCTCAAAACCACGTGACTTCCGAGTCACGGAATCGAAAAGTTACCCTAGCGTTTTCAGACTTGTAAATTGTGAAGGAGAATATGTTATTGATAAGCAAAGTCTCTGTTATGTATATCTTTTGTGTTCATTAAACTTATAGGTAAACGCTACGAACTTAAGCACCAGTCTAATAACTGCATTGCACCTGTTGAGACAGAGACTGCAAAACGACTTTTGATGCAGTGTTGACGCCTTGGCGGCTCTAAACGCATTGGGTAATGAACCAATGCGAGAGTGAGTGTACTAAGGAGGCGACTTACAGCTGGCACAAACGTAAACCTATAATTTCGATGCTTAAGTTAAAATCTGCCAAAAGCTTACGTCCTTACTCGTGTAGACGACACAGTCTTGGTAAACTGGATAGGTCTCTTCGAATACTGTGTGCATTAAGAGAAACGTTGTGCCATTTTCTTGTAGGCTAAAAAGAATGGCAAGCAGAGTAGAAGACACGCTTCAAAGTGTGGAAGTATACACACGCTTCTTCGTCGCTTGTAAGAAAGACGGATGTATGAGAAGCTGTCTTCCACTTAAAGAGCGCGCGTGCAGTCAACTTTCTCTGCCCGGAGCGGTGAAATATTACTGTTATCTGAACCTCCTAATTTACAAAAATAAGTGAAAATTAATAGCTACTTTACGCATTATGAAACAGGACGGGACGCCGTTGTGGAAGCTGATATCCCACGGAAGAGCGCCGGTAGCCGGGAGACAGGCGCACAAACGCAGCTAATGCCGGCAATTAGAGGTCGTTCGGGGGGGGGGGGGGGGGGGGGGGCACGGTCCGGGCTGATGCAGGAGGCTGGGGGAGGGAGCTGCTCTCACACGCCCACTACTCGCCTTGCCTTGCAGCCTTCTCGGAACTTGACCCCGCACCGATCCTAAATCATGGGGAGCGGTTTTGTGCTCCGTAAAAAAGATCACGCACGTTCACTAGCGCTGTCCTCACATTCTGTCTACGCCAACCCTTATTCTTTTGCCTTACAACTGTTTAGTGACGTTCTCCAGTTGAGGGAACACACCGCAGTTTAAGTTACCCTATTTAATGGACAAATAAAATAAGATTTAGAAATGGGCAGAACGATATGTAGAGAGACAATTATTCTTCAAGAGCGTGTATCGCGAATTCTAAAACTGGTGAAAGAAAGAAAAATAACAAATTCGTTTAAGTACAATATCTGATCAAAAGTATCCAGACACCTTTTAGTGGACATTAATATGAGGTGTTTCCATCCTGCGCTTTTATGATACCTTAAATTCAGCTGGGGAAGTGTTTGATTATCTGCAGAGAGTTCTTCCACAAGAGGCGACCACAGAGGAAGTAGCGATGTCGGACACTGGAGTGTGGAGCAAAGTCGACGCTCTATCTCATACCCTAGGCCTTATACTGGGTTCAGTTCGGGATTCAGGGCAGACCATTCAATTTAATGAATGTTATTGTCTGCGTACCATTGTCTCAAGGATGCTGCTGAATGACGGATTGCATTCTCATGCCGATACACTCATTGGCTCTGAACTGTTCCTCTACCGTATACAGTACACTATGCTGTAAGATGTGCTCATATCCTTCAGCATTTAGTGCTTTCTAAAGCGCATAAAGGGGTGCACACCCTAATCACAGCCGGTCGGAGTGGCCGAGCGGTTCTAGGCACTACAGTCTGGAACCGCGCGACTGCTATGGTCGCAGGTTCGAATCCTGCCTCGGGCATGGATGTGTGTGATGTCCTTAGGTTAGTTAGGTTTAAGTAGTTCTAAGTTCTAGGGGACTGATAACCTCAGCAGTTAAGTCCCATAGTGCTCAGAGCCATTTGAAACTAATCACAGAGAAACTCTCCCATATTGTAATCTCCTCCGTACTTCACTATTCTCACTACACATTACAGCCCGTCAGATTTTTCAGGCATTCGCCTACCCCAAGCACTTCCATTAGATATCCCTGCGTGTAGCGTGATTCACTACTCCAAGTCATTCGTTTCCGACCGTCCACTCCACAGTGGCTTCGCTCATTATACGTGACGTTCCAAAACTCGACGCCAAACTAAAACTTTAGGAATGGAAGTCTCATACGACAATAAGAAAAAACCTATTTCAGTATGGGTACGGAAATGCATTGTTACCAAGTTATTCGCGCAAGTTAACCGTTACGCAGTGCACATTGAAAGGTGCTGTTTGCAGGAGGAAAATGTACGGTTACAAGCGTTACCCAAGTAATCAAATTGCAAAACTTTGTGAAATCCTTCAGCACGTGCAGATGGAGTACAGTGATTGCCTGTTAAATCCGTAGCTGTTGGCATATCCGTGGCTAGTAACTGTAGAATGCAGTGTGTCCTGAAGCGAAACGTAAGAACTAGGAACGTTAAATATATTCGTAGCCATTAGCAGAGGTGTGTATAGAGTGGTTTTCAGTCTGGAAATGTACACCAACCAAGAGCTCGCGACGATGCATTACATGCCCGGTTTGGCGGATGGCAAAGCTTTGGAGTTACGTCACTTGTACCAGGAACGCTACCTTTTGCGGAGATTACCAGACAGAAAGACTTTTGAAGGAATTCATCGCCGTCTCTGTAAATACGGTGGTTTAACATGTCCACCTGACAGCGGGGCTTGGCCAAGATGTAGAACACCAGAGGGTGAGGATGGTCTACTAAACGCTGTGGAGGAAAGTCTTGGAATCAGTACAAGGTGGTTAGGCTTGCAAAGGAATATGCAGCATGTGACGATCTGGTAACGTTTACGTGAAAAAATGTGCCTACCATCTCCAGTTTGTATAAGCATTGCCTCTTGCGGATTATCCTCCTGGTGTAACCTTCTGCCAGTGGTTCATGCAGCAATATGTAACGTCGCTCAGCATTGTAGATGTTGTTTCATTCACAGATGAAACGTCATTCACAACCGACGGAACCCAGAATATGCATAACCAGTAAGTGCGGAGCTATACAAATCTCAATGTAACTATCCAATTTCTTACCAACAGAGGTACTTCATTAATATCTGGGCTGCCACTGTTGGCGATTGCTTATTCTGACCCCATGTTCTTCCCGGGAGACTTACTGAACAAAACCGATTGCGTAGCCGACCCACTCGCCTTACTTAAACCGCCTGAACTTTCACCTATGTGGACACATAAAGTCTCTCGTGTATTCAGTAGCCGTTGTGGATGAACCCACTGTCCAAGCGCTATTGTGGCAGGTTTTCATCCGGTACGGACCACACCAGATATTTTTGATCGTATGCGGAATTGAACGAAGTGATGACAGAGGAGGTCACTTTCAACATTTCCTTTGATATGTAAACGGAGTGTGGCAGCTGGCATTCAAGGAGTACAGTAAAGTTTGTCGGAACTGAAGGTCGAATAGATCTGCAATGATGCATTTCTGATCCATGGTAACATAACCATTTTTTCCCCTTGCTATACGAGGAAACTGTGGTGTCACCGCCAGACACCACACTTGCTAGGTGGTAACTTAAATCGGCCGCGGTCCATTTAGTACATGTCGGACCCGCGTGTCGCCACTGTGTGATCGCAGACCTAGCGCCACCACAAGGCAGGTCTCGATATACGATAGAGCACTCGCCCCAGTTGTACGGACGACATTGCTAGCGACAATACGGACAAAGCCTTCCTCTCTTTTGCCGAGAGTCAGTTAGAATAGCCTTCTGCTAAGTCCATGGCTACGACCTAGCAAGGCGCCAATTGTAACAGTGCATGTATCTTACGAGTCTCATTTGTATAGTCCAGAGAGATGTATCACAAGGAGTAAATAAAGTTAAGTATATTCCAAAGCTACGTATTTTCTTGATAGCAGTCATAACGTATCTTGTTCCAGACTTGACGCCCGTCGGCATGTGTGTACGCGTGCCTTTCTTTCGGCTACTTCAGTGTGGCGTAACAGTCTTGTTACGTCACAACAGATTGGCGACGAGTAAAGAGTTCTTTCTAATTGCTTACATTTACTTGTCATGGCTTCGCCAGATGTACTGTCCGAATTTTATCGCTTGCAGAATCAGCAGACGCAGGCGTTATTGGATGCCCTTGGACAGCTCGTCCAGGGTCAACGTGCCATTCAAACCGATGCGGCAGCCGCCGCTTCACCGCTCCCGCAGCCACACCATGCCGTTGCACCGCCGTTTCGCAGTTTTAACGCGGCGCACGAATCGTGGCCAGAATGGTCCCGACAGTTCGGCTTTCACCTAGCCGCCTACAGAATTCAAGGTAATGAGCGGCAGCCGTTTTTTCTTTCTTGTGTTGGTGTGTCCACCTACCGTGTGATAGTGAAATTGTTTCCCCGACGCGACGTCGCAACTCTGTCCTACGAGGAAATTTTGTCTGCTTTAGATGCCTATTTCAAAGAAACAGTTAATGTGGTTGCCAAAAGGTATACGTTCTTTCGTACAAAACGTACGGCCGGTCAAACTAATAGGGAGTGGGTAGCAACATTGCAAGGACTTACTAGGGACTGTGCCTTTGACTGTGACTGTGGCCTTTCTTATTCAGATACAATGGTGCGTGATGCAATTGCACAGAACGTTTCTGATGTTCGCATACGGGAGCAAATTTTGAAACTAGTTAATCCCTCCCTTCAACAAGTGATAGACATATTAGATAGACAAGACACACTTGACTGTGCTCAGGAATCTTTTGAAACTTCGCCAGCCGTGTGTAACATTAACCGGCCCGCTGGACGCGCTGCGCGGCCCGGTAACCAGCCCTCGCGCACGTCGACGCAGCTGCCGCCGCGCTCTAAGCCAGGTGTGCCGCGCCAGCACACAAATGCAGTGAAATCATGCCCGCGGTGTGCTACTAGACATTCGCGTGACAATTGCCCGTCACGCCAAGCTATTTGCTTTTTCTGCAATAGGAAAGGACATGTTCAAAGTGTTTGCCAGAAAAAGCTCAGATCAGACAATCACAATCATTCCAGGCCCTTTGCTTCGCGCCGGAATCGAACCAAGGACACTCAGGCTCGTGGACCTTCGCCCATGGACATTCATGTCGTTACTTCCACCCTGTCCAGTGACACTTTCCCTAACAGTGACTGTGTTCGTCCCACAAACAGTGTGCGTCGACGTCGCCGGAAATCACGTCAATTAGCAAGTGATTCTGTACCAGTGTCTGTTCAAATTGCACAAGACAGTCGCTCTTGTCGTCAGCAGGACAACAAACTTTTTGTGGATTTCGACTTTAATGGCAGGGTCATACCGTTCCAGCTCGATACCGGAGCTGCAGTATCATTGCTCAATCACGACACGTACAAACAACTGGGCGCACCTCCGTTGCGTGCCGCTAATGTTACGCTAAAAAGTTATTCAGGACAGCTCATCCCTGTGTTCGGACAGTGCACTCTTCTTGCAACATATAAAGGACAAACAAAACTTGTGTCATTATACGTTCTTCGTTCTTCTACTGCAGTGAACTTGTTTGGTTTAGATTTATTTCAGTTGTTTAACATGTCTATTGTAAATCAGGTCCTATCAGTGAAACAAACTGTGCCTTCAGACAGTGTTTCTCGTCTCTGTGACGAATTTGCAGACATTTTTGCACCGGGCTTAGGTTGCGCTAAAAACTATGAAGCACATTTGGAACTGAAAGTCAATGCGCAACCGAAATTTTTCAGAGCGCGCAATGTTCCCCATGCATTGCGTGATGAGGTCGCAAGAACATTAAACGATCTAGAATCACAGGGTGTAATTGAACATGTGCAAGCTTCTCTCTGGGCCTCACCCTTAGTAATTTTGCCAAAACCTTCCGGAAAATTGAGACTTTGCGTGGACTTCAAGGCCACAGTGAATCCACAACTAGTGACTGCTACTTTTCCTTTGCCCCGCCCGGAAGATCTTTTTGCTAAACTGTGCCCGGGAAAATATTTTTCAAAGTTGGACCTAGCCGATGCGTACTTGCAAATACCGGTGGACGACGAATCCCAGCGTGTATTGGTGGTTAACACGCATCTTGGATTGTACAGGTTCAAAAGACTGCCGTTCGGGTGTGCATCCGCCCCTGCATTGTTTCAGCAATATTTACAAACTATTTGTGCGTCGGTCCCTACTGCAGCAAACTATCTGGACGATATAGTGATCTCCGGACAGACAGAAGAAGATCATCTTGCGAACCTACGAACATTATTTCAGGTCTTGCGACAAAATGGTCTTCGCTTGCGGAAGGACAAATGTGTGTTTTTTGCTCGTGACTTACCATACCTGGGCCATGTCATCAATGCCCAAGGCATACATCCGAGCCCAGAGCACCTCCGTGCCATCCAAGATTTGCCTTCCCCTCAAAATGTGAAGCAGCTGCAGAGTGTGTTGGGTAAAATTAACTATTATCATAAATATGTGCGCAATGCCTCTTCCATTTCCGCTCCGCTTCATCGCTTACGCCGTAAAGGTGTTCCGTTCGTCTGGACGACGGAATGCGAACGCGCCTTTCGCCAGTTGAAATCGGCGTTGCTTTCTAATACTTGCCTCACGCCTTTCGATCCCCAGAAACCCCTTTTGTTGATGGTAGATGCATCGGATTTCGGGATCGGTGCCGTGCTTGCGCACAAAGTTGGCTCGCATGATCGCCCTATTGCCTTTGCGTCCAAATTGCTCTCGTCTGCGCAAAGAAATTATTCCCAGATAGAGAAAGAAGCTTTGGCTCTCGTGTTTGGTGTTACTAAGTTCCATGATTTCTTGTATGGTCGTCACTTCACCATCATCACAGAACACAAACCTTTGACATCGCTTTTTCATCCGAACAAGCCTGTACCTCCGCGTACAGCGCAGAAATTCATTCGCTGGTCTATTTTCCTCTCGCAGTACCGCTACGATATCTTGTATCGGTCCACTGCTCAGCACGGAAACGCCGATGCGTTGTCCCGTTTGCCTGTTGCTGAGGATAAAGCATTCGATTCTTCCGAACTTGCTTGCCTGTTCATTGATTCGGAAACCGATGAAGTGGTCGAATCGTTTCCGATTGATTTTCGTCGTGTAGCTACAGCCACAGCTGCTGACCCTGTCCTTGCTACCGTTTTGCGTTTTGTTGCTACGCAATGGCCTTTGTCAAAGTCTCGGATCGAGGATCCGTTGGTTCGCGGATTTTTTGCTCACAGGGAGAGACTTTTTGTTCGACGTGGTGTTTTGTTGTTGCGTTCTGATAATGATCAGTCCAGAGTCGTGGTCCCACGTTCGTTACAGTCCTCTGTCTTACGGCTTCTTCACCAAGGACATTGGGGTATCGTGCGAACGAAACAACTTGCTCGTCAGCACTGTACTTGGTTCGGAATCGATGCTGCGATTACGAATATGTGTTCTTCTTGCATGGCGTGTGCCTAACAACAATCCGCACCGCCGCGGAAAGTCTTTGCATGGCCGAAAGCCACTTCCCCTTGGCAACGCTTGCACATTGATTTTGCTGGTCCATTCTGAAATGCTCGATGGTTGGTTCTGGTCGATGCCTTCAGTAATTTTCCTTTTGTTGTCCGGATGTCTTCCACGACGTCCTCCGCCACCATCCAAGCGTTGTCTGCTATCTTTTGCATTGAAGGTCTTCCGCAGACTATTGTTTCCGACAATGGCCCACAATTCATGTCAGCAGAATTTGTCATTCTGCCAGGCCAATGGTATTCAACATCTGACATCCGCGCCGTTTTCGCCTCAGTCAAACGGTGCCGCTGAACGATTGGTCCGGACTTTCAAGTCACAGATGTTGAAATTGAAAGAGTCGCATTCTCGGGAGGTCGCATTGTTGCTCTTTTTGTCTTCGTATCGCTCTCAGCCCCGAGATGGTCGCTCGCCGGCTGAGTTGCTCCACGGTCGTCCTCATCGAACTTTGATGTCTTTGCTGCATCCGCCGCATCAGGTTCCTGTGCAGCGGCAGACTCCTGCTTTTGCTCCGGGCGACGTTGTATTCTATCGCAACTATCGCGGTTCATGGCGTTGGCTCGCAGGGCGCATTCTTCGCTGCCTCGGCCGCGCGATGTATTTGGTTTTGGGGGCCTCTGGTGAGGTGCGTCGGCATCTCAATCAGCTGCGCCTCTGTCGTTGCAAGGGTTCTGCCGCTCCCCGTCTGCTTTCAGCGACGGTGCCGTCCGGTCAGCGCCCTGGGGACCCATCTACTGGCTCGCCTCATCCCCAGGTGTTACCGACGATGCCTTCCATTTTGCCCCATGGCGACCCGCCGCCGCCGCCGCCGCCGCCGCCGCCTGTTCTCCCGCTGGCGCCGCCCGCATTCGACGCTTCGCTGCAGCCGCCAAGCGCCTCCCTGGGTCACGCGCCGCCGATCGCTTCCCGTGACCAGCCGTCCTCCGCCATGGACCTCTTGCCCGCTCCTGACCACATGACGTCATCGCGCGTCGGGTACCCCGACGCAATGGAGGGCGACCCTTCGGCCCCTCCTGTCTCATTACGGGCGCGTACACCGCATGTTGACGTGCACCCTGGACTAGGTTTTCAGGCGTTTCCTCGATCCCCTCGGACCGAATGGCCGGGTGCGGGTGGCACAGCCTCGCCTGTTGTTAGGCTCCCCACCTCCTCGCATACGTCAACATGGGGTCCTCCCCACGGCGGGCGGAAGCCTTATCACACGACCGTTCGCCGATTTGCGGGGGAGGAATGTGGTGTCACCGCCAGACACCACACTTGCTAGGTGGTAACTTAAATCGGCCGCGGTCCATTTAGTACATGTCGGACCCGCGTGTCGCCACTGTGTGATCGCAGACCTAGCGCCACCACAAGGCAGGTCTCGATATACGATAGAGCACTCGCCCCAGTTGTACGGACGACATTGCTAGCGACAATACGGACAAAGCCTTCCTCTCATTTGCCGAGAGTCAGTTAGAATAGCCTTCTGCTAAGTCCATGGCTACGACCTAGCAAGGCGCCAATTGTAACAGTGCATGTATCTTACGAGTCTCATTTGTATAGTCCAGAGAGATGTATCACAAGGAGTAAATAAAGTTAAGTATATTCCAAAGCTACGTATTTTCTTGATAGCAGTCATAACGTATCTTGTTCCAGACTTGACGCCCGTCGGCGTGTGTGTACGCGTGCCTTTCTTTCGGCTACTTCAGTGTGGCGTAACAGTCTTGTTACGTCACAACAGAAACCATTTTCGAAGTTTTGCCGTCGAATTCCGAAACATTACTTATGGATCTGTTGGCTTCGAAGGGATTGTTAAAGGAACATGTTCCCCCAGTCCTCGGTCCACTGTTGCATCAGCCATCATTTCGTCAGACACGTGTCTCGACTGCCTGTTAAAATTAACTGATTAATGAAAAGGACAGGGGAAGACTACAGTAACAGTCAGACGGCCCAAGTAAAACTATATATACTCTTGAAAATACAAAAAAATGCGAGTGATTCTCATTATACAAAAATGCAAGCGGAGCTTGCCGCTCCACGTATGAGGAGCAGTTAATTGAAAAACAAACACCCGCCACAACGGGACCATGAATGGTTCAATTCAAAAGCAATCATCACACTTGTTAAGACATTTATCCCCCTGGGAGACGACACGATCAATTCCTGTTCCGTAGAACGCGGTCGGCCGCTGATGGATCCACAGCCTTTCCCACTCTTGCATTTCCTCATCCTGCTGAAACTGACGTCCACGTACGTCTTTTTTCAGGTTGCTGAAGATGTGAAAGATCCGGATTGTACGGAGATTTTGCAGTGATTCCCAACTACGTCGGTGAAGCGTAGCCTTCGTCCGACTGGCAGTGTTGGGCGTTATCGTGTAACAGAATTTTTCCGTCCGACGGTCCTAGGATAAACGGCAAAGCCAACAGTGAAAACATAAGGCTCCTGCCCCGCCGAAACACTCGAAGGCTGTCCACACAAGTTCCGCTAAGGTCATTACGACCTTCTTCTTCTTCTGCAGGGGACCTCTGCTCGTCCAGTTCCTCGAATGTGGCACAACAATCAATGCGCAGGAACTACGACGCATCATAAAGTGAAAACGCCCAGGAATTCTGTCGGAGGGAATCATCCTGTTGCACGTTAACGCCCACCACCACACTGCCAATCGGAGCATTGTGGTTGAGAAACACCGCAACATCCTCCGTATAGCTCCGATCTTCCACCGTGTGATTTTCACATCCTTGGCGACGTGAAGAAAGGCATGCGTGTACGTCTCTTAAGTCGGACGAGGAAGTGCAAGAGTGAGTACGGTTGTGGATTCGTCAGCGGCCCAAGAAAATGGTTGAAATGGCTCTGAGCACTATGGCACTTAACGTCTGAGGTCATCAGTCCCCTAGAACTTAGAATTACTTAAACCTAACTAACCTAAGGACATCACACACATCCATGTGCGAGGCAGGATTCGAACCTGTGACCGTAGCGGTCACGCGGTTCCAGACTGTGGCGCCTAGAACCGCTCGGCCACTCCGGCCGGCTCGTCAGCGGCCGACCGCGTTCTACGGAAGAGGAATTGATCGTCTCGTCTCCGAGTGGCATAAATGTCTAAACGCGTGTGGTGATCACTTTTGAATGGAACCGGTCCACGGGTTCGTTGTGACGGGTGTTCGGTTTTCTTCGGGCTTCCCCTTGTATTTGGCATACACAGGCGAGCAGCAGACTTGCTGCTGGTCAAACCAAAACAATACGAAAACTCGTAAAATACAAGAGAATACTTACTAGTCCAGTCCCTAGAGAGAGTATTGATGCAGCAAAATACAGATGAATCTCCAGGATTCGAATAGCAAAAAAGCCGCGCGGGGGAGCCGCGCGTTTGAAGTGCCTTCTCACGGTCTGTGATGCTCCCCCCGTCGGAGGTTCGAGTCCTCCCTCGGACACGGGTGTGTGTGTGTCGTCCTTAACGTAAGTTACTTTAAGTTAGATTAAGTAGTGTGTAAGATTACGGAACGATGAGCTCAGCAGTTTGGTCCCATAAGACCTTACCAAAAATCTTTTGCAAAAGAAACTAATGTCATGTATAGACACACGTTGTGAGCATCCAGACAGTGGCTGCTCTAGCTTTATAGATACTGCGAATGTAATTCTGGTGGTGAATTCGCATATTTGCAGTTTAATCACGGGCGGAAGAGCTACGAACCTTCTGACACGAACTACTTTGCTAAACTAGAACGTTACAGTACACTGTTGCTGCCAAGGTGTTCGAAAGAAAAAATATGGTCGCAACTACCGCACTGCGTGCGTCCACGAAGTGGAGCCCACCGCGCACTGCAACAAAGTGAGGCCGAGAGAGAGTCTCTCAGCAGTTTTCTAATCTCGGGTCCTCGCACATTGTGTGTTTCTTCCGAGAGAAAAAAGGTTCCCTGCAGCCAGCTTAACTGCCGAGCGTCAGTTCGGCCCACCCACGCAGAGGTTGGCGTCCCTGGTGGCGGCACCAACACTCTGTTCGTTGGACGGGTCGGCGTCTCTCCGTGCAACCGTTGCCAAGACTCGAATTTGAACTAACGGCCAATGAAACTCCTGTAAACTTACGCCCAGCACGCTTATTTTAAGAATTAAATGACTGGTAATCATGAAAACTGCTCCGCCCCCTCCAATCGATAGCCCTCTGCTTATGGAAGTAATCAGTAACTTCAGTTTCTTGGGTAAAGTACTTTTTATGGATAAACACGCAGATTAAATTCAACGTCTTTTTACGTAAAGGACGTACAGCACCAGGGCTCCTCCACTGAACTCGTTATTGCACAACCAGTTTACGTCTACATCTACAGTACAAACATACTCCACAGGCCACCGTACGGCGCATGGTTTAGGGTACCCCATCCCAGAATTATTCATTTCCTTTCCTGTTCCACTCGCAAACAGAGCGAGTCTGTCTAGAAGTTTCCTTACTAGCCCTAATACCTCGCACCTCATCTTCGTGGTCCTTACGTGCAGTGAACATTGGCGGTAGTAGAGGCTGAGAGAACGAATCTGCAGCCGGCCTCAAATGCCAGTTGTCTAAATTTCCGGAATGGCGGTTCGGAAGAAGAGAGACACGCGGTTTCAACTTTTACTTTCCTCTAATTCTTTCGCTGGACAGCTGTAGAGTCTTCGCTACATGCTCTCCGAAAGTCTATGTGTTACAACTGCACCACCTCAAGCGTCGCTTATCTTCGACTTCAGAAGTGTAAGGCTTATCGGTAGCTGCTCTATCAATGGACCCAGTTACTCTTCGCAATGTTCCACGTTACTTGTCCGTAACTACTTGGGACCTGCCTGGTCTTGATTTAGCAGTTGTTGGTCCTTCGTGTATCCATTTCACAATTTGACCGACTACTCGACATGGACAGCTTTAGAAGTGTTGAAATATCCTTGATGAATTTGTTTCTCAGGTAACATCCAATGACTACTCCACGTTCGAAGTCACTGAACATTCTGACCGACCCATCCTGTTGCTATTTCTTCTCTACTGACAGCACAGCACTCGCCTCCCACTCCTGTTATTCTGTCTGCTCCGCCTCTCCTGGCATCTGTCGGTCAATTCCATATATATATTCCGGATACTTTTGATCAGATAGTGTATGTAGACGACAATGAAATTGTATCTTATAATTTCAGTCGGCCCAATCTTTTCTGAAACAATGTAATATTATACGATATAAATGAGCCCTTAACACTGGTGTTCCAAAGATAATCTTGAAGTCTAAATACGAATACAAATGATAAAAACTTACATGTTATCGATGTTACTATACGGAAGAGAAACATTGATGATAAAATGTACCAGGGTTATACCACTATAAGCTTTTCCATTGAGCGTCTATTGAAATACTACGAGTACTGTGAACTCTAATATACAGGCTGAACATTAATAAAACCGACAAAAACGAGGGACGTATTCTTGACTGGAATTGGAGTAGAAAAGATCCTATGAAGGTGTGCCCGGAAATGCATCGTTGCCACGGTAGATGGCGCTGACGAATGACAGTTCCTCTGACCACGTGCCTTGTGTTCCTTGTGTGCTGCAGGCTGTCTGATTGACGCAGCGTACTGTAAGCACCAGAATGGTCCGGTATTCATGTTGGAAAGAAGACGAAATGGTGTATGTGTACGGCCAAGCGGATGGAAGCGGACGAGAGGCAGAACCCGGTCCTCCAAATCTGGTGTACGCTCAATCCGCCGTCGCCCTCCACGTTGGTCTGTCTGTAAGGACCCACGATTATACAAAAGCCAAAAAAGGACTTCAAATGTTGTGTGATGTGGTTGGTGTCTGCGAAGGTACTTGTTTTGGTATAGCCGTACTGTCTCTCGACCGTTTCCATTTGCTTGGCCGTACACAAACGCCAGCTTGGCTTGTTCCAAATTGAATACCGTTCCATTCTGCTGCTTACAGTTCGCTGCGACAATCAGACAGCCTGCAACACACAAGAAACACACGGCACGTGGTCAGAGGAGCTTTCATTCATCAGCGCCATCTACTGTGGCAACGATGCAATTCCGAACACATGTTCACAGGACTTCTTTTCATCCATTTCCAGTCAGGAATTCGCCTTTGCAGTGTGTCGGTTTTATTAATGTTCACCCTGTATTTAAAAAATAAAAAAAAAGCATCGAAGTCCTAAAGAAATGATGACGAGGTCATTACATATAAAGCACATGCTCAGTTTCATTAAGGCTTAGAAAAGATTTCGGCTGTGCCCTTCTCAAAAGAACACTCCCTTCATTCACTTCGGACTTTCCACAATTTTCCGCCGTTTTACAATTTAAGTCCCCGTTTTATCGCCTGCTTTCATTGTTTCTTAACTTCTTCTTACGTTTTAAAAAATCTATAGGCTGCAGAGCAGCGTAATAAGCTGCTGCCAGCCCGACCCGCTTCGGGGGAAATCGAAATACAATAAAAGAAAAAAAAAATCACTTCGGTGAGTTAGGGATCACTCAAAACCCTAAATCAAAATGACAAACCCGATTTTGAACATCGCTCTTCTCTAAATCAAATCCAGCCTTAACTGCTTCATTAAGTCGTCAAGTGGTCGAGGAAGGACATCTCTTGTCATAAACTGGAGAAAATATTATACTTCGATGACATTATACATGGAAAGGAATACACGGGGCCTGAAGAAAGACATGGAATCACCACAAACATAACACATTACGATGCCTCATACGGTGAAGGAAAATCGTTCTCATTCGAAACTGCTTACAGTCGTCACGGAATGGATAAATACAGGCCTTGTATGATTTTCAAAGGAATTTTAGGTCTTTTTTTCTGGGAAAGAGAGACAATGTCAAGTAGCGATGATGGCGAAGGATAGAGATCATACACCCTTCTCTCCAAAGTAGACCACAAGGGCTCAATAACATTGGGATCTGGTGACTGTGGCTGTCAGGAGGACGCAATAGTTCATCCTCGTACTCACGAAACCAGTCCTGCATGATGCGAGATGCCTGGACAGGGGCCCCTGTCGTCTTGGAACACATCATCACCGCTGGGGAACAAATACTGTAGCATCGGATGGACCCTGAGGTGAATCCAGGGAGGGGGAGGGCGGCTATGGGGCTGCATCTCTCCCGAGAGGTTTTTTTTAAAAAAAAAAACTGCAACGTCGCACACAGACTTAACAGTCTCGAACATTTTCTCGCTATTCATTGTAGTTGGTATTACAATAGATTAAGCGAAGACCTTCGCTTACTCTAGCGATTTTTTAATGGCATGTGATGCCAAATGCCTCTAATCTCAATCCCCCCATAGCCCAAAATCTTTGCCTCTGCTCTGTGTGGACCTGATCAGCCAAAACGGTCACATAAGCTTTGGCAGTAATGCAACGTTGCAGAGTAGACAGAGTAACCGTCAGGCGACGGTGTATGCCAGAGGTAAACTCGGCCAGAAGTTGGAAACAGTGTGAAGCAAGACTCAACCGAATAAATGACTTTCTTCCATTCTTCCTTTGATATATACTGGGTGATTCACGAAGATATGCAAATGTTTTAATATGTTATTTAAGAAATAAAATTAAAGAAAAAAATTCATATAAACATAGGGCCGCAAATGTTTAGTTACGGAGTTACGACTAGTAAAATATTTTCCCTGAAATGTAGCAACTTCGCTAAAATGTAGCCATCGCAAAATTGTACGAGGTTAAAGCAAAGCACGATTTCCATTTATTTTCTTGTTATTGGTCTGGTGACTCTAAAATAACATGTCCCAGACGTGTATCTGCAGTAGTTTTCCAGAACATCGAAAGAAGCAAAAATTATTGTACAAGTAAATCTGTTTTCTTTCCATTAAGAATGTAGAAACGCTTATGTCGTTGTTGGCAACCCTTCGTGAGTTGTTTCAGTCGTTTCCTAGCCTTGAAACGAGTTAGTTTTCTGTATTACTCAGCGAAAGAACATAATAACAACAGTGTATTTAAGTGAAACCACGTAGTAACTGTTGTAGTTTGTAGATTATTTATGAAATAGGGATGCTTCTCTGGATGTTCTGAAACACTACTGCAAATACACATCTTGGACAGGTTTTATTAAATTCACCAGATCAACAACAACAAAATAAATGGAAATCGTGCTTTACTTTAACCTCGTAGAGTTTTGCAATGGCTTCATATTAGCGAAGTTGCTAAATTTCAGGGAAAATATTTTATTAGCCGTAACTCCGTAATTAAACAATATAAAATAACACGTTAAAATATTTTCATATCTTCGTGAATCAACCTGTATAGGATTGTCGGAAACAGTTTGAGAAGCTTCTAAGTGTGCTGCAGGGTAGGCAGTCCCGAGAAATAATTGTTACGAGTTAACTGAGTTAGCTAATCAGTCCGCTGCGTTCGCAGATTCAAGCTGCCGGCCAGTGACGGTGTCGCCAAACGTATTCTTCGTTTGGTTTCCCAAAACCGAACAAGGGAGCGAGACAAAAATTGGACACGGGACGGCAGTAAGGATCGAACCCGAGCCAAAGGCTGAGCAGTCTCGTGCGTTAAATAATCTACGCTATGAGAACAAATGATAGTAATTGTATCTGGCAAGTCGCTGGAATTTGCACGCGCAACGTCTTGATTGGCTCACTTCAGCGCTAATTAACTCGGAAACGACGCAACGTAACGAATCCATTTCTTGTTTATCGGCAAAATCTACCCTGCAGCGCCCTTACAAGCTTTTCAGACTATTTCTGACCACTCCGTATACAGGGTGAGTCAAGTAAGACGTAACAAAATGGCTCTGAGCACTATGGGACTTAATATCTGAGGTCATCAGTCCTTAGAACTACTTAAACCTAACTAACCTGAGGACATCACACACATCCATGCCCGAGGCAGGATTCGAACCTGCTACCGTAGCAGTCGCGCAGTTCCGGACTGAAGCGCCTAGAACCGCACGGCCACCCCGCCGGCAACAGGTAACATCCCTTTTATTCTGTGAATGGTTACACAAACCGTAACGCGGTTTTCGGCAAATGTTAGAACGCCGAGGGGCGCTCATATTTCGGTTTGGATAATGTTTTTAGTGCTGGTATCAATGGAGGAGATGTTGGAAGTAAATACTTTTTTTTTTTTTTTTTTTTTTTAATGGAGCTGCAAATTTTTATAACTGCATCCCACAGCTCCCGAGAAGCCAGTTACGGTGAGACAGCGTTTGTTGATGTTGACGTTGAAACCTGTCGTAGATCTGAGAGCACGATGGCCGGAGGCGGCATTAGCGGTGCAAACATCGCCAAGCAGAGCTCTCATGCTACGCTTTCATAATGTCAACACCATTTGCCTATTTACCTGTCTGCAATGCAGGCCGCTCATTTCTGCTTCAACATTCTTGCGTGCAGACATGTACACCAATCAGGAGAAGTTGGATACACTACTTTTATATAGTGAATGTAAAAGAAACTCCGTAAAAACAGTACAGCGGCACAGAGCTATCTATCCGGATCGCCAATGTCCAACACGCCAGGTAACAGCACAAATGATTAAGACGCTGGCGTGGACAGGCTGCTCGGACGTCAAAACGAAGAGAAGGCAGAAGACTCCAACTGACAGAACACGAAGAAGCTGTTCTGGCTACGACGCTAATGAATCTGCACAGTAGTACGAGACATATTGCCAAGGAATGTGGAGTCAGCCAGACGAGTGTTATTCGCATCCTGCATCGACAGAACCTCCATCCCTATCATCTGTCACTACATCACGCACTCGACTATCGTGATTTCGAACATCGTTCAGAATTTTGTCGGTTTGCATCCGAGAGACGACCCAAAGTTTTTCTAACGTGTGTTCTTCACCGATGAAGCAACCTTTACTAACCACGCTAACGTAAATTTGTATAACTTGCACTACTGCAGAGCGGAAAATTTTCACTGGCTTCGTCAGGTGCAACATCAACGGCCGTGGAGCGTAAACGTATGGTGCGATATCTTACGAAATTACATTGCGGGGCCTTATTTCATCTCAGGCCTTCTAAATAGACATTCGTACTCTCACTTTCTGACGAACATACAGGAAATATAAATGAATATCGAGGTTTTAACGCTTTATAATATTTATTATATTAAACTTACAGTTATAAATGATATGTCAAAAGAAAGAGCAACTCTAACAGTTTTACCAAGAACCTTATAAATGTGCAGTGTGAGCACCATTTGTCACACGACACACATCAAGTCTATAGCCGAGTTCTTCCCAAACGTTGATAAGTGTGTCTTCAGTCATCGTAGCAACAGCTGCTTCAATTCGGTTTCTTAATTCAGGGAAGTCTGCTGGTAGCGGAGGCTCGTACACACGATCCTTGATGAAGCCCCAAAGAAAAAAATGGCATGGCGTTCGGTCGGGTGAACGTGGAGGCCACGCAAAGCAAGCCCTGTCATTGGGACCCTTGCGGCCTGTCCAGCGCTTGGGTACAAGTCTAGTGGATTGCGGCGGAAACATTGCGCGCTGCGCATGCGCACTGGTGCCAAACACAACTGAGTTGCTCTTTCATTTGACATATCATTTATGAACGTAAGTTTAATGTAGTAAATATTATAAAGCGTTAAAACCATGATATTCATTCATAAACACCCTGTACTGCTGGTCCTTCTAGAAGAAGTACCACTGAATATTCGACAGTGTATGTGGATGCTATACGACGGTTGTCCAGCTCACTCGTCCCGTGTTGCAACGCAAATACTGAATGAGAACTTTCCGGGACGTTGGATCGGACGAAATGGCCTGTGGTTTGACTCCTCTTGATTTTTATCCTTGGGAAACACTCAAAGATTCAGTCTATGACGAAGCCCTAACTATGCCAGACGATATGTGCCGTTGAATCGCCACTGCATGCACTACCATATCATCCATTGTAGTTAGAACTGTACATCGTTATTTCGAACGGCGATTGAAAATGCGCCTTTCAGTCCATGGTCAACAGTTTGAACACATGCTTAAATAAAGGATAAAGTTACTTTTTTAGAACCAAAGTTTATGTCATGTGATTAGGGTGGCTACCAAATCGTCGCTAATACACAATTTGTTTCATTTACGTGTGTACGAAATTGCACTAAAATGGTTCAAATGGCTCTGAGCACTATGGGACTCAACTGCTGAGGTCATTAGTCCCCTAGAACTTAGAACTAGTTAAACCTAACTAACCTAAGGACATCACAAACATCCATGCCCGAGGCAGGATTCGAACCTGCGACCGTAGCGGTCTCGCGGTTCCAGACTGCAGCGCCTTTAACCGCACGGCCACTTCGGCCGGCGAAATTGCACTAAAACGTCAAATAAGTTGACAGCGTGTAATGCACATAGCTGGTAACACAGTCATTAAGCGCTTAAGTTCATCATGAAACGAAGTTTCTTCAAGAAGAAAATTTATTTTGTGGTGTACAGGTGTCAGCCAAGCATTTTTAATAAAATGTTTAGTTCAACTAATGCATCCCACATGATATAATACAGAGCAATGTAGGTGAGGACAGTTGTTCGACAGCATGTATTTTACCTCAAAGAAGCACACAACCCCGTACAGGAAAAGATAGGTCGAGTCTTCCTCCTAACATTTACATATTTAAAACAGTAGTTGCTTTTTGCAGCGTATTGGAGCTCTTTATTGTTGAAGAATTTCTCTGTTTCAACTCACGTAAATCTGGGAGGATACACAAATGTGAAATAGTTTTCCTTAACCCCTTTGTGATACGCTAGATTCTAGTGCATGACGTATTTCCATATACAACATTCGTAGGTAAACCTGCACGTAGCACTGGACTCGCATTCGGGAGGACGACGGTTCAATCCCGCGTCCGGCCATCCTGATTTAGGTTTTCCGTGATTTCCCTAAATCACTCCAGGCAAATGCCGGGATGGTTCCTCTGAAAGGGCACGGTCGACTTCCTTCCCCATCCTTCCCTAATCCGATGAGACCGATGACCACGCTGTCTGGTCTCCTTCCCCAAACCAACCAACCAACCTGCACGTAGGTCGTAAGTTGGTTCAAGGGCAAGTAAAACTTTGTTCTCGTAGCGCAGGCCTACCTCACGGTATAGAACCACGCAGCCTGGTCCGAGACACCTGCTTGGCAGTGTTTGCACCACAAATGCCGTTTTCGACAACCGTGCTCTTACAATCTAGGACATTTCTGGAAATTTTTAGCGACAGGTTTCAACGTCAACCATTACAAACTCTGTATCACTGTAATTGTCTTCTCAAGAACTATATAATGTAGTTATAAAAAGCATACCGTTCCGTCAGAAGAACCCTGCGTACTTCAGTATCTCAGTTGATACCAGCGCTAAAAACATTAGCCAAACAAAAACAAACGTATCCCTCGACTCCCTAACATTTCCTGAGAACCGCTTTTCGATGTACGTAACCGTTCATGAAATAACAGGAGTGTTACGTGACTCTTCCTGTATATTCGATTTAGTGGCTTCGGAACGTGCCCATACAGCCATCTCAGCGCCGGAAATGTATTACAGTTTGTTGTGACAATTCAGACCAGACATTAGTTCAAGTCGTAGCGTGGTACGAAGTTAACACACGCTGATTCCTATACAAAACAAGTATTACAAACACAGTATATTCAGACGAATAAAATGTCCCAGGTTTTATTCGTCCGGCACACGTTTTCCATTTATGGGTATTTGCATCACTCATATGTGGTTTTAGAATTCCAAATCACTATGCAATTCCAAGCTCATGGAGCTCTCTTCGTGTTCTTTTGGAGCTGACAAAGTTCGCGAGTGGGACATTGAGTTCTGCATTGGCTTTTGCATCTGTCGTTCTCTTATTTTTAATCACAATCCTTTTCAATAACCGTCTTTTACGATCACTCAACACTCACTTTCGTTCGTGTTGTGACTTAGTGAGTGATGCTTTTCCGCTTTCCGTGTATGCGGTATAAATCTTCGCTAAGATGCCGTTTGAGACACTCAACACTTCTGCTACCTCGGTTACGGTAGCACTCACCATATGAGCACCAACAATTTTCCCACTTTCGAATTTTCTTGACTCCAACGTAATGCCCCTACAAGTGCAGAGAATACTGTTCTGACGACGACTGACAGCAACCTATGAGGGCATTGCGCAGGTGCCGACCGTGGTCACAAGTAACAGCGCCACCTGCAGGCTTCTCCAGTTTCTGCGTTTATATTGAAGCATGCATTTCTCGCAGTGTTTCCATATTTTTGTCCAACCCATGTATGTAACTGCACTTAATAATGTATCAGTAAATTTAGAACAAGCAAGTAGACTGGTGCAGGAGTATATCTTTCCAAAAACTGGTAAAAATTCAAATGCTTGACAGCTCCTACATCTTCCATATGACAAACTACCTTTTGTCACTGTGACCACCAACGATTTAGGAACAAGACTGGGCACTGAAGAACGATTTGATCACTAATGATTCTGAACTTTATAAAAATTCAGCAACACGACGCTGTCAGCATATAGGCATTCTTCACCGCTGAAAGTAATCTTTCGGTCTCAGCATACCTGTTTGATTGTGATCATAAGAAATCACTGCCTAACAGCCAAAATGACGTTGTTCATGACTTTGTTTAAAATAGCGCTTTAGAAACTGGCTAGACGGAAAGACTATTCTATTAGATGTGGGAAACGTGTTTTGTTACTGAATCGCAAGCAAAAGAAAAACCAGAAACTATAATTGACATAAATGAAGCAAAAATCAGTAAGACAACGGCTACTCTAACAATAGAGATCTGACATGTTTTAATTTAACCAATATGCAGAGTTCGTGATACCTCCTACCTAATAAAATATGAACGAGTTCTGAAATGTACGAAATAAATGTGCTGTTTTGTCAGTGCAGTGCATTTTCGATGATCTTTGATACGCCGATACACCACAAATGTCGTGGCGTGTTACATGAGCTACGTAGAAAGCGGACTTCGTTATCCATGCAAAGCTCCTCTCAAAGTGAAAATTTTCTATAGAAGACTATGAGTAAAAAATCGCGTATCGAGAATATTCCCAACTCCAGGCGATCGAGATGGCCATCCTTACCTGTTGTATTTAATCGTCCAGGGTTAGAGCCCAATGTGCTCGCGCGTAGTAAACCTGCAGTGTGAAATCGTCGTCTGCTGCACCAGCATAAGTAAGTTCATATTCGTATAAGATCCAAAGATGTCACGTCTGCAGGGCACGTGTAGTTATAGTTCCGTGTGGGAAAACGTAGAGATCAGAAGAACTGCTTAAAGATATTCCGAGCCGTACAGCCGGCCAGTGTGGACAAGCGGTTCTAGGCTCATCAGTCTAGAACCGCGCGACCGCTACGGTCGCAGGTTCGAATTCTGCTTCGGGTATGGATGTGTGTGATGTCCTTAGGTTAGTTAGGTTTAAGTAGTTCTAAGTTCTAGGGGACTGAGGACCTCAGATGTTAAGTCCCATAGTGCTTAGAGCCATTTGAACCATTTCCAGCCGGCCGAAGTGGCCGTGCGGTTAGAGGCGCTGCAGTCTGGAACCGCAAGACCGCTACGGTCGCAGGTTCGAATCCTGCCTCGGGCATGGATGTTTGTGATGTCCTTAGGTTAGGTTAGGTTTAACTAGTTCTAAGTTCTAGGGGACTAATGACCGCAGCAGTTGAGTCCCATAGTGCTCAGAGCCATTTGATTTTTTGAACCATTTCCAAGCCGTACACAAGCATTGATACCTTTGAGGGAATCTGTTTCACCGATGCCGGGAGGGTCATAAAAGGGTTCCATTGTCCAAATTAAGATGTGTCTGCAGTCACGTAACAAGTTAAGCTATGGCTTACCCCTGGATCCGTAGCCCAGTGGGCGCGTCATCAAGCTCACCATCCAGTGTGACCGGAGATCAGAACGCACGTAGTATGTCGCCCAGCATATGGTACCTTCTTGGCACAAAAATTGATCATATCAAATTATTATTTCATCAGCCTGATGTCAGTAGAAATGGTCGACCGATACTGCAATGTGGTGGCAGTTTTGTTCCTTTGAGTGGCTAACAGCGTATACCAAACCTCGGCCCACTTCGTAACTTGGTTGAAAGTCGTGAATGCGTAATACCTGGTAGGCTTAATCTGTGAATAACAAAAAGACGCGCATTCAACGCCTGGGGACCCCTGTCTCAGTTTCATTCACCCCTAACATCACTGACACTCTCGTACGCTAAACGGTGCCTCGATATCGTTCGATACAGTTGAGTATGCCACCAACCATTTCTCTCACTCTAACAGAACCAACCGACATTATTCTCTGTTCAGCTATCTCCCATGTACTCGTATAACTGACTCAATCACATGGCAGTAACACTGTTTTGTGTACCACTAGTGTCGTAAGAAACTGTATGTAATTTTGATTGCTTCCCTAGCCCCTTTTCTTCAGTTTCGTAAGTTCTCTTTAACCTGGTACAACCAGTGAGTATACCGATTTTCTTAGTCGTTTCGTTTTGGTTCGTTCCATTTTGTCCTGTAGATGAGCGTCATTGCATTGTCTAACTGTAAGTGTTTAGTAGCATCACCTGAGAAGATGTAATGTTATATACAGGGTTACTATAAATGATTCATTTGTTTTAAAAGCTCTATATTTTCTACGTACAAATATGCCTGATGCACAAATAGAACGATTAACTCTCCAAGTTTGTATTTTGCACTCTAAAAATGTTCTAGGGTGCCCCTCCGGTGATGCGGTAGTGAAGTTCGTTCATAATTTGTGTAGAAACATCCTTTCAGTGGTCATCACAGCAGCACTGTGGAATTTTCTCAGCTGTGCCCGTGTTCTTCGCAGTGGGGGTACGTAAACACGGTCCTTAATGTACCCTCAAAAGAAAAAGTCACAATGCAGTTCCAGGCGACCTGGCGGGGGGGTTGGGGGTGGGGGAATTCCAAGGGAATAGAGCCATATCATTTTCATCTCTACGACCCATCCAGTGATGCGAAAGTTCACCGTTTAGCTAGCGACTAAAATCGATGATCCAATATTGAGGAAGCGCCCCGTCTTGTTGAAAGATGAAATTCTCGAAATCAGCAGTTAACAGTGGAAACAACCACTACTGCAACATTTCACGGTGAAGGTACCTGTCAAAGTCTTCTCTCAGAAGAAAAGCGGTCCATACAGTTTCGTCAGTAACACTGCACAGAAAACGTTCCCTTCGGCGAATCTCGTTAAAGTACGACGAATTCATGAGGGCTTTCAGTGCTCCGCATTCTCACATTGTGACGATTAACTTTTCCAGATAAATGGTACGTTGCTTCGTTACTGAATATTAGTGTGGACTCAAAATATTCACCCTCAAGTACTTCCTGCATTGTGATGCAAATTGAAAGTTCCGATCGAGATCTTCTTGTTTTAATTATTGCACGAGCCACAGGCTGTAAGGTTTGAAACGTAACTGTCGTCGCGAAAACTGCAGACAGTCTGCTGCGGTATTCGCGGACCGTAGCTTGCGTGGACCGTTGATTTTTTCTGGACTGCGTACGGGACTTTTCCTCACCCTTTCTACGGTTACATTTGGCACAATTGGTCGACAGGTATTTTTCTCTTTACAGAGAGAACAAGAGCCCCTAAACTGTCGATCCAAGGCACAATACTCTGTTCACATGGTCGTTCTCTTCCATAATTCCTTCTCATCCACGCTGCACCGTTGTAACAGATAAACATTTCGCGTATTCCAACACACTAAAGCTCTGTTCTTACTTTGTCATCTTCTTGTCAAGGCAACGCACTTTGCACTTGTAACGCTGAGTGGGGGATCAATGCGAACTCGATGATTTTGCGCATCTGTTTATGCATCAACCATATTTGTAGACGTAATACTTCGGAAAATGCAGAACTCTGAAAACGAATGAATCATTTAATAGTAAACCTGTACTAGATTTAAATTTGTGAGAAACTGAGTCAAACACGCTACACATGCACTGACGGAAAAAATCCCAACACCAAGAATGACTTGTGCGAAAAAAAGGAAAGTTGGTAGTCGTGCTTCTACATCTGAAAGCTGATGTCTATCCAAATTTTGCGCTGGTCGCAATAGCGTGGTGCTGTAGTGCCACTATGAGGATGCAAATCAGGTTTGCTTTAAATACACGCTGTATCGGTCGTCAGCGTCAGTTACCTTTGAGATTCGACACGCACGTCGCCGAAATGGCGTCAACTCGAGAGACTTGCACCAGGCGAACGTTCTTTCCGACGGGAGGCCCTAGCCAAACGGCATTTCCATTACCTTTGAGATTGGAGGTGTCGAGTTGATATTAGTCTTGAATACGTTTAAAGTGACAAAGACGCCTTTGTCAACACCTCAGGAATATGGTGTGTAATAGGGCTACAAGAAGCTGGATGCTCCTTCTGCGATATTGCAGAAAGACTTGGCAGGAATGCAGCCGCTGCGCATGATTGCTGCCTGCGGTGATCACGAGTATGTACGGTCACAACAAGACCGGGCTCCATACGTCCACGTGGCACTACCGAGACGCAAGACTGTCGTGTTCGGCGTATGGATCTGTCGCATAGAATTTCATCTGCAGCAGCAATCTGAGCAGCAGTTAGCACCATAGCGACACAAAGAACTGTTACAAATCGGTTACTTCAACGATAACTCCGAGCCAGACTCCCCAGTAGCGTGCATTCCGTTCACCCTAAACCACGGCCATTTGTGACTTCAGCGGTGTCAAGCGAGAGCTCATTAGAGATATGGATATCTGTTGTGTTTTCTGATGGAAGCTGGTTCTGCCTTGGTGGGCAGTGATGGCTGTGTGCTGGTTAGAAAGACGCTGATTGAGAGTCTGCAACCAACCTGCCTGCGTGCTAGACACACTGGAGTTATGGTCTGGGGTGCGATTTCGTATGACAGCAGCAACACTTTCGTGGTTATCCTACTCACCCTGACTGCAAATTTGTACGTCAGCTGGCGATTCGACCTGTTGTGCTGCCATTCGCGAACAGCATTCCTGGGTGTGTTTTCCAACAGGATATCACTTATCCACAATCGAGCGCAAATGGGACATTATAAGACAACAACTCTAGCGTCATGCACAAACGGCTTTAACAGTACCTGTATTGACCGACCAAGTACATCAATCACGGAACTCCACCCCACAAATTGACACCCGGCACCTGTACCACACAATGCGTGCAAGTCTTCCTGCTAGCATTGATGATTGCGGCGGTTACACCGGTTATTAATGTACCAGTATTTCATAATTGCTATGGCTTATCTCGCGCTTACATTACCGTGTCTTGCAATGTTAACCACTTAGATATGTCACCTATACAAGAGTATTTCCGAAATTTCATTACTCTACTTCAATTATTTTTTGGTGTTGCGATTCTTTTTCCGTCAGTGTACATCCGCGAAGGCAGTTAGTGTTTGATTATCCTAAATCGCTTGGTACGAATGCCGCTGTGGTTCCATAAAGAACACTAGCGGTTGCTCCTTTTTATATAGACGTAACACATTGCTCGTTTCTAATTCTCATATTACTTATAGAATGTCCGGCTCTACATGATGTGGGTTACCAACACAAGTACAAGGATAGCGTACCAATAGGGACAAGAAAGGAGGCATGAAGGGCGCCATAAACAGAAATAACACTCATCCATTTATTGCACCATTACACACGCACATCATGATATATGAAACATTATAATTGTCATACTCAAATCTATTATAACAAACAATATGTATCACGAAGGGCACACACATTGGAGTCTAAGAAATTACAATGGCACATCCACTCCGCTATGACAAGCAGTGTGCATAATGAAGGCCGCGCAATTTTACCAATGTAATAAATAAAAATAATACTAGCATAAAATTAACTAAAATGCCTTGAAGGAAATGTTTATGAGAAGAACACGACGGGGCCGCAAGGGAGGTGGCAACACAATACTTAACTCAGGTGCAACAAAACAAACAACGGCCATGTAAGGCACGCAACTATTCTCTCTGTTGTGGTTCCGCGCGTTCCACCCACGTAATAGCTACCTGAAACAATTTATACTTGGAACAGTACACCAGTGATCAGCAAATAAAACAATAACATGACAAAAATACAATAATTTAAGAAAATCACATCAAATGACTATGAGCTTAAGGTCTTTCGTTAATTAACAGATTACGAAACAGGTAAAGGGGCATGTGCCACTATTAAATCTTCTGTAATTACACTACTAAATTTCTCAGTACCCAAGTTGCAATTAACGCAACAAGAATTAAATCATTGATAATGTTACTTTAAAATAATATAAAATGATTTCATGCAGCAGAGGACCAAGAATGGCCCGATCAGTACCCCCCAGTGACGCAGTTCACACAAATGGTACTCCACGGCTCCGAGCACACAGCCCCATAGAAATTGCAACACAACCACAGAGACCCGGCGTACTACCAGAACCACCAGGCAGTAAATCAAAATCTTACTAAGCCAAAACAAGGACCGACTTTTAAAATAACGAGACCTAGCCCGGGCCGGACAGAAAACCAAATGCCGGGAAATCCATAAGAAACCTCAGCCAACTTAATACCAAAACAACAATTTATGAACAATATGCAAAACACACGACCTCTCAGTCCAAAGGCTTCCGTTTAGTCGCGAAGGAGGCTCCGACCCGCCTGCTGAGGTGCCAAGCGTCGTACGGAGTACCGAATCAAGCTTAACCTTCGTTAACGGAAAGCGATAGCACCACGAGACAAAAACTCCAATCTAACTGCGCTAGGCAAACTCTAAGGAGTGCCACTCGAAGACTATGTACTTGAAGATCAAACATAAAGCACCCAGACTAACATGCCGCTGAATGACGCACTTCCATCACCAGCGTCTAGTAGAGTACGGAGAGCAGCGTACCCCATCGATATACATCCATGGGACGGTAAACGAGGATAGCAATCCCAGCAACGGAGAGACAGGAGGGCGAAATGACATCCCGCCGCACATAGAAGGTATTTCAAACTCAGGCTCGACAAATTGCACCAGGCGAGATTTTGCTCCCATTGCGAATCAAGTTAAACGGCACACCACGCCGCTGTCCACACTATTAACCGTAAAATCACGGTCCGGTCTTCCCATCGGGCCCCACTCGGCGTCCAGACGCTAACAACCCCAGCCGAGCCGAACTGTCTTCACGCCAAGGCCGCCATCTCTTTCCTCCACACACGCCTCCAGCTAAGCTCCGGCCAGCGATCACACACGAAAACAACTGCCTAAAGCCAAAGCGCCGTCTGAGCCAAAACTCAGCACTAAGATCTATACGGACTTCGAAATAAGCGAGCACCGTAACACTACCCATTCTCCTCGCCCGGTTAAGAATGCCTCAGCTTCTTCAAATCATGGTCTTTCGTGTACAGACTGCTGGAACAGCACACAAACAAGAGAGCGATACTTGAACGATAGAGACGTTGCAGTAGTATATTCGTAAAACTATTGGAATTTAAACAACAATGGCAGAAACAATTTTGGTTGCTGTACTTACTACAAACGCGTGTCAATATGATACCATTTTCGATAAGAGTTAATACAATTTAACAGCTTTCACTAATGGAGTAAACAAAATGGTTCAAATGGCTCTGAGCACTATGGGACTTAACTTCTGAGGTCATCAGTCCCCTAGAACTTAGAACTACTTAAACCTAACTAACCTGAGGACATCACACACATCCATGCCCGAGGCAGGATTCGAACCTGCGACCGTAGCGGTCACGCGGTTCCAGACTGACGCGCCTAGAACCGCACGGCCACACCGGCCGGCGATGGAGTAAACATCTCCAGTTCGATTCGCACATCTGTCGCTCATCATTCCTCAGTTTAGTATGTCTTTCTACTACGAGAACGTGTTTAAAGAGATAACTTGAACTGCTTGCACGAGAAAAGTAGAAAACGCTGTAGCAGTATTTATCGTGATGGCCAAAAGGCACAAAAATAATAATAAGAGCCACGTTCATTGTTTGATGGGATTTAAAAACGGGTAGGTTGAACTAGAACAGGTGACAGACTGCGTCACCTTTCTTTGAACATGGAACTGTAATTATTATGATTTGTTCTAATTATAATAGCATTAACAGTGCCTAGATACTTCTGGCCTTGATTTTACCTTTTAATGCCGTCCTTTGTGCCATCATATGTTACTGTTAATCCTTTAATCTGTTTCCACCTATTATTCCTAGCATCTTCTGCTATGTGTTTCATTTACTTCAGTCATTATCCTCCATTTACAATTTTTCCACTCCACCGCCCTTTCTATTTGCTATTTCAAGCGTTCCTGGATAGCCTGGAAAATATCCAACGACCTCTATGTGACAAGAATTTTCCACTGATTTGTTTCCTGGATTACTCATTTTAGGTCCTTCTATTGTGGCAGCCTTTCAGTTCAATTTTCAGTATCTTTCTACTATACAACTTTTAGAAATCTGCCGCCGTGCGGTTTGAGGGGCCATGTCACGGATAGGGCTGCCCCTTCCACTGGACGTTCGAGTCCTCTCTCGGGCATGTGTGTGTGTGTGCGCGCGCGTGTGTGTGTGTGTGTGTGTGTGTGTGTGTGTGTGTGTGTGCTGTTCCTAACATAAGTTGGTTTAGATTAGTTTATTTAGTGTGTGAGTCTAGGGACCGATGACCTCAGCAGTTTGGTCCCTTACGAATTCACACACACTTGAACATTTTTAGAAATCTGCCATTACTTTATCCTGTACTTTTCCTATGACACACATTCTACCTTTTCGGAATACTGTACTTCAGAGATATAGTTTCAGAAAAGCCTTCATCAGTCAGTTTTTTTTTTTATCAGTGAACTCTTCAGTTCATCTTTCATTTGGCAAGAATGCTTTGACGTCATTTATTCTATTACAAACTCTCTTCGCATTTTTAGCAACTTTCCAACATGATTACTGAACCGTCATTGAGATATTCTAATTTCCCGTAACCTTTCACAGAACATATACATCTAGGCTCTAGTGTGTATTGCATAATATTCTTTAATTTTATTGATGGATACTACACAGTTTAGTCCGTGTAATGAATGGCTAATATCGATTGCTCAGGCAATCTCTAATGTGTTTCTTAACGCACTTGCTGAGCAGCAATATTTGCCGACCACATAACAGTCCTTTTAACACCTGTTTTCATTCCACATCTTCAAATAACCGTATTGTCTTCCTGGATGGACTTTGTCGTCAAAACACGAAAACACTCCGCTAAATTGCTACTAAACTTCTTTGTTGCGTACTCTACTTCCAACAACCTATTGCTGCTACCAGCATGTATTTGCCACAGTAGAAGTAGAGGGTCCAAAAAGGGAGCATTGAAAGTTATGTTTAATTGGAACCAGTCTTGGCGTTAAGAAACAGTATTGAGAGTGTGTGTAAATAAAGACGTGAGTGTGTTAGCGAGTTGTGTGAAGCGAGCGCTCTCACGCACCGTTGAGCACATGAAGCGTGCAGTGAAACTCGAGTACTGAAAAGCAGCTCGCTTTGCCGGGACGCCACGGCAGAAGCAGAAGCAAGGCGGCCTGCACTGGACCGCCTGCGTAATGGAGACTCGCCAGCCCACCATTACTACAACACTGTCTGATAGGCAGGTAACGTCGATCAGATAAAAGCTACTTTCCGTTAACCAAGCAAATCACCTCATTTCATACCGAAATTTAGGTTCTCACAACTTCAGAAAAGTTTTTCTTCTGCTCCTATCTGCCCTCTCTCCCTGCCGTAGGCTGTCACTATTGAAAGTGTTTGTCCATCTTCAGCAAAACAAACGAGTTGTTAGACTTTTTTGTTCATGTCAAGTGTACGTTATTTCGAAGGCACTATATTTCTCTTCAGCCGACTTCGAAATGGTGTACAACCAGCCAAGAGACGTCAACACAAAAGTTTTGTCTCAAGTACAGATAGTGTTGAGGATCAGTGGACAAAGTTCAAAACCATCGTACAATATGCGTTAGATGAGTATGTGCCAAGCAAGATCGTAAGAGATGGAAAAGAGCCACCGTGGTACAACATCCGAGTTAGAAAACTTCTGCGGAAGCAAAGGGAACTTCACAGCAAACATAAACATAGCCAAAGCCTTGCAGACAAGCAAAAATTACGCGAAGTGAAATGTAGTGTGAGGAGGGCTATGCGAGAGGCGTTCAATGAATTCGAAAGTAAAGTTCTATGTACTGACTTGGCAGAAAATCCTAAGAAATTTCGGTCTTACGTCAAAGCGGTAGGTGGATCAAAACAAAATGTCCACACTCTCTGTGACCAAAATGGTACTGAAACAGAGGCTGACAGACTAAAGGCCGAAATACGAGTACTAAATGTCTTTTTCCAAAGCTGTTTCACAGAGGAAGTCTGCATTTTAGTTCCTTCTCTAGATTGTCGCACAGATGACAAAATGGTAGATATCGAAATAGACGACAGAGGGATAGAGAAACAATTAAAATCGCTCAAAAGAGGAAAGGCCGCTGGACCTGATGGGATACCAGTTCGGTTTTACACAGAGTACGCGAAGGAACTTGCCCCCCTTCCTTCAGCGGTGTACCGTAGGTCTCTAGAAGAGCGTAGCGTCCCAAAGGATTGGAAAAGGGCACAGGTCATCCCCGTTTTCAAGAAGGGACGTCGAACAGCTGTGCAGAACTATAGACCTATATCTCTAACGTCGATCAGTTGTAGAATTTTGGAACACGTATTATGTTCGAGTATAATGACTTTTCTGGAGACTAGAAATCTACTCTGTAGGAATCAGCATGGGTTTCAAAAAAGACAATCGTGTGAAACCCAGCTCGCGCTATTCGTCCACGAGACTCAGAGGGCCATAGACACGGGCTCACAGGTAGATGCCGTGTTTCTCGACTTCCGTAAGACGTTCGATACAGTTCCCCACAGTCGTTTAATGAACAAAGTAAGAGCATATGGACTATCAGACCAATTGTGTGATTGGATTGAAGAGTTCCTAGATAACAGAACGCAGCATGTCATTCTCAATGGAGAGAAGTCTTCCGAAGTAAGAGTGATTTCAGGTGTGCCGCAGGGGAGCGTCATAGGACCGTTGCTATTCACAATATACATAAATGACCTTGTGGATGACATCGGAAGTTCACTGAGGCTTTTTGCAGATGATGCTGTGGTGTATCGAGAGGTTGTAACAATGGAAAATTGTACTGAAATGCAGGAGGATCTGCAGCGAATTGATGCATTGTGCAGGGAATGGCAATTGAATCTCAATGTAGACAAGTGTAATGTGCTGCGAATACATAGAAAGATAGATCCCTTATCATTTAGCTACAAAATAGCAGGTCAGCAACTGGAAGCAGTTCATTCCATAAAATATCTGGGAGTACGCATTAGGAATGATTTAAAATGGAATGTTCATATAAAGTTGATCGTCGGTAAAGCAGATGCCAGACTGAGATTCATTGGAAGAATCCTAAGGAAATGCAATCCGAAAACAAAGGAAGTAGGTTGCAGTACGCTTGTTCGCCCACTGCTTGAATACTGCTCAGCAGTGTGGGATCCGTACCAGATAGGGTTGATAGAAGAGATAGAGAAGATCCAACGGAGAGCAGCGCGCTTCGTTACAGGATCATTTAGTAATCGCGAAAGCGTTACGGAGATGATAGATAAACTCCAGTGGAAGACTCTGCAGGAGAGACGCTCAGTATCTCGGTACGGGCTTTTGTTGAAGTTTCGAGAACATACCTTCACCGAAGAGTCAAGCAGTATATTGCTCCCTCCTACGTATGAGAACATACCTTCACCGAAGAGTCAAGCAGTATATTGCTCCCTCCTACGTATATCTCGCGAAAAGACCATGAGGATAAAATCAGAGAGATTAGAGCCCACACGGAGGCATACCGACAATCCTTCTTTCCACGAACAATACGAGACTGGAATAGAAGGGAGCACCGATAGAGGTACTCAAGGTACCCTCCGCCACACACCGTCAGGTGGCTTGCGGAGTATGGATGTAGATGTAGATGTAGATCATCATTAGTATGAACAATAGCCAATTACCATCCATTGCCTGGTAAACAGTTCCCCTAGATTTTTCCCTGCATCGTGATCGCCATCTGTTATTATTGTCAGTTAATGTCCGCCCCTGGTAGCTGAGTGGTCAGCGCGACGGAATGTCATACCTAAAGGCCCAGGTTCGATTCCCAGCTGGGTCGAGGATTTTCCCCGCCCAGGGACTGGGTGTTGTGTTCTCCTTATCATCACTGTTCATTGCCAACGACAAGCAAGTCGCCGAAGTGGCGGCAACTCGAAAGACTTGCACCAGGCGAACGGTCTACCCGACGGGAGGTTCAAATGATTCAAATGGCTCTGAGCACTATGGGACTTAACTTCTGAGGTCACCATTCCCCTAGAACTTAGAACTACTTAAACCTAAGTAACCTAAGGGCATCACACACATCCAAGCCCGAGGCAGGATTCGAACCTGTGACCATAGCGGTCGCGCAATTCCAGACTGCAGCGCCTAGAACCGCGCGGCCACCACGGCCGGCCGATGGGAGGCCCTAGCCACACTGCATTTACATTGTCAGTCAATAGTGGATTTAGGTCCGTCGAGGCTTCCTCCCCGCACCTAACATTGTTGGGTGCGCCACAGGAAAAGAGAGTGAGGAAGATAGGGGTACATGTCAACCACACTTTTATGTAAATAAAATATTCTGTAGTATTAATGTTTTATCCTCAATAAAATATGCTTCAATATAATATGCTTTACTTCTCAATCTCTGTCCCACTTTCAATAACGGTTCGCCTGTATAAATATCAGCTTCCATCTAGCGCGATATTTAGCGTCATAATCAATAACTCCGGCCAGGGACATGCCTAGTATTTTCATAGTTAATGCAATTAATTGTTGCATAATAATAACTATAAATTTTCGAAATAACAGTTAAACATTAAATATAAAACGTTCTGAAATCCTTTAAATACACTTTTTATGAACCGGGTATCACGATGGGAGGCGAGGCGTCTGGCTTGGCGAGTGGAGGACCGGCGTGTCTCCAGCAGGGCGCTAACCGCCGGCTGTCAATGAGACGGGGCTCTCCCGGTTCGTAGAACTGTTGGAATTTAACGAAAATCAAGAAAACATCAACAAGGTCCGCAAGAAACAGAAGGAAACAATTTCCGAGGAGCTCGGACATCTGCGACTAAAAGTATCACAAGCGTTGGGCGTGCCGAGAGGCGCCGGTACAACTGAGGGCAGCATCTCGTCTGTACTTGACGTGGCGATAGGCAGTGAGCAAACTCGATCACTCGCAGACCAGAATCGATCACTCACAGACAACAGTACCATGCTATCACGGACACGGAGTGCTGCGAGTTATGAGCCACGTGCGGCTTTCAACAAAGCCACGAGGCCACGGAAGAGGAACCCTTCGATTTAACTCGTACCTGAAAGTTTGCAAATTTCAGGTGTTCAGGGAAAATAATTCAAACGTCCATTCCAGAGCTTGAGACAAACAGTTTGATTGTTTCCGCTCTTACTGAGAGTTTAGAGAGTAGTTCTTCGCGACGTATTGGTCGCAAGAGGCTGAGGCACGAGCTAAGGACGAAATCACTTTGGGAAAAAACATTTGCAAACTCGGGTATACGCAACTCCGTCAAAGTTTTCGAGAAAATGTGTCAGGAGAACCAATTTCTTGACTCGCCTTTTGCACTAACTGGTTTAATACTGATCTGCTACGGCGAGCTGTCACACTGTTATCAGGTGGTACTAATGGGACATTGTGGATACAACGAGCGAACATTCAAGACTCTATTACAAGCATTTGAACGCATTAACAGCGCGCATATGATTAGCAGCACAACTCACGGGCAACGAACAACACGTTGCAAGACCAGACTGTTTCTACAGCGGGCGTAGGGACGACAGGTTCCGCTCACGGGCGAGACAGCCGTATCACGGCAATCACCGCAACAGGGGAAATTGACGGAACACTCGTGGCAACAATAATGATTATAGACGAGGGAATGAAAGCTCACAGTACCACAATCACGAGAGGCAAGGTGCCCAGACTGTGGAAGTGAGAGCACCCGACCCGTGGTTCAATCAACCACAAAGCCACAGTGACTGGAACCTATCACGGGTGCGAAGCAGATAAACGAATCCGTGATAAACAATAGCGGAGACGACCGCGAGGAAGTGGAGTACTTACTTTACAGCACGTAGCTCGTAATTTTAGTGTATAGGAAACAGGTGCATTGTGTCCACCTAGGAAATAAGCAAGTTTTGTAGGGGAATATTTCGTGAGCTTCGTGTACAATTTGTTTTATGTTGTGCTTTTCTTTTCGTTTTTCAGTGTGTATTTTGTGCATCATGATGAGAAATAATTTGTGTTGTTCTTCTCTTGGTGGCCTTGCAGTTTCCTTACTTAACGATTTTGATAAAATCGAATGCTTGGCAATGTCATACCAACTAATAGTGTACCTTATGGCTAGGTGTTGTGCCTAATTTCTGTTACTATATAGCGAATAAATATGGAGAAATTTTTAATTGAAGAGATAGGAGGCATTTGAGACGGCGCTGTCCGTGCTTTTTCGTATATTGGAAAATGAGAGAGGAAGTATTCTTGGGGTCAGTATGCGCATGGCGTATACCCACAGTACAAATATTGCAGCATGGCATACCCACAGTACAAATATTGCAGCATGGCATGAGTTTCGCCCTGCACAATAAGATAAAAAAAAACACGTGGTTTTCGTCAAGCTGGATTAGCAGGAGTGGATGAAGTCAGCTGGAGCGTTTAGTATTATAGTAGGGGAAGAAAGTCGTAGTTTGATCACGATCGTAGATGACGTATAAGGAAGATTTTTTTTTGTCCTCGTCGAAGGTGATGCCGACCACCACGAGGTGGTAGGGTTGATGTCTGTCCGCGTCAGAGTACGTCTGGACCATTGAGGCATTAGTGAGGATGATGTTTATGTGCCATTCACGCCGCCGTGTGTTGGGACCGCCAGTAATCTTTAAGAAGGTTTTAGTAGTTCGCCACAGGACGATATGCAGCCCCACATTACCGGAGACAATCATCGGCGATAGTAAGAAAGAACCCAGCAAATCCGTGACGTCAGTCTTCGTGGCAACCGAGGACGTATTATTCACAAAACAAGAAGGCAAGGAGCAACTACATAACAGAGATGGGTATTAAAAATACATAAGTTTCCTTTTTTCCAGAACTTATTTAATCTCTTCAGTGATGCAGATATTTGGTCCTATTGGTATTTTGTGCTAATCGGTTTTAGAGGCGGTTATAAGTGTCAGTGTTGTTACTTTCGTAGATATTATGCAGATGCTCTTTCGCGATTGTTTTAGTTTTTGTAGCACATGCAGAAGAGAATATGAATATACACTATTGGAGTTCGATGATGCTCACAACGACATAGTAGGATTAGGGAATAGTAAATAATCGAGGCTGGCCAGCCAGTTTAGCGCAATAGCTGAGGGGAAATCCATAAGACGACGAGTTTCAGATACATCAAGGGAACAATATTTAAAGTTTTTTGTGCATGTTTTGTGACTCAGAGAGCAATGTTGTAAATAGCTTCTTTACTTTAAGACAAGTGATAGGCATTCTTATGTGTGTTTGCTTCAGGAACGGCACAATCAACTTAGACTTAAGGGCATGAACAATGGGATACTATTACTGCATGCAACTAATTACACAAATCCTACACCGTATTACTAAACATGTGGAGGGACATACGGATGAGTCGATGAGAGTGATTTCCTTTCCAGATGTCCTTAGTGTTCCTTTCACTTCTCTCTGTATGTTTCGCTTAAGTTGTGAAGACTTTTTGCTCATAGTTTTATATTTCTAAATACTTTCAAGCATGTTAACTCACAGTGTTCAGTAAAGAATTTATTTAAGTTCCATTAATGATAGCACCCAATGGTGGCGCCAAACATTATGTTTCGTTGTAACACTGATTTTCCAGCTAAACTCAATTTTTCTGTAAAAGTAAAGAATATGCTACAGAGATTGTAAAGTTTAATTTTCTTTATTTGACTTTTTCTTGTGATTCAGTAATTATAAAGATCGGTTTGTTCAACCTTCTTTTTTGTAAAGTTCATTGATACAATGATTTATAGGGTGTTCACTATGTTTTTGCAAGCGGTCAGTGGCACGATGGTTAACTGGACAGAGGAAGGCGGCACAAGCAATGCCACTCCAGCCATTAACTGCCAACAGTTGGTAGTTGATGGTTGGGGTGCTGACGTCCCAGTTACAGACAGTCTGCGCAAACCAGTTACGTTGGCCACTGAAGCAGCGTATATGTGGGTCGTGATAACACCTTGAGCATCTGCTAAGGCCTGAAGATGGCGCATTGAAGCGCCGAAACTAGTAGCTACACAATAAAGAAGGTCATAAGGACGGTTGCGTGTGTTTCATTTTCTTACAATAGTGAACGGCCGTGGTTCCCATGACCTCCAGTCACAAGAGTGGACATACAAAATAATATTTCATTAATGTTCTACTTGATGGAGTTCCTTCATTTGTTCCGACACTTTCGTAATTGTTTGTTCGTGGGTCTCTAATGCAGATGAGACTTATTTATTAATTTCTGCCTGTTTGTCTGGAAATCCTCTATGGTTTTCCAGTGATCCCTTGTGCCTCTACTATTTTGATCTACACGTTTCTGTCTCGCCTCAGTAAACGCCTGTAACTTCACGTCTTTCCTCTTAAGAAGTTCCTTCTGTGATATTTTGTGTTTCCTCTCTCGTTCCTTCTGTAAACTCTTATCCTCCTCGCCGCCGGCCATGATTTTCCGCAGCAAACTTATTATGTCCTTGACTCCGCATGCTGCTCCTGCCGCTGATGAAATTATCATCGCTGGTTGAGACAATTGCGTGTTACACTGTGTGATCAAAAGTATCCGGACACCTGGCTGAAAATGACTTACAAGTTCGTAGAGCCCTCCATCGATAATGCTGGAATCCAATATGGTGTTTGCCCATCATTTGCCATGAGGAATGCTTCCACTCTCGCAGGCATACGTTCAATCAGGTGCTGGAAGGTTTCTTGGGGAATAGCAGCCCATTCTTCACGGAGATCTGCACTGAGGAGAGGTATAGATGTTGGTCGGTGAGAACTGCCACGAAGCCGGCGTTCCAAAACACCCCAAAGGTGTTCTATAGGATTCACGTCAGGACTCTTTGCAGGCCAGTCCATTACAGGGATGTTATTGTCGTGTAGCCACTCCGTCACAGGCCGTGCATTATGAACAGGTGCTCGATCGTGTTGGAAATGCCGTGTGGCTAGGACCTCCAGCCGGGTAGACCGTTCGCCTGGTGCAAGTCTTTCGAGTTGACGCCACTTCGGCGACTTGCGTGTCGATTAGAATGGAATGATGATAAGGACAACACAACACCCAGTCCCTGAGCGGAGAAAATCTCCGACCCAGCCGGGAATCGAACCTGGGCCGTGAGGTATGACATTCCGTTGCGCTGACCACTCAACTACCAGAGGTGGACCTCGATTGTGTTGAAAGCTGCAATCGCCATCCCCAAATTGCTCTTCAACAGTGGGAAGCAAGAATGTGCTTAAAACATCAATGTTGGCTTGTGCTGTGATTTTGCCACGCAAAACAACAAGGAGTGCAAGCCTCCTCCATGAAAAACACGACCACACCACAACACCACTGCCTCCGAATTTTACAGTGGGCACTGCACACGCTGGCAGATGACGTTCACCGGGAATTCACCATACTCACACCCTGCCATCGGATCGCCATGTTTTGTACCGTGATTCGTCTCTCCACATAACGTTATTCCACTGTTCAATCGTCCAATGTTTACGTTCCTTACACGAATCGAGGCATCGTTTGGCATTTACCGGCGTGATGTGTGGCTTATGAGCAGCCGTTTGGCCATGAAATCCTCCCGCGTAAGTGTCATAGTACTTGCAGCGGATATTGATGCAGTTTGGAATTCCTGTGTGATGGCCTGGATAGATGTCTGCCTATTACACATTACGACCCTCTTCAACTGTCGGTGGTCTCTTTCAGCCAACAGACGAGGTCGGCCTGTACGCTTTTGTGCTGTACGTGTCCCTTCACGTTTCCACTTCACTATCACATCGGGAACAGGGGACCTAGGGAGGTTTAGGAGTTTGGAAATCTCGCTTACAGACGTATGACACAAGTGACACCCAATCACCTGACACGTTCGAAGTCCGTGAGTTTCATGCAGTCCCCCATTCTGCTCTCTCACGATGTCTAATGACTACTGAGGTCGCTGACATGGAGTATCTGGCAGTAGGTGGCAGCACAGTGCACCTAATATAAAAAACTTATGTTTTTGGAGGTGTCCGGATACTTTTCATCACGTAGTGTATGTATGCTACTCCCGTCTCGTCGCTTTCATCACTCATTGTGGCTGCCTGATCCTGATTTGTACCCAGTAGGGTATCTTCCACATTCCTACTATCTTCCCCTTGAAATTGCTCCCCATTTATTGTCATATCGCCAGCTTCCTCATGAACCGACGCTGTCATGGTTTCCAGATTGCCTAATTGTCTCGGCTAGCTTCTAGTCCTCATTCTCTAAAAGCTCCGATGCACCTGCCTATTCCTATGACGTGCAATGCGCAAAAACACTCATGCAATTTACTGACGACAAGGCAGAAAGAATACGAGAGGAAAGATGCGTACAGCACCCACAAGCTGCTAGGAAAAACAATTATGCAATTATGAAAAGCGCTGACTTATTAGCTAACATAAAATACATTCTCAAAACATTTAAACATATTCATTAACAGTTGCCCGTTCTTGTTCGTAACTCAGTTGAGCATTCCATTTATACATTTATTTGATTGTGAGAAAAATTATATCTGACTAGGATCAAAAGGAAGCAAGTTTGCACCCTCTGTCCTGACGGAAAAGAAATGACAGGGGCGCCATTAATGCTAGAAGCCAAGTTTGCTGTGAACACGATCTCTTACTCCTCGGGTGCTCCATGGGTATGCAGATCAGAATGACAGTGAATACATCACACCAGATCATATAAAATGATAGATTACCCCCATAGGCAACTTGAAAAATCAACTGCTGCGCAATCGGAAAAAGTTATTTATTAAATTCCTGATCTCGTCAGGGGTCTCGCCCACTGCTTATGGTTGGAGGACCCGGAAATTTCAGTTGAATTATTTACTTTCATCACTGTTGAATGATAGAGTTTGATCTAGTAAAATAATATTTTTTCAATCATTGGGTAAACATTACAGACATATAGAAGTCGAGTTTATAAAACAATTTGAGAATGAATTTACATAGTTAAAATAGAACAACAATAAGAAAATGAATGGTTATTGGGATCGCCACTAGCACAATGCGGGACAATTACGGCTGAGATAGTGCCCAGACACATAAAGGACACGACTTATGTTTTAACTGTGACTGCAAAACATTAAAAGTACACAAAAAGTTATGACTTCGAGTACAGCATATAATAGATCAATGAATAAAGGTTAGAATCAGAAGGAAAAATCACGAGTGGGTGAACTCCAGTGAGTCACTCAATAGTGAAACTAACATCAGTGGTTAAGAGAAATATCCCATTTGAAGCAAGAATTAGATTGCAGAAAAACTCGCATACCTGTGCATGAAGGACAAAGAGAAAGTTTAAAAAACTGAAACTGGGAATATATCACGATTCTCGAAGTCGGGAGCGTGCATTGAAAATACGATATTACCGTGACTGCCACTGAGTTGGTTGCCGACAAGTCGGTGTTCATCGGACTGCAGCCGCTGTCAACTGTTCCTGGGATGAGCTGATGCGATGAGATTGCAAGACGCGGATCTACTTATCGTCCTGATTACTCGCCGGGGATGCGCGTAAGTTCAAAGAAAACTTCGACGACTTGGCAAAGGGCCGAAGTCAATAAATACACTTACAAGAGCAGAGTTCACAGAAGCCTCACAAAGAAGAAGTTCGAATCAGAATACCCATACGATTCCGAATACGTATCCGAATACCTCCCACAATTTTTGGTAGCTTTCCTTCATACCTCGGAAAGACACCATGCAAAGTCTCTTCTAGCCAATTGTTTGTCTGAAATTCTGGATATTTTGTTGGGCTTTGCATAGTGCAGAGTTCGAAAATTCGCAGACACACGAGTGGTCATTTGTGGAAACATGTCTGGAGACAACACACAGCAGGATATGTCAAGTGGACAGCTGAGAACTGTGCCCAAAGATTCCCAACAAGCAGAGTGCTGTCCCCTTCCGTCAGTGGTTTCCTGTTCTACTATAGATACCAGTATTTTATTCCGCCGGTCGTTGTCTGTGCAAGCTGAGCCAGGAGGATAATCCCTCAAATTCTCGCCTGATAGTACGTACGGTCTGCTAGCATAGGAGCTGCCTTCAGAGTTAACACCAGCTCTCCTAAAGCGAAAACGAGTTCCCCTGGTCAATATCAGATGCATTTAAGGGGAAAAACTACTGTAAGTATGAAAAGTTAGGTTAGATACAGGAAGGTGGGTAACTAGCGTTGCTACAAGTTACCCCTAAAACTCTTGTAATAAGGGCGCAATACCGGTGAAAAATTTACAAATAAAAACTAAATCGGGAAGCAAATGAAGTAAGATAGTCTCATATGCAAATTATATTTTAGGCCTGAAACAAACCAGCGCGTCACAATCTCTTAGCAAAGGTTACGCAGTTTCAGTAAATTAAGGGTCTGTGGTTTGTGGGCTTAAAGCTGGTCCTCAGTAGCATCCCAGATTTATAACAAAAGGTTGAGTTCAGTTGAGTTTGGTGGCCAATACATCTCCGTAATTTCACTTTCGTACTTCTAAATCACTGTAGCACGATTCTGGCCTTGTGAGACAGACAGTTATCCTATTGGAAAATGCCATAGTCTTCGGGGAAAACAAAGTACGAATTGGTGAAAATGACTGAAAATAGTGTTCACGTAGTCCAGAGCTGTCTGTTACCACCACATGTCCCATGGAAGCCCAGATGATATCCCCCAAAGGATAATACTGCCTCCACTGGCCTGTGCCCATGTGCAGTGCATATTTTGAGCAGCCATTTGTCTGGAAGACGGTGTATCCAGACGTTATCATAGACCAAGGCGCAAGAAGCGTGGTCTTGCGACTTACTCTGAGGATGGCCGGATGATAAGCGGCCGAAATATCAGTGGAAGAAATATTATTTGCGCGGCTGCATACCCGAAATTTAATGGGTAATTGATGGTGTGGTTGTATCAGCATTGGAACACAGAAGGCTCGTCTATTGTTGAGCCCCAATGAACGGTGTACTCGGAAGCACTAGTGCCAGAACCAGCATTGTACTCAGTCGTTAGATCTGTCACTGATGGCCACCTATCAGTAATGGGACAACCTACGTTCTGCCCCACTTTTTATACCAAATTGATAACAAAATTAATTAGATTGTGACAGCTTATTGATTTACCACCTTAACCTATTGTTTTGCTTAGTGGTTTAAGACTACTTGGGGATAATCTCTTGTTCTGAGAAAGGCACCTACTCTCACCCTTCCATCTCCTCCACTCCTCTGGAAGCCTCCAGCCCTTCCCCTCCCTCTCACCGACACAAACACACTTTCAGGGGCTGAGTTATTCCAATAACCCTTCCCATTCTATCAATTTGAATGACTAATTAATTAAATCAATAAATTAATTAATCCCTCCCCCTATGGTGAACCTCCCAGCCCCGCCCCCCCCCCCATTTCCACCCCCATCCGCAAATTGGCGGGAAAAGGACTCAGTCTGTGCTGGAGAGGAAGGATCTCATGACAGGAAATTCAATTACATAGCAAAGGATATACTGTGTATTTATAATATTCAGTCTGCAGGAATTGGATCTCTCTTTTATTTGGTGGGAAAAGCTCATCATTTTCGGCGATCGGACCAAACCGCAAACAAAGCAGCGTTTACCTGGGAAACCTGAAAGGCTTCCCTTGTGAGTTACTGGCGCATGCAAGAACTCTTTCCAAGGCAAATGCCCGACTGGGAATCGATCCAGAAATACTGCTGAAGTCAATAAATTTACTGACAATATAAATTCTGTTTAAGTGATTATGATATAGGGGATATAAGGCGGACGTGATAGCTCACTGATCTCAGTTGCAGTCAGTCTCTGTAAGAAGTAGTACCATGAAATGTCAACAGCAGTGAAGATCCTCATCTCCCTCTCCACTCAGAAGAAGCATACAAGTAAGTACTCATTACATGTCGTTGCTACTGTTACCGGGACCGATGGCCCTTGTAATCTGGTCCCTTCCACACCCACAAACCAACCAATCAAATTTTACCGCATGTAGAGGCTCGTCCTCTTCTTTGTCAAGTTCCCTTCCTCTGTGCAATTACATGCCATTGTCTGTAGATGCTTATTGTTTCTTCTTCTTTGTTCAGAGGTGTGTCCGGACCGGCAGTGACGTCCAGTGTGTCCGAACCACCAGCAGCTACCATTCGGCTCATTGGGACCTGCAGCGAACTCTGTCTTGTCAGTACTAGCAGCAGTAGCACCACTGTGGCATCCTGTAGCATGCTGGAGCAGGACAACGAGCTGCTACTATCCATCCCGCACATCGATTTGTGTAATGAAGACACCCAGCAAGCCACTGGCTCTCCAAAGAACTGTATGGGCGGCCGGCCCTACACCACATGGTGGAGGCCAGTGCTAGTCTCCAGCATATGCAACATCCCAGAAGAAATCGGTATTATTACAAAGACAGGGTGCTGATTTGGTAGATGAGAAGCTGCCAGTTTCTTCCAGTGCTCTACTGCTTTTCACTTCGACTTATAGTTTAACAGCTAGCGGTTCAAAACGCTTAAATATTGGTATAGAAGAATCAGCGGACAGTGATTGGCGTGTTCTGTTACAGATTGAAAATGCATCAAGAAGTGTTAAAGTGTAGTTTATGTAGTTGGAATGGGAAGAACTGTGTCATTCAGAGCACTATATCAACCAACAGATGACCTCTTACCAATCCCATCTCCGGACACTTACTGTGCTGGCCTGATGGTTCCTAAATATCATTGTACGACAGCGTGGCACTCATGGTGAGATATGGAGATCGATCCATTTATCTGCAACACTCCACCGTTACAAACTTGTTCGGTCTACGGATGGTGCTATCCCTTCTGCTGGAAAGACTTAACCATGGGCTATTACGTGTTCAAACTGTGTATACAGACATCGTGAGCCATATCCGTATGTATAGTGTATATGCAGACGATTTAGAACAGTGTGTCAATATAGTGTCAAAACAATAAGTTAAAAGAAGACCCATCAGTTTGAGGAGAGAAATACAAGTGGAATTTACTGCGCAAAAGAAACAGTTATTCAGGAAATACTGTAAAACATGAATCAGTTTCTTTTTTTGTTGTTGATGAAATGCAGCCTGTGTATCACTGCTGAAATATATATATATATATATATATATATATATATATATATATATATATATATATATATATATATATATACACACACTCCTGGAAATGGAAAAAAGAACACATTGACACCGGTGTGTCAGACCCACCATACTTGCTCCGGACACTGCGAGATGGCTGTACAAGCAATGATCACACGCACGGCACAGCGGACACACCAGGAACCGCGGTGTTGGCCGTCGAATGGCGCTAGCTGCGCAGCATTTGTGCACCGCCGCCGTCAGTGTCAGCCAGTTTGCCGTGGCATACGGAGCTCCATCGCAGTCTTTAACACTGGTAGCATGCCGCGACAGCGTGGACGTGAACCGTATGTGCAGTTGACGGACTTTGAGCGAGGGCGTATAGTGGGCATGCGGGAGGCCGGGTGGACGTACCGCCGAATTGCTCAACACGTGGGGCGTGAGGTCTCCACAGTACATCGATGTTGTCGCCAGTGGTCGGCGGAAGGGGCACGTGCCCGTCGACCTGGGACCGGACCGCAGCGACGCACGGATGCACACCAAGACCGTAGGATCCTACGCAGTGCCGTAGGGGACCGCACCGCCACTTCCCAGCAAATTAGGGACACTGTTGCTCCTGGGGTATCGGCGAGGACCATTCGCAACCGTCTCCATGAAGCTGGGCTACGGTCCCGCACACCGTTGGGCCGTCTTCCGCTCACGCCCCAACATCGTGCAGCCCGCCTCCAGTGGTGTCGCGACAGGCGTGAATGGAGGGACGAATGGAGACGTGTCGTCTTCAGCGATGAGAGTCGCTTCTGCCTTGGTGCCAATGATGGTCGTATGCGTGTTTGGCGCCGTGCAGGTGAGCGCCACAATCAGGACTGCATACGACCGAGGCACACAGGGCCAACACCCGGCATCATGGTGTGGGGAGCGATCTCCTACACTGGCCGTACACCACTGGTGATCGTCGAGGGGACACTGAATAGTGCACGGTACATCCAAACCGTCATCGAACCCATCGTTCTACCATTCCTAGACCGGCAAGGGAACTTGCTGTTCCAACAGGACAATGCACGTCCGCATGTATCCCGTGCCACCCAACGTGCTCTAGAAGGTGTAAGTCAACTACCCTGGCCAGCAAGATCTCCGGATCTGTCCCCCATTGAGCATGTTTGGGACTGGATGCAGCGTCGTCTCACGCGGTCTGCACGTCCAGCACGAACGCTGGTCCAGCTGAGGCGCCAGGTGGAAATGGCATGGCAAGCCGTTCCACAGGACTACATCCAGCATCTCTACGATCGTCTCCATGGGAGAATAGCAGCCTGCATTGCTGCGAAAGGTGGATATACACTGTACTAGTGCCGACATTGTGCATGCTCTGTTGCCTGTGTCTATGTGCCTGTGGTTCTGTCAGTGTAATCATGTGATGTATCTGACCCCAGGAATGTGTCAATAAAGTTTCCCCTTCCTGGGACAATGAATTCACGGTGTTCTTATTTCAATTTCCAGGAGTGTGTATATATATATATATATATATATATATATATATATATATATATATATATATATATGCAACATATATATATATATATATATATATATATATATATATATATATATATATATATATATATATATACAAACCGCAAATCTCTGTTGTTTCTCTTATTTAACTACCCTGTCATTATAACATGTAAAGTGTAGCCATTGTACCTCAGATAGTAAGGTGATTGCACTATAGTGACTAAATATCTTATTATTACTACAAGCAGTCATTTTCCTTAAAAAAAAAAAAAAAAAAAAAAAAAAAAAAAGCCCATTGCACACCAAAATCTGATGTAATCGGTATCAGAAATTCGTTGTAAGTGACTAGTCCTCTGATGATGTGGAAGAAGACCGGAAGAAGAAGAGGAAGAAGAAGTATGGGATATTCCTAACCGATAACATAAGAGCGATAATTGTAGGTCCATCCATCTGTGGCAAGACAAATGTTCTCATGTCACTACTAACACACTCAGATGGAGTTTGTTTGTGCAAAACGCCGTTTAAGTTCAAGTACCAGCTACTGCAAAAGATACTACAGGGTGTTGATACTGTAACATACATGACATTCAGTAAAAACAGTCAATTCCCCCCCCCCCCCTTCCAGAAAGAGTAAAGCCAAACACAATGTTTTTATTTGAGGAACCAAGATCAAATCCTCCAATATTTGTGCTTTGGCCGTCATATGACATATTTTATTCGAATCAGGCATATTCCAGAATCCTGAAACAGTTTGTGAGGGATAATTCAGATCTCATTATAGCTTTCAGAGAAGTCAATTTGAATATAAAACACATTTACTAGGCGCTTGTAGGAACCAAAATGTCATTCAATCATTTTGTAAAGATATGTGCAGATTGCTGGAATCACATGCAGTATGTGCTTCTTGTTATTGATAAATCAAGAAAACTGAACGGTGGTAGGTATATACGGAATTTCCAGGAGTTTCTATATACACATATATACACACATATATAACAATGAAAACAGTTATGAGTATGTTAGTATTCATCACGCCATGAACAAGTTCGTACGTATGTCAGCCACGCAGCCCGAGAGGATAGGTGTGCATGGACAGAGACGGCGTTTGCACATAGATGGATTATTTCAGTCCCTCGAATTTAAAGTTAAAGAACTAGAGACGTATCCCCAGATCCTTCTGAGACTGATCAACAAATTAGATGTTAGGGTTAAGGAACTAGAGACGTACTCCCGCATCATTCTGAGAAAGAAAGTAGTCGACTTAGCTGTAAAAGTTGATGGAATTGGAAAGGAAGTACATAACTGCAAAGGTTAAGCGAAATGTATATAAGATGCAGCCTGTGAAGAAGCCCACTAAATGCACAGAAAGACGTCAACCAAGCATAAGGTCATTGTTGAACGGAAGGCTGTTTGAGAGAGGTTACGGTTGGTGAGGTTAGGGCATTGTGATCGTGAGCACTCTCAGCGAAATTACAGAAAGACGACGATGATGCTACTGCCTGTTTTATTAACCGTCACAGCGACGTTAGTATAGATAAAACATTTGGTGTCAGTGGTGAAAAATTGGGTGACGTATGTTGGTACAGATAACGTCTACTGTTTCGACTAATCTGGAGACTTGTAACAGCCAGAAGAGTTACAACGGCACTTCACCGACAGAAGACGTCATCGCTACCAAGACTTTAATACCTACTTACGGGGGCATCTTTGCATCATGTTCCTCCTAACTTTCACAAAGAAGCATGTGCGTAAGGAGATACGTAAGCAGCCAGCCACCAGTCGAGGTTCAGATGCAGTGTCGTATACTCTGACTTAAGAACAATGATCGTCACTTTCCAGTGACTGATTTAAGCAAAGGGGAGTGGAACATTGCACTGATTGGACTGGAAACTTACAACACTCCAAATATCTCACCGGCTAACAATAAACTTCCTCTCGAAATTAATGGTGGAAGAAAAATTGTGCATATGGCACTGACGATTAAATGAAGTTTTAAAACGGTCTGGAAAAGGGATTGCAATAGGTGCAAACATCAATACACTTAAATGTGAAATAAAGGCAACGAGTGCAACGATTGACTTTGACCAGAAAGGACCAATAGGACGGCTACTGGGTCTCACAAAAGGACGGGTTTTGAAGAAGTATCCTAATAAATGCTACAGATCCGACCAGTCTGTAGATATACACCCTATCAGTAGAATCCGTGTCGAGTGTAACATTGCAACAAACTCTTATCTCAACAAGAGATTGATTCATGCAAGTTACGAATTCTTCGCATCAGTGGGAACAGGGTATAAGATCTTTGTGGCCCCTACCAACCCTGTTTACCTCCTGGTAGCAGTTCAGGCATTAGACTATCTGGAGCTACGTATTGTGGACCAGGATAATCAACTTGTCGTTTTTGCGGTGAGGGAATCATTGATCGCTACATACAGCAGTGACTTTGATCATGCAGAGACCCAGAAGCGGCGGCGACCTTCAACCAGCCGGGGCCTGTTGGAGACAGAATCGACGACCTGTAACTTGCCAGACTGAAAGCGTCGACGGCGAGGGTGAACCAGTCAGGGATCACAGTAGCCCCGTATTGTCAATGAAGACAGGATGGGTGTAAGTATAAAACCAAAGTGCACAATATGCAGCGTGGCACTTCACAAAAGACCAGCAAGGTTATAACATGTGCAAAGTATAAATTTCTTAAATCACTGAGTCTGAAGTCACGAAATGACGTCGTTCGTTATAACTAGCCTGTTGGAATATGATGAGTATATTATATGCCAGGAATACTTATTGTACAAACCCTGTGCATCAACCACATTTAAGAAGAACGATGAAATTAGGATTGTCATCCAACACCAAGACGCTTTAACCCTCCCATTGCAAGAGTCTCATATATCTTGATGGATCACTTACGAAAAGGGATGGTACTGCTACAATGGCATCGAGCCCTAGACATAATGCTTTACCGTTCCTGTTTAATGCGATACGATACGAACTTAACGTGGTCAAGATTGACTATACAAGCTTCTCCCTCGAATCTGAACGATTTAGAAAATGTTGGATGGTTCATTGACGAGCCAGAGGATAGAGGACGGAAGGGTACAAGAGATTTACTGTGTGTATACCTATAAAATTGGTTATGAGATACCCTGAGGACTTGCGGCGAAGTGTTCTGAATGCTAAACGGATCTTATTCTCGTACAGAGTGCAATGGATAACAACTCATACATTCAAGGAGCTAAAGTGGAGATCAGGATCACCATCAAAAAAATAACACTGAAAATACCACACAGCACAGTATGGGAAAAGCAGCGTTTGAAGCTTTTAAGGGTTCTGAATGCCGGTGTATTTCTACCGTTATCTTTCCGTTCATGAGAGGCTTTCGACTACCCAGTGCTACCGATTGCAAGCAGAGAAACCCGGACTGCTAAAACCTCCGCCAAACTGGAGATGCCCAGGCTCATCATACTTGCGTTTCAGATCAATGGAAGAGGGAACATAGCAAATGATTCCACCAAATTTGATAATTGCAAGTTACCTAACGCCAGAGTCTACCTGAACTCTGAATTCTACCCATACGATAATTTACATCCGCAGGTACGAAAATGTATACACTCTAGTATATGACATGTATGAGAGACTCCCTGCTACATACTATGAAAGGAAGATAATGTCCACTCAGTTCATGGAAATTCAACGATCAGGCGCCAATCATCATAATAGACTGCTCAGAACAGAACGAGATTATTAAATCTGGAACTACAGATGGACGAATTGAATCTGAATCTTGTGCAAATTTCCCAGAGCATGCTGCAGCGTATGCTCTAGTTCTACATGACATGTGTGATTAACTACTGCCTGCTCACCGGTGTTGTGCAACGAGCTGTATAAACGAACAGGTGCTGCACCATACCCAGACCATTCCACAATGGTATCTCAAGGTGTAAACATCATTGGAGACGCTCAGAGTTTCTATGATGATGAGCATAGACAGTTCATATTTAAAGACGTTGCATTCGTAGCGTACACAGAAGATGCCGGAATAATAGCGAAACTCTCAGCAAACATTGCATCATCGAGGTCTTTCAAGTACGTGAATTGTGCTAAAACATGGAGAAGTGCAAAGTGATTAACACATTTCTACCGTGGAATTCACTGGGATCATCCTTGCATACCCTTTAACGATTTGGTGACGTCGCTTCGATTTCCCAAACACATCATCTACGTTGAGGGCAAGGAGAAGACCGCATGGATGCCTCGACTCTTCAAGTTTGGTGCTATTCTTGACATGGAATTCTATGGGTTTCCTGCTCGCCACCGACTCAAGAAGATGTGTGAAAATTGTGTTGTTGTGCCTGCTTATGAAAATGTAAAATTACTTTTAAGTTGGATGAAAAATAAATGAATTTTTATCTCATAATATGTGTGTACTGTTTTACTCGTTTCAACCTGCCCCCACTTTGATGATAAACAATTTGGCCCAGATACTATGTGTGTGGTTTTGATGAAGCACAGGAGATAAAATTTTAAACATGTTTACTATATGTCTTTGGATGTGGACATGGTCACATGTCTTCTGCTCCCATAAGCCAATCCGTGCTGCATGATAGGCGTAATCCCATGCAACCATTCTAGATCCATTGTTATGTTCTATCTTAAACAACACTATGTGATCAAAAGTATCCGGACACTTCCAAAAACGTACTTTTTTCATATTAGGTGCACTGTGCTGCCACCTGCTGCCAGGTACTCCATGTCAGACATCGTGAGAAGTTGAAGAATGTCGTAATGTGTAATAGGCAGACATCTATCCAGACCATCACACAGTAATTCCAAACTGCATCAGGATCCACTGCAAGAACTATGACAGTTAGGTGGAAGGTGAGAAAACCTGGATTTCATGGTCGAGCGGGTGCTCGTAAGCCTCACATCATGCCGGTAAATGCCAAACGACGCCTCAATTGGTGTAAGGAGCATAAATATTGGACGATTGAACAGTGGGAAAAAGTTGTGTGGAGTGACGAATCACGGTACACAATATGGCGATCCGATGGCAGGCTGTGCATAAGGCAAATGTCCGATGAACATCATCTGCCAGCGTGTGTAGTGCCAACTGTAAAATTCGGAGGCGGTGGTTTCATGAGGTGGTCGTGTTTTTCATGGAAGGGGCTTACACTTCTTGTTGTTTTGCTTGGCACTATCACATCACCGGCCTACATCGATGATTTAAGCAATTTCTTGCTTCCCACTCTTGAAGAGCAATTCGGGGATGGCGATTGCATCTTCCAACTCGATCGAGCATCTGTTCATAATGCACGGCCTGTGACGGAGTGGTTGCACGACAATAACATCCCTGTAATGGACTGACCTGCACAGAGTCCTGACGTGAATCTTACAGAACACCTTTGAGATGTTTTGGAACGCCGACTTCGTGGCAGGCCTCACCGACCGACATCGATACCTCTCCTCAGTGCAGCACTCCGTGAAGAATGGTCTGCCATTCCCCAAGAAACCTTCCAGCACCTGACTGAACATATGGCTGCGAGAGTGGAAGCTGTCATCAAGGCTAAGGGAGGCCAATACCATATTGAATTCCAGCATTACCGATGGAGGCCGCCACGAACTTGTAAGTCGTTTTCAGCCACGTATCCGGATACTTTTGATCACATAGCATAAATAAATATTTTTTGTGACACGCATACAATTATTTACACTATGACAAAAGGGCCATACTATTCTGTAAACACACACACACACACACACACACACACATACACACACAACACACACACACACACACACACACACACACACACATTCTCTCCCTCTCAACAGAGCCCCCCATCCCTTCTCTTGCTACAGGTGAATAGTTTAAGTACAGGCGAGGTACAGTCCCACCATCACAAAAGACCCTTTTATCCTCATGAGGCGATGGGCGATTTTAGACTGCAGCATAGTGTACAACTGGTGTCCTCTCAATCGAACAGTAGTTTGCTGCTCCGTATGCAGTGACTGTTGTGGGGCACTGTGAACACTGCTGTACAGGCACTGCAAATAGTCTTCATTAGAGAGGGCTCACGATGCCATACAATTCCCACTCTTAGCCCATCTCTGAGTGGCACCTTCCATTGTGCGATGTGCATACATTTTTGATTGCAGACCTACAAACTCCACAATAGGCAACCCATTTGCCTTTTCTTTCATAAGGCTGATAACCTTGTTCTGTGGAACAATACCACAAGAATTATTGGCCACATATGATGGCATGCCGAATTCATTATCGTGGTACCTCATTACTCCATATGAATCACTGCTTTCACCAAATAGATGAAGCTATCTGTATTCACATAAAGCAATTAGGGAACTGTAAAATGAGTTTCCGCAAACTCGTAATGAAAGCGTTAAAATTCGGCCTGGCGATGCATTTTCTTACACTATAACGCCCATCCCATTTGGCTCTAATCATAAATTCACGTCATTCCCTCAAATTCTCTAGTGTCTTCCAGAAAACTGAATTATTCATTAATTTATAAAAATGTTTCTCACGGTCACACATCACGAAAACTCTCTGTCTCGTATTCAGATCATTGCAGGGTGTCCGAAAAGACTTTCCCTGATTACATAAATTGATAACTCAGGCTAGAAGTAAGATACAAATATGAAACTTGCGTCGAATTATTTACAACTATCAAAGTTTTTTTTCTGTTTTAGGTTCGCAGTACGTAAGTAGTGGATGAGGTGCAGTGCCCAAGAAGCCATGTTAAACAATCAGGAGAAGGCCCAGTGTGTCCTGTGGTACCATGAGACACGGTCACCAACCACAGTGCAGAGACACTTCCAGACAACATTTGGAAGGAATCCACCTGATGTCAAGAGCATTAAAGCCTGGTATGAGAAGTTCAAGAACACAGGATCGGTTGCTGACCATCCTAGGTCTGGTTGACCAAGAACCTCAACAGACAGGGTGGAAGCTGTAAGTCAGTCGTTTCTGCGAAGTCCGAAGAAATCGGTGCGGAGGGCCTCACGTGAATTACAGATGCCAAAAAGCTCTCTCCATGACATTTTACACAAACGTTCATTGTTTCGTGCACACAATGTGCAAATCGTTCAGGCCTTGTTGCCCAATGACAGTGCACGTCGATATGACTTTGCGGTCGAAATTCTATCACGTATTGAGGATTATGATGGTTATCTCAGACGAATTGCCTTTGCCGACGAAGCGACCTTTTTTTGTCAGTGGAGTGGTGAATCGCCATAATGTGCTCATTTGGGGTTCACAACCATCTGGTGAGGTCATGGAGTGCACCAGAGGCAGTCCAAAGGTGAATATTTGGTGCGCGCTATTGCACGATCGAATTATCGGGCCATTCTTCTTCGTTGAGGCTACCATCACTTCTGCAGTGTATCTGGACATGTTGCAACTGTATGCTGTTCCTCAGCTGCTTCAGTATCATCCCGATGTCTTGTTTCAGCAAGACGGTGCACCGCCTCATTGGGGTTTGGACATCCATGCCTATCTCGATATGACCTTTCCTGGGCGATGGATTGGTCGTGATGGGCCAACGGTTTGGTCTCCACGCTCTCCTGACATAACCCCATTAGACTTCTTTTTATGGGGTTATGTCAAGGACGAGGTCTATCGAACATGTGTACCAGATCTTGAAACCCTGCAGCAACGGATAACCACAATCGTTGAATCGATCCCTCCAGTGGTGTTGGCTAATGTGTGGACAGAAATTGAATATCGCCTAGATGTGTTACGTGCTACCAAGGGTGCTCATGTGAAAGTTTACTGATGAGTGAAAAAAACTTTGATAGTTTGTAAACAATTAGACACCAGTTTCATATTTGTATCTTACTTCTAGCCTGAGTTATCAATTTATGTAATCAGGGAAAGACTTTTCGGACACCCTGTATATTCCTTCAGCCACAGGGACTGCTTGAAGGAGATAGCCCAGGGGATTCCATCCCCAAGCTGACCCATTGATCGAGCTAATGATTATGAATAATATATCTCTGCTTATTCCCCAGAGTTGTCATCAGTTTTGGGGGCGGAGCTTCCTAGAAGAACTAGTTGCTCTGGACACAGCGGCAAATCGGCGTGCTCATCATGCAGACTAATAGGGTATGTGTGTTCCGCCTCCACCACATACCCCATATCATAATCAGTCGCCATACCCCCCTTGATTTTTCCACCTAATCCCTTGCATCGAAACTCACCAATCAGTAGTGATTGTAGCATGGCATATCTGTATAAGTTATTCACATCCAGGTAAATGATTTAACTCAAATCAAGGGATGTGTTGAACTTGTCACCCATCCGTGGGTTATTTGCCTTGGTGTGCCTATGGATACATTGGCAAAGTCCCCCCCATGAACCCCTCGCTCAAAGAAAAGAAGCATGTCAACATTGGTCGTTTTCTTAAGTACTGGATCTCAAAGAGAACACAGATGCAGTGTAATAAAATACGGGATCCAGAGAATATGTGGTCATGCACTGAGTCTTGAATTTCTCGAAAACGTCAGCAAGGAAGCGCACATTAGTGTCCATGTAAAGCCACGCGTACTTTCATAAAGTGGAGATGCTTAATTTAACTCCAGGTATTCATGGCATGCTCATACTTTGAATCCGTTATGCCAGCACATGTAAGGCTGCTGGAAAATGTGGTTATGTCAGATAGCGTGGTTTTGTTGAATTTTGCCATACTATCCAGATAATCGTATGGGAAAACCCCCTTCCTAGTCACAAGTTGATACTTTTCCTCACTTTTGGAGTGCTGCCTGCATAAAACGTAGTGTGTCAGGAAGCGGAGTGTAATTCTTTGCTTCATTCGTTTGGAGAACTCAACGCTCTCAGGCAGGACATTGACATGATCTTTCTCCATTTCGAAATCAGCCAAAGAGCTCAACAAGAAATTGAACGTCATACGCACTTAAATCATGGAAGAAAACGAATATGTACCTTGGTAACTGGTACTTCAAATTGCACGTATTGTGAGCTGCGCCACAGATCTTCCCCATAAGATGATAGTGGTCCGTACGAGGAGTTTCCACCTTTCTGTTTAACGCCAGCCCACAAATATGACAGTCAACCGCGTTTTTGAACAAATCTTCATTTTCCTTCGACTTGGTCATGAGAACGTTGTCGCTGCAAAGTTTATCAGTCTCTTGCGAAAGTTTTTCAAGTTCAGAGAGAAGGCAAACTGCAGAACTATATCTGATATAAAGATTCGTAGCGGTTAAGATTTGAATCGTAGAACGATACAATTTGGTACGCTACCCCATATGGAACGTGTAAAGCTAGTATGCGATACTGTAGGATCATCTTCACAGAGAGTGACAGGAGCAAGGAGGAATTCAGAGTTGGTGTACATCACAAACAGGCATCGCTCCTGATGGTGAGTATTTTTAAACTTTATGAATTTGTTTTACTCAGTAGGCATAACAACATGTAACGGTTCCTTCGAAACACAATCTGCTAGATACTTTGCTAATAACTCGTCTGAGAAAAAATAACTGAGACACATTAAGCAAAAATGCTTTACATGACAATCTGTTGACAATTGGGAGGAAAGGAATCGGGACACTTCTTTGATCCAAATATGATGATAATTGCCTGTCTCCTCATTTTTATCGTCGGAGAAGAAGAGAATGTTTACATGCATCTTATGGTCACCAGCAAATTTTGAAAAAAGGAAGGTCGACAGCTATACACTTGTTTTTCCCATCTGACCTGCATTTCTGCAGACCATAAACATGTACCAAATTAAGTTATTCTGAACCTCAATTTTAGGCATGCCCTGGATCTTGACGAAGAACTCGATACCATCAAAGTTATAACACTTAATGAACGTCAGTACCTATGCTGTATCGAGATGTGTGCTGTGGATGATCCTTACGATCGTAATTTCTTTCGCAAGCCGGAACTGATCCCGCAAAATAACATTAATACATGCCTTCTTGTCTGCTATATCCTTAGGAAGCTTGATATAGTTGGACTTTCCGTTTACTGGATCACAGACATATGTCTGAATGTCCAGATGTAGTATTCAGCTGAGGTCTTTCGCTGACCCCCTGACTTCCATCTCGGAAAGCTGAGCCAGTATAGCTCTCTAGGTGTATTCACAGAATCACTAGGTGATTCATGTGCTCCGCATTATCGCGCCATCCTCCCCCCCCCCCCCCCCTAGATAATGAAGACTTGTCTCTTCAATGCCAGAGACGACTTTGCAGGGTTGCGAGAGTTCAATGCACAACACCACGCTGTATTTATGGTGCTGATCATTAACAACCTTGCGAAGCTCTGTTTCCACAGCAGGAAGGCATGCTCTTAGAAACCCAACAGGGTCACGGTATCCTCCTGCCGGATTTTCGATCCTTGTCAATGAGATTCGCTCCTCAAACGCGACCACAATCACCGAGTATTCTGCGGTGTAGTGTCACTGACCTGATGTTCTTCACTAATAGGATGGGAGAGGGAACTGACACCATCCACAGGATTACTACATCCTATACCAACACAACCAGATGACGAAGCTGCTTGGAGGCAAGGACGAGAAGGAGGGGGAGGAGATGCTGCAATATCAGGCCATGCAAGCTGCCTGGCTGTGGCTGCGGTTGCAGCCCTGATCCGCTTGCCTGAGGGATGGTTGCCCATGTAGGCCAGAGCAAAGCTGGTGTAGGGGCAGCAGCGTTGGTGCTTCCCAGATGGTGACTGGCAGCAGCCGTGCTGGAGAGGCATGCCTCAGTGGGCACCACTTTGGCGAAGCAGGCATCGCCGCCCCCGGAATCGACGCCGATGCTTATTGTATGGATGATGGTGCTGTAGAGACAGAATAACAAACTCAATTAAGTACAATGTTCCAGATATCTCCAGCTGCTGCTGTTGTAAGGAAAGAAAGAACACTGATTATTTGTAAGCAGAGTGAGTATATGAAGTACGTAGTTCACTCTTTCTCCTTGGCATCTCCTTCAAATCATCCAACACCAACTTAAACCGATAAAGGTCTCTCTCCAGCTCCTCCAACCACTGTGGCAAAACACAAAAAAAAATTTTTTAGAATATGCACTTGCAGGAGATCTGTGATAGTTCCTGCTTATCCTCGACACACACCCTTCCATGTTTATCTTCTTCTACCAGGAAATCCTCTACAATAACAACAAAGAATATGCACCATATTACATATATGATGAAATTTTTGTTAGACAGCAGCATATTACGTATACATAGTACTACGAAGAAGTAATATATATACTACTTAAAGTTCAGATGCTGCTGCTGTTGCTGGCTTTCAGCACCCAGATCATCAATTATATGTTGGCCATATACTGAAAAAATAAGATGACGTGTATTCAATACCATGAAATTCCGTGTGAAAAAGTTACAGTTGTCCATTTTGATTTTCGAAATCAGGTACAAAAACAAAGACTCATTGAATGAGCACTAAATAACAGCAGCATATTATGTATACGAAAATGAACATAAAAAGAATGTTTGTTGTTGTTGTGGTCTTCAGTCCTGAGACTGGTTTGATGCAGCTCTCCATGCTACTCTACCCTGCGCAAGCTTCTTCATCTCCCAGTACCTACTGCAACCTACATCCTTCTGAATCTGCTTAGTGTATTGATCTCTTGGTCTCCCTCTACGATTTTTACCCTCCACGCTGCCCTCCAATGCTAAATTTGTGATCCCTTGATGACTCAAAACATGTCCTACCAACCGATCCCTTCTTCTAGTCAAGTTGTGCCACAAACTTCTCTTCTCCCCAATCCTATTCAATACCTCCTCATTAGTTACGTGATCAACCCCCCCTATCTTCAGCATTCTTCTGTAGCACCACATTTCGAAAGCTTCTATTCTCTTCTTGTCCAAACTGGTTATCGTCCATGTTTCACTTCCATACATGGCTACACTCCATACAAATACTTTCAGAAACGACTTCCTGACACTTAAATCTATACTCGATGTTAACAAATTTCTCTTCTTCAGAAACTATTTCCTTGCCATTGCCAGTCTACATTTTATATCCTCTCTACTTCGACCATCATCAGTTATTTTACTCCCTAAATAGCAAAACTCCTTTACTACTTTAAGTGTCTCGTTTCCTAATCTAATCCCCTCAGCATCACCAGATTTCATTTGACTACATTCCATTATCCTCGTTTTGCTTTTGTTGATGTTCATCTTGTATCCTCCTTTCAAGACACTGTCCATTCCGTTCAACTGCTCTTCCAAGTCATTTGCTGTCTCTGACAGAATTACAATGTCATCGGCGAACCTCAAAGTTTTTACTTCTTCTCCATGAATTTTAATACCTACTCCGAAATTTTCTTTTGTTTCCTTTACTGCTTGCTCAATATACAGATTGAATAACATCGGGGAGAGGCTACAACCCTGTCTCACTCCTTTCCCAACCACTGCTTCCCTTTCATGGCCCCCGACTCTTATAACTGCCATTTGGTTTCTGTACAAATTGTAAATAGCCTTTCGCTCCTTCTATTTGTCCCCTGCCACCTTCAGAATGTATACACTACTTATGACACTGTTGCTGCTGCCGCTGCTGCTGCTGATGCTTTCATTTCATCCATAATGTGCTGAATCAATGAGATGAAATATATTGAATATCGCTACTAGGAAATTCTTAGTGAAAAGAAGTTGTAGTCCGATCTGAATATTAACTTACCAGGTAATTGCTGCTGCCTTGGGTGTTCGCCACCACTGGCATTGTCGCTGCTACAATTGCCGCACTTCATTTTTCCAAATAAAAACTGGTAGCATGCACTTGTGCAATAACAGTACCACAGACAGGTAATAGCAGAATGAGGCTAGGGTAGAGAGAGTAGGGTTTATTTCGACAGGTTGGTTCACGCATGCATGAACAGGATGTAACCACTTGAGAGAGAGTAGAGGTGTTTTCCCAGGTAAAACATATCAGAAGAACGCCAGGTTCTGCTCTGGGGTCTCTGGACTGTCCAGGCGGTGAATCTCGAGATGCTCCCTGGATGGATGAACAGTAAACTACTGCTTAGTACGCGCTTGCCCACCTTCGTGACCACATGGATTGCGGGCAGCACATGGAAGAGTGTGCTTGTGTTCTCTAACGTCTCTGCATACATGACCCCTGATACATGGCAAGTGTTCTACAAATTTAACTACTTAATTTACTTTCGTCTATCTATACACATGAGGTTGTACCATGTCACTACTCTTTGTGGTTTGATCACCAGTCAATAGTTCCCACCATCGTTGCTTGGGGACTCTGAGATCATTAGCTAGTTGTCCATAAATCAGGGAGCAATGCTTCTGGACACCATGAGAAGCAAACTTGTGACGGTCCTAGCGGAGCGCTGTAAGAGAGGTCATTTTTTCTGGCACCGTGCATTCGCTAGGAGCTGTTAGTGAGTGTAAATTTTATAGCGTCTATTTGTGGCATATGCGTTGGGCTGGGGTTTTTCTCACGATGTGTTATTCCCACCGCTAATCTGTAGCAATGTAATTAGAGCAGAATATCACATCTGATGTTTGTGGGAGCAGAAAGCTAGTGCTTCCTACCACCTCTTACCTGTTGGCACAACCACCCGAAGTGTTGCCATCACCTGACGCTTTGTTCAGAGATTGGCGTGACTTCCGATCTGTGCACCGCACGAGCCGGTTCTACAGGCATGGGAATCTGGTAGGTGGTAGGCACATGAGCGCACAGTGTCCCGGCCAGTGTGGGTCCCGGCACGGCCTCCCTGCAGTCAGTGGGAGGACGCGATGTGCGGTGAGTTATGTCGATGTCGATTTCGTTGCAGTACTTCTTGCACGATCGGAAAAAAACGATCGATTTAATTACTTCTTTTTGATGTATTTTATAAGACCTGCATCTTCCAAAACACCAGAGAATTATGAGCTTTTCCCAACAAATAAAAGAGAGATCCAATCCCTGCAAATTGAATTTTATAAACAGTATATCCTTTGCTATGTAATTGAATTTCCTGCCATGAGATCCTTCCTCTCCAGCGCAGACTGAGTACTTTTCCACCAATTTCCAGGCGGGGGAGGGGAGGAGTATGTTTACTGATTTCAAGTATTTTTAGTAGTGTCACATTTCTATTATTCTTAACAGCATGTAAAACATTACAGTGTAGATGATATGACTGTTTTCTGTTAAAACATTTTCTGTAGAAGTTGAATCTGTTTGGCACAATCTTCAGCGGCAACTTAAATGCCGCCTCTGTGTCTCGCTAACCAGCGTATTCCTTTTTCCACAGTGCTTGCATGTAAGACACATCACTTCGTGCACCTTTGCCATTTAATAACAATTTGCCACGTTATTGTTATTTTAAAATCCAGGTCTATAATTGCTACATTTTAACTTTTATCATCTCCTCATCACTATAATAATGATGGAATATTTCACGCCTCTTCACTGTACTTACACATAAGACTAAAACAGTAATCCAAGAGAAACGCTAGTACAACCGTGGCCGATACGCTGGTTTTATCTAGTGACAGTTATTTCACAACATGAGGCGCCAACATTCCCAGAAAACGTTTATGTCTACTGACCCTGGCCGCGGAAGCCTACGTACTTACACAGACTAACGTAAGGCACATGGTCCATTTCAGTTACGTAACTCGGAATAACATTACCTAATAATTAGGTTTATTTTTTGTATTTGGGAACTTTCCCATTAAATTGTAGGTTTTTCATTGTCTGCCTAACACGTATCATTACTGCCTGCAATATGTGTTTTGTTTCGTGTTATGTGTACAAGTTACTTAATAACATGTTATAAAAAGTTACCTACATTGATGTTTTTGGCGTTAGTCTTCTTTCATCTGGACAGCAGTAGTATTTAAAAAGAAAAAACTATGTAGCAGACCAAAGATGAAGGAAGACGGGACACGCGCTTGGTGGACGAGTTAAAGCCTTTTATTTAATAGCAAAGACGGTCCCCATGTACTGAGGCAACAATCGTATTCAGTTCATGGAATGAAGAATGATAGGACATATACAAAATGACAATGGTGTATCTAGCACTCCATAATTAATTAAAGACAGGACTAAAGCATTTCCCGTTGTTAGCGGCATAGCTTCCTTCTCGATACATCGAAATAGCCTTTTCCAGGGTAACAGATTGGAAACTTCCCTGTCCCACCCTTCACGTTTCTCTTGTGTTACTTTTACCTCACCTCATAACTCTTCATTTCTTGTCTCCCCCCTTTTTTGTCTCCATTCGTTTTTTTTTTTTTAATCCTTTTCCACTGACTTTTCTTACTCTCTCATTCTCTGATAACGTTATCAGCTAACTCAGATCCTATGGTGATTCACTATAGATGCGCTTTACTATGTTACCAGCACAGCCACTAATATAACTGTCATTACTTTTATTATAATGTTACTACTCTTATTATTTTTACGACTGTTACTTGAATCGTTACCATTATCGAAATACTACTAATGCTTCTACGTTCAATGTAATGCTACGAGGGTTGCCTTCCAAGTTATCAGGAACTGCCATAATTTTACGTTTTGTCGTCCGCTACTGTTATGGCAACTTAGAAGTTGTCAGAGTAACCTAGTTCGTTTACAATGAGCCTTCAAAGAAACAGTGTTACAAAGAAATGAAATTTTCTCTTAGATTTTCTTGGATGGTCTCTCAAGATTTTCGGAAAAGCCTAACTCATGGACAATAGGCCTACATCGAATCATTTCGTTAAACGTTTCGTAATCAGTCAGTTTCTGTGGTATCATCATCTGAGTGGGAAAAATGTTTCCAAGACTGGTTCGAAAGCATAAGATGACTTTTTGAGAGTCATTAAAACAATTAGTACCGAATTGGTCTTCTAAAATGTGAAAGACAGGCACTGTAATTACGAGGAGTATGTCTAGAAGCTGCTTGGCTACATGTAAATAAGGCTTGATTCAAATGGTTCAGATAGCTCTGAGCACCATGGGACTTAACATCTGAGGTCATCAGACCCCGTAAATAAAGCCTCAGAGATTAATCTTGCTACATAAAACGAATGTATAAATACTCAGTTATAAGCTACTGAACTCTAAATGCACGGTTGAAACATCTGAGAATTTCGAGAAGGTATTTCACTAAATAGACAGGAAATCTCTAGACAAAATAATCGGAGAATTTGAAGTTAAAACTAGATTGGCAAATGTAATCCGCGTAAGACTTACAGACACAGTTACAAAAGCAAAATCCAAAGAGGTAACTTCTAAGCCAGTTACAATAAATACGCGTGTAAGACAAGGTGATGCCTATTCTCCAGTCCCATTCATCTGTGCATCAAAAATAAATGGCAACAAAATGGTATGAAAAATTTGAAGAATGTTAGATATACCAATAAAACTGGTTAGAAAGGAACTGTGTGTTGAAGTAAACAGCCTGGCATTTGCAGACTATTTCACCGTACTGTCTGTAAATCTAGCAGACGCAGAAGTCAATCTCATGGAACAGATACCCAGCAAAGCAGGTATAAGAATCTCTAAAGAGTAAGTAAAATATATCACTGATACAAAAAATGCCTCAAAACGTTTGCAAACAGACATTGGCCAAATCGAAAATGTCAAAAAGTTCAAGTATCTAGGAGTGATGATTCAGGAAAATAGGTTAGAAAATTCTTCCGTAAACTAAATGGACTGAGCATATTGAATAATCACAAATATTTACAAAAAGTCGGGTATCATGCAAAAATTATGCATTCCTGCTGTGTTCTCCGGAGTATACCAAATGCAGCCATACGAAGAAGAGCGCTGAGCTGCCAAGTTAGGCTCCAATGAGTTAAGACTAGAATCCACGGACGACCGCATATGGTGAGATCTATATTACGTTTCCACCACATGCCACTGCAAATATATCCCTAGTGAACATTCATCCGCCAAGCTAGGATACCTTGCAAGCCAACACACGGACTCACTCAAGTGCGTATTAGGGTCAATATCAACAGCACCTCAGGACAACATTAGTACCATGTCCATCCTCACCGCCAAGAATACCCACTGGACGTTTTACTAGTGATCGTAGTTATCGTTCACTGGCTTCAGGATTAGACGAGACTTAAAGACAGTTCATTGTAAGAGAACTTTAAATTGCCACGGACCAGCTTCACACTAAAGTTTAGATAATCTTATGTTCCTGTTAATAAATTACTGTAAATTGTTGCTAACGTGTGTTGCTATCATTTATGTCGTAGTGTTGCCTAAACCCATTAGGCCCAGTAACGAGGCTATATAACCCCAGTAATGAGGCTGTATAGTTTCTGCATGCAACAGGGTAGTAGATATTCTTTTCTTTTGAGGGAGGGGGGGATGGATTCAGTTCTTTTCAAGTACAAGATGGTCATTCAGATCGGTATCCCAAACTATTAAGTGGTGAACTGTCATAAACTGTTTCAACGTTTATAATTGGAATACAATTTGGATTTACTGAACATATGATACAAACGACTGAAAACGAAATCATTATAGTAGAAAAATTGCGACACTTGTATGGTATGCGACAGTCCACCTCAAATGCTGCATTTCTCAGCAGAGTTACCCATGTATTGCTTCATGTTTCAAATCGGTCAGCATCGCTTAAGTTACGTCACTCAATAAACGAAAAAATGTAATTTTTTCACTGATGAAATTGGAAATGGAGAAACGTTAACACAATCGTACCTTTCTTCTGAACTGACCACATCAAACTGAGAACAAGAAGTGAAACTTCCCGTATTTCTGACGTTTCACAACTTCCTTTAAGGTCGTCACTGGGTGAGTCCAGTTTTGTAATTTTACTTTGTAAAAAACAAGACTTAATTTATGCTTGCGAAGATCGTTTTTGGCCTGTTGCTTCCATGATAGTTCCTAGAAAGAGACAATAAACATGTAAAATGTTCAGTGTTGAAACGTTGTGGCACTGCATGGCTAAAATAACCATAAATACCGTGGCTTGAAGTAAATGAATGAAAGTAGTCTAAGTAAGATGACTTTCTAGAGTATGTTTTTTCTAATGTGTAATATGAAGAGTGAGAAATTACAGAGAATGAAGTCTTTAAAAATTCCACAAATTGACGTTGGTGACATTCCAGAAGATTAAAAAAAATCTACATAATCACATTTTTTATTCATTACAACTAGATAACTTTGGAGGTATGGCAGTCAGCAGTTTTTTTTTTCGTATGCTGATAGCCCTGTCTGGTAAACTGAATACTGTGATTGGACTGCGTCAAGTTATGTTTCCATGACTTAAACTTTAACTTTGAAACTTTTTCGGTTTAAGTGAAAATTGTGAGTGCCATCTCACTGCTGACACGTAACTCGCTTTTTTTGTTTGAAATGGGAAAGATCGCTTATCTACCTGAGCATAGTGGACGTCTAAGACACCATTTCCTTTTCCTTTACTCTCACGCAGCGTCTGTCCAAGCAATTGACACGCGTCATACGTAAATGTTTGTTCAAGTAACCTTGCAATTTCTTACTTTGTACTCTAGGAGCCACTGTATTCCTTATTCCTGTAACGTAATCCTACTGAACAGCTTACGTAATTTTTCTTGAAACAATAATACCTGGTACTGCACAGAATTCGTCGAAAGAATTTGGAAGTTTTTCGACGCTTGTCACCGTACTTACCAGTCTACACGATATGACACTGAATGGCACTGCAATAGCCTTTACTCAGTGAAATACTCAGCCTTGTGCTGTGGCATTAATTTAATTTAGTAATCATGGTGACAATAAGTACCAGATGTGAACGTGAACATGTGACACGCTTTCAGTTAACCTTGTTACTTCCTTGCGTCATTTCCATCACAGCAATTGGTCAGTATTCGAAAATACTCTCAAAACTGCTTGTTTTAATGCATAATTTGTAAGCATAGATTACTACGAAAAGGATCAGTCATTTGGAGTTGTTACCGAAATAAAACATGAATCGAAGGCTAAATTATTTATTTAGGTACACAAAACTATAGGACGGCTTCTTTGTGGCCTCCTCCTTCCCCCATACAGCAGGCCCTGTGGATATGGTAATTACATCACTGTAATTAAGTTAGTATCATTGATGTTAGCAATTTTCAGTTCATTTATGAACATTATTCTATATATTATGTTACATATAAAGTCACATTTTCGCTCTTACAGTGTCTTTTAACCAACGGTCTGTCTTCTGGAGCATTATCCTCGTTTTTAATGCATTTGAAAGGCCAATAGAAACAAATTATTTCTAGTTTATTTAAGCGCTAATCCCCTAAAATTAATGTTGAATGGACGACACAAAAGTCAGATTTATTGTCCTGTAAGATTAATTTGATTAAATTAAAGCAGTTACTCTTCCTAAATATAATTTTTAAAAACCTTGACATATCACGTCTTGTGGACTTGACAAACAAGATGATCCCGGTCACACTAAACACTGCAACTGCCTTCTTGCTATCAGTGTGACGAAATTTTTAATAGGTCCGCAGACTTAATCCGTCTTTTAATTCCCAAGTAAACAAACACACACACGCTGACTGATCAGTGACCCCAGGACACAGCCACCGGATGTTGTAACGCAATTGGAAGTACGTCCAACTTACGTATTAGGTACACTCGTTTGAGTTCACAGAAATTTTTCCAGGAGGGTGGAGAATGCAAGACTTTAGAATTTCGATTTTTTTTTATATAAATGAAAATTTTTTCGCACAGAGAACTGATGGTTATTCATTCAGTATAAGAATAAAAACTCTGTATTCCAGATACAGGGGGAGGGGGAGGGGCGGGGGGATGGGCGGTTGGCAAGAGTACCTTATCGCCTCTCCCTTGCTGACGCCTGTGGATATACTGTTGATACATAACCACAACATAAGTTCTGAAACGCTCTTAAGTGTAAAGCATTAAAAGTGATCTTATTTCAGTCTTTTTTTTTTTTCATTTCAAGTTTCAGAAATCTCAAACGCCACGGTTCCGCTCCATAGACCTCGACAGAAGTCAGTTTAAGTTGTCGGTGCTGATGTAAGCTTCGACTCCAGAAATGTGAGGTGCGGAGAAAGCATGAAGGCAAATTTTTCCCGCACAATGAGGCGCGACATGAGACGGGATGTTATCTGTGTGCTATGCAACGTTGCTACTTTATGCAGATGATCAGCAGCTCAAATGGCTCAAATGGCTCTGAGCACTATGGGACTTAACATCTATGGTCATCAGTCCCCTAGAACTTAGAACTACTTAAACCTAACTAACCTAAGGACATCACACAACACCCAGCCATCACGAGGCAGAGAAAATCCCTGACCCCGCCGGGAATCGAACCCGGGAACCCGGGCGTGGGCAGCGAGAACGCTACCGCACGACCACTAGATGCGGGCGATCAGCAGCTGTGCTATAATTACACACGGAGGTGACAATGCTATATGAAAGATCATCATTCGTGTTCAGGTTCAGACTTATTTGTTAAGCCATTTATTTTTCAGTAGAAACATACAACACGATTACGCCGCGCTACTATAGCGCTACAGCTGTTAGATCACTAGAGTTGGCAGCAGTTGTCAACATACGCGAGTCGACACGAAGTGTACCGATATGCACCGATAAGAAACAGGGAACCGAGGCGCAGCTTAGCATCGGAACTTATAGACATCATACCACTTCTCGCCGCTGCCAAACTTTGCAATCCAACGGTGATTGCAAGTGTTCAGCATGTAAAATCATCATCATCATCATCATTTAAGACTGATGATGCCTTTCTGCGTTCAGTCTGGAGCATAGTCCCCCTTATAAAATTCCTCCATGATCCCCTATCCAGTGCTAACATTGGTGCCTCTACTGATGTTAAGCCTATTACTTCAAAATCATTCTTAACCTAATCCAGGTACCTTCTCCTTGGTCTACCCCGACTCCTCCTACCCTCTACTGCTGAACCCATGAGTCTCTTTGGTAATCTTGCTCCTCCCATGCGTGTAACATGACCCCACCATTTAAGCCTGTTCGTCCTGACTGCTACATCTATAGCGTTCATTCCCAGTTTTTCTTTGATTTCCTCATTGTGGACACCCTCCTGCCATTGTTCCCATCTACTAGTACCTGCAATCATCTTAGTTACTTTCATATCCGTAACCTCAACCTTATTGATAAGGTAACCTGAATCCACCCAGCTTTCGCTCCTATACAACAAAGTTGGTCGAAAGATTGAACGGTGCACAGATAGTCTTGGTACTGACTTCCTTCTTGCAGAAGAGAGTAGATCGTAGCTGAGCGCTCACTGCATTAGCTTTGATACACCTCGCTTCCAGTTCTTTCACTATGTTGCCATCCTGTGAGAATATGCATCCTAAGTACTTGAAACCATTCACCTTTTCTAACTTTGTTCCTCCTATTTGGCACTCAATACGTTTATATCTCTTTCCCACTGACATAACTTTCGTTTTGGAGATGCTAATCTTAATACCATAGTCCTTACATTTCTGATCTAGCCCTGAAATATTACTTTGCAAACTTTCAATCGAATCTGCCATCACAAATAAGTCATCCGCATATGCGAGACTGCTTATTTTGTGTTCACATATCTTAATCTCGCCCAGCCAGTCTATTGTTTTCAACATATGATCCATAAATAATATGAACAACAGTGGAGACAGGTTGCAGCCTTGTCTTACCCCTGAAACTACTCTGAATCATGAACTCAATTTACCGTCAACTCTAACTGCTGCCTGACTATCTATATAAAGGCCTTTAATTGCTTGCAAACGTTTGCCTCCTACTCCATAATCTGGTAGATCAGACAATAACTTACTTCTAGGAACCCGGTCATATGCCTTTTCTAGATCTTTAAAGCATAGATCAATTCCCTGTTCCAGTCGTAACACTTCTCCATTATTTGCCGTAAGCTAAAGATCTGGTGCTGACAACCTCTAAGAGGACTAAACCCACACTGATTTTCATCCAATTTGTCTTCAACTAATACTCACACTTTCCTTTCAACAATATGGTTCAAATGGCTCTGAGCACTATGGGACTTAACATCTATGGCCATCAGTCCCCTAGAACTTAGAACTACCTAAACCTAACTAACCTAAGGACAGCACACAACACCCAGCCATCACGAGGTAGAGAAAATCCCTGACCCCCCCGGGAATCGAACCCGGGAACCCGTGCGTGGGAAGCGAGAACGCTACCGCACGACCACGAGATGCGGGCTTTCAACAATACCTAAGAAGATTTTACTCACAACGCTGATTATTATATAGTCAATGACAGATCTGGTTCTCCTGCCTTCCTAAGTATACCGGTGAATGTTGTTACGTTTAAAAAAGGAGTTTGTGATTACTAAGCCCGTACTGGCACACAAATCCAAAAGTTGTTTCCCGTTCCTGTTGGCCTCCATATCCAATGACTGTAATTGACTACATTCAACTAACTGGTACCTTTCTGAGATCATTGTTATGTACTTGTGCCTGATTTCCTTATCCTGAAGTTTCTCCACTCTTATCCTCCTACATATGGACCTGACCTCCTGCACTTTCAGCCACACAATACCAATTTCACTGCAGACTAAATAGTGATCAGTGTCATCAAAAAATCCCCTGAATACACGTGTGTCCCTCACAGCCTTCCTGAATTCCTGATCTGTTATGACAGATCAGGTTCCCCTACCTTCCCAAGTATACCGGTGAATGTTCTTATGTTTAAAAAAGGAGTTTGTGCAGAAATCCAAGAGTTGTTTCCCATTCCTGTTGGCCTCCATATCCTCTCCAAATTTACCCATAACCTTTTCATACCCTTCTGTTCGATTTCCAATCCTGGTATTAAAATCACCCTCGAGCAGAACACTGTCCTTGTCCTTTACTCTAACAACTACATCACTGAGTGCGCCATAAAAACTATCCATCTTATCTTGATCTGTCCCTTCACAATGCGAATATACTGACACAATCCTAATTTTCTTGCTAGCCACATCAGTAGTTCGTTTACATACCTTATTGCAACTACGCTGGGTTCCATTTCTTTCCTGATGTAAAGCCCTACAACCCATTGTGCTATTCCTGCGTTGACTCCTGACAGGTAGACCTTGTATTCTCCCACTTCCTCTTCTTTCTCACCCCTTACCCGAATGTCACTAACAGCTAAAACGTCCAACCCTATCTTACTTGCAGCCTCTGCCAACTCTACCTTCTTCCCAGAGTAGCCCCCATTGATATTAATAGCTCCCCATCTCGTTACCATTTGTTTGCCGAGTCGTATCTTAGGAGACCTCCAAAGGTCCGAGGCATTTTGCTCTGATGTTTGCCAGCATCATATTTAAAGAACCAGGGAAGCAGGTTGTTAGCCTTACTTGCCCCGGGTCCCATTGAGTTTTACCCCTAACGGTTGAGGGACTAACCGGTGGATTTGGTAGTCTTTGCCGTCTGAGCACAAAGGTGACCTCGACTCGAAATATGTCCGAGATGCCCAGCCTTATTCCAAAGTAACTGGTATCCCGATTGTCAGGACCACTTACTTGGCCACTCATACGTTGCCCGTGGTTCATGAACTAGGACATGACAACAGGAACCCACACCATGAACCATGTAAAACGTAATCTCATATTTATTACCACTGATAATTGCCACAATCTAACTTCAGAGACTTTAAAACCGCTAAGAAAAACAAAAATAAATTAAAACGTTGCTCTCGGTAGGTTTGGACGCCCCCTCCTCACTCTCGGATCTATGCCCCTGGCATGGAAGCAAGCCATGAAAGCAAGTACTTTCGTTAGTAAGGGGTTCTCTTTCTGACACCTGTTTGCGTTTGCAAGTGAAAGTCTAACTTTGAATTATAAATTATACAAACTGAAACAAGTGAAGAGAAGAATCATGAGGAATATTTTAGGTCCAATTAGAAGCACAGAACACTGGAAATTAAGAAGCAGAAATAAAATACTTCAAAAGCAGCTATGGCTCTACTCACATATCAGTAGACTTGTTATGATGAGTGATCGTGAGTAAGTACGCCGTTGTAAGCGCAATAACAACAGCATACCTCGTGAAGTGCACCCCCCCCCGCCCCCCGCCACCCTTCCCCCTGCCGAACAGTGGGTGCAGAGGGGCTTTAGCAGCAACGTGCTTGTGTGCATCGTGCCACTGAAGTAACTATACATTGTACAATGCGTACATTATTCAACAAATATAATAATTTTAGCATGTTTTGTGCTGACCGATGTGTCCGCCCCCGGTAGCTGTGTGACGCCGCACGGTAGCTCAGCGTGATCGGTCAGAGGGTTAGCTCCCCCAGTAATAAAAAACTGAGTTAATGGGTTAATGATGAAGTTGAACAAGTGCCATGGGACGTCCGCCCCGAACAAACAGAACGAACAACAACGAACAAAATGAGATAAAAAAAAGTGGTCGGCGCTACAGAACGTCAATCGTAAGGGCCTGAGTTCCATTCCCGGCTGGGGCGGAGATTTTCTACGCTCATGGACTGGGTGTTGTCCTAATCATCATCATTTCATACCCATCAACGCACAAGTCGCCGAAGTGGCTTCAAATCGAAAGACTTGCACCAGGCGAACCGCCTACCCGATGGGAGGCCCTCGTCACATGACATTTTTATTTTTTCACCGAAGTAAAAGAGATTTTCCATTCTCTACGTCACCGTCTTATGGGTCTTGAAAAAATAAGAAAAAAAAAGAGAGATAGAAGGACCTATCGTACAGTTTTCCTCTGCGTTAAAACTGTTTCCATAGGCCAAATTTCATCAAAATCGGTCCAGTGGTTTATTCGTAAGTAGGTAACGGACAAACATACTGCAGCATTGATAATGGTAGTGGGAGCTTAGCAGACGCAATAACGAAACGAGGTCTTCTTTTTTTATTTTTTTTTTTTTTTTTTTTTTTTTTTTTTTTTTTTTTTTTTTTTTTTGTACCAGATGAATGGCAATAAATCAATGAAACTTAGTAATACACGACATAGAAGCAGAAAAAGGAACAGAAAGAGAAATTTTCAGACTTAAATTTGGAAGGGTTTCAAAGCAGAACAAAGGAGGGAATAGATGGGAAGTGGTCCGAAGAAAGAGCAAAGAGACATGGTGAAACGATAAAAGAATGTTGGAGTAAAAGTAAACACCGTGTGACTCCAGGTAACATCCAAAGTAGCATACGGACACCTGTCGTATGTGCGACCGTGAGACAGAAATACTGGACCGACAGTTTACGCCGATGTGGGGCCTGGTGCATTAACATAACAGCGGCCGCGTGTCCCTGTGGGTGCAGGACGTGCGGCAGCAAGGCGCGGCCGGATCTGTGCGGACAAAGACGGACGCGCGGCAACCAGTCAGCCGCCTGCCTCCACAATTCGTGCACCAGCAGGCACTTCGTTGCTCTCTCTTACCCAGAAACGCCACGAATAAACCACGAGCCAACGTTGCCGTAGACTAGCCGTATTGTGTGCACTTCCCAATGTCTCTCCGTTTGTTTTTTCCTCACCACGCACTGACACTGACAAACAGCAGTCTAGAGAAGCAAGGTTCATATTGCCGTTTGCCCTAAATCGACCATAGGGATTCTTGCGAAGCACTCACGGCCCATTTCCTCCCCTCCTTGCCCTGTCCGTGTTCCTGCTCCGTTTCTAATGACCTTGTCGTCGACTGTACGCTGAGCCCTGACTTCCTTCTGATGGACGAGACAACCATCAAGATTCTTCAGCAGGGCGCGGCCTATTGATTACGTACTTTACGCAGATTTTTCGGACAAAATCCCGAAGGGCCACTGCGTGACAAAACCTAAAAGGAAGAGAATTCCTTCCTAAAGCTGGTTCTCGTTTTAATATTATTGGAAAAAGGGAATTTTCTTCGTTACCACAGTTTGACGATATTTTATCCACTAGACCTACTACGCAAGCCCACCACAAGCGAATTTGGTCCTGCTTACTGCTGTCTGAAGGCGCTGCTGCCCTCTCGATTTATGACGGCTGTTCGCTAGGTGGCAATGTTTTCGTTTTGACAACTCGACTTTAAACCCGGCAATGCCAATGCATTTTCCACGAAGCACATTACCAAAGCGGGGGAGGGAGGGGGTAGGGGAGGCGGGGGTGCACCCCACCCTTTGTGTCCAACCTAAAAAATTTTGAAAAAAATACAAAATTCGTTAATTGTTGTTGACTTATGTTAACAACATATTTTTCCACATGTGTTAGTAACGTCCTGAACATGAAAATAACTTTCAGCACGCTCTAAGCAACATCAACGCACTTTCAATAACGTGTACTACGAAGGGGGGGGGGGGGGGCATCTTATGCACACTCTAAAAAAATTGAAAATGCAAAATTCGTTAGTTGTAGTTGACTTTCACTCACAACATAAAATGCAAAATTCGTTAGTTGTAGTTGACTTTCACTCACAACATACTTTTTAAAGAGGTACTAATCTGTAGGTAAGGCCCTGAACTTGTAAATATTGAGTATGACATTCGTTGTGGAAGTGACATATTAGTGGGATCTGGAAGAATTTATTCATTAAAGACACTAATTATTTTTTCAAAATTTTAAAATTCAAAGTAACCGACTATATAACAATATTTTCAAACAGGTGAGCACAAAGTATCTCCCCTCCCCCTCCCTCCTTCGCATTGTGAGGGTTAATTCATCATATTTCAGACAATTTGTGTGCAATATCTATAAACTTCACACAGAAACCTTCCTCATCAATCAGTGTATTTTTTAGTGAAAACCGAATCAAAATCCTTACAGTTGTTCCTGAGATTATCCTTCACATACAGACAGACGCGAGGAGGCGACTTAAACGTACAGAGAAGAGAAGTGGTATCAACAGACGTGTTTGTAACTATTCATGGTTGAAGAGCGGAATAATGTACCGTTTAGACCCCATCTCCCGCTTCTAGGGGCCGAGAGGGATAACATAACAGTATAGGGGAAAAACACCTCTTTCGTTTTCATGGGAGGTTGAAAAAGAGCCGAAGCAAATAAACCATTCGCAAGAAACGAATGAACTACCATAGCGAGTGAGTTGTAAGGTAAAGGATCTCCCCACTAGTAACGTATTGTTATGTTACACAATTCAACACTTATCAGATCAGCAGTTTAAAATGTAACGGAACAGGTCGATCAGTCATAATAAATCAAATATGGCTATACTGCCGTTCCCTAAGTAAATGGGTAGAGGACATGTAACTAGATGGAATGGAAAATTAAAAATGTGTAAGTACTTGAGAAATGCTTAGAACGACGGAAAAAAATAATATAAAACTGCCTGGAAGATTAAAACTATATGTCCGAGCGTGACTCGCACCTGGGACCGATGCTTTTTGTGGGCAAATGCTCTGCCGATTATCCAAGCACGACTGACGATCCGTCGCACTAGTTGTACTTCCCCCACAGTCTCTCTCTGGTCTTTCTGACTTCACTCAAATTCTCTTCCATAACTTGCGGGCTTAGCACACCTGAATGAAAGCCACAGCCTAGAGTAGTGCTTCCAGAATGAATTCTGTGTGAATACGTGCACCACATATGAAAATAGAAAAAATGTGAATGTCACACTATAACAGTAAGAATAAGAAATAAATCAGAAAATAAACAAAATTTTCAGTGATAGCTGCTACTGCTAAACATGGCACAATAACTGAAACTTTCAATTAAATTTGACGCCTACAATGTGATTTTTCTAAATGAAATTTGTTTTACTTCCCCGAATCAAACAAAACTTACGATATCTATCCTCGTATCCCTAGTATACAGATGACTTTCGAGAGAAAGATCTATGTTAACCCAGCGTCGACCCTTAAACTTTACAGCTCTTAGAACGCACTAACAGTGTAAACAATCGTGATATTCTCCGAGGAGGATATTTACAGAAGCACGGTAAAATCTCATTTTGCACAATGGTGGCAAAAGCTACAGGTCGAGATAAAGTTTTGTCTGTCAGTCCTGCGTTGAAGTATTCTGTCAAGTATTTACAGTAAGGCAGAATTCTATACTTCGAGGTGAAAGCCTCGATTTAAGATTCCGCCTTTGCAGTGGCATTTTGTGACATACGTAACTCTTAACTGTGTCGGTAGAGGTCGAGACTCTCCTATGGAAAATGACATGAGAAGTATTATGATCAACTAAAAAGAACTCAGCTTGGCATCAGAATGGATTTAATGTCAATCAGATTTTGTTGCATATTGCACAACAATATAACAGTCAACTTGGTCTGTGTAAAAGCTGTTTATATTTTTATATAGTTTTTAAGGATTTAGAAGCATATACAACTATCAGCCAGAACATTATGACCACCTACCTAATAGCAAGTACGTCCACCTTTGGCGCGGAGGATAACAGCGCCGACACGTCGTGACATGGAACCAATGAGGCCTTGGTAGGCCGTTTGAGGGAGTTGGTACCAGATCTGCACATACAGGTCACCTAATTTCCGTAAATTCCCGGGAGGGGGGCGATGAGCTCTGACGCCACGTTCATTCACATCGCAGATGTGTTCGATTAGGTTCAAATGTTCAAATGTGTGTGAAATCTTATGGGACTTAACTACTAAGGTCATCAGTTCCTAAGCTTACACACTACTTAACCTAAATTATCCTAAGGACAAACACACGCCCCATGCCCGAGAGAGGACTCGAACCTCCGCCGGGATCAGCCGCTCAGTCCATGACTGCAGCGCCCTAGACCGCTCGGCTAATCCCGCGCGGTTTGGGTTCAAATGTGGCACATTAGGGGAGGGGACATCGCATCAATTGAAACTCGCCACTGTGTTCTTCGAATTACTCCTGGCCTTGTGACATGATACATTGTCTTGTTGAAAAATACCACTGCCGTCAGGAAAAATTCAATTCATGAAGGGCTGTACGTGGTCTGCAACCACTCTCCGATAATCCTTGGCCGTCATGGTGCCTTGCACGAACTCCGCTGGATCCATGGATGCCCATGTGAATGTTCCCCAGAGAATAAAAAGCCACCTCCAGCTTCTTTCCGCCCCGCAGTACAGGTGTCAAGGAATTGTTCCCCTGAAAGATGACAGATTCAAACCCTCCCATCGCCGTGATGAAGAAGGTGTCAGGGTTCATTAGACCATGCAACGCTCTGCAACTGCGCCAATGATCAGTGCCGAAGATAACGTGCACATTTCAGTTGTACTTGCTGATGTCATGGTGTTAACATTGGCACATGCACGGCTCGTCAGCTGCGGAGGGCCATCGTTAGGAGTGTTTGGTACGTGCGTGTTCAGCCAAAAATGGCTATGGGACTTAACATCTTATAAAATAAATAAATAAATAAAAATATTGTTATTTAGATATTGATTATTCTATCTGTATGATGGTGATTGTGATTGCAATTGTATTTGCTTATCTGGAAGTGGACGTTTAATTATTCGGTATCAGACACTCGACAATGGCTTTTTCGTAAAGGCAATGTTACTCGTAGTTGACCGTGAAATAAAACTGAATAATCGGACTTCGTAATTAAATCGTTTCCAAAGACTGCTGCGGTAGGTGCGGACTCATAATCTAAATCTCAATATTACAATAATTTGCCAGCCATGCCAATACGTCGCACAGAGGTGATTGTCTACTAAACATAAAAAAGTTACACAGTTAGTGAAATCAGATATATTCAATGAATAAGCCTACAGTTCATAATCCTACTTACTTTTATAAATATAATTCTTTACAGAATCGAGTGCCTAGTGTGGTTGCAACTCGCAGTATTCTTCTATAACATGAAATATGGCGGTGTGCCAGACAATAAAATAAAATACGTGCTTCTCGCACCACTTCTACCAGAGCTCTCTCTTTCTTAATCAAACATAAGAGTAACGTAATTGTGCTTTTGTTTTATCAGCGACACAGCGCTGCAGTTGTGTGCCATAGGCTTTATTTATTTGTCACTGATTATTTATTTAATTAATATTTCGCGTTTCCGCGGAAACTCACGCTCGGCATGCAAATGTGCCTTTATATTGCCCCCTGAATTGCGAGGCAAAAGGACACACCTGCAGGCGAGCAATTCACCTAAAGGCACAAGAAAATCTAAGTTATCTACAACTATTTACATGACTTACATTACACATTATATACAAAATTTGAATGACGCGGGTGCGCCGTAAAAGTTCTAATGTTGGCAGATAGAGTGCGCGCATGCGCAGAAGCGTCTGTGTAACTGCGGGACTGCCGTTATATCGTACCGTTAGATCACGCGGCACAGTATTGCAGTTCATATTGTTCGTGTGCGCGCGTTTTTCAGTCGTTGCACAAAGAAAATATTCAACCAAGATTACATATGAAGACTACATTCTATGACAGGTAACTTAGTTTTAAATTTACAATATTTGTTATAACACAATAAAACTAGATTGTTGAATGTTCTTAGTTACATAGTATTGTTTTGAAATACTTCAAAGAAAAATGTCCGTATTTTTCAGGTGCGTTGACCTATACACATCGTGACGTTATTACAGTTCATATTCATCTGCTGCACAATAATTTTTTACAGGTTAGTATCGTCGTGGTAAAGTTTTTTGATCACAGTAACATCGTTGTATAACAACGTGATTAATACATAAGCGTGTCCTTTTCCCATTTCCATTATAGTCGTAGTGATGCAGTTCGTTGTGACTAAAAGCATTGCTTATTACAGATCAGACGTGACCCGTCGAGTAATTGGTCCACGTGCAGTTCGTTCTTTACATTCCGTGGAAGCTTGGCTGCAGAACCTCGGACGGCACATAGCTGGCGTCGATCCTTGGACAGTCCAGGTAAGAGTGTCCGTCACATTTCGAGAACATTTCATTCCCTGAAGTTCCAACCAAAATTCTTCCACCCATCGTGTTGTTTTCTGGACAGGCACTTTGTGTCCATTTAATCCAGTTAACATCTTGAAGTTGGGTACTGTAGTAATGTCACTAGACGATGCACGAATTATGCACTTCACATTTTCAGTTTTTTGCTGAATATAGCTCACCTAAATGTTCGTAGTTATTAATCAAGGAAATCGTTCATCGCGTTTACATTGATACGCTGCATAATGAATGGCATTAACAGTTTCTTTCACATAGGTTTCCGCGTAGTTGCAGAGTTAGTAATGTTCGTTAATGTCCGTGAACAGTGGTTCACTATGCAATGTCTTTTTGGCACTCGTTTTGTTCAAATTTTTACATAGTAACAGTTACACTATACATCAGTTAAAAAAATAAGTAATTATAGATACACACGTCACATATTTTCTTAGCATAAACATAATATAGTTGCACATAAACATGTTTACATCATCATTACATCGCTATAGGTTATTACATTGTGTCACATTTGATTACATGAATTGCAGATATTTACATCATCTTTAGCGGCTTTGCTGGGATATTATCGATGTTTTTTGTGATGTCATCTGAAATTAAGATAGGTTAGACACAACATTCATTACATCAGTAGGCAAGACCAGGCGTTTTCACTACTCAATAAATATTCAAAGTAGTAAGAGAGAAAAAATGTTCGATTCCTCGCGTTTTGTGCGTGTGTGTAGAGTGTCTGTGTGGCCTTGACTACTGATAGATGCTTTTCGTGTTGAGAGATGTGCGTCTAATCTATTTCTCAAAGTAAAAGATCGCTTCACAGATGACGTCTGTCAGTTCGTCAGGTGTCACACCAAGTCAGTGGTACCTTCAGTAACAAATGTTCCGTGAAAAATTAATATGTCATCCACTGCTACGTAATCATAAATTTTACTTTAATATTCCGTCTTTCAGGTGGAGGCGCGCGCTGAAAGAAGAGTTCTTCTGTCTTCAACTGCGTCACTGGAACCGCTGAAATGAAAATTTCTATACTACTTATTATCTGTGTTGTAACAACAGAGTTTTTCGAGTTGCTTAGCAATATTTTGATGGGTATGACCTTGACATTATTCAGCATGAAATGCTCTAAGATCTCGGTGTGCGTATAGCCCAATAATTTTGTTAGTTCTAGGATGTTGTAACAGATACGCACCAGGATGCGGTATGTTAACAATTATATAAGGTTCTTCATATAGCAGACGCCACTTAGCGTTGCGTCGTTTGAGTGCTACAGATTTATGATGAGTACGAAGTAGTACAAGCATTCCTACCTCGAATTTTTGTTTTCTTTTTATTATGTTTCTGTGATGTTTGTTTCGTATTTGTGCGTGATGTGTCAATGTAGTCAATACTTCTTTTATTTTCTGTTCAGGTGTGATTTCCTTGTCCGACAACTTAGGTAATGGTTCTATCCACTGATCGTTCTGTTTGCAATTGAACATGATCTCGTTAGGTGTGTAATTCGTATCGTAAATATTTAAGTTATTGTGTACGTCTTCGAAAAGACTTAGGTAGGACACCCAATTAGTATGTTTTGATGAAATATAGGTCCTCATGAAACGGTTTAATTCTCGGAAAAGTCTCTCAGTCGCGTTACATTGTGGACTGAACCTCGAAATAAATATACTTTTAATGTTATTGTCCTTCAAGAAATTTCTCCATTTGTACCCAGAGTAGTATGCTGCATTATCTGATAGAATTGCTTTAGGTTTTCCCACGTGCGTCAGGTAATCACTTGAGAATCTTCGTATTATACCATTTGCAATGGCGGATTTTAAAGCATAAAGTTTTACATGTTTAGAAAATATATCGTAAAAAGCTAAGATATATTTGACGCCTCCAGAGCTTGCTGGATGCGGTCCACTGATGTCAGTACACAGAATTTCCAGGGGTTTACTGGGTAAAATAGAATGTAAATCTGCTTTTGTGGATAAATTCTGAGGTTTTGATTTTTGACATATGACACATGTTTTTAGTTCCCTGTAAATTTTTCTTCTCATATTGCTAAAATAACAGTATGTGCTGAGCTTTGCCAAACACTTTTTCGTCCCATAATGACCCCAAACTAAGTGTGTGTGCCAAATTAGATTACGTTCAGACTCTTTGGGAATGCATACACACCAGTTAGTAGCATTTGGATGTCGGCGGTAAAATAACACATCATTGTGTAACTTGTAATACTTAGTCAAAGGATGATTGTGTTTTTCTACCAGTAATGTTATTATCTTATACCAGTGAGGATCAGATTTTTGTAATTTAGCCATGTTTCTGCACATATCAATATAATATTGGTGATACTGCTTGTCTTGCATTAAGAGAATCCTGTAGTCATTTATATTTTCTAAGTCACTGTTGGTATCATTCATATCTTGTGGAAGTCTAGACAAAGTGTCTGCAATGGTGTTGTCCTTACCTCTTATGTACTTAATTTCAAAAGAGTAGTTCTGAAGTGTAACTGCCCATCGTGATAGTCTAGGATGTACAAGTTTACAAGTTAACAAAAATGTCAGGGCCTGGTGATCGGTGTAAATTACCGTATGTTTTCCAAATAAATAATAATTGAATTTCTTGAATGCCCATACTATGGAAAGTGTTTCTAACTCAGTAGTGGAGTATGTACGCTCACATTCAGTTAGAGTGCGACTCGCAAACCCAATAATTCTTATCTGTTCCTCCTCTTTATTCTTTACAACTTGAAATAAGCAACAGCCCAAGCCAGTACGTGAAGCGTCACAAGTCATACAAAAATCTAAATTGAAATCTGGATGGCTCAATATGTTAGCATTCACTAAAGCATGTTTAATTGTATTAAAGTCATTCTGGCACTGTTCCGACCAGATCCAAACTTGATTCTTTCTGAGTAGATTTAGCAGATGTTTACTGTTCAAAAGTGGTTGTGGCAAAAAACGTCTGAAAAATGAATATAGCCCAAGGAATGATTTTAACTGCTTTTTAGTTCGAGGGCTAGGAAAGTTTCTGATAGCATCTAATTTACTGGGATCCGGACGTATGCCCTGTGAATTAATGATATGTCCTAGATATTTTATCTCACTGCAACCAAATTTTGATTTTCTTAGGTTGGCTGTGACTCCAGCTTGTCCAAATTTTTCTAAAATTCTTTGAAGAGTGTCAACGTGTTCATTCCAAGATTGTGTAGCTATCAGTATATCATCTACATAGTGTGTGACTGTCTCAACTAAATCGTCGCCAAGCACGGTATCCAGGGCTGTAATGAATACCCCCGAGCTGACATTCAGTCCGAAGGGTAGAACACAAAACTGATAGGTTCGCCCCCCGAACATAAATGCAGTATATTTCCGAGAATCAGGAGTGATACCCACCTGCCAAAACGAATTAGCGAGATCTATTGTGGAAAAATATTTTGCATCTAGAAATTTCTGTAATTGCTCTTCTAAATTTTCAGGTTTTGTGTGAACCGGTAAAATTATTTCATTAATAGCTCGTGCGTCTAACACTAACCTAATGCTTCCATTTGATTTTTTGACAACAAGTAGAGGACTACAATAAGGTGAGGTGGATGGTTCAATGACCTTCCGGTCTAACATTTGTTTTAATTCTTGCCACACAGCAGGTCGTTGAGATAACGGTACGTTATATGTCTTATGGTAGAAGATCTTGTGAGGCTTAACTTCAATCTTGTACACATACGTGTTGATAACACCTAATCGTTTGGTAAAAACTTGTAAATATTTGGATAACACTTCCTGTAGTTTTATACGTTCATGTACACTGAGAGCTGTAGCTTCACTTATCTTATGATCAAGCAATGTTTTCAAGTCCATTAGCTCTGTGTCAGATGAGTGTGTTTGCATGTCTTGAATGTCTTTGTCAAGTACTAACTGAACCTTGTACCCTGTACAGTGTTTGTCATGCTTTAGAGTTCTCCTGTCCAAATCAATAATAATTACACTGCCTTTATCATTTAAAATACATTTACCTTTGGAGAAGTCTATAATGCAGTCCTTCTCGCTCATAATGTATATTCCTAATATGCAATTTGTCACAAGGTTTTGTACAACCAGGAATGGCCATTGTACGGTTCCATTACCTATTTTAACGTTTACAAAAACTTGCTTCGTAACCCTACATGACTTATTACCTAGTGCAGTAGTTATTTTACAGTTTTGGGCAGGAAACTCAGGCACAGGTTCCAATTCACACATCTTTTTATAGAAATTAAAAGACAAAACGCTCACAGCTGCACCTGTATCTAGGATAATAGTAGTTGGAATCCCACCTACTACACCAGTAGTAGATGCTAAAACAATTTCATTTGTGTTTAAACGACATTGCGTACTGTCTTGTAAAAGTTCATCTGATATATTGTTATTGTGGTTGTATCTTATAAATAAAACAGGTAGTTTTTGTTTAGAATTACTCGGCATATCATTATTCTGTTGTTCAAGTGTGGTGTCAAATAACTGATTAACATTGAAGTCGCCCCCCAAGAATTCTTCAGCCACGACCTGGGGCAAAGTAGTGACTGTTTCTAGTTTGTTGGATTAGCATTTGTACTAGGTACTGACACAGATTGAGGTTGTGCATCAGGTGTCATTTCTATTATATTCACATTCGGATATTGCCTATTATGATCTCCAAACTTTTGCGGTTGTTGTTGCTGTTGCGCATTATAACTTACCTGTCGGTCGTAAGGTATGCTCCAATTTTGTCCTGGTGGCTGCTGTGGTAAAGCAGAGTTTGAATGAAAGTACTGATCCTTACGAGTCCAACCTTGATGCTGTCTTGGCTCGTAGTTACTATTATTTCTATTTCTGTTTGTGTTTTTGTTATTACCTTTGTATCCGTTGTTACCGTTGTAGTTATTACCGCGGTGCCTTTTGTATGGATTGCCGCATGAAATGTTATTACTGTTGTAACTATTGTTTGTATTGGAATACGCGTGTTGATTTTGATTTCCGTATTGAGACGGCATGTGAGTTTGCTGTTTTTGCTGTACCGCGTATCCAACTGTGGGCGCGCCAGAATTGAGTTGGCAAGCCTGCATGTTTTGCATACCACTAGTGTAAACATTGTGGCTGCTGTTTTGCCGCGCGAAGCGCTGATCTTCAAGTAACATGTCAACCGAATCTAAGGCTGTTAAAAAATAATCTGAATCGGCATCCGGGATATGTAGGAGTTTTTCTTTAATGTTGAAAGGCAATTTGGCCTTCAACGCACGGAGTATATCACGCGTTGCGACTGGTTCGTCTAAAAAATGTCCCATGTTCAAGTATTTTTCAAAATATCTGCGTAAGTTACCATTTTTACTGTTAAAAGTTTCAGGTTCTAAAATTTGTCTTCTGAGTCGCTCCTGGACGGATTGCGACCAGAATTTGTTCAGAAAAGCACGCTCAAACTCACTGTACGTGGTACATACGTCAGCTTGACTGTATGCCCAGACAGCTGCATCGCCTTGGATGTAACCGACAATATATGAAATCTTTTTCCGGTCACTCCAAGTGCGTGGAAATGCGTTACTAAAAGATTTAAGAAAAATCACCGGATGAATGGTTCGTTTTTCTGGGATAAAAATCTGAAATTGCCTGTGTTTCATTAAGCTTTCATCTTCCTTCGCATTGTGATATGGATTTATTCCACTGTAATTACTGGTATGTTCAGCTGGCGAGTAATTACGATAATGTTGCTGTGGTTTGCCATGATAATAGCTTGTGTTTGTGTTTCCACATCGTGGTATGTGTTGTAGTCGTGGTGTGTTTTGTTCTTGTGTATTTGTCGTGTGCGGAATGTGTGTATCATACTCGAATGTATATTGGTTTCTGAACTGTACATTTTGACTGATATTTTCGTTACATTCAGAATGTAGTTGATCGGTGAATTGTCTCATGGGTGCAGTGACGGATTGTACTGCGTCACTGATCAGCTATTTGTTATTAGTAATGTATTGCGCTACGGAGTCGTGCACAATTGTTGGTAAATTTTCACGTAAGCATCTATCAAAATGTTTGTCTTTGTTCTCAACCCAATCATGAAATTCTTTATTAATATTTTGAAAATGAGCTGTGGCATCTGATTGTAAGATGTCAGTCAGGTGTTGTTCAACATTGTCAAATTTATTCTGTACGTCAGTAATTCGTTTTTCAAGGTTGTCATGTACTGAAGGATATGTTTGAATTTGTTCAGTAAGAACTTCACACGTGACATTAAGGTTTTTTACTTGTGTCTGTAAAAGTGCTACGTCAGTTGTAGTCTTTTCTTGTCTCGTATTAAGCTGGGAAAATTTAGTACTGAGTTCAGTCATCTGTTTGGTCAGTGTGGCGTCTATAAGTTCCACACGCTTACATAAAGTGTCATTACCTATCTTGATTGCTATGAGATCAGATTTGATTTCGTCATTTTGTGTTTTTAACTGTTCATTTTGTGTCTCTAATTGTGCCTTTAAGGTTGCCATGTTTTCGGCGTTCTGTTTCCTTATGGTTGCCATATTTTCTGCGTTTTGTTTCACTGGCATTTGTAACATGTCGGCAATGTTTACCGTTTGCAAGGTCTCTGCCCCCGCCGCGTCATTAGACGTGACGTCATGCATTAACATGGGCTCTGATTGAGATTTTGAAATTTTTGTAGTGGACGGCCTATTGTCAAAATTTTCGTCAACACTTGCGTCAATGTTTGATGAATCGTCACTACCGGTTGCTGTCGTAAAGTCATTTTCTAACACTTGTCTCACGTCCGAGTCGGATTGCGTCTGAATAGTACGTCCTTGCTGTTCCATTTTTGCGTATTGTTTTCTAGTTATTACCATGCCACACGTGATATATGTTTCAAGAAAATTTTTGACACTGATTTTAAAATAAAATGTAGTTGAGCATGAATCAACGTAGCAACAATGGCTGTCTGTTAATTTAAAAATATAAACTGAATTTGAGATTATTGGTAATGGCTGCTGGCCATGTTACATGATATCGTACAGAAGTCGGCCATATTGTACACTCGTGTATTGGTATTGTTGCATACGTTATTGTTTAGGGAAAAGTACTGAGAATGAAATTTATCACTGAAACTGTTATGCAGAAAAGAAACACTACAGAATTTACTGAAAAGCTAATACACTGAATTATACGTCTGGTCAAGCCTACCAATGCAAAGATGCTGCGTCTTACCTTATTTTGCTGGAAGTTTCATTGCGTCTTCCCGCAAAATTTCAGAATTGGAAAATATCTTCTGATTTTGTTATCTCTCATACATTGACGTCCAGGTCCAGAAAGTTGATTTTTTTTACATGAAACAAAGAGAACAATGTAACAAATGACAAAATAACAAGTCCGACACGCAGTCGCCAATATAAAATAAATAAAATAAATAAATAAATAAAAATATTGTTATTTAGATATTGATTATTCTATCTGTATGATGGTGATTGTGATTGCAATTGTATTTGCTTATCTGGAAGTGGACGTTTAATTATTCGGTATCAGACGCTCGACAATGGCTTTTTCGTAAAGGCAATGTTACTCATAGTTGACCGTGAAATAAAACTGAATAATCGGACTTCGTAATTAAATCGTTTCCAAAGACTGCTGCGGTAGGTGCGGACTCATAATCTAAATCTCAATATTACAATAATTTGCCAGCCATGCCAATACGTCGCACAGAGGTGATTGTCTACTAAACATAAAAAAGTTACACAGTTAGTTAAATCAGATATATTCAATGAATAAGCCTACAGTTCATAATCCTACTTACTTTTATAAATATAATTCTTTACAGAATCGAGTGCCTAGTCTGGTTGCAACTCGCAGTATTCTTCTATAACATGAAATATGGCGGTGTGCCAGACAATAAAATAAAATACGTGCTTCTCGCACCACTTCTACCAGAGCTCTCTCTTTCTTAATCAAACATAAGAGTAACGTAATTGTGCTTTTGTTTTATCAGCGACACAGCGCTGCAGTTGTGTGCCATAGGCTTTATTTATTTGTCACTGATTATTTATTTAATTAATATTTCGCGTTTCCGCGGAAACTCACGCTCGGCATGCAAATGTGCCTTTATAATCTGTGGTCATCAGTCCCCTAAACTTAGAACTACTTAAACCTAACTAACCTAATGATATCACACACATCCATGCCTGAGGCAGGATTCGAACCTGCGACTGTAGCAGTCGCGCAGTTCCGGACTGAAGCGCCTAGAACCGCTCGGCCACCTAGCCGGCGTGTTCAGACACACTTGTACTCTGCCCAGCATTAAAATCAGATATAAAAGCCTGGTGTTAGTTCCACCACACTTCGCCGCCCGTCCTGTTTTACCAGTCTGCCCAGCCTACGACGTCTGACATCATTAACAGGGGGTGGAGGGGGGGGGAGGGGGATATCCGCCCAACCCTACGTCGTCATGACGTGGTTTCACTTTGGTTTCGCCACTTGTTGAAAACACTCACCACAGGACTCCAACACCCGACAAGTCGTGCACTTTCAGAAATTCTCGTGTTAAGCCTCCGGGCCATCACTACCTGCTCTCAGTCAAGCTCAGATACGCTGCAGTCAAGGACTGTGCAGGTGGTCCCGCAGAGGTTCGAGTCCTCCCTCGGGCATGGGTGTGTGTGTGTTTGTCCTTAGGATAATTTAGGTTAAGTAGTGTGTAAGCTTAGGGACTGATGACCTTAGCAGTTAAGTCCTTTAAGATTTCACACACAAACTCAGATAGATCGTGCTCGTTCCCCATTCCATACACGGACAGTACACTCACGGATACTACATACACAGTGCATGTGACTAGCAGTCATTTTTCGCCAGGTGACGCTGCTGTCACCCGGACGGGCTTATATCGATAGTAGGTCAGTGGTCATAATGTTCTGACTGATCTGTGTACCACTAGGGGAAAGATTAATAGTGCCTACACGGGAATTAAGGAGGCCTTTGGAGAAAATAGAAACAGTATCAATATCAAGAGCTCAGGTGGGATACCAGTCCTAAGTGAAGAGTAGAAAGCTGAAGAGTGGAAAGGGCTCATAGAGTGTCTATACAAGGGAGACGAAGTATCATAGAAATGGAAGAGATCGTAAGTGACGACGAGATAAGAGATATTGTGCTGCGAGAAGAATTCGACAGTGCACTGATAAACCTAAATCAAAACAAGGCCCCTGGAGCAGACGAAATTCCGTCAGAACTACTCATAGCCTTGGGAGAGCCACCCATCATAAAACTCTTCCATCTGGTGTGCAAGATGTATGAGACAGAGGAGCCGGCCGGGGTGACCGAGCGGTTCTAGGCGCTACAGTCTGGAACCACACGACCGCTACGGTCGCAGGTTCGAATCCTGCCTCGGGCATGGATGTGTGTGATGTCCTTAGGTTAGTTAGGTTTAAGTAGTTCTAAGATCTAGGGGACTGATGACCTCAGAAGTTAAGTCCCATAGTGCTCAGAGCCACTTGAACCACTTGAGACAGGGGAAATAGTCTTACATTTCAAGAGAATATAATAATTCCAGTTCCAAAGAAAGCAGGTGCTAACAGGTGTGAAAATTACCGAACTATCGGTTTAATAATTCATGGTTGCAAAATACTAACACAAATTCTTTACAGAAGAAGAATGGAATAACTGATGGAAGCCGAACTCGGGGAAGATCAGTTTGAATTACATAGAAATTTAAGAACGCGCGAGGCCATACTGACCCTACGATTTATCTTAGAAACTATGTTAAAGAAGGGAAAACCTACGTTTATAGCATTTATGACCTAGAGAAAGCTTTAAAGAAAGCTTTTAACAATGTTGACTGGACTTCTATCTTTGACATTCTAAAGGTAGCAGGGATAAAATACAGGAAGCGAAAGGCTATTTACGACTTGTACAGAAGCCAGACAGCAGTTATAAAGGTTGAGGGGCATGAAAAGGAAGCAGTGATTGAAAAGGGCATAAGACAGCGTTGAAGCCTATTCCTGATGTTATTTAATCTGTACAATGGGCAAGCAGTAAGGAAAACCAAAGAAAAATTTAGAGTAGGAATTAAAGTTCAGGGAGAAACATAAAAGCTTTGAGGTTTGCCAGTGACACTAAAGGACTTGGAAGAGTAATTGAATGGAATGAAAAGAGAACATAGAATGAACATAAACAAAAGCAAAACAGGGATAACGGAATGTAGTCAAATTAAATCAGATTATACTAAGGGAAATATATCAGTAAACGAGACACTGAAAGTAGTAGATGAGTTTTGCTGTTTGGGCAACAAAATAACAGATGAGGACCGAAGTAGATAGGATACAAAATGTAAACTGGCAATGGCAAGAAAACCGTTGCTAAAGATGGGAAATTTCTTAACATCGAATACAGATTTAAGTGTCAGGAAGGATTTTCTGAAAATATTTGTATGGAGTGTAGCCATGTCTGGAAGCGAAACATGGACAGTAAACAACTTAGACAAGAAGAGATGGGATATTCTGAAATGTAGTTATACAGAAGAATGCAGAAGATTAGATGGGTAAATTACGTAACTAATTATTGGGTACTGAATAGAACTGAGGAGAAAAGAAATTTGTGACACAACTACAAGAAGCGATCGGTTGGTAGGACACATTCTGAGACATCAAGAGATCAGGAATTTATTGTTGTAGATAAGTGGGGGATAGAAATCGTAGGATGAGACAAAGAGAGGAATACAGTAAACCTATTCAGAAGGATGTCAGTTGCAATAGTTATTCGGGGATGAAGAGATTTGCACAAGATTAAGTAGCATGTAGAGCTGCATCAAACCAGTCTTCGGAATGAAGACCAATACAACAGCAACAGTTTTCAACTCTTTGTGTGTGTTTCGTTCTACTGATTGTGAGTGAATTTAAATACCGTGCCGCAGTAAAATTCTTTCTTTCAGACGGTTTGTCAGGAGTTCATCGGAAGCTGTTGAAGGTGGAAAAGGCAGATCATTCATTCTGGATGCAAAAATAAGACTACTTCCCCTGAAGGTAACCCACGTGAAGAATTTCTCGAAACGGCGGCCTCAGATGAAAACACGGAGAAATTACACGCACTATGCTATTGCACAATTCGTGATAAAAGCTGTGCGAAAAATCTGACACCTTAAACATAGCTAAAGAAGGAGGCGGTACCCTTCACATGAAAGATTATCTGTGAGGAAGATTTGTACCGTACGGGTGTTACAAAGTTCTTAGCCACATTCGGTGCATTTTGAAATGAATTCAGCTGGCCTTCTGCGACGATTTTGTTTTACAATGATCTAGCCGTGAGTCCATTACTCAAGTAAAAATGGAACAAGAATCAAAGTAGTGGGTGGAAGATGAGACTAACAAAGCTGACACTAACAAAAGGCGAAGTTGATTTCATCTGCCGAAAACAATATTAGCAGTTTCTGTTACGCTATAGCACCTGTCCTTATTTATAACAAGGAAAGAAAGACGAGAGCTTAACATCCCGACGATGTCAAGGTAATTAGAAGCACAGCACACACTCAGATTGGAGTGGGATGGGTAATGAAAACAGTAGTGCCTTTTTAAAGGAACCATCCCAATATTTGCGGTAAATCATTTGAGAACCCACGGGAAATGTATATTTTGATATCCTGTCGGTGATACGAACCGTTATTTTGACGAACACCAGTCTTTTACTGTATCACTGTCCCGCCTCATTTGACGTTAATGAGTGAGAATGGACCACCGATTAATTATGAAGTTCTAGCAGCTTTCACACTGTTAAATATTCAAATGTCTCTGGGTAACCCTAAGATCCGACAATTTTGGAGGATAGTGGGAGACTGTGACCAATCTGTGAAGGAAGTCGCTGATGAGTAAGTAATGCAACCTATTCTAGAGCATTGTGACAGTAATTGGAATCTTTACTGAGTAGCAACGCGATGAAATATAGATACGCCTCTGTAGGACAGTAAGGGAAGGTATAGAACATACGAAATGATAACAGAGATTATTCTCCGTGAAGTTAAGTGAGAATCTTTCGAAGAAAAGGCACGTCGTTTGGCCTTCCGAGTAAACTTAAATAACCGGTATTCGAGACTGGTTGCCAACACTTTTTTGGCTCCATAGTACTACCGGTGTAGAAAGTATGATAGTAAAATGAGAGAAATTAGGACACGTACAGGGGCATACAAAAGCCAAAGGCAAATAACAGGGAATAGTTAAAATTTTACGAACTAATAGCCAGCATTCACTGCACAGTGCCTTGAGGAGCATGTACGTAAATGTAAGTAGATGTAGACCAAATGAAAAAATACATTAGAAGCGCTCTAAATTTTCAGAGAAAAAGAAGAGTTTTCAGTCAGTCAGTGGAAGATGCCTTTTCATTGAGAAAATCCAGGTATTCAAAATACGTATTCCAGGAATACTTTATTTACAATGCTTGGTACGCATTTATTCTTATACGACAGCGATACACGAGTCTTTTTCAAATGGAAAGGAGAAATTGTTTCAAAACTGGGATCCATTCCTAGAAATTCATTGGTCAAAGTGCACTGACCAAAAAAATTAGTCCATTTTTGTCGTAAACAATAAAGCCTTTCACTATCAAGCAGAGACCTTTCCAGCCTGCTCTCGCAACACGCGAGCCTTGTCGCAGGACGGTGCAGGCTTTCCATACAGAGCTTCGCCCACGTTACTTTCCCCGAGAAGCATTTCTTTTGTGGAAAGTTTCAATGGCGTCACTGTCGTGGGAGGTATTCGGGACATCGTCGGGATAAATGTCAGCATCACTTCAACAAGTCCAGCTTCAAACCTAATTAGAATTTATGATGCTGCTGACACTAATTTGGAGAGAAATTTACGTGTACTGGAAGAATTAGGGCAAAGAAAACTACGCACTGCTTTCTGGGTTTCAGAAGAAACTCAACTCAATGTAAGGGTAATGCATGCGGAGCTAAGTTTTTGAGTGTTCCTGTTGCACACAACCACAATTCAGTCACTTCGAGAGGAGAGACAAGACGAAAGACGGTTAATGTTGATTGTATGTTGAAATTATTGCAGTTCCTCTTCGGTTTTCTCTTTTTCTAATTGTTCTTCCATATTACGTCACCATATTACGCGACGACCACGGTGCAGATACATAACTTGCATCTATGAGTTTTGTAAACTATAAAATAATATTTAACATATTAGCGTTCCGAAAGCTCCCTAGGTAGCACACATAAAACATTCATTCTGAGTAAGAAAAGTAGTCGAAGGCACTATGATCGGTTTTAAAATATGAACTTGTGTAGTAATGGTAATCAATAAATTTGTTAGATCAAACTAGGTAATTAACTCGCGATAAACCTTTCAATAAAATCGTGATATTTAAATGAATTTACAAATTTAATAAAGAAAAATATGTAATTCTAGTTGAAGGAAACTGTATCAAAATATGTAGAATTACTTTTAACATATAAATTCAGTTGTGTGTTAGGGAACATCCAAGTGACTAATAAAAGCAGTTTCCGGTGTTACTGTTGTTGTGGTTTTTTTCAGTTAGAAGATTAGTTTGACGCAGTTCGCCTCGCTAGCGTATCCTGTGCAACCGTCTTCAACTCTTCATAACGTCTGCGACATACATCAACTCAAACTATAGTCAAGTCTTGACATCCCTCTACAGCAGGAATGCAACGGCGACTTTGGGTAGAAATTGACCTTTGACCCATGACCTTGTTTAGCTTTGAATGTTTTAATACGCTGTCCATTCAGCTCAATTGATCTTCCACGTCCTTTTCCGCCTCTTACCTAACTGCAATTCCTTCTCGAAATTCCTCCTTAACCATGTTTTCGGCTTACTCTACGAACAGATTCAATACATGGGAGATTGGCTGGGTCCCTGTCTCACTCCCTACTCAACCACTGCCTTCGTTTCATTTACTTCGAACATTATGGTTCCTGTAGAAGTTTGAGACAGCTTTTCGTCCCTGTAGGTGTGCTAACATTAGAATTTCAGCGATAATATCGCAATTCATGTCAAAAGTAACTACTTTGTCATTTGAAGAAGAACGCTTCCTAGGGGCTCTGAAGTGTTTAAATATAAAGCAAGCAATCAAGAAGAACTCAAAAAAATATGTAATCTTTCTCAAACTCTTTTGAAATGGGCGTGAAGAAATTAAACATGAAATTTTAATAATATCATAGAATATCAGTCTGACTCCTAGAAAGGAAGGAACAGAATATTTGTCATTAATGAATTTGCGGAAAAATTTATTTTCTTTTTGGAAAAGCTCCAAAAGGTTACAGAAAGGTGACTTTGTGAGGGAAGTTGGATGAATAACGTTCTGATAATAAGGAAATTAGAAAGGTCTGGACTGGACTGATTTGGGGGAAGAGACCAAACAGCGAGGTCATCGTTCTCATTGGATTAGGGAAAGATGGGGAAGAAAGTCGTCCTTGCCCTGTCAAAGGAACCATCCCGGCATTTGCCTGAAGCGATTTAGGGAAATCACGGAAAACCTAAATGAGGATGGCCGGACGCGGGATTGAACCGTCGTCCTCCCGAATGCGAGTCCAGTGTGCTAACCACTGCGCCACCTCGCTCGGTAATTAGAAAGGTACAGAATCAGAGAAAGTGATATGAAATTTTTCCGTTTTGTACAGGGTGAAAATTTCACGGCTTACACCGGCCTAAGATCATAAGGATATGTAGTATTTGTGTATTTCGGTGAACTTCCTTCTGCCAGATGGCGGGGGAGGAAGCTAGTTTCGGGTGTTTTGGTGATTATTTTGGGTGGGGGTGGAGGGGGCAGATTTTGCCATGCGAATCTGCACTTTTTAACTTTCCGCCGAAGTTTTGGCGGATTTTCCGTGGCGCGCTTTGCCCGCCCTGTACGCGCGCTTCGACACCAGTGCCTCTTGGGCCAAGCTGGAGGCATGGAGCAAAGCAGAGGGGGAATTGGTTGGAGGCCAACAGCCGAGAGGGAATCAGCTGGAATCTGGTCTGTCGTGAAACTGGACAGTCTATGGAGTCAACAGTCAATGTGGATCGTGACCGACTGTAGTGGTAATCGCCTACTTGGAGGGTAGTCAGTGTCTTTTTCCAGCAGCCAGATACGAAGAAGAACGGTTTTTTATTATTATAAACAGAGACCACTAGGAGTGTGCACCAGTGGCTTGTGTGCTTCTCAGGTAGTCGACAAGTGGTAATATTCAGAGTAGGATGTTGAATTCTCGCTAGCCGCTTTTATGTCGTCTCGTTGTCTCTGCAGAGCTGTACCATGGCAAGCAAGGAGAGGATGTTGGTTGGTGACCGGTATCCTCTTTCTACAGCACAAACTGCACGCAATTATTAACTAGATTCTTTATTCATAAACAGTGAGCTACTTAGTCCGCCCCGATAGATGAGTGGTCAGCATTGCGCTCTGTCATGCCAAGGGGCCCAGGTTCGATTCCTGGCTGGCTCGGAGATTTTCTCTGGGCAGGGACTGGGTGTTATGTTATTATCATTTCATCATCACCAGTGGAGGCAATGGGGAACCACCACTGGCATCACTTCCCTAGATGCTCATGGGGTGGACTTCTCCGACGAGGCTTCCCCCATGACAAGACCTGCGGTAAGGCAGAACACAAAGTTAAAAAACTTAAGCTTCCATGTGCTGTATTGTCCCCTTTAGCCTTATTTCTGTTGAAGTACAAAGTCTGCTATGAACACTATTATGTTCGCTATGTGCTGCCTGATTCTAAGCTAGAGACTGTGACTGCGGCTCCATCTCGGTGACACGCTGGAACTCACTAGGTGCAACAGGCTCGAATTAATTCGAACAAACTGAACTAACTGGCCCTCCGGTCTGCGGCGGCGGTCCTAAAAACTGGCGACCGAGAGGGCGTTGGCAGCACGTTTCCAGGGAGTCTGTCGTTGGCCTCGATCGGCCTTCTTGTGACCTCTATGCCGCATGGTGTGCTGGCGCCAGCTTACTTCAGAACATAGGGTACAGACAGTACAGTGTTCATAGAAGTGGATAACATGCATGTTTCGAGTGTGATGTGTTCGTTACATCTGCAGTATTGCACAGCATAGCCATGAGGGCGTAATAGTGTTCTTGTGTAGTGTTTCACTGCATGCATGAGGCGTGTGTTACTGTTGTACAAAATAGAAAGCTCTGTATATTGTTTTCTATATCTCACTGATGGCATATCCATTATTGTACATACCTATAAGTTATTATAATTTTTTTGTTGCTGTTTGTTGTAGCATAGGTAGCTTGGTAATCCTGTTTTCTGCAATACTGAGTTGATAATTCCTTTTGTAACATTCTATTCTCTATTTTGTTGTTCTCCCTTGGTACCCCCATTATGAATCACAGGGTCTGAATCACAATTGGGCTTTATTTACAGTTCTCCAAGTGTTTCTTATTTATTCTGCTATTGCATAACGCCCAAGTTATACGAAGACTAGTCCTGGGCAATATAACACTGATTTATTATTCTCATTTTACATTCTGAACACGTCATTTGTTTGTGTGGAAGTATTTATGTCATTAACAAATGTTTTTGTAAAAGCAGCCCACATCTGCACAACCCCCCACCCTCCTCTTAAATCCTACTCCACCGAAAACCCTACACTAAAATTGGTAACACTGTGGTTTTGAGTTGTGCCGCTGTGGTACATCTAGCCTTAGTTTCAGAATATTGAGAAACTATGTCTTATTTTCCCACGCTCTGTGGTAGGTATGACCGCTAGAGAGGTACCAGGCGCGGCACAGATGTCTAAGGACAAATTAGTTTATAACGTATCCATTCATGAGCAGGCCCCTGCGAGTAATACGGCTGAGTTGCCCCAGCAACTTTTACAGGTTATGGGTGAGCCGTTGCAGTTAAATGTGGGGGAGCAGACGGATGTGAGTAATGAAATAGACAACATTAGATTGGTCCTCATGGAGATCGAATTAGTTCTCCAGTTTTTCAAAAGTGACACACCTTCCTGTGGACAACTCTGTAAGTTGTAATCTAGGGCTAAGCATTATGTCAACAGGTTGATGATTTTTGTTGTGAGTGGAAGAAGGAGAAGGCAGGCAAAGAGTGAGATATAGGATAGGACAGCATGCATAGAAGCTATAATTAGTGATTTATTGGCAGCATCATTCATGTAGGGAAGCAGGGTGGATTTAATTTTGGTGCTGTGAGAGGATGTTAACCCAACAGAGAAAGTAGAGATGTCGGAATGAGAGGGCAGGATATGCAAAACGCAATTCATTGGGCTATTCCATCTTTTAGCAGGAATATTGAGTAATCAATTCATGGCAGATAGTATTTGGGTTAAAGAGTGTGGAAGTATTGCAGCTGATGTATTTGCACGCTAGAGGTATTTGGTAAGTGGAATAACTAATGTCATAATTGAAGGGGAATGGTGGTGGCCATTCAACAATAGTTGTATAAGAAAGTAGCCCCAGCTATGGTAATGCAGAAATTGGCGTTACAGATGTGAACAGGGAGTAAAGGAACACTTTGGGAAATATGTCTAGTAGATATTATAGATATGATAAATGGAGAGAAATCATACACTGGAATCGAGGTTCGAAACGTAATGACTGTTTTCTCTGTGGTGCCGTAGGACATTTCGGGAGGGACTAACCATAGCAGAAGAAGAAACTGAATACAAACAGTTGACAAGTTCCTAAGGGTGCAACAGGAGATGTAAGCCCATTCGCTGCCCCTGGTGGTATCTGGGCCTGGTTTGCAAATCAGCGACATGAGACCTTATTCCTTTGTGACGAAATTAATTATTAGACTGTTTGTTGTCTGCCTGATACCGGTAGCTCAGTGACGTTTGCGAGCGAAATGTCATTTTGTATCCAGCAGGCCGTGAGGGGTTGGCCAGGGTTGAGCTAGCACGAGACTCTGTACGTTACAGCCATTTGAAGCTCTTTGGATGGGTAATTTCTAAGCTGAGAATTTAGGGATTCACATGAAAAGTAAAACTGAGAATAGCGGAGGGGCTACCCACCGACTTTATTTTGGGATCCGGTGTAATTAGGAGGACAGCACTGAGTCCGAATTGGGGACAGGTCACTTCACCTTCCAATTTTATAGGAACAAGACATTCTCATTTTGCATACATTTTGAGTCCCCTGCAGCTGTCTTGCAACAAGGGGAAGGGAAAGGTGACATTGTTGACAGATCAGAGGTAACAAGTAAACAGTTATGTAGAAAATTTGATCACGATCTGGCTAATACATAAGGGCTTACCAAATATCGCACCGAGTTGGCCGACACGACCATCATATCATCTGTCGCCACTATACATGAAAGATTTAAAAGAGCTAGTCGAAAAGACTTTACAGCAAGGGGTTATTCGTCCTTCCATGTCATCGTATTTTGCACCCATGTTTCTTGTATCAAAACCATAAGGCAAATCCAGACCGTTAGTAGACTTTAGGGAACTTAAAAAGATGGTATTCTGGTCTATACCATTACCAGACTTGCAGACATGTTTTGAATGGTTTACAGGCGACTTTGTGTTTCCTACATTAGATTTTTAAGCAGACATATTTTCAAATTCCATTAGATGCCCGATCGAAGCAGTTTATAGTTTTTATCACGCATTGAAACCTTTTTGGATTTAACTGGGCACCATTTTGTCGCCGGCTGCGGTGGTCTCGCGGTTCTAGGCGCTCAGTCCGGAACCGCTCGACTGCTGCGGTTGCAGTTTCGAATCCTGCCTCGGGCATGGATGTGTGTGATGTCCTTAGGTTAGTTAGGTTTAAGTAGTTCTAAGTTCTAGGGGACTTATGACCACAGATGTTGAGTCCCATAGTACTCAGAGCCATTTGAACCATTTTGTCTCTGAGCGGGTGTGGCTGTGTTATCCCAACAGCTTTCTTATGTTCTTTTATGATACTGCATTCAAGTTTACGTATCATTACCAGAAAGATTTAGTTGCTTTCGGTAAAAATTGAGTGAAGTTGACAGCTAAACCTGATAAGATAAAGACCAGGTTTCCTGATATATCATTTTTGGGACATACCGTGTCGCGAGGAGAAATAAGAGTTGATACTTAACGTACCAAAGCTATTAGGGAATTCCCCCGCCGAGGAATGTCGAGGAGATAGGTTCATTAGGACTGCTAATTTTCCACGAAATTTGTTGCGAATTCTGCGCAGTTGGCTAGGCTACTGAGTGAATTACGTAAAAATTGTCGTAAAATTTGTGTAGGGCGAGTCCCAACTAGCACCATTTGAAAGATTGCAGGATGTTCTAGAAGGAGCTTTTCTTTAGTCACAACTGATTTCATAAGAATTTTTGTGCAGACTGATGCTTCCATAGAAGAGGTAGCTGGTGCTGCGATATTTCAGGAATATCCAAATGTCTCAAAAGTACTGTCCCCCTTACAAAACAAACGTTCGGCTTCCGAAGTTGAGGCTTTGTCAGTTTTGTTTGCGTTGGAGGAATTTGGTTCTACCTAGATGACGAGCCCTTTCAGTTGTAGACAGAAAATCAGGCTCTTATTTGGGCTCTGGCACAACCTAGGTGCAAAGGCAGGATTGTTAGTGTGCTACGCGTATTTCGCCTTTTCAGTCAGAGGTTAAACACGTCAGAATGATCGATAATGTCACGGCGCACAGTCTGAGTAGCATGTGTCAAGGGATTTGGAAGAAAATAAGCAGATAATGAACTGCAAAAAGTAAGATCTATACTGGATGATTTCCTGGCACTGTTTAAAGAATCGCCAAACACCAGGAGGGGAATGAATCCCTAATGGAGATTAAGCAGACAATAGAACGAGGTTAAGTTGTCAGGCTGTATATGCTAAAAATGGTACACTTTAAATCCGGCGTAGCAATCGGTGTAGGACTTGGTTTCCCACTGAAGTAGTAGCTATGTTATTTGCATATTATCACTGGTCGCCACTGGATAGACATTTGGGAGTTAATAAAACACTCCCTAAAATCCGATAGGCATTCATAAAGGAAGGAATGAATGCGGACATCAGGACGATGGTGCGGTTCTGTAAGACCCGTTCCGTAACTAAACAACAAGGGACTTTGACATCTAAGCCGATAGAAAGACAGATGGGGAAGTTACATATCGATTTTGATGGTCCATTTCCAAGGTTGTGGGCACGAAATAAGTAGTCTCGTCTCTGCGTGGATGTATTTTCAAGGTTCGACTGGTTGTCTCGTACGAGGTTGGCGACCAGAAGAGGTGCGATGTATTGAATGAAGAGAACTTTTGGTGCCTTCGGTCCCTCCCAAGTTTTAGTATCGGATAATGCCACTGCGTTTATATTCAGAATCTTCAAAGAGTTTCGTTTTGGACTGCGAATTAAACATTTGACCTGCACAACGTACTACCCAAATCCATTGTTCGCAGAAAGAATTAACCATAATCTGAGGGTGGCACTGATTGCATATCATCATTTAGATCAGACAAATTGGAATGGTTAATATCTGCATTTAATATGACAAAACATGAGAGACAGAAGAAGACACCAGTGGGATTGATGTTTGCCTTTTGAAGTAATGCCCTATTGGCTATTATATGGTCGATCGATGAACTGTTACCCAGTAAGACATCCTGTAAGGAGATCAGGGAAAGGTGGTGTAGAGACTGGAAAAAGTTATTGGCTGCTCATGAGCAGAGTTCTCAGGGATACAATGGGAGGGGGCGGGAGGGGGGGGGAGAGGTTCCAATCCATTTTTGGCAAGATAAGTATAACAAAGGGGAAGTTGATGGTAAAACTATCGCCACTCTTTAAGTCGCACTATGCAATTATCCATTTTGTAACCTCAGTCACAGTCTTAATTAAAAGTCTGGCAACATTAAGGGAATTTAGGGTGCATATTTCCAGCTTAAACTGCCCTATTATAGAGGATAGGGTGGTGAGGCTTTGTGGTGGAACTGTGTTGACAGAGATCCCTAGGTAGGGTAGTGATAGAGCGGCGAGGGATAACAGGTAGCCGTCTGATGTATCATGACAACATCATCATTGAAACATTCATTATTGTTGAAGAAATTACACCAGTCGTGATAATGCTTGAGGAAGCCAACGCCCCCAAAGCGTAAGCTATTTATGTCTGGTAAAGTTGTGTGATCATCACCAGGCAGCCCAGTAGCTCGCAGAATCACACGGCTGGTGAAAAGACGAGCCAGCGGCCCGACACGGCGGCTGACTCCAGCAGCGGGTGGCAGCCCACAATGCGTACTAGAGGCAGCATGTCTGCTTGTGCCAGAGCCCACCGCGGCGCACAGAATCACGTCATGGATCTAACGTGGGCGAGACAGCTCACAGCGGCAGTGTCCACCCACGAGAGCGCCGGCGGGCAGCAAAGAATTTACCCGCACAGGCAATGGTAGCTGAGCAGCTGCATCACCTCAAACTGTTTTCCTCCATGGAACGGCGGGGCTAAGCCAGCAAGTGGCTCACCAGGTGAAGGACGCTAAGTCAGCAGCATCAGACTCATCGAAAACATGAGGGCCTCAGCGAACAGCAGCAGAGTCCACAAGCGGTGACTTGTTGAACCATGAACTAGTAGACCATCTTAGAACCCCCGTCGGAGCTGGTAGCCAACAGACTTGCAATGCCTCTGTCTAGAAATGAGTAGCATCTATAAGGGACTGACTCGTCTCTGCTTTGCTAAATCAGGGGGTTCAAATCACATAAGCCACAACAAAGCCGTGGTTCAGGGGTGAGGCAATTAAGTCACACACGCTGTAGCGGCTCTATCATTTTGCTCCATTAATTCTATTAGACCCCTGGTTCCTCTGTTTCACCGTAGCTTGTGGTTATCCACCTCAATGCATCGGGCACAGTACTTGCCATATCAGCGAGTAACTCCTGATGCAACTTTTCCTAGCTAGCCTGAATTGACTTCCTTCCATTACCTGTGACCAGTGTTCCAGTTACAGTTTCACCCAGGTGCGCCAAGTAAATCAAGTACAGCGCAATACTGTGATCAGAATTAAATGTAATATGTGTGGCTATTGTAAAGTTAATTGCAACATTCAATTACGTTACCGTATGGTCATATTTCAGTGAACCTCCTGCCCCAGGTCTTGGGTAAAGGGGCGAAACGTTTTTCTTGGGGGGTTGGGGGGGGGGGGGGAGGAGAGATAGAATGTGCCATGGAGGCCAGCAGGGTCGAGGTTTTGGCAGACGTTCCGTGCTGCACTCCACCAGAGAACTCGCTTTGTGTGTGTGGGCTTCGATGACAGTGCCGCTCGAGCTAAGCTGGAGTCACAGAGTGAAGCTGAGGGGGGAGTTGATTGGCGGCCAGCACCCAAGATGGAGTCAGCTGGTATCTGCTGTGCCATGGAGCCGGGCAGTCTCTTGAGTCGATTGTCAATGTGCGGCGTGATGGAGTTGTAATCGCCAACCTGGAGGGCGGTCAGCGTCTTTTATCAGTGGCCAGAGAAGACTGCCACTCCAGCCAGATACGGAGAAGAGTGGTTTTCTAATTACTGCAAATAGGGAGCACTAGGAGTGTGCTTTCGTGGCCTGTAGAGATTCTCAGGCACTTGGCAAATGGTCAGATTCAGAGTAGGGTACAGCTGGTACCGTGTACAGTGAAGTGGATACATATCTGTTTGAGTACGACGTGTTCCTTATATCACAATATCGGACAGCGTGGCCGAGAGGGCAGAATGATGTCGCAGTACTGTATTTCACTGCACGCTGTCTGCATGAATATAGCTATAAGTTTCTATATATTTTTGGTTTTTTTTTGTCTTAGCGTAGGAAATTTGTAGCCCTGTTGTCTGAAGTAATAGTAAATATCTAATGGAGGTCCTTAGTAATCGAGAAATATTCTATTGGAATTGTATTCATTTATTGTTCTGTTTTGAGTTTATCGCCCAATTGTAACGTTCTACAGAAAGATATTGGGAATATTTTATTCCCTATTTTTTTGTTCTTGTTTGAGGCCCCCTTTATGTGTCAGAAGGGCTGAATCAAAATTTCGTTGTATTTATGATATTTTTACAGTCTTTCTTATTTATTCTGTTATTGTTTGATGCTCATATTGTAAAAGGATTATATGTGGACCATATACCATTGATTTCTTATTGTTGTTTAACATTCTGTTCATATCATTTGTTTTTTGACTAATATTTTTGTCGTTAATAATTGTTTGTGTAAAATAAGTACACGCCTGCACATCCCCAAATACAGACAAAGCCTATTCCACCCAAATCCTACACTACATTGTTTATTTGTAACTTCAGGCACAGGGATTTATTTGTAACGCTGGAGATCGAGTTTCCAAAAACCCTCACAACCTTCTGCTTTAGGACCAAAGTTGTCTTCATTTTATGTAAATTAGTTATCTTTAGAAAATATAATCCCCTCTCAGTTTTACTTACATGTAACACTCCTAAATGAAATTCAACGAAGTCTCACATATACTCCAGTTAGCTTAGAACGCTGGTTTAATCAAAATTCTAACAAGGTAAAATCTCAAATAATTTAGCTGAAAACTAATCTGCCTCAATCGAATGGTTTTAAAGTTAACCACGAAAACCAAGTGCTTAAGAATGCCTAACCTGAGGATACGTCTACAAAAAAAATCGACCTTGCCCTTCATACATTTGTTAACTGGAAAACCCGCTAGCTGAATGGTCAGTGCGACAGAATGCCAATCCTCAGAACGCGGGTTCGATTCCCGGCTGAGTCGGAGATTTTTCTCCGCTCAGGGACTCGGTGTTGTGTTGTGCTAATCATCAGCGTTTCATCCCCATCGACGTGCAAGTCGCCGAAGTGGCGTCAAATCGAAAGACTTGCACCTGGCGAACGGTCTACCCGACGGGAGGCCCTAGTCACACGACATTTACGTTTATTTATCTTGGATTTGCGAAGACAATATAGCACTGTGCAGCTGACGTGGGTTTGACAAAGGTGGTCTACCATTGCTGATTTGAGCATGTCGGAATGCTAAACAGCCAATACGCAGCCTACTTAATGTCTTTGCGAACTGTTCATCTTCAAATATAACAACGCAAAGCTCTTTTCAGAAAACCATTTTCAACATTTGTGTGTGCAATATGAGAAAGAAAAGTAATTTTGTGTTTTCCTCTCGAAAACGAAAACTCCGTTCGCAGACTTTACATGTATATGATACTCTGTAAAAAATGAAATACCGGCCACATTCATAGCAACAAATCAGTATTTCTAAGAAGAAAATTGCGCTCCATCTTTGTACAGATGTACTACCATCAATTTATACAGATTTTTAGTGATGATATCACTATCCCTAAGGATAATAATGTGAAATACTTGTGCTGGAAGATGTAAATTAATATTAATTTACGTATTTAAGTTCATTACCATTGTGTTTCAGTTATGTTACTTTGGTTCGGATTCAATGGTTCGCTGTAGCAGGTTAGGTAAGTCAGGTCAAAGTTAGAAGGAAGACAAAGGCACACCATCAACAACTGGATCATTCCTAAAAAAGCACTGCAGAGTCCCAATCAACATAAGCACGTGATGCGTCAAGAATATTCAAAATTTTTCTAAATTACTTCACACAGACATATATTGGAAAAGTCTTTAACAATAGTGCTTTGTTATTTTACAACAGAACTCTACTACCACTTTCTTTCATTGGTTTATACCTGTCTTTTGCAGGGTACGAGCCGGAACAAGCTATGTACGAGGGGATTTTAAAACCCAAATTTCGAATTATTACGGCACGCCAAGTAACTTTTATTGACAGCTGCCCTACACATCAAAGTAACTGAGATACAAGACAATAATTTTCAAGCATAGACTCTAAGTCTCTGTGACCAATGATCGAAACGTACTACCAATCGTTCAGTACCTCGAAGATAGAAATACGTTGCCTGGTCAAGGAACCATTCGAGAACCGCTGTGCGGAAGTCCTCATCGTTGGAAAATCTATTTCCTTTCCCGACTAGCAACTTACACATCTGCACGGCCTTGGTGAAATTGTTGGAACTATTCACTATCACGAGCCCAACATTGCGTTTGATCCATATGCCACCCAAATTTCACGGTAAATTTGTGCCTAACTTACATGTTTTGCCCACAAGAAACGTACTGTCCCGCGTACCTCAACTATGGAGTACGTTTCCATTTGCTGCGCCGTTCAGTCGCACTCTGTGTGTGATGCACCTGTTGTCCGTACCACAGTAGAATTGTATCTGTTGTAAACCCGGACGATGTACCATCATATGACAACGCGCCGCACTTGTTGCACAGTCGTATTAGCGTGAGTGTGGCGTGTGTAACTTACATTCTCAAGCCCCCTCGCAGCAGTGATCCCTTTCACCATGTTTCCCCTTAACTCCTACAGGAAAGCAATCGTCCAAACACTCATGTCATCCTCTGTCCTCAAAGCAGGTTGCAGGGCTAGCCGGGAAACCAGTTGTTGTCCGCCTCTTCCTGCTGCCCACGCTGAATCGTATCGACCACGTGGAATTTCCTGCTCCAAAGCTACAAACGCCGTGCTGTGACCCACCCTTGGTATTTACGAGGCATCTGAAGGTAGTCTGGCCTCACAGGCCTGTGACAACCTTGTCCATTCTAGGAAATGAATGCCGAAAAAGTCGTGATGTTAAAGCCCTGCTAAAGCAAAAATTCTGCGGCGCACTGGCCAATTTTCTACAACCCGTCCTATAAATCGAGTAAAAATACGTAAACATATAAAAAGGAGGGGAAGAAGTTCTGCTCAGTCAACAAAAATAAACCATGTCATGTAACGGAACAGAATAAGAGACGTACATCAAGATTATCAAAACTGCGTCACACTGACTTCATCACTGTGGTATTCTGAACTGACGTGACGGTACATAAATCCCTTCGTTTAATAGAAGAATTTTGGTTCTTCGACGGCACAACACACTTGAGTAACTTCGAACATTTAGGAATGTAGGCTAAAATTTTATAGCGTATATTTTTTCATCTGGAAGACAGAAGGCAGAATATTTTACTCTAGTATCGGGAAGAATGGAACAAAACTGGATATTACTGCAATGTTTTATAGTGAAGACTGCTGCAGCTTTCAAACTTTCGTTTTTGTCTTATTAATGGAACTTTACGTTCAACGAGTTTCGAGGTAAAATCCAATTACTAAATGTTGTAAACAGTAATTAAAACTAACTAAATTAGACTATCAAGTAATTTTATCGGGAGAAGGCAATCATTATGGCCTCTATGGGAATGTGTTGCTATGGAGGCCTGTTTACAGTAGTATTTTTTTGACGTTTGACTGTCTTGAGGATTTCACGTGCGTTTTAGTAGTTAGTTAGCTAAAGTGTGTTGTGTTTAAATTTGACATGATAATCATCTCCTGATCGGTAAGATACTATTTTTATTTACGGCCATGTGAATAGTAACAAACGCAAGGCTACAAGGGAGAATCAAAGGGCGTTTACCGACCGAAGACAACCGAATCACGTAAAATTTCCTGTTCTTTATCATGGCGTTGCTGTGACAGGGACCATAGTGCCACAGACAATGAATCGAGGTGCGCGACGATTCACCCATACACCTGATGAGAAAAACGTTTTCCGCAAGATGTCGAAGAATGTCCTGGTTTTGGCACGCAACGCATCGAAGCGCCATGTAATAAAGCGATGCTGCAGCTTGAAGGGCGCTTCACGATGAATTAACATATTTCTGTCTCCTTGGATGTTTGCAGGGTCCTTCGTATGCTCATCACCAACCGCTAGTTAGTTTGCTGTTAGTTTGCTGCACTATCTGCAAACTCATTGTTGTCATCTTCAGTCTTTTTTATAGACGGGGCAACATTTTCAAGAGACGAAATAGCAAATTTTCATAATCAACATTGATAACAGTCCTCAAGATACAATTCAAGCAAGACGTCTGCAGCATTTTAACTCGTGGGCATGATTCGCAGGCGACTGGCTAGTACATCCATATGTTCTCCCAGCGTGTACTGCACTGGATGTTCCCAAGGACGTTGTTTAGAACTCTCTTCCAGACTTACTAAGGAAGAACCGTATGAGAAATATCTGACTGAAAGAACTTGGTTAAGCCAACGGGGGCTGCTTGTAAATGTCGTCTTATGGAATCAAAGAGTGACACCCTGTGTCCTGGGGAATAGCCCTGTGTGCGATTTTCATTCGAATCCACAAAATATCAACAGCCGTTAAAATAAGACCACGACAAACAGTTCTCCAACAAACGATAACCTAAGCCGTGCCTGCCCACAGTAGACACCGCCGAACCCCTTCTCAGCTAAGTCCACACCTCTTGCAGTGCTCAGCTATGAACCAACATTGTGCGCAAGCTGTACGATCCGACAAGGTGCAGGCAGGTCGTACGGTTGTGTAGTCACTCGCGTGGTTCAGTGCCACTTCGTCGTTGCGAATAACCTCTTTTGCCGGCCGCGGTGACCGTGCGGTTCTAGGCGCTACAGTCTGGAACCGCGTGACTGCTACGGTCGCAGATTCGAATCCTGCCTCGGGCATGGATGTGTGTGATGTCCTTAGGTTAGTTAGGTTTAAGTAGTTCTAAGTTCTAGGGGACTGATGACCTCAAATGTTGAGTCCCATAGTGCTCAGAGCCATTTGAACCATTTTTTTGACCTCTTTTATACTCTACCTTCAAATATACATACCTTGTACGAGACGAAGAGTCACCATATGACAAAGCCGCTTTGTAGAGGGCAGATATTCTGCCCAGTTAAAACTCACTCACCTGCTGATATTGCCAACAGCACTCTCCTGACCACGGTGACCTACAGCTGTAACAAGTGGAACAGTGAAATTCTTGAGTTCTACTCACAGAAACCATCGTGAAGGTGCGTGTGTACGAGACCGTTAGCTGTTTGTCAGAGGAGAAAACAAATGTGTTTTGATTTGGTGAGAAGCTGATACCCAGTAACATCTGACAAGCATTCATGAAGGCAACGTCTTGCGTCGAAACACGGACAGAGTATAGCTTTAGTTAGAGGGGGAGATTTCCTGTGTCTTTCCGCTTTAAGCTGTGTTGGTCTACAGAGAAGTACTACTTATGTTGAAACAACAGGTGACGATGTTTTCATAAATTATAATAGTCGATCACTATGGCTTCATCTAAATCACGAACATCTGCAGCAGGAAACTCTTCGGTGCATGACGCAGATTTTTCAATCTCTCTAGATGAATTACATAGAACTTGTTGGAGGAGTTGTCATGATGAGTGTAGCTAATCCTAATCGCCTTTCCCAGCTACTCTGGAATTTACATTCACCATTTTTGGCGGTATCATATCTCACACATATTTTCTGCTTTATTATTTCTCGATATAATCGTATTCTGTATTTTTTCTAATATTACTTTATAGCTCTTACATAATGTTGATGATTACTGCCTTCCGTATAAATAGTATAGTTTACAAGTTAGTGCTCACACCTTATCTCATGATTTACAGGATTCAAATATCTTATTTCAGCATAAACTGCAAAAAGCCTTATTGAGGTCTGCAAATGATATTAAGATATTTTAAGTTTTCTTCTGTCAATCTTCTGTTATTGGGTGCAGTGTCACAGTTGCTTCTCTGGTGACATTAGCTATCCTTAACAATCTGATCAATATTCACTGCCATTTCAATTTTCATTCTGTCTTCCTTTACATAATTCTAGTCACTACATCATTTTTCCTTTTATCTAGTAGAAAGTCGCCTTCTACATAACTGTTAGACACCTGAGCAAATAACTTACAGTTTCTAAACATTAAACTGATTGCAATAACTCGCAAGGAGATTAAGTGAACCCTGTTCATTGTTTTGAATTCAAAAACCATTAACTATTTTGTAGAATACTGCCAGTAGAACTATATCATCTCCAACTCTTCGATTAGTAACTTTTCTACTTTAGTGTACTCAGCTCCAGTCATTCCTATTGTTTACTTATTTATTTAGCAGGTCTCTCGCACCCATTCTGATTTTGCTTCTTTGAACTTGTTACTTTTAGTTCATCTACATCTACATGGATACTCTGCAAATCACTTTTAAGTGCCTGGCAGAGGGCTCATCGAACCACCTTCACAATTCTCTACTATTCCAATCTCGTACAGCGCTCGGAAAAAACGAACACTGTGCGAGCTCTGATTTACTTTACTTTGTTATGGTGATCGTTTCTCCCTATGGAAGTCGGCGTCTACAAAACATTTTCGCATTCGGAGGAGAAAGTTGGTGACTAAAATTTAGTGAGAAGATTTCACCACAACGAAAATCGCCTTTGTTTTTATGATGTCCACCCCAAACCCTGTATCACTTCAGTGGCACTCTCTCCCCTATTTCGCGATGGTACAAAATTTGCTGCCCTTCTTTGAACTTTTTCGATGTACTCCGTCAATCCTATATGGTAAGGATCCAATACCGCGCAGCAGTAATGTAGGCACTCTCTTTAGCATAACTGTCCCATTTTCTAAGTGAACTGCCAACAAAACGCAGTCTTTGGTTAGCCTCCCCCACAACATTTTATATGTGTTCCTTTCAATTTAAGTTGTTCGTAATTGTGATTCTTAGGTATTTAGTTGAATTTACAGCTTTAGATTTGACTGATTTATCCTATAAGCTGAAGTTTAACGGATTCCTTTTAGGACTCGTGCGGATGACCCCACACTTGTCGTTATTTAGGATCAATTGCCAATTATCGCAATTTGTTTTGATTTTCTGATGACTTTATTGGTCGATAAATGACAACATCATCTGCAAACAACCTAATACGGTTGCTCTGATTGTTTCCCAAATCGTTTACATAGATAAGGAACAGTAAAGGGCCTATAACACTACCTTGGGGAACGCCAGAAATTACTTCTGTTTTACTCGATGACTTTCTGCCAATTACTACGAACTTTGACCTCTCTGGCAGGGCCAGCCTAAGTGGCCGAGTGGTTCTAGGCGCTACAGTCTGGAGCCGCGAGACCGCCACGGTCGCAGGTTCGAATCCTGCCTCGGACATGGATGTGTGTGTTGCCCTTAGGTTAGTTAGGTTTAAGTAGTTCTAAGTTCTAGGGGACTGATGACCTCAGCAGTTAAGTCCCATAGTGCTCAGAACCATTCTCTCTGACAGAAAACAACGAATCAAGTCACATAACTAGGACGATATTCCATAAGCACGCACTTTCACTACAAGCCGCTTGTATGGTACAGTGTCAAAAGTTCTAATCGGACTATATAGTGTTGCCTTGGTGTTCTTTCTCACATTTGTTCTTAAATATTTCCTTTATATGCATTTCGCTACAAAATATGTCACTGAACTCTGAAGAGCTCAGATGGAGCCCCTTTTAGGCTGTCTCTTGCAGCAGCTACCAGACTCGACGAGTCATCCTTACTGTTCTGCTTACCCCGTAATTTCCTTCCTTTCCGCCTCAGCGACCGCTGTTCTGCCGCTGTTACTCCAGCGTAACTCATATACGGCAGTCCTTGAAATTAAATGACACGGTGCCCATCCCTGCCGCACCTCTAAAAGCGCGTAATACCGTATCGACGACAGAACCCGCCGGTTTACGGTTAGCCAATCTTGCGGGACTACATAAATCTCGTCACGGATCATCAGCGGATGCGCCGCACCTTAACTGTCCCGCGGACGATTAGTAAAGCCAGATAAAACTCGGCAGAACAAAGGCTTCCCCGGTTTTTTGTGGGTCATAAACCGAGGACCGTACTGTAAAACATGAACTCTTCCCAAAGCGCTCTGACGGCCAAATATTCACCTGTCGCTCCCTGTACATTATGCACGGCATTAAGGTCAGTCGTTGACTGACGATGGAGCGTCATTCAAACGCTTCCAAAAGGACTGATTGTAGCTGTCCTCCCAGAAGCAAAGAGAAAAAGATAAACAGCGCGGTGGAAATGTGGTGGGTATTCTTCTTTTTCACTCGAATGGCAACTGCCTAATAATATTTTCAAAATACGACTTCGGTTTTCATTTAGCTCCAGAAGTAGGTGGTTCGGAATTGCGTAACTAATCTGCTTAATTTGTACCTCCATCGCCAATTACAGGGACGGGGTACACTGCCGTGACTGCAGGATTTATGTGAAGCTTTTTACCGCAGCTACAGAGAATTACACCAAATCACGCATAGCCTCTGGAGGCATCATGGTTTGTTTGTCTAGATATGGGTCGTACATGTCCGGTACGCTATTATTCTTTTGTTGTTTATTTGTATACATCTTTTAAGGAAGGCATCCTGTCTCCGGTGCTTCGGTGTCGCAACGACGTAGAGTATTGGGTGTGCAATTAGCTGTCCCCCTCTGCATCATGAACTCTTATAATGGTTTTCATGCACTAATGGAGCCGGCCGCTGTGGCCGAGCGGTTCTAGGGGCTTCAGTCTGGAACCGCGAGACTGCTACAGTCACAGGTTCGAATCCTGCCTCGGGCATAGGAGTGTGGGATGTCTTTAGGTTAGTTAGGTTTAAGTAGTTCTAAGTTCTAGGGGACTGATGACCTCAGATCTTAAGTCCCAAAGTGCTCAGAGCCATTTTGATGCACTAATGGAAAATCAAACTTTGGACAAGAAGAGAATAGAAGCTTTCGAAATGTGGTGCTACAGAAGAATGTTGAAGATTAGATGGGTAGATCATATAACTAATGATTAAGTATTGAATAGAATTGGTGAGAAGAGGAGTTTGTGGCACAACTTGACAAAAAGAAGGGACCGGTTAGTAGGACATGTTCTGAGGCATCAAGGGATGACAAATTTAGCATTGGAGGGCAGCATGGAGGGTAAAAATCGTAGAGGGAGACCAAGAAATGATTGCACTAAGCAGATTCAGAAGGATGTAGGTTGCAGTAAGTACTGGGAGATGAAGAAGCTTGCACAGGATAGGGTAGCATGGAGAGCTGCATCAAACCAGCCTCTGGACTGAACACCACAACAACAACAACAATGGAAAAGCTATAATTTTTGGGAAACGTTATAAAATCTTTTATTTCTTTGCCACAGAAATGCCTACAGAGCTATCATACGCAAACCAAAGCCTACGCCATTCACTGGGTAACAACTACAAGGTTGAGAGTAGATGCCAGTTAGAGGTTGGAAACAGAGAGAAGGCAGCTAGAATAGCCAGCTCGGCGAACTGACGTCGAAATATTATTTATCAGACTACGATGGAGGACTGAAATCCGTGCGTAGGTGGTGAAAGTTTTGAATGTTTTCACCCTTCAATTCTCCGATTCTGGCGAAGGTTGCCGTAAACACAAAGAAAATGTTATGGGGAAGGCTAACCAAAGACTGCGTTTTATTGGCAGGACACTTAGAAACTGTAACAGATCTACTAAGGAGACTGCCTACACTACGCTTGTCTGTCCTATTTTAGAATACTGCTGCGCGGTGAGGGATCCTTACTAAATAGGACTGACGGGGTACATGGAAACAGTTCATAGAAGGGCAGCACGTTTTGTATTATCGCGAAATATGGGTGGGAGTGTCATTAAAATGATACAGGATTTGGGCTGGACATCATTAAAAGAAAGGTGTTTTTCGTTGGGACGGAATCTTCTAACGAAAACCCAATCATCAACTTTCTCCTCTGAATGCGAAAATATTTTGTTGACACCGACCTACATAGGGAGAAACGATCACCACGATAAAATAAGGGAAATCAGAGCTTGTACGGAAAGATATAGATGTTCGTTCTCCCCGCGCGCTATACGAGATTGGAATAATAGAGAATTGTGAAGGTGGTTCGATGTACGCTCAGGCAGGCGCTTCAATGTGATTTGCAGAGTATCCATGCAGATGTAGATGTAGATGTAGAAATATAACAGCGCAGCCTGAAGGCTTCCCTAGCACTTGCATTTAAGTTCGTGCATGCATTTCTCGCAACGTTTCCATATTTTTGTCCAATCCCTGTAAAAGATACTGTAGAATGGTTTTACGCTCCAACATGCGACAGTATTAATGAGCAGGTCAACGACTATTTAAACAGGCTGGAATCTTGCCATGTAAGTGAAGCAGTTAATGTTATCCGACAAGGACAGCTCATTAATTTGAACGCATAAAAACCATATAAATTAAATATTCGTCTCTGGATACAAGAAATTACACTACAAACACGCGTAAAATACCTTAGAATTCACTTATATGGACCATTATTGGCAAAACATAACAACAGAAAAAATAAGACAAACACAGAATACGTTAAACTTAGTACGACTAGTGAATATGGAATGCGTGATGCGAACCCACTAACGTCATTGATTTTAACAAAGTGTTTGTTTGCCTGATACTTGAATATGACATGCAGCACGTATTATGACATTCTATTGAACCAAGATCATGTCTACCGACAGGAAGGTGATACGAAAAGCTGCAGACCTAGCGTACGAAATGATCTAGCGTAGAACGAAAGAATCGGTGTGTTTACGTTAGCTAACATGTAAAAGGTAAGACTCCATGGCGGTATCAAGTATTAATATATCAGACAGTCTGTACAATGTCATCACAACGGGACATAAGATATCGTCCCGACTGACGTTTTCTGCATGCACGTGTTTATCAACCGTCATTCCTGTATGAACATCTGGATGGGAGTATCTATCAGTATTACATAATATGTCCAAACCAAACAAAAGCACAATATTAAAAATAATGAGAGTCACAACAGCATTATCTCCAAAAGTCTTAAGCGTAAATCTTCACTAAAACATTGTACCTGAAAAAATGTTTTATTTTGAGTGTGTCCACAGCACTATCACTTCGTCTCTAGAGTCTAGCGCTTAGAGAATCAGACAATAGTGATTTATTCGTATTAGCATATGGTTTGTGTGTGAATTCTTGTCTATCATCAACGAACAAGGTAATATATAGAAAAGGAGACTCACAAATGATATTCGGCACACATTGTTGCCGAAGGCTGTTTTTTCAGAATCTTCCACAGTCTGGAATTACGCATACAGATTGTTGTAATGGTTATCCTCTTGTCCGTAGACATGATCTTAATTTGATTGGTCTCATTACCCTTGCCTACATTCCATATTCAAGTACCGGACGAACGAATATTTTGTATGTAAACAATGAAATGGTTGTGTTTGCTTCGCGCATTCTATATTTCGCTAGTCATGCTACTTTTATAGTATACTCTGCTTGTCTTATCTTCTTCTTGTATTTTTTCTCCTTGTTCAGTAATTGATCTAAGTGAATTCCGAGACATTTTACACGTGCTTATGGTGTGATTTCTTGTCTCCAGAAACAGATATTTCGTTTGGGTGGTTTTTGCGCGTTCAAATTTACGAGGTGTCCGTGTCGGACTGACATAAACTGGCTTTTAGTGGTGGTGGTGTGGGGGGGGGGGGGGGGGGAGATAGATCTTATGCTTCTCTTACTTAGCCCAGGTTCCAGCCTGTTTAGACAGTCATTAATTCTGTCGCGAGTTGGGACGTGACACCAATATGCAGTATTATTTATTTTTAAGCCTCTTCCTTCATTCCATCGTCGAGGTTGAGGAATGTCGACTGTATAGACTGTGTATACTAGCAGAGATGTGCCTGCGTACATCACACAAGAAATTTCGTTGCAGTTGATCGCTGCAAACACTGCATCGGAAATTTGATTTATTCATCTCATGGTTGACCTGGCGAATGTGCAATATTAGTATACATGCATTATGTTTTCTTGATTATATTCGAAATAGTTTCAAATTCTGGACATGTGCAAAGGTCAGAATCGTCATTTATTTTGGTAATTATTTTAGATGGAAAAAAGTAAGGTTCACAACTATGGCTTTTAATGTACTGTAATTACGTATACTGATCAGCCAGAACATTATGACCACAGACGTACTATCGACAGTAACCCGTCACCTGGCGATGGATGACTTAGTCATACACATGCACGTTGCATATACAGTAGTATCAGTGAGCGTGTATAATGGGAAAGCCGCGCGATCTAAATGAGTTTTTTCGAGGGCAGATTGTGATGGTCTGGAAGCTCGGCATTAGCATTTCGGAAACTGCACGATTTGTCGAGTTTTCGACGAGTGTCTTCAGCATGTGGCAAAACCAAGGTGAAACCGCGTCCAGACGCCGTGGTATTGGGGGAGTAGGCTGGGCAGACTGCTAATAATGAACAGGCGACAAACTGTGACGGAACTGACGTCAAACTAGGCGGAGTACAAGTTTGTCTGAACACAAAGTGCACTGAACACTCCTAACGATGGCCCTCCGCAGTCGACGACCTATGCATGTGCCAATGTTAACGCCACAACATCGGCAACTACAACTGAAATGGGCACTTGACAATCGGCACTGGACGTTGGCACAGTGGCAGAGTGTTGCCTGGTCTGATGAATCCCGATACCTTTTTTATCATGCTGATGGGAGGGCGCAAATCCGTAGTGTTAGGGGGACAAGTCTTTGGCACCTGTACTGAGGGACGGAGACAAGCTGGCGGCGGCTCCATTATGCTCTGGGGAACATTCGCGTGGGCATCCACGGGTTCAGTGGACCTCGGGCAAGTCATCATGATGGCCAAGGAGTATCATACACTGGTTGCAGACTACTTACACCCCTTCATGACGATTATGTTTCCCGACACAATGGTATTTTTTAGCAAGATAATGCGCCGTGTCACGAGGACAGGAATGTGATGGCGTGATTCGAGGAACACAGTTATGAGTTCCAATTGTGCTGGCTCCCCAACTCGCCAGTCTGAACCCGATCGAACACATCTGGGATGTGAATGAACATAGCGCCCCCTCCCAGGAATTTACGAGAATTAAGTGACCTGAGTGCGCAGATGTGGTGCCAACTCCCTCCAGCGACCTATCAAGGCCTCATTACAACGACGCGTCGCCCCCGTTATCCGCGCCAAAGGTGTACTCAGCATCTACACTACTGGCCATTAAAATTGCTACACCACGAAGATGACGTGCTACAGACGCGAAATTTAACCGACAGGAAGACGACGCTGTGATATTCAAATGAGTAGCTTTTCAGAGCATTCACACAAGGTTGGCGCCGGTGGCGACACCTACAACGTGCTGACATGAGGAAAGTTTCCAACCGATTTCTCATACACAAACAGCAGTTGACCGGCGTTGCCTGGTCAAACGTTGTTGTGATGCCTCGTGTAAGGAGGAGCAATGCGTACCATCACGTTTCCGACTTTGATAAAGGTCGGATTGTAGCCTATCGCGATTGTGGTTTGTCGTATCGTGACATTGCTGCTCGCGTTGGTCGAGATCCAATGACTGTTAGCAGAATATGGAATCGGTTGGTTCAGGAGGGTAATACGGAACGCCATGCTGGATCCCAACGGCCTCGTATCACTAGCACTCGAGATGACAGGCATCTTATCCGCATGGCTGTAACGGATCGTGCAGCCAAGTCTCGATTCCTGAGTCAACAGACGGGGACGTTTGCACGACAACAACCATCTGCACGAACAGTTCGACGACGTTTTCAGCAGCATGGACTATCAGCTCGGAGACCATGGCTGCAGTTACCCTTGACGCTGCATGACAGACAGGAGCGCCTGCGATGGTATACTCAACGACGAAGGTATATAAAGTGTGTTGAAGAGACGCGGAACACAGTGCAGTCGTTTAGGTAATGAGGAACCGGAGCTATTTATCTGAAGTCAAGAAGGGGCATGACCATTGCCTTTCGGACCAAGCATCCCCGGAACAGCGAAGTTAGTATACAGTTCGCGTGCCGCCGTGGTTAAAATATATCGTGCACGGAAAAATGGCGCCGACCAAACTGTGGTGCACAGCAGTCCGTAGGTGATTGAGCTGAACGACGGCTGCGAAGATGTGTACAGGCGAATAGACGTGCAGTTGTAGAGGGACTGACCTCCTAGATGAACCCAAGGGGCTACCGACCATGCCTCCTCAAAGAACGTTCCAGCTAACGTTGCTGCATATAGGCCTTTGTAACAGACGCCTGGTTCAAGCAGCCACGTTAACTGCCTTTTCATCGGTGATGAAGACGGAATATGCGCGCCAGTACTGAAACTGGACGCCTAATGAGTGGCGACAGGTAGCCTTTTAAGCGGAATCGCTTTTTATGCTCTACCAGGCAGATGGTCGTTGGCGTGTACGGCCTGAAATGTTTGAAAGCAAACATCCTGCAACAAATGTCGGAAGGGCCCAAGTATCCATCTATCCTTGGGGACCATGTCACCCCGTCCATGCAGTTTGTTTTCCCTCAGCACGATGGCATCTACCAGCACGACGATGAAACGTTTCACACAGTTTGCATTGTGCGTGGGCGGGTCTAAAGGCACTAGGATGAGTTTACTGCACTCCTCTTGCCACAAAACTGCCCAGATTCAAACCCAGTCGAGAATCTGCGAGGCCACCTTGTTCGGGCTGTTTGTACCATGAATCCTCTATCGAGAAACCTGGTGCAGCTGGCGACGGAACTGCAGTCGGCATGTCGTTATCTTCCAGAAACTCATTGGTTCTCTTCCTGCATGTCTCGTAACGGTCTGCGGTGCAAAATGTGGTTATTTAGGCTACTGACAGGTTGTCACATTAATGTGACTAGTCAGTGTAGTTTGCTTTTTTGGCACTGCGAGCTCATGTCTCACTCGATTTCAGTACCACAAAAATTCTGTTAGCAGATAATAATATACAGAAAAATATATAATTGACGTATTTATTATGTAATAAATTCAAAAGCATGAAACTCCTAGTTCTATGTAACTATTATTCTCTACTTGTATTTTAAGGCTGAAATACCTGTTTTAAACAACTTCATCAAAGTCTACCATCAAACGTCGTTTGTTGTAATGCGGTGAATGAATCCCACCCCAAATCATGTGTCATCTACATCTGGTCCAGCTAATGGACTGGTAATATCAACGAGTCTTTCGCGTAGAAGCCTACATGAATCACGTGAGGTGATGGTTATCTGCTCAGTTAAATTTCGGCTCAAGTCCTTAGTCGAACATCCCGATTCAAGTTTTTTGCGGTTTCCCTAAATCAGTTAAGGCGAACGTCAATATGGTTCCTCTTCCCATCCTAGATATCTCTAGTGACACTGTTTTCGGTGGGACGATATATCGTTAATTTTTTCCTTGCTTTCTCCAGTTCACTTTTCTAATCACTACGATACTTAAATTCAGCCTATCCACCTTACATTTTCTGGTTCCGCTAAAAAGTTTGCACCTCTGATATAATATCACTTTGCCACGTAGAATATTAGATTATTCGTTCTCTTTACACAGCCGCACATGAAGTGACCTTTATCTAAAGATCCTACCGTGCAACTAGCTTACTTCCGGAACGTATAGTGAAGGAAGATACACGTCAAAAGAGCAAGAAATCTACACAGTCTACTTTCCTCTTTCAGATCATGTCTTTGTTGTTAAGAGATTTACAAAAAAATTATGACAGTGACTGGAGCCTTTTGATAGTAGGAGCTAAAGTTCATTATCAGACCCTGGTGGCTTCGTCCTCTGTTCCTGTGGGACATGAGATACTATAATTGTTTACATCATTCACTAATTACAAAATATCAGATATCTACTTAAGAATTTGTAGCTTTTTCAAGAGTCCAATACAATCGTTAAAATATAGTTTTCTATGAAAAGGTTACATTTCTCATTCTATCATTGCGATTGATCCTAATGGTTGAGGATGCTGGATCACTCTTCTCCACACATACAAAATGTGTGTAATATTTACGTATTACATTACGAAGCTAATGTCTATTTTCTCATGTTTCCTCCTCATCCCGTTCCGCTAGCTATTTGGACACAAACGCTATAAATAGAAGAATCACAGTTAAATATTATCATTTTTTCATGCATAGACGCTTAGGGGAACTAGCTTACTTCCAGAGCGTTCTTTTCTGCGTTTGTCCCTCCCTCACTGGAACAGTGTCTCTCCGGACATGGATTACTACCCATAATACCATCCACAAAGCGCCATCTCGAAATCCTACGAGCCTGCAAGGAGAAATTTGACAACTCTCTACACAGACACTGTGATGTAATTAAAACGTCATTCTTAAATGTATGAAAATAACATGCAGAAATGCTGAGGTAAGTGGAAACAGGAAGTGAAGGGGGCAGCGACTAAATACCTCTGTTTTGAGCTGTACATCAGTACGCTTCTCACGACAGCCGACATTGATTTGTAGGCTTGATACGTAAAAGGAAACTCTGGGAGTTGCATCAAACAAAGTAAAAAGGATGGCACTTGATTTACAGTTGTATTTGACAACTGCAGGGAAGGCAGTATAATGAAATTAAATTAGCGGTTTAAGTTAGATACTTATTATATGACTACATGTTTCGGAAGGTAGAACTGATTGAACAAAATAATAGTGGAAACCTGTACGCCAGCTGAATTTGTGTACACACGTTGTCATACAATTTGTGGCGTTAAGTACAGATTTCTGTTGTTGATTCTAGGCAATCTTTGTCCGTAAAGCGCGAGACGATAGCACATGTTCCCTATAAGTGTCGTTCGTTGCCCGTAATTGAATTTCAGCAACGCAAGTCACGTCCGAAAGGTAAAAAGTAATGCCTTAACCTGTGTCAATATAAGCTTGCTAGCTACCACTCAGCGGTGATTTAAAGTCGTTTGGCGGAGCGCTCCACAATAAAAGAACTGGCCGACGGACGCGCAGCCATTACAGAATCGAGAAGTTACGTGACCACCGATCTCCAGCCAGCCAACGCATATATCTTTGATTATTTACAAAAGTGAATAGTGTCTCCAACTTTGGGGGCAAGCAGAAAAATACAAAATCCATAAAAAATCTGTAAAAAACAACGAAAATTTGATTTTAATTGTGAATCTTGTGGGGTGTGTCATCCGAAACATACTGTGATGTATATGAGATCACAGTTATGTTTTCTTATTTATGCGAAGGACTCTTTAAACCGACCGTCCAACACGCAAATGAAGGGATGCTCAGAATCTATACTGATATGAAGTACTTTCGTTTGTGTTTAGATTCCTATACTCTTTCCTTTCATGGCATGTTAGCACAGAACGTGTTCGCTGCTATCACCAATGGAAAGAAACGGGAAAAACACTGTCATAAAAAAAATAGCAAGCTTTTTCAATTCTTTCTGTTCATAGCTTCAAATAAATCAAAAAGAAAAAATTCAACGTTACTTACACTCCTGGAAATGGAAAAAAGAACACATTGACACCGGTGTGTCAGACCCACCATACTTGCTCCGGACACTGCGAGAGGGCTGTACAAGCAATGATCACACGCACGGCACAGCGGACACACCAGGAACCGCAGGTGTTGGCCGTCGAATGGCGCTAGCTGCGCAGCATTTGCGCACCGCCGCCGTCAGTGTCAGCCAGTTTGCCGTGGCATACGGAGCTCCATCGCAGTCTCTAACACTGGTAGCATGCGCGACAGCGTGGACGTGAACCGTATGTGCAGTTGACGGACTTTGAGCGAGGGCATATAGTGGGCATGCGGGAGGCCGGGTGGACGTACCGCCGAATTGCTCAACACGTGGGGCGTGAGGTCTCCACAGTACATCGATGTTGTCGCCTGTGGTCGGCGGAAGGTGCATGTGCCCGTCGACCTGGGACCGGACCGCAGCGACGCACGGATGCACGCCAAGACCGTAGGATCCTACGCAGTGCCGTAGGGGACCGCACCGCCACTTCCCAGCAAATTAGGGACACTGTTGCTCCTGGGGTATCGGCGAGGACCATTCGCAACCGTCTCCATGAAGCTGGGCTACGGTCCCGCACACCGTTAGGCTGTCTTCCGCTCACGCCCCAACTTCGTGCAGCCCGCCTCCAGTGGTGTCGCGACAGGCGTGAATGGAGGGACGAATGGAGACGTGTCGTCTTCAGCGATGAGAGTCGCTTCTGCCTTGGTGCCAATGATGGTCGTATGCGTGTTTGGCGCCATGCAGGTGAGCGCCACAATCAGGACTGCATACGACCGAGGCACACAGGGCCAACACCCGGCATCATGGTGTGGGGAGCGATCTCCTACACTGGCCGTACACCACTGGTGATCGTCGAGGGGACACTGAATAGTGCACGGTACATCCAAACCGTCATCGAACCCATCGTTCTACCATACCTAGACCGGCAAGGGAACTTGCTGTTCCAACAGGACAATGCACGTCCGCATGTATCCCGTGCCACCCAACGTGCTCTAGAAGGTGTAAGTCAACTACCGTGGCCAGCAAGATCTCCGGATCTGTCCCCCATTGAGCATGTTTGGGACTGGATGAAGCGTCGTCTCACGCGGTCTGCACGTCCAGCACGAACGCTGGTCCAACTGAGGCGCCAGGTGGAAATGGCATGGCAAGCCGTTCCACAGGACTACATCCAGCATCTCTACGATCGTCTCCATGGGAGAATAGCAGCCTGCATTGCTGCGAAAGGTGGATATACACTGTACTAGTGCCGACATTGTGCATGCTCTGTTGCCTGTGTCTATGTGCCTGTGGTTCTGTCAGTGTGATCATGTGATGTATCTGACCCCAGGAATGTGTCAATAAAGTTTCCCCTTCCTGGGACAATGAATTCACGGTGTTCTTATTTCAATTTCCAGGAGTGTATTATCTGCTGCAACATTGTTGACATTAGTTACTTCTCACAAATTATAATTTCTTATTTTCAATTATAATAATTTAGCAACGCAGAAAGCAGTTTTGCAAGCATGAGTCACACAGACACCATCATTGATAGCGTCAAATATGACCACTTGTACGGTATTTCTGTTCGTAATACTGACTCGTTGGCTTTGTGTATTTCAAACATATCTTAAAATTATTTCTCGCAAGGATCATTTTTATTTATTTCGCGTAATATGTTTTACACTTTCTTCAAATTCCATCGCACTCAACATATAACCTTTCTAACTATTACTATCTTTGTGAAATTATTAAGAAACACATCTATCAGCCGAGTATGAGATCTTCATCTAAACATGTGTTATTCAATAATAAATACTATATTACGAATATCAGAGGAACTCCCTTCATATAACAAAATTCACAGTATCACCCTGTAGTAATTATCTGATCCCTCTTTGACAACTTGTTCCTCTAATAATAATTTTTCTTAGCTCATAACTGTAATCCTTCAAAAACAATGAGACCTAGAACTCTCGGCACGGGGAAATATCTGTCTCTACTGTATGAGTGTATAATAGGATGTTCCTCTCTTTTTATTTGCGGCTTCTTTACGTATAGACATAAACTGAAGAGCTAAAATGTTATGATCTCCTTATAGTCAAGCTTTGCATGCATTATTTCAGGAGGAGGATTGGCAAGGATTCAAGGGGTCCTTGCTATATCTCCATAGGTATGTGGCAACAGATGACCAAGCACAGGTCTTGAAATTACCGCAAATGACGGGACTGCAGTTTGCAGCGTCCACAGCGTTCCAGATGTGTTCCTTTGGATTCAGATAAAGCGAATTTGCTGAACAATAAATCAACGTGAGCTCACTATCACACTTCTTGAACAACTGCAACAAGTTTTCGGTCACGTGACATGAACAGTTCTCCTGCTGGAAGATGCTGTTGCCGTCGAGGAAGGCATCAAGCATAAAGGGATGCTCGTGGTCCGCGATGATCTTCACGTAGTCCACAGCTGCAATGGTGCCTTCGATTACTACCGCATGTGTCATGGAACCCAGCTGAATGAGCCACCCTGCATAATACTGAACCCACCGGCCTACGTCCGTGGGCCGGTTCATGTTTCGAGGAGCCGTTTTCCTGGATGACGGCTTATCTGGACAAGACTGTCGATCTGGCGTAACAAGAAGCTTGATTTCTCCGACCAAGAGAAACTTTTCCATTGAACCACGGTCCAGTCTTGATGATCCCGAGTCCACTGCAGTCGAGACTGACGAAGTCACTGGGTCAGTATGGAAACACGTAAGTGTTGTCTGCTGCTGCGCATCAGCCAGTTCACATGCATATGAACTTTTGTAGCACATCGTGCATTTCATATGAGGAGATCTGTAGCTTTTCGTTACCCAAAATAAACTGTACAAAACACAGAAGTTGCAAAAGACACCGTAACCAAATTTTGGAAATTTGTGGTAAGTTCCTCTGGGACCAAATTGGTGAGGTCATCGGTACCTAGGCTTACACACTACTTAATCTAACTTAAACTAACTTACGCTAAGGACAACACACACATCCATGCCCGAGGAAGGACTCGAACTCCCGACTGGGGGACAGGGGGAGGGGTGGCCGCGCACCGTAATCCAGGTATTATTTAAAATATCGAAAGAGCTTGTACGTTATTGACGATATTATTTTTATCTCGTTTTCCATTAGCTAACAACCCCCTTCTAGGTCTCGCCTTGTTTCTTATCGTCCTCTGCCCTGTCCACAGATTACTAATAGACACCAAGTGATTCTCTTCTTGCGAGTTTTCGGTAGGTCTCCGGTATGATTCCTTTGAAAGTGTGCGGCCGATTTCCTTCCCTATCCTTGAAACATTCAGAGCTCGTGCTCCGTCTGTAACAGCTACGATATTGACGGGACGTTAAACCTTGATCTTCCTTCTTCTTTGCGTCATATTACTTTACCAAAGATGTATTTAAGACCAGAAAAAGTCTGAGAATACCGTTCTGACGCTGTGTTATTCACGAAAGCACTGTAACATTTTCTGTTTAAAACTACTGTTGCGTGTAGCCCACATGACAGAAATTAAGAACCAAAAACACTCGTAAACAGTAGACTGCTAATGTTTTGGGACATGTAACATGGACGTGCCGGCTTCATAGCCACGTACACCATAAGTCTCGACTGCCATCTCCCCTCATTATACGCCCATAATTACATGAGTCACCCGTCCAACTATCAGCAAAATTTAGGTCAAAGGATATAACCTCTGGGGATTCCACTACGACAGACTCGCTCCGTGGATTTGTCGCTCGACGGATCATGTACAAGCCCCAAGAACGCTCTAGCACATTCGAGGAATAAGCCGTTTTCCGTGCGCCTAATATTCTACCCATTTCTTGCCACTTGCGTTTGTAACGGCCTCGTCGCCCTCCAGCGGCTCACCGCATTATCTGTAAAACGTTCTGTGTGCGCCGACTTCAAGCCAAATCTTGTACTCCTGCTGAAATTTGTTTTCTAATATGTTGTTGCATCACGTCGCCTTGTCGGGGGGGGGGGGGCGGGATTCTTTGGATTAAATTTAGGTGATGCCTTTAGGTATCGTTACTATTAACAATTTACTCAAATCAAAATTATCAGATAAGCTTCTGAAAAAAGATGGGATGGCGAGACATTTATATAATACTACAGCGTATTTGCTACGATACACACTCGCTACAAGATAAGTGGAAAACGTATGCTTACAATTTTACAAAAGTGTGCTTGTCCAAATGTTGCTCGTAGACGACTTCTTTCTGCGAAAACTGTATTGTGAAAGAATATTTGACATTCTTTCTTTTGCTGGTGTTGTGTTGATAAGGGACGAAACACATTCCCCAATTAGTAGTAAGGTTAATACAGAAATTTGTCTGCTTCGGCCAGCGGAAAAACCACGACAGCAGTACTAGCAACTTTTTCACAGTCGTAAAATCACAGCTCTGCGCGGCGTCTCATTCTTGGGGATAGTTGTTGGACCTCAGCTCTTTCAAGAAGAAGGAATTGCAGTAACGATGATTTCACAGAAATTATATCGAAACATTATGTTATTTTGTACTTTGGTTCAATGCCTAAAAACTATGAGCCAAAAAAAAAAAAAAGAAACAGTACAAAGGACACTCAAGAATTACTGTGCCCGAGACTGTTCAAGAAACTTTTTCTCAACGTAATAGCTCGAGTTGGCTATCGGATATTTCTTTCTGTGAGGTTACCACCAACGCAATGTCTGCGTTTAGTAAACTACACTCATGCTCATAAATTAAGGATAATTGCAGAATGTGGTGCCACACAACGTGACTCTACACAAAACTGGCGCTAATAGCATAGGCACATAGGGAACACACATGACACAGATCTGTAAGTCCACGGTATTGGTTATAAGTTGAGAAAACCGTCCCAAAACACATGTGCTACAAAACGCCCGCTGTTTCCTGCGCATGTACCCCGACATCAATATGGGATATGATCACCATGCACACGTACACAGGCCGCACAACGGGTTGGTATACTCTGGATCAGGTGGTCGAGCAGCTGCTGGGGTATAGCCTCTCATTCTTGCACCAGTGCCTGACGGAGCTCCTGAAGTGTCGTAGGCGTTTGAAGACGTGCAGCGATACGTCCACCGAGAGCATCCCAAACGTGCTCGATGGGATTTAGGTTTGGATAACAGGCAGGTCACTCCATTCGCCTAATATTTTCTGTTTCAAGGTGCTCCTCCACGATGGCAGCTCGGTGGGGCCGTGCGTTATCATCCATCAGGAGCAAGGTGAGACCCACTGCACCCCTGAAAAGGCGGCCATACTGGTAAAAATGACGTCCCGATACAGCTGACCTGTTACAGTTCCTCTGTCAAAGACATGCAGGGGTGTTCAGTCTATACCTGAACTCGTCCGTGAACATAACCTGGGACTACTGTTCCAGTGACCATGTATTGTGTTCTTGACACCAGGCTTTACGGGCTCTCCTGTGACCAGGGGTCAGTAGAATGCACCTTGCAGGTCTCCGGGCGAATAAACCATGTCTGTTCAGTCGTCTGTAGATTGTGTGTCTGGAGACAACTGGTCAAGTGCCTGTGTAAGGTACCGAGCAACGCTACCTGCAGTACTCCGTGGCCGTCTGCGGCCACTGATGGTGAGATATTGGTCTTCTTGTGTTGTTGTACACTGTGGACGTCCCGTACTGTAGCGCCTGGACAAGTTTCCTATCTGCTAGAATCGTTGCCATAATGTTGAGATCACACTCTGTGGCACACGAAGAGCCCGTGCTACGACCTGCTCTGCTTGACCAGCCTCCAGTCGCCCTAGTATTCTATCCCTCATAAATGTCATCAATATGTGTTCTTTGAGCCATTTTAAACACACAGTCACCATTAGCACCTCTGAAACGCTCTGCACACTTACTCGCTGCACCGTACTCTGACATGCACCAACACACCTCTGCGTATGTGGAATGCTGCCGACGACCGCAGGTCAAACGCACTGCATGGTCATACCACGAGGTGATTTAAACCTGCAAACCGCCCACCAGAACGTTGTTTCACATTGTATTAACTTTATCCTTAATTTGTGAGCATGAATGTAGTACAGTAGATGAGAGCTCAAAACTCAAACTCCGAACAGGCCTCGAAGGCCCAACGGTACTGATGGAGCCACCGTGTCATCCACACCCCATAGGCGTCACTGAATGCGGATATGGAGAGGCATGTGGTCAGTACACCTCTCTCCTGGTCGCCGTCAATTTTCGTTACCGGAGCCGCTACTTCTCAATCAAGTAGCTCCTCAATTAGGCTTCCAACGGTTGAGTGTACTCCACTTACCAACAGAACTCCGCAGACCCGGATAGTCAGCCAACCTACTGCAAGGCAAGCCAGGCAGCACATAAATTCTGTAATCCCAGGATGAAAAATATCGTGCACAATATCTGATAAAAAGCATCCCTGGCCGTGCGGTTCTAAGCGCGTCAGTTTGGAACCGCGTGACCGCTACGGTCGCAGGTTCGAATCCTGCCTCGGGCATGGATGTGTGTGATGTCCTTAGGTTAGTTAGGTTTAAGTAGTTCTAAGTTCTAGGGGACTGATGACCTCAGTAGTTAAGTCCCATAGTGCTCAGAGCCAAAAAGCATCCCGACACCACTATTTAACCCAGAACTGACAACCACGTGGCACGACAGGAAGACCCACCAGTATAAGAGGAGGCAAGGAGTGTTCTGTTGTAAATAGAGAAGCTGTGACAGAAGAATGGAGCGGTCAGAAGACATTAGTGACTTCTAATATGGACTAGTCATTGGGTGTTACCTGGGTAATAAAACCATCAGGGACATTTCAAACCCTCTAAAGCTGTCCCTGTCCACTGTTTGGGATGTTATAGAGAAGAGAGAATAACTACAGCTAAATCAAGACCTGGCAGACCTCATAAGCTGACGGGTGGTGACGGTCGGGCATTACAATGGTTGGTTGTAGAAATTGAAATGAAATCAGCCAAAGGAGTCACTTGTGAGTTTCACAGTGCTACCAGCAGCCCAGCTAGCACAGTGACTGTATGTATGGAGTTAAAAAGAATGGAGTGCCAAGATCGAGCAAATTCTTTCCTGTAGTCAGGGCTGACCGACGATTGAGGTGCTGTAAAGAGCGACGCTGTTGGACAGTGGATGACTGGAAACGAGTTATTTGGAGGGATGAATCCCACTGTACCCTGTGGCAATCCGAAGGAAGGGTTTGGCTTTGGCAAATGATTGGAGATCTTTATCTGCCATCATAAGCACTGCTAACAGTGAAGTACACAGAAGGTGATGGTGCTGATGTTATGATATGGGGGTATTTTGGTAATTAGAATGTGGTCCCCTAATTGTGCTTAAGAAAACGCTAACAGTGGAAAGATACGAACACATTTTACAGCACTGTGAACTGCGTACAGCAAAACAATGCACACTGTCATTAAGTAACATTTGTGAGGCAGTGGTTTGTTGGCCGTAACTTTCCTGAAATGGAGAGACCTGCCTAACGCCCCGTCCTATACCCAACGAAACCCCTTTCAGATGAATTAGATCGTCGGCTTCGATCCAGACCACAGCGTCCAACATCACTATCTTCTGTGGTTTTTGGTCTTGAAGAAGAATGGGTAGCAGTTTTCTCCACTGGCATTCAGACACCTCATTGAAAGGGTCCTAAGTACAGTTCAAGGCAACATAAAGGTGAAGGATGGACACTTACCATATTAATGTTCACTAATAGGTGCCTGCATACTTATGATGTAACGGACAGAGGTTCAGAGGACACTCTTCCACTTGACATGGGAATATGCCACTAACAGGAGGAAGAATCAGCAATGTTCAACGGCTTGAGGATGCAGAAGGCAATAAAAACCACCGCGCCAAAGACATATAATGTGTATTCATAGGATACATGGCCTTTAATTGAAAAAGTATCTTGATGATCTCTCCATTGGCAAAATATTCCGAACTAGTCCCTCATTCAGATCACCGTGAGAAAACTGCCAGTGGGGAGGTAACCATTAGTAACGTTCTAAGAGTTGGGGCGTGGAATGTCAGAAGTTTCAACGTGTTAGGGAAGCTAAAAATCTGAAAATGGGGATGGTATGGCTCAATCTGGATGTAGTGGGGATCACTGAAGCGAAATGGGAAGAAGACAAAGAGTTCTGGTCAGAAGCGTATAGGATAATACCAACAACAGCAGAAAATGGTACATCGGGAGTAGGATTCGTTACGAATGGGAAGGTAGGGCAGAGAGTGAGTTACTGTGAACATTACAGTGATGGGGTTGCTCTCATCAGAATCGACAGGAAACCAACACCAACAGTAATAGTTCAGGTACACATGCCGATGTCGCAAGCACCAAGATGAAGCGATAGTGAAAGCATCTGTGGATACTGAACGGATAACTCAGTATGTAATGGAAGATGACAGCCTATTAGTCGTGGGAGACTCTAATGCGGTTGTAGGTGAACGAGTAGAAGAATGGGTTTCGAGAGAATATCGGTTTTGTCGTAGAAATGAGACAGGAGAAAACTAATTAAATTCTGCAATAAGTATCAGATAGTAATAGTGAATGCTCTACTCAAGAACCACAAGGCGAGGAGGTACACTTGGAAAAGACCGAGAAACACTGGAAAGTACCAGTTAGACTACGTCACGGTCAGGCAGTGATTCCTAAATCAGATCTTGGTCTGTATGGCGTACCCAGGAGCAGATATAAACTCAGATCACAATATAGTAGTGATGAAGAACAGACTGAACTTTAAGAGACTAGTCAGGAAGAACCAATGGGTGAAAAAGTGGGGTAAGGAAGTGCTAAGGAATAAAGAATTCGCTTAGAGTTCCCTGAGGCTGCGAATACCGCGATAATGAATAGCTCATCAAGCATTTGAAGAGGAATGGACATCTCTAAAACGGGCAGTCAAAGAAGCTGATAGAAAAACATAGGTATAAGGAAGATAACAGCGAAGAAACCATGGCTAACAAAAGAAATATTTCAGTTGATCGACGAAAGATGGAAGTACAAAGATGTTCGGGGAAATTCAGAAAACAGAAATACCAGTCACTTAGCAATGAAATAAATAGGAAATGCAGGAAAGCTAAGGCGAAATGGCTGCATAAAAACGTGACGTAATCGGAAAAAGAAATGATATCGGAAAACCTCACTCAGCATGCAGAAAAGTCAAAACAACCTGCCGTGAAATTAAAAGCAGAGGCTATAACATTAAGAGTGCAATGATAATTCCACTATTAAATGCAGGGAAGAGACCGGATAGGAGGAAAGAGTACATTGGTAGTCTCTATAAAGGGAAGGACCTGTCTGATGACGTAACAGAAGAAGAACCAGGAGTCGACAGGGAAGAAATAAGGAATCCAGTATTAGAGTCAGAATTTAACAGAGCTTTGGACGGCTTGAGATCAAACAAGTCAGAAGGGATAGGTAATATTCGACGAGAATTTCTAAAATCATTGAGGGATATGCTAACAAAACGACTATTCACATCGGAGTGTAGAGTGTATGAGACTGACATGACACTGGCAACCTACAATCAGACTTTCGGGAAAACATCATCAACACAATTCTGAAGATAGCAAGAGCATACAAGTGCAAGAATTACGGCACAATCAGCTTAATAGATCTTGCAACCAAACTGCTGGCGGAATAATGTACAGAAGAATGGAAATGAAAATTGAGGATTTGCTGGATGACGATAATTTTGAATTTAGGAACGGTAAAGATACCAGAAGACAGTTCTGACGTTGCGGTTTATAATGGGGGCGAGACTGAAGAAAAATCAAGACACGTTCATAGAAGACTACGTAAAATGATTCAAGATGTTCGAAATTCTGAGAAAACTAAGGGTAAGCTAAAGGGAAAGACGGACAATATATAATATAAACAAGAACAAAAATGGATCAATAAGACTGAAGCACCAGGAACGATTTATTCGGATTAAAAAGGGTGTAAGGCAAGGATGTTTTCCTTTACCACTACTGTTCAGTCCATACATCGAAGAACCAATGACGGAAATAAAAGAAGGGTTCAAGAGCGGGATTAAAATTCAAGGTGAAACAATATCAATGATAAGATTCGCTTATGACTTAGCTATCCTTACCAAGAAACTTGATACCAGAACTGGGGATCACGAAGTAGACCAGTTTAAGGAACTCTGTTACCTATGCAGCAAAATAACGCATTATGGACGGAGCAAAGATGACAAAAAGCAGACGAGCACTGGCAAAAAAAGCATTCTTGACCAAGATAAGTCTACTAATATCAAATATAGGCATTAATCTGAGGAAGAAATTTCTGAGAATATAAGCTTGGAGCACAGCATTGTATGCTATTGAAATGTGTGAAAGGTAGTCATGTCATTTTTATGTTTATATGTCATCGATGTGCCCGTCAGAGAGAGAGCAAGTTATGTTACTGTTAAACAATCTCTGGTCTTGTCGTGGCACAGTCTTTGCCTCTGCGCTGTCTGGTACATTCTTAGTTGAAGTGTGGTAGGTGATGGACGAGTGTAGTAGTGTTGTGTGGACTTAGTGATTATTAGATAAAGAGAGGAGAGCAAGGATTAATATGATGTAAACAATCAAAGGTGAAAGGAATATAAATTTTAAATAATGTAACAGCTTTCGAAGAGAAGAGGTTTGATTTAACACCGCAGCACTGAGCACCTAATTTGTCGGAAATATTCCTGTCAGCTAGTTAACTTGCTCAAGGCTGAGAGAAAAACCACCCCACTTCACTGAATCATGGATTAACATATTAATTGATTAAGCTGTTTGATTTTTATAGAAATTCTCTGTTAAAAATGGCTCTGAGCACTATGGTACTTAACATCTGAGGTCATCAGTCCCCCAGAACTTAGAACTACTTAAACCTAACTAACTTAAGGACATCACACACATCCATGCCCCAGGTAGGACTCGAACCTCCGACCGTAGCGGTCGCGCGGTTCCAGACTGAAGCGCCTAGAACCGCTCGGCCACACCGGCCGGCTTCTCTGTTAAATTTGTATCCCTTCTTATGATTGTTCACTTTGTTAAGCATTCACTTTGTGCAGACCAGTGTTATGTTTGAAGATCAAGGGAAGTTTTACCTTGTCTTTTTGATTATATACTTCGCTGTAAAGTCGTTGATTTGAAATATCGTTTCAAAGGAAGAGTTACTCTCCCCACCCCACTGTTTATCATTATGAATTACCACACACAACAGTTTGAATATATATTCAGAAACAGAAATTCAGCTCAGCCGCTACCTGCTTGCTGTTTGCTGTTGTGTTTTCCAGAAATCTATAACAATGTTGTCAAGGCGCGAGGTAAGTGGAAATTTTGATTAGGGCCAGATAATTGTTTTACTTCAGTTGCACATTTAACAAAAAGACAAGTTGCACTCAGATCAGTTACAGTTCAGTTCAAATTAGATTCTGTTTAGTCAAAGGATGTCATGCGAGTTTAAGCCGAACAACAGTTTAGTGGGAGGTTAAGTTGGGCTAAATTGCAGACAGAAGCAAATATAGAGAGCAACCTACACACGGACTGCGGGAAAACCGGAAAAGAAGAGAACTGAAGCATTTGAGACGTGGTGCTACAGAAGAAAGTTCAAAATTAGATAGACCAATAAGGTAGTAAAATAGCTTATCGGCAGAATCGGCGGGGAAAGGAATATATAGAAAACGCTGACAAGAAGATGGGACAGGATGATAGGACATATGTTGGTACATCATGGTATAACAACCATGGTACTAGAGAGAGCTACAAAGGGTAAAAACTGTACAGGAAGGGGGAGATGAATACATTCAGCAAATAACTGCGGACGTAAGTTGTAAGTGCTACTCTGAGATGAAGAAGTTGGCACAGGAGAGGAATTCGTGGTGGACCGCACCAGACCAGTCAGAAGACTGAAAAAGGTGTCTGATGTAACTTATTAAACTATCCCTTCTTTCAGTCAAGTTGTGCCATGAAGTTCTTTCTCCCAGAATTCTTTACAATGCTTCTTGATTAGTTCCTCGATCTACCCATCTAATCTTTATGATTATTTTCTAACAACACATTTCATAAGCTGTTATTCTCCTATTATCTGCAATGTTTGTTTTCAGACTTTCTATTACATAAAGTAAAGTAATGAGTATATATCTAAATACTAAATATATATTACATTTTATTTTGGTGTAATTAAATCTTTTGTACATGTGAACTTAATAGAGAAACACTTACGAGAGTACCGTGAAAGTATATCCAGCCAGCAGTGAACGACTACGACTTTTACTTCAAAAATACAGTATCTTTTTGTACATCTCCACTTTTAGATCAATTTATTAATCCATGTTTGTTTCTAGTGAGCAAGCTGAAAACCTCAAGTGCGACTCATTTAATCTGCTTTGGACTCACATATGGAAGCCATAACAGCTTCACTGGACTCAAAACATTATCCAAACAACAAATTTCTTTCGGTGTAACAGCAACTTAAAGTCTGAAAGTGGGAAGCCTGGTGGAAACGGACATGTCCCAACCATTTGTACTTCAGATACTTAGTTTTTCTATTGAAAAAACAGTGATGTAAGCAGGTGCTGTTCCTGATAAACGAGGATAAAGCAGAAGAACCCCTGTCCCTGCGTAAAAAAACAGTGGTTATTACTTTTCACTTTTTCTGGTATAGAACCACCAGTTCCACTCACTGCTTTGACTTCTGTTTCTGGCGCGATTTGATTGATCCACGTCTCATTCACGGTAACACGTCGCTGCCTAAAATCACTTGGATTCCTTACAGAATAAACTAAACATTGTTGTGAAATTCATTTTCGCTGTTGCATTTCGTTAATATCCAACAAAAACTGCATTTAGCTTTAGTAAAGTTGTCTCACAATAAATTTACCATTCTCTTTCTTCTAATATACAGGGTGAGTCACCTAACATTACCGCTGGATATATTGCGTAAACCGCCTCAGATACTGACGAATCGATTCCACAGACCGAACGTGAGGAGAGGGGCTAGTGTAATTGGTTAATACAAACCATAAAAAAATGCGCGGAAGTATGCTTTTTAACAAAAACCTACGTTTTTTTAAATGGAACCCCGTTAGTTTTGTTAGCACATCTGAACATATAAACAAATACGTAATCAGTGCCGTTTGTTGCATTGTAAAATGTTTATTACATCTGGAGATATTGTAACCTAAAGTTGACGCTTGAGTACCACTCCTCCGCTGTTCGATCGTGTGTATCGGAGAGCACCGAATTACGTAGGGATCCAAAGGGAACGGTGATGGACCTTAGGTACAGAAGAGACTGTAACAGCACATTACGTCCACATGCTAACACCTTTTTATTGGTCTTTTTCACTGACGCACATGTACATTACCATGAGGGGTGAGGTACACGTACGCACGTGGTTTCCGTTTTCAATTACGGAGTGGAATAGAGTGTGTCCCGACATGTCAGGCCAATAGATGTTCGATGTGGTGGCCATCATTTGCTGCACACAATTGCAATCTCTGGCGTAATGAATGTCGTACACGCCGCAGTACATCTGGTGTAATGTCGCCGCAGGCTGCCACAATACGTTGTTTCATATCCTCTGGGGTTGTAGGCACATCACGGTACACATTCTCCTTTAACGTACCCCACAGAAATAAGTCCAGAGGTGTAAGATCAGGAGAACGGGCTGGCCAATTTATGCGTCCTCCACATCCTATGAAACGCCCGTCGAACATCCTGTCAAGAGTCAGCCTAGTGTTCATTGCGGAATGTGCAGGTGCACCATCATGCTGATACCACATACGTCGACGCGTTACCAGTGGGACATTTTCGAGCAACGTTGGCAGATCATTCTGTAGAAACGCGATGTATGTTGCAGCCGTTTGGGCCCCTGCAATGAAGTGAGGACCAATGAGGTGGTCGCCAATGATTCCGCACCATACATTTACAGTCCACGGTCGCTGTCGCTCTACCTGTCTGAGCCAGCGAGGATTGTCCATGGACCAGTAATGCATGCTCCGTAGATTCACTGCCCCGTGGTTTGTGAAACCCGCTTCATCGGTAAACAGGTAGAACTGCAACGCATTCTCTGTTAATGCCCATTGACAGAATTGCACTCGATGATTAAAGTCATCACCATGTAATTGCTGATGTAGCGACACATGAAACGGGTGAAAGCGGTGACGATGCAGTATGCGCATGACACTACTTTGACTCAGTCCACCGGCTCTCGCAATGTCCCGTGTACTCATGTGTGGGTTCATGGCAACAGTAGCTAACACACCAACTGCACCCGCTTCTCCTGTGACGGGCCTGTTACGGACCCGTTTGCGTGCTACGACCATACCTGTTGCATACAGTTGGCGGTAGATGTTTTGCAATGTGCGGCACCGTTGGACGCTCTCTGTCCGGGTACCGTTCTGCATACACCCTGCAGGCTTCACCTGCATTTCGTCGACACTCGCCATAGATGAGTATCATCTCTACCTTTTCAGAGTTCGAATACACCATGGTCATAGTTCCTACAACACTACACTATCACAGATGTCTGGTAACACGGTATATTACAGTTGGTCTGCGTGCGGAGACGAATGCAGAATAACAATAGCAGCAAGCGCTACATGCGGACACTGCGACAGCTAGACCAAACCACAACAGTGCACTGTACCCACACAAGTAAACACGGTCGTCATCGTAAACATGTCCCTGCAGATGCTACTCGCCGACCGTGGCCCGTGTTTGTTACAACACGCAACTGAACGTCGGAGGTTTCAAGCGTCAACTTTAGGTTACAATATCTCCGGATGTAATTAACATTTTACAATGCAACAAACGGCACTGATTACGTATTTGTTTATATGTTCAGATGTGCTAACAAAACTAACGTGGTTCCATTTAAAAAAACGTAGGTTTGTGTTAAAAAACATACTTCCGTGCATTTTTGTATGGTTTGTATTAAACAATTACACTAGCCCCTCTCCTCACGTTCGGTCTGTGGAACCGGTTCGTCAGTATTTGATGTGGTTTACGAAATATATCCAGTGGTAACGTTAGGTGACTTACCCTGTATATGTGATGTCAGCTTAAAATAGAAACAAAACCATCGATCGTTCAGTATCATTAAATCCCCTAACTCACTGATTACGTTTCTAGGACGACATTAAGGTATGTTTTCATTTACACACATAAACCGCAGGCCACCTTACGCTGCGTAGTGAAGTTCATTCCATTCGTAAATGAAGGAGATAGAAACGACTGTCTGCATGCAGCCGTATAAGCCTTGATTCTTCTTATCTTCTCTTCTCGGTCGTAACAGGAGATTGCAGGGTAGTCAGAAACAGTTTGAAAAGCTTGTAAGGATGTTGCAGGATAGGCTGTGCTGATATATAATTGCTAAGAAAAAATTCGATACTTTGCGCCGTTTCCGAGTTAATTAGCATTGAAGTTAGCCAATCAGGCCGTACCAGGTGCAAATTAAAGCGGCCCAGCGGATTCAATTAGTGTTAGTTGCTCTCACAGCATAGATGATAATACACGAGACTGCGCAGCCTTTGGCTCAGGTTCGATCCTTTCTACAGGCCCATGTCCAATTTTTGTATCACTCTCTACTTCGGTTTTAGGAAATCAAATAAAGAACACGTTTGGCGATACCGTCTTCGGTGGGCTGCTTGAATTTTCATGCTCAAAGGCCTGATTGGTTAACATCAATGTTAATTAACTAGGAAACGATGCAAGGTATCAAAGTTTTTTCGTAACAACTATTTCTCAGCACTAACTGCCCTGAAACACCCTTACAAGCTTTTCAGACTGTTTCTGACCTACCTGTACGTCCATGGATTAGGATCGTCCTGCAGTCTGTTGCAAACGCCAGTCCTCCAAACTTCCTCAATAGCGTTTCGTGAAAGTCTTGTCTTCTTCCTACCAGAGATTCCCACTTGAGTTCAGGCAGCGTTTCCGTAAGATTTGCGTATTTATCAAACCTAACAGTAACAAAACTAGCAGTACGCCTCTGAACTGGTTCGATGTCTTCCTTTAAACCGATATGCTGGGGATCCCAAACACTCGCGCAGCGCTCAAGAATGCCTCGCAATAGTATTTTGTATTCGGTTTCGTTCATAGACGAACTACACTGTTCTATAAATCTACCAACAAGCCGAAGCCGATCCCTCGTGTCCCCTCCGAGCGACATTCCGTGTTTGTTCCATTTCTTGTCGCTTTGCAACGTCATGCTTAGATATTTAATCGAAGCGACTGTGTAAAGCTGCATACTAGTAATACTGTTTCCGAACATTGTAGGAGTGTTTTTCCTACTCCTCTGGACTAATTTACATTTTTCAACGTTTGGAGAAAGTTTCCATTTATGACACCAAATAGGAATTCTGACCAATTCATCCTTCATTCACCTACGGCAACTTGGAGACGACATTCTCCCTTATGCAACAGCTTCATTGCCAGTCGCAAATTCCTGACCACCCTTATCTGGCACATCATTTATGTATATAGAGAACAAGAATGGTCCTGTCACACTTCCCTATGGCACTCCTGATGAAACCTTTGTCTCACATGAACACTCGCCGTAACAGAGTATTACGTTCGAGTCGAGATTTGAATTTCCGCCACTCCTTTTCTACCCGTTGAAGACAAGGTAAATATTTTTATCAAGATACACCCATTTTAATAAATTTCCGTTGGTGAGTGATAAACAACCCAAAATTAATATTTTTATGAGGGTAAGATTTTCATCTCCAAGCAGTTTAAAAGAAGAATAATGCGTTACGCAACTACTTTAAAGGTTTCTATTAATAAGTATTCTACAAGCCAGGCTGTACTTTACCTACGTATTACACAACATATACTGATGTAACAGATACAAAATTTCACTGTGCCATTGCGCCAGATCCATAAAATATGACGTTATTTAACTTTAACAAAAATCCGTACAAAATCTACTGAGTTCATTCATTTTAAAAACATGCTGTCTTTTGTGCCGTCTTTAACAGTGAAACCGGAAAATAAAAGACGAAGTATTATTCTTCCTTTAAGCTACTTGCTAAATACGACCTAAAACACACACCATACGGGAGGTCCACAACACTTGGCAACAATTCAATTAAGTTCCATATAACTTGTTTGTGTACCTCTCTGGGACCAAAGGCGGCCGTACTCCACAATTGTGGCTCCCTTTCTTATAGAGCAAAGAATCCCTGACATCTCTAGGGCCGGTTAATGTTAGCTTCCTTCCATTAAAACTACAAATGGTTTTAATGAAACCCGCGAGAACGCACCGCATTTAATGACCTTAATTTCCTCCTGCAGACCGAAACACCCGCCATTTCCTTCGGCTTTTTAATGAATATCCGGTAATTTATGTACCACATTATCTTTACAAGTTGGAATTCTTCGAATATTTCATAATTAATTATAAGGCGGTAATGTGGAAGAGCCGATGTAAAGCAATTTCTGTTATCATCGAATTTGGAACACAGAGAGCCATTGCGAAAGAAAAAAAAATTGCTGCTTACACTATCGAAGTCATTGCAAACAGCAGATATAAATATTTAGTTAAACAGCTAAAGTCTATTAAATTTTCAATATGGATCGTATGATTTAAGGTGAGTTAGAAAGGAAAAACCTATTTTTCACATTTTCGGATTTTTATCCAATTACAAAATTTTCAATTTTCCGAATAACTCTTATAAACTCACATGGGAAGTATTTTATTTTTTTAAATATTATCTACACCGGTTGAAAATGTTAAAATTTTTACGTGCATTGCTTCAAGATCTAATAAAATCGGTAATTTTTTTGTATAGAATGCTGTGGGTTGCTCTGTTATAAATGTCATGTCCAGAAGAGGATGGGCACCAGCTTGAGGAAGTTGAAACAAAGTTTGAGAGACAAGAAACTTCCTGATGGTATAACCATAACAGGCAGGCTGACAGACGAAATAATTGATGAACTGCAGCAGTATTATGGAATGGCCATTATAAATAATACTGAGGATTTGTTGAAAATGAAGCAGGCAGCATGAGCTACCTTCTTCCACAGACTGTCAACTGACGAAAAACCAGTACACCCCCTTTTCCCTTCTGGACCTGATTCATGGTGCAGTTATCGCAATGCCCAGTAGCCAGACAGTTCATACAGCCATAAACATTCCATCCCAGTAGCATTCATCGATATCATAAAACCTATTTACACATACCCGGCAAATCCTGAGTTACTGCATGGTCAGACTCAAAATCCCAATAAGTCGTTCAGTAATCTTATATGGACTAGCTTACCAAAAAAATTTTTTGTTGGAATGAAGACCCTGAAGTGGAGGGTCAGTGATACTGTTATTGCTTTTAATGATGGTAACATTGATAGGATGAAAGTGCTACAGATTATGGGAATTAATCCTGGAGCAAATTGCATCAGAGAACTTGAACGGGTGGACAAGGTTCGCATTGATAAAGCAAAGTATGCTGCACAGTTGGCCACTAAGGACTCTAGAAAGAAGAAAAGAAGAAAAAACTTGGAAAAAGATCAAGAGTATGATACACAGTATGGTGCAGGGTGCTTCTGAGTGACTAAAAATTAAAAAAAACTAAGCATATATTAAATGAGTTACAGTCTTTTGAAACTTTCTGAAAATTTACATTTTCTATTGCATTTTCCCCTAAATCTCAGAAACCACTTCGAGTAGAGTATTCAAATGTTCAGGGAGTAATAACATACATATCGTGAGTCTACTGAACTAAAAGAGGAACATAATGTTAAGTATAATTAAATTTATTTAGGATAACGTATAAAAAAGTACACAAAATTTTAACTGTGTAATTAAAAAATAGTATTTCCGAAAGTAGTGGCTGAAATGCAATTATTATATTTCAGTAGACTCAGAACATACAGTTAATGTCCTGTCAAAGTTTCATGTCAATGGCTACAGTGATTGGTTGCTGAAATACAGGGAAGCCAAATCACTAAATTTAACACTGTCGGGATAGGGCGTTCCAACTCCTCATAAGGCAGATGGAGAGTGACTGAGATGCAAATGTAACTTTTTCTGTGCAAAGTACTGACAAGGCTTTTTCTAAAATAATCCAAATGTTGCTGTAATAATCATTCACGCAACTGTTTTTGCTCAGAGTTCAGTGGCAGCCTAACTATTAACGCCGACAGCGTTGTACGTTCATTTATTTGCTTCAATCTGTTGAGTACTACTGTTACACCCAGGCTAATCTCATCGTCATTTTCATTTAGGAACAGAGTTTCTTCTTTGACATTACATCAGTGATTTTCGCCGTAGTCATCTCCTATCTACCGTGCTCCGCACCACTTACCCGTAATGTAGTTTGACATCTTCACAGCCTGTTGAGCGTTTGCCACCATCAAGACCAATGATATACTGTGAAGTCTTTACTAATTCTCACCGATTGTTCGACATCCTCCACTTACCATAAGCAGCAACCAACATGTGAAGTCATTTTTGCTCAACTTCCAGTCTCACAACCATATTTACCTTTACTCCATATTCATTATCCCCACCTTTACGTCCATCGCCTCTCACGTACCCATAAACAGCACAGTTGCTACAGCCTTTCTCTTGACATCTTCACAATCATCAAGTTCACCAGCCATATTTTTCCTTTGTAGCTAATGGGATACCTGTGTACGCTGCAACGTCACCACCTTTACCCATACCAGCAACAGCAACAGCTACAGCCATACCAGCATCGTACATGGCAGGAACAGCCGCACCACCACCACCACCACCACCGCCAACCTCATGTTCACCAACTCCACTGCATCAGCTTTGCAATCGCATTTCATTTACTATCTCTGCTCCATGTAAGAAGCCACACCGGTAAAAATTCAATTCCTTTGACTGATCAACATCCTCGCCGTATCTTTAAAGAATCTCCAAAAACACTCATATCTTGCACCTACTCCAAAGGTCAAAAACCACAGTGCAAATACGATACAATTTACTTCGTTGAAGTAACCTCAGTAACAGAAAAAAATGGGAAGATTTCGGCCATGACCCGTTAATAAGTACCATCCTTGCATTCACCTACGATGATTTGGGAGTAGCATGGAAAACTCAATGATGTGGCTAGATCGGTTAATAAAATCTGTACCTTTTTGTGTAAATATTTTTTTCACACTTTTCAGTGTGTTTTAGTGGATTGCAACTGTAATACTGTATAAAAATAAAGAGAATTTGAAGAACGTAGTTGCAAAAAAAATTGTCGATTAATTCATACGTTACAGGGAACTACATTAACATAACACAATTAATAGGATCTGGCCTTATCTTCATTACAAAAGACACTGTGTTTCATTCACATACTGTGTAAAGGAATGGTGAAATATATGTGTGGGGTGAAGGAGGAGGGGGGGGGGGGGGGGGGGGGAGAGGTGGTGGAGTGTCCTCACAACGTTCTGTACTAGGGCCACTTTTGTTCTTAACGTACATAAATCAACTTCCAATTATTTTAAAGGGTAGTTCAGAAACGGAAATGGCTGCTGGTGACACAAATTAACAACTCAAGGACCGAAACTCAACTGTACCACACACAGCTCAGATGATAGCGATTCACAGTGAATAATTTAAGGCTTAATGTTAAGAAGACTCATATCATGCTATTTCAAACAAGCAAAAATGACCTGATAGCACCAAATCTAATCATTAGTGGTCATATACTAAATTAAACATATTATGTAAAATTCCTTGGGGTCTAGTTGGATAACGTGTTAAAATGGAGTTGACATATACATAAACAAATTAATCAAAAGCGTGTTTTGCCCTCCGGATAATCCCGCATTTGTCGACCAAAAGAGAAAAGTGTTGGCTAATTTTGTGTATTTCCACTTTCTGTTGTTTAATGGAATTATATTCTGCTCACGGCACAAAGCGTAAATATAGTGTTTATTCAGCCGAAGCAAGCATAAGAATATTGTGTGAAGTACATATCCGTACATCGTGTAGAAGCCCATTTAAGGATCTTTGAATTCCTACATTCACTTCCCAATACATTTACTCCTGTCAGTTGAACTGTGAGTTACACTGTCACAATACAAGATACAAAAATAATGTTAATGTAAACTTTGCCTCCTCATACAAGGTTCAAAGTTAAATACTCTTGCAGAAATATATTCAAAAAGCTCCTGCCTAACATAAACCAAGAATTGGGAATTCCTACCAGTTCAAAAGAAAATAAAAACATCTCATCAACCCTCTTTCTACAAATCACCTTAATATCCAGATTAGAGGACTGAAATGTTTCGTTAGCTACATGACAAGTTCGTTGTAACGTTCCTTTAAAAAGTAGCAATATGCTGAAAATAGGATTCATTGTTTACAAATGCAAGTACAAATTTTCTTTGATAAACGGCAGCTGTCTAGAATAACTAACAAAGCACTACCATTTTTCAAAGCAGCAGCTTTCGTTCTCATCTGCTCGACTGCATTTAAATGCCATAAACATGAATACATCAATCAGTACAACAATATATTAGTGTTAACATAGCAAGCACGCTAAGTTACTATGTTTTCCATGACATTTTTAGTGTATACCATGACTCGTTTAACAATCCTGAAAGTTTACCTCCTGGATAAGACTTACGGCAGACGAAGAATGAATGAATGAATGAATGAATGATCTACAATACTACTACAGACAGGAGAACGAGTTAAACTGTAACTTCCCAAAGATAATTATATAATAACCTCCCAACAATAAAAAAAAATATAATTATATAATTCACATTCAGTGTAACTACCCAACAGATAAATTCCGTAACCTACCAGTAGTAAAAATGTGACTAACCTCCGAATTAAATTGTGGCTCACCTATAACCTTTCAATAATTGACTGTGAATTTAAACTGGTAAATTTTGGACGTCAGCAGTGCTGCGCCATGGCCCTGAAACATCATACTGAATAAAATCCTTACCTCGATAAGGTCGCCGGATAACGCATATATATCTGCTCCTGTAAGAAATTTTGCAGGCACAGCGCAGTGCAATGCTGGCCGATAGATTTGTCATGTATAAAAGGGAACTTATGACTTTTCTTTACAATAATCAGAATGACCATGGATTGGAGAAATTAGTAAATTCTTTAAATTAAGATGAATGATTGTCAAAAGTTAATTTTTATAAAAAAGATTATTATGAAGAGATTTTTTTAAAACATTTACCTGGGACTTGATATAACAATACTACATATGCGTGAGGCTGCGTTTACCTTATATTATATCGCTCAGGCTCCGCCATCGCTCCCCACGACCGGCCCAGCCAACTCGATACACCAGACTGCTAGCAACTACTTACTCCTACTGCTACACAGTTCCTACTGCTGACAACACAGCTCTCTGGTCTGAGATTCTCTTATAGCTTACATATCGCAGGCAGCGCGTGAGCAATCCATCGAAATTACATCTGCTCGAGTGCGCTGGAAACAAATTCCTTAATCATGGACCTCTTACAATGTATACTGCTGTTCCGTTTCAAAGAATTTCATGTTGTCGATCAGTTTTAGCTAGTAGATGTATTGTGTAGGTCCACTTCGTTAAACCTACAGGACCTCCATGAATTAATACTAAATGAGCTAAAATTATCATTTCTGCCCAAATTAACTGCTGCAAATTTTTGGAATGAAAGTAAGTAAGTTTTATCGTATCAGCGTTGCTGACTAAACAATATTTTAATCGTAAGTCTGGCTGCATACCACTAACGCAGAAGATTAATATGCAAGTCATGTACATTTAATATTCACACCTGCACTCACAACCTTAAGTTACGTAGCATCTGTTTCATTTACCCGATCACTAGTGTATGAGAGCTGAATGTTGTCACAATGGGAAGTTAAGTCCTGATTTGCCTCCCAATCTTTAAATATCTCTTCAAACATAATTTTTGTAAGAAGCTTGGACTACCGTGTTTAATCTCCTAAACTATGAGAACCTACTAATGGTGAGCAAAGAGTGAATTCCCTTCAGAACATGATTTGCAACTGCAAAGACTTTCGCAGGATGGCAGTCGTAAGTTCGTTGCTCGCTAGCGAGATCGGCACTCAATAGAGAGCTGCCTAACACCACAATCGGGCAGCTCTGAAAAGTCGCGAACATCGGACACACCCCTCGTCACAGCTGCTTTCCACATGTGTAAGCACCAGGATTTCCAGTACTGCCGCCTTCCGAGTAATTAAATCCTAAACCGCCACTTCCTTCTGAACGAGCTTCTCGCAACTCCTGGAGACAGACGCTCAAGTTACGAGCTGGTAGCTGAAAATCTCAAATGCCAGAGGATCCGCCGGTTTTGGACGTAGTCAACTTTTTTTGCATGTTACGAAGACATGAGACGCCTAGCAACTTATGGATGCCTAGATCGCTTTTAAGGCGCGTAGGTGAGAGCTGACTAACTCTGAGAAATGTGAAGAACTGCCGAAACGTGTAAGAAAAGAAAAGAAAAACAATAAGCTGCCAGTAAAAATCTTGATCATTAGCAGAAGAGCGGAAGACTTCCGACCAATGTCTCGAAATTGGACGTAAGTGTGTCTCAGAGGGCGCAGAAGAGGACTGATCGAATGATTAAAAACCACACTGTAGAGAAAAATATGTTTCATTCTATTTCAAGAGGTCTTTTGTCACCTAGTTGTGTTGTTTGTCTGAGTCTTTTATTTTCATCTTCACCAAGTTACGGCCTGCTTCTAACGACTGACTTCATTCATGCACCAACTGACTTTCAGGCATGGTACACAGACGACTATACTGAAAAATATCTCTACAGTATGAGTTGATGCCACAGCTGCCTGTTGGCCCAACCAATGGCGAATTGAAGTTCCCCGACAGGAACTGCACTGATGTGTTGAAGTCCACTAATAAGCCTAAGCCAGCCGCGTGAAGAACAAAACAGGTCTTCCGCCCCTAAACTACGAGGGTTGTCCAGAAAGTAAGTTCCGTTCGGTCGCAAAATGGACACCACAGTGTAAACTCGACGAAGCTTTCCACAGATGTGTTGGGTAGTATGACCGTCGATCGCGTCAAGACGTTCTTTTCAGTTGTGAGCGCACTGTGAGCGAGTAAAGGTGCCTGGAACAACAATGCCTCGCGCCAAGTAGGAGGTCCCGCTGGAAGCTTCGCCTTAATGAATGCAGCCCACCTAACACAACTGCCACACACTTCCTTCTTCAAGGCAATTCTCAGCCGCACTCAGCGTAGAGAATTATCGGAAAGCACAGGCGGCTGCCTTCTATGACGACGATGTTGGAAATTTGGTATAATGCTCCGACAAATGTCTAAGTCGTACCGGCGACTATGCCGAGAAGTATTTGGAAAGTGTAGCTAACTCACGCAAATAAAATGTTTCTGATTTTCACTGTGGTTTCCATTTAGCGACCGATCGGAACTTACTTTCTGGACAACCCTCATAAATTCGCAAGGTGACGGGGTCGCCGCCACATCTGCGACCTAAGGCTCCAGTGTCCGAAGCAGACCATAAGTTCCTCCACCTGTCCACAGGCAGCAGGGAACAGCCTGCACTTCATCAGCGAGAACAAGCAGCTTCATGATATGCGCCTCCACATGCTCACCACATCTCGCCCAGGCCAAAAGCTCACGGATTTTCTGGGTACAAGTTAATTCTTTTTTTTTTTTTTTTTACTGTAACATAACTTGGCCATTAATCGCTCTCCACCAAGGCAGTACCGAAGTGATCTCCCGCCCCTGGCAGAACTATAAAAGTTTCGCCCTTACCCTTCCCAGAAAACTACCTTTCTAAAAATTATTCACTGCAGAATTAACGAATTTTATAACTTGGTAAGACTTGAGAGGTTCCACGCCCTCTTTTGCATGTCGCTTGTCATTTTCATCAATTTTATTAATGTTTTATGTCATTGCACGGTGGTAACAGGCCGAATAAGGTTATTGCAATGAGCATATTTGCACTGAGAGCTCAAAATATTTTTCAATTGATTCCTATGCATGATGGGTTACTTCCCTGTGTGGCCTGTGCGAGGTGAGCACCGGAGGACGCGGCACACTGCGTTTCCGGTTGGGGACTGCACTTCTGCAAATATTGAGACGGTCGTACATCAATAGGCTTAAGCGCCCAGCGGAACGATTGACGTCAGTCGAGTTTCACCTACTGCATGCAGGGCGAAACGACCTGCGAGACGTCTGAGTGTCGCCGCAGTTTATGTGTTTACCGATCCAGCGCATGCAGAACAAAGACTGCTGGCACCGACTGACTGCATTGTCCTCATGATTCTGAAAATACTTATAGACTGTGCCCTGCTGCGCGCGACTGTCTAGCGCCAGATGGCCGGTGGTCTAGTCATGTTGTCTTCGTAGCTGGTCAAATGGCAAGTTCAGTGCCCTGAGTTGAATAGCAGAGGCATGATTGGTCAACTTAAACTGTGGCTATTTGACGTCATAAAGCCCTGCTCGAAATTCCAGGGAACAGTCGCTATTGGCGCCAATGATGTTCTGAGACAGTGTGGGGGAATTTTGGAATCAGCACTGAATGCTGATTCCCAGTTTTCGAGGACAGTAGGGAGTAGAGCAATGTTGGTTTCGCTCTTGCATTGTGCAGCCGCATGGCATTCGGGATCTGATCTTCGTCGTAGTCGGATGGTTTTGCGACTTAGTCGCACTTTTTCGGCAGAACTTAGAATTCTCGGACAGCCTTCGAGGGCAGTAGTTGAAACAGAGTTGCTGCACAGCAGAAGTAGGCACCTACATCATCAGAACGTTGCCTACCGACGACGTGCTGCAGATTTCAGGTCTGGTACAGTATTTTGCGGCTTCGGCGTTGTAGGACCTATCATTTTTGTACTGAATCCCTCAGCATCACGCTCGCTCGCTTTACTACAAGTCCACCTTGCTTGTTTCTCCATATGATCCCATTTGAACTCTCACTACTAATCGCAATACTGCATTATAGTTGGGAGAGTAATATTTGATTCATTAGCACCTCCAGTCGTCAATCTATTACATCACAAAGAGTAGGAACCCCTTGTCCTCGAGCCGACTCTTATTCTCATAATAGTTCTGTATAACCTCCCCTAAAGCCTACTGCATGTATTGACAATCAAGTACGTTTGTGTTCTGATTTATAATAAATACATTGTAATATTTAATCCGCATATCATTTCATATATAGATGCAGAATCTCATTTCCTGTCATTTTTTATGATAAAATTTCGTTTTTTTTTACTGAGTAGATAATGATTTTTATTAAATTATTGTGAGTGTGCACTCCTTATTTTACCAACTAGCAGGGTCCACCATCAATTCCTTTCGTTACCGTTGCGCACATAATCAATTAGGTGGTAGGTAAGGAGGGGGTGGAGTGCATGTCCAGTTCTCATGGAAAATTCTCCAGAATTAAAGAGGTACCAACTCTTCTCCACCCCGACACATTGCAGACTATTTAGTAAAAATGTTGCTTTCTTCAAAAATATTGCCCACATCAAATTAAGAGCATCATTAAAAATTAAAAATACTTTCTGAAAAGTGTAAAGTAAAACAAAATCCATATATTTTTCTTTATGGCAGCTACTGCACAACGCCTTCAGTTTGATCTATAATGAAGAACACATTTTACTTGCTTTCAAAAATTATTAATAGTGCTTAAATTATCACTTAGAAACAAAAGAAAAAGTTTCATCAGATTCGACTCTATATGGAACCAGTGTGTTCTCCGTTGTGTTATTTAAACTGAGAAACTTAGTCACTAATAATCTGTTTATTGCAGATCTAGCTATATTTCAGTAATGTGTGGCTGTCACCAGTGCTAAAAACATAAAATAATACATTGCGATAAGAAACATCCATGAATCAAAACAACCATGTTAAGGCGATCTTCCAGCCTCTTACGGATATTGCAGCCTTACTCCGATCTGTGAAGGATGATTGATTGCTTCGTAAGACGTATGTGAATCAGGTTCCTTTCAGAAATTATGATAAGTCATACACAGGTCAGACAACATGCACCGTTCATGAGAGGTGCGTGGGACACCGAAGCTACGCCCTTACTACAGCCAGAGAAGACAACTATGGCAGAACATTGTATAGATACTTTAAAATATCCAAACGGGAAGCCGTGCCAATGCTCTTCGTCAGCTGTGACGCCTGGTACTTGAAAGCAGACATTTCGTCAACGGTCCTCGCTGTATCAGTTTTTCTGTTGTATTTGGCACCATACTCGGTTGTACATTTTTCTAGAGCTTGCACTCAAGCGTTTCCAGTCAGGAAATTAAAGTCAAATAATATGGTATGCTAAATGTGAGATCTGTTCTTCATTTCATTTATTATTCTATCAGATACTTTGAGGCACTCTAGCCCAAAAGTCTCGATACAGAACTCGGTCATCAGGAATCGGCCAGATTGGATGCCACCGGTCTACTCTTGTGTTTGCCTCAGCACCTGCTCGCCGACATTTGAGATCATGCAACACAATAGCGAAGTATCGGCAAAAACGCCATTCATGAACATGGCGAGTTGTTCAGGCGGCAGTCGTGTCAACCAAGGACTTTTTTGCCACATAAAACATGTTGGCCACAGACGTGTGTTCATCAGTAGGCGTTTTATTTTTTATGCTATTTCGACGAAACGACATTGTAGAAATGACACTCAGGCAACACCCTGGGTTTACAATCGCGAGCCGAGGGTAAGTCTTCTTCTTGTAGGCAGAAGACGGGAACACAAGGGGGGTCTCCTGTTTAATACCTAGCGCGCATTTTTTGTTATCCCTGGTTAATTGTTTCTGTCTCCTCTGTGCCTGTATCGTCATCCCCTCGGTACGGCTTAGCTTGCGACAACAGTCAGGCACCAAATTACGAAGGCAGCAGGTGGAGAGTACGAGATATTACTCGAAATTCTTTAGTTACTTACCTCAAATCCAGAAGACCAGCATATGAAGGAGTCCGTGACGCTAAGTGCAAACGTGAGCGGCAAGCCACGGAAATCCAGAATCATAAACTTACTGACAACCCAACTGTTAAATTTCCAGGCATTCATCACTCGAGAGAAGAGTGGGTACAGTTTAACAGGTAATCGACTGTAGAAAGTATGGGCAAATTCTTTGCACTGACGGTACGTGTGACTGTCATGATAGTCAGACGATGAGCCACATTGTAAATGAGTGCCTTAACATCAAGGATCTACACGAACCATCCAACAAGGTTCTACGATGGATAGAGTCTTCCTCCATTCATGTGTAGTCTGCACCGTTTGATATTTATATAGAGTAAGTATTTGCAGATCTGTATATTTTTCTTAAATGTGTATTGGATTTTTTGTAATCGACGAATGTGCTAATAATGATAAAAGTTACTTACCTGGATATGTAACAATGGTGCTTGTATCAACTGTCAAAGTAACAGCTTGAGAACTATCTACTATAGGTGACTGCAAGCTATATTTCACTTCACATGCTTCCCATTTTTCGGACAAGATTGAAGCCAGTTGTAGGAAGGAAGGAACGTGAGTGTTTAACGTTCCGTCAGGACTTGGCCGTTGGGGACAGCGTTCGACGTACTCTGTCAATCCTGAGCTAAAAATCTACAGCACCAAATCCAGTACCTACATCTCCGTTTCCAACTTATTCATTTATCCAACTTGTGATACTCGCCATTGTTGCAAGCCATGTACAACAGCGTTTCATAAGCGCACAAAGTGCCACTTCTCTGTCAGCTAATGATTCTGATTTGTGGACTTATCGTCACCACATCAGCCAGGACCTAGTAGCTATACTTTCCTTTCATTTTGGCAGTGAAACCATGTCCCTAAAATAATTGCCTGCTGTGTGATTGCCCTCTATCTATGTGTTCCAATCAATCACACTTTTTCTCTTGCTACAAAACTAACATTCAGCTTTAAAGAAATGTGAGCCCAGTGCGTTGGATATCATGATGTAGTCCATAGACCTTCAACAGTGAGTCATCCACAAATAATTTCTAAATATGTGATACAGATTGTGGAATGAAGAAATATCACTGTGGATTGCTTGAGTGAGGCGTTAGAAGCAATTTTTCCTGGGTTTTGCACGTCATTTATCTACGCAGACTCGGAAATTTTTCTGATACAAATCACTTTCTCATCAGAACAGTCTTGCAAACAATTATAACACTGCACAGCTGTTAAAAGCTCGAGCATGTCCTTGCCATTCAGCTTTTACAATCACTGAAACGAAGATACGATTATGAATTACTTCGACGTTACCGTCCATTATCCATGAATGAGAAGTTTAATTACAGACGCGTAACAAGTAACGTCCCCTTAGGAAGCATGGAGATTTCCGCGATGGTGTGACTTGCGTGGTTCAACGATTCAGATAGAAATACAATAGGTGCAACCTCAACGGAGGTGTATCTATGGAGAGGCCAGACTGGCATACTGTGTTGAAGAGGGGCAGCAGGCTTTCTTGTAGTGTCGGGGACAGCAGTCTGGATGATTGATCTGGCATTGTAACATTAGCCAGTACGGCTCTGCTGTGTTGGTCCTGCGAATAGCTGAAAGAAGGAGGGAAGTGCAGCCGTTTTATTTCTCGAGGGCATGCTATTTTTACGTTTTGTAGGGCCTTAACAGCTTGTAGCGGTACCGCCGACCATCTTAAATGGCAATCGATGCTAACGCTATACATCTGCTAGCAATTTTTGAGAAAGTTGACCTTGAGATTATCTAATGGAAACAGAACAATCAAACTAGTATTCGTTTCCGAAACACTCAAGCAGAGTATAACTAACAGGTGGGTCAGGAACAGCCGTTCTCCCACCACAAAAGCAAGTTGTAACATTACACATTGGCATCGGTCGACAGCCTAATTAGTCATTCTTGTGTCAAGAAATATAATAAAGCAAAAGGCAGAGCTAAGACTAACCTAAGTTTCCTTGACACATCTCTTTTTTTTTTATACCCGTTCGACTACCACCTTGCAGATCAATGTACTACTGACTTGAAAATCAGACAAACAAACGGCCAATGAGATACCAGAGAGTAACATATCCCTCTCAACAACAAGTACCTTAAATGAACTAGATGAAGCAGTTTATGGAACCAATCACCAACACACATGAAACTAGAAGCAATAATGAACAGGGAGGAGCATGAAATGATCCTGATTTATATCAGGGGGTCTGTTAATGATCATACTCTGTAACATCAATGCTTAGTACAGGGTCTCTATGCCTGTGCATTAACCAACTTGCATTAGAATAGCTAACACAATAAATATTTATTTCTTTAAACTCGGTTTGAAGCAATTAAACAAAAAGCAAATCTAACTACACTGGCTTTGAAGGAGTCCTTGCTTTGCTTCATTATTAATTATGTAAAGCACAATAAACTATAACTCTTTAAATGACAAAAATTTTAACCTACTCAAAATACAGTACGAGTCACTAACTGTTGCCACCTATAATAACTCCGAAAATATGATAGTAGCTGAAAAGTGTGTGGAACAAATGGTGCCTGTGACAACGGGGGCCATAATATGATGTTGGTTTTTTGTTCCTAGGTAGGGTCGCGTCATAGATTTGAAGGTCAACTTTGTTTTTCCAAACGGGATGCTATAGTTCGGATAGCTGGATAGCGGCTATCCAGACGAATCCAATGATGTGTAACAGTAAGGCCTTTGAAGGTCAGGGAAGGTCATAATGGTGGCATGAACGTCCATTTGCAGAAGGTGTTCGAAGTGATGACCATTGGTATCAACACAGTGCTGCAATCTTCTTATCATGGATTGTATGGTATTCCTTATCACTTTGTCACTTACTGATGCACATGCTCTGACAATTCTCTCTCGTATATCGTGCAAACAGTAAATATTCGCTGAACACGGCGTACCCATCTAACGTGCCATTGACATGTAAACGCCATTCGACGGTTTCGAAATACAACACTAATAGGAACGGTAAGTCTAGTATCGTCGAATCAAACGAATGTGAATGATGTATTCCTTCGAAGAACAAGTCGATATGCTTCTCATTTACGGAGAATGCCAGCAAAATTCAGTGAGAGCTAGAGACTTATACACTGAAAGGTATCCTCAACGTACTCACTCTACACGTCGTACATCTAAATATGTGTATGATAAATTGAGAACAACGGATCTTTAACGCATCGGAAACATATCCGGCAAAGGGAAGTTACTAATGAGGAAACGGAAATTGGTACTCTGCCACATTGTTCGAGATCCTTGTGTTAGTTCGCTTCAAATCGCAAGGGAATCTGGCATGAGCCACAGGAGTGTTGTTCGTGTTCTGTATCGCCATAAATGTCATGCTTACCATGTCATTCTCCACCAAGAATTAACTGGTACGGGTTGTATGCGTCGCATTTAATTCTGCCAATGGGCTCAAGTTCAGATTCAGAGAGATGACACATTTATTAATTTGACTTTATTTGCTGACGAGGCTACATTCACGAACCATGGAAACGTTAATTTTCATAGCATGCATTATTGTGCAACTGAAAATCCATGTTTGTTGCAGAAAGCTGCACACCAAAAACCGTGGTCTGTGAATGTATGGTGTGGGCTTCTGGAGGATAGAATTATAGGCCCCTATTTCATCGAAGGAAATCTGAATGGTAGGAAGTACACCATATTCCTGCAAGAAATATTAGGTCTGTTACTGGAAGAAATACCTTTAGGAACAAGGAACAGAATATGGTATCAACACGATGGGTGTCCGGCACATTTTTCGCTGATGGCTAGAAATGAGTTGCAGAGACAATTCCCAAATCGCTCGATTGGACGCGGAAGAGATGTGTCGTGACCGGCTCGTTCGCCAGACTTGACACCTCTGGATTTTTCTTGTGGGGATTCGTAAAAGACATTGTTTATAAAGACGTTTCAACTACACCTGAAGATATGCGAGAGAGAATTGTCAGGGCATGTGCTTCGATAAGTGCCAAAGTGATAAGGAATACCACGAAATCCATGATAAGAAGATTGCAGCACTGTATTGATACCAATAGTCATCACTTCGAACACCTTCTGTAAATGGAAGTTCATGCCACCTTTGTGACCTTCTCTGACCTTCAAAGACCTTACTGTTACTCATCATTGGATTCGTCTAGATAGCCGCTATCAGAAAACAAGTACAAAACTATAGCATCCCGTTTAAAAAAACAAAGTTAACCTTCATATCCCTGAAGCAACCCACCTAGCAACGAAAAACCAACGTCATATTATGGCCCCCGTTGTCCCATGCAACATTTGTCCCACACACTTTTCAGTTACTATCATACTTTCGGAGTTATTCTTGGTGCAATAGTTAGTGATTCACCCTGTATAACTGGCTATGCAAATGCAATACTACATTAAACTCAAGTTCAAACACTTTCTCATGAAATGTATACTGAGAAAACTTCGGAACTCTGATCAATTTAAGACAGTGACTGCAGATTGATTTAAAATTGCACTGGAAGTGGAGTATTTCTCAGACTATAAAACTGAACTTTAAACACTGTAGCTCCACACATTAGAAAGCAATCATAACTATTTTTACAGCTGCCGAATAAGTCTTTCCATAGTAAATTAGGACACTTGGAGTTACATTCACTAGGATAGGATTCCTGTCCAGGTTTGTGATTTGGGATAATTACGGATGAAAGATAGAGTTTTTAGCACCAAGATTATTATTAAAATCAACAAAATTTCACAAATACCTGGTCCATTTACAGAGTGCCAAATATAAACAATTTAGTGGAAGGCTGATGGTACTGGTGGCTTAACTTGCAGTGGCTATCAACATGGTGGCGATGGAGTCACGGCAGTACTGTTGGCCTCGCCCTATTACTGATCTTCTTGGCGTCGGAATTATAGTTTTATAGGGCCAAAAACCATGCCATGATAATAGTATCACCAAATTTAGCATCTATAAATACTGCTCTTAAGCTCTTCTGGCCTCAAAGTTCCATAAATATGAGCCACAATGATGCTAGTGAGGTGCTAACCACAGCACTGCTCAGCCCAGACTCCTTACCTGTTACGATGGACGAGTTGCCACTTGCGCTCCAACCGCACCTTTTCCACTCCTCCAGGATACTTCCGTAGCTGCGGGACTTACCCACATCTTTTACATTCAATCCTACGTTCCCTAACTGTGGATCAAGGCATTTACAGTACATTACATAACAATCATTCCAATAGTTATTTAAATCCACAAGCATGATTCAAACAACATTGTTCAAAAGTTCACATAACTTAAATATGTATAAATAGTCAAAGAATTTACATGAGAGATACAACGCTCTACATAAGCAACACTACAAATTGACATAGAAATATCGATAAAGATACAAAATAGCGAAAATAGGTGTTTCAGGCTTATGCTACATTTTCTAAATTTTGACATCCACATTTCTTTCATCTACCGTAATTTATAAGTTATTTTTGTGCGTTGTTTCTCTTTCTGTATAACGAACATTTTCATAGTTCGGTGCGCAAAAACTTGTCTCCCATTGAAGTCGCCTTTAGTTTTGCCAAGAAACTCTCACAGTTTCTGACAGGCTTCTATCACTGATTATCCTTAGCCCTCTTGTTCAGCACTAGCAATAAGCATCCCTACTAGCGGCCAGAATGATAGACCCCAGACATCGGAATCACGTTTCTTTTGGTCGGTTAGAAACATAAGAAGGAGAGCCAAAATACGTAAAAAAGATAATGGGGCACCATATACAGCCTACCTAACAAAGTTATACAACGCCACAAGCAATGTGAATACATTACTTGATCAAAAGTACCGGACACTTATTGCTGGGTATCATTATCGGGCGTCGCTATCATTCATCTGTATGACGGCTTCAACTCTGTTGGGCACAATTTCATTGAGGCGTCTGATTGTCTGCGGAGGAATGGAACCCCTTTTTTATTCAAAAATCGAAATCAGATGTTGGACGCTGAGCTCTGGAAGCGAAATCGATGTTCTAATCTCAAAGCTGTTCCACTTGGTTCAGATCAGGACTATGGCCTGGCCAGCCCTTTTCTGGAATGTCCAAGATGCTGGGTTATGACATGGTGGATTTTCGTGCTGATACACAGAATCTTCGTCTCGGAACTGTTGCTCTACTATAGGCAATACGCAGTCCTATAAAATGTGTTCATATACTTCCACATTTAGCGTTTTCTTAAGTGCAATAAACAGCCACCCCGTAACCACGAAAAGCACCTCCAACCGTAACAACACCTCCTCTGTACTTCACTGTTAGCACTGCACGTCATTCAGGTAAGGTTCTACAGGCATTCGCCAAACGCAAACCCTTCCATTAGGTTGCCAAAGAGTATAGAGTGATTCATCACTGCGAATCATTCGTTTCCAGTATACACTATCCAATGGTGTCTCTCTTTACACCACCTCAAGCGTCGCTTAGTCTAGATTAGACCACATAAATGTGTGGTTTATAAGGAGCCATTCTTTTCGTTCGCACACTCATTGTGCTAGCTGGATTGCCTGTAGCACTCTGGAGCTCACGAGTGTTTCTTTCCTTTCATTTCCGCCAGTACACGAGGTGCCTGCCTGGCCTTGGTTCAGCTGTGGTTGTTTCTCCCCGTTTCCACTTCACATTCACACCACCAATAGTCGACTTCGGCAGCTTTAGACGTATTTGTTACTCAGGTAACATCCAACGAATGGTCCACTTCGAAGTCACTGGTCTCTCCGGACCAACTCATTCTGCCGTTACGGCTTCTCTACTGACAACACAATACTCCCCACATCCTCATGTACTGGCGGGCCCACAGCCCGTGACATCTAGTATTCAATTCCGCATTACGTAGAGTTGTGCCGGATATTTCTGATCAAATAGTGCAGGCATTACACGTAGCCCAAAAAGTGTACATCTGTTAATACATTTTGATTTTTCCTTCCTTTTTCCTTCTTTGCCTTTTTCTGTTTTAAGTCATCCTCAGTTTCTATTCACTGTGTGTAAATTTTACTTTATTCATAGCTAATTTCGTCTGTAACAAGTTTCCCGGAGAGAACATCGCTACAGGGAAAGCGGATGCAACGCCTAAGGTACCGTCGGGCGGGTAACATAACGAGCAGGGGCCGGACCGTTGGCGCTGGCCTTGTCTAGCGCAGAGGCGTTGAACAGCGGTGGGCGCGGCCCGCTAACGGACGGCGCCGCTCGTATTTACTGGCTGGCGGCTCCTTTGAGGCTGACCAGAGCAGCACGCTGCTCTCTACTGCTTTATATCCAACACAGTCGACGACGATTACACGTGAGAACGAGATAGCCTCGGGAACTGCTTCCCACACGGGACACTAAATAAATGCCTCTGTAGCTACTGTGTGCCGACAGTTCCTTCCGTGTAACTTCAATATCGTAAAGAGAGTAGATACTTTTCATAGAAAAAGACTACAACCTGAGGCCCCACAGTCTGTCCGCGTTACCACATTGAAGAGGGGTGCGCCTCGAGGAGAGGTGTAATGTCCACGATCACTGAAGTGCGCACCACTGGACTCGAAAGATGTCCGAAGGCTTTCAGCGGTGTCTCATTTACATTTACATTTATATCCTGGGAACCACTGAACGGTGTGTGGCCGTGTATACATAGTGTTTCTAAATAATGTTTCTCCTTCTTTTCCAGAAAGAATGGTTTCTGTGCCGCTCTGTAGGACTTTAAATCAATCTCATTGTCACAGGAGATGTATGTTGGCTTGACTCGTACTGACAAATGGCTCAAATGGCTATAAGCACTATGGGACTTAACATCTGAGATCATCAGACCCTTAGACTTAGAACTACTTAAACCTAACTAACCTAAGAACATCACACACATCCAGGATTCGAACCTGCGACCGTAGCAGCAACGCGGTTCCCGACTGAAGAGCCTAGAACCACTCGGTCACAGCGTCGTACTGACACGAATGCTCTCTGGATTCCAAGAACAAGCCTCTCCGCAATGTGAGATGCCATTTTGCGTCTCTTATTAAGCTGTGTTGAGCAGTGTTGTGGCTTCTTGCACGTTCGAAGTTGAGCGATTCTGTGACGATCTCAGACGGACTAAAAAGTCCATGACGAATCGCGCAGCACTTGATTCAATCTTCCCGACCTCTTCCGTTTACGCTAGTTGGCAACGGTGCCAGAGCAACGAACAGCACTAACGGAAACGTAAAACTTTCTGGTTCCTGGGAGTATTACACTTCTTTATGGTCGTTACGGTAAATGTCGCTATGACATCTGCTTTCGCCAAGACACGATTTGTGATTGCTCTACCTTAATTTTCTCTGGACTGATATTGCTAGATACTTGACGGTCGTGACTGATGACACTAATTGATCGCGTCACGCGCAAATAAACGATACTGTATCTTTTCACCTACTTACGTGCATTACATTACATTTATTTTCAATGACCATCTGCCTGCCATCTTTGCATAAAACGCCAGTCTTTCTACCTTTTGTAACAATCTTTTAACGACGTGATATTTCCGTGTGCAAACGCATCGTCTGTAAACAGCGTCAAAGAGCTGCAACAGTTTGCTACCAAGACATTTATGTACGCTATATCCTAAACTGTAACAGTCATATCACACTTCCTTGACGCAGGACAGACCCTACTTTCTCCTGCCACTGTGACACAATCATGAAGATTTACCTGCTGAGTTCTGTTTGCTACGAACTCTTCAGTCTACACCCCTACCTGGTTTAATTCCGTAAGCAAGTATTTTGTATACTTACAGACGGAGTGGAGCTGTATTAAATTGTTTCTGGGGGTCAAGAAACACATCATCAACGAAGAGTCCGTTATCTATAGCCCCCTGAATTTCCTGAACGTAAATTCGTTTTCACAATCGATACTTGCGGGAAATCGCGTTGAACCCCATGGAAAAACTTTTCGACCTCCAAACAAAATCCCCTTGCGTAAGAATAAAATACATACCATGATTTCACAGAAAATTGACCACAGTGAGATAGGTGTGCAGTTCTGAGTATTTGTTTGAAGTCTCCAGCGACTTGTGTTTCTCTCCAATCACGTGGAGTGCTCACTTTGTCAGCGGTCTGCCCTCTTTTACATTTTGTTTTGTTAGTGCAGGTAAAACTGAAAATGCCTTGAATTGGAATAGCTATGCCTTAACGTAGGCAAGGCTATAACCCATGGAACGCAATCTCACTGTAACATGAAAGTTAACTCAGCACAACAAACTTACAGTAATAGCACAATAGTAAAGGAACAGGTATAACATCAGTAAATTGAACACAAGTGTGCATTAAATGTCATCTCTAATATTCCATCAACATTGAATGCCTTTTGGCAGTTCAACGTTTAGCCAGTCGCGGTGCGCTAGCGATGTAAAGTCCGCTTTGTGATTATAACAGTCAAATACAAAACAGTGAACATACACGCTTCTGTAGAATCACATTTCCCGTAAAATGAGTGCAGAGAAAGAGAGCACGTAATGTTTAGAATATGGGGTGCTATTTATCATATGAAATATTCGAGAAAATTACCAAATGCATCAGCTACCAGACACAAATGATGCGTTTCGCAACACGCGATGATGTAATGGCGGCAGAATAAAAGTTATGCAGATGCATTTAAATACCGAGTAAATGACCAGGGTAGTAGAAATGAGAGAGAATATTTAATTTCATTGTCGCATAAGAAATTCAAGAATCAGGTGACCAGAGTAACTCATGACCTGTAAGCATCACAAAGACACGTACTAGGCAAGCCAGGTATGCAAACTTCACTTAAACAAGTATTTATAAATGACGCAAAATACTTAACGAACTAACCTCAAGGGAGAGTGACTGAGTTGACGGCACTATTCTTCAGATTAAATGACAAAATTCAGACTCTGTGCCAAGTCTCGTTGCTACTGACCTGCCATCATTAGACTTAAGTTCTTTTCCTCTCCGATTTATTCCTTCATTTGTTATATTTCTAACAGCGAGGCCATCGAATTTGATACTGTGTTGTAATCTTCTTCGGTGAAGCAATTTCTTCTGAATCAGAAATTAATTTAAAATGTAGCCTACAGGACTTCTAAATCACGCCACAGTTTATCGTATTCTATTCTCCAGGCCTGAATGTTTGCTCTGGTATTTTTTATTCATTTTTTGACCCTCCCGCAGAGAATAAATCTTGTCCTTCTTAAATGTTCCCTCAAAACTATTAATCACTGGTCCATTTGTATCCTATGGTTTACGTGTACTATCTCTGTAACCATGACTGAAAAATGTCGGGCCTCTTAGTTACCACAAGATATAATATGTTTCTATAGCGAGTGGGTCATCTAGCCAATTGCTAAAGGTAGTCATCAGGAAACACGTTTAGTAAACACTGTGTCTCCTAAATAATTATCCCTCGCTCCCACACAAAATCCATAGTTCTCCCACTCTATAGCTGACAAATCGAAATATTCATCTATTGCTAAAGTATTATTGCGAACTTATATGCGGATAAGTCCCTAACCATCTATGAAAAGTTCACCACTTACGTACTTGATATTGATGATCGAGCGCAGCATCCAATTATTATTTTAAGCTACATCTGTATCTGCATCTGTACTCCGCAAGCCATCATGTGGTGTGTAGAGGGAGGTACTTTGTGTACCACTGTTAATTCCTCCCTTTCCCGTTCCAGTCACGAATAGTTCGCGGGAAGAGTCATTGCCGTCGTGTTTGCTAATGAACCTATAACGAAACGCGCTGCTCTTCTTTGGATCTTATGTATTTGTGCCATCCGTCCAATCTGGTACCGGTTCCATACTGACGAGCAGTATTCAAGTACTGGTCTAACGAGTGTTTTGTAAGCCACTTCCTTTGTTGACGATTCTTCCAGTGAATCTCATTCTGGCATATCTCTTACTCGCAATTTATTTTACCTGGTCATCCCATTTCAAATCACTCCGTATGCATACTCCCAGATATTTTATGGAAGTAACTGATTCCAGCAGTTGTTCTGCAATTGTGGAATCACTCAACAAAGAGTCTTCTGTATATGTATTCGCAATATGTCACATTGTTTATGGTGGGGGTCAATTGACACTACCTGCAACGACCGTCGATCCACTGCAGGTCTTCTGCATTTCGCTGCAATTTTCTAGCACCACGATTTCTCTGTACCCAACAGCACCATCCGCGAGAAACCTAATGGAACTTCCACCTTTTAATACTCCCCTGGAGCACGCCCGAAGTTACTTTTACGTCTGAAGACCTCTCTGTTCAGAATGACATTCTGTGTTTTGTTTACACTCCAATCACACAGCAGGTCTGATATTCCATACGGCCGTACTTTGTTCACTAGCCGAAAGTACGGAACGGTATGGAGTGCCTTACGGAAGTCACGGAACATGACATCTGTCTTGGCGCCTGTATCTACTGCTTTCTGGCTCTCGTGGACGAACAGAGCCAACTGGGTTTCACACCATCGTTGTTTTCGGAATACATTTTGGTTCCTGTAGTGGAGATTTTCGGTCTCCAGAAATGTCATAGCACGCGGCCATAACACATGTTCCAAAATTCTACAACAGACTGACATCATGAACATAGGCCTTTGTTGGTTTTTTTTTCAATCATTAGGAACGCTTCGCTCCTTTCCCGGGAGCTACAGTACAAAGCTGCTACAAGAGGGATAAGTTCTTTCGAATACTCTGCGTAGAATCGAACTGGTATCTCGTCAGGTGTAGTAGCCTTTCCTCTGTGGAGTGACTGCACTGACTTTTCTATCCCAAGGTTACTTATTTCGAAATCTGTCATTCTGCTGTTCGTGCGACGATTTAAAGGAGGACCTACAGTGCTATCTTCCTCTGTGAAACAGTTTCGGAAAAAGACGTTTAGTATTTCGGACTTTCCTACGACATTGTCTATTTCAGTGCTACTGTGGTTAGAGAGTATCTGGATAAATGGCTTCGATCCGCTTACTGATTTAACATCAGACCAAAACTTCTTATCATTTTCTGTCGAATCGGTAGACAGAATTTCACTTTCGAAACCATTAAACACTTCATGCTTGGGTCTCCTTACTATAATTTTGACTTCGTTTAATTTTTTTGGCTATGAGGCTATGGAAAGGAAAAGGAAACCCCGTGATCATGCCCTGAAGACTATGCGATAGTCGTCCGGCCGCCGTGTCATCCTCAGCCACTCATCATCGGGCACGGTCTGCGAAAGCATGGGGTCAGCACACCGCAATCCCAGTCGCTGTCGACGTTCCGATCTTGCAGCCACTACCTCCCAGTCAGGTAGCCTCTCAACTGGCATCATGAGAGTGAATGCACGCGTCAAGTACTCCCACCAAAGAAAAATGTCTGGCGGTACCAGGAATCGAACCCTATATTTAAATTTGCAGTGAACCTCTCATTTCTTTCGTAGCAGATTTCTAATTTGGCTGTCGAACAATAGCGGGTTTTTCGATGGGTTTTTTCCATCTCTCAAAACTTTGCTTGGCATATATCTGCCTAAAGCGTACTATACAATACTCTTGAACTTTGTTCACTGATACTCAACGTTATTAGTGCTCGCGATGAAATTTTCGTAGTGATCGCTCAAGTAATCTGAAATCTGTTTCTTGACGATCTTATTAAGCGGGAAGATCTTCTTAACTTCTTCGTATTCCTATTTACAACAGTAATGAGTGAGGCTGTAATGTGTTTATGATAACTGATTCCCTGTTCTACGCTAACTGAGCCGAAAAGTTCTGGTCTGTTTGTCCCCAGCAGATGTAAGATGTTACCTTCACGTGTCGGTTTGTCTGATTAACTGCTCAAGGTAATTTTCAGATAAGGCATTTAAAATAATTTCACACACTTCTTTCTGCTTACTAGCCTTCCTAATCACTTGAATCTCCCAGTCTACAACTGATAAGTTGAAGTCTTCATCTAATACTATAACGTGACCAGGAAATTTATGTGAAAGATTTTTAGGTTTGACTCTTACATTCACCGAGATAATCTCGAATTCCGACCCTATAACAATTATGATTGTACAGAAGAATTCTGAAGATTAGAAGCGTACATCACGTATCTAATGAAGAAATACTGAACAAAATTCAGGTGAAATGAAATTTTAGGCACAACCTGAGAAGAAGAAAGGCTAGGTTGATGGGAATGTTCTGAGACATCAAGGATTACCAATTTAGTGTTGGAGGGAAGTGTGGGGTGTAGAAATCGTAGAGGAAGAACAAGTGATGAATACAGTAAGCAGTTTCAGAAGGATGTAACTTGCAGTAGTTATTCGGAAATGAAGAGGCTTGCGCAGGATTGAGTAGCATGGAGAGCTGCATCAGACCAGTCTTCGGATTGAAGACCACAACAACAATTATTTCATTATACATTACTGAACTTTTATGGTAATAAATGCACTACCATTATTCCGGTCTAGTATATATGATGGACATAGATTCTTAAAAGAGTTTGAGAATTCGCTACTATTTCTTTCTGATGTGAGCCATCGCTCTTTTTCCAAGTGTTACACTACCGTTGACAACAGTGATTAACTATTTCACTGAATGATTCTGTATTTGTCTAACATTACGCGCGCATGTCTTTTTCTGACCTATAAAGACATGTATGACACTCCGCAACAAATACAGATGACTCGCTAATGCGATTCTGGTATAGTGCACCATATTGGTGAACTGGTTTAGGAAGAAGTTTCCCTAACCTAAAAATGTCTTTATGTGCTGGCTACACATTATCATTCAACGACCACTTCTACGGAAGCTCTTCTCATAACAGTAGAAATCTGTCCTTGTGACCCAGGATGTACGATTCTAGATCGAAGAGGTGACACAGAAAAAGTGCGAGAGATATTAGGGCCAACAGCAAATTCGTAGGAAGAAACAACTTCAAGCATAATGCGAGGCTTGAAACGTCCCCTTTCCAAATTATGAATGACTGTGGTGGTAAATTTCTACGTTATTTGATTTTCAAACAGCTGAGCAAAACTGAACGTACTCAGACAGTTCTCTCTTTACTTATTCTGACCATCACTAAACTGACACACAATATTTTTTTAGCGCAATAGAATCTGATGTTCAATAATCCTCACAAAAGAGTGGCCCTGACTAACAATAACCTATACCTTTCATGAATCACTTACCTCACAAAAATCTTCGTTACTCGAACTACTGCAATACAGCGAGCGCCAATACTGCCAGCTAAATAAAAGATTCTAACTACTGAAGGCACTAATTACTGATAGGCGCAGTTAGATAATGAAAGACTTTGATAGAGAACAAACAATGTATTTACCTTAATAATGTTCAAAAGTCATCATATATATATATATATATATATATATATATATATATATATATATATATATATATATCAATTCATGATATCCGTCTTTACAAATTTCCTTTTTCTGGCGGACACACGTCCAGATCGTTCACTTATAGTAACCTCTCAAAACTCTGACCTCTCTCTCCACATCCACCACTGCTGGCGGCTCATCTCCAACTGCCGAACGCTACGCGCTGTTCACTGCCCAACACTACACAAGCGAATATTCCAACAATGAGTCCAACCAGCCACAGACTACACACAGCGCAGTCAGCGGTTTTCATACAGAGCACTATGTGGTGTTACCAACATAAAAACCTAAACAGCCTACTTACAGGCTTAAGGTAATTCTACCCTGGAAGTGTATGAGCCATCGTCTTACAGGATATGGAAATTATCCCACGTATCTAAATTGACTTAGATGTCAAGTTAAAAGTAAATGTGAAGAAATTGAAAGACGGTCCATATTTTTCGCCATTGTATTCATTTCAGAGACTTCAGAGAATACAGAAAAGCTGACATAGCGGATTAAACAACGCACAACATCGTACGGAACGAATGTTATAATTTTCTGAGTTAACTCATCACACAGAAAGTAAGTACTGATTTCACAAAAGTGAACAATAAGAATAACATGTGGTGTTTGGCCACCGTCGTCATGTAGGCACCTCTTCGAGGAGTTAGGGATGTTAACTGCATCATCACAGTACATGTATTCACTAATGGAATCCTTCATAAACAATTCATCACAATTTGAGAAGAATAGTGACGTCCACACGTGCTAATAACGTAAAATATCTGCCACGTAGTACGCCAAGTTTTAAATCTAACCTAAAATCATTTCGCGTGGACAATTCGTTCTATATTATGGACAAATGTTTGTTTAAAATCTAGTAGCCTGTAAAAAATTTATGACATAAAAATGTAAAAAACACGTTATTTGGAAGCTTGGCCACGTGAGTACGACTAAGAATAATAACTTCAGTAATATCAAAGCTAATGATGTCTAATGGTTCAAATGACTCTGAGCACTATGGGACTTAACTTCTGAGGTCATCAGTCCCCTAGAACTTAGAACTACTTAAACCTAACTAACCTAAGGACGTCACACACATCCATGACCGAGGCAGGATTCGAACCTGCGACCGTAGCGGTCGCGCGGTTCCAGACTGTAGCGCCTAGAACCGCCCGGCCACAACGGCCGGCAATGACGTCTGTATAACTTAAAAAACCGCAAACTCTTTCAAGACTATTTCTATAAAACAGTCATTCAAACGATCTATGGAATTTGTGTGTATATGTGTGTTGGGGCTTACGGGCGCTCAACGTCGAGGTCATCAGCGCCCTGACACACATTAAAAAAAACGAAAGTGGACAAATTTAGTAAAATGTAAGCATACGAGCAAAGAAAGCAGGAAAAGATGAAAAATGCTGTATAAGAAAATAAAACGTTAGGAAAACGAGAAAGGAACGTCAAGGATGCCACAGGAAATTGTCACTGGCTGGCCACTTACGTAAAATATGGGCGAGCCAATCATCCTGTGGACAAATTAGGACTCTCTCCCAAAAATCTTGGTGAAAACATTGGACAAGTCACAGAACTCTAAAACATTAACCACATTCGTCCGAGTGTTGCCTAAAAGAGATGGCAGGTCCGCTGGCAAGTCAGCCGCGGCCCGCTGGTCAGAAAATAAAACGCAGTCCAATAAAACGTGGCGCACAGTGACCCGGACGCCACAAGTACCACACATTGGAGGGTCCTCGCCGGAGCAGGAAGCCATGGGTCATAGGAATATGGCCTATCCAAAGCCGAGTGAGGAGGACCTCGTCCCGTAACTCAGTGGAAACTTTTAAGAACTACAGGCTTTATCGGATTCAACTTTTTTAGCCTAGCAATGGTCTTCCGGATTCCAGAAACATTATGCTAGTGCAGTAGACAGTAAATATGGCGATAAATATTTTGAAGTAAAATGCTATTAAGAAGGGACCGAGCTGTTAATTAGTAAACAGTTTACTAATAAACTTAGTTAGTCGGTAGTGTTACCTTACGAATTAATGAAATAGTCGAAAACTGTTTTACGAAATAGTTACCAGATGAAGTTATAGACTAATCGTAATAACACACAGCAGGAAGTTACGGTCTGCTTTAGCTTGTAGGTGGCACACCTGTGTATCTACCACCTATAAACAAATAAACAAACAATATGACGCCAATCAGTACAGTAGCGATTCGTGGAGTTTTTTACGTGAGCGGTAAGAGGGGCGCGATATCCCCGGAATATCGACTACAAATTTTCAGATAACTAGCATAAAATGAAATGAATTGAGTGGCACAATAAAAACTATAGGAAAATACACCTTGTGCTGAATGCTTGCTCGAAAACTCTTTTCTCCTTTGATTAAGAGCAGACAAGCTGTCAGTGATGCATTGACTGACGTCTACGCCGCTGTACACGAGACCCTTCTGCTTTCGTGCGCGCTGCAGGTGCAGTTACTCGCTCTTGACCTGCAGTACGCCGCTGAATAGTTTCTACTCTCCTAGGATTAGGCAGCACTGGAGGTAGCCAGACAGGCCGTTTTCCGCGCAAATTCAAGACGCCGTCAGATGCAATTAGTGCCCTCATAGCGCAGATGATAGTGCACGAACTGCTCAGCCTTTGGTACGGGTTTGATCCTTATTACCGTCCTCTGTTCAATTTTTGTTTGGCTCTCTCTCGGCTGGTTTTAGGTAACCAAACGGAGAGCACGTTTGGCGACGCTGTCCGTGGCGGGCCACTTGAATCTGCGCGCGCAAATGCCTGACTGGCTGACTTCAGTACTAATTAACTCGGAAACGGCGCAACGTATAGAATTTTTTTTCTAAACAATTATTCCTCAACACAGCCTACCTTGTAATTCTTACGAGCTTTTAGAACTGTTACTGACCACCCTGTACGCACACCTATTTCTGTTAATACAGCTGTAAATTATTTATGAATGTATTTTGTTATATAAAATTATTTCTTGCGTAAACGGTGCTATTTTGAAACTTTGTACGATGAACTAATTTATTGTAATTCGACTTTCAGGTGATACGCCCAGTTATGATTAAATGTAATCTGTGTTGTAAGCGAAACAGGAAGTCGAAGACAGTTAACAGTGGAATTGTGAGTTGAAATGCAAATAAGCTAGAGGTCACGAAATTGAGTACAGTGAAAACGTGGATGACCAGTATTTTGGACTCTGTCGCTAAAAGGAGTATTAAATGAAGTGTCTATTGATAGAGTGAAAGGTGAAACATGATATGAATGATACTGCCGCGTGTTGAAATTTGTCCCAGTATCGGCTACAAATGGCGATGTTTCACAATTATTTGATGAATAGTACCGTTTACATAAGTACGCAAGAACGCTGGATGTACTAAAAGAAGTCAAACAAGACGACAGAAGAGTGGACGTAAGTGTTTCCATAGTGAAGATTCACAGTCAAGATACCATCGGTATCTTAATCGCGAGCAACATTTGTGTTAACCTTCGAGAAATTTCTTAGGTGTTGGAGATTGTAGCATAAAATACAGGTGGAGGGAGTGACCGAAATGATTACAATCAAGCGTTAATAATCTACTCGGAGAGTGAGTTAATATGTGAACAGACTGTGGTTATCGAATGAACTGTGTATATGATTAACTGTTATATTACCTGAACATTTGAACTGTTGTTGTTGTGGTCTTCAGTCCAGAGACTGGATTGATGCAGCTCTCCATGCTACTCTATCCTGTGCAAGGTTCTTCATCTCCCAGTACCTACTGCAGCCTACATCCTTCTGAACCATGTTTAGTGTATTCATCTCTTGGTCTCCCTCTACGATTTTTACCCTCCACGCTGCCCTCCAATACTAAATTGGTGATCCCTTGATGCCTCAGAATATGCCCTACCAACCGATCCCTTCTTCTAGTCAAGTTGTGCCACAAATTTCTCTTCTCTCCAATTCTATTCAATACCTCCTCATTAGTTATGTGATCTACCCATCTAATCTTCAGCATTCTTCTGTAGCACCACATTTCGGAAGCTTCTATTCTCTTCTTGTCTAAACTATTTATCGTCCACATTTCACTTCCATACATGGCTACAACCCATACAAATACTTTCAGAAACGACTTCCTGACACTTAAATCTATACTCGATGTTAACAAGTTTCTCTTCTTCAGAAACGCTTTCCATGCCATTGCCAGTCTGCATTTACATCCTCTCTACTTCGACCATCATCAGTTATTTTGCTCCCCAAATAGCAAACTCGTTTGCTACTTTAAGCGTCTCATTTCCTAACCTAATTCCAACAGCATCACCCGATTTAATTCGACTACATTCCATTGTCCTCGTTTTGCTTTTGTTGATATTTTGTATTGAAATAAATAATAAAATGATCACCATACAAAATAACAATAACAGTATTCAATTATACAGCATAACATCCGCGCTGCTGCATTGACTTGCTGATATTTTCATAGTGATGCCCAACAGTTGGCAGCATTTGCCCATGATGAAAAGGTTGAATATTTACAAATGTGTGCCTCAGGTTTCCATTGGGAAAAAATACTTCAGTTGCAGCTAAGACACAGTAAAAGTTAGTGAATGTAGCCAGAGGCTCTGGAAGGGATAATATTGTGTCTTTTCTAAAACCACACGCCGAGTCTCATTCAGGAATTCCATAGTGTAGTTTAAAATTTATTTTGATTCAAATCAGTGAATGAATTACTTTCAGGAGAAAGACCTTGTGGAATTAGAAATTTCTATGCAATTTGTTCAGAATGGTTGCCGAGGGCCGCCATTTGTAGCAGACTACGACATTCAGTTACGATGGAAGAAAAATAGAGACCATCCAGCTTCCAACCGCGCATCCAGGTGACGTCATATAGGTAGGAAGATACTGAAATGCGTCGCTGTTCACAGAAACAAAAAACAGATCCATTGAAGATGAAGAGCGAACTGTTGAAGTACTGACACAATCGCTGCTGTTAGTTACCCTAGTGAGACTGTAGTGACTGTTTCGCAGAGACTGCGACAACTTTCTGCAGTGTTTCTGTAAACTACTGCGCCGCAGACAGTGTGGTGAACACCCATCTGAAGTTAAAACCAGACCTGGCCTCTTGTTCTCTTCTTAATCGTTTATAACTTCCCATTTCGGATTGCGCGAATACAACGTATTCTATTGTGATAGAGGGTTATTTCCAAGTGAATCCAGAAAAATGCCCTTCTTACACTTCAACAACCATCGCTGATGTAAAGTAAAATCGGTGTTTAATCGAAGCCGTTCATCTCAGACAAAGAATTTCTAAAATTCACTGCCTTGTGTTTTGCCCTGGATCAGCGCAGAGTTGGTATGGTTACTAATAGATTTAGCCTGGTTAATTTAACTGATCGCTGCATGATCTTCCTGTATAACCCTGTTACCCTCTTGGACGGTATTGTGTTCCCCAATTGTCTGCACGCAATGTATTCATGCGAAAGTGCGCGAGAGTTTTCTAAAAGTTTGCGAATTGTATAACTGAAGCGTGACTTGGGTAACAGCCCAGCATTCACCTAGCTGGATGTGGAAAACCGCCTAAAAACCACATTCAGGCTTCCATGCACACGGACCCATGTTGTAAATCTGCCGGACAATTCGATTTGGGTCCAGCGCAACTCCCTCCCTCCCCCCGCCCCCCCCCCTCAGTAAGCGACGCTGAAAGAGGCGTGGTTATCTGGGCGGGTATTTTTTTTAAACTCACTATATCCTGAATTATTATAAACTGTCAAAACTGATATATTTTTATGAATTACCCAACCGACAGTGGTGCTTAAATTTCCGACTTCTATTCCAATTTTAAAGGACAGCTATCAGTCACGTTTGTACGTTTTATAACACAAAATCACCCTTTTCTCAACAATTTGGAAATGAATAAAAGACTCCTAAGTATATTTTATAAGTATTACTCACATAAAACGGATACGCTCTGCAAGTTTCAAATTTGTACCTCTTCTTCGCAGCAGTTGCAGAATTTACGGAAAAGTAATATATCTTGAAAAATGCTTCATGGGATGAAGGGTAATCTGATGTTATTCGTTCGTACATAGATCTGCACTAAATGTGGAAAAAATATACAGACTGGATAAAATACAGCTGGACTGAAAGGTATTTACAATAAGACAAACAATTGTTCAAATGTGTGTGAAATCTTATGGGACTTAACTGCTAAGGTCATCAGTCCCTAAGCTTACACACTACTTAAACTAAATAATCCTAAGGACAAACACACACACCCATGCCCGAGGGAGGACTCGAACCTCCGCCGGAACCAGCCGCACAGTCCATGACTGTAGCGCCTAAGACCGCTCGGCTAATCGCACGCGGCTTACAATAAGACAGACCTTTGTTTATGAACATCACAGAGGATGCTGGAAATGGCCACCGTTGACGTTTATGTAGTGCTGTGCTCGATTCGTCAAACTGCGAGATACACGTTGCAGCTCTGCCTGAGAATTAGTACAGCAGCGTTTTCGATGTTCTGCTTTAGCTTTTCCAGTGTGTAAGAAGCATCTCAGTGCAATTGACTCTTCCGTTCAAACACCACAGGTAAATATCACATGGAGAGAGATCGATGTTCGAAATTACTAGGAGATTGCACTGTGTCTGCTGATTATCCTCTGCTGACCGAACAGGTCTCGTAGCCGTGACAGGGTTGTCAAGGCGGAGTGTACAGTTACTTCGTCTTGCTGAAAAAAGCCTTACAGTCGTTCATCTTCTTTCAGTTAATCGACCTATGGATTAAACAGTTTCCGGACACATCGGTTAGCATTAACTATCTGGAAGGAATCGTGTTACGATGCGAACACCAGACGTTGCTCACCAAACACCAATCTTGAGATTATGGAACGGCTCTTTCAAGCACTGATGGTCATTTTCTTATGCATAATGGCACTGTTCTGTGAGTTCACATACCGTGACAGGCCGAACCTGGCGTCATCTGAAGAAATGTAGCCGGCCGCAGTGACCGAGCGGTTCTAGGCGCTTCACTGTTGCACGTTCGAACCCTGCCTCGGGCATGGATGTGTGTGATATCCTTAGGTTAGTTAGGTTTAAGTAGTTCTAAGTTCTGGGGGACTGATGACCTCAGAAGTTAAGTCTCAAGCCCCATAGTGCTCAGAGCCATTTGAACCAGTTGAACTAACAGTTTGCCCGTAGCGAGCGATAGAGTATGAAAATGTCGCACTTTGTTTTTGAAGGCCAGATACACGAGTAACGTTGGAGGTTGCTTTAAACAACATCCGTAGGATCAGCTGAAACCCCTGTATCTTATTAGGTTTCCCTTCCAGTGAAAATTATGAGGTCACTGCGAAGTCCCGAATGAGAGTGCAGTGATCAGTCTCAGTAACTGGCTACAGAGGCAACTGTAGGTTGGTTTAAGTAGGTAGGTTTAAGTAGTTCTAAGCTCTAGGGGACTGATGTGCTCAGAGCCATTTGAACCATTTCTTTAAGAAATGTAAAACTGAGGTTCCAGACTTCCTGTTCCCACTTCGGTGAGAAATCACCGGGAGAAATCAACACCCGAATAGTTCGTTTCGGCCCTTTGACTCTGCACAATTGTAAATGTGAAAGGGTACAGTTGCAGGCCCTTTTTGGTAGAGTTTTGAAGCGGCTATCTCTCAATTCACACTTGCACAAGTAAACGGCTTTGAGATTTCGTTGGACTTTGATCTACAGCTTCCTTTACTTTAGCAGTGTTTTCTGTCGTTCGAACACTTTCTGGATAGTTATGGTTTTTATTCGCTACAGAGACCGTCTCTCACCATTTGCAGCAGTGTATCTAAAAACTGTAGCCATTGACTCGTTACTTTTGAGATACACCTTGTACAGCTGTGTTACAACAGGTCAGATTTTGTGGCAGAAAGGACAGAGCTGCACAGCACGCAGCACGCGGCTGCAAAATGCGTGCCGTTATTTTGCCGCAGGGGGGATTGACGTAATACCGGGGCCGGCGCTGGTGCGAAGTGACCCCTGCCGCCGTGTCGGCATCTGTCCTGCCTCTTCCCAGGGACACCGTTATCTGCGTAGAGGCGAGCTCTTATCACACGGTGCTGTTTTGACGTCCACTTTGACCCTAAACAAATTGTCCACCACAAATATTAAACTAGTACCGTAATAAACAAATACTACGCCGCTAAAACGATGGTCTTCTACAATACCATAATTTCTCCTTCACACTGTTCAGCAATTCAGTTGTAAATAGACGAAAGGAAACATCGACTTGCATTTATGAGCTTAAGTTCTTTTTTTCCTTTCGAAGTAAACGCATTGTACGTAAAATTTATTTGCGCTTCCGTAGCCGACAGTTTTCGTATCACAGTAAAGGAAAACTAAATTGAAAATTTTAAATTTACCCCTTAAGCATAATTCTAGTTCACGTCTTTCAAGAAACCAAATCCGAACGAAGAATTTGATTTATTCACCATTTACAGAATTACACTGATCAACAACATTTTTGTTGTATTGCTAGAATATGTGATTTTACCTAATTGAAGGGTGCTGGTTTCACATCTGCTGACGGTTTTTTCTGCGAGCTCCAGTTTTTTCTGCAATCACCAAATATCAATATTCCATGCTTTTATAATTAGATCATAATGCACGAGATAAACATTTGATTTAAGCCTCTTTAGCTTAGCTGGGTAGTACAAACTAAATGAAATGAAATACAGATCAAACAGAAACCCAGTCTAAACCAATCCAGTGGTACAAACTGAAACACAAATCATCATGAAGAAGCTTACAGTTAGATGGTAATGACTTGTAACTAACACATTCTATTGAAGCAGAAATTTTCGTTTCAAGCTCTTCCGTTCAGGACTACTTCATGGAGATCTCGTTTAATACTACAGCAATAGTCTGCCGTCATATGTTTGTACCATCTCCCATGGTGTTATGGTCCTGAAGGAACCTTTCGCCTTGCTCTCCACTGACGCTAAAGTTGTCAGGGAATTTATCAAGATGTCTATATAGGAATGGACTTTCACACTCATATTACGTCTCACGATATGAAATGCCGACGGGGTCCCGGGTTCGATTCCCGTCGGGGTCAGGGATTTTCACCTGCCTCGAGATGACTGGGTGCTTGTGTTGTCCTCGTCATTTCATCATCATTCATGAAAGTGGCGAGATTGGACTGAGCAAATGTTGGGAATTTGTGCGGGCGCTGATAACCGCGCAGTTGGGCGCCCCACAAACCAAACATCATCATAATCATCATGAAATGCCGACAGCATATCAGCTACGAGACTTTCATAGTTTGCAGCTTTCGTAATACCTACACCGCCTGGACTGGAGAGAAAATTATTTTTTCTCGACGGACAATTGGACAACAGACAATATCTGCCATACAGGCTTGCAGACTCTTACGTTTGGCCCAATCCCGCTTGTTCCAGCGCCTACCTCGCACTCGGCTGTCCCACATGCAAAGATAGCAGGGATAATTTGTAAACCCTTTCTATTGGCCTAGCACGAAATTAATCGTTTAGAAATCCATACATACTATGCAGTTGTGTTCCTGTTATTACAGTATGTTAATGAGAATCTTCATGCCATTATGCTCCTTTCGTAAATACACAGAATGATCAAGTGGAACAAGTACATAAATATTAACATTGTCTTCCAGAACACACTTTAGACTGTGCTTTTAAGTGTGTAGAAACAATGACAACAGTATCACCAGCCAGCCGATGTAATCCTTAATTCTTGGAGAAGATCTGAGACATTATGGTAATAAAAAAATTTGTTTTCGTCTTTAAAAAATGTTCAAATGGCTCTGAGCACTATGGGACTTAACATCTGAGGTCATCAGTTCCCTAGACTTAGCAGTACTTAAACCTAACTAACCTAAGGACATCACACACACCCATACCCGAGGCAGGATTCGAGCCTGCGGTCGTAGCAGTGGCGCAGTTCCGGACTGAAGTGCCTAGAGCCGCTCGGCCACAATGGCCGGCTTTTTCCTCTTTAGTATATGAAAGAAAGACTCCCTTCTTTCGATGATACAACACTTTTACAGTATCACTCAGTACACATTTTTCTTGCATTCTAGGCTAACACTTCGGCTGCAAATTTGGAGGGACTAAAATCAGCGCAAATGTTCATTCTGTTCAGACTAATGGGAAGTTGAGGACTGTGAGGGATTAGGGGAAAACACGTAAAAGTCACTTTCTTTAGCTGTCTCCGGCTTTTCTTCGCTGTCCTCATCTGCAGATGGAGTAAATCCTGTAAAATGTGGATGTGGTAGCTCATCAGAGTGCATAGTAGGTCTACTGTTGAGAGGCTATTAGGATACGGTATTTTATGTGTGTTTTTCCTGCCAGTTTCCTTTGTACTAAAGTTACAAAAAGAGCATTCACTTGTGTGATCCACTGCTTCTTGCCAGAACATGGAAATTCCGAAAAATAAACCCTTAATCTTTCCTTTCGTCCAGTCACGCAGCATCCCCTCATAGTTGTGACATGCGGGATGTGCGGCACATGTTTTGTCTTGGTCGCCAAATTACTCTGTATAAGCTCGCCCTACAAAGAATGTTATGGCTGGCTCTGAGAACTATGGGACTAAACATCTGTGGTCATCGGTCCCCTAGAACATAGAACTACTTAAACCGAACCAACCTAAGGACATCACACACATCCATGCCCGAGGCAGGATTCGAACCTGCGACCGTAGCAGTCGCGCGGTTCCGGACTGAGCGCCTAGAACCGCGAGACCACCGCGGCCAAGAATGTTATGTCACGTCTTTGACGAAGAAGGGTGTAGTATCCACAAATGTAACAGAAACTATCTGGATGATTGTTACATTGACGTATCTTCGTAGCCGTACTGAAATGACACCGGATCTGAAAGAGAAAAGTTGCAGTATACCAACTCTGTCGGTAACATAAACTACGTAAGTAATTAGTCTCACTACAAACAGCTGGAAAGGAAATGTTTGAACAGCATGAAAGCCAGAGCATGGAAAGCAAACGCGATTCCAGATTTGAAATGAGCAGATGAGGATGAGAAAAAAAAGTTTGATGCAACTAAAAGTTCGAAAAAAGTTGATGATCTGTGTTATATAGTGCTGACTTTATATCACAGAACAAAATGATTGTACGCCCCATTCTCCTTCACGCATCTACGCCTCTGCCTGTTTGGTAAACATTTATTTGAATTTAGACTTCTGAAAGGAGAATCTGCAAAGAATGCTCTAAACTAAAACATTCGGGTTCCCTCTGGGCAAAGCTATAATTGAAACATGTCCATTTGCACAAATACCCAGACAACAATAACAACAGTATCACGAAAAGTAGTCGAAAATTATTTATTTTCAAAGTCCAAAGCGTAGAAATTTTGGAATAGCCAAATGGGAATTGAAAATGAACGTAGAAAAAATACGCAACTATAAATGTCACTACAACATAATACAGGCCTGAGGCAGTGCAATGGAACCACGGTTTATGAACTCACAGATGCAAATGTTACTGTTGCCTTCGGGGCAAAATAAGATCTTAATGTTAGACTGGCTTTGTGATTTAATTGAAAAAATCTTTTGCTCTCAGTGGAAAGAAATCCTCAACGAAAGGAGCTTCAGCCGTACCCCAAAGAAGTTGCTATTCGCGATCAGTAAGTAAATTATTTGGCGACAAACGTCGCAACCTCCATAATACTTCTCGCAGATAGTATTTCTGCTCATACATATATGGAATTTTTAAAACCGGGAATAGTAGTGTAGTTCAGGTAGACCTTCAAAAGTCGATGTTTCGTACAAGAATTTGTATCTGACTGTCAACATAGAGGAATGTAAAATAATGCCCATAAAGAGGGGAAAAGACGAATTTATGGTTGATAAATCCATCTATCAGCGGAAATAGTAACAAACTGATGCAGAGATGCACATGCAGGGGATTCGCTCATAGCTGTTTAAGTCAATCGACCACACAGAGCTATTTGTAGGAGAGGCAGAAGCCACACTGCCTTTCATAGGGATAATGCTAAAGAAACGGTTGTTCGATCTATTGTTATGTGCTGATGGTCAGTCTTTGATACAAAAATGGTTCAAATGGCTCTGAAACGCCTAGAACCGCTCGACCACCGCGGCCGGCAGTCTTTGATACATTTGTTCATCCAATTGCAGTGGGAGACCTCACAAGATACACGTTACGCATTACGGTGAAGCTTCCTAGACGTCCGATATCCCACGTTCCAAGTAAAAACTCAATTAAAGTATTATTTTCTCCCACATATGTTACAAGAAGTGGTCACAACAGTAAAACCCAGAGAAACTTTCACAAAGCCTTACTGGTAGTCATTCTTATTAATAATAAAAAAAATAGTTTCGCATTCTCTTTACTACCATACTGCATTTCAATAAACGTTTTCCTTCAAGATCGCTCATGAGATCTTTATTTATTACATATTTCGTCGCATTCATCTTCAGATACAAACAAATTACATTACATACGTTACCAACACAAGATGAAGTTTGGTGTTACCTAGAACAAAACACAACATTAGACTCGAAGTTCCGCCTCAAGTACTTGAATTTTCATTTGACAAGGTGAAGTGACAACTGCTGACACGGTGTCAGAGAGTGCATCAGATAAGAGGAACAGCCGCAAGGCTTTGAAAGTAGAATTCTGCTGCGACTTCGTAGGCTTCGCTATATTTTCCCAATAGCACCTCCGAACGAAGGATAGTACATGATCTTCTACGTATTCTGGATGTGCTCCTAAGAAAGGAAGATCACGATTTAACGTCTCGTCAAAGATGCACCAATTAGAAACTGAGCACAAATTTAAATTGAACAATGATGCGAACAACAAATCAAGGCGACCTAAATCTACATGGCCGGAGGGGGATACGAACACCGTTGCTCCGAAAAGCGAGAGTATACAGAAGTGATCACTCTAAAGGAAGGTAGAACATGGATACCAGATGACCCTTGAAACAGTCCCTATCAACTTTAATCGAGTTGGAAAATGGTAATGGTTTGGGTAGCACCTTTACTTTGTAGCCAGCGTGTATGTAACTGAGCCGCCCCCTTTTCAAAGTGCTACAAATATTATCAACGTTAAGTTCCTTGCTGTACTTTACTATGGCGCCAGGAGAGTCCCAAATGTGGTCAACATGATATTACCCCCACTTCCAGAGTTCAGACCCTTCGCACAACTATGGAATCTGACAAATATTGACTTTATCCTACATTGAAGCGCCAAAGAAACTGGTATAGACATGCGTATTCAAATACAGCAATATGTAAACAGGCAGAAAACGGTGCTGCATTCGACAACGACTATATAAAACGACAATGGTTAACGCAGTTGTTACATCGGTTACTGCTGTAACAATGGATTGTTATCAAGATTTAAGTGAGTTTGAATGTGGCGTTATAGTCGGCGCACGAGCGATGGGACACAGCATCTCCGAGGTAGCGATTAAGTGGAGATTTTCCCGTACGACCATTTCGCGATTGTATCGTGAATATGAGGAATCCGGTAAAACATCAAATCTCCTACATCGCTGAGGGCGGAAAAAGATCCTGTAAGAACAAGACCGAGAACGACTGCAGAGAATCGTTCAACGTGACAGAAGTGCAACCCTTCCGCAAACTGCTACAGATTTCAACGCTGGGCCTTTAACAAGTGTCAGCAGGCGAACCATTCAACGAAACATCATCGATATAGGCTTTCTGAGCCGAAGGCCCACTCGTGTTCCCTTTATGACTGCATGACACAAAGCTTTACGCCTCGTCTGGGCCCTTCAACACCGACATTGGACTGTTGATGACAGGAAAAATGTAGCCTGGTCGGACGAGTCTCGTTCCAGATTGTGTTGAACGGATGGACGTGTACGGGTATGGAGACAACCTCATGAATTCATGGAGTCTGCATGTCAGCAGGAGACTGTTCAAGCTTGTGGAGGCTCTGTAATGGTTCAAAAATGTTCAAATGTTTGTGAAATCTTATGTGACTTAACTGCTAAGGTCATCAGTCCCTAAGCTTACACACTAGTTAACCTAAATTATCCTAAGGACAAACACACACACTCATGCCCGAGGAAGGACTAGAACCTCCGCCTGGACCAGCCGCGCAGTCCATGATTGCAGCGCCTGAGACCGCGCGGCTCTCTAATGGTGTGTGGCGTGTGCAATTCGTGTGATATGAGACCCCTGATACGTCTAGATACGACTGTGTCAGATGACATGTACGTAAGCATCCTGTCTGATCACCTGCATCCATTCATGTCCATTGCGCATTCCAACGGACTTGCGCAAATCCAGCAGGACAATGCCCCCACACGACCAGAATTGCTACAGAGTGACTCCAGCAACACTCTTCTGAGTTTAAACACTACCGCTGGCCAGCAAACTCCCCAGACATGAACATTATTGAGCATATCTGGAAAGCCTTGCAACGTGTTGTTAAGAAGCGATCTGCGCCCCTTGTACTCTTACGGATTTATGGACAGCCCTCCAGGATTCATTGTGTCAGTACCCTCCAGTACTTCTTCAGATATTAGTGGAGTCCATGCTACGTCGTGTTACGGCACTTCCGAAAGCTCGCGGGGGCCCTACACGATATTAGGCAGGTGTAACAGTTTCTTTAGTTTTTCAGTGTATAAAAACGTAAACAAAGTAACAATGCTCAGTGTTATCGTTTGATTATACTTTTGATTATGGTATACAATACTTTTATTAGTTTACTTAGCCTTTACTCAATTGGTCACATGTGTCGCTGATATCGTGAAATACATCACAACATTCTCAGAGTATTACTTAAGAGTATGAAACAGAATAACAAAGCCTCGTTCTGTGAAATTCGAGAATGAAATTAATACCAAAACAATGATAAACATAAAGTGTAATACAAGTGATTAGTTTCACTTTCCAAATAATTATAATTGTCAGGAAAAGGAGACGATGATAGCTATGGAGCAGTGGTTCTTGCCTGAAATTGTGGAAAACAACGGATAACCCAAATGAGGATGGGTGTCGGGTAGTACGTCTGCATCATCTTTACATGATCTGTTTCCCTACTTCCGATTTAGTTTTGCAGATTTTCGATTATGGTGAAACAATCAAAGAAGGCAAACGCACTCACAAATCAACGGTATTCTCTACTCGTATCTTCATTGCAGTGATTGACATACCTATGGAAATTAATTAAATGGTGGCCTCGGAGTTTTTCGGGTTGGGATCCATGTAACAGATTTGTTGGTGCTCAAAGAAACTCGAAGTTTAGGATATATTCAACACTTTCATCGTCCATTCCAGGTAGTCAGTCAGGTCCTGGCGTGGCTTGATCACCGAAAAAATAAAATTAAATAGGCCTTAAGTTTTTCTCCACAAAAGAGAGGGAAGTAACCAGGGCAAGTCTTGAACTAGGGTTTGCAAACTAGCATTTGTCATTAAGAGCCATAATATCTGTTTAAAATGTGTGCTGCACATATTGCTTGAAGAGTATTTAAGGACATGCTAGCAACATAAAAATCGTTCCCCTGTGTTGTACTCACAGCCGGCCACAAATTTATATTCTGATCAGATATTTTTCATTGCGTATACATACTGACAGAAAGGCCTCACTCGCATTTTAGGAAAAAACTATTACATACGAAATGTATAGGAACATGTTTTCGTTTGTGAACTATTTTAGGACCGATGGAACTGCCGACCGGGCATCTTAATACAAAGTTTCAGAGATTTTAACAAATGCTGAGATGGTTACTTAGACATGTCTACGAGCGACACCTTTTTCCCCTCACCCACCCCTTTTATCTCTCTCTCTCTCTCTCTCTCTCTCTCTCTCTCTCACACACACACACACACACACACACACTATCCAGTCAGCGCTTATGGTCATTCTCTAATGATCTCCACTCCGAAAAGATGATGAACTAAGTTTTCCGTCGTTCTCCTACAACAAATTCGCTTAACAGGGGACAGTGTTGTACCTTGAGGATGTGTACAGCTCTGAGCACTATGGGACTCAACATCTGAGGTCATCAGTCCCCTAGAACTTAGAACTACTTAAACCTAACTAACCTAAGGACATCATACACATCCATGCCCGAGGCAGGATTCGAACCTGCGACTGTAGTGGTCGCACGGTTCTAGACTGAAGCGCCTAGAACCGCTCGTCCACACCGGCCGGCGAGGATGTGTACCTAGTGACTCATGACGTCTCCTGGTTTGTGTTTCAGCCTAGTGAGCATTTTGGTAATCGTACGAAGGAATAAGACCGCCATGCGGTTTCCGGCATTTTCTAGTGCTTTAGTTGCAGTGAGACATGAGATTGTGTTTAGTGCAGTATTTGTAAATATTTTGGTCTACATATTTAAATGCTAAATAACATATTAAAACTATTTGGAACATGTTGTTAATTCTTCAGTTACAGAATTTTAAGGCCAGTAAAATTATTTATATTTTTAACACTAGTCGTATAACGTGTTGAAGGTTAAGGCTTATTTCGTCGATCGCGCGTCATCTTGTACCTTGAAACCGAAGAAGGTCTTCTACCAAGGATGATGTGATACCGCATTTCCATATGAACTCAGTTTCATGGAAATTTGTGTTAAATTTCAGTAGCTTCTATTTCATAATGTATTTAAGTTGTAAGTGGATTTTGATAATACTTTTACTTAATTTGATTCCACTTAATTGGTGGGTAGCAGAGTAATAATGGAACACAGACTGATTAAATACTCAACAGACAAGGTTCTCTATTACAGAACTTTAAAATTTCAGTAGAATATTTTCTTCTGGATTCATTCCGTGTTGTACCTTGGGACATTTTTTCACATTAAAATGTTTTGTATTGTATACTGTGTATATGCATGTGAAATGTGATGTAATGTTCTGCTCACACACAAACTAATTTCGTCGCGTCGTATATTTCCCGATTCAGGGTGATTTGAATATTTATATACATATACGAGGGTCGGAACTCTAATAGTGGCAACTATTTATTTACAGCTCGTACAAAATAGATACGGGTTTCAAAGTTTTACTGATCTTCAGGGTAGTCACCAGCATTGTGTATAGCCCGTTGCGAGCGGTGTGGAAGTCGTAGGATACTCTTAGTGGTGCCAGTTCTGTTGCCAGTTTGAGCGGCGCGGTCTATTGCCCGATGAATTTGTAGCAGTTTTGCAGCAAATGCCGTGAAGTGTTAGCTTCAGTTTAGAAATCGAGTTTAACTTACGAGGGCTTAAATCAGGGGAGTGCAGTAGGTGGTATAGCACTTAGCAGCCCCATCAGTCAAACAAATCAGTAACAGCTTGCACTGTACGTGCTTGAGTACTGTCCTACAAAATGATGGTCAGGTCCTCCAGAAAGTGTCATCACTTCTTACTCTATGCTGTTCATTTATCGAACACAACCTACGACCACCTTAGAGACAGAAGTGATTACACTTTTTGCAGGACCCCACCGTGATTTTGCAGGGCAATGCTCAAGCACGTACAGTGCAAGCTGTTACTGATTTGTTTGACTGATGGGGCTGCTAAGTGCTATATTACCTACTGCACTCCCATGACTTAAGCCCTCGTAAGTTCAACTCGATTTCCAAACTGAAGCAAACACTTCACGGCAATCGCTTCAGAACTGCTACAAATTCGTCGGGCAATAGACCTCGCCACTCAAACTGTCAACAGAACTGGCACTACTAAAAGTATCCTAGGACTTCCACATCGCTGGCAACGGGTTATACACAATGCTTGTGACTACTTTGAAGATCAGTAAAAGTTTGTCCGCAGCTCGTGGACGTGCGGTAGCGTTCTCGCTTCCCGCGCCCGGATTCCCGGGTTCGATTCCCGGCGGGGTCAGGGATTTTCTCTGCCTCGTGATGACTGGGTGTTGTGTGATGTCATTAGGTTACTTAGGTTTAAGTAGTTCTAAGTTCTAGGGGACTGGTGACCATAGATGTTAAATACCATAGTGCTCAGAACCATTTGAACCATCAGTAAAACTTTGAAACACGTATCTATTTTGTACGAGCTGTAAATAAATAGTTGCCACTATTAAAGTTCCAATCCTCATATATATTTGTTGTTGACTAAAACTGTTCCCGTCTGTTGGCCACAGTTTCGTGGAATTCTCAGTGTCGCGCCGACCTTATTCAAGTAAAATCTGAAACTTTCTCATAGGTATTAATAATGAATAAAAGTAATGATTTTTCGTCCAGTTCACCAAATAAACGTTATTCTGCGAAAACCCATTTATTTTTCTTTGATGATATACACTCCTGGAAATTGAAATAAGAATACCGTGAATTCATTGTCCCAGGAAGGGGAAACTTTATTGACACATTCCTGGTGTCAGATACATCACATGATCACACTGACAGACCCACAGGCACATAGACACAGGCAACAGAGCATGCACAATGTCGGCACTAGTACAGTGTATATCCACCTTTCGCAGCAATGCAGGCTGCTATTCTCCCATGGAGACGATCGTAGAGATGCTGGATGTAGTCTTGTGGAACGGCTTGCCATGCCATTTCCACCTGGCGCCTCAGTTGGACCAGCGTTCGTGCTGGACGTGCAGACCGCGTGAGACGACGCTTCATCCAGTCCCAAACATGCTCAATGGGGGACAGATCCGGAGATCTTGCTGGCCAGGGTAGTTGACTTACACCTTCTAGAGCACATTGGGTGGCACGGGATACATGCGGACGTGCATTGTCCTGTTGGAACAGCAAGTTCCCTTGCCCGTCTAGGAATGGTAGAACGATGGGTTCGATGACGGTTTGGATGTACCATGCACTATTCAGTGTCCCCTCGACGATCACCAGTGGTGTACGGCCAGTGTAGGAGATCGCTCCCCACACCATGATGCCGGGTGTTGGCCCTGTGTGCCTCGGTCGTATGCAGTCCTGATTGTGGCGCTCACCTGCACGGCGCCAAACACGCATACGACCATCATTGGCACCAAGGCAGAAGCGACTCTCATCGCTGAAGACGACACGTCTCCATTCGTCCCTCCATTCACGCCTGTCGCGACACCACTGGAGGCGGGCTGCACGATGTTGGGGCGTGAGCGGAAGACGGCCTAACGGTGTGCGGGACCGTAGCCCAGCTTCATGGAGACGGTTGCGAATGGTCCTCGCCGATACCCCAGGAGCAACAGTGTCCCTAATTTGCTGGGAAGTGGCGGTGCGGTCCCCTACGGCACTGCGTAGGATCCTACGGTCTTAGCGTGCATCCGTGCGTCGCTGCGGTCCGGTCCCAGGTCGACGGGCACGTGCACCTTCCGCCGACCACTGGCGACAACATCGATGTACTGTGGAGACCTCACGCCCCACGTGTTGAGCAATTCGGCGGTACGTCCACCCGGCCTCCCGCATGCCCACTATACGCCCTCGCTCAAAGTCCGTCAACTGCACATACGGTTCACGTCCACGCTGTCGCGGCATGCTACCAGTGTTAAAGACTGCGATGGAGCTCCGTATGCCACGGCAAACTGGCTGACACTGACGGCGGCGGTGCACAAATGCTGCGCAGCTAGCGCCATTCGACGGCCAACACCGCGGTCCCTGGTGTGTCCGCTGTGCCGTGCGTGTGATCATTGCTTGTACAGCCCTCTCGCAGTGTCCGGAGCAAGTATGGTGGGTCTGACACACCGGTGTCAATGTGTTCTTTTTTCCATTTTCAGGAGTGTATAATACTTTCGTATTAATATAATGATGATTTCGTTAATAGCCCATCCAATGATTTGTTTTCTACCACGGCCAGCCCTGAACAGAAGAAGACTTAATCCTCTTACTCTTAATCATTACGTCCAGAGATCATGCTGCCTGAGAGATAATTTTAAACACTGTCCGCTACTGTGAGCGCAGTCACTGAGTAATGTCTTTGCTCCCACTCTCGCTGCACAGATTCTACACATATACACATGGTATAGAAATGGTATATTACAACATTTAGAAAAACCTTACTTTCCCAGGTGATTTTTGTAATTTCGGAAAAAGACTGCAGCATACGAAACGTGAATGGTATCATTTAAAAATAGAATCAGAAAATATATTAAACCTTTGTTACAGGGCTGGCTAGAGGGGAAGTCTGGAAGTTGTTACAAGGTACAACACTCTCCCCAATTTTCATTGGCAGCATTTGGCCGGCAAGGAGAGGAGAGGTGGTGGCGTAAAGTTCCTAATCACCAGACTTTGCGCCAATGTCCTGGTTTAAATTCCAGACCTCTCCGTGTTGTCTCATGAAGTGAGGGCACGTGACACTATTGATAGTGATCAGTCCGCCGGATAGGAACGTTCCGCTGGCGTTGCTATTCGCTAGACGTAGGCCATGTGCTGGCACCGGGTTTCACCCGCTCTCTTCTCTTTCGTTATCATCGTCATCATCTTCATCACACAACACAAATATCACACTACACTACACACGCGCACATACGCAATACATACATTTAATATTACAAATATTGTAATGGAGCATGTTGCAAATAAATAAACAAAAGAAACACTTCATTACAATGATAAGCAAGACAAAAGATTACAAACAGCTTTATTAAGAACGCATGTTAAAACTGGGTTTCTCCAATCCACTTCTTGAACACCATTCTCCCTATACATATCCAGTTTACATCAAACTTCGTAATGGCGCCAGCGGACAGCTATTGTTTTGGTAAATGAGGAAGCGGCGGCACCTACTTCGGTGTACTAAGTTCTGCATGCGGAGGTCATTACTTAATAGTCGATACAATTTTCTAGTAATTATCCAATGAAGAAACGAGATTTAGGAATCGTATACCCAGCGCTAGAATTTCACTCTGTGAAATGCTACTGACCAGCCATTTCCACTGAACACAGACATTTATGTACAAGAATATACAGTAGAGTCTGACACTCTTGTAAATTGCCATCTATTCTGCTAACCGTTAGCTATTCCTAATACAACTCATATTAAGAATGTTTTGCCCTTAACTGAACTTTTGCACTCACAAAGAGCCTCACTTCAATTAACTACTAACTCATTTTTTCATCTTCATTTAGTGTCACCCTTACTACTACTTATATAATAGGCTTTACGGAGTTACCTCCTGACCAGCACGTGCATTACGTCGATGGCACTAAAGGCACTATAATGTATAACAGCACATGCACTTACGGCCAGCTGAGATGTGTATGGTAGCAAACACGTCTTGCAAGACTTTCTAGATTATGTATAACTACAGTAATTAATTCTGTTACTTATTAAGTCTGTATCCACTTAAGCACCAAGATAATTATAGACATTCAGAGCGCAATTGTGTCTCTTTACTTTATAAAGTTATAAATACACATTTATGCCTGTTGCTCCGTTGCTGTTCAGTTGATATAAGTTCTAGTTGTCAGCTGGTTTCCTCTAGGTGATTGTGAAAATGTTATTTTTTTGAATATGTATTTATGGCTGCTCAAACGCTTTATTAAACCCGTCGGATTTACTTTCCTAGACTTAGGGAAACTTTCTTTTTTGCACTCTTTATTTCCATTCTCCATCCGATATAGTACAGCGAACTGTTTTATATCCGGCTCATTACAGAGTCGTGGTTTTTCGCAGTCAATACCAGGCGACGTGGTAGTGGGTCTCCAATTACAAACAACTAGGAGGGGGGGGGGGCGGGGGGGCGGGTTGCCAATTCCGGTATTTACCCAAGAAACACTAAAGCTTCAGAAAAACTTTGGTCGGAACAGGAAGATTGGGATTATTTTAATTCAAAATGGTGTGCATGTGTGTGTGTGTGTGTGTGTGTGTGTGTGTGTGTGTGTGTGTGTGCGCGCGCGTGTGTGTGTGTGTTATTGTAGAACGTAACATGTTGATGTGTATTTCATCCGTTACATTTTGCAGATTTTACTCTTATATTCTATCCAAAAGTAAGCCAATGCGGGAAACAATACTTTTGTTAGCTAACGTATCGAGGACTTGAAATCTCTGTTCTTAGAATTCAAACAATTCTACCTCTATTTTTTCTACATCCAGAATCTCTCCGAACAGTAGCTGAAATTAAAATGATTCATGTTGAGTACCGAATGTTCCCTGTCATGTACTGCTTTGTTTAGTCCCTCTCTTTAGAAATTCCTTCTGACAATGGTGAGTCTCAAAGCAACAGTCTCTTACCTCTTAGAAGAACGGTGACACTCCACCAACGACGTCTGGTCTAGGGAACCTGAGTCTTCAATATAGCGTTGGGTAACAATTTATAATTTCCACCAGTTGAATACTTACATCTTGTAAATTCCTGTATTCAAATACAAGCGACGCATATGTACCCTGAAAAGTTCAGCTAAAAGTCCGGGCAATTTACTAATTTCCTATATAATTCAGGACAGCGAAATCGTAATTCAAAACCTAAAACTTTATCGACAGTAGGCATGCGATCTAGGTATTTCCTGTATACTGCGATGTTTATTGTAGCACCATTCAGCAGAAAACTATCATTTGCACAAATACAACTAAGTTAGTCTGTTACAAATAAGTCTGACCTTCTTCCAGCGCTTTTCTCGTGTGTAAAAATTACTCTTCATCGAAGTAATAGAGTAATTTTTCTTGTCTTTCCTTGAAGAAAATCATACGTGTTGCCAAAATTTCTTTTTATCAGATCACAACTGGTGGCGTTCCACTGTTGAAAATTCACTCCTTCTAAATCAATGCTTTTCCTTTTGCTGTACCTCGATAATTCTCGCTACCCGTACAACTACAGTCTCCCTCTTTGGTTTCACTCCGTAGGCAGCTTCTTCTTTGGACAACATGCATTTTTCAAATGAGTTCATTTGCACTATACCATTTTTCTATTTAGAGAAACGATCAGACAGCACAAATTTACAAAAGTATTTCTATCACTCTTTGCAACAAGCGACACTCTGTAGTAGAAGGGGGGGGGGGGGGGGGGGGGGGGGAACTAGACACCTTTAGACGCCTTCCTATACATTTGGAGAAAATTTGCCTCATTTAGTTCGAAAATTTGGAATATGCTAGACATTTAGCAGGGCATCTACATCTTAAATTCGCAGAAAGTAGGAGACATAAGCTAAACACGAATGAACTGGAAAATGTGTATTTGCTCTCAGTAACTAAACAACAGTAAAGAGAAACACACCTTCCCCTTACAGAGCAATTTGATGATGCCGTCCTTCAACATATATCGTTTCAATGAACTCCTGAAGCGGACGCCTGCCAATTGATGACTTGACTGTTTATAATCCTGAATCTTCTGTCTTCTCCTCTTAATTGCTTAACACTTTTTACAGCTGTTTAACTGCTTCTCAACGAGGTTTGACAGCAGTCGTGCCAAACTTCCAACTGCACCGCTGCACCAGATCAATCCATTATAACCAAATAAATATCACTGGGGTGATGTGAAGCTTTGTTGAGTTTACTCTTTGTTTATAATGAACTCCAGAGATGTAACGTATCGGCGGCACCTACTAGACGTTTATCCTTACCTTTTCTTCCTCACAAAGTATCTGCGAAAACGATGTACTGGGATGACGGGAGAGTCTGCTGACACAAAGTTTTTGGTGCGCATGTGACACGCATTTTACTCTCAAGGAACATAACTAAGTGGAAAGATAACTCCATTTCTTTCAGTAGCGCACAGATCCTATACAGGGTCGTCAGAAACACTCTGAAAAGATTTTGAGGATGGTAAAGGGTACGTCGTGCCGAGAAATAATTTTTAAGATAATATTCGATATGTTGCGTCGTTTCCGAGTTAATTAGTATTGAAGTTGTCCACTCAGGCCGTCGCGCGTCCAGATTCAAGCGACCCGCCAGAGACGGTGTAGCCAACCTTGTACTTCGTTTGGTTTCCTAACACCGGACAAGAGAGCGATACAAAAATTGGACATGAGACGGTAGTAACGATCGATCCAGCGCCAAGGGATGTCCAGTCTTGTGTGCTGCCATCTACGGTGTGATAACAACAGACACCAACTACATCTAGCGAACCACTTGAATTTGTGCGCGACGGCCTTATTAGCTAACTTCAAGGCTCATTAAGTAGGAAACGTGCGACTTCCTTAACAATTATTTGTCAGCACAGCCTATCCTGCAACATCCTTAATAAATTTCTGACTGTTTATTACTATCTTGCATAGTTAAATACCACACCTATCGTACTCACGTATTTAGAGAGAATATCAAGCTTCATAAACATGATGAAAGTTTTTCTAGGTGATAAGAAAGAATAAACGGTGAATGGTGAATATCACACATCAGATATGCTTCTGAATTTCCAGCAAGTAACTCAACTACATGTAATACCGGTCTTCATCCGTAGCAACAGCATGAATTTGCCTGTGAAACCGAAAAATGGCTCGAATTTCATTGTTTTAAATACTGCACGATGACTTTCGAATCCGGTAGACCACTTTAAGGAGATCATGGTACACAACGATCGATAAGGTTAAACAGGTGATCACGTGATCATCTCAATAATACGTTAGACGTGTTTGTTTCGCGTGATCCAGTGTCTTTCTCTTATTGTCTAAACAAGCAAATGTAACAGTGTATTCATCAATTATCTTTATAACTTAAGACTTTAATACCCTTAAAACTATGTTAGCTATTAACAAATGGTTTTCAACATATGATAAGTCATAAAGTTTTGTTGCCTCATTCCTAGACATCAATGTGTGCACCCTTAGAGGCACGGATAGTGTCTACTCGGAATTCCATTCCTCTCGATTCAAGATCTCCACCGTGACACATTCAAATGCATTGCGAATGTGTGGCTTCAAGTCCTGTAGGTCTCTAACCTTCGTTCGGTACACCAGATTCTTTACAAAGCCCCACATGAGTAAATCTAGTGGTGTGAGGTCAGGGGATCGGGGAGGCCACTGAATTAGACAATCTCGTTCAATCCGCCTATCCGGAAACTTTTCATCTAGAAATTGCTGAACACTTAGGGACCAAGGGGAGGTGCTTCATCCTGCTGAAATATGACATCAGGTTGCAGGCGTTCCAGTTGGGGCGCAGCAAACCCTTGTAACACGTACAAGTAAACACCACCGTTGACGGGAGACTCGCTGGAAAACAGTGGACCAATGATGCAACTGTGCATAAGCCAGCTACGAAAAATGACCTAGAGACTGTCTCTTTCCACTGTATGTGAACCCCATACACGAACGTTATGAAGATTCAGTCTTCTAGATACAAGAAATGTTTTCTCATCGGAGAAACAAATCTTTTCCAAAAAATCATTGTTTATTAGTCTTGCCTAGCACATCCACTACAAACTGTTCTCGCTGAGGCTCGTCCGTAGGCTTTAATGCCTGAAGCAGCTGCAAGTTGTAGGGATATGGCCGTAACCTCTTATGGAAGGCATTGCACATTGTTGATCGTCTCGTTTCCAACTCGCTCGCCGCCATACACAGCGATTTTGTCGACTACCTTGCAAACGCCTACCGTACCTTTTTATGGAGAACACCACCTGTTTCCATAAACGACGTTCCAAGACCGAATGATTGGTTGGGATGGTGGTTGTTTACCATATCGTGTTCGGAAGTTTCGTTGCACTTGGGTATCGGACGTCGTCTGTGTGAACCAGGCCACACATTGAGTTTTCTTCTGTGGCGTCCACATTTTATCAGGTTTTTAAGTTCAATTTAATGTCGAAATTGCGTTACCTGAAAGACAAAAAACTTTGTGACGTACTTTATCACATGCTGAAAACCATTTGTTAATATCTAGTATAGTTGCAAAGTAAGGATGTAGAGGCATATATCACTAGGGGTAAGATAGATACTGCATACAGGAAAATTAAAGAGACCTCTGGAGGAAAGAGAACCACTTGTATCAATATCAAGAGCCCAGATGGAAAACTAGTTCTAAGCAAATAAGGGAAATCAGAAATGTGGAAAGAGTATGCAGAGGGTCTATACAAGGGCGATGTACGTCAGGGCAATATTATGGAAATGAAGTATGTACTGAGCAAGCAGTAATGGAGTAGGAATTAAAATCCATGGAGTAGGAATTAAAATCCATGGAGAAGAAATAAAAACTTCCAGGTTTGTCGATGACATCGTAATTCTGTCACAGACAGCAAAGCACCTGGAAGAACAGCTGAACGGAATGGGCAGTGTCTTCAAAGGAGGAACATCAAAAGCAAAACGAGGATAATGGAATGTAGTCTAATTAAACCGTGTAATGCTGAAGGAATTAGATTAGGAAATGAAACACTTAAAGTAGTAGTAAGTAAACGGTTTCTGAAGAAGAGAAATTTGTTAACATCGAGTATATATTTAAGTGTCAGGAAGTCGTTTCTGAAAGTATTTGTATGGAGTATAGCCATACATAGAAATGAAACATAGACGATAAATAGTTTATGCAAGAAGAGAATAGAAGCTTTCGAAATGTGATGCTACAGAAAAATGCTGAAGATTAGATGGGTAGATCACGTAACTAATGAGGAGGTACTGAATAGAACTGAGGAGAAGGGGAATTTGTGGCACAACTTGACTAGAGGAAGGGATCGGTTGGTAGGACATGTTCTTAGGCATCAAGGGATCACCAGTTTAGTATTGGAGGGCAGCATGGAAGGTAAAAATCGTAGAGCGACACCAAGAAATGAATACACTAAGCAGATTCAGAAATATGTAGGGTGCAGTAGTTATTTGGAGATGAAGAAGCTTGTACAGGATAGAGTAGCATGGCGAGCTGCATCAAAGCAGTCTCTAGACTGAAGACCACAACAACAACATTTTCAAAGATATTAAAGTCTTAAGTCGTAAAGACAATTTATGGAATCCCTGTACCATCAATATAGCGTCTTGATTGCTTCAAATACCCTGTGTGTTTGTAAGCTGACCATACTAACTTCCATTCTTCAATAAAGAGTTTTAAGATGTAACAAATTTGAAATAGTGTAAAGTAAAAGACTTATTTTCTGTATGAGCATCTGTAACACAATCTAAGGTTTACAACTAGAAATATTAGAATGATGTTAAGACAAAATGTACGATTGCTTTGCTTAATGTCAATATAAATCGAACAAGGAGACACAGTTTTCTCGATCTTAATTTATAAAGGAGCGTTTGATAGCAGGAAGTCGCGGGGAAGTAAGTGTGGCCCGCCCTGCCTCAGTCGATGATAATAGTAAGGAACGCCGCCGGAGGGTTTTCATTGCGAGAGCAAAGCCGTTGCTCCTAGCGCAGTCACGTGATACCACGTACATTACGTAATTATAATTTCTGTTACTATAATAGAAAGAAACAACATTTGGTAACATTTCTAGAAGGTGAAGTAATAGTGAGAAAGCACGCTGGTTCTTCACGTCTCAAAAAAGTCAACGGAACGAGGGGCTAAGTCAGATGCTGCAACCAATTTTGGAGCTGTCACATGTTACTCCATATTTCTTATCAGCAGTAGGCAGGAAAGATAGGAAGTTCACCTTCGGCAGAAACCTGTAATTTGAAAAAAAAGTTCCTTATCTTTTTGCAATTTTGAATGAGAGCTTTAGCGAAATGTGATAATACGAAAATGTTAGTAGAATCAGTATAAATTAGCTATCTCTTGGTTTTGATACATAGTTCTGAAATTTTTAGTATGTTTTAGGGTCCAGAAGTTAATGATCTGATGGTTATTTGTTCGCAAATGTCTCAGCCACAGTCTACATGGGAAGGATTCTCTCAGAGCGCACACAAAATCACGTCATATTATTTTTTTTTTTAATTCTGTTCATTTTTTGGTACAGGATTGAGTGATATACAGGGTGCTTCAGCAGCACATACCGACGTCGTTTAATTCAACCCGAAGTGTTATACCTGGCATTCAAAAACCACGCGCAAGATTTTCATACTCTAGCTCGATACGCGCAGACTGTTAGTCTTACAGAAAAAATGAAAGGGACCGTTTTGTAGTAAATTTAAGGTAATTAAATTTTTCTCTCAGGTACGTTTTCGCTGGAAGCCACGGTTTTCCCCTTATTCAAGAAAAAGTACAAAAATTATCTTCAAACGCACCTATAGTCCCACACTCATCCCTCACCAGTCAGTATTTCTAGTATGTTCTTCGTGGCACTCTCTCCTGCCACTGTACAGAAATTTCCAGCTACACGAACTGTTCCCGATATTCGACCTTTTTTGGTCTCTGTTGATTGGGCTATTACGCCAGCAGGCTAGCTGGCTATTTCGACATTGCTAATTCAAACGTGCCCGCGAGGGCAATGAAAGAAAAACGACTTTCGTAAACGTTACACTAAAACTAATTACTTTGACAGTTCGATCCAAACTTAATCCTTATTAGCACAGCAGTGTCGGAGTCAGAATGTCTGAGGGATACAACAATGTAATTGTTTATTTTATGGTGTTAAAATTCACAAAACTCTTAAGTAAAATGTACACATACGTCAGTTTTATAATTTGTAAGTGCTCGAGTAAGCCGGTGGTGAAATAAGGCCAGTCGATGAAGACCAAAAAAGATGGAATGTGGAAAACAATTCGTGCAATCGCAAATTTTTGTACATTGGTTGGAGGAGTGCCATGACCAACACACTAGAAATCCTGACCGGTGGGGGTGAATGTGGGAGTCAAGCTGCGTTTGAAGTTCGGATTTGTACTATTTGTTTACAAAATTTAACTGCATTAAATTTCCTACAAACAGTTTCTGTTTATTTTTTCTATCACTAACAGTTTTGCCGGCCGGGGTGGCCGAGCGGTTCTAGGCGCTACAGTCTTGAACCGCACGACTGCTACGGTCACGGGTTCGATCCTGCATCGGGCATGGATGTTTACGATGTCCTTAGGTCAGTTAGGTTTAAGTAGTTCTAAGTTCTAGGGGACATATGACCTCAGAAGTTAAGTCTCAAGTCCCATAGTGCTCAGAGCCATTTGAATCAGTTGAACTAACAGTTTGCCCGTAGCGAGCGACAGAATATGAAAATGTCGCACTTTGTTTTTGAAGGCCAGATATACGAGTAACGTTGGAGGTTGCTTTAAACAACAACCGTAGGGTCAGCTGAAACCCCTGTATCTTATTAGGTTTCCCTTCCAGTGAAAATTATGAGGTTACTGCGAAGTCCCGAATGAGAGTGCAGTGATCAGTTTCAGTTACTGGCTACAGAGGCAACTGTGGGCACTATCTCCTCAAAGTAGGATGTTCCGTAGGCCGTCCACGCCCGGGTACAGAATCTGCCCGTTAAGGGAGGAGTAGTGGCTATTAGTCGAAGCAGTCTCCATATCTCTCCATGCATTACCATGGATGTGGTAGAAGTTTGTTAAATTCTTCTTGCCACATGGCAAGTTTAGTATTTTATATGTGCAGTTCTAATTTAGGCTATTGCAGCGTTATCCTGACCTGCACTTTAGGACGAGCAACATTAACGATTGAACTTCACCGTCAGCAGTTTTTCCACTGTGACGTTAGCGAGCTCTGATAGACCACATTTAGGAAGAAACTTATGTCTTATTTCAGTTGTCAAACCGTTGGAGTGGATGTAAAGGACTTTATCGTCGTAAATCGAATTCTGGTTAGGCACTACTGAAATGATCCGCGCAAAAATAGAGTAAAATACACATATTTCGTGAATAAGGGCAGTTTCTCTAAATGTGCAATAAGTTTACGTTCACGTCCACAATGACTGTTTTATTTAACTTCGATCTGAATGCTATTGGAAAAAGACGGCAAATTGTTTTCCAACATAATTTTCAAATATAATTTATTAAACATAACTGACAAACGTAGAAAAAATTTTCCAAAATAATTTTTGGATCAAAAGTAATCCTATGGAATCAAATGACTCTTCTGCTATGAGCTATTACCAAGAAGTGTACCGTCTGGTGACGAGTCGCAGGCGATATGGTACAGGTAGTTGGAAAATAAGAATTATATTAACACAAAAGAGGACTGGTTGTAGTCATTCCTGAAAAGATGGTTTTCATTTATTAGCAAAATTTTCATTCTAGAATTTCATAGTTACCTTTTTTTTACTATTCTGTGTGGTTTTTTTTAAAAATACGTTCTATTTAGGCTATGTAATGACGCGTTATATAACACAGTATCACTGACATAGATGTTCAGACGAATGAATACAATATACACTCCTGGAAATTGAAATAAGAACACCGTGAATTCATTGTCCCAGGAAGGGGAAACTTTATTGACACATTCCTGGGGTCAGATACATCACATGATCACACTGACAGAACCACAGGCACATAGACACACGCAACAGAGCATGCACAATGTCGGCACTAGTACAGTGTATATCCACCTTTCGCAGCAATGCAGGCTGCTATTCTCCCATGGAGACGATCGTAGAGATGCTGGATGTAGTCTTGTGGAACGGCTTGCCATGCCATTTCCACCTGGCGCCTCAGTTGGACCAGCGTTCGTGCTGGACGTGCAGACCGCGTGAGACGACGCTACATCCAGTCCCAAACATTCTCAATGGGGGACAGATCCGGAGATCTTGCTGGCCAGGGTAGTTCACTTACATCTTCTAGAGCACGTTAGGTGGCACGGGATACATGCGGACGTGCATTGTCCTGTTGGAACAGCAAGTTCCCTTGCCGGTCTAGGAATGGTAGAACGATGGGTTCGATGACGGTTTGGATGTACCATGCACTATTCAGTGTCCCCTCGACGATCACCAGTGGTGTACGGCGAGTGTAGGAGATCGCCGGGTGTTGGCCCTGTGTGCCTCGGTCGTATGCAGTCCTGATTGTGGCGCTCACCTGCACGGCGCCAAACACGCATACGACCGTCATTGGCACCAAGGCAGAAGCGACTATCATCGCTGAAGACGACACGTCTCCATTCGTCCCTCCATTCACGCCTGTCGCGACACCACTGGAGGCGGGCTGCACGATGTTGGGGCGTGAGCGGAAGACGGCCTAACGGTGTGCGGGACCGTAGCCCAGCTTCATGGAGACGGTTGCGAATGGTCCTCGCCGATACCCCAGGAGCAACAGTGTCCCTAATTTGCTGGGAAGTGGCGGTGCGGTCCCCTACGGCACTGCGTAGGATCCTACGGTCTTGGCGTGCATCCGTGCGTCGCTGCGGTCCGGTCCCAGGTCGACGGGCACGTGCACCTTCCGCCGACCACTGGCGACAACATCGATGTACTGTGGAGACCTCACGCCCCACGTGTTGAGCAATTCGGCGGTACGTCCACCCGGCCTCCCGCATGCCCACTATACGCCCTCGCTCAAAGTCCGTCAACTGCACATACGGTTCACGTCCACGCTGTCGCGGCATGCTACCAGTGTTAAAGACTGCGATGGAGCTCCGTATGCCACGGCAAACTGGCTGACACTGACGGCGGCGGTGCACAAATGCTGCGCAGCTAGCGCCATTCGACGGCCAACACAGCGGTTCCTGGTGTGTCCGCTGTGCCGTGCGTGTGATCATTGCTTGTACAGCCCTCTCGCAGTGTCCGGAGCAAGTATGGTGGGTCTGACACACCGGTGTCAATGTGTTCTTTTTTCCATTTCCAGGAGTGTATATAAATGAATTCTTTATTAATTTTTGTTCGTTATACCCACCAAGTACTTGCCAGAAAGAGGTCGGACACAATTCTCCTGTTTTGAACATTTATTGCACTACATTCCCACACCAACGAACTATGAATCACTTATTACAACATCTTACGCAGCTCCCTTATAGATTACCACGAGAATTTGTTCCGAGGAAGTGTTCTGTAAACCTTGCTCGTCACAGCACGCAAATTTCACAGTTGTAAGTACACAGAAATTCGGAATTTGAAACAGGATTTTTTTCGTAGAACCTAACGGTTAGGCACTTCAGTCTACAACATTATCTCAACTACGATCCACGTCTGATGATGATACACTGTTTTCTATTTTACTCCTATTCATTATCGTATTAGAAGTAGTCGAAACTTCGGGACAGTCGGTTCTTCCGCATTTGATCGGAAAGGCCAGCCAAGTGCTTGTACTGCCAAGTGATCTACGATATCCTGAAAATCGAGTAACCGAAGCTACAGTATGAAGCGCGTTCTACATACAACAACACCATGGCGTTTTATGTCTAAAGCTGTTAAAAAACGACGCTCGTGAACTACATTAGGGTCAGATCTCTTTCGTGGAACACTTGAACCCTAACGCCGGTAATCAGAATATGAATAAATCACTTCAGTGGTGCGCTTTCGTCTATTTATTTCACATATTTTTACAATGGTCTCCCATCTTTCTGATAGCGAGCCTTTACAAGAGACGGGCGTACGCCAGGAAGAAGTGTACATATATTAATCGAGAGCTCCTGACTCGCCCCATTCGTAATTCTGCAGCTGAATTTCATGGAACTCTCACAATCTAAAATTAATTGCTATGCCGGATCATGAACCATGCTGGTCCATAAAATCCATTCAGTGTATTATCACTTCTTATGGTTGTCAGTATCAGAAAAGCGTTAAAACTGTTGTATTGTGGTACTGGCAGCGATAGTTAAATTCGTGTATCAGTGGTCTTTGCGTTGCGGCCTGGCGGGTAGAGCGATAGTCTCCGGCTCTGGAGATACAGGGTTCAATACCGGATGGGGGCGCAGGGTTTTCCTCGTTTCAGTCCCTCCAAAATTGCGCTGGGTCCACTCAGTCAGCTATCGAATGTGAACGGTGGATCTTCTCCGGAGGTTGGAGGCGGCCGGGGCTACAGGCCCGTCACCCACCCCTTCCTGGTATCCTGTCGAAGAAAGGTTGCATTCTACATGCAGTCACGACAATAGCCCGATTACGACTTGCGCTCGCAGAATTTTCTTACAGAAATCTGTAGCAAGAAGTGCCACAAATTGGTAGAGACAGCTTCTCGTTTCTACAATAAAGGCATCCACTAGAGTTCCATTCGAAGTTTTGCGCTTCCATACCACACTGTTTGTTTGACACATTTGTGGGAATGATTATTTTTAAATTGCGTCTTTATTCTGCGATAACACACAAGTCACTTAGACCAGTATCTGAAACAATGCCGTCTGAAACAATGTCGCATCTGGCGTATTTATATGATGTTCTTCGAAAGAAGTAGAGAATAAGAACCACGAAGAAAGCTTTAGGATGTGGACCGAAATTCAGAATAATTTCAGAGTTTTCATTACTGATGTTTTAAGTTGATTCCAAACGACAGAAAGTGAAGAGCCCGACACTTGCATTAGCGACTGGACGAACCTCTCTACTTGGTAGTAGCCGAAATTGAAACCACAGCGAAAGGTCCAACTAGCGCAAATATGTCCGCGGAGCAAAGATATTCGCGACAGTAATTAACTATTAAGGAAGATTGAACACCCGTTGGAAGATAATTCTGGTCACCGAGGTCGCGCCCTGTCCATCGTCCCGATACCCTCCATGGCGCTGGTTAAGATACTGCCAGAGAACATGCTTATGCAAACGACCCAAAAAACACCAGACGACGGCGTACCGTTCGTATCAGTTTGTCGTTTAAATTTACACTCATATCTAAACTCTGCCGTTCACTCTTTGAAACTTGATGGAAAATTCCATTTACTGAGGCAACAGCAAGAAATCCGCTCCTCTGATGACTCTCATACACGAGTTACATTTCCTTCGGAATCATCAAAATTATAGTAAGAAACCCTTTCAAGCTCGCATTTTTATTAACGTAGTGATCCAAAGAGAACTACGTATAATCTTCATGTCTGTTACGTAAGTTTTCTCTTTATGATTTAAATAGTAATGTCACTACACAGATGAAGTCTTGCCACAGCTCAGATTGTGTGTCCTTCCTTCATTGGCTGAGTTGCCATGACAACTACTAGAGATTATTCTGTTACTTATTTTTCGTGAGGATAAGTACCTAGTACAAGCCTTTCGAATGGCCGCTACTTCTGCGGCATTAGTACTTGACATGTGTAACCATATTGTGTATGTGTATCCGGTGTATTTATTGTTGTTGTTATTAATGATGATTATGATGTCAGAGAATGGAGTAGATGAAATCTGCTCTTGGCGCGATACCCCCTTACCTAGCATTGCATCTAAGGGGCAAAGGTAAAGGAAGGTTTCACATAAAAGAAACTTGATTTTCTTCGTTATTCATTTAAAACAGTAATAATAAAAAATAGCAATGTATGTAAAACATTTAAAACACGGCGTTGAACACTGGTGCTAAAGCAGCAGTGACAGTCGTGACTAAAACTTGAACGAGCTTCCTGCGAAAGCTCGCCTGTTCTTAAAGGGGAAACTAGTTGAGCGTTGAGAGGGATAAGAGGGAGGGGATGTAAAGACAGAGGACTGGTAGGTAGTATCGATGAAGGTGTGGATGTTTGGAAACAAACAGGGAGGAGTAGTAGGAGGTTTATCAACTGAAGACGTAAAGTCCGAAAATTAGTCCGTGATCATATTTTGACACTTTATTTTTTTTCAAGACAGGCCTGTAAAATAAATTAATTGGAGGTGTTGTCAAGGCCATAATTTGAAGGGAACAATTGGGTTATGCAAAGAAGGGAATGGGGAGAAGCGCTACGAAAAGATGGGAAGGAAACGAAAAGGGAGACGTGATGAGGTGGATTTATATTTGGGAGGACGGGTAAATATCGGGGTGGAGTTTATAGTCTGGGAGAGAGACTCGGTTGAAATTTCGTTGGAAGAAAAAGGAAGGGCGAAATATTAAGGTTTAACGTCCCGTCCATATCGAGGTCATTAGAGACGGAGAGGAAGATCGAAACGTTTCAACGATGGGGAAAGAAATCGTCCGTGACCTTTCAAAGAAAGCGTCCCAGCATTTACCTGAACCGATGTAGGATAATCGAGGATAACCTAAATCTAAATGGCCGGACGCGGATTTGAAGTGTCGTCCTCCCGAATGCGGGTCCAGCCTGCTAAGCACTGCACCACCTCGCTCATTTTGGGAGAGAATGCGGAGAATGTGCAGGAGCAGAATTGGTGGAATCTGTCGTTAGAGGCGCAGCGGGGTACTAAGATTGGAAATTACAGAGGAAACAGTAGAATTATTGATGTCGAGTTTGCTGATAGTGTAGGTTGTTTGAAGGTATTTAGTGTGGGTTATGAAAGGTGAGAATTTGATTAGATGGTGAAGGATCCACGTGGGGGACTATTTTTCTGTATTGCGTCAGTGTTTTGTCGTGGCTGCAAATTTAAATTTATATATGTGCTATATAACCATCAAAATAATATACATCACACATAATTTTTTTCAGTACATGTAAGAACTCTAAATACAGTGCAGAGGCAGTGGTAGGGACAGAGCATCGAGTGACATTATACTGAGTGCACTATCCGAAAATTACCTCGAGCAATTAAACAGAGAGCCGGCCGCGGTGGTCTCGCGGTTCTAGGCGCGCAGTCCGGAACCGCGCGACTGTTACGGTCGCAGGTTCGAATCCTGCCTCGGGCATGGATGTGTGTGCTGTCCTTAGGTTAGTTAGGTTTAAGTAGTTCTAAGTTCTAGGGGACTGATGACCACAGCTGTTAAGTCCCATAGTGCTCAGAGCCATTTGAGCCAATTAAACAGAGAACCGACTTGTGGAGATAACATCTTGGACCTACTGATAACAAACAGACCCGAACTTTTCGACTCTGTATGTGCAGAACAGGGAATCAGTGATCGTAAGGCCGTTGCAGCATCCCTGAATATGGAAGTTAGTAGGAATATAAAAAAAGGGAGGAAGGTTTATCTGTTTAGCAAGAGTAATAGAAGGCAGATTTCAGACTACCTAACAGATCAAAACGAAAATTTCTGTTCCGACACTGACAATGTTGAGCGTTTATGGAAAAAGTTCAAGGCAATCGTAAAATGCGTTTTAGACAGGTACGTGCCGAGTAAAACTGTGAGGGACGGGAAAAACCCACCGTGGTACAACAACAAAGTTAGGAAACTACTGCGAAAGCAAAGAGAGCTTCACTCCAAGTTTAAACGCAGCCAAAACCTCTCAGACAAACAGAAGCTAAACGATGTCAAAGTTAGCGTAAGGAAGGCTATGCATGAAGCGTTCAGTGAATTCGAAAGTAAAATTCTATGTACCGACTTGACAGAAAATCCTAGGAAGTTCTGGTCTTACGTTAAATCAGTAAGTGGCTCGAAACAGCATATCCAGACACTCCGGGATGATGATGGCATTGAAACAGAGGATGACACGCGTAAAGCTTAAATACTAAACACCTTTTTCCAAAGCTGTTTCACAGAGGAAGACCGCACTGCAGTTCCTTCTCTAAATCCTCGCACAAACGAAAAAATGGCTGACATCGAAATAAGTGTCCAAGGAATAGAAAAGCAACTGGAATCACTCAACAGAGGAAAGTCCACTGGACCTGACGGGATACCAATTCGATTCTACACAGAGTACGCGAAAGAACTTGGCCCCCTTCTAACAGCCGTGTACCGCTAGTCTCTAGAGGAACGGAAGGTTCCAAATGATTGGAAAAGAGCACACATAGTCCCAGTCTTCAAGAAGGGTCGTCGAGCAGATGCGCAAAACTATAGACCTATATCTCTGACGTCAATCTGTTGTAGAATTTTAGAACATGTTTTTTGCTCGAGTATCATGTCGTTTTTGGAAACCCAGAATCTACTGTGTAGGAATCAACATGGATTCCGGAAATAGCGATCGTGTGAGACCCAACTCGCTTTATTTGTTCATGAGACCCAGAAAATATTAGATACAGGCTCCCAGGTAGATGCTATTTTTCTTGACTTCCGGAAGGCGTTCGATACAGTTCTGCACTGTCGCCTGATAAACAAAGTAAGAGCCTGCGGAATATCAGACCAGCTGTGTGGCTGGATTGAAGAGTTTTTAGCAAACAGAACACAGCATGTTGTTATCAATGGAGAAACGTCTACAGACGTTAAAGTAACCTCTGGCGTGCCACAGGGGAGTGTTATGGGACCATTGCTTTTCACAATATATATAAATGACGTAGTAGATAGTGTCGGAAGTCCCATGCGGCTTTTCGCGGGTGATGCTGTAGTATACAGAGAAGTTGCAGCATTAGAAAATTGTAGCGAAATGCAGGAAGACCTGCAGCGAATAGGCACTTGGTGCAGGGAGTGGCAACTGACCCTTAACATAGACAAATGTAATGTATTGCGAATACATAGAAGGAAGGATCCTTTATTGTATGATTATATGATAGCGGAACAAACACTGGTAGCAGTTCCTTCTGTAAAATATCTGGGAGTATGCGTGCGGAACGATTTGAAGTGGAATGATCATATAAAATTAATTGTTGGTAAGGCGGGTACCAGGTTGAGATTCATTGGGAGAGTGCTTAGAAAATGTAGTCAGTCAACAAAGGAGGTGGCTTACAAAACACTCGTTCGACCTATACTTGAGTATTGCTCATCAGTGTGGGTTCTGTACTAGATCGGGTTGACGGAGGAGATAGAGAAGATCCAAAGAAGAGCGGCGAGTTTCGTCACAGGGTTATTTGGTAACCGTGATAGCGTTACGGAGATGTTTAACAAACTCAAGTGGCAGACTCTGCAAGAGAGGCGCTCTGCATCGCGGTGTAGCTTGCTCGCCAGGTTTCGAGAGGGTGCGTTTCTGGATGAGGTATCGAATATATTGCTTCCCCCTACTTATACCTCCCGAGGAGATCACGAATCTAAAATTAGAGAGATTAGAGCGCGCACGGAGGCTTTCAGACAGTCGTTCTTCCCGCGAACCATACGCGACTGGAACAGGAAAGGGAGGTAATGACAGTGGCACGTAAAGTGCCCTCCGCCACACACCCGTTGGGTGGCTTGCGGAGTATAAATAAAGATGTAGATGTAGATGTAGGCGGATAAGAATAAATGCTTCCGTAATTGTATTTTTGTTCATTTTCATCCATCTTTCATACTACAAAAAATACTGTAATATTTTAAGGGAAGTCATTAAAATGTTTAGTATGCGCGTCCTGAAAGAAATTAATAACGCATGTAATAAGATTAAAATTACAGGGGATATGATCGAGCAGGAGACAGGACAGCCAGTCAGTGTACAAGATACCATAACAATTAAACTAAATTACAATGTTATGACTAATAACTCACAAGTTGCGAGTACTGTTAACAACCTCTCTCCAAATGAAGCAGCAAAAAATATGATTAAATGGTTGAGTTGTAGTTGCAAAAGAATATATCAAAAACGTAATTCCACAAAACATTAACTAACTAGAATTATCGCCAATATCCTTCAATGAAATGAATAGAATAATAAAAATTCTAGAAGACAATAGCTCATGGTGTGTTGATGGAATTTCAAGCAGAATTCTGAAAAGTTTTTCTAATTTAATAAATAACGTCCTTAGTGGTATAAGTAATGCATTACTGGCAGGGAATTTTTCCAGATAGTGTAAAGTATACCACTGCTAAACCTCTTCATGAGAAGTGTGACAAGAAAGACTTGATCATTATTGTTCAGTCCCCTTAATGACAGCTTTTTCTAAAAAAAATTGAAAAAATAATATGCTCAAGAGTGGAGTCACATTTAAGTAGAAACAATTTATTTAGCATATTGCAATTTGAATTTCAGAAGTATTGGTCAACTGAGAATGCTGTTTATACATTCACTCATTAAATATTAGAAGTCTTCAATGTTAGTATATTTTGTGATCCTTCCTCGGCGTTTCATTGTATGGATCATTTTACACTCTTAGAAAAACTCAAAGTTTATGCAATCGACGACTCTACAAATAACTGGTTTGAATCTTACTTAGGAAATACAATGCAAAAAGTTATGTTGAATAATTCTAACGACGCTGCAACGGTAGAAAATTTTCAGTGACATGAGTTAATCACAAAGGCCCACAGGTTTCAATTTTGGGTCCACTCCTATTACTTGTATATGTGACTGACTTTCCACTTAACATTTAACAAGCATAATTGGTTCTTTTTGCAGTAAAAACTAGTGTTACAACAAATCCCATTAGAGAGAAAGTCACGGAAGAGACTGTTAATGGTGTTTTCAAAGAATTATTAAGTGGTCTCTGAAAATGGACTCTTCCTAAATGATGAGAAAACACACTATATTCAGTTCTGTACAACAAACAGTCATCCATCAGTTGATGTATCACATCAACAGGAGACAGTAAATGGGGTAGAGTCACCAAATATTTGGGTGTGCATAGTAGTGAAAACTTCAACTGGAAGAAGTATATTCCTGAGCTACTCAAACTTTAAGTTCAGTTTAAGTTCAGCTACTTTTGCTAGTTTGAAAATAAACAAACCAACCTCCTGACATATTTTGGACATTTCCACTCAATAATGAATTATGGAATAATTTTCAGGGGTAACTCATCACTTGAAAAGAAAGTATTGCTTACACAAAAGCAAGGACTAAGAACAATACGTGATTTTCACGCATGGTCGTCATGTAGGCACCTCCTCGAGGAATTAGGCATTTTAACTCCACAGTCACTGTACATATATTCGAAATTTAAATTCGTGATAAATTTTATATCACAATTTGAGAAGAAAATTGATGTCAATACTCACTAAAGTAGACCAAAAATGACATTTATCACACATTATTTAAGCCGTCACTACCTCAGAAAGGAGTGTAAAATGCGGCAACAAAAATGTTTGGCCATTTGCTCAATAACACAAAATGCCTGACAGATAGCCAAGAAAGTTGTAAATCTATCCTAAGGTTATTTCTCCTGGACAACTTTTATTCCATGGAAAAATTTCTGGATATAAACTATTAGCCTAGAAAAATAATTATTTTAAGTGTACTTATATGAGTTGAACTAAAATAAATGGTGTTCGGCAATGTTAACAATTATCGTTATATTTATCCTGTTAACTGACTAGATCCTCATGATTTTGATAAAGAAGTCGTCCAAATAATCCATAGACCATGTAACTGACGAACTAACTACAATAAATCCCGAAGAAATAAGCGAAGATATTGACGGCGCATTCTAGTGGCACTTAGATGAACAGAAAAACTTTCAATTCCTAGCAACGCCAGGTGTTACGCAGTGTAGCTATACAAAGCCACAGAATTTTAAAATATCGCACGACATTAAAGGCAAAGACTTGATATTGTAACGCATTATTAACACGTTGGCAAAAGTAATGTTGAAATCCCATCAGTCCCGGCGGAGGTTCGAGTCCTCCCTCGGGCATGGGTGAGTGTGTTTGTCCTTAGGATAATTTAGTGTGTAAGCTTAGGGACTGATGACCTTAGCAATTAAGTACCATAAGATTTCACGCCCATTTGAACATTTGAAATCCCATCGGCTGTGGTACCTCCACTCCATTTCTTTAAGTCTTAGTGGAACCGTTCACCCAGTTTTCAGAATAACACAACAATAGAGCTGATGACTGACTGCAAATACGTAAGACTGACAAGTGGTCTCCTACATTTAAAAAAATTATATTTTCTGAGAAATTAACGTCTTCATAATAAGGTAAAGATTATTTTGAACATCGTAGTGCTGTATAGCCGTATCCTATTAGAAGTGACACATCTTGCCTCCCACTGTATTGCGACTGAATTATCCGGGGATGGGCCTTATAGTGGAATCAAAACTAGAGAGCATCCCGGCATTTACGCATATTTTTACAGATGAAACTTGTGATATACATGAGAAAAGTTCTAGGACAGTCCTTAGGTAAACCTCAACAAACGAGTAAAAACTATCTCATGACCTACAGCTGTATCTCCTCTGCACACTAGCAGCTGCAACAAAAACTTCTGGTTAACAAAAGAGGGTGCTGGAGCTATTTGTTTACAAGTGGACTACACAGCTATCTACGCCGTCCCTCGCGTTGTCTACACCGAGCGTCTCCGTTTCCCCATTCCTATTAATATATTGTTCTTCTATTCATAATCATTCTCTCTCCTTTTACTCATTGCTTCGACATTCTTTTTCTTCTCTATTAGAGGTGTTTTTCAAACCAAAATCATTCTTGAACATCACTTGTCTGTAAGTTGAATCATACACACCGAACGGTATCAGTCGTCACCTTCCAATTTTTCCATAGTCATTTATTTCTTCATTTATGGCTTCTGCAGTCACTTTAATATGAAATATTATCACAGCACCCTTCCGTGAAAGTGAAAAATATGCACTCTGAATGTGATCACGTTTGACATGTAATTGATTTTAATCATTACGCAACGACTGCTGTAGGCAGATAACAAAGAAATGCAGGCTTTAGTTTACATCGTTGCTTTAGACCAAGCATCTGTGTGGAGATTCGATTCCTAGTTTCTAACAATACTGGTAGTGTAATAACCACGCGTACCTACAAGAAAAGCTCTAAGGATATGTACGACCAAAACTGTAAATGATTAGTAGTATGTCAAGACTGTATTTCACTTTTTCGAAGCTAGAAGTTGGTGGTTTATCGTACTGATTATTATGAAATGGTGAATTATCCACAATGTTAAACTATTTTATGCTTAATCTCTACTTTTACTGTAATTTACTATACGACAGTTCTAAATTCTCTCTTTTGACACGACGAGAAAGAGTAAAAGCGGAATGAAATCCACATTGGCGAAAATACATCATAGTTCAAAAATGTAAAGATGTTGTTTACTGCGTCCTATGGTTCACATTTAGGCACTCTCATCCTCTGGTACTTTTAAAACCGAATCCGAATCACTAAACAACTTTCTGGGAGTTTGTTACTAGGCTTACACAGGAAGTTGCGTGAAGTTTCCGCAAGGTTGGTTTTGCTGTACGGTATTCGTAACATCACTGAGACTGCAGCTTAGTAGCAGAAGCGTGTCGTCAGTGGAATACTAGTTCCGAACACTTCGCTTCTTTTCTTTGGGGTAGACACTCGAATTCTCTTCCCCTACACACCATGCCCCTGCTTACGTAACTTAAACACCTATTCACATTTAACATCTAGTGTAGTTGTTCTGTCTCTTTCTCTGTCAGCGTTGGCACACATTTTCACCGCCAGAAAATTTAATGACACTAACCATAAATGATCTGAGCAAATCCAGAATATTCGATAGGTAACAATGTACACTACTTTAAACTTGAGTGTGGCTGCGTAGAGTACGTGGCGAAGGTAGTAAGGATGAACCCACGGATGGCTTTGATTTTTGACTAATGCACACACTCATCACAGTTGTCTAAGCGGAAAACAAGCAGTTAAGAGCCAAGGACCACATTTCACAGTGGAGAGGTACATAGTGTATATGAATAACTTGGCTTTGTAAAGGTTACATAATCCATGTACTAACGACATTTACTCTTTTATTTACCTGATTAACGACCAAAGTTGACCCCTGTGGTAACTTCATCGTCTCCGAGGTACTCATTGTTTGCAATGTGCAACCTTCTGTCGACACAGTTCACTAGCACTTGCGTTTTAGAACTCTCAATTTCTACTGATACACGTCCGGTGACTCGCACAGTACCATTTTAACATACACTGTTCACTTATATTATCTGTACCTCATCTCTCACCTGAATTGACAACGCTAGGTTCCGATGTCGGGCCGTGCACGCAGAAACACTTTAAATAGCCACTGAGGGACTGATTTCAGTTAAGACAAGCTCCGCCTGTGTCTGCACTCCGTTGTTCCTGTCGATTCCACTTGCAGTGTATTCTGCAAGACTGCTGTGCCCGTATTCTCGACCTCATGCCCTCCCTGCCGCTGATAGCGATTGTCTGCCAGCTACTCACACGTCATTGTGCCGGCCATCGCATTGTTCCCCTTCTCTCTGTCAGCCAGGATAGTAGCAGAGGATTATCTGGCGCTGGGAACAGCGGGAGCTGTGTCTAGGAGTCACTGTCGACTAGCTGCTACACAGTATCGAAATTTATCATACTAGTTGTTACTGGACGAACTCGCTACGCACGCTTATGCACCGTCAAAAAGCTGTCACCTGGAAGTCTTGCTGCGAGAGTTAATTGGGGCCCAGCAAACCGCGCGATGTCAACAAAAATAGCTCACCAAATTTTGAGGCGATGGGGAAAGCTGACAAAATTAATGTTTCTCGCAGTTCACTCATTTACTTCACGGAAAACACTTATATGAGACCGAGTAGCGGATTACAAAAAGTGGCAGAAAAGGGAACAAATAATTTCACGACTGTTTGCGACATGCTCGGCACGGAAAAGATCATAACAGTCTCTGTGTGTATGGAAAGTAGAAATCTCCTGCAGTAAATATCTGTAAACAACGTACCAAGACTGCGTATCTTTAGAGCGTTGCCCAGGTGTGTAATTATTCCCATCTTCTACTAGTCTGCCTCCTCCTTCTTTCTCTCTATGCTCACCTCCTCCTCCCCCTCCCCCACGTCTATCTCCCACCCCCCTTTCCAGCACCACATCCTGTACTCCTCACTCCCTGTCAATCTCCTCCTTCTCCTTTCTCTATCTCCTCCTCCCCCCTCTCTCTGTCCAACTCCTCCTACCACTCTATCTGTCCATCTCGCTTTGCCCCGGCCTGTCCATCTCCTCCTCTTTCATTTTTCTGTCCATGTCCTTGTCTTCCATCCTCCATGTCCATCTCCTCCTGTTCCCTTTCTCTGTCTATTTCTTCCTCCGCCTCCCTCTGTCCATTTCTTCCTCTCCCTCTGTCGGTACAACTCCTCTTCCCCCTTATCTGCGTCCATCTCCTTTCCCCTCTTTGTCTGTCCATCTCCTACTCTCCTTCATAGGAGGCTGATAATTCTTACCCCCACAGTATTTCTTGCCAAATTGTAACTCTAAAGGGTAATCAAAAAGTTTCCGTTCGAAGGCCATACAGTCCAGAATCGTTATACCAATCGCGCAAAATCACCGTGAACATTGAGGCAATCATCCTACCGACGTCCCAGGTTGAAGATGCCGGTTTGCTAAAACACTGTGTCCTGCTACGTGAAGAACTACCTATTGCACATCCTAGTCCGACAGGAATCATAGACTTTTTAAGGCGCCCAAGGTGTGATAATCGCGTGCTCTGAGGTCAGGACTACAGGGCGCGCGCCCAAGTGTCTCCCACTTGGCGTAACTTCTACGATACGACTTTCGCTATAGACGGACACATGTTATCATGAAGCAACACGTAACCTGTCGCACCATTCCACAACAGTGGTTTTCGACAAATGTACTACTCCTCAAACACTCTCATTCTCCAATGGATGTCTAACGGTGTTTGACCTTCGGCAGGCAAGAAAAAACATAGCAGCTCATTGGTCCTGTTTGGACGGATTTGGTAACAACGTCGCTATAGTTAACATTTCTACATTTGCCGCACGCACGTCGGAAAGACACGAAGATCACTCTGATCCCTTGCATACAATTCGATGCTAATATATACCAGCATTGGAGTCGCACTACGTTGCATATATGCCTCAACAGCGCCCTGAAATGGAAATTTTTTGATGGCCTGTCATCATAGTCTACCAAATTTGGTTGAAATCGTTGCGTTGGTTTTGGATGAGCTTCTTACCCGTAGCTTTGCCCGTTCATTTGCACACATATGCCGGCCGGTGTGGCCGAGAGGTTCTAGGCGCTACAGTCTGGAACCGCGCGACTGCAACGGTCGCAGGTTCGAACCTGCCTCGGGCATGGATATGTGTGATGTCCTTACGTTAGTTATGTTTAAGTAGTTCTACGTTCTAGGGGACTGATGACCTCAGAAGTTAAGTCCCATAGTGCTCAGAGCCATTTGAACCATTTTCTACACATATTTTCGCCTATATATCTAGCGAATTGCACCCTGCGGTTTCATTTCCACTCGGCGCAATGTTAATGACGTCATGTGTCCTGAACTATGTGTCGTACAATAATGTAATTTTGCAGGTACATCCAGTGGTATGCCGGCCGAAGTGGCCGTGCGGTTAAAGGCGCTGCAGTCTGGAACCGCAAGACCGCTACGGTCGCAGGTTCGAATCCTGCCTCGGGCGTGGATGTTTGTGATGTCCTTAGGTTAGTTAGGTTTAACTAGTTCTAAGTTCTAGGGGACTAATGACCTCAGCAGTTGAGTCCTATAGTGCTCAGAGCCATCCAGTGGTATGTGTGCCTATTGTCTGCGAAATGTATTGTGAACAGTCTTAGTAGTAAAGAAGTAATAAATCAAAACGTTGTGCATGATGCGGCAGTTTTTCACGCAACTCAGTGCTTACGACGTTATAACTGCTAAACTATGTGTCACACAATGATGTATTTTTCTAGGCACTTTCAGCAACGTATGTGGATACCAACAGCGAATAAGTTGCAAGTGGATTTAATAACAAGGAAGTAACAAATTTAGACATCCTGCATGATGCGGCAGTTTTTTATGTATCTCAGTATTTCTCGTCATATCTCCTGAATTACGTGTCGTACAATGATACAATTTTCCTGGTACATTTAATGGAATATATGAACACTGTCTCCAAAATACGTGAATACAGTTAGTTGTACAAAAGAAATAAATTAAAATGTCATGCTTAATGCGGCAGTTTTACTGCATGAACAGAGGAAATTTAGCTAGCTATCATTTTTTTCCTTTCGTCACTTTGCGGACATTGCCAGCGAGGGAAGATTTCGTAATTGTTTGATATTATTTGTTGTAAAGTTTATTGCAAGTCACTAACTGCTCTCCTTCTTAAATACTGGATGAATGAAGTATGAGCATTCGTGCGTCGTGGGCTATACTTCTTCGTCTCCACCAATCCCATCCCTTTAATATATATCTGCATCTACATCTACGTGATTACTCTGCTATTCACAATAAAGTGCCTGGCAGAGGGTTCAATGAACCACCTTCATGCTGTCTCTCTGCCGTTCCACTCTCGAACGGCACGCGGGAAATACAGGCACTTAAATTTTTCCGCGCGAGCCCTGATTTCTCTTATTTTATCGTGATGATCATTTCTCCTTATGTAGGTGGGTGCCAACAGAATGTTTCCGCAATCGGAGGAGAAAACTGGTGATTGAAATTTCATGATAATATCCCCTCGCAACGAAAAACGCCTTTGTTTTAATGATTGCCACTCCAATTCACGTATCGTGTCTGTGACACTATCTCCCCTATTTCGCGATAATACAAAACGAGCTGTCCTTCTTTGTACTTTTTCGATGCATTCCGTCAGTCCCACCCGATGCGGATCCCACACCGCACAGCAGTACTTCAGAACAGGACGGACAAGCGTAGTGTAAGCAGTCTCTTTAGTAGACCTGTGGCACCTTCTAAGTGTTCTGCCAATGTATCGCAGTCTTTGGTTTGCTCTACCCACAATATTATCTATGTGATCGTTCCAATTTAGGTTATTTGTAATTGCAATCCCTAAGTATTTAATTGAATTTACAGCCCTCAGATTTGTGTGAATTATCGCTTAATCGAAATTTAACTGATTTCTTTTAGTACTCATGTGAATAACTTCGCACTTTTCTCTATTCAGGTTCAATTGCCACTTTTCGCACCGTACAGATATCTTATCTAAATCATTTTGCAAGTCGTTTTGATCATCTGATGTCTTTACAAGACGGTAAATGACAGCATCATCTGCAAATAATCTAATATGGCTACTCAGATTGTCTCCTAAGTCGTTAACGCAGATCAGAAACAAGAGAGGGCCTATAACACTTCCTTGGGGAACGCCGGGTATTACTTCTGTTTTACTCGATGACTTTCCGTCTATTACTACGAAATGTGACCTTTCCGACAGGAAATCACGAATCCAGTCGCACAACTGAGGCGATACTTCGTAGGCACGCAGTTTGATTACAAGACCCTTGTGAGGAACGGTGTCGAAGGCCTTCTGGAAATTTAAAAATATGGAATCAATTTGACATCCACTGCCGATAGCACTTATTACCTCATGAGTATAAAGAGCTAGTTGTGTTTCACAAGAACGATATTTTCTGAATCCGTGCTGACTGTATGTCAATAAATCGTTTTCTTCGAGGTACTTCATAATGTTCGAATACAGTATATGTTCTAAAACCCTACTGCAAATCGACGTTAGTTATATAGGCCTGTAATTCAGCGGATTACTCCTACTTCCCTTTTTGGATATTGGTGTGACTTTAGCAATTTTCCAGTCTTTAGGTACGTATCTTTCTGTGAGCGAGTGGTTGTATATAATTGCTAAATATGGAGCTATTTTATCAGCATACTCTGAGAGAAACCTGACTGGTATACAATCTCTACCGGAGGCTTTGCCTTTATTAAGTGATTTAAGCTGCTTTGTTACACCGAGGATATCTACTTCTGTTTCTCATCTTGGCAGTTGTTCTTGATTGGAATTCAGGAATATTTACTTCGTCTTCTTTGGTGAAGGAGTTACGGAAAACCGTGTTTAATAACTCTGCTTTAGTGGCACTGTCATCAGTGACTTCAACGTTGTTATCGCGGAGTGAAGGTAATGATTGTGTCTTGCCACTGGTGTGCTTTATGTATGACCAGAATCTCTTTGGGTTTTCTGCCAGAATTCGAGACAGAATTTCGTTGTGGAAATTATTAAAAGTATCTCGCGATGAAGTACGCGACATATTTCGAACTTCTGTAAAACTTTGCCAATCTAGGGGATTTTGCGTTTTAAATTTGGCATGCTTTTTTCGTTGCTTCTGCTACAATCTGACCCGTTTTGTGTACCATGGCGGATCAGTACCATCACTTATTAATTTATGTGGTATATATCTCTCAATTGCTGTTGATAATATCTCTTTGAAAACATTCCACAACTTTTCTACACTTACATGATCATATCGGAAGGAGTGAAGACTGTCTCTTAAAAAGGCGTTAAGAGCATTTTTATCAGCTTTTTTAAATAGATATACTTTTCTTTTCTTTTTGATGATTGTAGGTGTTACGGTATTCAGCCTAGCAGCAACTGCCTAGTGGTCGCTAATCCCTGTATTCGTCACAACACTTACTATTTGTCCAGGATTATTTGTTGCTAAAAGGTCAAGTATGCTTTCGCAACCATTTACACTTCGAGTGGGTTCATGAACTAATTGTTCAAAATAATTTTCTGAGAAAACATTCAGTACAATTTCGGATGATGTCTTATGCCTTCCGCCGGCTTTAAGCGCATAATTTTTGCAGCATATCGAGGATAGATTGAAGTCACCACCGACTATAATCGTATGAGCGGGGTACTTATTTGAAATGAGACTTAAGTTTTCTTTGAACTGTTCAGCAACTATGTCTTCTGAGTGGGGGTTCGGTAAAACGATCCAATTAATAGTTTAGTCCGATTGTCAGGAACAACCTCTACCCATACTATTTCACATGAACTATCTACTTCAATTTCACTACAAGGCAAACTACCTCTGACAGCAATAAATACGCCACCACCAACTTTATTTAATCTATCCTTTCTGAACACTGTTAGATCGTTTGAAAAAATTTCGGCTGAACTTATTTCCGGCTTTAGTCAGCTCTCTGTACCTACAACTACTCGAGCTTCAGTGCTTTCTATTAGGGCTTGGAGCTCTGATTCTTTCCCAACACAGCTACGACAATTTACAGCTACAATACCAATCGTTTCTACAACTACCTTACTGTGTTTTACCTGCCCACGTTCTGACGGACGTCCCTTCTGTGGTTCCCTGAGACCCTCTAACCTAACAAACCGCCCAGTCCCTTCTACATAGCCCCCGCTACCCGTGTAGCCGCTTCTTGTTTGTAGTGGACACCTAACCTATTAAGCGGAACCCAGAAACCCACCACCCGATGGCGCAAGTCAAGGAATCTGCAGCCTACACGGTCACAGAACCGCCTGAGCCTCTGATTCAGACCCTCCACGCGGCTCTGCGCCAAAGGACCACAGTCGGTTCTGTTGACGATGCTGCAGATGGTGAGCTCCGCCTTAATCTCGGAAGCAAGACTGGCAGTGTTTACCATTTCCGCTAGCCGCCCGAAACCAGACAGAATTTGCTCCGATCCAAAGCGACACACGTCATTGGTACCGACATGAGCCACTACCTGCACTTGGCTGCACCCTGTACTCTTGATGGCATCCGGAAGCACCCTTTCCACATCCGGAATGACTCCCGCCGAAATGCACACAGAGTGTACACTGGCTTCCTTCCCCTCCTTGGCAGCCATGTTCACAAGTGGCCCAATTACGCGCCTAACGTTGGAGCTCCCAACTACCAGCAACCCCCCCCCCCCTCCCCTCTGTGAATGCCCAGACCTTGTGGGCCGAGACGCTTCCTCTGGAACGGGGTGGACGACTGCATCCGGCTCAGAGACATCGTCAGCCACAAATAACGCCCGAAAACTGTTCGTCAAACGAACCGGGGAGGCCCTACGATCGGCCCCACGGAAAGTTTTTCGCTGCCTGCCAGACTTTGGAATGATCGCCCACTCGACCACGGGTGAAGGGTCAACTTCAGTGCAGGCAGTACCTGGGGAGGTCACAGCAGTGGACCGATCTGAGGACACGTGGGACGTGCTCAACGTTCCTCGCATCCCCGCATCCTATCCCCCACAGTGATGTCCCTTGGCAGCAGCCTCAAGTTGTGTGACTGAAGCCAACGCAGCCTGAAACTGTGAGCGAAGGGTCGCCAGCTCAGCTCGCATCTGTACACAACAATCACAGTTCCTATCCATTACTGCACTCCTCCTGTTTGAAGCTCGTAAAAATATGGTAGCCTATTTAATTCAGGATATAATCTATCTCCATTCCAAATTTCATCCAAATCCGTCTAGCCGTTTCAGTGCCAAGGAGTAACAAACATACTAACACACGCACTCACAAACTTCCGCATATATATGAGATTACTTTCACATTCTAACTGTTGAATTAAATAGCATAAAAGCTACTAAAATATTTTCTCATTATACGACGTTTCCTCATTTAAGAGTCAGACTCTATTCGAGATAAAGCTGAATTTCCAAAGCCACTGCAACTATCAATAACACGTTCTTCTTTATAAGTCCCTGTCCGTAACAATATTTTCAAAATAATAAGCTGCCTTGTGACAGTCACTTTGCGACAATTAGTTGAGGTGATAGAGCCCGTTTTAGGTTTTCGTACATCTCTACGGGCATATCACTCGGTGTATTATAATTTAATGGAAAATACTTAAAATTAGCTACAAATTCGAAATTTTATGCACTACTTTCTTCTTCTCGGTGCTGGCGACTGTAAACACCGAACTCGTCCAGTTCAGGCTATGCTCGGTATATCTATTTGTTTATAGTATTCATACCAACAGGTTCAGTAGTGAGGTACTCAAATAAAGGTGAAGAAAATATCTCCGAAAAAGTGTGCCCTTCTCTTCCCCTATCCCAAGAACTCCCTCTACCAGATCATACTTCACTGGTTGACCGAAGGGCAGTAATTGACGCCGACCGCACAGAATGGTATCCAACAGCTTCACTACCACAGGCCCTGGAATTTAGCTCTATTTCTATACTGTTGAACATCCGCTAACTACCAGCAAACCTCCATTTCAAACTATCATCCGCACCTGTCTCTCACTGTCCCTAACATTTTGTACAAAAAATGTACGCTTTTCAAATAGACCGGTTATGTCTCTCCCAAACACATGCCTGATTAACACAGTAACAGTACTTTGTGCTCATTCACTTTTATCTAGAAAGTGATAGACTGCTTGAAACCAAAAGAATTCAGTACAATACAACACCACCTAAAAATATATGATACAAACTACTGGAATGGACAAATTCCGTATATGCTTGTGGCTTCAGTAAGCATATCAATCAAAAGTTATTGATATATCTACCAAACCACAATTAAATTCTTGATTTTTATAGGCGTCTGGCTACCTTGCTTCTACTCCAAACCTTTTTCTTCTTCTACGTCTTCTCATTTTCTTACTAACAGTTAATTTTCTTTTCTTAACCCGTTTCTTTCACTTGCCCCATTTAAGTCTCAGTGGACAAACTGATCAGACTTTATGATTCAGCCCCTTAACCATCCGTAATATTTTGCAATGTAGATTAGTTATCACAAATTCTATAGACTCCGCCTCTGCTTCATTAGTTAAACCTACTCCTTCGTTACCTTCTTGACCGTGCGAATATGACCGTTACAACGCACTTTGTTTATGTCTCAAGCTGAGACATAAACAATATCCGCTTATCAACATCTCCCTGAAATAGTTCCATTATAGCTTCATTATGATTCTGTACATTTTCCCCGTGTTTTCCTAAATGAGTTCAGGTACCTTTTTACGTCCTGAACGTGATATTTACCTACTTCTACTTCCTACAATACCACTGTATTACCCTAACCTCATAAAACCTTCATGCAGAGAGATAAAATTCTTTATATGTTTATCCATTAAAGGCGCCTAGCGCCAGCCAAAAACCAAATGTTACATCAGGTGTGCTCGAGTACTTTGCACTAAGTAATCTGACAGACATCTCCTCCATAGGGATTGGTCTGTTTCTTTCTATCTCAATTAGTTTATTAAAAATGTGAGCACCCATCACCAATCTAGTATCATCATTAGGCTTCCTTAATGCAACAACTGAGTTACGATATGGACTACCTGATCTTGTAAAATTATTCTAATTAATCATTCGATTTATCTCCATGTGCACAATCTTTCTCACACACAGTTCAATTGGATAAGGTGATTAAAAATGACATGTACTCTTTAATTTTTAACATACATTCGTAACCCCTGGCCTCTTCCTAAAAACCTGGGTGTGACTCGTCAAAATTTGCTTTAACTTTTTTCCTTCCCTCTCTTTATATCCTAACAATTTACTACATTTAGTTGTAACTTTATCTTCCCATTTGTTTTACAGATCTTCCACAGCACTTCCACACGATTAATCACCACTAAGGGATTCCACGCCTCTTTCCACTTTAATCTTCCAACTGTTGGTATATTCTGTCAGATCTCCCTGAACGTGTCTTTTGTTTAACCTGTCCCAAGTTATTTTACCATTTAGATTCGCATTATTTCTCTTGGTAACTCTAGCAACACATAATAACTGCTCATCCACTCCATAGCCAATAACAGAGATACATTGATATCATTTACTACCAACATAGATCGTTGGAGCGTAATTCCTGATATTTGTTATATCGCCAGCACATCTTCTTCAGCCATTCTACCTTTCCATACAGTCTAACACAGAACTCGTAAATGAATAACAGGGAAGGAAAAACATCTCGAGCCATTTTATTTCATTTCCATTTATTCTTATCTCAGTAGCTAATGTGTTACCTACCGTTAATGCGTCCCTGACCGACACAGTTGGGTTGTGGGGGTATCAAAGACCCAAACAATACACGTCACTGCTCCACGTTCCAGAGGGTCGTTAGCCACTCTGCTCACTCGGCACCTCTCTCATAACCTACAAGTAGAAGGCACAAGTCTCGCAACTTCAACAAAACATTGAAATGACTCCACAGTAAACATTAAATTCATGTTCACACATCTAATAATCTATACAAGTATTTGTTGTTACCATCTCCAACTTCCCACGTTGCTACATCTTGACCGCAAGCTCTGCTATTGTTCCACAAACTGCAAGCATAGTCTCTTGGAATAACATAAATTTCACAAAATAATTCCTCATGCTTTCCCAATAATTTTAGCAACACTTCATATTCATCAGAACCTGATATCTGACGCAGAAATTACATAATTACGTATATAATTAACATTATTCTTCAACTATGTAAAGTTACATCTTACTATGCATGTTCTAAAGTTACTATTCTGTTTTATCATGTCACCAACAGTATTGCCTTTCTCACAATCTGTTTATTTATGTACTCCTCGTCAATGTTACATTTATTTGCCATAATTATGTGACTACTTCCCTTTGTACAACAATTAAATTCATTTTCCCTTACTTCATCACTAACATTACTCTGTTTATATTTTTCAACGCATTTTTCCATATATTGCACCACATTTTTGCCCTTAAATGATTCTGCTCTCATACCTTCATTTACGAAAGTTGCATCTGACATTAATTCACAGTTCTTATTTTGACTTTTCTCCATTCCATTGTCGTATTCCTGGACATTATTTTCACCACAAATAACTTCTCCATACGTTTCTGGTTCAGTATTTTTAACCACAACTGTTTGGTTTGTTTCAAGATTTTCAATATTGCGGTTCCTAAAAATTGACATGTTTTTCCTATCTGCCAGTTCATGTTTCGTTTCCTTATGTGAGTCTTCAAAAACATTGTTTAACTTATCAAGTCATTCAATAGTTGCAATATTAATTTGTTTTAATTGGTAAATCTTCCACAAGTTGTTAACTAAAATGTATAATTCTGTTTGACAAACGTCAAGCCATTATTTACATCCTCATTTCCAGTTACCTTAACTGTGAAATCGCCCTTCAATTCCTGAACTTCACTAATTTCAAGTTTAGCATCACATTTATTATAAATATTTTAACGTTACTATTCAGATAGACATTTCCCTTCATGGGCATCTCGTTCCCGTATTCTCATTGCCTTAGTTAACTCTATAGCAACACTGCATATAAGTCTTCAAATGGCACAGTAAATTATCACAAAATCTCATTAAAAGGCCTTATCTTGAAAAAAAGTCACTCATTTTTTAAAACAGTGTTGTCATACTCTACTTTCTGATCGCAACTTCATGAAATAAATAATCTTTCTCACTGGTAATTAACTCGTTAATACTTTTATCGTAATTGACAGCACTTACCTGAGTGACAATTTCACCACCTGTAATTTTATTAACTGAACTCAGCTTACCTGGTTTTCAGTAGCACTTATTTACAAAACAGAAAATTTATAGGGTCTAACATTGCAAAATTAAATCCCTAAAACAACAAGAATGGCTCGTTTCTTCCATAATCTTGTAAATACTACTTACATTAATTACTGCGAAGTCAAGCACCCTCTCCACGCTGTTACAAAGTTGAAGCCACACGTGTCGAGCTGTTGGCCCGGTCTGTCAGTTGCCGGAAGTCTGCTGCTGCCGCCTACCACACTCAAAAGTCGTGTGTGTAAACCACCCGCTAAGAGCTGCCAGTGGCACCAAATTGACGCTGCGCCACCGGTTTAATTTGTCAGCTGAATCACTGTCAAGGTCATTACGTATGTGATGATCGTTAAATCTGATAGTTTCAACAGTTTTATACGGATTAAAATGAATCGTCTTGAACCGATGGGAATGGTCAGCTGAGAATCTTGGCTGGCCATATTGTCCGTAGTTGCTTTACAGTTATTGAGCGTAATTTAATTCCATATTTGTAACTACAAGAAAATGCGTGTTTTGTCACCAAATGCGTTTGAAATAAAACGTCACCGTTTGTCTGTACTGAAAGATATGCACAGTTCACCGTCACTCGTTAGGGTGAGTGGCACAGTGACGGGTCGATGGGCCCAGCGACACACTGGTGGTCGAAAAGAGTGTTTCTCTCTCTCTCTCTCTCTCTCTCTCTCTCTCTCTCTGTCTGTCTGTCTGTCTCTCTCGCCCACCACCCCCCATTTTTTTATGCGATCTGCCTCTGCCAACCTATCCATCATGTAAGAGAAATGTATTCCAACCTCTGTCTTCCTCTACAGTTTTGACCCTCTACAGCTCCCTCTGGTACTATTTTTTCCTTACAACATGTTGTAAGGAAAGCATGTAAACCGTCTGAAGATGAATCATAACAATTCGAAAGCGGTAATGGTACCCTTTGAATAAAGGAAGTGAAAGTAAATATGTGGCTGGTTGCTGTCCCAACACCATCAACATTTGTCTTCAAATAACAGCCACGGTCTCCAATCATGTCATCATATGACAAAATTGCATATTCCGCTATTGTTCAGAGGCCGGAATTTCCTAGAAATACATTTGATATCTGCAAACCTGAAACACTATATCATTGTCAGCCCAACACCGGCCAAAGCAGAACATTACAAGCAGATGGATCACTTTCTGTACCATCAGTCAGAGGTTGGAACAGACCTGGAAAAGCAGAACCACTACCTACTGGAGGGTTCACCTGCAGAGTGGAAATCGTATATCATTGTGAATCCAATACCGACCTAAACAGAGCCCCTGCAGTGGATGGACCTTTTTGTGTACCATAAGCGACAGGTTAGAACAGGCCTGGGAAACAATTATCACTATCTACTGTGGGAGGAAAGGGAGAAAGGAAGGGAGGTAGGAGGGGAAGTAATATTGATTCTAAGCTTCTTAGTCTGTATCTACACATCAAGGTGAAGGCACATGCACTCTTTTTGTGGAAGATTCTCTTTTTTTGCTTTTTTTTTGCCAGTTCTGTGATATTATTACAGTGTTTTATCTTCCTGTAGGATCAAGGACGGAATGCACTTGAAGCTTAACATTGCCGCTGCTATTGTGTTTTTGTAATATTTGTTAGCTTATAAGAATATTATGTCTTTCTCCTCCTATGACACACTGGTACCAATCAGAAGAAACACACATCTATCAATCATGGAATGTTCATTTAATATTGGTTATCGTGTTGTTGTTTGGTCCTACAACCTTTGTGTTATTGCCGAAATCTTCTGCTCACCGTAGTGTGTGGGACTTGCTAGCTAGATGTGTGTTTCAGGTTGTGCTACAGTGTTAAGTGTTTATTTTATAGTACATTCAAGGCAAGATTAAATGTTCTCGGTTCAATAATCATTGTAGTAATCATAAGCTCATACCACGAGAGTGAGTTTACACTTATTTAACTCTGGAGTCCATTGATTTTAATACTACATGGGGTATCAAAAAGAATCATTCGATTTGGCACAACTATATTTCTGAAACTAATAAACATATAGAATTAATTTTGTTTTTTGATGAACGGGGAACTCAAAAACTTGTTTTCATACCTTTTCATAGGTGTTCACTATGCCCCCTTGAGATGAATGGCATATGTCGATGCAGTATTGAGATTGTTCCCACACTGCAGCGACCATGTCTTCAGTTACAGCTTCCTCAGCTCTTGTTATGCAATGTCTTAGTTCAGTCATTGTTGTTGGTAACAGAGGCACATTAACAGTCTTTTATAAACCCCCACAAGAAATAATCACATACAGTCAGATCCGGTAACCTTGGAGGCCAGTAATGTACGGCTTAATCAGTTGGTCCAGTGCAACCTAATCACCATCCAATAGCCCTTTGATTTAAAAATTTCCACACTTCCAAATGCCAGTGTGGCTATCTGGCGGGATCCATGTAAAACTCGAGAGTTCTTTCTTTCGACAGTTTGTGCACATATTTCAAATAACATAATAGTTTTTTTTTAATCGGATGTTTGTTTTTGAAACCCCTGTACATCTGCTGTTTGAACTGTTGCCATCACAGTGTTTATTTTAAAAGTGTAACACTACATAATATGAGGTGAGGCCTGTCGCAACTGTTTACACTTTCACAGTGTTTGTTTTAAAAGCAGAAGACTATACAATTTACACAGTGCGACGTGAGGTCTGTCAGTACAATATTCGCTGTAGCAAGCATAAGAATCACACCTGGGGAATACATGATGGTAATATTTCATGCACCAAGTGAGTGTTCATATTTATTTAGTCACTTAAAAAAAAGTGCTGACATCACAGCAGTTAGGCTGTTAAGAATGGCAAACTTAAGACAGATATGCAGTGTGTTACTCCCAAAGTCTGTACAGCAGGAATCTCATTCTTCCACAGTATATGAGAACAACACATGCCTCTACTGGACAGCCTTCAGGCAGTTTACCTGTAAACAAAGAAGAAACTAGAGCAATGATGGGTTACAGCTGTATGCAGCAGCAGAGGCTAGTGAATGTGGACACCATTCTCCAGCAGTCGGGGCCAGACCACACAGATCAGCACATAGTGAGACGACTAGCATAAAGATTTGTGTGTATCTCATTTATGAAGGGCATATTATTTCAAAGTTTTTACTACGTGATATTTATTTTACTTAGCTGAGGACCACTTTCAGATAGTGCTGGCACACAGTTCTTCATCTGTGATGGATAGTCAGGTATTTTGCTATTGTTCCAGGGGGGACAGTCCTTGCAAGAAACGCATTTAATGACTTGCAGGAACCGTCCTGTTCTTGAATCTTCTGTCCATCTGTGACACATTTCTGCAGACTGAAAACAGTATATCACTGCCAGCTGGTGGGTGTCTGTGTGTACCATCAGCGATAGGTTAGAACATTCCTGGAAAACAGGTATCCCTATCTGTGGGGAAGGAGAGGGAGGGAGGAGAGAAGGTAGGAGATAAGACTGCTTCTAAACTGCTTAGTATGCATCCATACATTGGGTGAACACATGTGCAGCTGCCACCACACTCTCCTAGCAAGATCTTTTAGGGTCGGTTTTTGTGTTAGTTACAGTGTTACAATGATTTTTCTCAATTCCCAGAGTGTATGCTGCATTATGATCCATAGTTTATGAGTGGCGGTTTTTTCACAACATGTCAGATGTGTATTTAGGCAGTGAAGCATTTTCCATCAGTTGCGATAGTGTGTATTGGCTTTCTACACTTCAGTGATGGTTTGCTGCCCTATCCCTTCTTACCATGTATCTGTGCACAAGTTCCTCAGCAGCTACATGCCTGTAGATTGGTAGGAGACAATTCTTCCAGCAGTGGCTGTGGGATGACTTCCCACCAATTTCGAGTTGTGTTGTGGACTATGGCACACAGCAAGGTGAGCATATACACATGCACAAACGATCGGCAAAAGTGGGGGCAGGGGGTGGTGGGAAGTGAGTGTGGCTGGGGTTGGCTGTAGAACAGTTTCGAGCACCCTCTGGTGATGGTATTGTCGACTAGAGCAGCCGGTCTTTAAACTTTGAGGTGAACATAACCATACACTATCGGAAAAAGTGGGGATGGGAGGCAGCAGAAAGTCGGAGGGGCCGGGGGGAGGGGGGGGGGGGGAAGGAGGGGGCAGCGGAGTGTGGAGAGGCAGCTGTGAGATAATCCTGCAGCAGGATAACATCCTCAAAAATAAATAAAGTAAGAGAGGAGGTGGAGGGACCACCAAGGAAGAGCTGCCATCTTGAATAAATTTGGCAACAATGTGGACTCGACCTTAACGAGGTTTGTTCCCCTAATCATATTTTCCTCCTCCTCCTCCTCCCCTTCCCCCACCATCTACTCTTTTGTAGACTTTCAGCTCCATTGCCACTCTTTCATTTCTCTTAGACATTAAATAAATACATTTTTACATAGTTAAATGGATAAGGAACAAATGACAAACAACAGGAAAAAAGTACCGTTTTAGGTCAAAGAAAAGCTAATGGCAAAGTTGGCAACAGTACACAAAACACACGAAATAACTTTAGCCAGATGGGTACATATAAACAGTGGTAGTACTGCAGCTCATAGCGCTGTTGCCGTCGGTTGACTGTGAAGCGCAAACAGCTGCAGGCGTAAACAGAGCTGTGACAACACTGAGGCGTTTCCATAGAGATGTTTACAAATTTGCGTTCCATTATTGGCCCGCGAGGCTGCCGCTCCTAGTCCACTGCAACTGTCAAGGATCAACTTGTATACCGACTCAGCTATACATTGTGTTGAACATGAAAAAATCCTTAGTTCAGCAAAGCAGTGTGGGATTAAGCCGGAATCAACAGTTCCAAGAGAAGAAATGACCCTAAAACGTGCAAGCAGACGGCGTTGCTAGATGTGAGCAACAAACTAGGCAGGAAATACCGTAAGTAAAGATCAACATCCTGTAACGAACTGTTTTTCGATCTAGGAAGCAATTCGAATTGAAAATATGTTTCATTAAAAATCACTAATGATGTCTTATTTCATTAAAGCGAAATGCTTCAGTTATGTAATATCCTCAATCATTGGCCGACTAAACCGACCAAACAGAAGTAACACGCCTGTGCACGCAGACGCGTCTCTGAATGGTGAGTGTAATCAGCAATCAGAAACACACCTGCCTGCACAGGGCGTGTTATTTCTATTTGGTCAGTTTAATCGGCCAGTTACTGAGTATATTACATAAAATCCTCATTAGAAAGTGAGCTGGATTTTGATGTTACTGAAATCGTGGTTACGTAATTGTCAACGCGGAAAACACCGACAGTTTAGTTGGAGGTGTATGTAAACAATCAAGTAGTTGATATTAATAAAAGAAATTATAGGTTTGCTGCCAAGCCTCACACAGTGAATCACTACATTCCCTGTACACTTCGGCACGACGCAACTCCTGTTTGTATGTCCGTTCTCACATTCCGAGACCATCTGCCGTTTTATGAGATGGGGACTGCTACCGATCTCTTTAACTCACAGGTGCCCTTCCTTTTAGCCTACATGGGCCACAGTGGAAGCAGACGAGTATTTGTGGGGCGCACATAATAAACTTCACTCTACAAGAAACAACCACTGCCCAAAAAACGAGAAAGAGAGAGAATAGTACAGTACGGCGAGAGTTTCAAATTGAAATTGAAAATATTCAATTTAGGTTAACTTTAGATAAACAGATATTTTTTTTTTTTTTTTTTTACCGGTCGTGCGATTTATGCTCACTTCTCGGCCGCATTGATGCCCTCTTCTCGGGCCGCGGTTTGTAACACCCATATCTTAACTGCTCGCTGACGTACAGCAGCATTAAGCTTCCTACAATGTATGATGAAATCTAATAACGTATGGGTCGACATGGGACATAAAGGCACCACCTAAGGGTTCACAATCTGCTCCACTCATAGTGACGGATATCGTACACAGTTCTATGACTATTATCATTTGTGTTTTGTTATCTACGTCTACATCTACATCCATATTCTGAAAATCACATTTAAGTGCCTGGCAGAGGGTTCATCGAACCACCTTCACAATTCTCTATTATTCCAATCTCGTATAGCGTGCGGAAAGAATGAACACCTATATCAACAATGTACTCCACAAGCCAGGGAAGGCAGCTGGACAGCAGAGTGTATTCTCCTACTTCATCCATCTGTATATGTAACATCAAATTCTTGGTACACTCTTAAAACCGAAGAAATAAACTCAAACTCTATCCCAAAAGAGCTTGAAGGTCCAACAGTATCGACCAGCCACCGACTCATCTTGTAGGCGTCACTGGATGCGGATTCTGAAAGTCATGTGGTCTGCAAACCGCTCTCCAGGCCGTTGTCAATTTTCGTAACCGAAGCGGTTATTTCTCGATCCAATAGCTCTTCAACTGGCGCCCAAGGGCTAAGTGCACCCCACTTGCGAACAGCGCTCGGCACACTCGGACGGTCACCCGTCCAAGTGCTAGCCAATTCCGACGGTGCTTAATTAGGTGATCTGACGGTAACCGATGTTGCCATTGGGAAAAACACATCTAAACATTTAACCCGCAGTACGAGATTTCTTGCAGTCTGTGAAGCTTAAAATCACTCCGGGTCTCTTAAGACACCAAAGTGGCAGTTTGTTCCATCCCCAGCTCGTTATTCTGTGGTCTTATGCGTCCAGATCCACAAGACATTCTTAGGGTCTTGAGAGTACACCTCCAGACAATTAACTATAATGCTGGGATAAGCTGAGTCCTGAAGGCACAAAATCAGGTGAGACACCATCGCAGTAGAAAGTTTCTCAACTGTTCTGACTCTCTCACTGCCCTGTAACGTGTACAAGAAGTCTATCCAGCAGAAAAAATTATTCAGACTGTCCAAGATGCCTTACAGCAGATGCAAAACCAATCCAGAGAGGTTGTATTCTGATTGATAACAGGACAAGACTGCATTTAGTGAAATAAATCGCCCAACAAAGCAGCCAACAAAGCTTGAAGAATAGGTTTTCAGGTTCGATGAGCCGCGCCCTTTCCTAGTGTCATTTTATTATACTAGTTAACAAATTTAAACTTTCTTTCTGCACCTGGTTTGTAAATGGCTGGGTTTGCCCCATTTTGGGGTGTCGAGTACACTGGTAAAATCATTTTTTCTCTATGACGTCACATTTCCTAGATACACAGCGGAATAAAAAATGGTAATAGCGAAAATTGACACAATTAAGTCAAACAAAAATATACATTTAGAACGTTTGAAATCAATACTATTTTGTATGTATATATGGGCATGATGATAATAAAAGTTGGAAATTAGTTCACAAGATATTTTCACCTTTCATCGTCTTTAGTTATTGAAAAACGCGACGACGGAGCTCTTCTTTTGTTTGCCGTTTCATCACCCTCCCTAACAAGACCCCAGCAGTAGTCATCCATCATCGAAGGGTTCCAATGGCCTTAGTAACGGTGTTCCATGGTAAGAATGTCTTGGTGAAAGCGTTCACCATGCTCATCGCTTACGGCTCCCAAATTTTCAGGGAAGAAATCAAGGTGAGAATGTAAGAAGTGAATTTTAAGCGACATTCTACACCCTATGTTCTTAGTTGTCCAACAGATCATTCACAATGGTGACATAGTTTTTGTCTTTTCTGTTACCCAAAAAGCCTTTCACAATTCCTTTAAAAGAAGAGCAAGCAGCTTATTGGATATCCGTGAGTTTGGTATCAAACGTTGGACCTTTCAGCAATTTTCTTAGTTGTGGCCCAACAAACATACCCTTTTTCAGCTTTGCCTCACTTAATTTGGGAAACTTTTCTTTTAAGTGATTGATGGCCTCACCTTCTTTGTCCAGAGCTTTTACAAAGTTTTTCATAAGGCCCAACTTGATTGAAGGGGATGCAAAATGATTTTATCGAGCTCAACCAATGGGGTATTTTTCACATTTACGTTTCCAGGAACATATGACTTCCTTATAGGCCATTCCCTGACTGTATAGTGGTTCTTGGTGTCACAGATATTCCAAAGGCACAAAAAGCAGCAGTATTTCATGAATCCAGCCTGTGAACCTGTAAGGAGTGCAACAACTTTTAAATCACAGCAAAGCTGCCATTCATGATCCTTATATTTGATTACCTCTAGGAGCAAAGCCATGGTTTCATAAGTTTCTTTCAAGTCTACTGCGTAATCCAAAGATACCGATGGAAATGCATTGCCATTATGCAATAGCATTGCTTTCAAGCTGGTTTTACTGGAGTCAGTAAATAGTCGCCACTCCAGTGGATTATGCTGTACACCTAACTGCATCATCAGACCATTGAGTCTTCACATAAACACATTGGATTCTGCATATCGAAATATTGAGCGAAGGAATCTCTCTTGATCTGAAACAGTAAATCTTTATCCCTGGAGCTAGAAGGTTCCGTCGTTGCAGTCTCGACCCCAAGAGTTCAGCTTGCTGTTTCGATAGTTTTGGATCGCGAATCAAATCGTTCAATTCCTTTTGACTAGAGAGCTGAAGCGAAGCGTCATGATATTGAGGGCAGTTCTCTTCTATATGTTCAATACTTTCTGATTCACTTGACATGGTGTCTGGATCCGTTGCTTTCAAGTTACAGACAGGAACAGGTAACCCCTCATCATGGGGTACAGGCAAATGCACTGAAGATACTTTTGGATACTTTATTTTATGTCTAGCTTTGCTTGAATGTCCCGAAATATTTGTAAGACAGAAGTAACAGTCTGAATAATGGACATTAGGCTCACACCACACCATCGAAAGAGAAAATGGCATGGCTCGGCGTTTTCCTTTCAACCACTCGGTTAAGGTTGTAGTACAGGCTACGCAGGCAATATGAGGTGCAAAATTTTTATCTTGATCACCAACAGGATCATGAAAATAGAATTTATATTCCTTCTTACCCAAATCAGTGATTGGTTTTCTTTGGGCTTTTGGAGTGAATTTCCCACATACATAACAAAAGTTGTTGGAGTGGTTTAGCCAGCAACGAGATTTACTAGTTGCCATTTTTCTTACAATTACTGTAAGTTTTAAACACTAAAAGTTTGCACTGTCTTTCACAGGAAACACTCATTGCGGATCTCTTTCACACCACTGGGTTACCTCACTAACCATTTACTGACGATTTGTAGATCTTCTAGCTCTCCTCTGCAAATCAAAAACAAACAATTAAACATGAAAACAGAAGAACAGCAAAAAGTGAAATACTGAATACGAAAAATAAAAAACCTTCAAAAACTTAAAAATGGTACCTACTACAACATTCTGAAAGGTATATTTGGATTCTACACACCAACATACGTACTAGGTGATGTATCACATTCCAGACGCAAAATGGCTGTTGACTAGTGTTACCAGACAAAAGAATCTTGCATCATGGGAAAGACAACTGGTTGGATTGTGGTCCTCAAATCGCGCTCCACATGTTGCACACACCTACGGAAGGAAGTGGTTATCACCAGATTACGAATAGAAGTCATTTCCTCCTCCAGTGGGATGATCCACCAGTATGTGGAGCCTGTGACCGTACAACTTAATTTAAAAACATTTGTTTCATATGCTGACCTAGGGACAATTGTCTGCTTGGGTGGAGACTTGTAGATCACCATTGCTGATAGTGATAACAATATAACATACGTCTGAAAATTTCGCAAAGTATCGGGACACTTACCTTAAGTGTTGTAGAGAAGAAATGAACAGTTTCTGAGTGGATGGATCGCCCACTGTTTTTCTTATTACGTGGTCAGCCATCCACGTACGACAGGCAGTGGGTCATAAGAACGTTTTTCCGAACGATTTGTCGATGTTAATACATGACATGGTAACCAATAAATTCATTTTATGAGCGACGACCACAGATTTCTGTCAACATGGTCAGACATTCTAAAGAAAACTGCTAGGATGAGTTCCCGGAGAATTGTCGCAGCAATTTCGTTTCTGAGAACACAACGTCATTCAGACCACGATTCGTGAATGTTGACATTAGTAGGGGCGCTGATGATCACACTGCTGAGTGCCATAAACATCACCATCATCACGGATCAGTGTACGTATAGTACCACTATCATTTCCCTGTCTGCCCGTTTCATTCGCCGACGGCACGACGAAATAAAGGTTGGCGTTACCCTTCGGTATCTTTCGTTACTCGAGATATACACACATCAAAAAAAGTTTTGTATCACCCCAATTCCCAGAACTCCCGAAGACAGACGTTGACTGTGGCTATTGTATCAAAGACACAGTCCCCTTGACTGTTCAGAGATGTCACTAAACCCACCCAAAGATGTAAAGAAGCATGCATGAGCAGCGCTTATTAGACGAAGGGGGTCCGACAGCCGATCAGTTCCTGTCATTCCACCAGGAAGGAGGTACACGTCTCGTGTTGTCTGTAGTTCAACCATGCCTACACGGTCAATACCGCGGTTCGATCGCTTCCGCATTATTACTTTGTGCCAGGAAGGGCTCTCAACAACGAAAGTGTCCAGGCGTCTCGGAGTGAACCAAAGCGATCTTTTTCGGACATGGAGGAGATACAAAGAGACGGGAACTATCGGCGACATGCCTCGCTCAGGCCGCTCAAGGGCAACTACTGCAGTGGATGACCGCTACCTACGGATTATGGCTCGTAGGAACCCTGACAGCAACTCCATCATGTTGAATAATGCTTTCCGTGCAGCCACAGGACGTCATGTTACGACTAAATGTGCGCAATATGCTGCGTTATGCGCAACTTCACTCCCGACGTCAATGGCGAGGTGCATCTTTCCAATCACGACCCCATGCAGCGCGGTACAGATAGGGCCCAACAACATTCCGAATGGGCCGCTCAGAATTGGCATCACGTTCTCTTCACCGATGAGTGTCGCATATGCCTTCAATCAGACAATCGTCGGAGACGTGTTTGGAGGCAACCCGGTCAGGCTGAACGCCTTGGACACACTGTCCAGTGAGTGCAGCAAGGCGGAGGTGCCCTGCTGCTTTGGGGTGGCGTTATGTGGGGCCGTCGTACGCCGCTGGTGGTCATCGAAGGCGCCGTAACGGCTGTACGATACGTGAATGCCATCCTCCGACCGATAGTGCAATCATATCGGCAGCATATTGGCGAGGCATTCGTCTTCATGAACGACAATTCATATCTTGTGAATGACTTCCTTCAGGATAACGACATCGCTCGATTAGAGTGGCCAGTATATTCTTCAGACATGAACCCTATCGAACATGCCTGGGATAGACTGAAAAGGGCTGTTTATGGACGACGTGACCCACCAACCACACAGGGATCTACGCCGAATCGCCGTTTAGGAGTGGGACAATTTGGACCAACAGTACCTTGATGAACTTGTGGATAGTATGCAATGACGAATACAGGCATGCATCAATGCAAGAAGACGTGCTACTGTATATTAGAGGTACCGGTGTGTACATCAATCCGGACCACCACCTCTGAAGGTCTCGATGCATGGTTGTACAACACGCAATGTGCGGTTTTCGTGAGCAATAAAAAGAGCGGAAATGGTGTTTATGTTGATCTCTGTTCCAACTGTCTGTACAGGTTCCGTAACTCTCGAAACCGAGGTGATGCAAAACTTTTTTTGATGTGTGTGTATTAGAAGAAAAATATATTTCTCGATTTGATTAGGAACGAAGGCTTTCGTTAGGAGAGCTCTTAGTGATGTGCAATGCTTTTCCTGTAGCGTATACCACTGCAGTTTCTTTAGAACTTCTATAACACTCCACACTAGCTGAGGGGGAGCTGAGAATACTCGGTAGTACCTGTACTTGCTAGCTAACGTAAACAAATTCTTCCTTCACAATCGCTCAACGAGGTCCAGCGGAAGAATGTTTATTAACGACAATGCAAATACAATGTTTATCTATATTTATACAGTGAACAGACACTTGCGGTTCGGAACTGACTCTTGTCCATGTACTCATTGCTGAGAGTCCTTTCGACACCGTCAATACGATCGATATAAGTGCACCACATACTTACACGCCTCTTTAGATTTATATCGCAATTAAATTACATTCAATATGTCCTCCTGCTTAGCTGGGTGGTAACGTGCTCGCCTTCTCTGCAAGCGGGCCTGGGTTCGATTCCCGGCCGGGTTGGAGATTTTCTGCGCTCGGGGACTGGGTGTTGTCTTGTCCTCATCATCATTCCATTCTCATCACCGGCGCGCAAGTCGCCCAATGTGGCGTCGAATGAAATAATACTTGCACTTGGCAGCCGAACTTCCCCGAATAGGGGCCTCCCGGCCTACGATGCCATACGCTCATTTCCATTTTTTTTTTTTTTACATTCAATATTTCTCGAAATTTTACAGATTTGACCTTGCTTAAAGATTTGGTAAAACTGTCTGCTAAATTGTTTTCTGAGTCAACTTTACAAATGCCTGTAATTCTGTTCACATAACATTCTTTCACACAGCGGTAGTGTACTTCAGCATACTTTGAATTTTTAGTAAAGTTACTGTATTTAGCAATTCTGACCGCCCCTCAACTGTCTTCATATACTTCAGCACACTCTTCAGATTATCCATAAAAATGCTCAAAATAACCAGAAATAACTTTATCTCAGTGACACCTTTTGACAATACCAGATACGCGACAAAAGAAGAAGATTTTTTAAGACTTACTTGTATCCCAGATTTCCAAAATATCTCATTTCCAGATAATTTAATTACATTTACTGATCTAGACTTAAGGTCCACACGGTCATCTACCCAGTCCACATCTGCAAAACATTCTAAGAGATCAATATTTTCAATGTTTTCATATGTGTTTTCTAAACCTTTTGTTTAATACAAATTTTTCGTACTTCCAAAGCTTACTTAAACTGAGTATCGTTGTAATTATTATGAAATCTACTTAAATAGTTTATTCTGTAACTTATCTCTGGCGATGTTTCTGAGCTAATGTGGAAAAGACCACCTGTCAAGCTTCTGTACATATCTTGACTTGCATCTTGTGTTGGTTTGAATTACAAATTAAATTCCATTGGTGTACTGTACAATTTTGAATGCTCATTCTGATATTTCCTAGCTAGTTATTCAATACAGCTTTCCTGACTTACTGTAAGAATCATTGCATTCTTTGCACAAATACAGTCAGTATTTATCTCAAGATTATTCTTTTCTTCAAGTTAGTCTTCAGTTTGAAATCACTTGGATAACAGATTCTTGATTTCTTGTATTTTCCCTTTAGTTCATCAAAAATTAGCAAATCATCAACAACAACAATTATACAGCTCACATAGTCTACAGTTATCAACATATAAAGTGAATCATCATATTTGCTTCTTTTAAAAATTTGACCCTTTAAAAACTCATCCCAAAATACCGTGATATAGGCCTTTCTTTCAGACCATATAATGTCTTAAACAATTCACAAACTCTGCTTGCTTCCTCTCGATAGCCTGGTGGCTGCCTTACATAAATCTCTGAGAAAATTTAACAATTTAGAAATGCAATCTGTACATCCATTTGTTCTACAACTAAACTCTTTCGAAAACAGTATGACAACGGAAGTTTCATAGCATCTAGTGAATAAAAATTATCAACAATTTCCTTTTGTTAAAAACCCTTACAACTAAACTTACTTTAGAGTCTTATCTGATTTACCTGTAAAAACCCATTTTACATCAAGAACGTTCACATTCTCTGGTTTAGTTACTAGTTCCCAAGTTTTATTTTTATTTAAGCAATTTCCTTATCCATTGCTTGTTTTCAAGCTTTTGACTCACTCCTCTTCATCGCTTCCTCAAAATATTCTGGGCTGCCGAAAGAAACGCAATTTACATAAATGAAGTTACTGATGATCTAATCATTAAAACTGTCAGGCACCCTACATTCTCTAGCTCACCTTCTCAACTCGCATTATTGTCCTTTTTTTGATTGCCTTAATCCCCTTCGATATCCTTCTCCTTCATTTGCTTCTATACATGTTCATTGTCTACGCTTTTACACTCAGAATCAATAAAATATTCACTTCCTGAATCAAAGTCCTTTAGATCAATACTCCTCACATCCTCACCCAAATTGTCAGCATGTCTGTCAGTGATAACTTTATTGTTAATCAGTACTCTGCAGCTGTCTTCACTGTAGCTTATTAAAATTCCAAAATCTGTTTTACGATTCCATCTTGACCTTCTCAGCTATTTGGGTACACATACCAAAATTCTAGTTCCATACAACTTTAAATATTTAACATTAGGTTTCTTCCCAAGCACTAACTCGTAAGGGGCTTTCTTTTCATTAGTATTAGATAAAGTTCTGTTTTTAAGGTATGCAGCTCCACAGATTACATTAGGTTAAAATCTTCTGTCTACTCTTGCTTCAGCTAAGAGGCACCGTGACATATCCGTAATCAACCTGTTGTATCTTTCAGCTGCATAATTTTATTCACGTGCATAGGGAAGACATGCATTTAAAATGATTCCTTTCTGTCTTACAAAGCGATTGTCCCTTTCAATTATTTAATAGTTTTGCCAAGTAAATTTTCGGTTTCAGTTACGTAATACATAAAACAATCATAAACTTGATTTTTAAATTTAATAATGTAGACTCTAGCTACTTTACTATAAACATCAATAAAAATGAGAAAGTGTCATACCCCATGAAAACTGTGAGTTGAATGTGGCCCATTCAGATCACTATGAATAACTCCTAATGTATCAGTTGCTTTATTTCTATGGTTCTAGGCGCTCAGTCCGGAACCGCGCGACTGCTACGGTCGCAGGTTCGAATCCTACCTCGGTCATGGATGTGTGTGATGTCCTTAGGTTAGTTAGGTTTAAGTAGTTCTAAGTTCTAGGGGACTGATGACCACAGATGTTAAGTCCCATAGTGCTCAGAGCCATTTATTTCTTTGGTTTTCAAAAGGCAAATTGTGCTTTTTATATTCGGTATAAATTTTGCACTTCATAAATATTTATTCTAAATTTGTTGGCAATCTATCAGCTAACTGATGTTTCCACAACATATTAAAATCGTTAAAATTTTCAAGTCCAAGTGTACGACGCCATTTTTACTTTATTGACATACTGTAAGCGTATTTTCATATCGCTGGTTTAGTTGTGGAGTATCTTTGCGGGCAGCCGCGTCTAGAGAGTCAAGCACGGGACACGAAACTGTTATGTTGTGTAGTGTGTAGCTCTGCATGTAAGAAGCATTGTTAGTATTCAGGCTGAAGTGTTGCTACATGTGCTATTATAGTAAAGTGATTAAATATGGAAGTAATTCAGAGGAAAGTACGTCAAGTTGTAAATAAAAATGAGCAGTGCCGCCGATAACGTATTTGTGTAGCCTCTCGTTGCGTGTCGCACAGTATCCATCATCCGCGCCGTGTTCGGTCTCCCAGAATGAACTGATGTAAATTAGTTACCATAAAAGAGTACAGTCAAGTGCCAGTGTCTTGTAGCGAGCGTGAGGACGTGCGTTCGATCATCGCGTTTACGCATTATCAACAATCAGCCGCGCCGTGACGGTTACGCGTAGGCTCGTACAAGTAAGAACTGAGAACTGAAAAATTAACTTTACGAACAGTGTTATATCATTACTAGTGACAAGGAGGACTATTAACAGATATCTGTATGTGTGACGAGCGTAAGAACTTTCGTTCGATCATTCGGCTTTCGCATCATCAACAATCACCCGCGTCGTGTCGGTTACGCGTACGTTCGTCTGAATGATATTTTGGACTGTTAATCATCAGGATTGTTAATTGGGATAAACATTTACGATTTAAAGTGTAAACAGTGCAACCTGTGGTTTCCATATCGTCTCAGAATATAGATGTTCATACCAGACATAGGACAGTGTTTTGTTTTAACGTTGAGAGGCTCCCCTAAACCCGCTTGCATATTTCGATAGATAATTTCAGGCAAGCCAACAGCAGCATGGAGCAGGACAATACGACCGCCTCGGAATTATCAGGTACGTGGTGTGGACAGGGCGCACGGTCAAGAAACGGTCGCGAAACGACAACAGTTTAAAAGATACCACCCCACCCATTGTACCCCCGGGCGTGTTACAATACTATCTTTACCACTTACGCTACTTACATTAACCTCTTCCTTATAAATTCAACCTTTCATTTTATACAATCTGTCTTCCTTCAAAGCAGTCGTAAGTAAGTTATCGTCTTTGTCAGAAACTTTTATAACTTACAGACACAGTTTTATGTTTTTCTGTTCCTTTAGCATAACTAATCAAATTTTTCCTCACGGCAGCTTACGCACAGGACGGTAATTTCCAAGTCTGTCTGCTGACCTCCAACCAAAGGTGCACGATAACACAGAACGTTGCAGGTGAATTACTTGATCTCGTATTGCAGGTGGACATGTGGAGTGGTTACGACGTGCTTGACGATCTTCCCTTTCGGTGGTCGACGTGGTCGATCGAAACCTTGCCGAATATTCCTGCTCTCAAGTTCCCAGGAAGTCCAACATCGAGCCGCTAACACATTCGAATGTCAAAAAATCCGGATAATGCACGATTCGACTAGTCGGCCAAATGTAGACCTACAGTGAGGCCCCTTCCAAACTCTGTTAAGTGCGACTCACACGAGGAAGTGGGATCTCCATAACCATCACAGTAATCACTCATCATCTGACACTTTTCATTTTCCTTACCTTGGTAGCAACATCAAACATGAACAACACGAATGCATTCTAACCATCACAGAGAACTGCAACCCTACTCATTTACATACCGCTGAAAGCTGTGTACGTATCGAAATTTCACTGACTCCCGACCATGCCTTATGGGTATTCCACTTTTTTTATCAAACAGTGTATATCCAACAGTGTATTTCTTCTAGACGACTGTGCAGTTCCTGTTCGTCTTATTCTTTTTGTATAACAGTTTTTATAGATAATTCTTCAGACATTACTGACGATATGCTGATATTCTTGAGTTGTCGGGTGTACAGGCGAATGTCGTCGTTTCCTTGCACGGTATTTCGGTGACGCGACTCACCGCCTTCATCGGGACCTATCTGATGGAGACGAGGAGACAAGTCACAGAAATACCGTACAAGGAAACGACGATATTCGCCAGGACGCCCGACAACTCAAATATAAACATTCTTAGAGGTAAAACGCTGTGTTGACTGATTCTTAAAGGAATCTTTAAATTTATACATTTTGTACCTGTAGAATAACAAACAGCGTTTTTATTTCCTAGCTTTTACAATCTCATAGTAGATTAAATATTCATCCTTATTTTGCTAATCTCATTGTGTTTGGAGTTAAAAAAAGATTTATACCAAGTTCCATAATCTTTGCCGCAGCAGTACTTAGTCTGTCGGAAAGAAACCTTGGTCTGTGACTGAGCCATTTCTTCGCAACATCCATTCTTCCTGGAGTCCTAGTAGGGGAGGTATGCGGGAGCCCTTCTGTGAACTTTTGAAAGTAGGAGAAGAGTACCTACTGGCAGAACTATGTCGTGCTTCGAGAGTTTGAGTCCATTCTGGCAGACGGTTTTAACCTGCCAGGAAGTTTCTTTCAAGATATACATGTAAAGTTTAGAGAGAAAGCCTGTAAATTTAGCGTATCATATTTCGATTAGTTTACTCATCCATTTCTTGTTTTGTTAATGATCTCTCTTATGTATCGATGGTATAAACAAAATGCGTTTCCTTTTATATCATGGTTCTTTCCAAGCCGCACTGCTTATTTTTCTCGATGTTCTAACTATAACTGTTACTCTACTGTCACGTTTTCTGGAAGAATTTACACTAAGTGGCGTTTAGTAACTATATTGTAAACCACCGTAATTGAACAGATAGCACTTTGACCAAGTAAATACTTCTGACAAATAGCGATATGAGAACTAGTCTACCAGAAGCATTCACACGCAGATTATGAATTTATCTGCAAGTAAAAGATTCATTGCAGTACAATAATTTAATGTGGAGATGGTGATGCGGGAAAGTGGATACAAAGTCTGAACAGCTTGTATGAAATCCGCATAATATATTATCGAGAAGACTGGAAACACTAGGTCCTTCTCAAAGGCTGCTCGGCTTACAGAGGCATACCACATGTACAGTCATGCTCAAAAATATCCGAACGACCTGAATTACATTTCGCCTGATTCTCATGCAACCCACATAACGCAGCTGTCTAGCAGGTCCTCTAATCGCTCCTTGGTACAGTCGTTTGACTATTGAAATGGTTCCAACAAGTCACCACAAGAAAACACTGCTCTGTATCGTAATAACTCAAGACGTAAAGAAATACCACGATACTAAAAATATCAGGGATCACCTTATCACAGATAAGACTGTCCTTAAGGCTTGTAAGCTCACATTTATTACAATAAATGATACCTGAAATGTTACCACTCTCATTATTACGTCAGATAGGTAATGCACGTAGTAAGTTCGTCGTATTCATGATTTCCTCTTCAAAGTAACATACCGTACATATTATTTAACACAACATGAGATTAAAATTTTAAGTTATTCATGAGCTGTTAGTTGAGAATATGTATGAACTTCAAATGACACTACGAACCGTCTCGTTCTGCATATGGATTCAAACCCAGGTCATGTAGACTAAGCAAAAATTTCGTGACTGACGGATACTAACAGTCATTCCTGATTAGGCATACAGAGAGTGATATACCTCGGTTTTAGACAGTATAAGTCAGCAAATGTCAACTTTAAATTGCATAACGCAAACATTTTTAACGGACGCGAATTCCTACCCAGCATCTATTGTCCCTGTTAACGAACTACGAGAGGTCTTAAATATTACGTCTTCGCAAGTAACTTACTGGAATTGCCGTGAGGTAAAGCTTTGTGTTGGACAGGGATTCGAACCCAGAACCTAATCGGATAGACGCACAATCAACTGTGACATTTCGGATTTTCTCGGCAGTAGCTAGATGTTTTAACTGAAATGACGAGACGAAACATTAATTTTTGCCTTCCCAGGACTCCAACCCGGCACCTATCGCTGTTATATTCTGGAGAAAATGAACGTATATGGGTTTGTTGCACCAGCAGCGACATGTGAGCATGTTTGAACTAGAAATAATATGACGAAGAGTTCAGTGCTGAATGGGAATAGAGCTTGTTGTTGACTACGCACAAAGAGACGTCAGCTACCGAATTTTTCTCCAGCTCGGAATAACATCTTGAAGTTACAGTGATCTCGCAAATAGTTCTGTGTCTCACTGGGAGTCAAAACCGTCACATATCGTTAGTGTTGACAGCGAATGAAAATACATTAAAAATCAAAATTATTATCTGTTGTGACTTGGCAAGACAGCCAAGCCACTAGGAGGTGAAGCCGAAAGGCACGCGTTTAAGTTCACGCAGGCTGGCGTGAGGTCTGGAACAGTTAAAGGATTTCAGTCTAGCAAATAAAGTACGTAGCTGTTGGAATACTTAACTTTAATCCATAATTGGTGAACATCGGTTTGACGGTACATGCATCACAAGATAAATAGCAATTGATAATGGCGCCTTGCTAGGTCGTAGCAAATGACGTAGCTGAAGGCTATGCTAACTATCGTCTCGGCTAATGAGAGCGTAATTTGTCAGTGAACCATCGCTAGCAAAGTCGGCTGTACAACTGAGGCGAGTGCTAGGACGGCTCTCTAGACCTGCCGTGTGGCGTCACTCGGTCTGCAATCACTGATAGTGGCGACTCGCGGGTCCGACGTATATTACCGGACCGCGGCCAATTTAAAGGCTATCACCTAGCAAGTGTGGTGGCTGGCAGTGACACCACATTATCCACCAGCAGATAGGTGTTCTCATGCTAGAGCTTGATAATACATAATGAAATCTCTAGTGCCGGGCCAGGATTCGAACCCATTCACGCGCAATATGTAGAGATGTTGAGGAATCTGCAGTTTTGAACAAACAACAAGTTGTAGCCGAGCTGTATTGTCACGAAGGGATCAAATTCCGCGTTAAGGACGGTCTGAGTTGCATTCCCAGTTCAGAACCAATTTTATCGACATACAGAAGCTCAGATAAAAGATGGAATAAGTGTCCTGTGAGCCTACATAGCGTTTGTTTCGTCACTAGAAATAAATAACTAGTATAAGAAAGGTTACTGGTGATCGAGTTTCTACATGTCGCCACTCCAGACTTTATTGTGGTTCAACATAACGTCTACTTGGTAGAGAAGGAATATCATTTTTAATGTTAATTTCAGACCACAATGCCATTATATCTTCTTCACTTGGTGTAGCCAGAAGAGAATGGAATCTGTCTCTACCTATCTAAAATCATTGACAGAAGTTGGAATCGAACCCATACCATAGATATACAAACATATCCTCAGTCCAGCAGACCACGAAACCATCTTCTCTGTGTCTCATTTTTCTATCATAACGCCATTGCGCCACACTGGTTGAGAAATCCTGGCTGCCTGTAGTAATCTGCAGCATGTTCAGTAAATTCATTTACTTGGTTGACTGAATCACCATGAACTAGCTGACTCGGCTACCCAGTGCATACATTCGACTTTATTTTGTAATTACCGAAATACAATCACGTAACTGCCACCTACACAGAACTGCCGACAGTGTAGGATGCAGAAATTTAAATAGAAAGTGTTTCTTTTCACTTGAGCTACTCTATTGCGCTATCTCTTTGTTGAAAACGTCGTGCAGTGCAAATGTGGCATTTCAAAAGTTTTTTGTTCCTAGAAACCCAAAATTTGCTTGGCAGCGGCGGGAAGAAGAGTTACCTGTTGTGCAGCATTGTAAGTTCTTCACCATTGCACTATGAGCCGAAAGTATTTTCTTGCGACTTCCTTATCGATGTTTGATCTGACTGCTTGTAGCTCTATCACAGAAAGGATAAAAACTGTACAGTCAGTGAGACTGGCACTGCGAACCATAACAGACGCTTTTTCACAGAGCCAGCGAAGAAGTACGTGTCTTATCTTCCTCTTACGAGATCAATAGTGGCTAGAACTCGTAAACCACTATTTAAAGGACGAAATTAGTTGCGATTTCCACGTGCAACGACTTTCCTGGGCTGAAAACCGTAAATTTACAATTTTTTGTTACACCTCAAGCGATAATAACTCAGATTATTCAATGGAAATGACAGGAAAAATCAAGTGAACTTCGAGGCTTAATTCCGTGCACACCAGAAAGTAACTCGTCGAGCACAGAGTTGCCAAACGTACGTTGCCTTGTTGCCAAATCTCAGTTACAGTACCAGCAGGAAGAAGACGAACCGATGTGATCGTACAGAGGGCTGGGAAGTGACCATAGCTGGTGTCTCCAAGCCGCAGCTGGTGCGGCCTGGAATACGTAAAGCATCTGATTCGCATTTCTGGAACTACGTTTAGGGATTGGAGCGTAGTTACTAATAATACTAAGAACTGACTGCAAACTAAGCATCATAAATCAGTAACTCTCATAGTTGTTTTTATATTTCTTTTGTATGTGTACTCAAAACTAAGAAACTCATTCACAGACGTTTTCGTGCCTCGCTGATAGTCGAGCACAACAAACAAATAAAAATAAAAAAAGTATAAAAAGTATGTGTGTGTGTGTGTGATAGAGAGAGAGAGAGAGAGAGAGAGAGAGAGAGAGAGAGAGAGAGAGAGAGAGATAAAAATCAAGAAGAATCAGAGAGAGAGAGTAAAAAATTGTTGTACAGAAATTGAATCATGGTATGTAAAGAAATCTTTCATTAAAACGACACGCTCTACATTATTACGAAATATCGTATTCATGAGCTATGAAACAAGGCTTGATCTAATGTAATATAATCTAATCTAATCATATCATATTGATGACTAGCCATGAAGAGTCATGAATTACCGAAATTTTGGCCAACACCACTAACAAAATCTAAACTTGAAAATAAAAGACGACAATTTTTCTAATAAAGCGGGACTTCCATCAAGAGTGAGCCTTTCGTCCCTGTTAACTAACCACGAAAGATGTCTGATATACCTCCATTCTGAAGTAACAAAGTGTGCATGCATTTAAAGATGAAGTGCATGATGTGCAGTTCTGTGACTGAGATACGAACCCACAACGTAATCAGATTGTTAACTAAGTAAAATCAAATGTTACGTGTCGGTTTTTCTTACTAGCTGCTAGGTGTTTGAATCTAAAATAATGATACAAACTTTTGTGCCTAAGCGACAATCGAACTGCACACCTACTGTGCATCCACGAACATAGCTTAAATATCAGTTACTTACTCACCAACAGTAAGATGCGTGCGTGTTTGACCAGAAATAACGACACCTATTGTGATTGTCAGCAACACATGAACAGACATTAAAAATGCACGTCAATTTTCACTAGCAGGCCGGTGTGCACGTGATAGGGCTTGAAATGACATTATGGATATTTTTGTATTGGATCAGGATTCGGACCCACATACTTACCTTTGGAGGAGACCTAGAGAAGATTGCAGTCTTGGGAGAAGGAACGAAATGATTGAACTATACTGTTCCGAGAGATTCAGATCCTCGGAAGAGGAGATATGAATTCGAATCAGAGTCCGGTGAGAAAGAACACTGGTAAACAGTGTTCGCTACATTAGGTTACTTAATCTGGTGTCACTCTGAGCTAGAATTTATGGTCAGCGACTAAGCGTAAGGTCAGTAAGTCGGATGAGGGTTTTGCAACTGTGAAATACTTTCCTACATTATAGAAGCGAATATTAAATTTGTACTAATATTGCGAGAATTTTGTACTTGGATAGCTTAGAATGAAAATCTTTCTGTTTATTGCAAAGGAAAACAATAGATTTTCTAAAACATTCTCTGTCATACACAACTTGAAACAGGTCACGTCGACGAAATCATATGGAAGAACTGACAGCGATGTATATCGGCAGGCAGTAACATGACATAGCGGAAGTCATGGTAAACAGAAATACAGTCGCCAGTAAACTTACATTAGAAAATTTTACTTTATTTGTTGAACCGATGGGCATTTAAAGGAACAGGGCTCTTATTTTACTTGTGCTTGATTGAACTAGAGACGTTGAAAAATTTGGTGCTGGACTGTGATTCGAATTCATATCTCCTCTTCCGAGGATCTGAATCTCTCGGAACAGTATAGTTCAATCATTTCGTTCCTTCTCCCAAGACTGCAATCTTCTCTAGGTCTCCTCCAAAGGTAAGTATGTGGGTCCGAATCCTGATCCAATACAAAAATATCCATAATGTCATTTCAAGCCCTATCACGTGCACACCGGCCTGCTAGTGAAAATTGACGTGCATTTTTAATGTCTGTTCATGTGTTGCTGACAATCACAATAGGTGTCGTTATTTCTGGTCAAACACGCACGCATCTTACTGTTGGTGAGTAAGTAACTGATATTTAAGCTATGTTCGTGGATGCACAGTAGGTGTGCAGTTCGATTGTCGCTTAGGCACAAAAGTTTGTATCATTATTTTAGATTCAAACACCTAGCAGCTAGTAAGAAAAACCGACACGTAACATTTGATTTTACTTAGTTAACAATCTGATTACGTTGTGGGTTCGTATCTCAGTCACAGAACTGCACATCATGCACTTCATCTTTAAATGCATGCACACTTTGTTACTTCAGAATGGAGGTATATCAGACATCTTTCGTGGTTAGTTAACAGGGACGAAAGGCTCACTCTTGATGGAAGTCCCGCTTTATTAGAAAAATTGTCGTCTTTTATTTTCAAGTTTAGATTTTGTTAGTGGTGTTGGCCAAAATTTCGGTAATTCATGACTCTTCATGGCTAGTCATCAATATGATATGATTAGATTAGATTATATTACATTAGATCAAGCCTTGTTTCATAGATCATGAATACGATATTTCGTAATAATGTAGAGCGTGTCGTTTTAATGAAAGATTTCTTTACATACCATGATTCAATTTCTGTACAACAATTTTTTACTCTCTCTCTCTGATTCTTCTTGATTTTTATCTCTCTCTCTCTCTCTCTCTCTCTCTCTCTCTCTCTCTCTCTCTATCACACACACACACACATACTTTTTATACTTTTTTTATTTTTATTTGTTTGTTGTGCTCGACTATCAGCGAGGCACGAAAACGTCTGTGAATGAGTTTCTTAGTTTTGAGTACACATACAAAAGAAATATAAAAACAACTATGAGAGTTACTGATTTATGATGCTTAGTTTGCAGTCAGTTCTTAGTATTATTAGTAACTACGCTCCAATCCCTAAACGTAGTTCCAGAAATGCGAATCAGATGCTTTACGTATTCCAGGCCGCACCAGCTGCGGCTTGGAGACACCAGCTATGGTCACTTCCCAGCCCTCTGTACGATCACATCGGTTCGTCTTCTTCCTGCTGGTACTGTAACTGAGATTTGGCAACAAGGCAACGTACGTTTGGCAACTCTGTGCTCGACGAGTTACTTTCTGGTGTGCACGGAATTAAGCCTCGAAGTTCACTTGATTTTTCCTGTCATTTCCATTGAATAATCTGAGTTATTATCGCTTGAGGTGTAACAAAAAATTGTAAATTTACGGTTTTCAGCCCAGGAAAGTCGTTGCACGTGGAAATCGCAACTAATTTCGTCCTTTAAATAGTGGTTTACGAGTTCTAGCCACTATTGATCTCGTAAGAGGAAGATAAGACACGTACTTCTTCGCTGGCTCTGTGAAAAAGCGTCTGTTATGGTTCGCAGTGCCAGTCTCACTGACTGTACAGTTTTTATCCTTTCTGTGATAGAGCTACAAGCAGTCAGATCAAACATCGATAAGGAAGTCGCAAGAAAATACTTTCGGCTCATAGTGCAATGGTGAAGAACTTACAATGCTGCACAACAGGTAACTCTTCTTCCCGCCGCTGCCAAGCAAATTTTGGGTTTCTAGGAACAAAAAATTTTTGAAATGCCACATTTGCACTGCACGACGTTTTCAACAAAGAGATAGCGCAATAGAGTAGCTCAAGTGAAAAGAAACACTTTCTATTTAAATTTCTGCATCCTACACTGTCGGCAGTTCTGTGTAGGTGGCAGTTACGTGATTGTATTTCGGTAATTACAAAATAAAGTCGAATGTATGCACTGGGTAGCCGAGTCAGCTAGTTCATGGTGATTCAGTCAACCAAGTAAATGAATTTACTGAACATGCTGCAGATTACTACAGGCAGCCAGGATTTCTCAACCAGTGTGGCGCAATGGCGTTATGATAGAAAAATGAGACACAGAGAAGATGGTTTCGTGGTCTGCTGGACTGATGATATGTTTGTATATCTATGGTATGGGTTCGATTCCAACTTCTGTCAATGATTTTAGATAGGTAGAGACAGATTCCATTCTCTTCTGGCTACACCAAGTGAAGAAGATATAATGGCATTGTGGTCTGAAATTAACATTAAAAATGATATTCCTTCTCTACCAAGTAGACGTTATGTTGAACCACAATAAAGTCTGGAGTGGCGACATGTAGAAACTCGATCACCAGTAACCTTTCTTATACTAGTTATTTATTTCTAGTGACGAAACAAACGCTATGTAGGCTCACAGGACACTTATTCCATCTTTTATCTGAGCTTCTGTATGTCGATAAAATTGGTTCTGAACTGGGAATGCAACTCAGACCGTCCTTAACGCGGAATTTGATCCCTTCGTGACAATACAGCTCGGCTACAACTTGTTGTTTGTTCAAAACTGCAGATTCCTCAACATCTCTACATATTGCGCGTGAATGGGTTCGAATCCTGGCCCGGCACTAGAGATTTCATTATGTATTATCAAGCTCTAGCATGAGAACACCTATCAACTGGTGGATAATAATTTTGATTTTTCATGTATTTTCATTCGCTGTCAACACTAACTATATGTGACGGTTTTGACTCCCAGTGAGACACAGAACTATTTGCGAGATCACTGTAACTTCAAGATGTTATTCCGAGCTGGAGAAAAATTCGGTAGCTGACGTCTCTTTGTGTGTAGTCAACAACAAGCTCTATTCCCATTCAGCACTGAACTCTTCGTCATATTATTTCTAGTTCAAACATGCTCACATGTCGTTTCTGGTGCAACAAACCCATATTTAACGTTCATTTTCTCCAGAATATAACAGCGATAGGTGCCGGGTTGGAGTCCTGGGAAGGCAAAAATTAATGTTTCGTCTCGTCATTTCAGTTAAAACATGTAGCTACTGCCGAGAAAATCCGAAATGTCACAGTTGATTGTGCGTCTATCCGATTAGGTTCTGGGTTCGAATCCCTGTCCAACACAAAGCTTTACCTCACGGCAATTCAAGTAAGTTACTTGTGAAGACGTAATATTTAAGACCTCTCGTAGTTCGTTAACAGGGACAATTGATGCTGGGTAGGAATTCGCGTCCGTTAAAAATGTTTGCGTTATGCGATTTAAAGTTGACATTTGCTGACTTATACTGTCTAAAATCGAGGAATATCACTCTCTGTATGCCTAATCAGGAATGACTGTTAGTATCCGTCAGTCACGAAATTTTTGCTTAGTCTACATGACCTGGGTTTGAATCCATATGCAGAACGAGACGGTTCGTAGTGTCATTTGAAGTTCATACATATTCTCAACTAACAGCTCATGAATAACTTAAAATTTTAATCTCATGTTGTGTTAAATAATATGTACGGTATGTTACTTTGAAGAGGAAATCATGAATACGACGAACTTACTACGTGCATTACCTATCTGACGTAATAATGAGAGTGGTAACGTTTCAGGTATCATTTATTGTAATAAATGTGAGCTTACAAGCCTTAAGGACAGTCTTATCTGTGATAAGGTGATCCCTGATATTTTTAGTATCGTGGTATTTCTTTACGTCTTGAGTTATTACGATACAGAGCAGTGTTTTCTAGTGGTGACTTGTTGGAACCATTTTCAATAGTCAAATGACTGTACCAAGGAGCGATTAGAGGACCTGCTAGACAGCGGCGTTATGTGGGTTGCATGAGAATCAGGCGAAATGTAATTCAGATCGTTCGGATACTTTTGAGCACGACTGTACATATAATACATACACAGGTAGAATACATATGCTTCAACATTTAAGTCAAGCATGCATTTGAGTCACAGTCGGCATCGAGCAGACTTAAGCTGCACTGTGCTCTGTCTGTAGAGTGATAATAGAAGGACAGTATCAGAAATTAATTGGATAAGTGCGTTCGAACCACAGTCGAGTACCGCTTCCCACCGGGAAGTCAAGCATCTAGAGTGTTTCCAGTTATTGATGATGAAGTTCATCACACCCAAAAGCCTTTATCTTTAGATTTGAGGTAGTTAAACCTTATTATTTACTTCCGTGACAATCATATGAATGTTTTTTATTCAGACTTGTTTTTTTATAATTTCAAATGCACGTTTCTGCAGTGGCATAGGCAATAAATTTGTTACTCGAGGAGAATACAGATATGGGCGTCCTTCACAGAGATGTCAGTGAGACAGACGTACCCTGAAACAGTCTTCGTGTAACGTTCTGCAAAAACAGTTACTGTTTATCCTAAAGGAAAAAAGAAATTGTAATATGTTTTGGAATGAACTGATGTTATTTATCACAAAAGAAAATGTAGTTTAGCAATCCTTTATTAGGAACCCAATAACTGACAAACATACACACATTTTCTTCACTCTCTTTGTACATCTTGGATAAAAAACGTTGCATTGTCCATATTTAAACAACTTCATGTAAACATGCATAATGTCATCAAAATGATATACAGAATTTCATTCGAACAAGCAGTAAAAAATTAAAACTACGTACTGACGTAAAGCATTAGTCTTTTTATAAGCACACTTGTACTTCATCAATGAGAAGTCATATTTTATAACAAATATCACAAAAACGCTATGAAAATTATGACATGGAGAAACAGGTTTTGCAACAATATAACGTAACTTACAACTTAAGGGGCTTAACATTACGCTTCTTCGCCTCTCGGTACTATAATGCTAGATTTCCCAGATGTGTCTTGGTATTATAGTTTTTACCTTTAACGCACATTTTTGGGTAATTCCAACTTTTTTTTTTTTTACATTTCTTCAGTCTTATGCATTCCTTTGAGCAAATACATCTTCGTGAAATCATTACTCCATTACACTGGTCATTACCGATGAGAAAACAGAACAGTGATATCATCTGAATTACGTTCCACTAAATTATTGTACTCGATTCATTTTATCGCTACCACAAAAAAAGATTTCATATCAGCAGTAGCACCAATAATCAATACACACGCTTTGAAGTGAGCACAGTGACTCTTTCTTTTTTTAATTTCTTACAACATCTTCAGAATTAATGCTTGCCAAAACCTGGGGGAACTGTGTTGGGCTTATTTTTCGCAGCCTGTATGTAAGTGCCACGAATCAGTTCACCGATACCAAGGCCGTCGTACTTAACTCCAAACTCGGCGCAGGTCTTCTGGAACGCTGGGTAGAGCTTGTGCAGGAACCTGTGGTCAATTGTAGGGAACAGGTGGTGTAGGCCGTGATGGCCGAAGAACGTAAGAGCGAGGAGGTCCGAGCTGGATATGACTGGCCTGTCCCTCACTGCGTCCAGCTGTTGAACACCCCAGTCCATGTCAGGCCTGGAACAGCGTCATTACTTCGATATAAAAACCTGTAGGCTAAAGTCTACAAAACTCCTTGTTTAAGTTAATCAGGTTTCTGTGAACTATTCATGTGTTATATAATATCTGTCTTTCTACACTACTAGCCATTAAAATTGCTACACCAAGAAGAAAACAGACGATAAACGGGTATTCATTGGACAAATATATTATACTAGAACTGACATGTGATTACATTTTCACGCAATTTGGGTGCATAGATCCTGAGAAATCAGTACCCAGAACAACCACCTCTAGCCGTAATAACGGCCTTGATACGCCTGGGCATTGAGTCAAACAGGGCTTGGATGGCGTGTACAGATGAAGCTGCCCATGCAGCTTCAACACGATACCACAGTTCATCAAGTGTAGTGAGTGGCGTATTGTGACGAGCCGGTTTCTCGGCCACCATTGACCAGACGTTTTCAATTGGTGAGAGATCTGGAGAATGTGCTGGCCAGGGCAGCAGTCGAACATTTTCTGTATCCAGAAAGACCCGTACAGGACCTGTAACATGCAGTCGTGCATTATCCTGCTGAAATGTAAGGTTTCGCAGGGATCGAATGAAGGGTAGAGCCACGGGTCGTAACACATCTGAAATGTAACGTCCACTGTTCAAAGTGGCGTCAATGCGAACAACAGGTGACCGAGACGTGTAACCAATGGCGCCCTATACCATCACGCCGGGTGATACGCCAGTATGGCGATGACGAATACACGCTTCCAATGTGCGTTCACCGCGATGTCGCCAAACACGGATGCGACCATCACGATGCTGTAAACGGAACCTTGATTCTTCCGAAAAAATGACGTTTTGCCATTCGTGCACTCAGGTTCGTCGTTGGGTACACTATCGCAGGCGCTCCTGTCTCTGAAGGAGCGTCAAGGGTAACAACAGCCATAGTCTCCGAGCTGATAGTCCATGCTGCTGCAAACGTCGTCGAACTGTTCGTGCAGATGGTAGTTCTCTTCCAAACGTACCCATCTGTTGACTCAGGGATCGAGACGTGGCTGCACGATCCGCTACAGTCATGCGGATAAGATGTCTGTCATCTCGACTGCTAGTGATACGAGACCGTTGGGATCCAGCACGGCGTTCCATATTAACCTCCTGAAACCACCGATTCCATATTCTGGTAACAGTCATTGGATCTCGATCAACGCGAGTAGCAATGTCGCGATAGGCTACAATCCGACCTTTATCAAAGTCGGAAACGTGATGGTACGCATTTCTCCTCCTTACACGAAGCGTCACAACAACGTTTCACCAGGCAATGCCGGTCAACTGCTGTTTGTGTATGAGAAATCGGTTGGAAACTTTCCTCATGTCAGCACGTTGTAGGTGTCGCCACCGGCGCCAACCTTGTGTGAATGCTCTGAAAAGCCAATCATTTGCACATCACAGCATCTTCTTCCTTTCTGTTAAATTTCGTGTCTGTAGCACGTCATCTTCGTGGTGTAGCAATTTCAATGGCCAGTAGTGTATTAAGCTTTCATCTTACTAATAACCTCGAGTCCTAAAACATATAAAAATTTGTATTTTACTCAGATAAAATACAAGTTGCAATAAAATCCGACATGATATTTAGTTTAATGCAGGTTACAGGGCTATTCAAGAAGATGGGCCGAATATAATTGAATTGTATTTCATCGTTATCATATCCAGTTTTGGTTTAGGCTTCCGTGCTTAATTTCAGGTACACAGTAGCTGATCTTTCGGTCGTTTCTAAGGACTCCCAACATTTCTTTTCCCTTGAAGTGTATTTTTGTATCCTTCGTATACATTCATGCAATTTCTTTCTGTACTCTTTTTATTTTGTGAAATATGCTATGATGCTTAGTTTATTTTTAATTTCACTGTTCTTTTTCTGGCCTAAGCGTTTGTAAGTAGCTAGTGGCTGGAGTCTCATATTTGCTGCTTCAATTTCCTCCGTCGTTTGACGTTTAAATTGTAGGTCTCTGATCTATACATTAGAAATGATACTGCCATCACATTCTGAAATCTTAGTACTGCCTCCTTCGTAACTTTTTTTGAGGACAGTGCGATTTATAGTATCTGCCAACTGTTGAAACTTTTACAGTTTGTATTCTTAATCATTGGATGAAATAAATTGTATCTCACATCCCAGGTATTTAAAATTATTTATTTCTTCTAGCACTTTATCATCAATTACTATTTTTCCTCGTAAATTCTCTTTGCCAAGAAACATCATTATCTTAGTTTTATTTTTAGATACTGTCATATTGTAATAGTTTGCTGTATTGTGCAAGGACCTAATTGCTCTCTGTAATTTATCTTCCGAGTCTGCTAAGATTATCTGATCATCTGCAAACATGAGTATATTTATAACCGTATTGTTAAACGTATAATGGTGCGCTACTTTATTCTGCTATGTCTTTATGACGATGTCTACGTAGGCCTATGAATTAAATAATATGGGTGATGTACTAAAATAATGTGGATGATAAAAAACACCCTTGTATCATTCCTTGAGAGATGGTTCTCACAAACGAACTTCCTTTTTGTACTTTGATAATGTTGTGTATGTACATACTTTGAATCACACTTATTAGAGGCAGAGGTACATGATTCTTTTCTATCATTATAATGTAACTCTGTTAGCTTTATCAAAGGCTTTCTCAAATCTGATGAAGGCTGTGTATGTGGAATCTGTATTCTCTTTGTCTTTTAGTAATTTAGCAGACTGGAAAAACAATTTCTAAGAGAGATCTTCGCATACAAAACGCATTTTATTCTTCTGCGAGAATCTTCAGTGTATCCACCTCCTGCAGCATAGCAAACATCTAAGCAGGTGTGGAACACGTGGTCAGTCTGTGGTTTATCTTTTGCAAAGACATCTTGTTTGAAAAATTGATGAAATCACTGACTTATGTGTTCCCTACTTTGTCGCTCAATGCCGAATCAGAGATGAAACGCCCTCTGCTCCGGAATTGCCATATCACTTCCTGTAAGTGAGATCAAGAAAGCGGAGCACCCTATGCTGCACAGTAACCATCCTACTCACCTCACAACTTAAACATTTATTGACTGTTTGTTGGTGCAAGCACTCTGTCGGTCGCTTACTCAACTTTCAGCGCTCTAGCGGTGGTAATCGAACCTTTAATTTCTCATCTTTCCAATGATATGTATATTATTCACATCGAATTTGTATTTCGTGAAATAAATCTTTAGTAAATTGTGTCTGTGTTTTAGAATGACCCTGTAGAATTACAAACAGTTTTAGTATTTTTTAACTTTAGCGCTAGTGTCAAATATTAAAGAAACCCTTAACAAAGAAAAACGCAGGCAATATCCATATTGTAACGGAGATGGAGTAGAAAAAAAAGGCAACTATTATGGGTGATTTAAAAGGAAAGAAGTAGAAAATGAAAAACAAGAAGAAGATAAACACTATATGGAAAAAAATAAGGACCTAATGCCAGAAAAGGTAAAATACACATGGTACTGATTGATGATACATAAAACATAACAAAACTACAGAAGACAGTTTTTAATATTCACAGCTGGCGCTGCAGTGCTCTAAAAGTAATTTCTTACACAATAAGACAGGCCAACGAAATGCTGTAAAATCATACCGCAAACGACGAAATCATTAGAGAGGGAAAACAAACTCAAACGATGGGGAAGGAAATTGATCGCAGGGATCATTCCAGCACTCGCCTCCAACCCAAGACTTACCTTGGAGTATCTCCGTCGTGGAAAATAACTGGATGGTGGTGAGCAGCAGTGATTCCAATGAAGTTGAAAAACAGACTTGCAGAAAGTGTGATGTACAGCCACATGTAAACAGCATCTTTCACTGACGCTCCAGCGATAAAGATCATAGATGCTGGTATTATCAGAGGTATGAGTTCTGCTTTCCGTATTTCGAGCCCACTGCCAATAAATCTGTCAAGAATCCTAAAAGAAAGGAAGGACGCGTTCCATTAATACCCGACTAGTAGTAAGAAATAGTTAGTAATCTGCTGTATGCACGGCTGATCTTAGCACTCACCTGCGTACGAAGCTAGCGTGGAAACTAAACGTCCACACCAAAGGAGCGTAGAACCAGCTTCCGTAACGAACAATGAAATTTTTCTCTTCAAATGGGAAAAAGTTGAACAGAGGTTCAAACACAGACAGTTCCAGATCAAGGAGCGTGTTGGGGTAGAGGTGATGACTCAGAACATGACTAATACGCCAGTCTCTGGAATAAAAAACATGCAGTAAGTAAGAAGTGAGACAAGGGATTGCCCCAAGTGTTTGAAGTATTTTATATGCAATGATCCCCCTACCTGGATGACATCATGGAGAAATCGAGGTAGTACATGCGAATGTTGTCCTTCATATGAGTGAAGTTGTGCGCACAGATGACAGTGAAGCAGAGCATCAGACCAGCCAAGGTGCCCACCAGGTAGCTCTGCGTCCACGCAGCCAACACGCTCAGCGTCAGCATCGACGTCACCAGGAAGTCTGCCAACAGCTGGACAAACAGCAGACGCATGAGACAGAGTAATGTGTTCTCCGAGTTAAAGAGCTAACAGCGCAAAAATACTCCTAATGAAGCACAAAAAAGGTGAATATGTTCTTGTTTGAAAAAGACTCTGACTGAAAAGTGGGGTACCAGTTGCTCTTTTAACACGCACCTCAGCTCTCACTACCATAAATTCCCCTAACTGTAACTCGCTCACATCGCTATCCCGTCGTTGTAAGTCACTCATATACCAATCCACTCCCACTTACGCATTCTCACTCACTTATTCAGCCAAACTCATTGTCATCATCTCTTTGTGTCTCTCTAATCTCTAATGTCTTCTGTTCCACAGCCACAAAAAAAAATGGTTCAAATGGCTCGGAGCACTATGCGACTTAACTTTTGAGGTCATCAGTCGCCTAGAACTTAAAACTAATTAAACCTAACCAACCTAAGGACACCACACACATCCATGCCCGAGCAGGATTCGAACCTGCGACCGTAGCGGTCGCTCGGCTCCAGACTGTAGCGCCTAGAACCTCCACAGCCACAGTTCCTTTCGTTCTGTCCTACTACTACTGTCTCCTTTCAATGTCATTGTCTTCCTCTTGATTTCTCTTACTGCTACTATCACATTCATTCTTTCTCACTGCTGCGGTCTCCGCTCACTGCCACTATCTCTCCTTTCCCTGTTGTCACTGTCATAGACTCTGTCCCTTATTATCACTGGCTCTCACCCACTTCTACTTCTTCCTTCTCCTTTTTCCTCCATATGTGGCACTGTCTCCTTCACTCTTTTTCTAGCACTCTTCTGACACTGTCTACAATGTTCCACTGTCACTGTGTCCCTCTCCTTCTTTCACAGTGCCATTGTATCCTCTGATCTTTCTATAGCACACCCACTGTCCAGTATCGTCCAGTATTTATTACTTTGCCGTCTCTTTCCCACTGGCATTGTCCTCTTCTCACTCAGCTTAAAAATGAGTGAAGATGTTCAAATGCCAAAACTTTCAGGAAATTTTTAAACGTGCTGAGGAAGGTAGATTGAAGCAGCTGGAAACCCACTTTTCAGTCAGAATCTTTTAAACAGGAGCATATTCCCTTTCTTCTGTTCCGATAGGAGAATTTTCCGCTGTTTTCCATCTTTCCTTGACTAGCAGAGCATATCACTCGTATGAAAAGAGCTTCATGGGTCAGTAAAATTGTTATAGTTTAATTACGTGATATTTAAATAACGTAAAACTAGTTTTACTACTCAGACCGGATTTTACGTGCACGAAAATTTTGTATGTGCTGCGGTATTATAACATGAGGTTTCCCACAACACTTCTAAGGATAATGGAGCCTCTTTACACCATATTTCTCCGTGATACGTCTCTTCATAAACTACGTTTTCGTCTCATTTCAGATTTTACGTTTGTGCCTTACGTGTACAATTAGGGTAGCTTTGAATATCTGTATCTCGCTAACGAATAAAGATACCAAGAAAATTTTCAAGGTTGTTCGACATCTGGGTCTCAGGATTACTGCGTAAAAATTACAAGCATTACCTGTGCAAAGGCATCTTGGAATCTGCAGCTTGGTTTTGGTATAAAAAGCCATGTTTTTCGCATATTTCTCGATCACGGATAAAGATTTCGGAAATGGAATGTGACACTTGTAGATAAATGCCTAGAGAATACACCGTTAAAATTTGAGAAACTCTCTGCTATTGATCATTATTTAGATTTTGTCTCCTATCGGATTTTATGTGAGTAGTTTACGTATAGAAGTAGGGTAATTTTGAACCTCTATATTTCGGAAACTCAAAAAGATACCAATGAAATCAGAAAGGTTATCCTAAATCGGGATCTTAGGAACATTGAAAAATTTCAGCCATTTGCTGTACATAGTAGTCTATCCGCAGTTCGGTTTTGGTCCGAAAAATCGTAAAAATCCTTTTTTGAGTTTTCTGACTAAGTAAGCATTAATTACTAATGGCTCCATAAGCCCCTTAACGCCCACCATGGACCACATCAAATGCAAAAATAACCAACCGCTTTGCTACATTTGCCCAATCAGGAGGAAGTGCGTAATATTCAAACTTTGACCCTCTAGTATAGGATAGTGACGATCCTTCTATTGTGTATACAAATGGTGCCTGGCCCAAGGGCTAACCAGAACACTTGACCCTACTTTTGTCACCAATAGAACCCGAAGTATGACGCCCGGAAGAATCGCGTTTTAATGTGCGGTGTTTTTGAACAAATTAGGTAGCGCATGCTGTCCCATGCGTACCGACAAGACAGTGAAATAAACGTGCAATTGTAAAATTAAGATCAGTGTATCTACATCTACGTCTATGCTCTGCAAACCACCGTGAAGAGCATGGCACAGGGTACGTCCCACCGTGGGGACCCAACCCCTGACTCTTTAACTTATACTTTGATGTGTCATTTTAAGCTTGTCAAATCCTGTCATCTGGGTGTGTAAAGTTCTTGCTGTATTGCAGTGTTCCACAAATGCATCTTTCAAGTGGTTCGACAGAATTCAATCGTGAAGGCACTGAATCCGCATTTGGGAGAAGTGGAGTTCAAATCTTCTTCTGTGGATCCTGGCTGAGGTTTTTCATCATTTTCATAAGTCACTCAGTACGAATGTTAGCATGGTTCCTTTGAAAAGGACACCCCTGACTTTTCCCCCCGTCCATCGCCGATTCATCGGACCGGTATGGCAAAAGTTTCTTGCTTCTTAAAATCACAACCCTGCAGCAAGCTACGAAGTTACTGTACAGTCCACTGTTTCATTTCTGACCTATGGAGCGGATGTCATGTTAATGAACTGTTATTTTCGAAAAAATTGTGCACTTTACTTAGTTCCATTGGATGCTTTCAAATACTAAATGGACAAGTGCAATGCAAAACGAAAAATTTTTTGGCAGAATGGGAGTAAATTAAGTTTTTGAAGATACACTACTGGCCATTAAAATTGCTACACCACGAAGATGACGTGCTACAGACGCGAAATTTAACCGACAGAAAGAAGATGCTGTGATATGCAAATGATTAGCTTTTCAGAGCATTCACACACCTACATCGTGCTGACATGAGGAAAGTTTCCAACTGATTTCTCATACACAAACTGCAGTTGACCGACGTTACCTGGTGAAACGTCGTTGTGATGCCTCGTATAAGGAGGAGAAATGCGTACCATCACGTTTCCGACTTTGATAAAGGTCGGATTGTAGCCTAGCGCGATTGCGGTTTATCGTATCGCGATATTGCTGCTCGCTTTGGTCGAGATGCAATGACTGTTGGCAGGATATGGAATCTGTGGGTTCAGGAGGGTAATACGGAACGCCGTGCTGGATCCCAACGGCCTCGTATCACTAGCAGTCGAGATGACAGGCATCTTATCCGCATGGCTGTAACGGATCGTGCAGCCACGTCTAGATCCCAGAGTCAACAGATGGGGATGTTTGCAAGACAACAACCATCTGCACGAACAGTTCGACGACGTTTGCAGCAGCATGGACTATCAGCTCGGATACCACGGCTGCGGCTACCCTTGACGCTGCATCACAGACAGGATCGCCTGGGATGGTGTACTCAACGACGAATCTTGGTGCACGAATGGCAAAACGTCACTTTTTCGGACGAATCCAGGTTCTGTTTACAGCATCGTGATGGTCGCATCCGTGTTTCGCGACATCGCGGTGAACGCACATTGGAAGCGTGTATTCGTCATCGTCATGCTGGCGTATCACCCGGCGTGATGGTATGGGGTGCCATTGGTTACACGTCTCTGCCACCTCTTATTCGCACTGACGCCACTTTGAACAGTGGACGTTACATTTCAGATGTGTTACGACCCGTGGCTCTACCCTTCATTCGATACCTGCGAAACCCTACATTTCAGCAGGATAATGCATGCCCGCATGTTATAGGTCCTGTACGGGTCTTTCTGGATACAGAAAATGTTCGACTGCTGCCCTGGCCAGCACATTCTCCACATGTCTCACCAATTGAAAACGACTGGCTCGTCACTACACGCCAGTCACTACTCTTGATGAACTGTGGTATCGTGTTGAAGCTGCATGGGCTGCTGTACCTGTACACGCCATCCAAGCTCTGTTTGACTCAATGCCCAGGCGTATCAGGGCCATTATTACGGCCAGAGGTGGTGGTTCTGGGTACTGATTTCTCAGCATCTATGCACCCAAATTGCGTGGAAATATAATAACATGTCAGTTCTAGTATAATATATCTGTCCAATGAATACCTGTTTATCATCTGCATTTCTTCTTTGTGTAACAATTTTAATGGCCAGTAGTGTACATTAACCGAAGAAATATCGTAGTGATCAGGTATACATTAGAACTGCAAAGTCATTTTCCGAAGCCTCAGAGGAGCATTGCCGCTACGTTCAGCGGAGGTTGTCGGTTTGAGTTACGCGTAGGGGCATATGTGAATGTGCAATTCACAACGGATACATCTATTTCGCAAACGGAAGGAATGCACAATATCTACAAGTAAACAAACATCACTTTCAACACAACGTTACTTTCTTTAATTGCCACATGTATTCTTTCTTTCTACAAAAAGGGAAGCTAGAGATACAATTAGTGATGGCAGACTTGGTTTGATTACTCTAAACCTTATACGTTGTCGAATACTTAGACTTTAAGCAATAGGAACGGTGCTATTGTTTCTACCGTAATGCTGTAATGCGGTAATGCGGGTTGCCTGCCCGGTCTGAAGGCTGTTACAAGCAACCATTCCTCTGCATATCACGGCAGAAACCGTGGCGCCGTTACCATCGTTTAAAGTCTACGTATTTCAGAAGCTCTGAGGTTGAGAACAGTGAAAACAAATCTACCGTCACTACTTCTATCTCTTGTTTTCATTTCCCTAGGATAAACATGTATGTGCTATTTGAAAGAACGTAACATTGTGGTGTTTGTTTATATTTATGGATTGTGCATACCTATCCATTGTGTGAGCCCCTGACACAGATGTATCTCTGTCATTGTATTTTTCACGTTTTGTTTCGTTTCAAAAATACATGAGATGTAGAGTTAGGTGGGACACCCTGCATATTACATTATAATTCTTAACCTATTGAGACTGAAACTTCATGGGTGATACAGAATAATAAAAATAATAGTAAAATACAATTTATGATGAATATATCTAAAGATGATAAACATTTCAACACTGGTATTTTGCCTACATTAACAAAAGCCAAGTAATTAGAAAAAGAGCAATAACTATCGTCGTATCTTATTTGAACTATACACGTTCTTCTTCAGGATGTCACAACTGGAGGTCTAACATAATCCAGCGAATGAGAAAGTTAGTAATAAATAGCCCCTGACCTACGAAGTGCTCTCTTCCAGGACGCGATTTGCTTATGTAACAAAAAGTAGCTCTAAAAATTCTTAGTATCTGTTTCTGTATAATTGCTTCAAGACGGGTTCTTTCTGTGGCTCCTGTTTTCTCGTAAGTATCGTGGAATGGAAGTAGCAGAAATGGTAACTGTAGAGAAGCAAACTGAATACGTCCAAGATACATTTTTTTGGTGTAGGTATCTCTTGAATCTTGTGAAAGAAAGATTGGGGTTTGACATACAGACAACTATAATGTGCTTATAGAGCATGATCATATTGGAAAGGCATGGAAAAGGATAACACTGTTAAGGGAAACCATGGTAAATCTAAATGCGAATGATCTGACAGAGGTTTGAAACCTGCTCCTTCAAAAAACGAGCTCAGAGCCTGAAGTCCTGGACTCTCCTTACAACATAGCACGTCCAGCCCCTTGCATCTTCAATACACGTGTCTGTGCCCAGACTGCTTACCTTGGAGTACACGGTGCCTGTGGAGCCGACGTACTTCTCGTTCGCCAGCGCCTGGCGTGCGCGTTCCTTCAGCGTGCAGTAGAAGCCTTTCGGATCAAAGACGTACGGCGAGTTGCGCCGCGTTTTTGCGTCTCGCACGTAGAAGTCCTTCAGCTTGGTTTCCGCAACATTGCGCACATGATGTGCTTCGAATGCTTCTGTGATGTCCGTTCCCTGCAATCAAACGAAAGGCAGCATGAATGTACATACACTACAAACACACACACACACACACACACACACACAGAGTCACGAGCCCCACTAGATTAAAGTACGAGGGCCGTTCAATAAGTAATGCCCCACGTTCTTTTCTCTAAACATATTTATTGTTAAGAGTCTGAATTTGGAGAACAATAGACAAAACATGTCTTGCCCGTGTCCTATTTTTCTAAGTAGTCTCCATCACGTTCTATGGCCGTACGCCAACGTTTTGGAAGAGCATGTATTCCCTGCTGGTAAAAGCTCTTGTCATGTAGGTGTAGCCATGTTTTCACTGTATGGCTGACTCTCTCGCCATCTTTGAAGTGTGTTCCCTGTAGATAATGTCGAGTTGTGATCCTCCGGTCGGCACGAATAATGGCATCCTCAAGATTCAGCATGTCTGGAGCAGTGGCTGTGACGGGACGTCCCGAGCATGGTTGATCTCGGAGCCCTGTTTCTGCGGTTCCTGAGGCGGTAATATTCTTTACCCATCGCCCAACTGTAATCCTATCCACTGCAGCATCGCCATACACTGCACACAAACGTTTATGGATGTTCACCATGGTTTCTTATTCTGCACACAAGAATTCGATAACATCGTGTTGCTTGTAATGTGAGTCGTTTGTAGACGCCATTTTGACGCTGAACTTCGGCACTGCCATCTGCCACAATTATTCGAAACTTCACCGGCGCACAGAACAAACATCATATGTCAAGCACCAACAACGAAGTTTGCCTATGTATATTATTGGCTTTTAAAAAGAATGTGGGGCATTACTTATTGAACGTCCCTCGTGTATTTCTAGCATATATATCGTCCCAGTCAGTAAAGCAGAAAAGGATTCTTCTCTACAAATTTCATTCAACGTATCGGGGAGAATCCCTGGCTTATAAAGCAAATCAACTCAGGAGCAGCAAATCATCTCCTGCATTATTCACAGTTGAGATTCCTACCACTACAGTCTCGTATTTTTAGGGAAATAATGTTAAAACGAAATTTTCCACCATTACTACTTCTTACTAAAATAAAATTTCCCAACGTTACTAATTCTGACCGATATTTTCAGGAGGCTTATCATGGGTTCCATACAAGCACTGGGACCGAAAATATTTACGAACTATGAACTCTTGGAACACTCACTTCTACTTCATTAACAGTCTTCCGTATGTTGTAAAGTTCGAACAGTAACGTTAGCTACTAGTGCCACTGACATTGATGAAGTAATGAACACTATTTTTATAAAATTTTGTTGTTTGTGATGATTTAAATCAGTGTTAACACTGGATGCTTTACGGTTCGTCAAAACGGGAAAATTAATGATTGCTAGGCAAAAGTTTAACAAAATGAGAGCCTTACAAAAAATCTGTTAAGTGCTTAGGCCCCTCATTTTTGTGTTTCTTTGCTTGACTTTAAGACAATAACATTAGATAAAATCATCCTCAATCTGTTAGCGTCCGCAGACGAAAACGTAAGTGTGCCAGAGGACGATGAGTTGAAGAGAACAGTATAATGGTTCGAATTCAATCAGATTGTAATGAAACACAAGAGTTGAGAAAATCACTTATTATTCATAGTTAAGTTAACAATCAAAATATGCATCTTTGCCGTTTACATGGCGCGCGCAGCCACGAGTGCCCATTCACCACTGTCAAATCTCTCCTTCGCCACGGCCACCCCTCTACACACTCTGTCTGAGGCACTGAGAGAATCCGGTTATTTTCGGGTGAAAATAAATCACAATAATAGAACGAAAAAGCCAAAATTGCAGGTCCGCCATATAGAGCAGGGAATGAACCAATTTTAAACAAGATTTATAGAGTTATCAAGCTGCAGACGTCATTATGGATCGGATTAGGGTTTCCTAGTGTACATTTTGAAGGGGAAATATTTATCTACTGTAATATTTCTGTTGGATGTAGGTTGAAAGTTTCAGGTTAATTTAGGGTTCAGAGATCGTCTGAGGTGCCCTAGTACAAGAATTTTTGCTGAAATAGTGCTTTGAAATTCTGAAAGTAGCAGGAGTAAAATACAGATAGCAGAAGGTTATCTACAACCTGTACAGAAACTAGACTGCACTCATAGAAACCGAAGAACTAGAAAGCACTCCGTCCTCAGGCCACAAGTGGGCCAGGGGACCATCCGACCGCCGTGTCATCCTCAGTTGAGGATGCGGATAGGAGGGGCGTGTGGTCAGCACACCACTCTCCCGGTCGTTAAAATGGTTTTCTTTGACCGGAGCCGCTACTATTCGGTCGAGTAGCTCCTCAATTGGCATCACGAGGCTGAGTGCACCCCGAAAAATGGCAACAGCGCATGGCGGCCTGGATGGTCACCCATCCAAGTGCTGGCCACGCCCGACAGCGCTTAACTTCGGTGATCTCACGGAAAACAGTGTATCCACTGCAGCAAGGCCGTTGCCCGAAGAACTAGAAAGGGAAGCAGTTTTTGAGACGTTAAAGGTTTGTAGCCGGTGCTCAGGGTTATTCTGTCTGTACAGTGACCAATCTGTGAAGGAAATCAAGGAGAAATTTGGAAGGAGAATTAAAGATCAGGAGAATATATTAAAAAATTCAAGGTTACAATGAATATGGACAAAAGTACAATGTCAGTAATGTATGTAGCTGCATTAAATAGGCGATTCTTAGGGATTTAGATTAGGATATGAGACACTAAAAGTAGTAGATGAGTTTTCTATCGCCGCAGCAAAATAACTGACAATGGCTGAATCATGGAGATCATAAAATGCAAACTGACAACAACATGAGAAGTGTTTATGCGAAAAATCTATTTAGTATTGTCAAATATACTATTTAAAGCCGGCCGGAGTGGCCGAGCGGTTAAAGGCGCTACAGTCTGGAACCGCACGACCGCTACAGTCGCAGGTTCGAATTCTGCCTCGGGCATGGATGTGTGTGATGTCCTTAGGTTAGTTAGGTTTAAGTAGTTCTAAGTTCTAGGGGACTTATGACCACAGCAGTTGAGTCCCATAGTGCTCAGAGCCACTATTTAAATTTATTTTTATTTTTGTGGGTGTCTATAACCTCAACGCATTTGGAAAACGAAAGCATGTCCCAGGAACGCTGTATTCTTCTTATTATCTATGTGATTCGCGGATTTCTGCCTTTGGTCATTTTCAAGCACGTATCAAATATAAATGTATGTCTTAGGAAATCCTTTCTGAAGGTATCTGTCTGGATTATCTTCCGCTGCAGTCAGCTTTTTAAACGCGGAATCTCTCAAGGAATGTCAGTCACCAACTGCACAAACCACTGATCCAATCTGTAAGATTGTATGGTTGCAACACTTGGAGCACACACAAAAAAGATTTAAATAGCCTTCCCGTTTCCGAGCAGAAAGTCTTAAGGAAGGTTTACGGTCAGTACGGTATTAGATCATGGAGGAGGGAGGATTCGTCGTAAAAGTGAGTCAGATGAGGTTCAGAACAGCCGAGACATTGCAGGCCTGCTGAATGTGTCTTTGAGCACTATGGGACTCAACTGCTGAGGTCATTAGTCCCCTAGAACTTAGAACTAGTTAAACCTAACTAACCTAAGGACATCACAAACATCCATGCCCGAGGCAGGATTCGAACCCGCGACCGTAGTGGTCTTGCGGTTCCAGACTGTAGCGCCTTTAACCGCACGGCCACTTCGGCCGGCGGGCCTGCTGAGAACCAAGGCTTGTACAGGTCGGTCATCTAACTCAGATAAATAAACACCGATGGCTTTTGAAAAACATGGATTTCACTCTCCTTGGAAGAAGACCACTAGGTAGGTCAAATAAAAGATGAAGAGATGGTATCCGTGAAGACTTGCTAAAAATCGCCATACACAGTATTTGGCAGCAAAAAGGAGGAAACAGAATCCAGTAAAAGAGAAGCTTTGTAGCTGCACGCTGTCCTCTAGGCCTGATCGCACTAAGTAAGTAAGTATTTGGCTATATTGTCGTCATGTACGGGAGTCAAATGTGAACGATAAACAGTTCAGACAAGAAGACGATAGAAGCTTTTGAAATGGGTTTATAGAGGAGAATGCTGAAAAATAGGTGTCTGTATCTGATAACCAGAGGAGGAGCACTGACCCGAACTAGGGAAAAAAGAAATTTATGTCACAGGTTGTCTAAAAGAAGGGACTGGTTTGTACGACACGGGGTTGCGACACTTGCACGGACTGACACTTCTGTAGAGAGGCTTTTCTGTGGACCCTAGGACTCTTGTTGGGATAAGCGGCTTTTCGCAGGTAGTCTGTTCGTGAACTGACGAATCCAACGAATGTGAAGACAAAGAATCTGTTTGTGGTGACAGACTGATCTGCTGCTAGCCTGAGGTCTAGGTTACCTTGGAATGTGACAGATTGGTTGTGAGATGGTGAAGATAATGCACGTGAAAGAAAAAAACTACTTGATGTGACTTGGACTCCGGAGAAATATTAACACTTCCCATCTCCACACAAGTGTCACTCCAGACAATGGTTCCTAGATCGAAGGATGCACCCTGAGGCACTAAATAATCGTCGAGTTCGTAATGAAGGGGAGGTGTGTTTGGGTGGGAGAGGGGAGGAGGCCTGGCTGAGGAGTGGGGAAGAGGGAGTAAAATATGTAGAGGAGGACCGAATACTGAATACAGAAGCAGGTTCAGATGAATGTTCGTAGCAGTAGATATGTGAACTGGAGAGCTGCACCAACTAGTCTTCAGACTGAAGAGCAAAATAACAATCTAACTGCTGGGTGATAAATGGAAAGGTGAAAGTGATACTTCACTGTGCATTTGCGCTGTTTGAGGTAGGGAATCAACCCATTCCAAGCTAAGGCTAGATATCGGCACCGGCTGAAGCCCAGGCGTGGGTGCCGCTGTGCATCATACCTTGGTGAGTGTGATCCAGTCAGAGCCGCCGGGGTGCGACTTCTCCCAGCCGGCCAGGTCGTAGAGGCGGTCGTGGACGCGCCACAACCCTTCGGCGCCGTCGTCCTCGCGCCGGCCCTGCAGCCACAGTCCTCCGGAGTGCAGCGGCACATCGCGGAGGGACGGGTACTTCCACAGGCCTGGCAGCGACGACTTGGGCTTCTCTCTACGCACACAGAAAACTTTCATTGTTGGCAACCGGAACAAAATAATAATTGGATCTTTTTACCGACCTCCCAATTCAGATGACACAGTTGCTGAAAGGTTCAAAGAAAACTTGAGTTTGATTTCAAACACGTACCGGTCTTTTACGATAATAGTTGGTGGTGACTTTAATTTACCCTCGATATGTTGGCGAAAATACATGTTTAATTCCAGAGGTACGCATAAAATACCATCCGAAATCGTGCTAATCGCATTCTCTGAAAATTATTTCGAGCAATTAGTTCATGAGCCCAAGCGAATAGTAAACGGTTGCGAAAACACACTTGACCTCTTAGCAACAAATAACCCTGAGTTAATAACGAGCATCAAAATCGATTCAGGGATTAGTGAACACAGAGTTGTCGTAGCGAGATTGAATACTGTAATCCCCAAATCCTCGAAAAATAAGAGAAAAATATACCTATTCAAAAAAGCAAATAAACATTCACTTGACCCCTTCCTAAGAGACAATCTCCACTCATTCCAAATTAATAATATAAGTGTAGACCAGATGTGGCTTAAATTCAAAGAAATAGTATTGACAGCAATTGAAAGATTTATACCAAATAAATTAACAAACGACGGAGCTGGTCCTCCTTGAGACACAAAACGGTTTCGAACATTCTTGCAAAAACAACGAAACAAACATGCCAAATTTAAACAGACAGAAAATCCTAAAGATTGGCGATCTTTTACAGAAGCTCGAAATTCGGCGCGGACTTCAATGCGAGATGCCTATAACAGTTTCCACAACGAAACTTTGTCTCGAAACCTGGCAGAAAATCCAAAGAGATTCTGGTCGTATGTTGAGTATGTTAGCGGCAAGAAACATCAATGCCTTCTCTGCGCCATAGCAATAGAGATACTCTCGAAGACAGTGCTGCCAAAGCAGAGTTACTAAACATAGCCTTCCGAAATGCCTTCACAAAAGAAGAGAAAGTAAATATTCCAGAATTCGAATCAAGAACAGCTGCCAACATGAGTAACGCAGAAGTAAATATCCTCGGAGCAGCGAAGCAACTTAAATCACTTAATGAAAGCAAGTCTTCTGGTCCAGACTATATACCAATTAGGTTCCTTTCGGAGTATACTGATGCATTAGCTCCATACTTAACAATCATATACAATCGTTCGCTCGACGAAAGATCCGTACCCAAAGACTGGAAAGTTGCACAGGTCACACCAATATTCAAGGAAGGTAGTAGGAGTAATCCACTAAATTACATGTCCATATCGTTAACGTCGATATGCAGCAGGATTTTAGAATATATATTGTGTTCGAACATTATGAATTACCTAGAAGAAAACGGTCTATTGACACACAGTCGACATGGGTTTAGAAAACATAGTTCCTGTGAAACACAACTAGCTCTTTACTCACATGAAGTGTTGAGTGCTGTTGACAAGGGATTTCAGATCTATTCCGTATTTCTGGATTTCCGGAAGGCTTTTGACACTGTAGCACACAAGCGGTTCGTAGTGAAATTGCGTGCTTATGGAATATCGTCTCAGTTATACAACTAGATTTATGATTTCCTGTCACAGACGTCATACTTCGTAGTAATTGACGGAAAGTCATCGAGTAAAACAGAAGTGGTTTATGGGGTTCCCCAAGGTAGTGTTATAGGCCCTTTGCTGTTCCTTATCTATCTAAACGATTTGGGAGCTAATCTGAGCAGCCGTCTTCGGTTGCTTGCAGATGACGCTGTCGTTTATCGACTAATAAAGTCGTCAGAATATCAAAACAAACTGTAAAACGATTTAGAAAAGATATATGAATGGTGCGAAAAGTGGCAGTTGACCTTAAATAACGAAAAGTGTGAGGTCATCCACATGAATGCTAAATAGAACTTGTTAAACTTCGGTTACACGATAAATCAGTCTAATCTAAAAGCCGTAAACTCAACTAAATACCAGGATATTACAATTACGAACAACTTAAATTAGAAGGAACACGTAGAAAATGTTGTGGGGAAGGCTAACCAAAGACTGCGTTTCATTGGCTGGACGCTTAGAAAATGTAACAGACCTACTAAGGAGACTGCCTACACTACGCTTATCCGTCCTCTTTTAGAATACTGCTGCGCGTTGTGGGATCCTTACCAGATAGGACTGACGGAGAACATTGAAAAGGTTCAAAGAAAGGCAGCACGTTTTGTATTATTGCGAAATAGGGGAGAGAGTGTCATTGAAATGGTACAGGATTTGGGATGGACCTAATTAAAACCAAGACGTTTTTCGTTGCAGAGGAATCACTAAATTTCTCCTCCGAATGCGAAAATATTTTGTTGACACCGACGTACATAGGGAGGAACAATAACCACGATAAAATAAGGGAAATCAGGGCTCGTACGGAAAGATATAGGTGTTCATTCTTTCTGCACGCTATACGAGATTCGAATAACAGAGAACTGTGAAGATGGTTCGATGAACCCTCTGCCAGGCACTTGAATGTGATTTTCAGAGTATCCATGTAGATATAGCCTGCACCATTCGTTACAGAATACACTGATCGACAGGACACAATTCGAAGGCCGATGTCAGTAAAGAAACGAAGGATTTCCAACCTCTAAATATTGCACACTAGAAATTTCTATCAGAAAATGTTGTGAGTAGCTCAACACCTCTGTGCGGAAGATCTCATATCGGCTGGGGCTAAGTGTTACTGCTGTGATCCGTGCGGCACAGGATAGTACAACTAAATTTGCATCCAGCATGGCGCAGTGGTACATTCAGTGTGAATTGGTCATTCAACTCAGGTAATTTAGGCTCTCTGTACTTAGTGAGTCCTTTGCTCCGGGGTCACAGTGTTACAGCTTGATGACCGACTTGTACTCACAGTTTGGTGACAAGAAGACTTACAGGGTGAAGGGTATTTTCCCATTAAGATAGAAGCACAATGACCTAAGGAACACTGTTTTTCCCTGGCCCCTAGCGAGCCGTTGATCCTAATCCTACGTACCCTGTATGTCTTCTTCTTGGTATGGAATCACTGCTACCCAGCATTCGCCGCAGATTTAAATAGCGCTGTCGTCTAGCGGAGATTGAACTTATCACAGATAGTCTCTGTTTGTCCATCTTTTTTGATAAGCGTGCGGTACTTGGCTATTCTATACAGGATGTCAAATTAAAGACCTCCTAGCCGTCTAGTTTCCAACCTTATTTTATTTGGCAACCAGTTTCAACTTTTTACTACACAATCTTCAGATCGCTGACCGACGTGTTGAAAGAGTCTACCTCGCTTGTGATCAAAGCAGGGGCCAGCAATACGGATATCAGTAGATTTTTGCTATAGCGATCTGCCGACTCGGCATCACTATAGCAGAAATCTACTGATATCCGTATTGCTGGCCCCTGCTTTGATTACAAGCGAGGTAGAATCTTCCAACATGTCGGTCAGGGGCCTGAAGATGGCGTAGTAAAACACTGAAACTGGTTGCCAAATAAAATAAGGTTGGAAACTAGACGGCTGGAAAGTGTTTAATTTGACATTCTGTATCACAGATAGAATGTTATGTTACAGCCCAGGATTGGTTTCAGTATCATCAGTGAGTGTATTGGCGGACTTAGATGGCGGTAGCAAACCGACCAAACCCATATATTGTAGGGATCATCCCCTGCATTCCTCTAAAGTTATTGAGACAAAAGAAATAGGGAGTGTAAAAGAGGATGTTTAGACAAGACTATGAGACCTGGTATTCTATCAATACTCGCCCAGAATCTTAACTGCTACATCACTTCGTTCGGCGGCATAGCGTAAAGTTGTGTTTATAGTCCACAGAGCAATAATTCGGCTTCCTGTCATTGAAACACCAGGTTTCACTATTCCCGTTTCTTCTCACGGGCGAAAATAGACATTATTATCACATGAAGGGGAACACCGATCAATTTATGTCTGTCACGAATCCAAATAAGCGCTTGAATCCTCATTGACGAAAGACATAGTTACATTTTCTGTTGTGTAGTGGTAAATGGCTGAAGGGTACTTAGCAAAATAAAAGTGGATGACAGAGGCGTGTACGACGCATTACACCCTGACCAACGTACTGTTCTTTCATTTGAGAGTGAGGCAGTCACTGGGTCCACTCATAATCTAAGACGAGTGTGATCTTTGGGTACATAGCATATATAAGACAGTGCAAAAGAGCAGGAAGCCTCAAGTCGATCCACAATTGATGAGTTATTAGCAGAATGCCAACAGAAAGCTTGTATCTCACACTTATGTTAATAAAAGATCGTCAATAAAAGAATATATTGGAAGCCTCTGCTTCATTCTGAATACGTCTCTAAAAGAGAAATTCGAGTTTCTGTTGGACTAAGAGCTTTTCTTAAATTCATGCCACCGCTGTAATAGCATTCACTAGTGCTGCAGAATCCCTAATAAATCACCTTTATAGTGTAGCTCTAAGGCCTCGCAAAACTGTACCATCTTCCTGGAAAACACCTCAGGCGTACGGTTTACTCTGGTGACCCTAATACTTCCGCAGAGATTTGCCACATACTGGTAGTTGCCAATAGCGCTTCAAATCCCACCAGCAGAATTGTTGTATTAACGCATGTTTTCGTACTTTGTCACTGAATGCCCACGAGAGACACAGAACTGTCTTTCATCTTCAAAAATTGAAAGAGAGCCACTAGCACAATCATTCGACCGCTAAATTTGTAATTGATGCTGCCCTTCGTATGTGCAATAATTATGAAGAAAGTGTCAAATACAGACTGGATTTACACTGGATATAATTATAGAAATAAAAGCGGTAATTTATTCCACTTGTACACTGACCAGTCACATTAATGCGACCACCTGTCAAACGCCTGAATAACCGCCTTTTGCAGCCGAGACAAATGCGAGATTTTCAGGAAGAGAGAGTGGGAAGGTACCGTCAGGGATGTGCAACTATGCTGACTCCAGTGACTCCAGTGCCGTGGTCAGCTGCAGTAGGTTTCCCAGTTGATGATCCACGGCGCGAACAGCCAGATCTGGGTGGAGAGAACGGTAAACTCATACTGGTGCTCTTCGAACCATGCGCGTACGCTGTGACTGTGTGACACGTTATATTGTCCTGCTAATAGATGCGATTGCGCCGAGGAAAACCCAACTACAAGTACGGGTGCACGTGATCCCCAAGGATAGACGTATACCTCTGTTGATCCATTGTGTCTTCCAGAATGACGAGATCACCCAGGGAAAGCCACGAAAACATTCCTCAGGCTATAACGCTCCCTCCTGCGGCCTGGACCCTACCGACGGTTGTTTCAGGGTGACAGCCTTCACACGTTTCACGCCGTATGCGCCAACGGCCATCTGTCAGATGGAGCATAAAAGGTGAGTCGTCACAAAAGGCCACCTGTCGCCAGTCAGTGGACGTCCAGTTGTGGAACTGGTGTGCAAATTGCAGCCTTTATCGCCGATGAACAGCAGTCAGTATGGGTGCATGAACCAGACACCTGCTGCAGAGGCCAATACGCAGCAACTTTCTCTGAGGAGACACTGTTGGTAGCCTGTTTCTTTCGTCTGGGCGGTCACTTGCGCAACACTTACATGCCCATTCACCCTTACACAACTCCGCATCTGTCTTTCTCCCCTGTCATCTATGGCCAGTGTTGCACCACGGATCAGGCGAGTACATGTGTCCATGGGAAGAGGTGCTGAAGGCTTCCTTCGCATGAACGGTGGCCGTGTAGTGTGTAATGTGTTTGTCCTCAAGCATATATTCGCAATTTGGACCTCTCAAACTGTGTTATAAGGTATTCTCGTACTCAGTTGTAATGCTTTGTAACGGGGAAACCATTGATTTCTGGACCTATGTTTATTGGCACGCCGGCCGCGGTGGTCTCGCGGTTCTAGGCGCGCAGTCCGGAACCGTGCGACTGCCACGGTCGCAGGTTCGAATCCTGCCTCGGGCATGGATGTATGTGATGTCCTTAGGTTAGTTAGGTTTAAGTAGTTCTAAGTTCTAGGGGACTGATGACCACAGCTGTTAAGTCCCATAGTGCTCAGAGCCAGCCTTATCTCGCAGCCGCCTCCATGTCAGTTGCGGTTTAATGTCTTAGGTTAGCAGGAGGAGATTCTATATCGCATGCTGGAAGACCCTCGTTTCTTCAGTAATCAGTTACCAGAGGACGTCACACAGTGTGATAAGACAAGTGGCAGAGGTCATGCCCTGTCTCCCTCGCTGATAACCCTCGCCGACATCCTAGCAGCTTATCGTTGGCAAAATAGTTTATGTAAACGTTCCAGAAAAGGCACGACGCGTGACTGCAACTCACGTTAGTCGCTTGTATTTGCAGTTTCATTGATTTTCAACGTTTCATTCCGTGTATTCTGCGATGCACAGGAAGAAGAATCTCGAAAGCAATAATGGATTTGTGTCGCGGTAGAGAAACATTCCTGAAATGGTCCCATCAAAAATGCCAGAGACGATTTGTTTCTTAGGAGAGTGACACAGTTACACCACACATACTGAACAAGTCATCCACTTTACAATATATGCACAAACACATACATTAGTCTTTCACTTTTGTGTGGCGCGCGTTATCTCGGAAATAAATTAAAAATATTTCTCATCGCTGCTTTAGTCCAACATTTTTCAGAGGTTTCCATCGATTGCAAACAGATGCCAGATGACTCTGCTAAAAGAGGCCTAACACTGTCACTGATGACTAGCATTTTACCGTTGTTTGATGAGAGCCTTGCAAATGAAAATCAAATTCTTGTCTAAAACTGTAAATGAAAGTGCAATACGATCCGCCACTTGAGGATTTTTTAACGAATGTAGTGTTGTCTCTTTTTAATACAAGTAATCTGGATTTCAATGGTATGTGGTGCCAGTGCATGCATGTAGAATTGCTGGTAAACTAACTAATAAGCGACGTAACGTATTGTATTTAAGGTATTTATAAATAATTACTTGCTTTATATATCTGAATAATATCGTAAAGCGAAGTAAGAATTGCTCGTTTAGAAAAAAGCTATGGTGTCCATTTGTCTACGATTAATTGATTCTTTATGCTTTTCGTTGATAAATTTTATTGACCATAACTAAATTAAGGGGGAATTATTTTGGCATTGATGAGCATTAGGGGGTGACATTAAGAGCCACATACTTACGAAAGCATTGTGTACGTGTAATGAAATATAGCTTTGACAGAGGTGATATGAGATTCCAAACCTAATTTTCATCAGTATGTTCATCACTTTGAGACAACGGGATGTCAAGTGAATAGAAAAAAGTGCGTTTAGACAAGGGGGCTTTCTGCTTAGAAATTAATATTGTCAGTGCTGTTGGAATACACGGCGCAGGAGAGCAACGACGGCATTTCTGAAGGATCCATCCTGGCATTCGCTTTAATTGATTTCGATAAACCGTCGAAGACCGAAGTTAGAATGGACAAACACAAACACCGTTCCCCCCGAGAATCGTCTAATGGCTACTGTCCTCTGACTTTTTAATCAACCAACAAGTGAAACGCCCCCTTAGAAAAATTAATGAATTACTGTGCTGATAAACCTCTTACATTATTTGACTTTCAAACAGCTGAGCAGAACTGAACGTACTCAGACATTTCGCTCTTTACCTATTCTGATCAACACTAAACTGACAGCCAATATTTTTAGCGCAACTCAATCTGACTTCCAAAAATTCCTACAAGAGAATGGCCCTGACTAACATTAACCTATACGTTTCACAAATCACTTACCTCACAAAAATCTTCGTTACTCGAACTACTGCAATACAGCGAGCGCCACTACTGCCAGCTAAATAAAAGATTCAAACTACTGAAGGCACTAACTACTGAAAGGCATAGTTAGCAAATGAAAGATTTTGACAGAGAACAAGCAATGTATTTACCTTAATAGTGTTCAAAGTCATTATATATATATATATATATATATATATATATATATATATATATATATATATATATATATATATATATCAGTCCATGATACCCAATATTAGAAATTTACAGTCCATGATACCCAATATTAGAAATTTACTCTTTCTGATGGACACACGTCCAATTCGTCCTCTCTCAAAATTCCGCCATCTCTCTCCCCACATCCACCACTGCTGGCGGTTCACCTCCAACTGCGCAACTCTACGCGCTGTTCACATCCAACTGCCAAACACTATAACAGCAAATATTGCAACAATGCCGACCAGCCTCAGACTGCACACAGCACACTCAGTGATTTTCATACAGATCGCTACGTGGCGTTACCAACATAAAAACCTAAACAGCCTACTTACACAAGAAAGTTGCGACAATCCGGCTTGATTTCTGTTGGCTATCTGTTGTGCCAGAATTACAGGTTCTGCATTGAGTAAAGACAATATTATTTTTCCATTTCACGTAACTTAAGTCGAAGACGACGGGAAAATGGAATGTAAGAATCTGCTTAGCACTTGAGAGAGCCGTCTTGGAATTGAACACAATTGTCTTCACCCAATATCAAGATTACTGATACTATAAAACGATAAATTCGTATATATGTTGTACCACTGCTACAATAAAATTATTGAAGTGGTACGAACAAAGACAGTTATGACTGACAGACAAGCGCCCGCACGCACCGAAAACGCCAGTACAGTCAGTATGCGCGTTCACAATATAATCCTGTTAATCATTTGTTACAAAAGAACTGCGAGATAAAAAATGGTTAGAAGAGAATTCGACAAAAAGCAATCAACCGCACAAGTAAAAAGTTTCACAATTACAGGCCTAAATTAATACCGTGTAATTACGGTAACATTTTCTGATGCTACCACGAAGTGAAATAAATATTTCTACACGCCATAACTTCAAATTAAAGAAACGTTTGATGCTTTATGATCTGTTGGTAGCGACTGATACGATCCAGGTCCACCGTTCATCTGAGTGCGAGGGTACACAGCCATTCAGTTGCTGACTGATCACAGGCAATATGTTACAAGAGTTCGACGGTGGGATGCAGTATGAGGAATTGACTGATGGCATGGTATGAATTTAGATTTTGGAATTTTATGATAAAATGGCTGCAACTCAAGGTTCCTAAGATTCCTGACATTCTTCAACTTCACCGGTGTGTCATGGGCTACTCCAATAGGCATGCTCGAACGTGGCACTGACCCGTCGATGCCTAAAAGTGAAATAGTTGCACAAAAACTGTCATGGCGTACAGGGTTGCAAAATACCGTGTCGTCCAAAAACCTATCACAAACGAAGTTATTTAAGGAAAGCAATGAAAAATCTAACCGTACGTGATCCGACAGGATTTGAATTCTCTCCTCCTGACTGCCTTAACCGCTGCGCCACGTCAGTTCTTTCTAGTAACACTGGCGGCCACGTAGGCACAGTGTTTCAACTGTGTACATTCCGTAAATCCCTCGTGTCCGCTGGCGTAACGTGTTCACTGAATTCGGTCATCTGGACACTGTCTTGGAGTGTCCGCAAAACTGAACTGTAGACTCGTAGCTGGAAAGCGCGAAAGATGATGTCTCACCGATTCACTGGCTGGATACTTTATTGTGGATCAGGGTACTGTCACAAGATAACAGAAAAAATATTTGGTTTTTACCGTAATATCGTATTTTCAGCTATGACTGATCAGTTCATTGTTTGTGGCTTGAGACCAGTAGATTAAATATATGTTAAGCTAGCTTTAGTTTGCTGTCAACACTGTTTTCGTCTTTTTGCAAAATGTCTAATTTCTTAATATTCGACTATATACAGGGTGATTATAATTAAACTTTCAAAACGCTGAATAAATAACACCACTGGTCAGAATGACGTCAAATTGCAACAGAGTATTATCGGAGAAGGGGGGAAACGTATGGCAGAAGATAAAAAATAGTGTGAAAATTGATCAATACATAGCGCTGTGTGCATCAGATTACGCAAATGAAAACGCCTGTCATGCGCCGGTCGCGGTGGCCGTGCGGTTCTAGGCGCTACAGTCCGGAACCGCGGGACTGCTACAGTCGCAGGTTCGAATCCTGCCTCGGGCATGGATGTGTGTGATGTCCTTAGGTTAGTTAGGCTTGAGTAGTTCTAAGTTCTAGGGGACTGATGACCTAAGATGTTAAGTCCCATAGTGCTCAGAGCCATTTGAACCTGTCATGCGCACGCCCCATTGAAGTTAGTTTAAACACGCCGGGTACACGGCTTTTCCTCCTTTAGCGTCTGCGACGTTCGCCATGACGGTCTCAATGCAGGATCGCGCTCTGCTTGTAAAGCTGTATTACAAGAATAATAACTGTGCACACGTCGCTCTGCAGAAGTTTAGGACACTGAAGGGTTTGAAAAAAGACGTTGGTCCGATGACTGCCGTGGGTCTACAGAAAATGATTCGGAAATTAGAAAAGACTGGTTCTTTTGTTGTGCAACCTGGTAGAGGGAGGAAACGAACTGATTCGACGTCAGTGGAAGCAGTGGCCACAGCAGTGCAGGAGGAAACGAGTGGTGGTGTGCAAACGTTTAGTGCACAGAGAATTGCCCGAACATTGGACATACCCTTGTGAACGGTGCGTAAATACCTACGAAATATCCTTCTTTGCTATCCATTCAAAATTACCCGTGTGCACGAGTTGCTTCCTGTTGACCTGCCAGCAAGAGAGACCTTTGCTTTAGAATTTCTTACTCACAGGGATGTGGATAATGATTGGCCGTGGAAGATTTTGTGGACAGACGAAGCCCACTTCCATCTGACAGGATACGTCAATATACAGAATTTTCGAATATTGGCAACGGAAAATCCACACGCAAATCAGCCAGTAGCACTTCATCCTGAAAAGGTCACTATGTGGTGCAGGTTTACGGCATCATTTATCATAGGGCCACATTTTTTCGAAGAGACAGGTTCTTCCGGTCCTGTTACATGTACTGTCACTGGAAAGTGCTATGAGTGTCTTTTGCGCAACCACGTCATTCCAGCTCTCCTAGAGCGTGGATGCGTGGATGGGATCATTTTTATGCAAGATGGCGCATCTCCGCACATTGTAAGTCCAGTAAAGTACCTGCTGAAGAGTCATTTCGGAAATGCTAGAATTACCAAAGCCATTTCCCTATATCCTGGCCGTCCCGATCACCTTATCTTAATCCGTGTGACTTCTGGCTGTGGGGCTATCTGAAAGATGTCGTGTTCACTGTTCAGATTGCAGACTTAGCTGCACTGAAGGCACGCATTGTTCAACACATTCTGAAAGTCACCCCAAAAGCACTTCGATCAGTAGTGGAACATGCTGCTTCACGATTTCAACTAATTGCAGAAAACGGTGGACAGCATATTGAACATGATTTGTGCCAGGCCCACGGAAGTTAATAGTCCGATCTGATTTTGATTGATGCTTTTTATGCGGTTTTTGGCCTCAGGACAATCAAAAACCGACGTGAGTGATGCTTTTTATGCGGTTTTTGACCTCAGGACAATTAAAAACCGACGTGAGTGATGCTTTTTATGCGGTTTTTGGCCTCAGGACAATTAAAAACCGACGTGAGTGATGCTTTTTATGCGGTTTTTGACCTCAGGACAATTAAAAACCGATTTTTTGCATCCGATTCCATACGATCTTGCCGTGGTGGATGGGCTTACGTAACTAACAGTATCACACCTGTACACCCTGTTTAACTGCACACTGTAACCAGTGTACAGTTTCTTGAACGTCAAACATACACCTTAGGCTAGGCATTGCTGTATATTTCAATTGTCATTTGTGGTCGACCACTATTAAATTATAATGCTCACAGCGCCATCGATTGCTACATTTTATAACTATTTATTTTTATCTGCCATGCGTTTTTCCGCTTCTCCGATAAGTTTCCGTTGCAGTTTGACGTCATTTTTACCAGTGGCGTTATTTTTACAGCGGTTTGAAAGTTTAATTATATTACTCGGTTTATTTTTTTATCTTGGCATCAAACAGAATGCATTCATAAGACTGTGTATGGTTTACCTACACATAAATTAAATCACAGTATATTCTATTTAGGAAACACACCGTGGAAAATTACCTCTGCACTGGCTATCGTTAATGAGACACCTGCTGACTGTGACAGAGAGGAAATTTTAAATTAACGAATTCGTTACTCTTCTGAAGCATCATAGTCCCTAATGTAACTGCTATTCACATTCTACAGCTGTTTTCTACCTTAATTTTCAACCTTTCATGTTTGACAAATATCAGGTATTTTAAAAGCAAACCAAAAAAGAAAAACGGTGATTTTAAAACTTGAACAACTGAATGAGCTTGTATTAGTACAGCCCGCGATTATCCACAGGTCAAATAAAGCGGTAATATTCACTCTGTCATATGGTCGCCGCTAGATTAAGTCTGGCCCGGTGGCATGGTACTTTCCACTTCTAGTACAACAATCTGTAGGCTGTTTCAAAGAAGACAAGAACAACTCTTGCACAGTTTGACCACTGCTACTGACTGTCAGGTAAGTATTCGTATAGATAACTAGTAGTTGATCGTATTTAATTTATTTACTAGTACACTCAGTAAAATACACACATCAAAAAAGTTTTTCATAACCTCGATTCCGAGAGTTCCGGAACTTGTACGGAAAATTGGAATAGAGATCAGCATAAACATCATTTCCACCCTTTTAACTGCTCATGAAAACCACACATTGCATTTTGTTCCTCCATACAGCGAGACCTTCAGAGGTGGTAGTTCAGACTGCTGTACACACCAGTACCTCTAATACCCAGTAGCACGTCCTCTTGCATTGATGCATGCCTGTATACGTCGTGGCACACTATCCACAAGTTCATCAGGGCACTGTTGGTCCAGATTGCCCCACTCCTCAACGGCGATTCGGTGTAGATCCCTCAGAGTGGTTGGTGGGCCACGTCATCCATAAACAGTCCTTTTCAATCTAACCCAGGCATGATCCATAGGGTTCATGTCTGGAGAACATGCTGGCCACTCTTAGTCGAGCGATGTCGTTATCCTGAAAGAAGTCATTCACAAGACGTGCACGATGGGGGGGGGGGGGCGAGTTGTCGTCCATGAAGACGAATGCCTCGTCAATATGCTGCCGATATGGTTGCACTATCGGTCGGAGGATGGCATTCACGTATCGTACAGCCGTTACGGCGCCTTCCGTAACCACCAGCGGCGTACGTCGGCCCCACATAAAGGCATCCCAAAGCAGCAGGGGACCGCCACGTAGCTGCACTCGCTGGACAGTGTGTCTAAGGCGTTTAGCCTGACCGAGTTGCCTCCAAACATGTCTCCGACGATTGTCTGGTTAAAGGCATATGCGACACTCATCGGTGAAGACAACGTGATTCCAGTCCTGAGCTGTCCATTCAGCATGTTGTCGGACCCATCTGTACCGCGCTGCATGGTGTTGTGGTTGCAAAGATGGACCTCGCCGTAGATGTCGGGAGTGAAGTTGCGCATCATGCAGACTATTGCGCACAGTTTGAGTCGTAACACGACGTCCTGTGGCTGCACGAAAAGCATTATTCAACATGGTGGCGTTGCTGCCAGGGTTCCTCCGAGCCATAATCCGTAGGTAGCGATCATCCACTGCAGTAGTAGCCCTTGGGCGGCCTGAGCGAGGCTTGTCAACTACAGTTCCTGTCTCTCTGTACCTCCTCAATGTCCGAACAACATCACTTTGGTTCACTCCGAGACGCCTGGACACTTCGCTTGTTGAGAGCCCTTCCTGGCACAAAGTAACAATGCCGACGCAATCGAACCGCGGTATTGATATGGTTCAAATGGCTCTGAGCACTATGGGCTTAACATCTGAGGTCATCAGTCCCCTAGAACTTAGAACTACTTAAACCTAACTAACCTAAGGACATCACACACATCCATGCCCGAGTCAGGATTCGAACCTGCGACCGTAGCGGTCTCGCGGCTCCAGACTGTAGCGCCTAGAACCGCACGGCCACTCCGGCCGACGCGGTATTGATAGTCTAGGCATGGCTAAACTACAGGCAATACGAGCAGTGTACCTCCATCCTGGTTTGTTTCTGTTTTGTTTTGTTTTGCTTTAGGGCGCAAAAAGCAACTGGGGTCAAAAGCGCCCAAATCAAAACTATAGAACACGAAGACAGAGAGGAGCTAAAAGACGACTATATGTCAGTCCCAATTAACATAATAGAAGACAGCTAAAAACAGGTACGTAGAAAAAGGGCTAAAAAAAAGACACCGGACAGAAGTGAAGGCCCAAAACTAAAAATTAAATGGCCTTCGCCATAATGCTTTGGCGGATAAAAGCAATAAGGCGAAGGCCATTTAATGTTTATGACTGGAACTGATCGGCTGTCGGGACCCCTCCGTCTAATAGACGCTGCTCATGCACGGTTATTCACGTCTTTGGGCGAGTTTAGTAACATCTCTGAACAGTCAAGTGGACTGTTTCTGTGATACAATGTCCACAGTCAACGTCTGTCTTCAGGCGTTCTGGGGATCGGGGTGATTCAAAACTTTTTTTTGATGTGTGTAGAATTCCCACAGGTACCCTGCTTTAACTGCCTAAGGATGCACTTATTCTACAATATAAGACTTGGATTACCTTTACTCCGAATTTGAAGTTTCGATCTAAAACACTAAATGACAGCAGATACTCTTTAGTCGGTTCCGAAATCCAGTTTCATAGATGAAGATACGTCTTGCTGTAAACGATATGACCCAATTCCATCACATCCTACGTTCAGACGAAAAGAGCTCTGGAGAAGTGACCCACCTGGACATGAATCCGACAATAACAAAGCGAAATCTGTTGCTGACCTAGACAAGCGTTATACGACATGGAGCACTTGAGGGTCAATTCTCCTCAGTCAGCCTATAATACAAGCTATTTTTACAATATTTTTGGAAAAATTAATGAAGCAATCAACGTATACCTTTTGGATGTTACTTGTTGATTCTTGGGCAACATTGTGTTCAAAATAAGATGAGTCGTTGACAGATGTCCTGCAGTCAGAAAATCTTATGTGAAATAAAAAAAAAACAGTTTTCTTGATCTTTAGGCTATTGCACAAGCCGTAATAGCACAGTTTTTTTTAATTTGATAAAATTATAAAATGTTTGAAACAATGATGTTCATCTGTCATGTGCTTTTGGTGACTTTTCGTAATAACCAATGAGTAAATTAAAATTTGAAAAAATGCCTATTACACCTTGTGAACATGCCTGAGAAGTAATTCAGCTAAGTTTCAGAATGATATCTTTATAAGTGCGCCCGTAATTCATTCCTTCAGTTTGAGATGCAGGGTACACCAATAAAGATATCTTTCTGAAATGTGACCGAATTACTCCTTGGGCATGTCCGCAACGAGTAATAGACTAATTTATTCATTAGTTACCGAGAGAAACGTGTCCAAAGCACATGACGAAACTACATCTTTGTTTCAAGCGTTCGCCATTTTATTATTTTGTCAAATTCCAAAAACTGTATTATTACTTCGAGCGCATTGTTCTATAGATTTTTTTTTATACCAGATACGATTTGCAGATGGCATGGCTTCCGTCATGGACTCACCTCATTTTGGACAGAGCCACTTAAATTCTTGGACGGAAGGTTTAATGATGACTGAATTACTTTCGAAAAATCAGGAAATGTTGTCCAAGAGTAAACAAATAACGTGCAAAAAGATTTAGGTTGATTGCTTCATTTTTTTCCAAGTTATCGTAAAAATCGCTTCTTTTAGAGACTAACTGATGAGAAAGGACCCTTAACAGCCAAGGACTGGAGTGACGTGAAGCAAGGGGAAGCAGGAGCGATGGAGTCATATGGTATAAGAGATATACTCTGTGGCTGTGAGGAACTACAGGATGCCCAACTTCTTCTCATCTGCAGGAAGCTGAACAAAGTTCGAACTGTGGACGATCTGTTCAAAACTATTCAAAAAGCTAGATTTTTGGGCTGCGCGGACTATCTTTTGTTAGTGATCCTGCAGTCTAATCTTTTTATTTATTCTGATTGTGTATTTGAGCGCCTTTGGTTATGTAATGCGTATGTTTTTCCTTGTGTTAGTGTTTTATTTTGTAATCTGATCTTCAAAGCACGAAAATAGCAACAATTACTATTAATGTGCTGTGACACATGTGGAATATGCGTCTGTGTTTTTCGAACTAGCAATTTTCACTGATGCGCCAAATAAACTGGTATAGGTACGCTTATTCAAATACAGAGACATGTAAATAGGAAGAATACGGCGCTGAGGTCGGCAACGCCTATATAAGACAACAAGTGTCTCGTGCATCGTGCATTTGTTAGAAAATGGTTCAAATGGCTCTCAGCACTATGAGACTTAACATCTGAGGTCATCAGTCCCCTAGACTTAGAACTACTTAAACTTAACTAACCTAAGGACATCACGCACATCCATGCCCGAGGCAGGATTCGAACCTGCGACCATAGCGGTCGCGCGGTTCCAGACTGAAGCGCCTAGAACCGCTCGGCCACAGCGGCCGGCATTTGTTAGATGGGTTACTTCTACTACAATGGCAGGTTATCAAGATTTAAGTGGGTTTGAACGTGGTGTTATAGTCGGCGCACGAGCGATAGGGCACAGCATCCCCGAGGCAGCGATGAAGTGGGGATTTTCCCGTACCACCATTTCAGGGAGTTACCGTGAATACCAGGAATCCGGTAAAATATCAAATCTCCGACACCGCTGCGACCGGAAGAAGATCCTGCCAGAACGGGACCAACGACGACGGAAGAGAATAATTCAACGTGACAGAAGTGCAACCCTTTCACAAACTGCTGCAGATCTCAATGCTGGCCCATCAGCAAGTGTCAGCGTGCGAACCATTCAACGAAACGTCATCGATATGGGCTTCCGGAGGCGAAGGCCCGCTCGTGTGCCCTTGATGACTGCACAACTCAAAGCTTTACGTCTCGCCTGGGCTCGACAACACCGACTTTGGACTACTGATAACTGGAAACATGTTGCCTGGTCGGACGAGTCTCGTTTCAAATTGTATCGAGCGGATGGACGAGTACGGGTATGAAGACAAACTCATGAATCCATGGACCCTGCATGTCAGCAAGGGACTGTTCAAGCTGGTGGAGGATCTGTAATGGTGTGGGGCGTGTGCAGTTGGAATGATTTGGGGCTCCTGATACGTCTAGGTACGACTCTAACAGGCGACACATACCTAAGCATCCTGTCTGATCACCTGCATCCATTCATGTCCATTGTCCATTCTGACGGGGAGTTGTGCAATTCCAGCAAGACAATGCTACGGAGTGGCTTCAGGAACACTCTCCAGACATTAACATTGTTGAGCATATCTGGGATGCCTTGCAATGTGCTGTTCAAAAGAGATCTGTACCGCTTGTAGTCTTACGGGTTTATGGACAGCCCTGCAGGATTCATGATGTCAGTTCCCTCCAGCATTACTTCAGACATTAGTTGAGTCCATGCTACGTCGTGTTGCGGCACTTCTGCACGTTCGCGGGGGCCCTATGCGATATTAGGCAGGTGTACCAGTTTCTTCAGCTCGTCAATGTATAACGGTACAATTTCTTTAGCTAGCAACATGTATACTACTTTTCGGCAACCTGCTTTATTTCTGAAAGACGCCAATTACTGTTTCATACACGAGTATATTCTGTAATAGAGAAGATTTTAGGGGTGCTCATCAACGCAACACAATACAATAACAATACAATGAAGCATTTGGAGGTGTGACTGACAGGTACGAGAGGATACATGTACACATTTTCAGTTTCATTTCTGCGACCTATTCGCACAGTATAATGCAGGCAAGTTTTTTCCAGCTTCCAAAGAAACATAATGCACAAATAATTACAACACAGAAACACACCGAACAGGTTATAACAATTCTCAGACGGCTGGAGTACACGATTTTACTATCCATTATATGACCAAGTGGTGACAGGAATGACATCCGACAGCAGAATACCTTAACGTAAACTGAAGGTTAAATGGTACCTTTACATCATAGTAAGGCTAATTATAGGAAAAATAATACTTGTGTTGATGAATAGGGTCCCATACAGCAGTGAAAGATCACAGTCATAACCTGAAGACAATCCATGTCTCGCATTCCTTTTCACAGGTTAGTTACCAGAAATGTGAATGATAATTGCGCGTCAACACTCTTGGAGTACACGCCACTATTAACACACAAAGAGGCAAGACTAATTCTCAACTTGGTAACAGCTTCCGGGAATAAATATCTCTGTTAAACAATGTACTAGTAGCTCAGTTTTTGCTTATAAAATGGAAGTACAGTTCATGTGAGCTGAGGTCGATAACTGCATAATTTGTGGTGCAGGACACGGGCACTTACCCTTTCTCCATGGCGATTAGGGTTGGACTGACACGGGAGCCGATCTGCCTCACTTTTAATAACTACTATGACGGCCAGTCGAGGTCACCGTATCAGCTGTCCTCTAATTGGAGTGTTAAGCTAGTTCGAAATTGGCCGACGCTTATCAGTCAGTGGCACCGAGTAAACACAGGCTCCCCTCCCAGGCGTATCGCGCGCTCTTGCTTACAGAAACACGACCTGCTGACACTTGTCGTCAAAAATTACGCCAGCGCTGGGTGACGCGCTAAGAGGCGAGCAAGCCAGCCACCAGAGGCTACGGACACTCGAAGGATCCGTGAACTTTACGCATACAAAAAGAAATAGCTGGCTCTAATTTTTCCCTAAATACGTAACCTCCACCAGATGGCACTAGATGTCGAGGAGCTACGTAACGATAAACCGGTTCTCTCTCACCCCGTGACGGTTTAGCTATAATTGGACAAATTTAATTTTCCACAATCTTTTTGTACGTTTTTGAGATAAGCCTCTTACCTCTAATATTTTAGGGCACAAAGTACCCCAGAAAGAAAGGGCATCAAGAGTCAATTTTATGTAAATAATAAACGTAACAGACAAAAATTTTACTGTTTTTGAACTATTAAAGTGTAGCAGCTTCACTCGCGTTCACAAGTGCAGTTATTTTAGTTTCACTCAGTCATTTGCATGTTATGTTGATCGTACTGACAACAACTCACCGTGATGTGGTCAATGTCAAAACGAAACTATTTTCTTATTTGAATCTACAACAAAATCTGATAAAGTAATTCAGCCACTTAATTATTATCTACTCCAAGATTCATCTGTTGAGTAGAAGGAGTTGTCAAGTAATAATTATTTCAATTTGATTTTAAAAATTTCATTATCTGCCAGCATTCTGAATTCACGAAGGAAGTGTTCAAATATTTTTTATTTACTCCATTTTGCACAACATTAATGTTAAATTGTCGATAACGAAGGTTGTTTTTGTTCATTACTTTCTGAAAATGCCGGATTCTTCACTATAAATTTCTTAAGAGAATAGATGTACTGTGAGTCTGTTGTTAGTATGTCTATTTTTTTAAATATTTGCCTACACGAAGCTCGAGGATGGACATAAGACGTTATCATCACAGCACGTTTCTGTGTCTGTTTGTGAGATTGCTCCAGTAAATTACTGACGTAGGTTCGAAAGGCAACATCAGTGTCCCATTCCTACTCCAATAACTCACTCATCGTCATTTTTATCTGTTTTTCGTCTTCACTAATGTCGGTTAGACCATCCGCATGATGTTCCGCTCTTCTGGTGTGGTGTTCCAGGTGACACCAGATATTTTTACAATCTAGGTAGCATACAGGTCAGTCCAGATACGTTATTCGCTTGATATTTATCTTATACGTGACGTGTATGTACTGTTCCTTTCTTGTATTGTTAGTCAGTACTTACACTTTTATAAAAAAAAAAACCATAACTTTGTACTTATGTTATAGGCCAATGTGAATATTTAATTTCTGATGAAGGCACTGATAAAAGTGGTGAAAGCAAGTCAAAAGACTGAAATTCTGTGGCCGAGAGCTGTAATTGCTTTAACTTCAATTTGTAAACGGTCGCGAACTACGCAGGGAAGTTCAAAACTTTATCATTCTCAATTAAGTTCCTCGTATAATTGTCACCTGTTAATTCTATGCAGCAGTACTCTGTGGATCGGACTGTTCCTTCACAGAATGATCTTTTGAAACACCCGGAGACCTTCACCACCTTTTGACAGTCCATCAAATCTTCCTAACAAGCTACACTACTGGCAATTAAAATTTGCTACACCACGAACATAACGTGCTACAGACGCGAAATTTAACCGACAGGAAGAAGATGCTGTGGTATGCAAATGATTAGCTTTTCAGAGCATTCACACAAGGTTGGCGCCAGTGGCGACATCTACAACGTGCTGATATGAGGAAGGTTTCAAATCGATTTCTCATACACAAACAGCACTTGACCGGCGTTGCCTGGTGAAACGTTGATGTGATGCCTCGTGTAAGGAGGAGAAATACGTACCATCACGTTTCCGACTTTGATAAAGGTCGGATGGTAGCCTATCCCGATTACGGTTTATCGTATCGCGACATTGCTGCTCGCGTTGGTCGAGATCCAATGACTGTTAGCAGAATATGGAATCGGTGGGTTCGGGAGGGTAATACGGAACGCCGTGCTGGATCCCAACGGCATCGTATCACTAGCAGTCGAGATGACAGGCATCTTATCCGTATGGCTGTAACGGATCGTGCAGCCAAGTCTCGATCCCTGAGTCAACAGATGGGGGCGTTTGCAAGACAACAACCATCTGCACGAACAGTTCGACGACATTTGCAGCAGCATGGACTATCAGCTCGGAGACCGTGGCTGCGGTTACCCTTGACGCTGCATCACAGACAGGATCGCCTGGGATGGTGTACTCAACGACGATCCTGGGTGCACGAATGAATTTCGGATGAATCCAGGTTCTATTTACAGGATCATGATGGTCGAATCCGTGTTTGGCGACATCGCAGTGAACGTACGTTCGAAGCGTGTATTCGTCATCGCCACACTGGCGTATCACTCGGAGTGATGGTATGGGGTGCCATTGGTTACACGTCTCGGTCACCTCTTGTTCACATTGACGGCATTTTGAGCAGTGGACGTTACATTTCAGATGTGTTACGACCCGTGGCTCTACTCTTCATTCGATCCCTGCGAAACCCTACATTTCAGCAGGATAATGCACGACCGCATGTTGCAGGTCCTGTACGGGCCTTTCTGGATACAGAAAATGTTTGACTGCTGCCCTGGCCAGCACATTCTCCAGATCTCTCACAAATTGAAAACATCTGGTCAATGGTGGCCGAGCAACTGGCTCGTCACAATACGCCACTCACTACACTTGATGAACTGTGGTATTGTATTGAAGCTGCATGGGCAGCTGTACCTGTACACGCCATCTAAGCTCTGTTTGACTCAATGCCCAGGCGAATCAAGGCCGTTATTACGGCCAGAGGTGGTTGTTCTGGGTACTGATATCTCAGGATCTATACACCAAAATTGCGTGAAAATGTAATCACATGTCAGTTCTAGTATAATATATCTGTCCAATGAATACCCGTTTATCATCTGCATTTCTTCTTGGTGTAGCAATTTTAGTGGCCAGTAGTGCATGTTCTGAACGACAAACGAAACAGATACTGTACTATGTCCACTAAGCAGATATTCTGAACACAAGTTCTTATTCCCAAGCGATTACTTAAGCGTCACCTCGTTACACCTCACGTGCATTCGGCAGAAACTACGATCAACAATAACTCGGGGAAGCGTTTCGTAGTACACCAGACCGTCGTTGTTCCATCAGATGCATAACATTATCTTATGTTGACGCGCACAGGTCTTTGTACGACCAGTTGCTGCTTTATTTGGGCTCAACCAATCCTTTCTTTTCCTTATGTTAACATAAGAACACCGTTTTTCGTCCCCATTAAAGACACAGGTGTTCACCAGCCAATTGATGACGAGCAAGCAGAGATGCACTTATAGCCACCCGCTGATTTTTTTAATTTTGCCTTAGAGCATGCTGTACTAATTTTTGAACCTTCCCCATTGCATGCAAATGTCGCACGATGGTGGAATGAGCACGGTTCATTATATCTGCTAGCTCTCGAATACCCTGATGTGGATCTTCATCAAACCCCGAAGGTCTTCCTGAACGTGGGAAGTCACTAATGTAAAACCAATCCTTCTTAAAACGAGAAAACCATTTTCTTGCCGTACTGTGTCCGGTGGCATTATCCTCACACACGGAGCAAATGTTTCTGGCTGCCTCTGCTGCTGTCACCCTCCTACTGAACTCAAACAGAAGAATATGCCGGAAATGATCAGATTTCTTCACTTGGCACTCCACTTTCTAACATCAACAGCTCCACGCAGTATCTCCAAATAACCAAATGACAATATTCAAACTCGAATAGCAACAGTGAACTACAAATAAAAAATGGCAATCGTTAAACAAACCCACAGAAACCGGAATACCAACATGCAAAACAAAAATGCTACGAACTTACGGACCAACCTTATATTTTATGCCATTTCTTTTAACAAGACACGCACTCTTAGCACCAATAAATAAGAGTAGACGAGTACACACACGTGTATACACCTGCGAGTGAGTGCAACGTTGGTGGTATATAGTATCCTCGTCGTACCAATGTACAGAATTCGTCCAGTATCATTCACAAATTGAGATGTAAGAAATGACTGGACTTACGTATCCTGGAGATATGTACAGTTCGTGTAACTAAATTAATGTAAAGTTGACCGTATCGTCTTTATTAAGTTATGCAGATCTTTCATATTACATGGACAGTTGGAATGACTCTTGCTACTCGGAGTTCCTACCGATATAGTCTCCATTATGGGGAAAGTATTTACGCCATCGATGAACGCAACCCATGCTTTCATTTTCAAATCATTCGCTTGTGTATTGACATATCTACTTCTTTGAATTTGTTTCCATCTGGTCTACGTCGTCAGATCGCTATCTCCGAAGATGTTCTGCACTGGGTCAAACCGGAAGGAGTCGGAGGTCGCCACATTTGCGTTGTATAGTGGATGGCAGACAAGTCAAATTAGACAATACATTCGAAAGAGAAATGAGCTCGATAACAACCATCGGTAATTTGGATCGAATTCAGAATCTTGTCTAGTATCTTTCATCATTAGGTGTCTGAAGCTTCAGAAGTGCCTCAGTGCAATCCGCGCTGCTACATGCTACGACTGGGCTACAGTTAATACAACATGAAAACGAATACGTAACCTTCCTTTATTCGCCGATGTCGGGAACTGAGAAATCTTTCGTTTGTGCTCAAGTTAGGTTAACAATATGTTGTTTTTAGGGTAGTGATTCATTCGTATTTGTTGGAAACATCAAACATTTATATCATCACCATTAGTCACAGCTGATGTTAATTCACGTTTTTCATATCAACCTGTTATGGTACTGTTATTGTTTTTCCAACGGTACATTTCCTTTGATGCGCCGTTTCGATAATGAATTCAGGACATATGAGAAGTAAACAGACACAGAATCCCTCTTTATACCATGATTTATTACTTTTCAAAACTCATATATTATATAAGTAAGGGAATTATTTCGCGCTATATGTTTTCGGAGGAAAAACTGGTTATTATGGGGAAGACAGATGTGATACATATAGGTCATCAAGTTTTTCTGTGATTCTGCAGTTCACACATCTTCTTATTGCTGTTCGTGCCCTCTGCCATACTCTGGAGTCATTTTTTCACCCTTAATAAGTGTAACAATTATGATGGATAGCGTACCAAATTTCCTTTGAAACAAGACAGAATTCAATCGGTGCCAGGTATCGTATCGAATTTTAGTGCCTCGGTTACTTCTCGACGCCTATGATATTGATACTGCAACATTCATCTCGACTTCACTTCGCAATAAAAGGCTTGAAAGCACGGTTCGCCATTTCATATCAGAACTACAGTTCTAATGTCACTTCTTACATCGTCCATAAGGGTTTGGATGTCTCTGGTGCATTGGCAGCCTTATATGAACATATTTAGTTCGATCTTGTGATAAGCCCGCCAAACAACTTCGGCATCGGCCATAACAGGTCACTCACTTTCAAGAATAATTATAAGATTCGAAATATAAGGTCTTAATGAAAGCGGCTTACTCTTGTAAACTTATCATGTCACCACGAAATACAGGCTCTACATTCGCGTGGACTTTAGATTTGGTGCTGTGCTATTCTGCAGTTCAATATGCTTGCTCGCTCGGTCTACGTGATTAGGAGTAGCATTTGGATGAGGATTTCTATTTGCCCTGTGTAGATGCTGGCTGTCAGGGTGGATTATAATGTGGCGGAACCACAAAAATAATACATTACCTGAGAAACGCCAAGCAAAATCGTTGTACGCTCCATCTCCAACGGTGATCCACATAAGTGAAGCTGCTTACTACATTTTAGCCAACAGATCAATCGCATTAAGTGAATGTTCTGGGTAACCATTTGAAAGGAATCCTTGATGCATATTCCAAGAAAAAAGCATTCAGTTTTAGACTGTCAAATGCATGCGGCATGGTCAACAATGCTAATGGTGCTGTAAATCGTTTTTTATATCCTTAACAAAACATACACAGTGTTTCCCAGTTCAGTTAGGACTGCTTGTGTGAATTTCCATATTGCAATGCTATCTCGTGGCGAGTTCCGGCGTTACTATCCTTGAAGTTTCAAAGACAGCTGTGTAGCAAGTGAAATCGCATTGCTGCAGCGGGCATCCCGGGTGCGAATGTAATAGCACGTGTCTCACACTCGTCGGAAAATGGCAGTGGAGCTGTAGGGCAACATGAGGTTTTTTTGAGTCCTTCAGCGTTTGTGGGCGAGAATTCGTTGAATTCGACCCTAATACCGAGAGGCAGCTTCCTGGTTGCTTCTCCATGATGACACCCCAACTCACAAAACGAGGACTGTGCACGAGGTTTTGGCCAGCAAATGCATCACAGTCCTGGATCACCCACCGTATTCGCCGGATTCGGTCCCATCCGACACCTGGTTATTCCCAAAATTGAGGTTGGCAACGAAAGAACACCGTTGTGACACACTAAAGGACATCCAAGAAAATTGCACTGCAGTACTAAATGCAACTCCACAAAAGGACTGCAACGACTGTTTCAAAACACTTTTAAAACGATTTCAACTGTGTTTTGATTCAGGAGGAGACAATTTTGAACAAATACAGTGATTTTGTGAACATAATCAGTGACTTTTCTTTTTCGTGGTCTTAATGGAACTGGGACGCGCCAGGTTGAGATTCATAGGAAAATGTGACTCATCGACGAAAGAAGTAGCTTACAAAACGCTTGTTCGTCCGATTCTTGAGTATTGCTCATCAGTATGGGACCCTTACCAGGTTGGATTAATAGAAGAGATAGACATGATCCAGCGAAAAGCAGCGCGATTCGTCATGGGGACATTTAGTCAGCGCGAGAGCGTTACGGAGATGCTGAACAAGCTCCAGTGGCGGACACTTCAAGAAAGGCGTTACGCAATACGAAGAGGTTTATTATCGAAATTACGGGAGAGCACATTCCGGGAAGAGATGGGCAACATATTACTACCGCCCACATATATCTCGCGTAATGATCACAACGAAAAGATCCGAGAAATTAGAGCAAATACGGAGACTTACAAGCAGTCGTTCTTCCCACGCACAATTCGTGAATGGAACAGGGAAGGGGGGATCAGATAGTGGTACAATAAGTACCCTCCGCCACACACCGTAAGGTGGCTCGCGGAGTATAGATGTAGATGTAGATGTATTACTCTAACACGAAAAAGCTAAAAATATTATATGGCTTCTTTATACTTACATAACGCTTTGAGATGGCAATCAAGTCTACATCACTTTTAGGATTATCATCGGCTGTCTCAAGCTTAATCCACTTGAATAACTATTTCTCAGCTAGAATTGCTTCTTCAGACAGCAAAAGGAAAGTACTGATGTGGAATTTACTGAGTGCATGAAAGACAGTAAACATCCTTTGCATTGGTAGATAATTGCAACTCATGACTTGTTTCGAGAAGGAACTTTATCAAGAATGTGCAAGAGCATTCGGACTCACCATAGGCAGATTTTAAGGGCTAATGGAAATTAACTTCGGGCAACATGAACGAGTAAACGAAACCTGTTTAAGAAGTTGCTCTAGGACCTCAGTATGGATGGGTTACCTCTAGAACATTTAACAGACTGAGGATTAGAGTGTACAGATCCAAAGACAACAGAGTTAAATAGTGAACGCTAGAAGATCTACATCTCTTGTGTGAATGCGAAAAAATTAACCAGTTTCGTATATTTTAACCTTCCCTCAAAGTCCGATACAGTGCATGTAAAGTTGACAATGGGTGAAGCAGTAACATAGGCAAAATATGACTGTGAAGAAATAAATTTCTGTTAAAAATTTCTTAATGATTATGACTTTTAAAAGTTCATTTTGTAGTAACTTAAACACAATTGTTTCTTGGAATATATAAAGTGTTTCGCTTCTGACACGCAATAAATAAATACAAACTTGGGAGTGATCTTGTAATAACTTTACATAGGTAACTACAATAGTCTAGCAGCTAACAACTCTACCTAAAAACTATACACTCTGAAATTTATGTGAGACATCTGTAAGACTGAAACAATCCTTTGCTCCAACAACAGAAGAATTCATAGCAGTAATCTTCACTCTTTCAAAACCATTGTAACTGGGGACTGGTTTAATGGAAAAGGTATAGAGCAGCTTCTTATCACTACAGGCAGAATTCGTTCCTGGAAGAAGAAAACAAATCTTTTGTGATCAACAGCTTGCAAAATATCAGAGGCTTGATAACCCAGTATAACTTACACAAAATACACTGACTGTGACAAACGTTTCTTAATCTTATAATCAGTAAAGTCTTTTTTTTAAAAAAAAAATTGATATAAAGAACGCCTGGAAAAGTTGTCCTTCCAGTGGGCAGGTCTGCTTGAGATGTGGTAGAGGTATGTCTTCTCACTGTGCACACTCATTTCAGAGTTAATAAATGTGAGGATTAAAACAATGATTAAGAGGATGGATTAGATGGAAATCTAAGTAGATGGATGCGAATTTTTATTAAAGTGACATTGGTGAAAACCACATCGTGACCTGAGCCTGGGATGACGAGATATTTGAATTTTGATTAAGCGTAACTGTCCAAATTGATGGTAGATGGTAGGAGCCACGCAAAGACCTTATAGCGCAGGAAGGAGAAGGCGAGCACAAAAAGCGCAAGTCCTTATAGCAGGAGTTCGGAGTGTGGCGCCAGAAGTCTGGAAGACTGTCCTAAGAATACTACTAAAGATATGGCATAATTTGTAGGGGCTGACACCCTCTTAGATGCGATATGGTGAACAGTCCAAGGAGGAGCAGAATGGAAAGGAAAAATAGTCCATCATATAATTATGCATGGTTACAGTAAGGAGGATGAAGTAATTGTTTCACATTTCATTCTGAGAGTGTCTCCCCCAGAATCATTGAGTCAGGCCATTATATTATGACAAGGATGAATACTACAAAAGTAGATTGTCTGACGTCACTGAAGTCCCGAAAGGTTAGTAGTGTGGGCGATGAGTCATTGTTCGTAGAGAATGTTCATGCTGTTGGAATAGATCAGATGTGTGACAAAAAGCTTACGCCATGTGATACGTTTTCATCCCGACGCAGGTTGGTAAGTGGAAGGATGTGGTGTGTATGATTGTTTATTGTATCAGTGCTGTGACTCTGTCATCACTGGTGACCTCTTGGTCATTTTATGCTTAGATTATTTTCTGAGAATATGGTATCTTTCTTACTGCATCAGATTCTAAACTATCCACGTGTTTTAGTCTTAAGTTCTGCATAGCAGAGAGCATAAATCAAATATTTCACAGAATAGCAGTGTTGTGGCAGCTTGAATTGTAAATTCATACGTTAGTAACTGTTTCGTTCATGGTAGTAGTGTCGTGTTGACCGGAAGTATGTATAAGGGACAGTCACATGAAAACGAGACAGATGGGAAAATACACTCCTGGAAATTGAAATAAGAACACCGTGAATTCATTGTCCCAGGAAGGGGAAACTTTATTGACACATTCCTGGGGTCAGATACATCACATGATCACACTGACAGAACCACAGGCACATAGACACAGGCAACAGAGCATGCACAATGTCGGCACTAGTACAGTGTATATCCACCTTTTGCAGCAATGCAGGCTGCTATTCTCCCATGGAGACGATCGTAGAGATGCTGGATGTAGTCCTGTGGAACGGCTTGCCATGCCATTTCCACCTGGCGCCTCAGTTGGACCAGCGTTCGTGCTGGACGTGCAGACCGCGTGAGACGACGCTTCATCCAGTCCCAAACATGCTCAATGGGGGACAGATCCGGAGATCTTGCTGGCCAGGGTAGTTGACTTACACCTTCTAGAGCACGTTGGGTGGCACGGGATACATGCGGACGTGCATTGTCCTGTTGGAACAGCAAGTTCCCTTGCCGGTCTAGGAATGTTAGAACGATGGGTTCGATGACGGTTTGGATGTACCGTGCACTATTCAGTGTCCCCTCGACGATCACAAGTGGTGTACGGCCAGTGTAGGAGATCGCTCCCCACACCATGATGCCGGGTGTTGGCCCTGTGTGCCTCGGTCGTATGCAGTCCTGATTGTGGCGCTCACCTGCACGGCGCCAAACACGCATACGACCATCATTGGCACCAAGGCAGAAGCGACTCTCATCGCTGAAGACGACACGTCTCCATTCGTCCCTCCATTCACGCCTGTCGCGAGACCACTGGAGGCGGGCTGCACGATGTTGGGGCGTGAGCGGAAGACGGCCTAACGGTGTGCGGGACCGTAGCCCAGCTTCATGGAGACGGTTGCGAATGGTCCTCGCCGATACCCCAGGAGCAACAGTGTCCCTAATTTGCTGGGAAGTGGCGGTGCGGTCCCCTACGGCACTGCGTAGGATCCTACGGTCTTGGCGTGCATCCGTGCGTCGCTGCGATCCGGTCCCAAGTCGACGGGCACGTGCAGCTTCCGCCGACCACTGGCGACAACATCGATGTACTGTGGAGACCTCACGCCCCACGTGTTGAGCAATTCGGCGGTACGTCCACCCGGCCTCCCGCATGCCCACTACACGCCCTCGCTCAAAGTCCGTCAACTGCACATACGGTTCACGTCCACGCTGTCGCGGCATGCTACCAGTGTTAAAGACTGCGATGGAGCTCCGTATGCCACGGCAAACTGGCTGACACTGACGGCGGCGGTGCACAAATGCTGCGCAGCTAGCGCCATTCGACGGCAAACACCGCGGTTCCTGGTGTGTCCGCTGTGCCGTGCATGTGATCATTGCTTGTACAGCCCTCTCGCAGTGTCCGGAGCAAGTATGGTGGGTCTGACACACCGGTGTCAATGTGTTCTTTTTTCCATTTCCAGGAGTGTAAATGAACTACATAGTATTTCAAAAGTAATCACCATAACTTCACTACTGGCCACTAAAATTGCTACACCACGAAGATAACGTGCTACAGACGCGAAATTTAACCGACAGGAAGAAGACGCTGTGATATGCACATGATTAGCTTTTCAGAGCATTCACACAAGGTTGGCGCCGGTGGCGACATCTACAACGTGCTGACATGACGAAAAAAAAATGTGAGTGAAATCTTATGGGACTTAACTGCTAAGGTCATCAGTCCCTAAGCTTACACACTACTTAACTTAAATTACCCTAAGGACAAACACACACACCCATGCCTGAGGGAGGACTCGAACCTCCGCCGGGACCAGCCGCAAAGTCCATGACTGCATCGCCCTAGACCGCTCGGCTAATCCCGGGCGGCTGACATGACGAAAGTTTCCAACCGATTTCTCATACACAAACAGCACTTGACCGGCGTTGCCTGGTGAAACGTTGTTGTGATGCCTCGTGTAAGGAGGAGAAATGCGTACCATCAAGTTTCCGACTTTGATAAAGGTCGGATTGTAGACTATCGAGATTGCGGTTCATCGTATGGAGACATTGCTGCTCGCGTTGGTCGAGATCCAATGACTGTTAGCAGAATACTGAATCGGTGGATTCAGGAGAGTAATACCGAACCCCGTGCTGGATCCCAACAGCCTCTTATCACTAGCAGTCGAGATGACAGGCATCTTATCCTCATGGCTGTAACGGATCGTGCAGCCACGTCTAGATCCCAGAGTCATCAGATGGGGACGTTTGCAAGACATCAACCATCTGCACGAGCAGTTCGACGACGTTTGCAGCAGCATGGACTATCAGCTCGGAGACCGTGGCTGCGGTTACCCTTGACGCTGCATCACAGACAGGAGCGCCTGCGATGGTGTACTCAACGACGAACCTGGGTGCACGAATGCCAAAACGTCATTTTGGATGAATCCAGGTTCTGTTTACAGCATCATGGTGGTCGCATCCGTGTTTGGCGACATCGTGATGAGATCACTCTGGAAGCGTGCATTCGTCATCGCCATACCGGCGTACCACCCGGCGTGATGGCATGAGGTGCCATTGGTTACACATCTCGGTCACCTCTTGTTCGCATTGACGGCACTTTGAACAGTGGACGTTCCTTTTTAGATGTGTTACGACGCGTTGCTCTACCTTTCATTCGATCCGTGCGAAACCCTACATTTCAGCAGGATAATGCACGCCCGCGTGTTGCAGGTCCTGTACAGGCCTTTCTGGACACAGAAAATGTTCGACTGCTGCCCTGGCCAGCACATTCTCCAGATCTCTCTCAAATTGAAAACGTCTGGTTAATGGTGGCCGAACAACTGGCTCGTCATAATACGCCAGTCACTACTCTTGATGAACTGTGGTATCGAGTTGAAGCTGCATGGGCAGCTGTACCTGTACACGCCATCCAAGCTCTGTTTGACTCAATGCCTAGGAGTATCAGGGCCATTATTACGGCCAGAGGTGGTTGTTCTGGGAACTGATTTCTCAGGATCTATGCACCCAAATTGCGTGAAAATGTAATCACATGTCAGTTCTAGTATAATATATTTGTCCAATGAATACCCGTTTATCATCTGCATTTCTTCTTGGTGTAGCAATTTTAATGGCCAGTAGTGTATTATTGCATTTATCACACTGTGAGAGAAAACAATCACTGCCTTCATGGAAAATGGCTATGATTTCCTAAGTAAGTTCATATGTTGGAGCGCAGCGTACTAGCAACTACTCAGTAGTTAGAGTGAGTAAGTTTAACTGGTAGAGAATGTGCGCGTAGACTTCGAAGATGCAGTACCAAAGGGTAAGCCTGCGTTGCAACTAAGCCATGCATCTCAGTTCGGCTTCCCGGTACAGGCAATTTATCCCATAGTACGTTATACTTCAGGGGCTGCGCAGTTATTTTCTCTTGATGCAAACCGATTTTCTTTTTGTGAGAAGCACTAATAATGCTAAATACAATTAATTTCTGATGTAAGAGTAATCAACAATGTTTCATGCTGTAGAAAGATTTATTAGGTAAACTATGGGTCAGGCAACTCTTAGTATGCAATTTTAAATTATGAGGTCTATGTAGAAAAATCAACACCGGAAGACACAGATGGGTACTCTGAAATTAGATGTGTTATTCTGAGGACAAAGGCATGTTTTCATTAACACCCAGCGATAATAACCTCTTTCGGTAAAGATGGAATAGTAGATGAGTCATTGCGAGTGCGAGTGGCATACTGAGTGACAGTCAATAATACAGTAATGTACTACAAAACAGTAAGTCAAATATTTTGGCTTCGTTTTTCAAAAAATGAAGGGTCACAAATTTGTGTTTTGGTTAATAATTCCGGATTATAATTACAAGAATTATCACATTGTCTTACTTCATAAATAGCTACTTTAATTTCGTGATATTTTGACGTTTCGTGTGAAATTCGCAGCAAATGTCTTTTTTCAAGAGGTACCTTCTCATCATCATTTCTGTCTGTATTTCTCCTCTAAGGCTAAGAATATAATATAAAATCTGTAAACTTTTTTTATACTACTCGTAAAAGTTTTTAAACTAGCGACACTCGTTTACAGTGTCTTTATATTAATTGCATACAAATAGTGACATTTTTTATCTTTCTTTCTTCAAGCACAAATAGTTTATTCCACTTGCGAAATCTAAAGCTTCGCAGCCATGGCTAGCACAAGGAAAACAAGACTGGCAACTACCACTTAGATGATTGGTACTCATCGAGTAATGCTGCCGCCAGAGCTCCCAACACTGCATGATGTTCTAAGATGTGCTGATGAGAGAGCAGAGTGGAGACAATGTCAGAAATTACCCAGCAGCGACTCTTACAACGGGGATTTATCCAAAAGTGCTTGAAAAGTACGGGCTACGAAACAGTTGTTTTGTGGCGCCAATTTTAAATTCGAGAGCAATACTCCTGAAGTAGGTAGAAGAAAACTGGAAAAAGGCCAAAAATGTGTCACTTGCTATAGGAAAACTGGAAGTGAAAGACGCTTTCATAGCAACGTTAAACAAGCTCTTTGACATACTTGGCTGCAAGTATGAGATTAAGTTATTTCCCGACTTTGATGGCCCATCTCCAGGTGTTGCTGACTGCAAACTTGAAGTCCACATCTCCTGTTCTTGCTCTAAGGATATGAAGATTCCTGTCACAGAACTAGTGTTTATTGAAGGTCGAAGAGAGAAGGCTGGATCTTTTGGACAGCATCAGATTGGCTTACCAGACCCACATGAGCACAGAAGTAAAATTAAAAAGCAGAAGAGGCAAGATGTTGAAATAAGAATTTCTGAATACAAGTAGAAAAGGAAGGAGGAGTTAACATTACAACCAAATGAAATTCTTTTCTTCAAAGAAGATAAAGGGACAACTGATTTAAAGATGAAGATTCTGAAGATCCTTTGGAGATACCATGTATACCTTCTACTTCAAATATAAGTCATTATAATACACTCCTGGAAATGGGAAAAAGAACACATTGACACCGGTGTGTCAGACCCACCATACTTGCTCCGGACACTGCGAGAGGGCTGTACAAGCAATGATCACACGCACGGCACAGCGGACACACCAGGAACCGCGGTGTTGGCCGTCGAATGGCGCTAGCTGCGCAGCATTTGTGCACCGCCGCCGTCAGTGTCAGCCAGTTTGCCGTGGCATACGGAGCTCCATCGCAGTCTTTAACACTGGTAGCATGCCGCGACAGCGTGGACGTGAACCGTATGTGCAGTTGACGGACTTTGAGCGAGGGCGTATAGTGGGCATGCGGGAGGCCGGGTGGACGTACCGCCGAATTGCTCAACACGTGGGGCGTGAGGTCTCCACAGTACATCGATGTTGTCGCCAGTGGTCGGCGGAAGGTGCACGTGCCCGTCGACCTGGGACCGGACCGCAGCGACGCACGGATGCACGCCAAGACCGTAGGATCCTACGCAGTGCCGTAGGGGACCGCACCGCCACTTCCCAGCAAATTAGGGACACTGTTGCTCCTGGGGTATCGGCGAGGACCATTCGCAACCGTCTCCATGAAGCTGGGCTACGGTCCCGCACACCGTTAGGCCGTCTTCCGCTCACGCCCCAACATCGTGTAGCCCGCCTCCAGTGGTGTCGCGACAGGCGTGAATGGAGGGACGAATGGAGACGTGTCGTCTTCAGCGATGAGAGTCGCTTCTGCCTTGGTGCCAATGATGGTCGTATGCGTGTTTGGCGCCGTGCAGGTGAGCGCCACAATCAGGACTGCATACGACCGAGGCACACAGGGCCAACACCCGGCATCATGGTGTGGGGAGCGATCTCCTACACTGGCCGTACACCACTGGTGATCGTCGAGGGGACACTGAATAGTGCACGGTACATCCAAACCGTCATCAAACCCATCGTTCTACCATTCCTAGACCGGCAAGGGAACTTGTTGTTCCAACAGGACAATGCACGTCCGCATGTATCCCGTGCCACCCATCGTGCTCTAGAAGGTGTAAGTCAACTACCCTGGCCAGCAAGATCTCCGGATCTGTCCCCCATTGAGCATGTTTGGGACTAGATGAAGCGTCGTCTCACGCGGTCTGCACGTCCAGCACGAACGCTGGTCCAACTGAGGCGCCAGGTGGAAATGGTATGGCAAGCCGTTCCACAGGACTACATCCAGCATCTCTACGATCGTCTCCATGGGAGAATAGCAGCCTGCATTGCTGCGAAAGGTGGATATACACTGTACTAGTGCCGACATTGTGCATGCTCTGTTGCCTGTGTCTATGTGCCTGTGGTTCTGTCAGTGTGATCATGTGATGTATCTGACCCCAGGAATGTGTCAGTAAAATTTCCCCTTCCTGGGACAATGAATTCACGGTGTTCTTATTTCAATTTCCAGGAGTGTAGATTACGATTGCGCAGTGTTGCATTGCAAAATATTAGGTTGGTGTCGGTCTACGTGCTACAGCTGCCATTACAACAGCTGCATATTTGATGCACGCCAAGATTCCACTAAAGATCTGTTACAAGCATGTGAAAAAAATGGAAATGAGCGTATGGCATTGTGGGCCGGGAGTCCCCCATTCAGGGAAGTTCGGCCGCCGAGGGCTAGTACTTATTGCATTCAACGCCACGTTGGGCGACTTGCTCGTCGGAGATTGGGATGAAATGATGATGAGGATAACACCACAACACGCAGCCCCTGAGCGGAGAAAATCTCCTGTCCCAGCCGTGAATCGAATCCGGGCCCCTTGGCGTGGCATTCCGCCGCGCTGAGCACTCAGCTAACGGGGGCGTACACAAGTAGCATATTCAAGTCATCAGTTTCCAAGCTTTGTGAAAGTACACCATTACACTGTTTGCAGTGAGCCAGGCAGAAGGTACCGTTGCCATTTTAGTCCAGAGAAAGACTAAATTAATCTGCTTAAGTTATTGCTAACTATCTTATGCATTTTTTAAAGAAAAACATCACCGATAGAAGTTTTCCTGCTATTGATGGTGACTCAACGAATTTTAACGCTGGTTGAGAAGGAGGAGCCATACACTAGGTTGAGACAAAGCTGAGTCGTAGACTAATGTGGTTGGTGTGTGCTCTTCACACTAATTAGCTGCCTTTGAGTCACTTGGTCAAACAACTAGAAGGAAAAACTTTGTCTAACAAAAAGTGGAGAGGTAAGATTGGCAACGTTCTGGATGGTGCAACAGAACTTGAAATCAGTCCCTCATTCGTCAGAATATCCTTTCCCGATTCTCTAGTTCCATTGGGTGACGCTGTGTTCTTATGGTTACAGGATAACTCAGGCTATGAGGATAGGTGCACTTCCCACTGATCTGGCATTATTATAAATTAGTCCTGTAAGCCACTCTCGGCGATGAAAAACTGCAAATAGTATTTGTCGCAAATGGTTTGAAAACATGGCCTTAAGGGCAACAACTTGGAAACGTTTCAACAGCTTATGGAACACATTATAGGCGTTTCAAAATGTTCAGATGTGTGTGAAACTTATGGCACTTAACTGCTATGGCCATCAGTCCCTAAGCTTACACACTACTTAACCTAAATTATCCTAAGGACAAACGCACACACCCATGTCCGAGGGAGGACTCAAACCTCCGCCGGGACCAGCCGTACAGTCCATGACTGCAGCACCTTAGACCGCTCGGCTAATCCCACGCGCCTATAAGCGTTTACTATCCCTACTGGTTTACAACCAAATCGAAATTCTCTTGGGTGGAAGCACCACGTCATAATTCTTTATCAACTGAAGCTCCTAAAGTCGCAGAAGAAGGCAATGCCAGACATTGTTTTACCAACAATCCAACGTTCATCATGCCTGGCACTTAATGAAATGGGCTTCTGGCAATTTTATGCTCGGAAGACCAAGAAGGAAGCAAAGCAATAGTTCAGAAGATAACTAGACTGAGCAACGAAGATCATTATACACTAGGAGATCTGTATGATCGGCCTAGGAAAATACTTGCAGTAAATACAAGTGTAACTTTACTTTTGAAACTGATAGACTGGTCACAAAAAAGTATATGAACCTCCCCTTAATTATGAACTCAAAATATCAGAAATACGAAAGACTGTTCAAGCGTCAATGCTAGTTCCAAAGTGACCACCTTAAGGAACTGTCCTTCGAGAGATGTATGAAACAAATAACAGGGGCTTCTGGCAAAGTGTATACAGATGAGAAACGGGAAGGATATATTAGAGACAATTAAGCAAGCAGAAGAATGGTGTCTATGAGTGAATTAAGAGAAATTTGATGAATTTTGTCGGTTGAAGCTTTTGACATTTTTTACAACTTATTTTAATGTCTGATGATATGGACAGAATAAAGTGAAAACTGTTTGACTTTGTATCAATTTATGCCCTTTTGTTGGAAATATCAATAAGCATTATAATCAAGCGGAAATTTATCAACCTAAATGTTTATCAATGAAGAAAACCTCTTAAGTTAGGATATTACACATCAAAAGGCAGTTTTTGGACCCCCTCATTCACAGAAATCACGAAATTTTATTGTTTCCCTCTAAAATGCCACGCGTTAATACAATAACAGCATTCTTATCATTGAAATGAAGCTAAGCCAGCAGTAATAGCAATTACATACGCCTACGTACTCACGTTCTGAGTTGGCAGAAACGAAACTGGGAAAATGAATGTGAAAATGGCATACGACAGGTAAATTTTAAGAAGGAATAGCTATCCCTTGCTTCTCTTTTCTAGAGATTTATATCATTGTACACATCCTGAGTTCCACATACCAACGAAATATGTGAATTCAGACTGGACTGCTCATACCCATGAGACTGTTTGGAGTTTCTAAGATTAGCTAAAGTTATTCAGCATTGGTCCCAAAATTCTAACAATGGTGGACTAATAAATTCATCATTAATGTGGAGCGGATCAAGATAACCTAAATTCTGAGTCAAACTGAGATGATTTCCAGACAAAACTGATTAACTGAGAATGCTTTTAAAATGGGATTAAGATAGGTTAAAATTCAATGAAGACAATGTGTTATACATGATATAAGACTGCAAAATAATTTATCACCTTGTCAGCTGCTTCCTGTTCCCTCCAATATTCCAATTGTATGTCTAAGATAATGAAGGTCTGACACAACATTCAGAAGAACGTCTCATGGGTGGGATTCACAGTCATATAATATTTCTTAAAAGACATCATAGTCGCCGTTGACTTTATGAAATATTTATTATTACGATAGCATTAGGCCCATTGTCATGTAGCACTGCAAAAGTTACATTCTGTCAGAACCATATAACATGAGTACATGTTGTCATCTAAATTTAACCTTTTGACTGTGAGAGTTCCACAAGATCGGATGAGTACGACACTTATTACATCGTAAAATGTTGTTAAATATGTACTGAACTGTCAATGTTACCATCGTTCTTATAATCTATCACAAATAAAAGCTCAGGTGCACTGACAACATTTGGAGCTAAGTCTGTTGCCGTGGGACTCTCGCAGTCAAAAAGCTACATTTTGACGACGATATGTACTCGTGTCAGATAGTCTTATATTCTGACAGAATGTAACTTTTGCAGTGTTACTTGAAAGTGGCTCTAAGGCCGAAATTGCAATCGTAGTAGTAAATATTTCATACAGTTAACGGCGACTATGATGTCTTTTAAGAAATTCAGAAGAACCTTCAGCTAGCCAATCATCGAGATATTGCACAAGTAGAACACCAACGCTTTAAATCAAGAAAACTTTGATAGCGCAGAGCAAATAATCTTGTTGGACCCTCTTTCAGTAAGAACCATTCATGTAAAATTCAGTTGGATCAGCCATCAGTAGTCAACAAACATCATGGCAATACAAGGATTTGATCTGTCTAGAAGTGAATGAAGGATCATGAACCGGATTCGAATTGGACAAGGCAGATGTAGTTACCTAATACCCAAGTGGGTATGAGCTAGTTCTTCAAATCTTGACAACGATGGCTCCTTACAGTCGGTCTACCATTTCGTTATGGGCTGTCCTCTTTGAGCGTACAAGGGAACGATAATGGACATACACCGCGCATCATATAAAGCGACAGAATAGATCAGAGAACTGCATCTGGAGGTGGAAGATTGAAAGAGCTTGCGATAGTTTATATTTGTCAATTGATGTTGTATATATGTATTTCCTTTCATCACGCTATAAATAAATAAACTTTGGCCATTGAACTCTTTGATTGCTCTGTCTAAGCTCAGAACATAGGGAAGCAACGTTTTTGGCACACAATGAAGCTCACACCTCCTTACTAGGCCAGCGTACCAGAGGAAGGCGTGGACAGTGGTTCCCAATGGTGGATATAGGAAACGGAGTACAATACTGCCAAGCTTGTCAACCAGTAGACTAAAAGCCCAGCTGCAGTCTTCACGACAACATCTGAGACCATTCTGAAGTGTGCTAAACCTGGGAGAAGATTTTTGATGAAATGGGTTTTCGCCCTGAAACACTTTTCTTAGAGGACAGAATTTTATAAATGAGTTGCGAATAGGAAGATAGCTATCACCTAATATGCTGAGAAGGTTTTTTTAATAAAGTAATTAGTTACTTGAAACTGAAAAAAACAAACGTCGAAGAAAATACAAGACAAGCCTTGCGTATGATTTGCTAAAGACACTGAACACGGCCGAGAGATATTTTTCTGCATTAAGCTTTTTGTTGAAGGTTTGTGCGTAAGACTCAGTGAAGACTTTGCCTGCGAAATCTGATCTGATGGCACTGCAGATAGATTTGGCTCGAATGAGGGTTACTTGTAGCTAGCATTTGCTACGCATCACCTGCCACGTGGAGCTGTCTGTATAACATGATTCAACAGTCGCCATCCGCTATGTGATAATGAAAAGCATTAGCGCAAGCGACGAGAAGTCTGCCTGCCAAAGTTCTGATTTTCTCTCAGGGCAGTAAGGATTATAACACAAGGAAAGCAACCCTTCCCTAATAACTAGAACATATTCTAACATTTATATATTATGTAAACCATGAACTCCAAAAACAAGCTAAATTTTACTATGGTTATCTGTTACAGAACAGCACAATCCTTGATACTGCACGTTCACTGTTCTTTTCCGCACATGTGTTGATATGAAATTTCTTGTTTCTTTTGCTGTCAGGAAACACTTCTGAAGTTTGTTCTCCTGCTTAAGCTCGCATTACTAAACCATCGTAAAATTTATGATTGTGATAGGGAATAAATGGGACATTTTGTATTTCATTTGATATGTAACATACCATTGGAGGTCCAAAAATTGTACCAGTAATTAACCAATGCATAACTTATTCATTAGGACAACCTATGGGATATAGGTTCCGCCTTTTTTACAAACACACTGATTTTTTCTGTTTACCCAAACATGTTTCAGCACCTCTGTGCCATCATCAGTGACTTTATGTTATTGGAAACTGTAAAAAGTTAACATATTCCACGTTGTAACTGTTTGAACAAAGTGAAGCCTAAAGAAACTGTTTGTTCGTTTTGCTCCGAACTGGATGGCTTTTGTTTACTTCACTTGCCGCAGCGTCGCTTGTGTGTTTTCCTCTTTAGTATTGTTCTGTCTGCCGATTGCCACCGCTCCGCCTTTACTGTCTGTTTGTGTTCGTCTACTTGCTGCGGCATCGGCCGCTCCGCTATGACTACCATGGTTTCCACGAGTATTCCACGAAAAGGTACTGTGAGCTTTACTTTCGATAAAACCACGCGGCACGTGCAGCCCGGGTCTCTAGAAATCCACGATTGGCTTGTCGATAAAATTCATGTGAACGCTGATCAGGTCCACACTGCTTATTTTGATGCCGACGAGTACGTCTTTTACGTGAAATTTATGGATCCCCGTCACGTTGAAAGATTACTGTCGCGACACGGTTCTCAAGTCTCGTTCAAGCATCGCGATAATTCCGTTAGTATGGTGTCATTCGCAGATGCTGAAATCTAATATACCAATGTTCCAGAGTTCAACCTCCCGCCGGAAGTTGATGACAATTTTCTAAAGGAAATGTTGACTTCTTATGGTAACGTGAAAAACGTTCGTCGTGAACACTGGTCTACTCAACACAGATTACAGTGTTATAGTGGAATTCGTTCCGTGGAAATGCATGTCAAACGCAATATTCCATCACATTTGCAAGTGTGTGGTTACTGCGTCCGTGTCATGTTTGTTGATCAAGAGGGAACCTGATGCCTATGTAATGAAAGTGGAAAAATGGTTCAAATGACTCTGAGCACTATGGGACTTAACATCTGAGGTCATCGGTCCCCTAGAACTTAGAACTACTTAAACATAACTAACCTAAGGACATCACACACATCCATGCCCGAGGCAGGATTCGAACCTGCGACCGTAGTGGTCGCGCGGTTCCAGACTGAATCGCCTAGAACCGCTCGGCCACAACGGCAGGCGAAAGTGTACACGTTCCGTCTAATTGTCCGCGGAGGGTTTCTGCATTAAAGGCGTCATTAGAGCAGCGTCGCAAATTGACGGTTGCTGATCTTGTTCCTTCCACTCCCGCCGTCAGCCCTACTTCTGCTTTGGATTATAATGAACAAACAGTCAGTTCTGATAATCGTGTCAATGAATTTCCGCCTCTACCTCCGCGACAGGTCCAGAATCCTGCTGGCCCCAGGAGAAAACTTAGAAAGGCGACAAACAAACGACGTCGCACTCAGGATGGCGGTGGTGAAGATTTGGCTGTGCCTTCTGCGCCAACGTCCTCCGCATCCATTGCGTCCCCTGCTCCTCTCGATGCTACGATACCTCCCATCCGTAGTACGGTGAGTGGCGAAGAAGTTACCTCCAGCACCCCTCCTGCTCGCGAAGTGGCTCCTTCTGAGCTGCCTGTGTGTGAAGAGGCAGCGGAGTCTCCACCCCTTGTCTTTGTGTCCTCCGTTACAGTCTGAGACGATGCAGTGTCCTGTTCGTCTTAAGCCGCCGACGGTTTCCAGCATTTCCCGACTACAGCAACTCCCGAGGAGAATAAAATTAGCGACCAAGTATCACCTGTTGTATTGGTAGTTTCACGGCATGCTTCCGCCTTAGTGACTGGAAATTGCGTTACATGACCCACATGACCCTAGTTCTGTAGGAGAGGACGCTGTGCCTGTGACCCCTCCCAAGCCTCCGTCTGCAGAGGCCGCAACCCCACGTAGCCGGCAGAAACAGCCTATTCAACCTGACCGTGTGATGGCACGTAGGAAATCTAAGAAAAAAGGTTGCGATGACGGGTGTTCTGATTGCTCTGTGGATTCCTCAATGGACCTTGACCCTTAACTGTCTACCTAATTCCACTCGAGAGTTCCGTTACATCCCAGTCCAGCTGTGATCAATGACTCAAGCCTACACGATCCTTTCCTTAAACGCTAATCGTCTGGAATCAGAAATGCGATTGGCCTCGCTGAGTCAATTCATTTATGATTTATGCGCGGACATCGTTTTCTTACAGGAGGTGTTATTTCGTAATTTCTCCTTACCTGGTTTTCGTATGATCTTTAATGTAGCACCCGAATGTTATACGGGGACCGCCTTATTCTTTCACAAAGGCACCCCTATTGCTGAGGTGAAAATGTTGGATTCTGGCAGGGGCATAGGTTATCAACTTTTTAACCTTACCTTGGTTCTTTTATAGGCCACTTCTCGCACTGGTCGCGCAATGGATCGTTCGCGCTTTTATCAAGAGAATATTGTTTATCTGTTGCGTAAGAGTCCTCTGGGCATTCGTTTTGGTGGTGATTTTAACTGTGTATTGCGTCCTGCAGATCAGTCTTCAAATTTTAATTTCTGTCGCGAATTACATGAATTGGTCCGCTCCTTACGCCCAAAGACGCCTGGATATGTAAATACCCGACGTTAGTTAAATTCCCCCACCCCCTCCAATGAACCATGGACCTTGCCGTTGGTGGGGAGGCTTGCGTGCCTCAACGATACAGATAGCCGTACCGTAGGCGCAACCACAATGGAGGGGCATCTATTTGTAACGCCAGAAATGCATATCCTCCTATGTCCATCTATTGTACTATAAATTTTTTTCCTTATTTTGTTACCTGAAGATATGACATTTCTGTGTCTTTATATATTGTAATTGTTTTACTATTTGTGTATATATATTTATGCATTTATGTCGATGTATAATTGGTTTGTTTTGTAAATACTATTTGTATTTTTACGCTGGGTCTTGCCTAGGGAAGACTATGCTATCGAACGAATACATCGATAGGTCATGTGGAGAACCAAAGTGTTTAGGATCTTTGGTAGTGTGAACTCGACCGTGTGGAGCGCGGGCAGAGAGAGACTGGCTGGAGTAGGGCGGTGGAGCAGGTGTGTTGTGTGACGCTCCCGCGAGTTGCCGCGCTTTCGGGGTTTGGCAGCATGTAATTGCGCTCGACTTGCTGTGATGGTTTCTGATACAGTGTCACGGACGGGAAACATTAGCTGGCGCACATCAAGAGCCCGTTTCGCCTGGTGACCGTGTCGAGAAGAAGGCATGCCAACATCCAGCTTCTGCAACAGCGACGGCCAACAATGAGTGACTGTCGTCACCTCCCCGATCGACGACTGCAAACCTTCAATCATCCATCAAGAAAGACTAAAAGCACGTAAAGTTTTAGAACTGTATGGCAGACCTCAGCTTTTCAAACTGTTGCATCACAAAAATGCAGCAACTTAGCATGAACCTTTGTTGCTCTTTGTCCCAATTGCATTACCAAGCAGGATCCCTTCGTTTTCCGGAATGAACCCAAGTGTCGTTGAAATTCAAACGCCAGTATTAAAGTAATATCATACGATTTCACTGCTTTAATTTCAAAGTTCAGTTAAGGTATTCATAGCTGGCTACAATATTTACATTACTCAAGCACAAATTAAGAGTGCGAGTTTTATTACCATATTTAGCTTACCTGTGACTGCAGCTCAGCTTGGTACGTACTAAATTTTACTATTGTTAATTGTTCAGAATCATTTAATTCAAGTTCAAAGTTAAAACTCTTATTTCTAAATTGCGTAGATTCAAGTAGCTTTTGAAATAATTGTTGAGGTAGCCCAAGACTAACCTTATTTTATTGAATTTCGTAGTGCTTCAGAAACAAAGCTCACTATTAATTTCAGTCACTAAATTAACTTTCAATTTTCCGGTTTTATTAATTCTTTTGCTAAATTAAGTCAGAGTGTGGCGAAATTTATTACTTCTGACCAACATTCAGTTTTCACACAACACGTGTTAACCTTCAGCTGCCACGCTTTTAGTGCTAATTATATGTGCAATAACCTTTCTTTTTCAGTTATTATAGTAGTTGTCCATAGGACTGGCGACCATAATTTTCTCCAAATCACAAACATCTAATTAACGCCAGTTAATTGTCAACGTAATGACCGCACATTTACTTTCTTTATTAACTTTACCACTTTCCAAAATTAATTTCCACCAGTTTCGTTTGCATTTTTCCTTTTATGTAGATGTAACCCTTTCCTTCCTCTTTACCGACAGATTAACTTCGGTGACGATTGCTTTTCCCAAATTTCCATTAGGTACACGCGTTTTAATTTTCACTGTCATTAAGGTCGATAAGTGAGGGGGAGGTTACGTGTTGAGAGGCCAGACAAACGTGTGGTTCTTGAAGAGGGGCAGCAGACTTTTCAGTAGTTGCAGGGGCAACACTCTGGATGATTGACTGATCTGGCCTTGTAACACTAACCAAAATGACCTTGCTGTTCTGGTACTGCAAACGGCTGAAAGCAAGGGGAAACTACAGCCGTAATTTTCCCCTAGGGTATGCAGCTTTACTGTATGATTAAATGATGATGGCGTCCTCTTGGGTAAAATATTCCGGAGGTAAAATAGTCCCCAATTCGGGTCTCCGGTCGGGGACTACTCAAGAGGACGTTGTTATCAGGAGAAAGAAAACTGGCGTTATACAGACCGGAGCTTGGTATGTCAGATCCCTTAATTGGGCAGGTCGCTTGGAAAATTTAAAAAGGGAAATAGATAAGTTAAAGTAAGATATAGTGGGAACTAGTGAAGTTCGGTGGCAGGAGGAACAAGACTTTTTGTCAGGTGAATGCAGGGTTATAAATACAAAATCAAATAGGGGTAATGCAGGAGTAGGTATAATAACGAATAAAAAAATACGAGTACGGGTAAGCTACTACAGACAGCATAGTGAACACATTATTGTGGCAAAGATAGACACGAAGCCCACGCCTACTACAGTAGTACAAGTTTATATGCCAACTAGCTCTGCAGATGACGAACAAATTGATGAAATGTATGATGAGATAAAAGAAATTATTCAGGTAGTGAAAGGAGACGAAAATTTAAAATCCATGGGTGACTGGAATTTAAGAGTAGAAAAAGGGAGAGAAGGAAACATAGTAGGTGAATATGGATTGGGGCTAAGAAATGAAAGAGGAAGCCGCCTGGTAGAATTTTGCGCAGAGCATAACTTAATCATAGCTAACACTTGGTTTAAGAATCATGAAAGAAGGTTGTATACATGGATGAACCCGGGAGATACTAAAAGGTATCAGATAGATTATATAATGGTAAGACAGAGATTTAGGAACCAGGTTTTCAATAGTAAGACATTTCCAGGGGCCGATGTGGACTCTGACCACAATCTATTGGTTATGAACTGTAAATTAAAACTGAAGAAACTGCAAAAAGGTGGGAATTTAAGGAGATGGGACCTGAACAAACTGAAAGAACCAGAGATTGTACAGACTTTCAGGGAGAGCATAAGGGAACAATTGACAGGAATGGAGAAAAGAATTACAGTAGAAGAAGAATGGGTAGCTTTGAGGGATGAAATAGTGAACGCAGCAGAGGATCAAATAGGTAAAAAGACGAGGGCTAGTAGAAACCCTTGGGTAATAGAAGAAATATTGAATTTAATTGATGAAAGGAGAAAATATAAAAATGCAGTAAATGAAGCAGGCAAAAAGGAATACAAACGTCTCAAAAATGATATCGACAGGCAGTGCAAAGTGGCTAAGGATGGATTACTAGAGGACAAATGTAAGGATGTAGAGACTTATCTCACTAGGGGTAAGATAGATACAGCCTACAGGAAAAATAAAGAGACCTTTGGAGAAAGGAGAACCACTTGCATGAATATCACGAGCTTTGATGGAAACCCAATTCTAAGAAAAGAAGGGAAAGCAGAAAGGTGGAAGGAGTGTATAGAGGGTCTATACAAGGGCGATGTACTTGAGGACAATATTATGGAAATGGAAGAGGATGTAGATGAAGATGAAATGGGAGATATGATACTGCGTGACAGTTTGACAGAGCACTGAAAGACCTGAGTCGAAACAAGGCCCCCGGAGTGGACAACATTCCATTAGAACTACTGACGGCCTTGGGAGAGCCAGTCCTGACAAAACTCTACCATCTGGTGAGCAAGATTTATGAGACAGGTGAAATACCCTCAAGACTTCAAGAAGAATATAATAATTCCAATCCTAAAGAAAGCAGGTGTTGACAGATGTGAGAATTACCGAACTATCAGTTTAATTAGTCACAGCTGCAAAATACTAACGCGAATTCTTTACAGACGAATGGAAAAAATGATAGAAGTCGACCTCGGGGAAGATCAGTTTGGATTCTGTAGAAATGTTGGAACACGTGAGGCAATACTGACCCTACGACTTATTTTAGAAGAAAGATTAAGGAAAGGCAAACCTACGTTTCTAGCATTTGTAGACTTAGAGAAAGCTTTTACAATATTGACTGGAACACTCTCTTTCAAATTCTGAAGGTGGCAGGGGTAAAATACAGAGAGCGAAAGGCTATTTACAATTTGTACAGAAACCAGATGGCAGTTATAAGAATTGAGGGGCATGAAAGGGAAGTAGTCGTTGGGAAGGGAGTGAGACAGGGTTGTAGCCTAACCCCGATGTTATTCAATCTGTATATTGAGCAAGCAATAAAGGAAACAAAAGAAAAGTTCGGAGTAGGTATTAAAATCCATGGAGAAGAAATAAAAACTTTGAGGTTCGCCGATGACATTGTAATTCTGTCAGAGACAGCAAAGGACTTGGGAGAGCAGTTGTACCGAATTGACAGTGTCTTGAAAGGAGGGTATAAGATGAATATCAACAAAAGCAAAACGAGGATAATGGAAGTAGTCGAATTAAGTCGGGTGATGCTGAGGGACTTAGATTAGAAAATGAGACACTTAAAATAGTTAAGGAGTTTTGCTATTAGGGTTAGCAAAATAACTGATGATGGTCGAAGTAGAGAGGATATAAAATGTAGACTGGCAATGGCAAGGAAAGCGTTTCTGAAGAAGGGAAATTTGTTAACATCGAGTATAGATTTAAATGTCAGGAAGCTGTTTCTGAAAGTATTTGTATGGAGTGTAGCCATGTATGGAAGTGAAACGTGGACAATAAATAGTTTAGACAAGAAGAGAATAGAAGCTTTCGAAATGTGGTGCTACAGAAGAGTGCTGAAGATTAGATGGGTAGATCACATAAGTAATGAGGAGGTATTGAATAGAACTGGGGAGAAGAGGAGCTTGTGGCACAACTTGACTAGAAGAAGGGATCGGTTGGTAGGACATGCTCTGAGACATCGAGGGATCACCAATTTAGTATTGGAGGGCAGCGAGAAGGGTAAAAATCGTAGATGGAGACCAAGAGATGAATACACTAAGTAGATTCAGAAGGATGTAGGCTGCAGTAGCTACTGGGAGATGAAGAAGCTTGCACAGGATAGAGTAGCATGGAGAGCTGCATCAAACCAGTCTCAGGACTGAAGACCACAACAACAACAGTTAAATTTACCCATTTTACTGCGTCTGTTAGTAGCAGGTTAGATTGATTTTATTTATCGGACTGCCTAAGCGAAAGTATTCTAAATGTTGAAGTTATCTCAGCTTCCTGTACAGATCACCGTGCTGGGACCACAACTCTCAATCTTGAATGGCAACCAGTCAAATTGTTTCCCTCTCCATGGATGCTAAACGTCGCTTACCTAACTGACCCCTCTCTCGATGACGTGATACGAATCGTGTGGAAGCGTGCTCTACGGTCCACTGGGAAATACTCTTCCACCCTTGACTGGTGGACACAGCTAGCAAAATCGAGGCTCAGACAAACTTTGATACGTTTCTGTGCTGCCAAAGCGCGAGACTTTCGGGGAACTTACAAATATTATTATTCCATCCTGCGTGAACTTTATGCTGCTTCGTATCACGCCCCTCTGCGAATTGCGGATGTTAAGCGTGTAAAGGCAAAACTGTTAACCTTGAAGAGAATACAAATGGAAGGTTTGAAAATCCGATCGAAGCCGCGTTCATTGGTGACAGAAGATCTGACTTCCTCATATCATTTGCTTCCGCATCAGGACCGTCGCCGACACGCTTGCATTCATTCTCTCAAGACACATGATGGACGTATTGTAATGGCGCAAGCTGATACATTGCGTATCTTACACCAGTACCATGTAGAAATCTATGATTTCGATGAGTCCATTGAAACCTTTTACGACCTAATTGTCAGCTTCTTCGATACGACAATTACACCCGAACATAATGATACGCTCTTAGCTGCCTTTCAGCCTGAGGAAGTTTACAAAATTATTGTGGGATCGCCTACTCAAAAGTCCCCGGGTCTAGATGGACTTCCAAAGGAATTTTACGTGCGCTTTTGGCCGTTGTTGGATTCTACCTTTACCTCCCTTTTGAATGAAGTGTTACAGGGCAGAGTAGTGCCGCCCTCGTTCAAAGTGGGAAAAATTGTTTTAATCCTGAAACGCACTGGACCGGCTGCCCCTGATCACTTTCGCCCACTTACTTTGTTAATCTTTGATTATAAGACTGTAGCGAGGGCAGTTAATAGTAGGATGTCGACTCTGATGGATACGATTGTTGCAAAACCTCAAAGCTGTGTACCTAGTCGTACCGTTCTTACCCCTATAGTCGAGTGCCGGTACGTGATTTCGGTTGCTGCTGTAACATCCGTCCGTTGTGCCCATTCTTTTCTAGGCTTCAAAAAGGCATTTGATCGTGTTAATCATGACTTTCTGCTCCAGATTCTGGAGGCAGTTGGTTTCACTGTTGACACACTGCGAGTGCTCCCAAATCTTTTTACGGATATTTCGGCTTCGGTGGTTGTTAATGGCCAACCGACGCCGCCAATTAATATCCGTAGGGGAGTGCTTCAAGGAAATCCACTGTCAACGGCTTTGTTTGTGTTGTCTCTGGAGCCCCTATTTCGGATGCCAGCATCCCAGGTGACAGGTTGGACGCTTTCCGACGGAAGTATAGCTGTTCGAGCATATGCGGATGACGTGATGGTTCTACTTCGCAATCCTGCTGAGACACCTCGGCTGAAGGCTTTCATCGACGATTTTTGTCGGAGTTCAGGTGCAACTTAATGAAGGTAAATGCAAGCTTCTTCCCTTGTGAGTTTTTGATGACGCGGTTGTTCCATGGGCTACTGCAGTGCATAGGCATACGTCTCTCGGTATCATCATTGATCGCTATCCACTCAAAATGGCGAAGCTCAGCTGGAAGTCTGTTACAGAAGAAATTCTGGGAGCCATATTAGAGCTTGAAAGGCGTTATCTTACTCTGCTACAGAAAGCCCGAATACTGGATACATATGTCTTATGCAACGCTTACTACGTGGCCCAAGTTTGTCCCCTTCCCTCGATGATGGCGAAGAAACTGCAACAATTATCTGGTCGTTTCTTATGGAAAAGTCATGTCTTTCTCTTACGGTATGAGGTGATCAGGCTCGCTCCTTTGGGGGGCTGGACCTGACTGATATACGAAGGAAGTCGCAGATGCTGTATGTACGTCGTACTATTTTGACGATGACGCAAGAAACTCACACATTCACGTCTCATTTATTTCTCTGTGTCCGTCCAGCTAGTCCAGCATTGCTGTCTGTAGCATAAATTATAAGTTGAAATACATTCTTGACTTCTATCTTGCGGTGAGCTGTTTCGGGGCTGACATCTGACGGACAACTGTCCTCACCATGAAATTCCTACAGACTCGTGTGGAAGCAGTCCCCTGCCCGAACCGCGTTGAAAAAGACTTGCCGCAAACAACCTGGTCAACAGTTTGGTTCAACATCAGTCTTCCGATTTTGCCGATGTGCGTAGCGTCCTCGTGGTATAAGGTAATAAATAACTTGATTTCAACGAACGAGCGAGTTTTCCGTCTTGGGCTTATTTACATGGATTTGTGTCGTCGTTGTACGTGTCCCGATACGATACGACATCGCTTTACTTGTGGAGGTCATAAGGCAAACTGGTATTGGATCAGGACACAATTGACCTTCCTTACTCGATCTTCTGAGATTGCCTACACTACGGACATTATATTGCGTCCAGATTCTTCTTTCTTTCCACGGTCGAAAACCCTCAAAGTTATGTGGTTGCCGGGACACTTCGTTCACTATGTTGTAGACGGCGAGGGGGACGATCACATAAACTTCATGCAGTACATGATCACGGCCTATTGGACATGCTTGCGAATGCCTCGATATTGAGATCTCTTCGCCAACATGTTGCCGGACAGAGCCATCACACCGACGTCATCTCAGACGCCGTCGCAATCTGTTCCACCGCGCGACCGTGGCGCGGGGCGCGGACGGCGGAGGGAGCGCGCCGCGGGCGGAGGGTATTTAAATCGGCCGCCGCCGCGACCGAACCCAGTTCCCTCTGATCAGCCATAGCGTACGGATCTCCGTGCCGGCACGTTCACAGGATCTCAGTCCGTCAGTTCACCTGATGATGGCGACATGTATGATCGCCGAAATATTGTGCCCGTTGGACACTATAGACCGGCAGCACACCCGTGGATATTTTGATTATCAAATACGCCGGGAGAAACTCAAGAATCACATGTTGAATCTTGTTTTCCGTCGGCAAGGTGTTGGTTAATTTTATATAATTTATTCTGATGATGTGCGTTTTTCTTTGTTACATATGTTCCCATCTGATCTTCTTCGGCTTTTCTTGTCCTGGTTTCCCTGTTCGTTTTATTCTGTGTTTTTACTCCGCGTCGCTCCATTCCTATTGTCAAATGTGTATCGATGAAGTATAGAACCACGTGAGCGTATACACTCCCTGCACTCAACTTGGAATTTTTCTTAGTTTGCATATTTAGAATGTAATCTTGTTTCGTTTTCCTTTAACTTTTAAATTCACTTACGAACTATAAAAATATAAAAAAACACAAAATTAAAAAATTAATAAAAACCATAGAAAAATAATTTTGATACATATCCTGTGAGCTTGGTCGTGGTTTGTCGGCTACGTTCTCGGTTTTTTTCTTTTATTTATTATTCTGTTATCACAATTAATTTTTTCTCCCTTTTGCAACCTTAAAAAAAAAATGACTCAATTGATAGTGTCTGCCATGTAAGCACGAGATCCTGGGTTCGGGTATCGGTCAGTGCACACATTTTCAACTGTCCCCGTTGATATTTATCAAAGCCTGTCAGAGGCTAAAGTCTGGTTTTCATTGTAATTTCGCAGTAGAATTTTGTTCAGTGATGACTTCCGTTTCGAACAGAGTCCCGTTCACCAGCGAAAACGGGTCTGGATACGACCCAGACAGCAGTGAGATGCCAGACTGACTGTAGCTACGTCTACCATGACGAGACGTATCCATCTTTTTTAATGATTCGAGCCTGTTCCTGCATCTATTCTTAGCCTTTATCCTGTGACGCCCGGCGAACAGGAGTTGCATCTGTGGCGGTGACTTCATCTCATACCAATAAGGTGGTTGCGGATGGTATGGCTGCTTACCAGTCGTTGAAGGCCATCATTCCATTCTGTCCACTCGCGAGTGATTTCCTCCTCTATGGTCCGTCTATCAGCTGCTGAAATCCACAATAATCGTCGCCAACAAGCAGCTAACTTTGGCGACTGCATTTTTCATTTCCTCCGTGGTACGCGGAAAGTCCAGATACGAAACGACATCGGGAATGTAGTGTCCCGTACGTTGGGTACCCACCATCTGTCTACAAACCAATGCAAATGATGTCACAAGTGTTCCCCTTAATGCACTTACATGTTATGCTGTGGGCCAGAATAATGTCTGACGGCATCCCAGTTTCGTGACAGGTAGGTCCAAATATTTCGTTCGCTTGTATTTACAGGAAAACAGGTGACATGTAATTTCTCAGACACACGAAGGAGGACATTCCATTTTCTTGCTGGTCGAAACGAAAGGCTTTCGATAGCATTTTTTGCGAAAAATAGGGGGCTGATCCACTACCCTTCCTGACACGGGCCGTATGCTCTACGCTTGAGAAGAATTGGTAAGAGGGCAACGACTAGCTGTGACTCTAGAGAAATTAGCACTCTAGATCGTGTCCCATGGGAAGTTCCTAGTTGGAGGTAAAGCAAGAACTGCTAGGCAAGCTTTAAGAGGTAAACTGTTTACAACATAACTGGGGTAAAAGAGGATTTTGATATCCTAATTCTTCTAGCTGATGCTGTCTCAGAAAAATCAAGGCGTAACTGTAGCCAACAGGCACCAGCACACAAACAGATTTACACGACACTAAGGAACGACAACAGAACCCGATAGCACTACGTTCATTTGGTTCAGTAACGAAAGAGCGAAGATAGGTAGCCGCAGTAGTACCTGACAAGCACGAGAAGAATCAGTGAGAATCATGTGATACAGTGTGATTCGTCGCCATGCCGTCTGGAAGCAGTAAGATATTACTGGATCTAACAGCGTGTCAGATCTGTAGAGAGAAACTAGACACATTCCGACAATAAACTGTGTGGGCGTGCGTCCCTCATGGACCATAGTAAGGAGAAACAGTAAAGCTACATAATACTATACGTTGCTTTAACTGTTCTTTGAGGGTCAGCGACCCTAACATTGGTATATCTAGTCTTAGCAGTAGTACTAGTATTTGTGTTAGTGTCAGTAACATTAAATTACAACAATAGGATTGTGGCAGTAGTAACAGGAACTTTTTATGTTGTAATACACTAGCGTGCAAAACTTAAAGACGAAAGTAATTTTCGCATGATGTGTCACTAGCAAGTAACACAGCTCGATGAAACTAGGACCACACATAGATGGAACTGATACAGTACAGTGAAACAGGTAACTGAAAGAAATACGTAAAGGGACGAACGGAAATGACACTTTTATTGAAAGACAAGAATTACATTGCTATCACCGCGATTCATGGCGGGCATCTGGACATTACGAAAGGCAGGACTAAGTTCTTAACAGCACGTGCCATCACCATGAATGGTAATGCACACATTACAAAGTGCTCCGATGCTGTCCACAAGGCTGAAAAAGGTAACTCACAGAGATATCTGCTAGTCTGGAGTTTTGGACCTCTGGTTCTCACAAGGGAACCTCCCCATCGCACCCCCCTCAGATTTAGTTATAAGTTGGCACAGTGGATAGGCCTTGAAAAACGGAACACAGATCAATCGAGAAAACAGGAAGAAGTTGTGTGGAACTATGAAAAAATAAACAAAATATACAAACTGAGTAGTCCATGTGGAAGATAAGCAGCATCAAGGACATTATGAGATAAGGAGCGCCGTGGTTCCGTGGTTAGCGTGAGCGGCTGCGGAATGGGAGGTCCTTGGTTCAAGTCTCCCCTCGAGTGAAAATTTTAATTTCTTATTTTCAGATAATTATTATCTGTCCGTCCGTTATGTTTTCATCACTTTTATCGAGCAAGGTAGAAGAATCTTTTTACCCATTCGCCAAGTGTACAAGTTAGGTGGGTCGACAACTTATTCCTGTCATGTGACGCACATGCCGTCACCAGTGTCGTATAGAATGTATCAGACGTGTTTTCCTGTGGAGGAATCGGTTGACCTATGACCTTGCGATCAAATGTTTTCAGTTCCCATTGGAGAGGCACGTCCTTTCGTCTACTAATCGCACGGTTTTGCGATGCGGTCGCAAAACACAGACACTAAACTTATTACAGTGAATGGAGACGTCAATGAACGGACGGACGGATCATAACTTTGCGAAGCTAAAAAAAAAGTAAACTTTTCACTAGAGGAAGGACTTGATCCAAGGACCTCTCGTTCCACAGCCACTCACGCTAACCACAGGACCACGGAGTACCTTGGCACATACTCTCCTTGATGTTGCCTATCTTGGGCATGGACTACTCACTTTGTATATTTTGCTTATTTTTTTCGTCGTTCCACACAACTTCTTCCTGTTTTCTCGACTGATCTGTGTTCCGTTTTTCAAGGCCTATCCACTATGCCAACTTATAACTAAATCTGAGGGGGGTGCGATGGGGAGGTTCCCTTGTCAAAATTTCTTATGCGAGAAGGCACCTCATTGGGGAACTCGAAAAATTAATTGGTAAGTGGGGTGTTGGACCAAATTCTCTAAAAAAATTCAATTCTTAATCACTGGCTACTCATCATTCCACGAGTGAAGGATTGTTGCCGCTCACAGAACGCAGCAGACGCAGGTTCTGTCATTCTGATACGTCTATTCTGGTAGGCTGTCACGAGAGGAGAATGATTCTGTTTCTGACTGTTTCCTTTAAATCTGATTAGACAAAGCTGACTGCCATTTCGTCTTGTAGTACAGCGGTCATCCATGGCCGAGCGGGCTTAGGTAATTGCACGTCAAATCGTTTTCTCTAATGTCAACGCAGGTCCAATATATCAAAATATGTCACACGCTGTTATTATAACCTGCACACTCAATCTGCACTGCAGTCCATTGGGCGGCATGGTAAACTTGAACACGACTTATCGGCACTCCGTATTTTTATAACCACTTTTAATAAAAACAGGCAATTTGTCACTAGTCAGTACAATTTTTACATTTTGCTTGGGGTCAGCCCATGACGATGGGGACACCATCAGCCAGTACAGTATGCCTCCTCCCGCTATGCCACTACAACGGCAACTCTACTACTCAACCGACTGACTGCATTATCACTCATTGGGCACAATCGGTACTTGACAATTTATTCTTTAACTACCCTTAACCCGTGCGAGTTAAATATGTTTATCTCTAAGGGACATTGGATCCATTACTATCCCACCATAAATGTCTTCTTTGGAACTACAGCCGAAAAATAAAATAGAAGATGCAGAGGATTACAAAACAGCAAATAAAGAACTAGAAACTCAAGAACAAACAATAAAAATTACAATGGATCATGGATAAATTCCCTCTGATTCTGACAGTGAATTGACTCTCCAAATATACAAAAATTCAATACTATTTATGAAAACTGATCATTAGTTCCACAATTTTTTCCACATTTAATTACAATGAAGATTTCCTTTCAACACTTTGTGAGAGGCGTGAAATGCATAACCGTTACTGGTTACTTTTTTCATAGTACAGCAACAAAAACACTCAATTTTTCAGCTACCGTCAATAATTTTACAATACTTCCCTTGCATTCAAACAGTTTTTCAGTCCTTCAAAATCAATAAGCAAACATGCTCGAAAATTTTCTGTTGCTGGCAGCTCAATCACTACCGCTGATCTGAAAATAAATGGAAGGTCGAGAACAGAAACGAGAGCTGTTTTCGATTAAAGATGTGTCGCACTGTGCTATTTTCGATGAGTGATGCGTGGCACTGTGCAGTAGTTGACCGTCTCATACCTCGTTGTGGAGTTTAATTTTAAAAAAGTCTGTTTCATAATCCGACAGTTGCCGGCCGAAGTGGCCGTGCGGTTAAAGGCGCTGCAGTCTGGAACCGCAAGACCGCTACGGTCGCAGGTTCGAATCCTGCCTCGGGCATGGATGTTTGTGATGTCCTTAGGTTAGTTAGGTTTAACTAGTTCTAAGTTCTAGGGGACTAATGACCTCAGCAGTTGAGTCCCATAGTGCTCAGAGCTATTTGAATCCGACAGATATAAACATCAAAAATTCTGTGTGTACGTCCGAAAATCCGCTAAATTTTCCCATATAGCTTAGTGAAACCTCACCTCAATAAATTTTCACGTCCTATATAAATGTGGGATAGCCATGAGTCTCTTTTTTTGTAGATATTCAAAAAACAGTGACCACGGCTCAGATGACACCTTAAGGAGTGAATTTATCTTACAACTGTGCAGATGCTCATGCTTCAGCCGTCAGGTTAAAGGAAGATAAGAGACATGGAGTTTCCTTACGACCAGGCGTAATGAAGCAACGGGGTCTTCAAACCAATCATTAAGTTGAGGACAACAATTCTTTTCATCATGTAATACCAGACGATTATTTTCTCTGGCTCTTTACATACAAAACAGTTACAGCAAATTTTAGCTTCATGCATCCAATGCATGCTATTGCGAATAACAGTGCACGTGGAGCTTCATCCAGTAAAATATTCGGTAGCGAAACAAATACTCCTGCGACTTTCTCTGATTAGCTGCGATAAAGCAACCTTCTCAGGCAGTGACATCTATACAGGATCAGACCATTCAGTTATCATTTCTTGCAGGAATCAGTCTGCCTATGAGAAAAACACCTAAGTGATATGCTTTATAATAACTTTAATTTGCGATGGTTTTTACGCGTTGAGTCTGTTTCCTTGTCTATTGTTTAAAAAGGAGTCCTGATACTGCTGTAAAGTTACTTAAGAAATTACCTGCAAAGGTAAGGAAAAAATCGAGAATCCTTAAAAAGGCCAAAGAAAATTAAAATCGTATCTTATCTGCTACTTGTGTAAGTTGTTTGCTTATGTATATAAGCTGTTTGCTTATGTAGATACAAAATTGTAGAGTCCCCTTAGGATCTGAGAAGTTTTGCTGTTCGTTGTTAATAACTTCTCTTCCAATTAACGAAGTACACAACCAGTCGCCGGCCGAACTGGCCAAGCGGTTCTAGGCGGTTCAGTCTGGAACCGCGCGACCGCTACGGTCGCAGGTTCGACTCCTGCCTCGAGCATGGATGTGTCTGATGTCTTTAGGTTCGTTAGGCTTAAGTAGTTCTGAGTTCTAGGGGACTGATGACCTCAGATGTTAAGTCCCATAGTGCTCAGAGCCAGCCACAACCAGTGAGGTGCCGATTTTTATTTATTTTTAGACTCGTTCAGGTTTCGATACCACTAAGGATATCTTCTTCGTAAGAACAAGGAGTTACTCGGATCGCGTTACGTAAAACATGTTATTTCCATCACGAGCAGAGGCGCTTAGATGACACACAGACAATATGTTTAAAATCCATTAAAACTGTAAGATTAAAAACAAATATGGCTATTTAGCAGACAAACTAGTTAGTTTGACGTTTGTCTGCTCAATAACCCCACCTTTTAAGTTTACAGTTTTAATGGGTTTTAATCATATTGCCTGTATGTGACTTGAGCGCCTCAGCTCGTCATGGATGTACACGCTTTACGTAATGTAATCCAGGTAACTACTTCTGAAGAACATACCCTTAACGGTATCAAAACCTGGATCAAGCCCAAAAATAAATAAAATCGGCAACTAACTGGCTGTCTACTTTAATAATTGGAGATTTACAGTTGCTGCTAACGCCCACGTGCAAGACTGACATTTCTCTTCTTATAAGATGAAGATAACTGCTTAACATGAGCGTTAATCATTGTACTGTTATGTTTGTGGTACGTATTTCCTCTAAGAGTTCTACAGATCCGAAGCATTAATACGGATGTTCTTCTTGGGTACAGCTGATTTCCCTATGATTGTTGACTGTACATAATAACTCGGTGGTAAGAGTTGGTAATTCAGATGTACTTCTGGACGCATTGGCAGCTGCTGTAAATCATGTCTCTCCCCTTGCCACTTCTGGCAGCCTCCATTTAAATTATCTTTTGTCACGAGATATGAACAACTTGCTTACCGATAGTGTAAAAACATCACATCCATTGCAAATAACATTTCTTTGGACCAAGTGTACTAATTTCCAAAAAATAAAACACTTCCCTTGGACAAATAAGTAGGTTCACCAAAGTAATGTAGACGACTTAACTCAATATTAATTTGGTTCTCTGTTTTGTACACAGATCAATTCTGGCCATCAAATTTAATGCATACTTGGAAAACCTCAACTTATCTGGCATCTCGTATTCAAAACTTTATATGATGTGACAATGTAAATAGTAAATACGTATTTCTAAGCTAACACTCTGACACTCCCTCTCAGAAACTAGCATCGTTCGTCTCGCACTCCGTCGGATTCTCGTGATAGTAACCGTAAATAACCGTAAATCTGCCCATCGTGTGACGTCCACAATTTGTAAGCTCTTGTAGGGCTACAGCCATAAACACTAAAGCATGCAGAGGAAGGACAAACAGATATGAGACTAAACAACATTAAATTAGCTGTCTCTTTCTGTCCTTTATCGTTAGGCTTCGTGAGAGCAACCAAACACATCTTGATTATCTTCACTACCCTCGTCTACCTTTCTACCCAGTTTTATCCAGCATTTATGCCAAAAAACGTGTTTAATGACATTACTCGTGTAAATATTAATCACGTAGTGATAAATAGACATCATCCAGTACGTTTAATATAGCTGAGGAAGATATTTTCTTCCTTTTTTTAAATTTTAAACTGGCAATATTACCCTGCATTTACGGTCCTTTTAAGCGCAAATAAATTGTCGTAGTTTAATTACACCTAATTGTTAATACAGTCTACAGAATTAGTTTCACTGCCGGTATCTCTTAATGGATGTTGACTTGCCGTATATCTCCGAAGGTCTTCATTCACGATGAAATCTGCAAAAATGAATGGATTAATTAATTAAAACACAAATAAAAATCAACAAAGCTTTATTGAAATCTCAGTGACTCATTCACAGCCGCTTCCTAAATATACGATGAAAACGTACCAGTCACTGCTCTTACTAGACACGTGAGTGGTATGATACGAATAAATGAATAGTAAAGCTGACAAAGTAAGCATCCATTGTGAAAGGTGGCTACACCGAGCCACAGCGCCAGAGATCGCGCCAGTGAGTTTTGTTTCGCCGCCTCCACTGGCAGTGATTATTGAGAAGTTGCGGTGGGCAGTGCTTGTCGAGGACTCGTAGTAGGCAGTGCTTGCTGAGATGTGGTAGTGAAAAGTTCTTGTCGAGATGTCGTAGTAGTGAATGCTTGTTCCATGTTTTATGCAGTTATTTGATGGGCTAGATGGCAGATGTTGTTCTATTGGAGATGTAATGATCAGAGTGCTTTTCGTCAATATATATGAAGGTAACAAAACTCGGTTTTTTTCTCATTATTTCAATGTGTTGAATAATGCGTCATTACAGGTTCAGTCAACAAAGCATCTGGCTTGTGTTCTTGTATTAGAGTGTAATTTTGGTTTTCTTGCGCAATTATAGTATTTCTATTTTTTAATTACTTCAGTATAAATGATATTTAAAATTTCTTGCCTTATTGAAGAAGAACCGTGCCAGATGCGTACGTTGAATCACACTTCCACACACAGAACAGTTATACTTGTGCTTTGTTGGCTTCGTAGGTTTTATAGTTGCTGGGGACTTAATTAATTAATTGTGTTAACGAAAATTTTCACTTCATTCTTTGTTGTTGTTCTATGCAGTCAGATTGCGTACAAAAACTAGTCAGGGCCAACCGTTTACGAAACAGCGTAATCGGACATACAGCGACTAAAAAATTTAAAAAGAATTTGCATTCATAATATATAAATAAGCCCCCATGCAATTGATACTGATGAACTGCAACTAAAAGTAGGATGGCCAACTGCCTATAAGATTAGGTGTACCAATATGGATTTCCATTTTTTAAGAGATGCTCGAGAACGTTACTTTACCAGCACTCGATTTGATATAGCTAGTGCTCTAGTTGACAGCACTTAACATTTTTATGTTGGTTGTAAAACATATATGCAGTTTTAACAAACGACTTGATATTTGAATCACATTATCATTACATATTTCAGTCTCACGCAATGCTTTTAGCAAATATACATTTTTTTCATTTCTCTTTCAAACCAGGATACATTTTACAGTAATAAGGAGAAGAGAAAATGCTGTATCGTGTCGTCGACTAAATTATCATACTAACACCCTCCATTTTTTCTTCGACAGTTACAGCTACAAAAACAACACAGTGTTACCCCAGGTAATAAAGGCGCTCTAGGGCTTTACTTAGACAACATCTTAGGATTTCGGTGGTATTAGTGCCTTCCTGAACCAGGAGGAACTGTGTTGGGCTTTGTTCTCGCGACCTGTAAATATGCGCCTCGGACCAGTTCACTGAAGCTGATATCATTGTATTCGATGCCAAACTCGGCACACGTCTTCTGGAACGCAGGGTACAGCTTGTGCAGGATCCTGTGGTCAACTGTAGGAAACAGGTGATGTAAGCCGTGATGTCCGAAGAACGTAAGCGCTAGAATATCCGAGCTGGATATCACAGGCCGGTCTCTTACAGCATCCAGCTGCTGAATACCCCAATCCAGGTCAGCCCTGAAAAAGAATAATTTGGTGATGAGTGATGCCAGAAACAAGACATATATCTGTCGTTAAGTAATATCAAAATTTTTCTTGTTTAGTTACATTTAGTGTTACATATTGCGCAAAAATATCATTACGCCTGTAAAGGCTAAAGTCGGAATTTTAATGGTTCAAATGGCTCTGAGCACTATGGGACTCAACTGCTGTGGTCATAAGTCCCCTAGAACTTAGAACTACTTAAACCTAACTAACCTAAGGACATCACACACATCCATGCCCGAAGCAGGATTCGAACCTGCGACCTTAGCGGTCGTGCGGTTCCAGACTGTAGCGCCTTTAACCGCTCGGCGACTTCGGCCGGCCGGAATTTTAATTACCACCATAAATCTCTATAGAACTACAAACTACGCTTACAAAATTTCGTTGATTACCACTACTAAAATTAATTTGGAAAAGAGATAATTCGTATTTTTTTCGCAATTGCCACAGCACTCCATAGATATAGATATTATTTATTCGTCTTTGTATTCGTGAATCGGATGCGTAGGTAATATTGACTCGTTTACTATGTAGTGATTCATTTGAAATGCCTTACCAGTTGTAGGAATGAATTTTCGGAGGCGTTGTCGACATAAATACCGACAGCGTGTAATTGTATGAAATAATGAAGGTGTTAAAACAATATCATCCTCTGACAGTATTTTCCTTTTGTGTACCGTGACTACAAGAGTGTTTCATAATGCAAATGCGTTGATTATTCCGCATGTTACACCTGTTGCTTGACGTCCTTCCTCGTATTCCGTTTTCCCAATGATGGTCTTTCCTGTTCAATGACTCCAGATTATCACGACGAGAAATTGCAGAAAATCATACCAAACTACTTCATTAATGAATTTCATTTCCATCTCAAAATGGTTCAAATGTCTCTGAGCACTATGGGACTTAACTTCTGAGGTCATCAGTCCCCTAGGACATCACACACATCCGTGCCCGAGGCAGGATTCGAACCTGCGACCTTAGCGGTCGTGGGTTCCAGACTGTAGCGCTTAGAACCCGCCGGCTCACTTCCATCTTATAAGTATTCTTTAGAAAATGTTAACATCCGAAAGCGGAATGTTGTTACGCTTATTCACGGTAAGTTACTCCTAGATGACACTTCTCCACTTCTTTCGATATGTATACGAATGTTGAAGCGAATAGTGTCAAACAGCTTCAAAATGAAATTCTGCGTTCGCGAACTGTAATGAGAGCTACTGAACTGTAAAATTTCAAAATACTAGCGGAGAAACACGTCGTTGCCCAGGTATGTATTTATAGCTGTACGTTCACGCCGGTACCCGGCTGCGTCTGACCTTGTGCATAATGTTTATGACGTCGTATCTTCTGAACCATGTGTCTTACAATGATATAATATTGAAGGTTCATTCATCGGCATACTTGGTTACTGTGTGCGAAATTTATTGCGAATACAGTTAATAGCAAAGAAGTAATAAACTTAATAGTTATGCATGATGTCGCAGGTTTTCACGCATGTCACTGCTTATGACGTTATGTCTCCTGGACTATATGCCGTACAATGATACAATATTGTACAATATCCGGATATTGTCTGCTTAATTTATTGAGAACAGAGTTAGTATCAAGGAAGTAATAAACTTAAACGTCATACACAATGCGGTAGTTCTTCATGCATTTCACTGTTTACGACGTCGTATCTCTTGAACTATGTGCCGTACAATAACATAATTTTGCATTTATATTCAGTGCTGTATCCGCATAATGTCTGTAAATGCGTCTTGCGTACAGTTAGTAGTAAAGAAGTAACAAATTATAACGTCATGCCTCATGCGGTACTTTTACTGCATGAACAACGGAAAAATGGAATGGGATTTTTCTTTCATCTTTTTCTAGGGGTTGTCATCGAGAAAAAATTTAGTAAATGTTTGAAATAATGTGTTAAGTTGCAAGGCACTAAATGCTATCATTCTCAAATACTGGATGAATCAAGTCTGGTAATTCACGCGTCGCAGGCCACGCTTCATTTTCACCCCCTACCCCTTTGACAAGTAGTGGACCTTAACCCCTCACGGCGATTGTCGCCTGACAGTAAAATTTATATATATATATATATATATATATATATATATATATATATAGTGTTTCGAACACACACACACACACACACACACACACACAACCACAACACAACCACACACACACACACACACACACACACACACACACATATATATATATATATATATATATATATATATGTGGTTGTGTTGTGGTTGTGTTGTGGTTGTGTGTGTGTGTGTGTGTGTGTGTGTGTGTGTGTGTGTTCGAAACACTATATATATATATATATATATAACACTATATATATATATATATATATAAATTTTACTGTCAGGCGACAATCGCCGTGAGGGGTTAAGGTCCACTACTTGTCAAAGGGGTAGGGGGTGAAAATGAAGCGTGGCCTGCGACGCGTGAATATATATATATACATATACGCGTGAATATATATATATATATATATATATATATATATATATATGTGTGTGTGTGTGTGGTTGTGTGTGTGTGTGTGTGTGTGTGTGTGTGTGTGTGTGTTCGAAACACTATATATATATATATATATATATATATATATATATTACTGTCAGGCGACAATCGCCGTGAGGGGTTAAGGTCCACTACTTGTCAAAGGGGTAGGGGGTGAAAATGAAGCGTGGCCTGCGACGCGTGAATATATATATATATATATATATATATATATATATATATATGTGTGTGTGTGTGTGTGTGTGTGTGTGTGTGTGTGTGTGTGTTCGAAACACTTGTGATATATATATATATATATATATATATATATATATGCACCAAGTGTAGTTGGAATCGATCCAGTGGTTTAGGAGAGAGATGGAACAATCATACAAACACACACATAAACACCATACCCATTTTTATAATATGTACGAATTCATTCGACAGTGCTTTAAGAGTACGCTCTCTTAGGTATATGAAGCTGAAGTCACACACAGGACACGAACTAAACTACTCGGACAGCACAGATGCAGAAATGATTAACTTTTTGTAGTTATCACTTTCTGGAGACAGTGTACTTTATTTATACACTGAAGAGAAAAAAATACGATCACCTGCTTAATAGCGCGTTGGTTCATCTTTGCACCGCAATAGCTTAGCGATTCTGCGTGGTATGGATTCGACAACTGTTTGGTAGGTGTCCAAAGTCACCGAATGTCTACGCACAGTTCATGCAATTCCCGTAAATTACGGGCCGGTGGTTTCTGAGTACAGAGATAGCGCCTGATATGGCCCCAGATGTGTCCCATCGGGTTCAGATCAGGTGAATTTGGTGGTCAAATCCATTTCCGTTGCTGTTGGCCAGGAAATCAGGAAGAAGGATGGTCCGCAGTAATGTTCACCTAGTCCACAGCTGTGATGCTGCTTTCGAATACTACCACAAGTCCCACGGAATCCAAAGTGATGGTCCTCCATAGCACAATACTGTCCCCACCGACTTGTGCCCGTGGCGCGGTGCATGTTTCGCGCAGCCTTTCACCTAGATAATGGCATGTTCGGACACGGCCATTGACCTGTCGTAGCAAGAAACCCTTCCGCTGACCCACGGTCCATTCTCTACGATCAAGCGCCCACTGCAGTAGTAACTGACTGCGTCGTTGGGTTAATATGGGAACACGTAGCATTCGTCTGCTGCCGAGTCCCATATTGAACAATGTGCGCTGAACGTTGTGCTCCGAAACACTTTTGCTTGCACTAGAATTGTACTTTATCATATGATCTGCAAAAGATCGCCACCCATTATACTTTACACAGCGGATAAACCTCTGACCTCAATGCTCTGTGATGAGGCGTGGACGCCTAACACCATGGCACCTGGTCGTGGTTTTAGCGTCCTTCAACCACTTTCCATAGACGCTCACGACAGTAGCAAGAAAACAGCCTACCAGCTTCGCCGGTTCCGAGACGTTCGTTCCAGACGTCGGACCGTAACATACTGCCCTTAAATAGATTTTTCCATTTGCGGCCAGCATCGTCGTTGGAATGGTTCCTCATTCGACAGTGCTCCGCTTATATATAGTCCGTTAATATTGGAAAACGTACAGATTCACGGAATAATGTACGTACATACCTGAGATGGCACAAGACTGCATTGAAATAAAACCGGCCAGCAGATGGCGCTGGACAGCAACACATCAGTAACTCCGCATGAGAATCGAGTATAAAATGAGCTACAGCGAGAGAGGGAGACAGATATGCCAGCAATCGCGGTATGTCGACTTTACCACAAGAGGCACTGTTAGTGAAGCTTTACCATCAGAATGGAGAATCTGCCACTGCAGCTTTAAGATCCTGTCACCGCCGTAAGAAGAGTATTCGAACAGGTAAAAGTCCTGTGACAAATGTCATTGTGAGGAAAATGATAACGAAGTTTGTTTAGACATACGGCCTCGCAGTCTACTGCTGCTCGAACACTTACGGAATAAATCGAGACTTTAGCGGTTTCATGTTCGTATGGTCAAATCAGCACTCGTGAATTTGCACGTCACTCCAGTAGCCCACGCACTAGTGTTTGGAGAGCACTAACGCGTACCCTCCAATATTATACGTAAGAAAATCCAGCGTCATCACGAACTCTTAGCCAACGATTCTGCAAGGCGGAGAGCATTTGGGTGGGGAAGATGACAACTGGTTGTCTAAAGTGTTGTGGATCGACCGAAGCCCATTTCCAAGGGTCTGTCAACATCCACAACACAGGATTTGGGCTACGGAAAGTCCTGTAACTATAGTGGAAACCCCATTGCATGACGAGAAGTTCAGTGTTTGGTGTGAATTTATCACATCAGTCGTGGTTGGACCGTTTCTCTTCGAGGAACTGTGGGTGTCTGATTCTCAAATTGTCAGCGTGACGGGTGCAAGGTACGCCGGTATATTATAGAATCGCATTGTCCCTAGCCTGGCTGATAAACACCTGCTGGAAGTTACGACTTTTATGTAGGATGGCGCCCCACCGGTACACGTGTGAAAAATTTCTTTTGGTGAGGACCGCATGCTGAGCCCCCACTTCCGTCGTGCTTGGTCTCCCAGATCAGCAGACCTCAATCCGGGTGATTATTATTGGTTGCGGGGTTACCTGAAGGCGCAAGTCTACTGCGATCGTCCGACCTCATTAGGGATGCTAAAGGCCAAGTTCCGACAAAATTTCTCAACCATACTTAGTGATGTGATGTGATGTACAGTGCTGTTCACAACATCATCACTCGACTACAGGTGTTATTGATGAATGGCGGCCGGTATGTTGAGTATTTGTTATAAAGAACATTGCTTTGTTAAAAATCAATCGTTGTGCTAATTACCGCTTTTGCATCATAAGAAGCGCCATCTGTCGATCATTTTGTGCAATGTTTTGTTTCAATAAAGCCCTATGTCATTACAAGCACGTGTGTCAATTTTTACCTCTCTACCTACATATTCCGTGAAGTCACTACAGTCGACATAATCGTCCTGAGAGATTCAGCAAATGTTTGGATGATTAAGGTAATTCACATTTATTGTTCCGTCTCAGTTGTTCACTTTTTTGTTTGATTACATGTTTCGATCAATCTGGATAATCTTCAGATCTGAAACAAAGTAAAACTAAATATATATTAACTAATATTTTACAATAAATAGACAAGACAAGATAACTCCCCTTCCGTAATTTTACGATCTTCATTTTCCTGACTGTTTACACATCCATTGTTCTGGGCCTATACTTCTAATACTTTAGCTGAAAAAATTATTATACAATTTTATTTTTAGATTTTCAGACAAAGAACTTGTGGCTTTATAATTTTAAAGCTGCACCCTTTGGATATCTTTAAATATACATTCAGTTTTCGCTGCTTTATTTCCACTTTTATAATCTATTGTTTTATCCCTTTTTACAGTTTAACGCATCCATTCTGGTATCTTAACAGAAATTTTTTTACGTTACTGACGTTTAGCAACTTTAGTTAAGACCCTGTCTTGTTAAACTCATAGCATCCCTGCCACTATCCCTCCCTCCCCAATTCCCCGTCCCTCGCCTTCTCATTCCCCCTTCCTCCATTTCATAATTTCATTGGTTTATGCCATTTACATTTTACATATCCATTGTTCTGCACTATTAGTCTTTCGACGATAATTTTCACATAATTATAAGTTCTATAATTATAGCACGATCTTTTTTGTTAAATTCATGTCATCCCCATCACCCACCTACCCTAGTTCCTTTACCTGCCTCAGTAAGTTTCACTCCATTTCCCCTTCTCCCTAAATCCAACATATACCTGTTCAAAACACTGGCCGTAGTTGCAAAACACAGCACTTTAATGTGTGGTTCTGAGTAGACAAGATGGGTTGCTCACGCAACTACTTAGGAAAATTCTACGTTTGTGTACCATTCTTTTCTTTTCCACTTATTGCAAGATATTAGACGCTACATATTTGGTTTTAAATCTGAAGATATCCACACTGATCGAAACATGCAATCTAACTAAAAAAATGTTCAGCTGAGACGGAACAATAAATGAGAATTATCATAATTCCGTGAAGTATTAGATTTTCAAATATTAACGGCATTTTACGTTACCCTGCTCTTTCGTTAGCTTTTCACTTGGCTGCAACGCCACCAGGCGTTACTGAATCTCAGGCCGAGCAATGGTTGTTAGCGTCCCAGCAACTATTCTCCGACCTATGATCAAACAATGAGCTCTTGCAAAGAATTCCAGAAATACGCTACTTACTAGTACGTATTGTTTCTCATTCAATGCCGTTTCTCTGTCTGATACAACGAAGGTGTACAAATCTGTCTAACGAACTTAGTACATACCGCCAAAGAGATAGGGAAATGACAAAATAGAAAGGTAGCTCTAGTATGACTGTGTCTAGTTTGACAGAAAAACGCACGCGTGTATTACAGAATTTACAGCCCGTAAACTTTCTTTTGGGCGGTCGGTTCCCTAGCTCTGATTCGCTACAAATCAGAATACTTCCGTCACTGACGTTCTGTATCCTCTTACTGCCAGTCTCAATGGTCGAACAACTCTGTATGCAGCGGCGCTGTAGTATCCATTGTTGAAAGTCAAGCTTTTACGGGCTCATATATAATATTTAGAAACAAGTATCATTATCTCAGCAGCTCCGTAAGCCACATTAAGTTAATGTTACACGAAGAATTTAAATATTTGCTGCGTCCGTATGGCATTTCTGCTTTCTTACATCCTCGAGACGAAACACAAAGTAGAGACACAGTGGCTGCCTTGTGCGGGAGGAGAGTTTTTCCTGCGGATATTTGCGTACTACACTCCTGGAAATTGAAGTAGGAACACCGTGAATTCATTGTCCCAGGAAGGGGAAACTTTATTGACACATTCCTGGGGTCAGATACATCACATGATCACACTGACAGAACCACAGGCACATAGACACAGGCAACAGAGCATGCACAATGTCGGCACTAGTACAGTGTATATCCACCTTTCGCAGCAATGCAGGCTGCTATTCTCCCATGGAGACGATCGTAGAGATGCTGGATGTAGTCCTGTGGAACGGCTTGCCATGCCATTTCCACCTGGCGCCTCAGTTGGACCAGCGTTCGTGCTGGACGTGCAGACCGCGTGAGACGACGCTTCATCCAGTCCCAAACATGCTCAATGGGGGATAGATCCGGAGATCTTGCTGGCCAGGGTAATTGACTTACACCTTCTAGAGCACGTTGGGTGGCACGGGATACATGCGGACGTGCATTGTCCTTTTGGAACAGCAAGTTCACTTGCCGGTCTAGGAATGGTAGAACGATGGGTTCGATGACGGTTTGGATGTACCGTGCACTATTCAGTGTCCCCTCGACGATCACCAGTGGTGTACGGCCAATGTAGGAGATCGCTCCCCACACCATGATGCCAGGTGTTGGCCCTGTGTGCCTCGGTCGTATGCAGTCCTGATTGTGGCGCTCACCTGCACGGCGCCAAACACGCATACGACCATCATTGGCACCAAGGCAGAAGCGACTCTCATCGCTGAAGACGACACGTCTCCATTCATCCCTCCATTCACGCCTGTCGCGACACCACTGGAGGCGGGCTGCACGATGTTGGGGCGTGAGCGGAAGACGGCCTAACGGTGTGCGGGACCGTAGCCCAGCTTCATGGAGACGGTTGCGAATGGTCCTCGCCGATACCCCAGGAGCAACAGTGTCCCTAATTTGCTGGGAAGTGGCGGTGCAGTCCCCTACGGCACTGCGTAGGATCCTACGGTCTTGGCGTGCATCCGTGCGTCGCTGCGGTCCGGTCCCAGGTCGACGGGCACGTGCACCTTCCGCCGACCACTGGCGACAACATCGATGTACTGTGGAGACCTCACGCCCCACGTGTTGAGCAATTCGGCGGTACGTCCACCCGGCCTCCCGCATGCCCACTATACGCCCTCGCTCAAAGTCCGTCAACTGCACATACGGTTCACGTCCACGCTGTCGCGGCATGCTACCAGTGTTAAAGACTGCGATGGAGCTCCATATGCCACGGCAAACTGGCTGACACTGGCGGCGGCGGTGCACAAATGCTGCGCAGCTAGCGCCATTCGACGGCCAACACCGCGGTTCCTGGTGTGTCCGCTGTGCCGTGTGTGTGATCATTGCTTGTACAGCCCTCTCGCAGTGTCCGGAGCAAGTATGGTGGGTCTGACACACCGGTGTCAATGTGTTCTTTTTTCCATTTCCAGGAGTGTATAAACTACGTATGTTGTGTCTTGCTGTAGTTTTTATCCTGTCTATGCTTCTCACATTTGTTCCTTTGTACTATTTTTATATATTGTATCGCTTCATTTTAATGACGTATGTGGTGTATTATATACACTCCTCTTTTTTCTCATTGTTTTTATCTTGTCTCTTTCACATTTATATCTAGGCGTTTTTTTTTTTTTACACACACTATCTATTCTGAATCTTGCATACGTACATGAGTCTCCCCTTAGTTCTTTTATTTTTTGTAGTCCTCACTCTTCTGGCTGGTCTGGTGCAGCTCGCCACGAATTTCTCTCCTGTCCCAACCTCTTCATCTCGGAGCAGCGCTTGCAACTTACTTGCTTTTTAATGTATTTATTTTATTACCTCCACACTGTAGACTAACGGACCAGTCAGCTCTTTCTTGAGTCATTTCTTGGTGGCGTCTGCGATTCGTATTGGTTCATACGTTTGGCGCATGCGCTGTCACGCTCTCCCAGATCCTCGGCAGGTCGAACTACATAGGCCATTATTGGCCTCAATGACGCTCCGTTGGCTGCTCGTAGCGTAAGTGGTGTTTGTATTTGTTCTTTATACGGCACTTTGCCTCCCGGCATCTGGCTAGTGGACGTGTGCGGCTTAAAGTCCTTATCACATGGAAGGTTACGAGTTTGATTTTCCATACTAATTGGTTCGGCCGCCATGCATGTATGATTGCTTTTAATTAAGTTTCCATGACAGCTTTCAGCTGACTAACTCACTTTTCGTAACTCCTTATATAGAATTTATAACTAGCATCCCCCTCTCGTCTTTACATTTGTTAGCATCTGAGGATGGAGCTCTACTGCTCTGAAGCCCGCCATGTAGTTAGACAAATAAATTCTCATTACAACTGAAGCGGATTCTTACTTTACGAATATTCCTGTGGACCGCTTCTCTGCTTGTGGCTGGTTGTATCCTACAACAAGCTCTACTGTAACCCATTTAAAAAAAATTTCCTTCAGTATAAAGCGATGCACCCTGCCAGAAGACTTACCGTGGAGTATCTCCATCATGGAAGATCAATGGATGGTGATGAGCTGCAGTAAGTCCGATAAAAACGAAAAACAGACTTCCACAAACTGTAATATACGTCCACATGTAAAGCGCTTCCAGCAATGATGCCCCAGCAATGAAAACCATTGACGCAGGTATTATCAGTGGGATAAGGTCTGATTTCCTCATTTCAAGTTTGCTGCCTCTAAATCTGTCAACCACCCTGAAAAACGATAGCATGTACCGGTGCCTATAGTACTAGAGTACACTTCATATAGAGTAAATATGTAGTTTGCTGCCATGTTCATTCTCATGACTCACCTGGATATACAGCAAACATGGAAACTAATCGCCCCCACGATAGGAGAATAAATCCAACTGACATAACGAGTAAAAAAGTTCTTCTCTTCAAATGGTAAGAATTTGAACCATGGTTCAAACATGGATACCTCGAGATCTAGAAGAGTGTTGGTGTACAAATGATGGCTCAGTACGTGACTGATACGCCAATCTCTGAAAAACACAGAAGCAGAAGTTAAGATGTATTGATTAAGATACTGGGTTTATTCGATGCACAGGTGGCCCTAGTACCTGGATGACATCATCGAGAAGTCGAAGTAGTACATCCGCAGGTTGTCCTTGAGATGCGTGAAGTTGTGGGCGCAGATGGCGGTGAAGGCGAGCAGCAGGCCCGCCAACATGGCCACGGCGAAACTGTGTGTCCAGGCGGCCACGACGCTCAGCGCCAGCATTGACGTCACCAGCGAGTCGGCCAATATCTGAGAAACAAGCAGCCGTGTTAGCCTATAAAAAAAACTCGTATTTGCTGGCTAGCAAACAGACGAACACGGAGACCTCATTCACAGTTGCAAATCCACCCTAATGTCAAAAAGTTGTAACTGCAAAAGTTATCTAACAAGATACACTACTGGCCATTAAAATTGCTACACCAAGAAGAAATGCACGTGATAAACGGGTATTCATTGGACATATATATTATACTAGAACTGACATGTGATCACATTTTCACACAATTTGGGTGCATAGATCCTGAGAAATCATAGATCCTTACACGAGGCATCACAACAACGTTTCACCAGGCAACGCCGATCAACTGCCGTTTGTGTATGAGAAATTGGTTGGAAACTTTCCTCATGTAAGCACGTTGTAGGTGTCGCCACCGGCACCAACCTTGTGTGAATGCTCTGAAAAGCTAATCATTTGCGTATTACAGCATCTTCTTCCTGTCGGTTAAATTTCGCGTCTGTAGCACCTCATCTTCGTGGTGTAGCAATTTTGATGGCCAGTAGTGTATCACAGCCTTCTAGATGCATCCATACATGTTTTCTTGAAAGTAATCCACGGAAAGTAATTCAACGAGCTAGTATTGAAGTGTTGCTTAAAAAAGTGGGCGTGGTAGGAATATCGCGTCACACATTTAATTATTTTTCAACCACTTTGGATGTGATTCATAATTGAAACTTTGGGAACTTATTGTCCATAAGTTCTACTAATGAATAAAAAAATGAAAACTAACATTTTCGGTTAATTTCATGAACGTTCCCCCCTTCAAATTAGTCGATTATGTATCGATATTTTTGCATGTTACCGGGTTCTGCCACGAAAATTAGTCTCTCTATAAGTGTCACAACAAAATATAAAATACAGTCTTATTCTCACTTTTGTTTTCATTAAATCAATGTAACATCACTTATGAGAGAAGCCCCTTATATTTATTTAATTTACTAACCTGTATTATGTTGAATTTATGACTTGGAATAAGACATATGGTGAAACTACATGATCTGTTATTACCCCACCCATCCCTCAAAACAGTGAGGCGTCTGCAGGACATCCAGTTTCTCCGTCAATACGGTTTGCAAGTCCGAAAGTGTCCGAGGTAGAAGTATCCCCTGTCCAACAGGACTTGCAGGTGCTCCAATCGCGTAGTGCCCCCCTTCTTCAGTCTCTCAGCACTGTGGCTAAGAACGTTGTCGCACACATAAATGAAAGCTGCCACTCCACCGTGAAAGAGTTCAACATATCCCTCCTCAGTTTCGGAAGAATATCATTCTTCTGTGATCGACCCCGCTTACAAGAAACGCGGTGATGTACTTACAGTGATCATTATACCCTCTTACAGCATGAATCTACAACCACAGTAATTGACACATAATGTTACATTTAGGCAAGACCCTCTGGTAACTCCAAGCACGGATCAATCGGAGGACAGTATCCCTGCCCTTTCCCATTGATCCTAATCGCAATCAATGCTGCATTATGGCACATCGGTGGGTGAGAAGCATTGGATTGGCGCACACTGCATGCGCTTTCTAGCTTGTAGAACGGCATCGTGCAGTTTTCACTAGGTGCTTCTGAAAAAATGGGGGCGCCTGAAGTCTGGAGCAGTTTGTACAAAAGAAGCGGATTTGTTCCTTTACGCCAAATATGTAATTAATTGTCCTCTGTTTCTTTCAAACCCTTCGCGACCTCCAACATATACATGCACAGTTGTTCCTCCAGTAGTAAAAACAGCAAGCAGAGAAATTTCTCCCCACACATGTTTCTTATTATCAACTATCGAAAACAATAATGACTGGGAAACTCTACAGTGATTGATTAATCTACATAGAGTATTGATTGCCTTGTGGTCCTGCTAGGTCACTGTGTATGTTGGTCAATGTAGTTCGCGACGACTACAATGAAAATTATTCCTCAAATTTTAATTGTTATTTTATGGGTTCTTCCTGATCACTCGTTATCGTTAAAATTTAATCTGTCCAGTTATACTCAGTGTTTGTATTTTGCTGAGTATAGTTAAATGGAAAATAAGATAGAGATTGTACGAAATAATAAAAGAGATAGTAAAAGGCAATATTTGAGGGCTTCACAACAAACAAAAAGTGATTTTGGTATCCGGATGCATTCAAGTTTTGCTAAACGATCCAGTAGAACATGTCCTATCGTACTTTTTGTGGCGTAGTTTGTTCACCCCTTCAAATGTGATAAAGTTTCGAGAGCTAATAACTTCTTCTTTCAAGCTCTTTCAAGCGTGTCTAAATAAATAACCCAGATATTCCGATGAGTTGAACATGGAGGCCATAACATTGCACCACATGGATCGTTCCATTTTACTGGAAATATTGTTACTTAAATACTACTTTCTGCATTTTCCAGAATGTTCTGGGAACGTAATCAGCACCAAACATGGAGTGAAGAGACATACTGGCTGTTGGCTTCTGTCTCGTGTTCTTCGGCCGAAATTTGTTTGACGATTTTTCTGATGGCATCGTCAAAGCTTCACCCTTCATTGCTAGTGGTTTTTTCTGTGGTGGTTTCTTCGTTATCTAGTATCTACATTAGAAATGAGAGATCAATTAAAGAAGAAAACTTGACGCAACACCGGAAAGCAATGCTCCAGAAGTGGAAAGATGTTATTATGTGAATGGTGTGACCCAGCTCGTCGCAGTAAGCTTACTAGCAATTGCTGTCACACGATCATATACATAGCTTTGCAGTAATCAAGGAAAAATTTGAAAATCAATGTTTGTACTGTTCTTCAGAGGCAGAATTTAAAATACTGAACACAAGACGGAGACTTCTGGTGCAGCTCAGGGAAATATGTTTGGTTGTTTAGTTGGGGGGAGGGGATCAAAAAGCGAGGTCATCGGTCCCATCGGGTTAGGGAAGGAAGTCGGCAGTGCCCTTTCAAAGGAACCATCCCAGTATTTGCTTGAACTAATTTTGTGAAATCACGGAAAACCTAAATCAGGATGGTCGAACGCGGGTTTCAACCGTCGTCCTCCCGAATACGAGTCCAGTGTAAGTATGTTTGGACTGCTGCTGCCTACACTTACAATTTGTGATGAGTGAACCCACGTCTGATGTGCGCTGGGAACGACAGTGTGCACACCACAGTATACGCCATATCTCCCATTTTCTTGAGAACATTTAAGTTTGTCAACGCTCTATACTCACGCACTATTCTTAGATATCAGCATAACCATAAGAAAGAGCAGTATTTTAAAGAAAGAGAGGACGCAGAATATTATCTTGGACGTAGAGATTTAACGACAGCCGCAGAAGTAACTTTAAGAATGTCCCCCGGGAAATATATCGAGATTGTTTCTGTTCATCTTGCCAGATAATGTTAACAGTAACCTCAGTTTTTTTTGCAGACGATGCAGTTATCTGTATTGGATTACCATCTGAAAAAGCTGCAGAAATATTCAGTCAGATTTTGACAACATTTCCAATTGCCCTTCTCCACCATCCCTGAAAGTTTGTAACATCATTACGCAATCGCCCTGTATATTTGTACTCTTAATCAAAAAATAAACAACAGTATTTCCAAATGTTAACCCTTCAATTAATTGGTTTCTACTGTGAGCTTGTTTGCATAATCATATTAATATACCGGGTGATCAAAAAGTCAGTACAAATTTGAAAACTGAATAAATCATGGAATAATGTAGATAGAGAGGTACCAATTGATACACATGCTTGGAATGACATGGGGTTTTATTAGAACCATAAAAATACAAATGTTCCAAAAATGTCCGATAGATGGCGATTCATCTGATCAGAATAGCAATAATTAGTATAACAAAGTAAGACAAAGTAGAGATGATGTTCTTTACAGGAAATGCTCAATATGTCCATCATCATTCCTCAACAATAGCTGTAGTCGAGGAATAATGTTGTGAACAGCACTGTAAAGCATGTCCGGAGTTATGGTGAGGCATTGGCGTCGGATGTTGTCTTTCAGCATCCCTAGAGATGTCGGTCGATCACGATAAACTTGCGACTTCAGGTAACCCCAAAGACAATAATCGCACGGACTGAGGTCTGGGGACCTGGGAGGCCAAGCATGACGAAAGTGGCGGCTTAGCACGCGATCATCACGAAACGACGCACGCAAGAGATCTTTCACGCGTCTAGCAATATGGAGTGGAGCGCCATCCTGCATAAACGTCATACGTTCCAGCAGGTGTTTATCAGCCAGGCTGGGGATGATGCGATTCTGTAACATATCGGCGTACCTCTCACCCGTCATGGTAGCAGTTTTGCTGTCCAGCGCCATCTGTCGGACATTTTGTGAACTTTGTTTTATTTTTTGTTCTAATAAAACCCCATGTCATTCCAAGCATGTGTGTCAATTTTTACCTCTCTATCTACATTATTCCGTGGTTTATTAAGTTTTCAAATTTATACTGACTTTTTGATCACCCGGTATGTATCAAAGATTGATTTATACATTTTGGCGCTCATCTTGGGGCAGTTAGCATTTCATTAACTCAAACCGTACTCTGGCAAAATCTTCGGGCGTTTTCCAAATATGGTCTTGGATTAAATAAGACACTATGGTTTCGTCACAAGTCAATATGGAAACCACAAAAAACATAACACTGGATATAACAAAATAACTAAAAAAATACCCTGTGGAGAACAGAGCCGATAATACTGTATGGATTACTCCAAAGTAACGCAGAAACTTTTTGACAAATTAAAATTGTGCGCTAGGCCGGTACACAAATACACAAACTGGGGCCCTTCCGTTTCATGGGCAATGCTTTTACAAGCTGATGTGTCCAGAAAGAAACAGAAAATGATAGTCACAATTGCATTTACGCCAGTACCTCCCTCCTAACGTAGCTACAGGTTTAAATTATTATTGCTCATATACATTTAATTTTTAATTGTTTTATGTGATCCAATTAGACTTTCAACAATCTGAGTTTAAGTTCAGCTTTCCCGAGGTCAAATGGCAAACGAAGACAGCTAACTAACTTTTCTGTTTACGGCAGACATAAAATTTGAGTCCGTAAATGTAGAATAAGCAAAAAATAATTTGGCCACTGTGTTTTTTTAATTGGTTGGAGCATGTACCTTGTTACACTTAAATTTATCCACCTTATTTGGATTAGGTGACGTTGCTGGCTTTGTTGAGAATTTTATCAACAACGCGATTTGCTACTTTAATTATATTTAATACCAATATTTCCTTTAGTACGACTCGTTTCGGCAGCGTTATCAGATACATCTCGGGTAGTTATGCATTATTTTGTTTGACAACATGCACCATAAGTGCGACATTTTTGTTAGTGTGTGTGCGAGTGGAATTAAATACCGAAGTTTTTCTATTTAACAGTTGTATTTGGATCGTATCCCTCTGTAAATTACTTGGCAGAATTTAGCAGCTAATCTCACCGGCACACTCACCAACAAAACTATCGTACCTCTGGCATATGCAGACATAAAAAACATATAAATGGTGTCCTATGAAGAACACAACCACTGAGTGCATAATAACATATAAATTTATTGACGAAATTAAGTAATTCACATAATATTGCAGTGTATGCCACCTGCGTGGTGTATGAAATATGTTGTAACTCAAAGGTTCTGCAGGTGCACTCTCGTTCTTTCGATGAAATTTTCCATAATTTTTCAGCGTACTTACACCTATAGTTCTGAAATCAAACTCTGAATTTGACCTTGAGCTCTGGAAGAGGTCGTGGTTTCTTCGTGTGCGGATAAGACTTCAAAAATAATCCACAGAAAGGAATCACATGGTGTCAAATCATAAGATTTTGGTGGCCAGTTCACGTCATCATTGCGAGAAATCACCCGGCCAGGGAATCTCTCTCGTCACTAGTCCATTGTTACAATCGACACCCGGCCGTCTTGTTGAAGCCAAACTACTTCAGCATTCACTCGGTCCAGTTCAGACCACGAAATCTCTCTCTTGCGTTTGGTTCGCCGACCACTGTTAATGCGCTTCCACCATCATCTTTGAAGAAGTGCGGCCCAGCTATTTACTCGGCCCAAATGCCACACCACATAGTCATTCGTTGTGGATGTGATGGCATCTCCACAATTACTCGAAAGTTTTCTGTGCCGTAAATCCTAAAATTTTGCTTGTTCGCGAGGTCATTCAGCACAGAGTGCGTCTCATCAGTGAACATTATTTTCGATATGACATTGTTGTCCCCTCTTTGTTTCGCAAGCACCCAATGGGAAAATGCTCGGCGCTTGAGTTGAAACTAGCTATCTGCACAATGTTAGTCACCTTCGTGATACGTTTTCACTACAACAGCACGCTGTCCTATCGTGATGCACTCTATTGCTAACCACAAAGGAAACAGATCTCCCAACTTGTGGAACAAGAATGGCAGGCATTTCAAAAGTTGCGTTCTTTATGGGACGCCCTTTATAATTAATAGACGGGCACTCGATGACAGCAGCATGATCCCACAACGCTTCGTACAGAAGTAAATATTGATATTAAATGAGACTGAAATAGCAAATTGTGTTGATTATAAAATATACCTCTTACCTCGATATACTTTGCATGCTGTTCAGTGAGGACAGAGTTGTCCGCTAAGTCCAATAGCAGCTACGTGTCTTACCTTAGAGTACATGGTACCTGTTGATCCGACGTATTTTTCATTCGCTAATGCTTCACGTGCTCGAGCCTTGAGCGTGCGATAAAAACCGTTCTCCTTAAAAGTGTACGGTGAGTTTCGTCGTGTCCTCGCATCCCTGACGTAGAACTGCTTCAACATGGCGTCCGCGACGTTGCGGATGTGGTGTACTTCGAAAGCCTCGGTGATGTCCGTTCCCTGCGAGTAGGCGATAGGGGCGTTATGACTGTGTGCTTTCATGTCCACATCATTTGTTACATAGAAGCTAGCAAGACAAGACATCATCATAATGAGTATGTAAATACACTACACAAGGGAATATGTCTTTTAGTGGATGTGCCCAGTAATGTTACAAGTTTACTTCTTTATCAACGTTATCAATTCATTTTAATGGATGTAAAAAACTAGTTATTGTGGTGAGGAAATTAATTTTGTCGAATACAGTCTACTTGGAGTACAGATTTTTGAACACAGTTTTCGGAATATAACAGATCTAATAATCCGTAATTTTAAATGAACTGCCATCCACAACAAAATCCCTCGCATTTTTAAGCCATCGTAAATGATATTCCGCAGACGCATGGCCAGTACTTTCTAAACCTGAGAATAATGTCCCCTCAACATTGATTCTACGGCGACTGGTAACGTTGATATTTTCTTTATTTTGACAATACCAGCTTTATCCATTACGCCATGTTTTTTGAAGAGTTAAGAATTGTATTTAGGGTTCAGTTACTCGTGACTGACACAGACTTGAAATTCCATCATTCTAATTCAGCAATATTCCCAACAAAAGCAAACTATAATCTGTGAGCTACACTATGTGATCAGAAGTATGCGGACAACTGTTACTGGACATTAATATGGGTTGTGTCCACTCTTCACCTTTATGACTGCTTGAACTTCGCTGAGAACATTTTCAGTGTTGTGTCTGAATCTCCGTGAAGGAATGGCAGCCTATTATTCCTCAAGAGCCGAAACAAGAGAAGTTAGTGATGGGCGCTGGGGCCTGGAGCGAGTTAGACGTTTTGACTCATCCCAAAGACGTTCAGGTAAGGACTTTCGCAGGCCAGTCCATTTCACAAATTCCAATGCACACAAACCATTGCCCCACAGATGCTGCTTTATGACAGGGTGCACTCTCATGGCGATACGTACTGTGACGAAAGAGAAGGTGGAAGGGCTGCGTTGAGTGGTGAGTGATCATAATTTTAAAACTTTTACACTGACGGAAAAAAATCGCAACACCAAAAAAATAGCTAATGTAGAGTAATGAAATTTCGGGAATACATATGTCTAGGCAACACATTTAAGTGATTAATACACTAAGATCACAGATTAATGTAAGCGCGAGATAACCCATTGCAAATGTGAAATGCTGGTAAATTAACAACAGGTGTGACCGCCAGAATGTTGAACACAAGCGTGCAAACGTGCCTGAATTGTGCTGTACAAGTGCCGATGTTAAATATAAACGTAGGCTTCCTCGGCTGTTGTCACAGTCAATAAAATTCTTCTGGGTTTGAGGCCGCATTGTCATCTGTAAAATTCCGACGTTTCGGCTACTGTTGCAAGGCACCTTCCTCAGGGTGTATTGCTAACTGCTGAACGAGCACTAGTTTGGATACTCATATACTATGGAGGAGTGCTGTCATTGGATGTGACGGCGAGGAGGAAGGGTATTAGGAGTTCATTTTATTGGTCTTTGCATTGCTTGCTGCCACTGGCGGAAATAGGCGTTTTCCATTGGAGTTTCCTTTACTGCTTGCCATTGGTGGAAATCGGCGAATAGGAGACTGAGCGGAGACTACAGATGACAATACGGCCTCAAACCCAGAAGATTTTATTGACTGTGCCAGATGTTAGTTTGTGAGATGGAGTTCCATGACTGTTGTGCTTGGCTGCTCACTACAGGGATGACTAATGCCATTTGTAGATGACGCTGGAATCGTCCTCCGGTTACGTCCCATATGTGCTCGATTGGAGACACATCTGGTGATCGAGTAGGCCAAGGTAACATGTCGACACTCTGTACGGCATGTTGGGTTACAATAGCGGTATGTGGGCTGGCGTTATCCTGTTGAAAAGCATCCCATCGAATGCTGTTCCGAATAGTAGCATAACAGGTCGAATCACCAGACTGACGTACAAATGTGCAGTCAGGATGCTTGGGGTTACCACGAGAGTGCTCTTGCTGTCATACAAAATCGCACCCCGGACCATAATCCCACTATAGTTTCAGTGTACCTAGCACGCAGACAGGTTGGTTGCAGCCCCTCAGCTGTCCTGCTGCTAACAAACACACGGCCATCACCGGCACCGAGATAGAAAAAGCTTTCATCTATAAACACAACAGACCTCCACATTTCCCTCCAATGAGTCTCACTTGACACCAATGATGTCGCAAATGCTGGTGGTTTGGGGTCAGTGGAATACACGCTACAGAGCGTCTGGCTCAAAGCTGTCCTAGAAACAGTTCGTTGTGTCACTGTGGTGCGAATTGCTGCTGCAGATGCAGTACGATGCGCCAGAGTCATACGCCGAACGCGATGGCTTCCCTCTCGGTAGTGCCACGTGGCAACCCGGGGCCCTTTCTTCTTGTAACCGTGCATTGTTGTGACCGCCGCTGCCAGCAACTATGCACAGTCGCTACATTCCTGCCATGCCTTTCTGCAGTATCGCAGAAGGAACATCCAGCTTCTTATAGCTCTATTACACGATCTCGTTCAAATTCAATGAGGTTTTGATAATGGTGTCTTTGTTGTCTTAAAGGCATTCTTGACTATCAACGCACCACGCTCAATCTCAAAGGTAACTAACGCTCACGACCGTTGCTGCGTGTATTTAAAGCAAACCTGATTTGCATCCTCATAGTGGCACTACTAGCGCCAGTCTTATACGATTAGTGCGAAATTCTAATAGTCATCATCTTTCAGTGTAAAATCACGCCTACCAACTTTAGTTTATGTCGCACAAACCCTTCTTAGTGTTACGACTTTTTTCCGTCAGTATATTTAACAACATGGCAGAAATTTTCTTTCATAATTACTATTAAAACTTATAAGAACACTGCCTTAAAATCCAACAACAAATGTCTAACAAGAAATATTCAATAGCAGAAAAATGACCTTTAAATTGAGGCAAAATGCAACAACTACTACAATCACTTAAATCCAAATCCATGTAATACGCCACAAGGATAGTAACCATAATATTGAAAGCTAATAACATGATAAAGCTATACTGGGGCCATTCACAGAATGAGAACAATTTGAAAACAGACATTGCGTTCAAAAATTAATTGACTGCACACAGGCCAGAGCACCAAATATAATTTTGTTATAACAGTGAGAACAGGTATGTGAAAGTTTGCTCTGAATAATCGTGCCCACAGTCTCTGCCAAATAACACAAAGACAAGAAATTTGAAATATAACAAGATGCGAGGAATTTCGTTACAATTCAAAATTAGAACAGGATGAGAGAGCGTTTTCAAATAACTTCCCAAAATAGCTTTAAGGCCTTGTACACGAAACTGGCAATATGAGCAACAACATTAACAAGAATACGCAAGGTTCATGACTCGCTCATTCCCTAAGGAACCAGAGCGTACTACAACAGCACTAGACCGAAGGCACCAAAATATGCCAATGGTTTACTTTACCTAATTGTGTTAAAAGGATATGATAAAATAACCCAATGGTTCACTGAGTACAATTGCACAATTGGCTGCAATGGTTATGATACAAGTAGGGATACTCTATTATACCGTAAAACCAACACCCAATAATAAATAATCACCTCAGTACAGTCTAAGAACCTGTGTATTCACCAATAAGACAGTCTGCTCGTTCGTATAAGGACTGTACCGGTCGTATAAAGAACACAGTGCACAACAACTTGATCCAAAAGTGAGGGAAGCGCTGTAAGACAACACACTCGCACAGCTCAAGACGCTACCTCAATTCGCGCTTTCCTGAAACCACCAGGAACAGACTGCTCTATAGGAAACAGCTCCGGGCTTGCCATACTTCCGCTGTTCGGAAAGCACACTCAGCTTATGCGCCGCCGACGAGACCACGGCCACTCCGCTGTCCGACGAAATCCGTCCTGTTCGGCTGCTCGGTGGCACTCAGGTTGCCTCTCATGTTGCTTGCTTAGTCGTGCCCCCCATTCTCCCAATGCGTCCAGCCGGTCTCACACGCTGACTCTCGCCAGCTCTGGTGTCGCCTTGGCGCTCTCGCTGGCAGCGCCCTCGTGGAGTCGCACTGCTGCAATCACAACTCTAAATTTGCTGCTTTTCAATCTGCCGTGGCTGAGTGATGTCTTGTGATGGAACACATACAATCATCGTCTGCCAACTCTTTCTCAACTGTACAACTGTACTGAATGTTGTAAAATTTGTTCATGTCCTTCCACATTTAGCATTTTCTTAAACGCAATAAGGGGACCACACCCAAACTACAAAAAGACGCCCACACCCAACACCACCTCCTGTTTACTTCTCCGTTCACACTACACATGATGGCAGGTAACGTCCTCCAGTTATTCGCCAACCCAAACCCTTCCACAAGGTATAGCGTGATTCATCGTTCCAAATCTCTCGTTTCCATCCACCAACACACCAGTGACTTCGCTCTCTACGCCACCTCAAGTGTCATTTCTCATTGACTACAGAGCTCTGTAATTTGCGAGGCACTGCTCGACCATTGTGCTCCAATCTTTTTAACGTTCTCCACAGAGTCATTGTGCAAGGTGGACTGCTGGTAGCACTTTGGAAATTACGAATGATTTTTTCCGCTGATTTCAGGCGATTTTCTACAACCACCCTCTGCAGTCCTTCGATGGAAAGGTTTACTATTGAAATTTCTGAGAGATTACGTTCCAGGAAGGGTCGGACAACATTTTACTTCGTCCCACACATAGCAAAATGATGACAATGAGAAAATTCAATAAATTAAAGTTAACAGAGAGGTTTACCGGTAATCATTCTTCCCACGCATCATTCGCGAATGGAACAAGACATAAAGCATCAGTTAATGCTACCAGCCTCTGATACACGCCGTCTGGTGGCTTGCCGAGTATTGTTGCAGAAGTAGATGTAGGCGGTCACTGTCCGTCAGTATAATAATAACTGCGTGGTGTTGATTTAGGTGGGGTTGTTCGTTCCCGTTTCCACTTCACGGTCACATCGCCAACGGTCGATCTGGGCAGCTCTAGAAGGGTTGAAATTTCCCTAATGGATTTATTATTCGGCTAGCCTTTACCCCGCGGCTTCACGCGCTTGCATGTTCGATACATACATATTGCACATATCACTTCTTCTCCCCTCCCTACTACCAGCTGTTTCTCCTGCCACCTCTCTGTGTGCCTCTTCTTCCCACCTCTGCCTGTCCACCTCCTCCTCCCCAATCTCTCTGTCTCTCCATCTTCTCAAACCCCCTTCTCTTTGTCCATCTTCTCCATCCCATCTCTCAGCACATATCTTCCTCTCCTTTTCTCTGTCCATACCCTCATCTACCTCTCTCTGTCCATCTCCTCACCACTCTTCTTTTTTCACCTGTTATCTATGTCTTCCACCTGCCTCCTGCATGTCCCTCTCTTTTTCCCTTTCTCTGTCTACTTCCTTCTCTCCCTCTCCGACCATTTGCCCCACTCCCCTCTTCTGTACGTCTCCTGCTCCCTCTGTCTCTGTAATCCCATGCTCCTTCACACACACTCTGTCCGTCTCATCCTCCTTTACACTATGTGTATTTCCTCCTCCTCTCTCTCTACGTCTCATCCTCCTTTCCACTTCCACTGTCCAGCTCATCCCCTCCTCTCTCACTATCTTCTCCCACCTATCTCTCTAATGAGCTTTGATCATCTATATGTGGTGCTCCTGTAAAGTATGCCAATACTAGTTACACAAAATGCCTCCTCCCCGACTCTCTGACCATCTCCTCTTCCCACTCTCCCTGTACATCCCCTCTCCTTTCCCTTCTCGCTCCTCTCTATGTACATCTGTCACCTCTCTATCTCTCTCCATCCCATCCATGCACTTCTCTCTGTACATATCCTCCACCCCCTTTCATGTCCATATCGCCTCCTTCACACACTATCCAACTCCTCCTCCCCTCTCTCTACATCCACCATCCACCTCCACCTTCCCCCTTTCTCTGTCCATCTGATCCCCCCCCTCTCTCCCTAGCCACTCCCCCCCCCCCCCCCCTACACTGCTGTTGAGCAGTTCAAAACAGATCAATAAAACATGCTGATACTACTCTCACAACATGTGTGTTATGTCAGACAGCCAACATGTCAGAGGCATGAATACCATTTCTTGCCACTGATGTGAACACTGTCCTACAAATCAAGTCGATAAGGCAGGCGATACCATTGCAACACAAGCCTGTTGTGCAGGGGGTCTGTATATATACACACACACATACATACACACACACACACACACACACACACACACACACACACACACACACACACACACACACACATGCAATGCTTTGTATATACGAGAAACTTTACCTCATGGATCTGCTCACGTACACATTTTATACTCATATTGCACACTTCACCTCCTCTCCCTTTCGGTGTTCAGCTTTTCCTTCCCCAGTCTATCTGGCTGCCCCTCCTCGACTGCCTCAGTGTCCCTCTCCACTGCCCACCTCTCTCTGTCTATCCCATCTCTCTCCCCTGTCAATCTTCTCCTACCCTCTGTCCATGTGCCCTTCCCCACTCACTCTGTCCATCTCATCCTCCTCCACATATTCTCGGTCCACCTCATCCTCTCGTGTCCCACAATATTCATCTATTCCCACCACTTCTCTTTGATCAGCCAAGTCCATCTGTACATGTAGTCCCTACAAGTTATGCCAATACTACTTGCACAGCTCACCACCTCCCCTCACCTCTGTATGTCAACTCCTCCCCCTTCTCTATCTGTCCACTTCCTTCTCCACCCCATTCTCTGAACACTTCATCCTCGTCGCTCTCTCACTATTCAACTCTTCTCTCCCTCTCTCTGCTCATATCTACATATCTGCATTTCTTGGCCCTGTAAAACGAATAGGTGGAGTAGGTCAATACTATCCCCAAAACTTGCTGGACACGCAGAGCAACCTGTGTGTCAACAGCTGGAAAATCGTTAGCTGCCTGCAAAGCAGATTGATAAGGCAGGCTGATACTATTCCCACAGAACATGTCTGTCATGCAGGGCAGCCTATATTTCAGGTGCTGAAAAAAGACGTGTTTGCCTGTGTCTCTGCGTCTATTGAAGCTAGAATGTTACAAACCCCACACTGCTCATATCTGTGAAGTTTGTTGTTTGTGTGCCAAATTTGGTTGAAATCTATAAAAGGGCTTTGGAGCAGATCTGGGAAATACATACTTAATGTCTGCTATATATATTTTACAATTTGCCCTGTAACAACTCAATTGAAGACTATTCTTTCTTTATGAATATATATAGAGAATAGATTTCAATTGATCTGTTACAGGTAAATTATAAAAGTCAGAAACACTCGATGGAGGAGAGTTCGATGTTTTTATCGAGATGTGGTGGTGTTTGCTTGTAGAAACATCTCGACTACACCATAAGACCATCAGAAAGACTCTCATATGGACAATGTAGTAACAAGCATCACTAACATAGAGAAACAATTGAAAGATTTGAAAGCAAGTAAGTCACCAGATTGAATCACAATTCGGTTTTACCAAGAGTACTCCAAGGCACTGGCCCCTTACTGTGGTGTGCGTACTGTAAGACCTTCAGTATGCACATGATCAGATTATTTGACTTGTCGCTCTAACGAAGTAGGTGAGTGTCAGCAATATGTCTCGTGGTCTTATCATGGCATGTTTATCTTCTGCCACTGGGTCAGACGATAGAAATGCCACTTGTACGCTTAGAGTAGCAGATTGACGGTGACCAAAATTGACAATCTGCAGTTCCTTTGCTATTGGTACATTAATCTTATCCTCACATATATCTCTGATACTTGACAAAAGTGTCTATACATTTATCTTCACGGCTATGCACAGGAATATGGTAATCTTATAAGGCACAGACTGAAACTTGACTATAGACTGGTACAGACAAATGTAGAACTCGTACAGACTGGTACAGACTAATGCAGACTGGTGCAGACAAATGCAGACTGACTAATCGGAGGTCTGTACACTCGTTATAATACCTCGTGCATTCGTGTACAATTGCACGAGTGTGATCCGCGAGGAAAACAGGTTCTACGTTAGCAGCAATCTCATTGGCTGCGTTACATATTAATATGCGGATCGGCGGAAGCAGAATTTGGTCCGTCTCTATGGCAGCGCCATCTCGTAGTGTGGAGACAGACGAGCGCTGCGCCTGCACTGTTGTGCTTAGCGGGGCGCGATCTAGTGGGAAAGTTGTGTACGCACTGACTACGTGGAACTATGTACACAACACTTACCTAGTTTGAATTTATCGTGAATCTTTCGCCCAGCCCAAATCCCAGGCGACTGGAAAATAGTGCAGGTGACTCCTATATATAGGAAGGATAAAAGAACGGACCCGCATAATTACAGACCAGTACCCCTAACTTCAGTTTGCTGCAGAATCCTTGAACATATTCTCAGCACGAATACAATAAATTTTCTTATGATTGAGAAGCTTATGTCCACGAATTGCTCGTGTGAAACTCAGGTTGCCCTTTCTCACATGATATACTGTGAACTATGGATGAAGGACAACAGGCAGATTCCATATTTTTAGATTTCCGGGAAGCCCTTGACACTGTGTCCCATTGCAGTATACGGAATAAGTTCACAGTTACGTGTGTGCCTCTAAGACTTTGTGAGTAATAGGACCCAGCGTGCTGTTCTCAACGGCGAGTATTCATCAGAGACCAGGGTATTGTCAGGAGCGCCCCAGGGAAGTGTGGTAGGACCGCTGTTGTTCTCTATACACGTCAATGATTTGGTGGACGGGGTGACAGCAATCTGCAGTTGTTTGCTGATGGTGCTGTGGTGTATGGCAATATGTCGAATCTGAGTGACCGTAGGAAGATACAAAACGACTTAGACAAAATTTCTAGAGGTGTGATGAATGACAGCTAGATCTGAATGTGGGGAAATGTAAGTTAACGCGGGTTAGTAGGAAAAACTCACCTGTAATGTTCGGATACAGTACTAGCCACGTACTGCTTGACACAGTCAAATCGTGGAAATATCTGGGCGTAACGTTGCAAAGCGATATGAAATGGAACGAGCATTTGAGAACTGTGGTGGAGAAGCGAATGGTCGACTACAGTCCATTGGGAGAATTTGGGAAACAATGTTTCGTCTGTGAAGGAGATCGCATATGTAACGGTGGTGCGACCTATTCTTGAATACAGCTCGAGTGTTTGGGATCCGTACCAGGTCGGACTGAAGGAGGACATCGAAGCAATTCAGAGGCGGGCTGCTAGATTTATTACCGGTAGGTTCGAATAACACGTAAGTTTTACGAAGATGCTTCGGGAACACAAATGGGAATCCCTGGAGCGAAGGCGACGTTCTTCTCGAAGAACACTGTTGAGAAAATTTAGAGAACCGGCATTTGAAGCTGACTGCCGAATGATTCTACTGCCGCCAACATACATTGCGCTTAAGGACCACGGAGATAAGATACGAGAGATTAGGGCTCATACGCAGGTATATAGATAGTCGTTTTTCCCTCGTTCTGCTTTCGAGCAGAACAGGAAAGGAAATTACTAGTAGTGGTAGAGGGAATTCTCCGCCACGCACCGTACGACAGCTTGCGGAATATCGATGTAGTTCTAAGAGAAATAATTTTGTGTGCTGGAATTTGCGCGAAGTCAGTCCATTGCTCAAGTGTAACATGTACCCTGGCATCGATTTTGCAGCAGCCGCTAATGAACAAGCAGATTTATAGCTGGCATGGAAAATTCTTGGAAGTCGGTTGCATACACAAAGGGAAGTGGTCGGCTACACACGTCAGATGAAAATGTCGAGCGCATCCGAGATGCATTCACACGGAGCCCTCGGAAGTCTACAACATGGGCTGGCCAGGAACTTCAGTTTCCTAAAACAACAATGTGGCTTGTTCTTTAACGACGCCTGGATATGAATCCTTACAAGTTGGAGTTACTGCAGCAGTTGTATCCCGGTGACCATAACAGATTGCAATGGACAATTTTTCCGAAGGACTCATCTTTTCGGATGAATCGACGCTTTATCTATTGGGTAAAGTAAACAACCACAATGTGAGAATTTTGGGATCACAAAATCCTGGCGTCGTCGTTGAACATAAAAGAGACTCACCGATACTGAATGTGTCATGTGCCGTTTCTGTTCACAAAGTTTATGGACCTTTCTGGAAATGCCGCAAAAATGTTTGTTTCCTCAACTTCACAAAGATTCTAATGATTTTATTTTTATGTGTGATAGCGCCTAACTTTCACCTTGAGATGCGGCGTTATGTAAACAACAGCATCCCACAACGTTGGGTTGGAAGAGATGGACAAGATGATGTTCTTCATTGCTTTTGGCCTCCCAGGTCACCAGACTTCTGACCTCTGACCTGAAGCGGTAGATAAAAGACAATTTGTCCCCCCGCCCCCCTTTCCCCTGTGGCAGCTACTCAGCAAGAGCTGAGAAATCGAATTGTTGAAACTATCGATTCGACTACGTAGACAAGTAGCTGGAAGGTTTAGCTAAATTTTGAAAATAAAACGTTTTTAACTGTCACTGTGGTTTCCATTTCGCGACCGATCGGACCTTGATAAAAAATATCCCTCGTAAAATGACGTATCGTACGGTAATTCGTCTTCTCCATTTAAAAGGGAAAAACATTACCACTATCCAAGCTGAGTTTGTAGAACTATACAGCAACAATGCGTCATCATTTTATCCAGTGGTTAGATGGCGCAGACCCTTCCAGCGCGATCGAACAAGTCAGAACGACGAGAAAGATGTGGCAGATCATCTCTGTGGAGAACCAGCGATCGCAAACGAAGTCGAGAATATATGCTCAAGACTGGTAGACCGGTGTATCACAATCCAGGAAATACTGAAAAAACTTAAAATCAAATATTAATCAGTTTTCAGTGTACTGCACGATATTTTGGATATGACATAGGTCGCACTCTGTGGATTTCATGACTGCTCTCGCCCATTCAAAAAGTTCGTCAAACCGAGGCAGCAGCAAATGTGTTACATATGTGTCAGGACAGTTCAAAATGGTTCAAGTGGCTCTGAGCACTATGGGACTTAACTGCTGTGGCCATCAGCCCCCTAGAACTTAGAACTACTTAAAACTAACTAACCTAAGGACATCACACACATCCATGCCCGAGGCAGGATTCGAACCTGCGACCGTTGCGGTCGTGCGGTTCCAGACTGTAGCGCCTAGAACCGCTCGGCCACTGATGCCGACGTCAGCACAGTGACTGGACATTCTCTGTTAATTCTGTAGCTAGGTGATCGATGCTACTATTAGTGATTTTGAAAGGCTGCAGCCATTATGCATTTACGAGTGCTTTATTTCCTTTTAATGCGTTGCTTAAATTACGTATCTGAATCAATCGAGAGCGTTCTGATTGCCAAGTAGTCGAGCCGGCATGGGACATTAAACAGACAAGTTATGTTTTCTGCTCTCGCCTGGCGCCTTGTAGTAGTTGCAACTTAGTGACTGATTCTCATAGTTACTTGTGCTTGCAACGCTCTGTAGTAGAACCGACGAAAGAGATTCCCTGATAGTTGCAGTACTCTTGGTGCGGCTATCTCGCGCGGTCATTAATGTGATTTTGCGTGTTTCTCTACGTGCTGCCAACTGCGAGGGATCAATTCTCACCGACTGTACTACAGTCACGCGGGAAATAAAAACAGACTCATACGGCAAACGCATAATCCCGTGTCTATTGTGTCCACAAGCTACTGCTGACGACATTGCACTGTATGGTCGTATTTCGTATGAAACTGATACCCTACTAAATGAGTTAGATCACGAGTCAAGGTGTGTGCGGTTGGTGGAGACTGTTGGGTATACCTTGGTGAGAGTGATCCAGTCCGCGCCACCAGGGTGGGACTTTTCCCAGCCGGACAGATCGTAGAGGCGGTCGTGGACGCGCCACAGGCCCTCGGCGCCATCATCCTCCCGCCGGCCCTGCAGCCACATGCCGCCCGTGTGGAGAGGCCCATCGCGGAGGGACGGGTACTTCCACAAGCCCGGCAGCGACGACCTGGACTTTTCCCTGCGGACACAGAAACTGTTTTCCGTATTCGACATATCACGGCTGCGTCTTTTGTTTTGGAATTTGTTAATCATCAGACTACAGAACGCTATAAGAGTGAACCAGAAAAAACCTCACGTTATCAGGAACGGCGATAAAGCAATATTATGTGGATTCCGTAGAAACATTGGAACACGTGAGGCAATACTGACCCTATGACTTATCTTAGAAGCTAGGTTAAGGAAAGGCAAACCTACGTTTCTAGCATTTGTAGCCTTAGAGAAAGCTTTTGACAATGTTGACTGGAATATTCTCTTTCAAATTCTGAATGTGGCAGGGGTAAAATACAGGGAGCGAAAGGCTATTTACACTTTGTACAGAAACCAGATGGCAGTTATAAGAGTCGAGGGGCATGAAAGGGAAGCAGTGGTTGGGAAGGGAGTGAGACAGGGTTGTAGCCTATCCCCGATGTTATTCAATCTGTATATTGAGCAAGCAATGAAGGAAACAAAATAAAAATTCGGAGTAGGTATTAAAATCCATGGAGAAGAAATAGAAACTTTGAGGTTCGCCGATGACATTGTAATTCTGTCAGAGACAGCAAAGGACTTGGAAGAGCAGTTGAACGGAATGGACAGTGTCTTGAAAGGAGGGTATAAGATGAACATCAACAAAAGCAAAACGAGGATAATGGAATGTAGTCGAATTAAGTCGGGTGATGCTGAGGGAATTAGATTAGGTAATGAGACACTTATAGTAGTAAAGGAGTTTTGCTATTTGGGGGGCAAAATAACTGATGATGGTCGAAGTAGAGAGGATATAAAATGTAGACGGGCAATGGCAAGGAAAGCGTTTCTGAAGAACAGAAATTTGTTAACATTGAGTATAGATTTAAATGTCAGGAAGTCGTTTCTGAAAGTATTTTTATGGAGTGTAGCCATGTATGGAAGTGAAACATGGACGAATACTAGTTTGGACAAGAAGAGAATAGAAGTTTTCGAAATGTGTTGCTACAGAAGAATGCTAAAGATTAGCTGGGTAGATCATATAACTAATGAGGAGGTATTGAATAGGATTGGGGAGAAGTTTGTGGCACAACTTGACTAGAAGAAGGGATCGGTTGGTAGGTCATGTTCTGAGGCATCAAGGGATCACCAATTTAGTATTGGAGGACAACGTGGGGGGTAAAAATCGTAGAGGGAGACCAAGAGATGAATAAACTAAACAGATATAGAAGGATGTAGGTTGCAGTAGGTACTGGGAGATGAAGAAGCTTGCACAGGATAGAGTAGCATGGAAAGCTGCATCAAAGACCACAACAACAACAACAACAACAACATGGCATTTAAAAAAATTAAATGTATTAGATAATTTTGTTAAATTGTCTAGATCACAAATACGATGGGCGTTCAATAAGGAATGCAACACTTTTTTCTTGGTAAATTTCAGGTATAAAAATGCGGAATTTTTTTTGTGTGACATCGTGTAATATTCCCGCTTCAGCCACTATAGTTTCACGAAGTTCCCATGGGTGGCGGAGCTATGCCTAGCCTTTCCAAGCAGACAGCTGTCATTGAATTTCTTTTGGCGAAAAACCAGAGCATCACAGGTATAATAGGGGCTTGCAAAACGTTACGGAGACCTGATGGTGAACAAAAGCACAGTGAGTCATGGGCGAGGCGTCTGTCATAATCGCAACAAGGTCGCGTAAACTGTCCGATCTCCCGTGTGCCAGCCGGTTGCACACACCTATGATCCCTGCATTGTTGGAACATGCCGACACTCTTATTCGAGGAGATCAACGGATCACAAACACCTCACTGCACAACTAGACGTCTCTGTTGGTAGTGTTGTCTGATGTCCCCCCGTGGGCTGCAACGATCAACTCCGAAATGTATCTTGCTACTCGCAGGAAACTGAAGAAACAGCTTCAACGTGTTCGTCACCACAAAAATGCAAACGAAATTCTCTTTCTCCATGACACCGTAAGGCGTCACAGAAGTCTGTGCATCCGAGTAGAGCTCACAAAACTTCATTTGACTGTTCTTCCTTAACCACTTTACAGCCCGGATCTCGCACCTTCCGTCTTCCATCTGTTTGGCAGAATTAAGTATGCACTCCACGATAAGCAGTCCGTGGATGACGAGGTGGTTATTGATGCAACAAGACGTTGGCTCCGATGTCGACCAGTACAGTGGTACCTTGTGGGCGTACACAGCCTTCCAATAACGTAGAGTAAGGCCGTCGCACTGATCTGAGATTATGTTGAAAAACAGTTCATTGCAGCCACAAGAGTGGGGAATAATATGAGGTATTGACATCGTGAATAAAACCGACCTGCTTTTAGAAAAAAGAGTGTTGCATTAGTTATACAAGGACCCTCTTAATATACGATGTTAAAATTTGATAACTGCAAGGTCGAAACAAATTAATATGGCGACTGCCTATGTTCGACGAAAACGTGCAATAACTACCAACACATTACATGTGGCAGCACTAGCAGTGGAGGGTATATAAAGCATGTGGGGGGGGGGGGGGAAACAGTGCAGTCGTTGTCGTAATGCGGAAACAGAGCAATTTATCTGACGTCCAAATGGGCTTGAGCATGAGCTCTCGAGCCGAGAGTGGAAGCAAGTGCGAAACGGCTAAGTCTGTAAACTGTTCGCGTGCCGCCGTGGTTAAACTATATGGTTACAGAGATGTGGATGGGCGAACAGACGTGCAGCCGTTGAGCAACTGACCGCTCAGACGAACTAAGGAGCTACCCACAGTGTCTCCTCAAAGACCAGTCAGCGAACTTTGCTGGGTATGGCCCTCCACAGCAGGCGCCTGGTTCACGTACCCATGCTGACTGTGTTGCTCATCAGTGACGAAGGTTGGGATTCGCACGCCAGTATCCAACTGGACGTCCACTGTGTGGCGAAAAGTGGCCTTTCAGATGAATCATGTTTTTTGTTCCATAGAACCTATGGCCGTTGACGGGTACGGCGTATAACGCGTGAAAGCAAAGAGCCCAGGCTGGAGGAGGGAGCGTTATAGTCTGAGGAATGTTTTCTGTGACATTCCCTGGGTGATCTCGTCATTCTGGAAGGCACAATGGATCGACACAAGCATGCATCTATCCTTGCGGAGCATGTCCAACCCCACCTGCAGTTTTGTTTTCTTTTCCTCGGCATGATGCCATCGACCAGCAGGTTGAGTTTACCGTACTGCCCTGGCCAACAAAATCGCCGGATTTACACCCAATCGAGAAACTGTGAGACCATCATGATCGGGCTGCTTGCGACATGGTTCCTCAACAGAGGAACCTAGCGCAGTTGGCCACAACACTGCAATCGGAATAGCGCCACATTCCTATCGATATCTTCCAGAACCTCTTTAACTCTGTTCCTGCACACCTCTCAGCCGTCCGCGCTGCAAAATGTGATTATTCAGCCTTTTGACAGGTGGTCACGTTAATACGACTGGACAGTGCAGTTTCGGCTGTTCATACAACCATCTTCAGATCAGTCATGTTAAAGTATTATGTCAGCGTATAGAATAACTTGTGAAAACCAAAGAAATAAAATGTAAGTAGATCATGCTGCTCAAATTTGAATGTCACCTACACAAAACCATAACAAGTCTTGTTTTTGTTTTGTTCTGATAAGTTATATTTTGTAACGACGAAGTATAAATATTTTATAGTCGACTGAAATTTTATTAAGCACGGTTTAGGATCAGCCTTTTATTACGTTGGTATAGCCAGCATCTTATTGACGTTGTCTCTTATATGAGCATCTACCACTTAGAGAGACCATTCGGTCAATCCATATTCTATACACAGATATAATACTTTACCGTGATTGATCTGAAGATGATTATCTGAACAACCGAAACTAGTTATCAAATTTTAATAAACATATTATTTGTCATCCAAATAAACTTAAAAATTTTATAGTTAGTTTTTATTTTTTTATTTTAATTTCATAGATTCTTAAGGAGTTTTTTCTGAGTACCTTGGTAAAAGGCAAACGTAGTCTTCTGTGGCTCGTTAAAGTCCAACTGCAGTTCGTTTGATTTCTTACCTCCATATACATTTCTATTGCTCTGAAAATATATGCACAACAGTGCAAACATCGACGGTCTTTTTGGAAACAAATTCGTTTCATGCAATAACGGTATTTGTCGCTGACAACAGTTATGCCCACATTATTCTTCGCCCTCAAGCTTGCACTCAGAACTAGTTAGTTCTCTCTCTCCTTCTCTCTCTTTCTCTGTTCCTTCTTTCTTTCTTTCTTTTTTCTAACAGGGGAAACTGTCCATCGCGACCCCCTCAGGTTTAATGGTAAGAGGGCCCAGTGCACAGCTCTTCAAAAGTTGAACACAGATCAACACCAGGAAGAACGTGTACGGAACAATAAAAAAAAAAGTAAAATTGAAACAGGAGAAGAAGTGGAATTATAGGGTAGCTCGAAACAGTAACGGCGTCTTGGTGAAGTAGTCATGGTGTTGGACTGCCAAGTAGGCGAGTCCTGTTCAAACCTCCCTGGTATCATTTTTTTTTTTTTTTTCAAATTTGTGTCTGTGTCGTGGTGTAAAGTACGTTTGCAACAGCGGGGAGTAAAGAAGAAACCTATAATGTCAGTTGATTCTGCACAACTACTCTGTTAGCAGCCGAAAGGAATTGGCATTCGAATGGGAACCGCAAACGTTTGATGACAAGGCGACAGGTCAACCGAACCCTCCATCGGAAAACACGTCTGGTGTGTCATACACGGCATTAATGTCAGTACGTGTGTCGTATGATAGGAATCTCTTATCAACGCACGTAATTTGTACCCCTGGTAAGTGACTGAGATATGCCTCCTTGCCCAAATTAGGTGTTCGAATGAATGTGAATGTGATCACTCCCAAGGAAATGAGTAAAACACAGCAGTTTGTCACATAAGGTGCAAAAAATGAACGCAACGGTTTCAGAGTCACACAGTTTCTCTGTGCTCTGTCAAAACAAATGTTTTTAATGTTTTTAAGTTGCATTCCGTTTTAGGAATTTTGACTGTTGAATTCCTTTGTTGTATTGTAGTTCACACCCGTTTATTTATTGTTTTAGTTTCTGTGAGACGTCTATGCAGCATCTCACCTGCTCTCACTATTGATCACGTTTACTTGCGACTGTAACGTATTCTTACCACGTGATTCACATTCTATAACCAATGTATAGTACGATAACTGCTAAGACTACAGAGAGAGAACAAACATTTCAATGACAATACGGACAATTCATAACGATGTGAAAAAAAGAAAATAAAATTTATGGCGCGAGGGTGTTCTGAACAGGGCTCGTCTACTTGACAGTACAACACTTTGACCGCTTAACCACGACACCACGGCTGATCACCTTCGTTCAATATTGCACTTCTTAGCTTGGACCGTTCAGTGCTTTTATTTTGCTTTTTTTTCACAGTTCAGTATAATTTCTTCCTGTTTTTGTGCTTGATCTGTGGTCAGGTTTATGCGGGCTATCCACTCGCCCATCTTACCAGTAAAACAGAGGGGTGTGCGGTGGAGAGCTTCCCTTCTAAGCAATGTTAGTTGTATGTCAAATGTGGTATACAGGCCAGCACGAGCCTTATATTACATTGAGGAGTTAAGAGTTAGCTGGGGGAGGTGCTGATCGATCAAATGGAGTTATCTAGAGTCATGCAGTGGAGTCACTTCGCCTTTCCGAGGTTACCAGTAACATGGGTATCGAAATAAAATGGTTCAAATGGCTCTCAGCACTATGGGACTTAACATCTATGGTCATCAGTCCCCTAGAACTTAGAACCACTTAAACCTAACTAACCTAAGGACAGCACACAACACCCAGCCATCACGAGGCAGAGAAAATCCCTGACCCCGCCGGGAATCGAACCCGGGAACCCGGGCGTGGGAAGCGAGAACGCTACCGCACGACCACGAGATGCGGGCAGGTATCGAAATAAACTGAAGTATTCATATCCTTGGTCACATTTTGATTTATTTAAACTGATAACTGGTTTCGGTTTTACATCCATCATCAAGTCTTAGAAAGTACTGAGGCGCATAGGATACGAAGTTGTAACAGCAAAGTGAGCCTGGTAGAGCTATACAGGTTTGAACGAAGCGGCATGGCCAAACTTACAGGAAACATTCCTCACACATAGACAAAGAAAATATGTTACTTGGATATGATCCGAAGACGCTTTATTTCCATGTTAGGTCTCATTTTCTACTTCTCTTCACAGTCACATTAATCGTGGGAAACACACAGAAACATAACGTACCAGCACTGCATGAAACATTTTATTACATGAAATGTTCAAAACAGGCCCTACCCTCTTGCTTATATTATACACTCCTGGAAATGGAAAAAAGAACACATTGACACCGGTGTGTCAGACCCACCATACTTGCTCCGGACACTGCGAGAGGGCTGTACAAGCAATGATCACACGCACGGCACAGCGCACACACCAGGAACCGCGGTGTTGGCCGTCGAATGGCGCTAGCTGCGCAGCATTTGTGCACCGCCGCCGTCAGTGTCAGCCAGTTTGCCGTGGCATACGGAGCTCCATCGCAGTCTTTAACACTGGTAGCATGCCGCGACAGCGTGGACGTGAACCGTATGTGCAGTTAACGGACTTTGAGCGAGGGCGTATAGTGGGCATGCGGGAGGCCGGGTGGACTTACCGCCGAATTGCTCAACACGTGGGGCGTGAGGTCTCCACAGTACATCGATGTTGTCGCCAGTGGTCGGCGGAAAGTGCACGTGCCCGTCGACCTGGGACCGGATCGCAGCGACGCACGGATGCACGCCAAGACCGTAGGATCCTACGCAGTGCCGTAGGGGGCCGCACCGCCACCTCCCAGCAAATTAGGGACACTGTTGCTCCTGGGGTATCGGCGAGGACCATTCGCAACCGTCTCCATGAAGCTGGGCCACGGTCCCGCACACCGTTAGGCCGTCTTCCGCTCACGCCCCAACATCGTGCAGCCCGCCTCCAGTGGTGTCGCGACAGGCGTGAATGGAGGGACGAATGGAGACGTGTCGTCTTCAGCGATGAGAGTCGCTTCTGCCTTGGTGCCAATGATGGTCGTATGCGTGTTTGGCGCCGTGCAGGTGAGCGCCACAATCAGGACTGCATACGACCGAGGCACACAGGGCCAACACCCGGCATCATGGTGTGGGGAGCGATCTCCTACACTGGCCGTACACCACTGGTGATCGTCGAGGGGACACTGAATAGTGCACGGTACATCCAAACCGTCATCGAACCCATCGTTCTACCATTCCTAGACCGGCAAGGGAACTTGCTGTTCCAACAGGACAATGCACGTCCGCATGTATCCCGTGCCACCCAATGTGCTCTAGAAGGTGTAAGTCAACTACCCTGGCCAGCAAGATCTCCGGATCTGTCCCCCATTGAGCATGTTTGGGGCTGGATGAAGCGTCGTCTCACGCGGTCTGCACGTCCAGCACGAACGCTGGTCCAACTGAGGCGCCAGGTGGAAATGGCATGGCAAGCCGTTCCACAGGACTACATCCAGCATCTCTACGATCGTCTCCATGGGAGAATAGCAGCCTGCATTGCTGCGAAAGGTGGATATACACTGTACTAGTGCCGACATTGTGCATGCTCTGTTGCCTGTGTCTATGTGCCTGTGGTTCTGTCAGTGTGATCATGTGATGTATCTGACCCCAGGAATGTGTCAATAAAGTTTCCCCTTCCTGGGACAATGAATTCACGGTGTTCTTATTTCAATTTCCAGGAGTGTAGAACACTTTCCTAAATGAAATGTTCAAAATGCCCTCCGTTGTACACTAAGGTAACAAAGTCACCGGATACCTCCTAATATACCTCCTTTTTCCCGGCTTAGTGCAGCAATTCGACATGGCTTGGACTCAACAAGTCGTTGGAAGTCCCCGGAAGAAATATTGAACCATGCTACCTGTACAACCGTCAATAGTTGTGGAAATGTTGCCAGTGCAGGATTTTTTGCACGAATTGAACTCTCGATTATGTCTCCTAAATGTTCAATGGGATTCATGTCTGGCGTTCCGGGTGGCCAAATCATTCGTTCTAATCATCAGAATGCTCTTCAAACCAGTCGCGAATAACTGTGGCCAGTGACGTGGCGTATTGTCATCCATAAAAATTCCTTCATTGTTTGGGAACATAAAGTCCATGAATGGGTGCAATGGTCTCTAAGTAGCCAAACATAACCAGGATACAGTCCGTTCCACGTAAACACACCCCCCACCATTATGGAGCCATCGCAAGCTTGCAGAGTGCCTTGTTGACAACTTGGGTCCGTGGCTTCGTGGGGACTGTGCCACGATCTTACCAACTGAAATGGAGACTCGTCTGACAAGACCACGGTTTTCCAGTCGTCTAGGCTCCAAATGATATGGTCACGAGCCCAGGAGAGGGGCTGCAGGTGATGTGCTGTTAGCAAAGGCACACAGGTCGGTCGTCTACTGCCATAGCCCATTAACGCCACATTTCGCCGCACTGTCCTGAAGGATACGTTTATCGTATGTCCCACATTGAGTCCTGTGGTTATTTCACCTAGTGTTACTTGTCTGTTAGCACCTACAACTCTACGCCGCCTCTCTAGGTCGTCAAGTGTCGGCCATCGGCCACTGCGTTCTCCGTGGTGAGAGTAATGCCTGAAATTTGGTTTTCTCGGCACACTCTTGACATTGAGGATCTCGGAATACTGAATTCCTAACGATTTCCGGAATGATCTCTCCTTTGTGTCTACCTCCAACTACGATTCAACATTCAAAGTCTGTTAATTGCCGTCGTGCGGCCATAATCACGAGTGAAACCTTTTCACGTAAACCAGTGGGGTACAAATGACAGCTCCGCCAATGCACTGCCTTTTTGTGCCTCGTGTACGCGATACTACCGCCATCTGTATAGGTGCATACCGCTACCCCATGACTTCTGTCGCCTCAGTGTACATGCATCAACTCGTCGTCGCATGAATCCTCATGGGCTGATGTATCCCTGGAGAACCACATCATCAACAAAGATTTTCTGTCATCGTTTGGGACGGCATTATCGGTGACAGTTAGAGCCTTGTGATCTTCCACCCAGGCACGACGTAGTAACTTACCAGATTTTTCTAAAGAATACTCTACCTGTTCTGCTACAACATGTCCCTTTACGAGTACGAGAAAACATGTGCTTCATGCATGATGGAGCCCCTCTTCATTTCAATGTTAAGGTTCGTAGACTTCCAAATAGCGCCTTTGGTAACACCTTGTATGATGATGATGGTATGGCATTGAAGGCGAGGAGCAGCCTTCCTCTCCGACTCCACGTGGGTGAACCAGTTTCTTGGCCTCCACGCTCTCCGGACCTAAACCCACAGTACTTCCATTCGTGTGGGCATTAGAAAGCTCTTGTGTACAGAACCACAGTGCGGATGTACAGAGCCCTCGTGCCCGTCCTGTGGAAGGCTGTAAAACAATACGCAGTTCTCCAGGCATACGTCAATGTATTAGATATTCACTGTGACGTCTGGCTGATGCATGCATCCTTGCTAATGAAGGGTATTTCGAACAATTCATTTAGGAAAACTTTTCATACTGTAACCTAGAGGGTAGGGCCTATTTTGAACATTTCATGTAACGCTGCTACGATCTATTTCTGTTTGTTTTCCACGAGAAAAGTGATTATGAAGAGAAGAAGAAAGGGGGCCCTAACGAGGAAATAAAACGATATTTTATTTTCTATGTATGAGCAATGTTTCCTGAAAGTTTAGGTACACCTGTGTGTCACACCTTGTATGATGATGATGGTATGGCATTGAAGGCGAGGAGCAGCCTTCTTCTCCGACTCCAGTCGCCGAGTTGCGCAGATGCAAGTCTTTGCAGCTGCCACCACATAGAGTAACTTGCATGTCCATGATGATGAGGACAACACAACACAATGTCTCCGAGCGGAGAAAATCTCCGACCCGGCATTGAATCGAACCTGGACCTGCTGCATGGCAATGCGATGCGATGAGTACTCATCTAAGGATGTGGACTACATCTTTATGATTCCACCCCACAGATCGTATCTTCGAATTTCTGTTAAAGCAATCGAACTGTTACACTGCCGAAATCAGCGGTGTAATAGTTGTACTTTTTAACTTTATCTCGTGGGTTAAATCCTTATAAACATGACAGAGATAGTAAGGCAAAGTACTGATCGCTATCAGTATTGCAGTTATTTCGGTATCACGATTATGTGAGTCATGAAAGTCTGGACATCATTGCTAGCATCTCAAACGTGGTATCGTGACGTTGTGAGACCTACAAGGCAATCAAGGGATTGTTACATTTGAGGAATCTGTCACTATTGAAATTACAACATGGGACCTCCGCACCACAAACCGGAAACATCAATCATTGGCTGCAGACAAACTCTGCAAGTTAAGTGCGACGGTCTGGCATGGTTCACCACGACTTTATGAGTGGTGAGAGTGCCTGGTTGCGTTTATGTGCAAGCTGTTGGCCAAAAGTGCTGCGATCTCCAGAAATTTGTGCATGACCTCATCGGCCTACAGAGGTAATGTGCCGTATTGTAGTTGGGGCATCTCTAAGCTGTTGTTTACTGCCGAGCGTATGGTGACGGTAAATAAGTGATCACTGAAGAAAAAAAGGATGAAAGGATGTACTCAGCAGGTAGAGACGAGAAAATGCCGGAAATTATGAAAGTAGAATATGAAGCTAGGAAAATGGAGAAATAACTTCTTTGAGGCATGGCGCTGCGAAAGTGTATCCATGCAACGGTCCACGAACTCTATGTCGTTGCAAGCACGCAATCCCGCTACACAATATATCTGCACTACCATCAACAAAGGAAATGTTAATCGGCAAACATGGACCAACTTTCCGCAGTGCTAGTTACATAGTTCATAAAAAGTCATCCGCCTCACTTTAACCCGCTAGAGAAGGTTAAAAAATCACAGCCCTGACACTATTGATCGCAAACCTGTGGCAATCCAATTGCACTCAGATAGATATCAAGATCCTACTTCTGGACCTGAAATATAAGATACTGACAGTCTCCGTTGAACCTATAGGTAACTCCTTCCAACATCGCTGCAACGTTAGCAATTAAAAAATCTTGGGAAAATATGAAGTACGACAAACCACATCAATACGCGACACTTCAATGTTCGCTGTAACAAAACAATTTACTTATACTTCAACAATCTTTTTCGAGTTCGTTTCTTCGACGAGCACCACCTCCACCAAACTATTAGCTCCGCAACCTAACCACGAGGCTGCCGCTCTATAATGATTCCCATTTGCACTAAATAAAAGTACACTCACTGTGAAAGTCAAAATTGTCGATCATCAAAGTTGTTACCATAAAATTACGTTCGCCTGCACTTAAAAGACAACGTCCATACACAAAACTTGCAATCCCTGCTAACACTACAACTCCTAGTATTGACCACGCTGGTGCTGCTTCTTCCCTTCATGAGGCTCCATAACCAACTCTTCAACTTTCCGAGTTCCAAGCAGTCTCGAAAATTCGTTAAATATGTAAAGCCTTTTAACAAATCATCGCTGTGGCTACAGAATATCACTTACGGACGTTCTCGCTGACTAAGTCTCTCGTCAACTATAATCTATTTCGTTCTGTCGCCCGACAGAACGGCAAAACAAATCGTAACGTAATTTTCCTAACTAACGAATAGAAACGATCGTGTGATGTCATGGCTCAACATACTGATCGTATCACGGAATGTATATCGGAGGCACGCCAATGTCTGGATCCTGAACAGAAATTGGACTCGAATTATTCGAAATAATATAGACGAGACGTAAAATTATTATCCAACAGTTTTCATATTGTTTGAGGTAAATCGATGTTTATGATACAACAGTATTACATTTACAATGGGACAGTGTGCTTTCTATGATATTTCAAGCCAGAATCCTTTATTCTACATTAATAGCCTTCTGTTTCTTCGCTTCTTTCAACGATACAGACGACAAAATAGGAGAGCAAACACAAGAGACTTCTCTGCTTCGTCACCTGCAAAAATAACTAGCTGGACAAACTGAAACGCTCAGAACCTTTCACTATGGCAAAAGTATTCCCGCCGCTGATGGGAATGGTGTGATGATAAGGAGTCCCTACAGAGGCAAACATCAGTCTAGTAGATTTATTTTTGGTGCAATTTACACCTCTGTCATCGATAAGCTGTCAATATTGTGCCTGCGTTTTATACAGACACCATTGACTGAAGCATGCCTTAGCTATGCAAAAACTTCGCCTCTTGAATGGATTGATTTTTGATAAACCCTAAAATGATAACATACATCAAACAATTGTATAGAACACATAATTTTTTTCAGATACGTAAAAAGTAGTTACAAATTTCGTTCACGTGTCCTTGATTTATATTTAAATATGTGTAAAATTAGAAAACTGTGTCTCGCCCTATCATAAGTGAAGTTAAATGATAACGTCTTAAGTAGTGAACACTGATATAAATATTGTCTTAGCTAACGTAAGTAACTTTTGTAATAGTGTGTCATATATGGGAATTTTACCAAGGTTACTAATAAAGCATCGTTTTTCAGTCTGTTATGTACATTAAGGGTGTAATGGAATGTAGTCGAATTAAATCGGGTGATGCTGAGGGAATTAGATTAGGAAATGAGACGCATGAAATAGTAAATGAGTTTTACTATTTGGGGAGCAAAATAACTCATGATGGTCGAAGTAGAGAGGATATAAAATGTAGACTGGCAATGGCAAGGAAAGCGTTTCTGAAGAAGAGAAATTTGTTAACATCACGTATAGATTCAAGTGTCAGGAAGTCGTTTCTGAAAGTATTTGTATGGAGTGTAGCCATGTATGGATGTGAAACATGGACGATAAATAGTTTAGACAAGAAGAGAATAGAAGCTTTCGAAATGTGGTACTACAGAAGAATGCTGAAGATTAGATGGATAGATCACATAACTAATGAGGAGGTATTGAATAGAATTGGGGAGAAGAGGAGTTTGTGGCACAGCTTGACTAGAAGAAGGGATCGCTTGGTAGGACGTATTCTGAGGCATCAAGGGATCGCCAATTTAGTATTGGAGGGAAGCCTTGAGGGTAAAAATCGTAGAGGGAGACCAGGAGATGAATACACTAAACAGAGTCAGAAGGATGTAGGTTGCAGTAGGTACTGGGAGATAAAGAAGCTTGCACAGGATAGGGTAGCATGGAGAGCTGCATCAAACCAGTCTCAGACCACAACAACAACAACGCTACGCAGAGCGTCCTCAAGGTCTCTGCCGTCACTGTTCGCTACATTTCAGTGTCCGCATACAGTCGGTTACGTCACACACTCCACAACCAAGTTCGGCGCTAGGTCATTGTCCTCAGCTACTTCAAAGTATGCCATTCATTCTCACTGTTTACACACAGACTGAGATCATAGCGCCGCGCGCAGGGACCGAGCGGTTAGAGGCGCCCTATCACGGATTGCGCGGCCCCTCCCGCCGGAGGTTCGAGTCCTCCCTCTGGCATGTGTCTGTTTGTGTGTGTGTGTGTGTGTGTGTGTGTGTGTGTTGTTCTTTTCTTAGCATAAGTTAGTTTAAGTAATGTGTGAGACTAGGGACCGATGACCTCAGCAGTTTGGTCCCTTAGGAATTCACACACATTTCAACATTTGGGGTCATAGCCTTGGATGTCGGCTACAGGTTGTCTCGATACATTGTCAGTTCCTCGACGTCCTTGCTGTGTCACTACTCACGCGTAGGTTGAAGCAAATGTATTGAGACTCAAGTTGACCACCATGGCTCTCAAGAGTCACTACTTTAGTTTACTGTACTTGGTACTAAATGTTCCGCGCTGTGCCGCTGGATTGTGCTCACAACACACTCACAGTTTTGCACATACTAGCACGCTTCCATCAAACGCTGACACAGTTTTGTTCGTGCTATATAAAACAATGCTGATTTGGGCAAGCTTCCCCGCTTCTGACAGATTGTGCTGAAGGCATGACATAACGCCGACCCTCAGTTGTACAGTGGTAAGCTCCGTAGGTTCAAATAGTTCCCTGGATTGCTCTGAGGAAAGGACTATATTCAGCACTTCCTAATACTAACCTGCAATAATTTCGAACAGCAAAAATAAATCTAAGTATCTACCCACTTCGAAAATCCTAAACTCGTACCTCAGTCACCTTTATTATGCCCATTAAAGGACCCACTTTATCTCGTTAAACTAGTACACGTCCATACATTACACGCTCCTTACAATTCCCGATGGCAGATAACGAATAAGACTATCATCAGGTATATGTCTGATTAACGCATTCGTCTGTGTCCTGGAGAGATGAGAAACGATAGTAACTTCCAACCGAAATGTATGTTAACATGTTTCTTATCATTCTGCTAACTAAATTCGTACATCCGGTCTAAACCTCTGTAAATTCTGCTAACTAAATTCCTACGTCCGGTCTAAACGTCAGTAAAGTTAATGCCTGAATAGCACGACGCATCAATCCCGCATTAACCTACGAACATAAACTTATTTCTAAGCAAACACGTGAATGCAGGTAAACCTGAAACAAAAGGTATTCCTACATCTAAGACAAGTATACATAACATGAATGTAGCACTTACTCCTAACTTCTAACATGTGAGACATGTGTGACGTGGGATACACATACATTGTATATGTATGATTGGTGATACAAGAACTCCACCGACCCAAACTATCATGTGTTGTTTAGAGACACCTTCTGAGAATTTTGGTACAAGGGACCCACGGAATCCAGCGGCTCGTTACAGAGCAACAACTTAGTAGTGATTTATTCGGTTTATTACCACAATCACCCTTGTTTGTGTGAAAATGCCTTAACAACAGTGAAGAAGCCTGCAATATCCAATAACCAAAAAGTACACCACACAACACAGAATAACGCAACAACCCGCAGACGAAACGCTGTAATTTGATGTTGCCGTCATGCCGGGGACAGTTTAACATAGCGTCGTTGTATCGCTCGTCTATTGCGTACAGTGAACCCATACACGAGGTGCATATCGACCAACTCTTCAGCAGTAAATCTATTCACATACTGTGTCACTGTTAACGTACAACTAACACTGCGGTAAACACAAACCCAAGACAAAACAGGACAACGCTGAAGGCAAGCTTGAAGGCGAAGAGTGCTGTTGTCGACAGCAGCTACCCTGAGAGAATGGAAATAAGACACACTGTGCATACCGTCGACATTTGCACTGTTGTGCACAGTTTTCTGTGCAGCACAGGTTCGAAGCTAACTGGGGCAAGAAACCAAACTATTTGCAGCAACTCGGCAACGAGCCGCCGGAGACCACGAGTCCCTCATACGAAAACGCTAAGCTATCCCTGAACAAGCTCTGAATGTTTGTAGCTAAGCTCTGATTCACCCTGTGTATACAGTGAGTTTTAAAGTTTTTGCGATAACCGTCTACGGGTGATAAACCACGTCATGATGAACAACTTTTGTTAGAGACAAAATGTTCACTGAAGCTTCAGGGCGACATCTGCATACTACCTACCCCATTAAACTGATAGAGCCATTTTCAACCAGAAAACCTTAAGAATGAGTGTCTCTAAGAGGAAAAAGATATTCGAGACGCTCAGCCTAACCCCACTCACGGAGAGCAGGTAATTCTCTTGTAAGTAACAACACATTGCACACATGGAGCTCATAGTGCCTACGTCTTGCCACCTGTCAAGGGCATAATCAATTATGAAAGACGCCTAGTGTCGCCGAGAAGCTTCAGCGAAAGTTTTTTCGCTAACAAAAGCTGTTCCCTGTGACGTGATCTAACCTCCACTAGACGTTTGATGCAAAGATTTTGAAACACACAGTATATTTTTGCAGGTACATTAAGTGACGTATATAGATATTGCATGCAAAACGTATAATAAAGAAGTAAAAAATTAAAACACGAATTACAGACAGTGGCTGCGAGTGGGCGTTGATCTAAATCAATGGGGGAAGTTGAAACTTTGTGCCAGACTAGGTTTCGAACCCATGTCTCCTCCTTACTACGCAGATGTGCAGACCACTGCGCTGTCTGGACACCATGGTCATCACATCTGTACGGGCTATCCTGTCCCGTCAGATCCAAATTCTCAACTTATCCGCACACTACTAATGTAGTGCCCCTTGTCCATTATCGTCATTAGTCGCTGCATCTCGCCGATTCCCGTAAGAGTTCGACCCTGGGGTACATCTCCACTGAAGAGATCATTGGCCGTCCTCGCCTAATATATATGTGATGACTGGGCATGTCAGAAAGAGAGTTAAGGCGTCATACCTGCTGCTGAAGTTTTGCTGCATCAACAGCGAAAATGTAGTAAACGATAAACTTTTTTTCATTTCATCACTTTGGGGGGTGTCAGCGAAAACAAGTTTCGTAAAAGTTTGAAATTTTCTTTAAACTTCTTTGGACGTCGCTAAGTGCTCTCATTCTCAATTATGGATGAATATAATGTGGGTAATTTCCGCGCCATGAATTTGGCTGCCTCCAGATATACCCACAGTTTCTAAGTGCAAGTATTGCTGAGTTAGACTTTTAACGTAATATTATATGTAATAATAAGTAGATTATGACAGCATTTTCAGTTTGAAAATTCGGTCAATAACTACACGAAATATTGAAAATCGAATTTTTACTGCCCCTACGCTGCAACTGGTAGCGAATTCCGGGACAGCGCGTTGAAAATGGAAAGATGACTGATTGACTGAAAGACCAAGTGTTAAGGAATTTTCTGGAGTTGTTATAGAATATTGAGCATCCGATGACGGGCCGTCACTATGTGTGAAGGCAGGCATTGGCGTTTTGTGGTATGTGGGCCGAAATTATAGTTTTTGTCAGTTTTTCTCTTTATAAAGTTATATTTTGGTGTCCACAGAGTGGGATCTTTTAGCCGCAGACTTGTGTTTAGTTGTTGGACTAACAACTATCTGAACGTGCTCCTGTCGTATCAATGGACTCGGTGACATTCATTAGCAAGTTAGAGCACAAAATACACTGAAGAACCAAACAGACTGGTGCATCTGCCTAATATCGTACAGGGCCCCCGCGAGTACGCAGAAGTGCCGCAACACGATGTGGCATGGACTCGACTAATGTCTGAAGTAGTGCTGGAGAGAGCTGACACCATGAATCCTGCAGGGCTGTCCATAAATCCGTAACAGTACGAGAGAGTGGAGATCTCTTCTGAACAGCACGTTGCAAGGCATCCCAGATACGCTCAATAGTGTCCATGTCTGGGGAGTTTGGTGCGCAGCGAAAGTGTTCAAACTCAGAATAGTGCTCCTGGGGCCACTCTGCAGCAATTCTGGACGTGTGGGGTGACGCATTGTCTTACTGGAACTGCCCAAGTCCGTCAGAATGCACCAATGAACATTAATGTATCGCTGGTGATGAGACAGTATGCTTACGTACGTGTCTCCTCTCAGAGTCGTATCTAGACGTATCAAGGGGTCCCACATCACTCCAACTACACGCGCCCCACACCATTACAGAACCTCCACCAACCTGAACAATCCCCTGCTTAAATGCAGGGTCCATGGATTCATGAGGTTGTCTCCATACCCGTACACGTCCATCCGCTCGATACAATTTGAAGCGAGACTCGTCCGACCAGGCAACATGTTTCCAGTCGTCAACAGTCCAATGTGAGTGTTGACAGGCCTAGGCGAGGCGTAAAGCTTTGTATCGTGCAGTCATCAAGTGTACACGAGTGGGCCTACGGCTCCGAAAGCCCATATAGATGATGTTTCATTGAATTGTTCGCATGCTGATACTTGTTGCTGGCCCAGCATTGAAATCTGCAGCTATTTGCTGGATGGTTGTACTTCTGTCACGTTGAACGATTCTCTTCAGTCGTCGTTGGTCCCGTTCTTGCAGGGTCTTTCTCCTGCCGCAGCGATGACGGAGTTCTGATGTTATACCGGATTTCTGATATTCACTGTATACTCATGAAATGGTTGTACGGGAAAATCCCCACTTCATCGGTACCTCGGAGGTTCTGTGTCCCCTCGCTCGTGAGCCGAATGTAACACCACGTTCAAACTCACTGAAATCTTGATAAGCTTCCATTGCTGCAGCAGCAACCGATCTAACAACTGCGCCAGACACTTGTTGTCCTATATAGACGTTGCCGATCGCAGCGCCGTATTCTGCCTGTTTACATATCTCTGTATTTGTATACGCATGCCTACACCAATTTCTTTGGCTCTTCAGTGTAGAATGTTTGATATTTAGTGACAGTTTTACGCGTATAGTTTTTAACTGCTATCGAGAGATTGAACTTTTCTGATATTCCAGGTACATTATGAGGAACTAACTGCGAGGTTAGCTGAAAATTATTTTCAGCATATACTATCCAGTCCAGTGGTTGGATCAGCTGTTGCTCTGATCCAAGCAGATACTGAAATGACTTAAAATCTGCAAGGCTGATGACGATTATTAAAAGTGTTTTACACGTATAGGAGTGCAGGCGGGTCATCCATGTCTGCAAGTAAAACGCTACCTACATAAGTAGACACGTAATTACGCCACGCAATATATTCATGTGCGTCCCATATCACGTGTCCACATGGACAATGGCAGTGGACTTTTCTACTGGACTTCGCGAGATGAATGGGATACGGAATATTAAAAATGTTATGCTTGATCTCGAAAAATGGAGGTGGGTAAGGTCCACAAGATGCTCATGTAGATAGCAGCCAAAAATAGAAAAGTTTATGAAGGCTATACTTGATTAAAAATTATTGGATATTAAGAAACAAGTTCGTAGGTTCTAAAAAATTCTACATCTGGCTAAACAAATGGAACAGCATGAAAAAGTCACGAGAAGACGATGAAAAATGGTTTATGTGGTATAAGCAAGCTAATGATGTTTCAGTCCCAAGCTTTATCAAGAACACATACTATGTTGAGAATCTACCGAAAGCTGAAATAAGAACTTCTAACCGTCAAAACCGTCTACAGCTAAGAAGAGTGCATGCGGGTGGTGAATTGAAGTGTGAGGAAAATGACCTTCCAATCTCTCTCTTCTTCCCCGCAGCCGCCTGTGGACAGCGGTATTAGTCGGACGAAAAGTTTTGCCCAATTAACCAAGTTCATAATCAACCTTACTCAGTCGTGTTTTGTTGTTACGTTCATCCTGCATACGCATGTTCAAATGGCTCTGAGCACTATGGGACTCAACTGCTGAGGTCATTAGTCCCCTAGAACTCAGAACTAGTTAAACCTAACTAACCTAAGGACATCACACACATCCATGCCCGAGGCAGGATTCGAACCTGCGACCGTAGCGGTCTCGCGGTTCCAGACTGCAGCGCCAGAACCGCGCGGCCACTTCGGCCGGCTTGCATACGCATAAAATGGCAGTGTATCGTGCACACTGACTGATGTGAATACTGTTTTCGTAGTAATGACTGTGTATACAAACTACACCTCCTACAATGCGTTGATTCGATACAATACTCGTCACATCTTATTCACTTAAAACTTGTTAATGCACGTGTTCTTCCATCTGTTTGTCGCTTAAGAACGCATGTGTTGTCTGCTTGCGGGTTTCACACGAATTTTACCTTCCCCACTGGTTTTCTTCTCATTTTTTTTTATTTACAGCGCCAGTGTGAAAGGTGACAATTCTTGTGAAACGTGCATACAAACATCATAACTTCATTTTAAGCAAGAAACAGATGAGAACCACCTTCCTCCTCCAAAGATCTTTTAACTAAATAAGATGAAACTTATGTCGTAACAGCAAAACGAATTCATGTGTACATGCACATTACCAACATTAATAAACTATTTATCCAACAGCTACCGATACCATTGCAACACAAGAGAAGAAGCTGATCGTTATTATGTGGAAGTATTAGATGTTCTAAATGTATGATGACTTAACACATTTACGTCACCTGTATGAAAGGAAGTAAGTCACGTTATGTTGATGCAATTTCATCCAGATGATGTTTTTAGAACGGCGCTTGCTACTCTGCTCTAGACTACGTCACAATGCACAATCACTGGCAGCCACATTCCTGCCATAGGCATTCTCCTCATCTGCAGACAGCACATAAAGAAGCACCTAATGTGTTTCTGAAGTAATATTTACAGGTCATTTCCAGATAGCTGTTAATTGCTACCCCCTCCAGAAAACGGGCGATGTAATGACTTGATCTCATAAAAGATAAATGTCAAATCTATGACAGTCATGGTGCGGTCTACGAAAATGATTTTCCGTTCTGCTGCGAAGAGCGGAAAATCATGAAATCGTTTTACTCCGTTGTAATGTGCTAAATGGGACCTTTCATTCTCGCCTTTACATAATCCGTGAAGTAACAGCTGGAAACGGGAAATAATTGAATAGATTTATAAAATCTATTGCAACATAAAAAGTGTCCTTAAATTCCGTTTCAGCTCCATAATAGAATTATTTTCTGCTCAAAATAATAGCAAGAGATCACTCCACAGGGGAGTCCTGTTACACAAACGTCTGCACAAAACGCCAGCATCCCCAGGAACAGGGAAACTGACATGCAGAAAAGCTGTCAGACCAGGATGAACGTGGGAGAGCAACTGACCAGTTACAGAGAAATGCCAAAAGGCAAGGACTGACCAGCAACTACCATTCCTATGGGATTTGCTTATGCGAGAGCAGGTGCTTGAGGCTTCAGGTGAATAGACAGGGACCGACCGCAGCAAGCTGTACGAGAGAAGAGGCCATTCAACCTGTAGGAGCAGGAGGATGAGTGAATGATGTTGAGAGATCCTTTATGCAGTTTCGTTCTCTATAATGTAAGTTAACTGCCAGTAGCGCAATTATTCCACGCCCACACGCATTGTCGTCATGCCCAGGAGCTACAGTCTGCAAAATATAACGACACATGGCACAAGAGGAAACATCCAACAAGTGCCAGACGTAGTGCAGTGATAAATGCAAGGGAAGAAAGGAATTTCAAAGTTTAACGTAAAGTCGAAAACCAGAACATTAAGGCGGAGCACAAGCTCAATTTTCGGAAGGATGGGGAAGGAATTATGCTGTGCCTTTCAAGGGAACGATCCCGACAGTTACGTTAAACGATTTAGTGAAAGCGTGGAAAACTTCAACCTGCTTTATTGAGCATCTAAACTGCCCCCCCCCCCTTCCCCAACCATCACCAGGTATTGGCGGAAAGCGGTTCAAAGCCCCGTCCGATAATTCAGGTTAAGTCTAGTGTCTTACCACTGTATCACATTGTTCAATACTGCGGTGATTAAAGGGTGCTTTCTATAAACGTAAGAGGTCCGCCCATATACACTGGTGTCCAAAATTAAAGCATCAAATTGCTATTTCCACGTCAACAGATGTGTTCGTGTTCTGCACGGGAGATGGCATTCGGATCAACGGACAACCACGCCAGCAATGACGTCAGGACACCTACCAAGCGGGGTAGTGTTTGCAGGGTAGTCCCACATCCAGAATCACTGTGTACGCTGTCACAGACGGTGCAGTATGGTACAGAGAAGACACCTATAGATTCTGTGCCGTAGTGGGCCACAGGAAGAATGGAAGCAGTAGAGTCGCACACTGATGTGGCCGATGGCTTAATGTGAATCTTTCTGCTGTTTCTCAGATGAGGCGACAGTTTCTAGAGACAACAACTGTATGCCGGATACCAGGAGGACAGGACTGACCACGAAAGAATGGACCGTTATTTGGCTGTAAGGGCACGGTGGTACGGCCTTAGTACTGCACTGCAACTGACATCTGATCACGCAGCATCGCCAGGACGTGTTGTATCGGTCAAACGGTGTACAGACGGCTTCAGCAGAATGGCCTTTATTGTTGGAGAACTGCTGTCTGTTTATTTCTGGCGTGTCTTCACAGAAGGGATCGTCTAGAGTGGAGTCGTGACATGCCACGAGGACGGTCGAATAGTGGGCCAATGTTCTTTTCACAGATGAGTCCAGATTTGGTCTGGGGAGTATTGCTGGACGTATTCGCATTTGGAGGGCACGTAGAACACGATTTCGGTACCCACACATTGTGGAAAGAGACCGATATCGAGGAGGATCCCTAATGGTGTGGACGGGGATTATGTTCACGACTTGGACATCTCATCATCAAACTATACGGGTGAATCAGCAGGATTTAACTAATGGCATGTACCGTGAGGAGCTCTTGGGTCTCAAGCGCGGTTGCTGCGAGGTGCTTTGGGCCGAGACTTCGTACTGATGGACGATAGTGTTCGACCTCAAACAGCACGGGTAGCTGACTTTTTCTTTCTTTTTTTGAAACGGAAGGTATCGCACGCATGGCGTGGCCTGCTCGTTCTCACAATTTGAATCCCATAGCTGGGCTGCATTAGGAAGACGGGTTACATCACCTCAGCTTCCACCTACCACTCTCCAAGACGTGCGAGAAGCTCTTCAAGCAGAATGGGCGTTATTGTCTCAACATGAGATTGATGACATCATTCACAGCATGTCCCGCAGCTGTCAGTCCTGTATTGCAACCAGACGTGGTGTCACACACCATACTGACCACATTAATCGGTTGTCAGAATGTGTGTGCAAATCCGTTAAGTTGAAAAAAAAAACGTAGAACATTTTTGTCTGCCATTATGCATGTTGCAGTTGATTTCGTTTACTATCACCTGTTTATACTGTTTTGTGACAAAATAAACGCAACCTTGTAAAGTTCCGTTTGTTGGTTTAATTTTGGACACCAGTGTGTGATATCCGGGACGTTGAATTATGAGCACTGAGAGATGAGAACAACATCTGCCATCATGTCCATGACTGGTCAGACCTGAAAATGCAATAATAACCGCCGCCAACTGCCAAGGGAGCACATCAGAGCAGCGTACACTCTTGCCAGAAAGCGCGACGATGCTTGCACGTCAATGACTGCCACCGACGCATCACTGAGCAGTTGCAGCCGGCCCGAATGCCTCCGAAAACGTCTGTTTCGGCAATGACATCACGACTTACGTATGTAGAGACCTGCACAGCGCAGCAGAACCGATATCTCTTTCTACGGAAGAGGACAAACATGCAAAACGCCTAAAGTAATATGGAGTAGCGCCTGAAAAAGTATAAAAACGCTTGCTAATAGGACATGTTGTAGTCACCAACAGCAGCACTTTATTAGTTATTTATTCTCCTATACATATTTTTAGTATTGCCCAGTTTTTCATGGGAGACATAAAACAGTGCATGCTTACAGTGATGCTTTTCCTCAGTGCCCAAAACACGTCCGGATGAATAAATAAATAATAAAATAAAAGAGACATAAAATACAGGAAACAAAATGATATCTACAACTTGACAGAAGCTAGATTACAGTTATAAGAGTCGAAGGACATTAAAAGGTGACAGTAGTTGAGAAGGGAGTGTTATTGAGTCTGTTCATTGAGTAAGTAGTAAAGGAAGTTAAGAGGAAATTTCGAAAGAAATATAAAACTTATGTTTGCCGACAACATTCTAACTCTGGCATAGACGGCACAGCATTTGGAGGAGCAGTTGAACGGTACGGATAGTGTCTTGAAAAGAGGTTATAAGATGAACACCAATAAAAGTAAAACAAGGATAATGGAATGCAGTCGCGCGAAGCGATGTTGAGGGAATTAGAGTAGGAAATGAGACACTAATAGAAGTGTTGTAGTGTTTGGGCAGCAAAATAACTGACGATGGCCGTAGTAGAAAGGGTACAAAACTCAGAATAGGTGTAGCAAGAAAAGCGTTTCTGAAAAATTGGTGCCAAAAATCGTGGTTTTTCGGATATATCATGACAACTGATACGGATTTTCGAAAATGAGAAAATATCGTATTTAGAAGAATATCTAAAGAATCTACCGTGAAAAATTAGAGCCATTTGCTATGGTTTGTTACTTAGATAATTGCGGGCCACTGTGCAAAAACGGTTAAAAACCGGTTTTGATGTTTTCTGAAAAGTACGGTGACTTTGAATCTCAGTATTCGGCAACGGATTATAATACTGAAAAAACTTTCGACGTTCTTCGAGAACATTCGGTTAAAAACATACGCTAAACATTTCGACGATCTGCTATGAATAGAAATTATATAAGGTGCCATCTCCACAATTCGTACTTCTCGTACCCAAAACGCATAGATTTTCGAGGTTTTCTCAGGAACCACCGACGAGCAAATGGTGATTTTACAAGCTGCCTAAGGTCCACCCTAGACCACACCTAATTCAAAAGAACCAAGCGATTTACTCCATTTGCATCGCGGTGGACTGGTTATCTGACCGGTGTACCACGCCAATAGTTAGACTATGGGCGAATTGTAATCCTTGACTTCATCAAGACGTAGGGAGAGTTTGATTGGCGAAGGTCAATCCAGATAGAACGAGAGTTATCTCATTTGTCAGCAGCGAGCGGCGCAGACAGCAGTCATCGCAGCTTACGGTATTGTGCGCTACAGCTATTGCGAGCCCCATATTTCTTCCACAACAGTACACTTCACTGCATTTCACACGCGACAGCCTCGACCATACCTAGCAACATTCTAAAGGATAATATTCAAATTGAGTAGGCGCGCCTCTCAGCCGTTCTGCCAAGTCAATAACAATCTTAAACTTTGTATAGAAATTTCATTAGCGAATCCTATCCCTGAGAAGTAACTTCACATTCCGAAAAGAACCAGGATATAACTTGTTCAATTCATAACAAAAAGTGCCATTGTGATTTCTCAGAATTTTTGCAAAATAAATAATAATTTTCGTTAGTTTCATGTTTTTCTTACACTAACTAGCACTACTCCAGTACCCAAGTATCCCGCCGGCCGAAGTGGCCGTGTGGTTAAAGGCGCTGCAGTCTGGAACCGCAAGACCGCTACGGTCGCAGGTTCGAATCCTGCCTCGGGCATGGGTGTTTGTGATGTCCTTAGGTTAGTTAGGTTTAACTAGTTCTAAGTTCTAGGGGACTAATGACCTCAGCAGTTGAGTCCCATAGTGCTCAGAGCCATTTGAACCCAAGTATCCCACTAGTTACGTAAGAAATTTTTGTGAATTTTTGTGTCATTTTCTTACAGCGGACGACTCCAGAAGATATTTATTGCTGAAAGTTTTTCAGGCATTTCACTTTTGAACATTAGTAGCGTCTGTCTGACTCCTGTAGTAGTGTGGGGGTGGAAACTGCATCTTCCAGGAGCCACAGGGTAAGGGGTACATCTCAGATTAATCCGTTGCGCAGAATAACAGAATAGCAGATCAACCCCACACACACCACAATGTGATCTACCCATCTAATCTACAGCACTCTTCTGTAGCACCACATTTCAAAAGCTTCTATTCTCTTCTTGTCTAAATTATTTATCGTTTACGTTTCACTTCCATACAAATACTTTCAGAAACGACTTCCTGACATTTAAATCTATACTCGATGTTAACAAATTTCTCTTCTTCAGAAACGCTTTCCTTGCCATTGCCAGCCTACATTTTATATCCTATCTACTTCGACCATCATCAGTTATTTTGCTCCCCAAATAGCAGAACTCATGTACTACATCAAGCGTCTAATTTCTCATCTAATTCCCGCAGCATCACCCGATTTAATTCAGCTACATTCCATTATCCTAGTTTTGCTCTTGTTGATGTTCATCTTATATCCTCCCTTCAAGACATTGTCCATTTCGTTCAGCTCCTCTTCCAGGTCCTTTGCTGTCTCTGACAGAATTACAATGGCATCAGCGAACCTCAAAGATTTTATTTCTTCTTCATGGATTTTAATTCCTACTCCGAATTTTTCTTTTGTTTCCTTTACTGCTTGCTCAATATACAGATTGAATAACATCGGGGATAGGCTACAACCCTGTCTCACTCCCTTCCCAATCGCTGCTTCCCTTTCATACCCCTCAATTCTTATAACTGCCATCTGGTTTCTGTACAAATTGTAAATAGCCTTTCGCTCTCTGTATTTTACCCCTACCACCTTCAGAATTTGAAAGAGAGTATTCCATTCAACGTTGTCAAAAGCTTTCTCTAAGTCTACAAATGCTAGAAACGTAGATTTGCCTTTCCTTAATGTATTTTCTAAGATAAGTCGTAGGGTCAGTATTGCCTCACGTGTTCCAACATTTCTACGGAATCCAAATTGATCTTCCCCGAGGTCAGCTTCTACCAGTTCTCACCGAGCGAGGTGGCGCAGTGGTTAGCACACTGGACTCGCATTCGGGAGGACGACGGTTCAATCCCGTCTCCGGCCATCCTGATTTAGGTTTTCCGTGATTTCCCTAAATCGTTTCAAGCGAATGCCGAGATGGTTCCTTTGAAAGGGCACGGCCGATTTCCTTCCCAATCCTTCCCTAACCCGAGCTTGCGCTCCGTCTCTAATGACCTCGTTGTCGACGGGACGTTAAACACTAACCACCACCACCACCACCAGTTCTCCCATTCGTCTGTAAAGAATTCGTGTTAGTATTTTGCAGCCGTGGCTTATTAAACTGATAGTTCGGTAATTTTCACATCTGTCAACACCTGCTTTCTTTGGGATTGGAATTATTATATTCTTCTTGAAGTCTGAGGGTATTTCGCCTGTCTCATACATCTTGCTCACTAGATGATAGAGTTTTGTTAGGCCTGGCTCTCCCAAGGTTGTCAGTAGTTCTAATGGAATGTTGTCTACTCCCGGGGCCTTGTTTCGACTTACGTCTTTCAGTGCTCTGTCAGACTCTTCACGCAGTATCATATCTCCTATTTCTATAATATTATCCTCAAGAACATTGCCCTTGTGTAGCGATGTATATGTATATGCGATATATCACCCAAAAAACACTGCGATTCGACTTGTCACGCAAAACATTGTCAGTGCTAAATGGAATTAGAACCCATCACGACAGATGTGTGTATTTTTTACACGAATGGGGTAAATAACGATCCCCACTTTATGACTGCGGAGAACCACATACTATCAGACACATCACAGAAGAATGCCCCACAAGATCATATAATGTTAGACCAGAAGAGTTCCTTCTGGTGAATCCAATGACATACAATTATATGTGTGGTCTCTGTTCACTAGGGCACATCCGAAAAACAGACACCACATATACAATTGTATAGACACACTCTACCGATATAAGACTATTTCAGTGTGGATGCATACCCTCGTTCGTCCCCTGCAGTGAGGCTGCAAGGAATGGGGAAAATGAACAAGGACACAACATCTGTGGTCAGCAGCACTTGAGAATTTGGATCGGGTGGGAAGCGCGTCCGGTTGGCCGAAGCGCTTAAGGCAACGGTTCTAAAGAAATGGAGCAATCGGGTTCGAGAAATTTTCAGTTGCAGCTGTTGAATTATTTCAACGACCCAATTAGGTATGTCATACAGATTTCCCTTTCGTTAGACTCCGAAGTCGATAGATTATGTAAATACTCTAAATATTTCTTTAAAAGATTTTATATCGTAAATATTGTGCTCTACACACTATGTATTTTTTCAGTGTGTTAAAAAGCCATACGATAAATAAATAAATAAATCTATAAATTTAATCGGGTATTCTTCCTACTATACTGACTATGCCCAATAAGGGAAATTTCATTATTTGGCATCCATTGTTTTTTTTAATGTTAACAGACACCATTGCAAATCGATTAAGCTAAGCTCACCTTCAGTCAACTGTATTTACTTCCGAGCATACAGAGCAAAACAGATAATTATTGCCTAGCAAATGGAAAAGCTCAGCGAAGACGTGTACCTGCACAAGCACTTCAAGGATTGTCGGAACTTCTTCGTGAGATGACTGTAATCACGAAGAAGCGTTGCAAAGACGGAATACCAGAATACCAGTTCCCCACCGATGACATTCATTCGATGCTGTTGCGCAAGAAGTAAGTGAGCACGCATCCTCGTGGAAGGAAACTCGTGTTACGTAGTGCGTATTGTAATGGGAAGAGCATACGAGCCAACAAAATGTTAGCTATACACGCAAAATTTCTGTGTCAGAAAACCGGAAACCATTTGTAGACAAAGTAGGGCGCAGAGGGTGGGAAGAAACCTAGAATTAACATAATAATTCACTCATTTAAAGGAGTGCCTATCAAAAGTTTAATATCAACATGGGTAAAAGGCAGGTGAAATTTCTCTCAGCAAATTATGCATGCAGCAGGTAAGCTAGAGGATAGAAATTCGTGTGTAAGATATCGAGGGAGGCGGCGCCATGGCTGGGCACGGGACTCGCAGTAAGGCAGAGTGGCGTTCTAATTCCTGTGTGGTCATCCAAATTAAAGTTATCTTTGCATTATCCAAATCGCTTTATGCATATTTCGGAAAGATTCCTGTCAAAAATCACAGCTGAGTTTGTGCTCTTGGTGTAAGACTATCCCTGCCGTTGACAAGGCATATTCTATACTCTCCTTCTTTTACTACCTGAAATAGTAAGGTATACTTCTCTTCGCCTACAGCGGCTAGTACCATAAAGAAGTCTATTGTCTGAGCGAATATAGAAGAGAAAAATCATGGACTGTGGGAAATCCTCAAATGAAGAGAATCGAGGTGTTTCATATGTGTTATTACAAAGGATACCAAAAATTAAACGAATTGATAAGAAATAACGTCATCAATAAGATCGACGAGGAAAGGCATGTGTGTTTCCGACAATCGATCACAGTGGGGGGGAGAGCAACATAGCGACAAATATGGCAGCATCTAATTAAAACGATGACCTAAAGGGAATTACGGAAATTATAAATGTGCTCCAACTTGAGGTCGGATCAACCTTCTATAACTATTGCACAAAAGCGGACGAAAAGCGCATCGAACAAGCAGAGCAGCGGATGACAGAAGCTACCAAAGAGGCCCACAGGACTATCATGGCCATGAAGAAAATGGAGGAGGACCTCCTTCTGGGCCTGGAAGGATTGCTGTATGGTCCAGGCATCGCTGACTAGAGCTACAGTATGTGTAAGGTAACTGAAAAAAATGTAACCCAAAACTTTCAACGTCTTCTCAAAACCGTATTTTTCAAATTAGCCGACAGCATAACTCTAAAACGGTACATGTCTCAACACGTAACATATCACGACTTAGCATTTTACAATTATCCGATTTATGCTAATTGAAAGTGTTTAAAAACGAATAATACTAAATTATTTTGTTACATGTTCAATACGACGATTTCGGGAATTGCAGCCGACAACCAATGTTCCATCTGCAAGAGGTCCTTCCATCTGGTGCAGCGGTTATAGAGAGCATCCGATATGAACACAAAAAAAATTTCTTACAGGCAAAAGTGTAAGGAATAAAACTATATCATAAGATTTAGAACTGCTTCTTATTTAACTTGAAAAAATGCAAAAATAATCTTTTTCCATGCGTTCAAAGAAGACTACCCCTCTAAGGCATGAAGAATATCTTCTATGATACTAGAGGAAGTCGTAGAGGGAAAAAACTGCAGAGCAAGCTGAAGACTGGAATGCATCCAATAAATAATTGAGGACGTTATTATTACACTCTGAGACGAAGAAGTTGGCGCAGTAAAGGAAGTCGTAACTCGCCGCATCAAGCCCGTCAGAAGACTGAAAAAAAATCGAAATTTGATTACCAGTGATTTCCTATGTACTTATGCCATCACTATGTGCTTATACCATCTAGAAATGGCCCTTTGTACGCCGCCAAAGACAGATAGTAGGCTCCCATAATTGCTGACGACGTGGCTACGTTGAGACACACGCAGCGTGGGGTAGCCGAGCGGTCTAGGGCGCATTGTCACAGTCCGCGCGGCTTCCCCCATCGGAGGTTCGAGTCCTCCCTCGGGTATGGGTGTTGTTCTTAGCATAAGTTAGTTTAAGTTACATTAAGTAGTGTGTAAGCTTAGGGACTGATGACCTAAGGAGTTTGGTTCCATAAGACCTTACCACAAATTACCAAATTTTTGAGACACAAAATCGGAATGGTAGGTACGGTGATACATGCCAACCGGCGGTCGTCGACTTGGACGTACTTACAATTATCTGCAGTACTTGTGAAGGATCGTATAACGCAACATAAAATAAAACAGATATGTATCAAAAGGAAATAGGCTTGCGAATTAGAAGTGTTCAAAAAATGGTTCAAATGGCTCTGAGCACTATGGGACCTAACTTCTGAGGTCATCAGTCCCCTAGAACTTAGAACTACTTAAACCTAACTAACCTAAGGACATCACACAACACCCAGTCATCACGAGGCAGAGAAAATCCCTGACCCCGCCGGGAATCGAACCCGAGAACAATTTTTCATCGATAAGATATTATATCTATTTACAACAACGAGTGTAATACCTAAATACGAGCAGCATAAATTGCAAATCGAGAAGGCACAGCCACTGACTGAACATCAGTAACATGTCAGTGGAAAGCGATGCAGCAAGTATGAGAGTCACGATGGTCAGATATTATCCTCAGAGATCAGAGCAGTCACTCAGAGGAACAAAGCATAAATAATTACACGATAACGCGCCGGTATTTGAAAGGTGCATGCGCGATACCTGATAACGTGGTCCGTATCTGACATCTCTACAGCTCACACTATCGTAACTCACTCCAGAAACCCGTAGCAGAGAAGTGATTGTGGAGCTGATTGTAAAGATAGCGGAGTCAATTCGATTAGATATCACAAGGACGACAATGGAAAAATTGAGAGTATGCATACTCTCGGTGATGCACACAACTTACAGTATATTACTGCAGAACGTAGAATCGCATGGGACTGCGAAACAATCTTATACTTGTCTAATAAAACCGTGTGCAACTGATAGGAATACTTCAGCAACGATAGCATTAAAACATATTACCAGATTCGGAATGGTGGCCATTATGCTGGCACGATCATCGTAAGGACTTAGAAGAGAACAGTAAACAACACAGATATGAGTGCTATAGAAACACACAGTTCTCGATTTCCTTAGAGTACAAAGTACCCATGCATAAGATATAGAGGCAAGTAAGGACGATAACTAGTATTACATTACATGCACTGTAAGACCTGTGAATGTAGAGAAGAAAGGCAGAGGCCATATGATACCTGTGAAAGCAACGTAAACTGAAACGAGACATTACCAGATGATGATTTCACTATAAGAATTTAAAAGCCGTTACCTTGAACTCGAGAGATTACTTAACAGTCGCATCGGTAAATTCGGCGGTAAGCACGCGACAACAAGTTCAAGAGAACTCCACATAGGCGGATAATCCGCAGTACTGTTCCTAAATCTACATCTACATCTGTACTCTGCGAATTACTGTGCAGTGCGTGACTGGGGGCACTTTTTCATTGTTCCATATCTTAAGGTTAGGAATTATAGTATTTACAGAAGAATGGAAAATCTGTAGAGCGCAGACCCAGGAGAGGTCAGATTGGATTCTGGTGAAATGTAGGAATACATGAGGTAATACTGACCCTGCGATGGATATTAGAAGATAAACTGATGAAAATCAAAACTACGTTCATAGAATTTGTAGATTTAGAGAAAAATTTTGATAATGTTGACTGGAATACATTCTTGGAAATTGTGGAGGTAACGGGTATAAAATACAGGGAGAGAATGGCTATCTACAGCTTGTACAGAAACTAGATTCCAGTTATAAGAGTCTAAGGACATGAAATGGACGTAAGAGTTCAGAAGGGAATGGGACAGGATTGTAGGCTATCACAGATGTTATTCAATCTATATACAGAGCAAGCAGTAAAGGAAGCCAAGAGAAATGTTGAATAGGAAAGAAAGTTCAGGGGCAATAAATAAAAACTTTGACATTTGCTGATTAGATTGTAAAGACTTGGAAAAGAAGTTGAACGGAGCGGATAGCGTCTTGGGAAATCATATATAGAAGTAAAACAAGGGTAATGCAATGCAGTAAATTAAATAAAGTGAGGCTGAGGGAAATAGTCTTGGGGATGAACCATGGTATTAAGGTCGAAATACAGAGCATATAAAAAGCAGATATGCAAATAGCAAGAAAAACGTAACTGAAAGAGAGTTACCTGCTGACATCAAAAATAAATTTAAATGTGAGGAAGTCATTCTTGAACGTTTATGTGTGTAGTATAGCCTTGTATGGAACTGAAACGTCGGCGATAAACAGTTCAGACAAGAAGAGCATACAATTTTTTGCATTCTACATCTACGCCGGCCGATGTGGCCGAGCGGTTCTAGGCGATTCAGTCTGAATCCTGCCTCGGGCATGGATGTGTGTGATGTCCCTAGGTTAGTTAGGTTTAAGTAGTTCTAAGTTCTATGGGACTGATGACCTCAGATGTTAAGCCCCATAGTGCTCAGAGCCATTCTACATTCACGTGATTACTCTGCTATTCACAATAAAGTGCCTGCCAGAGGGTTCAAGGAACCACCTTCAAGCTGTCTCTCTACCGTTCCACTCTCGAACGGCGCGCGGAAAAAACAAGCATTTAAATTTTTCTGTCCAAGCCCTGATTTCTCTTATTTTGTCGTGATGATCATACACTCCTGGAAATTGAAATAAGAACACCGTGAATTCATTGTCCCAGGAAGGGAAAACTTTATTGACACATTCCTGGGGTCAGATACATCACATGATCACACTGACAGAACCACAGGCACATATACACAGGCAACAGAGCATGCACAATGTCGGCACTAGTACAGTGTATATCCACCTTTCGCAGCAATGCAGGCTGCTATTCTCCCATGGAGACGATCGTAGAGATGCTGGATGTAGTCCTGTGGAACGGCTTGCCATGCCATTTCCACCTGGCGCCTCAGTTGGACCAGCGTTCGAGCTGGACGTGCAGACCGCGTGAGACGACGCTTCATCCAGTCCCAAACATGCTCAATGGGGGACAGATCCGGAGATCTTGCTGGCCAGGGTAGTTGACTTACACCTTCTAGAGCACGTTGGGTGGCACGGGATACATGCGGACGTGCATTGTCCTGTTGGAACAGCAAGTTCCCTTGCCGGTCTAGGAATGGTAGAACGATGGGTTCGATGACGGTTTGGATGTACCGTGCACTATTCAGTGTCCCCTCGACGATCACCAGTGGTGTACGGCCAGTGGAGGAGATCGCTCCCCACACCATGATGCCGGGTGTTGGCCCTGTGTGCCTCGGTCGTATGCAGTCCTGATTGTGGCGCTCACCTGCACGGCGCCAAACACGCATACGACCATCATTGGCACCAAGGCAGAAGCGACTCTCATCGCTGAAGACGACACGTCTCCATTCGTCCCTCCATTCACGCCTGTCGCGACACCACTGGAGGCGGGCTGCACGATGTTGGGGCGTGAGCGGAAGACGGCCTAACGGTGTGCGGGACCGTAGCCCAGCTTCATGGAGACGGTTGCGAATGGTCCTCGCCGATACCCCAGGAGTAACAGTGTCCCTAATTTGCTGGGAAGTGGTGGTGCGGTCCCCTACGGCACTGCGTAGGATCCTACGGTCTTGGCGTGCATCCGTGCGTCGCTGCGGTCCGGTCCCAGGTCGACGGGCACGTGCACCTTCCGCCGACCACTGGCGACAACATCGATGTGCTGTGGAGACCTCACGCCCCACGTGTTGAGCAATTCGGCGGTACGTCCACCCGGCCTCCCGCATGCCCACTATACGCCCTCGCTCAAAGTCCGTCAACTGCACATAACGGTTCACGTCCACGCTGTCGCGGCATGCTACCAGTGTTAAAGACTGCGATGGAGCTCCGTATGCCACGGCAAACTGGCTGACACTGACGGCGGCGGTGCACAAATGCTGCGCAGCTAGCGCCATTCGACGGCCAACACCGCGGTTCCTGGTGTGTCCGCTGTGCCGTGCGTGTGATCATTGCTTGTACAGCCCTCTCGCAGTGTCCGGAGCAAGTATGGTGGGTCTGACACACCGATGTCAATGTGTTCTTTTTTCCATTTCCAGGAGTGTATCTCCCTATGTAGGTGGGTGGGAACACAATATTGTGCTACAGGGGAATGTTGACGAGATACCTACAATAGAATGCCATCTCCCATGCCAACCAGTATGGTCATGTGACATTCAACTCACACTTTTTTTTTGTTTGATGTACTGAAAGCCATGGAATCGTCAGTTCGATACTCTACGGAAGCTTAGGTTGAGACTACGGCTTAAGTAGAATAAGAAGATCAAATGGATGTAAATTGGAATAGTTATGAAGAGATGGAGAGATCTGTACAGAATAGGCTAGCATGAACAATTGCTGCAAAACATAATTGATCAGAAACGATGATGGAACCCACTTTTAATTTAATGATACGTCCAAATAAAAAATGCGAAAGCCTATTGTGACTTGTGAGTGTGTTTGTTTATGTGCACACAAAGTAAAATCGATGGCTAGTTCGACATGTGCCGTGCAGCTTGCAGTTGTGTCGCTGCCGATCGCAGGTGGTGAGACCGACGGCCAGTGTGTGCTGGTCGCTTTCACTCCCTATTAGCTACACGTGACTCTAGGTATTCACAGTCAATCTACAACAAAACCAAGGTAAGAGGGAAAATATTAGTACTGTCATCTATCACAAAAAATGTGTCCTTTCGCAGGTTGTTCATCACGGATTTTTGGCTACTGAGTTTTAATATGACTCTGGTTCCCAGTCGTTAGATGCACTGTACGCTCACACATACACTACTGGCCATTAAAATTGCTACACCAAGAAGAAATGCAGATGATAAACGGGTATTCATTGGACAAATATATTATACTAGAACTGACATGTGATTACATTTTCACGCAGTTTGGGTGTATAGATCCTGAGAAATCAGTACCCAGAACAACCATCTCTGGCCGTAATAACGGCCTTGATACGCCTGGCCATTGAGTCAAATAGAGCTTGGATGGCGGGTACAGGTACAACTGCCCATGCAGCTTCAACACGATACCACAGTTCATCAAGAGTAGTGACTGGCGTATTCTGACGAGCCAGTTGTTCGGCCACCATTGACCAGATGTTTTCAATTTGTGAGAGATCTGGAGAATGTGCTGGCCAGGGCAGCAGTCGAACATTTTCTGTGTCCAGAAAGGCTCGTACAGGACCTGCAACATGCGGTCGTGCATTATCCTGCTGAAATGTAGAGTTTCACAGGGATCGAATGAAGGGTAGAGACACGGGTCGTAACACATCTGAAACGTAACGTCCACTGTTCAAAGTGCCATCAATGCGAACAAGAGGTGACCGAGACGTGTAGTCAATGGCACTCCATACCATCACTCCAGGTGATACGCCAGTATGGCGATGACGAATATACGCTTCCAATGTGCGTTCACCGCGATGTCGCCAAACACGGATGAGACCATCATGATGCTGTAAACAGAACCTGGATTCATCCGAAAAAAAATGACGTTTTGCCATTCGTGCACCCAGGTTCGTCCATGAGTACACCATCGCAGGCGCTCCTGTCGGTGATGCAGCGTTAGGGGTAACCGCAGCCATGGTCTCCGAGCTGATAGTCCATGCTGCTGCAAACGTTGTCGAACTGTTCGTGCAGATGGTTGTTGTCTTGCAAACGTCGCCATCTGTTGGCTCAGGGATCGAGACGAGTCCGCACGATGCGTTACAGTCATGCGGATAAGATGTCTGTCATCTCGACTGCCAGTGATACGAGGCAGTTGGGATCCAGCACGGCGTGTCGTATTACCCTCCTGAACCCACCGATTCCATATTCTGCCAACAGTCATTGGATCTCGACCAACACGAGCAGCAATGTCGCGATACGATAAACCGCAATCGCGATAGGCTACAATCCGACCTTTATCAAAGTCGGTAACGTGATGGTACGCATTTCTCCTCCTTACACGAGGCATCACAACAACGTTTCACCAGGCAATGCCGGTCAACTGCTGTTTGTGTATGAGAAATCGGTTGGAAACTTTCCTCGTGTCAGTACGTTGTAGGTGTCGCCACCGGCGCCAACCTTGTGTGGATGCTCTGAAAAGCTAATCATTTGCATATCACAGCATCTTTTTCCTGTCGGTTAAATTTCGCGTCTGTAGCACGTCATCTTCCTGTTCCGGTACGACATCGCAATTCGGGGGAAACTTGACAGCTGATGCTGTGTGCACGTGCGTCCAAAAAGTTCCGAGACTGATTTTATTCCCGGCATATAAGTAACGGCAGCCCAGTGACTACGGTGGCAGCTTGAACTAACATCTGTAAACAACAGATGTGCATTCCACCAGATAGTGGACTGCGTTAAGCAGTGGACGTGCGAACGTATTCTACATCTACATCTACATCTATACTCCGCGAGCCACCTTACGGTGTGTGGCGGAGGGTACTTATTGTACCACTATCTGATCCCCCCTTCCCTGTTCCATTCACGAATTGTGCGTGGAAAGAACGACTGCTTGTAAGTCTCCGTATTTGCTCTAATTTCTCGGATCTTTTCGTTGTGATCATTACGCGAGATATATGTGGGCGGTAGTAATATGTTGCCCATCTCTTCCCGGAATGTGCTCTCTCGTAATTTCGATAATAAACCTCTCCGTATTGCGTAACGCCTTTCTTGAAGTGTCCGCCACTGGAGCTTGTTCAGCATCTCCGTAACGCTCTCGCGCTGACTAAATGTCCCTATGACGAATCGCGCTGCTTTTCGCTGGATCATGTCTATCTCTTCTATTAATCCAACCTGGTAAGGGTCCCATACTGATGAGCAATACTCAAGAATCGGACGAACAAGCGTTTTGTAAGCTACTTCTTTCGTCGATGAGTCACATTTTCTTAGAATTCTTCCTATGAATCTCAACCTGGCGCCTGCTTTTCCCACTATTTGTTTTATGTGATCATTCCACTTCAGATCGCTCCGGATAGTAACTCCTAAGTATTTTACGGTCGTTACCGCTTCCAATGATTTACCACCTATGGCATAATCGTACTGGAATGGATTTCTGCCCCTATGTATGCGCATTATATTACATTTATCTACGTTTAGGGAAAGCTGCCAGCTGTCGCACCATGCATTAATCCTCTGCAGGTCCTCCTGGAGTACGTACGAGTCTTCTGATGTTGCTACTTTCTTGTAGACAACCGTGTCATCTGCAAATAGCCTCACGGAGCTACGTGTCAACGTTGTGTCACAAATCACAATGGAGCAACATCTCTAAATCGAGTGTACAAGGCGCTCTCCAAAAAGTTTTGCAGAAGAGAAAAGTGCGTGAGAAGTTCTTCCGCACATCGTGATTCGCTAGCAAAAACAACGATCGCGCACGCCTGCTGCGACTTGACTGAAATGCAAAACGCAGACAATTCTTTTCTAGAAAAAAATCATCACAGGTGACGTGACTTAGTGTTATCAGTACGAAACTACCACAAAACGACGACGTGCAGAAATTCACGAGAAACATCAACGCTTTGACCACAGAATCTGCGTTCAAGCCAGTGTGACGCGCGAGTTGAACAACATCCCAAAGAGAAACTTTTCTGTGAGTTTCACGTAGTTGTTTGAACGTTCTGCGTGTTTGAAGTTCATAGGCTTCTGTGCGTTTTACTGAAGTGGAGAGAGCCTATGTAGAATACCTGAAGCATTAAAACAATCATCTTAACGTTTCTGCAGGATGCAAAGATATTTTAAAAAATTGGAATTATGTGGCAATTTAAGAAACATACAATAAAGAATGGATCAGCACTGCAGTGTTGCAGTAGCCGGTATAACGTCATTCCTCCAAGGCCAGAAATTAGGTGAAACACAAACTGCTCGAGCATTTTAGAAGTGAACATGTGCACTTCAGCCCCAATGAGGAAAGGCCACAGAAAAAAATCATATATATTCACGTCACACAAACAGCGAATACAATGGCTGAGATTGTACGTTTAACTCTGCTGATATGAGCTATTAACTGCCAAAGGAAGTGGACACTATGACAGAAGGCCGGCCGCGGTGGTCTAGCGGTTCTAGGCGCTCAGTCCGGAGCCGCGCGACTGCTACGGTTGCAGGTTCGAATCCTGCCTCGGGCATGGATGTGTGTGATGTCCTTAGGTTAGTTAGGTTTAAGTACGAGGGCAGTTCAATAAGTAATGCAACACATTTTTTTTCTCGGCCAATTTTGGTTGAAAAAACCGGAAATTTGTTGTGGAGTATTTTCAAACATTCCCGCTTCGTCTCGTGTAGTTTCATTGACTTGCGACAGGTGGCAGCGCTGTACGGAGCTGTTAAAATGGCGTCTGTAACGGATGTGCGTTGCAAACAACGGGCAGTGATCGAGTTTCTTTTGGCGGAAAACCAGGGCATCTCAGATATTCATAGGCGCTTGCAGAATGTCTACGGTAATCTGGCAGTGGACAAAAGCACGGTGAGTCGTTGGGCAAAGCGTGTGTCATCATCGCCGCAAGGTCAAGCAAGACTGTCTGATCTCCCGCGTGCGGGCCGGCCGTGCACAGCTGTGACTCCTGCAATGGCGGAGCGTGCGAACACACTCGTTCGAAATGATCGACGGATCACCATCAAACAACTCAGTGCTCAACTTGACATCTCTGTTGGTAGTGCTGTCACAATTGTTCACCAGTTGGGATATTCAAAGGTTTGTTCCCGCTGGGTCCCTCGGTGTCTAACCGAACTCCATAAAGAGCAAAGGAGAACCATCTGTGCGGAATTGCTTGCTCGTCATGTGGCTGAGGGTGACAATTTCTTCTCAAAGGTTGTTACAGGCGATGAAACATGGGTTCATCACTTCGAACCTGAAACAAAACGGCAATCAATGGAGTGGCGCCACACCCACTCTCCTACCAAGAAAAAGTTTAAAGCCATACCCTCAGCCGGTAAAGTCATGGTTACAGTCTTCTGGGACGCTGAAGGGGTTATTCTGTTCGATGTCCTTCCCCGTGGTCAAACGATTAACTCTGAAGTGTATTGTGCTACTCTTCAGAAATTGAAGAAACGACTTCAGCGTGTTCGTAGGCACAAAAATCTGAACGAACTTCTCCTTCTTCATGACAACGCAAGACCTCACACAAGTCTTCGCACCCGAGAGGAGCTCACAAAACTTCAGTGGACTGTTCTTCCTCTTGCATCCTACAGCCCCGATCTCGCACCGTCGGATTTCCATATGTTTGGCCCAATGAAGGACGCAATCCGTGGGAGGCACTACGCGAATGATGAAGAAGTTATTGATGCAGTACGACGTTGGCTCCGACATCGACCAGTGGAATGGTACCGTGCAGGCACACAGGCCCTCATTTCAAGGTGGTGTAAGGCCGTAGCATTGAATGGAGATTACGTTGAAAAATAGTGTTGTGTAGCTAAAAGGTTGGGGAATAACCTGGTGTATTTCAATGCTGAATAAAACAACCCCTGTTTCAGAAAAAAAATGTGTTGCATTACTTATTGAACTGCCCTCGTAGTTCTAAGTTCTAGGGGACTTATGACCACAGATGTTAAGTCCCATAGTGCTCAGAGCCATTTGAACCATTTTGAACTATGACAGAAAAGCCAGTAACGAGAACTGAGATAGTGAAATCCACAGGATTATGTTTTGAATACATTGCCGCTGAAAATATTGAAGCACTAGCCATTGCGTAGTGGTGTAAGACGAAGTGCACTCAGTTCGCGTGTTGTTATCGAAAATAAAGTATCTACAAGGGTCTAAGTAACTGATCTGCAGTGTTCATGCAAATAAGGGCGGATGACATGAGAAAAAACGATTTTAAGTTTTTTTGTAGGTGATCGCTAACAGCTGGTATATATTTTAGCAAGTGCATGACACACAGCTTCGTATTTCATTATTAGAACCGGTTTCGGATATCTACCATCTTCACCTAAAAAAGAAAAGATAGTTACAGAATGCGTGCAGTGTCTGTACTAAATAATCATAATCTACCAAAGACAATGGGAGTAATAAAATCAGAGTTCTTCCCATTGTCCTTTCGCAACAATGACACAACAAGCAGTAACGAGATCCAGGTGCAGAAAGAAAAGCTACAGCACCACTGACGATTCAAGTATGTTTATGAACACGGTACAGCGAACGCTATAAACATTGAAAATTCTACAAAATATGATTAATCCTTCGTACCTTAATGTAGGCGAGAATTGTGCCTTTTATTTACGAATAGCCCAATAATGATTAAAACAAATGTCACATAAATAAAATTTATATGGAAGGTAGAGCTATGAATCTTCTGTTGGTGTCTATGGGCGCCAAGTAACGGTTTGCAAAACCATCCGCAGGTAACGCCTACGTTGAATCAGCGATAGAATTCATTAACAATACGAAACAAAACAAAAAATTATCCTATAATACTTGCTTCTCACCTGTCAGGTCAGTGCTTTAAATTACAGGGCACACTTACCAGCATAATGCTTTCTCTCATTACAGTCACTAGCTTAATTCGACCTAAAACACACGCCAGTAGTTACTAAACACAAACTGCTCCACTATCAAGTGATGTTACTACAGTGGACGTATTCCTGAAATGATACTGGTAGTACTTACTTCATCCGGTCGCAGTTTATTTTCGCCAATAGAAAACAAATATCCTCCTGCGGCGCAGCCAAAGTTCACACTAAAACAACGCACCGACTGACCAGCTGTATCAACAAGATAAGGCGCCGTATCTAAGAACAGCTCTCAGACAGGCGGCTGAAAATTATAGCGGTTCAGTGCAGACAGCAGGCATCTCGTCTCTGCTTAGACTAACTAAGCCTGAGTCACATTCTGGCGCAGCTCCTGTAGCAGTCTGAAATAAACTGTCACCGACATACAGGATGAATCCGTGATGATGTTACGAACCTTTAGGGATGATGAAGAAGCGTCACTGTATCAGTTTGAGGTAATGGCCCCTGGTCCGCAAGCGAATGAGTCGAAAGCTACATGCGAAAATCTTTCTGATACCTCTGACAGAGGACGTCTTCTAGTGCAAGCTTTTTGCTTTCTATATTGCATTAGAACGTAGTATGGACCAAAACAAGAAAACATGTCCAGTAACCATGCCTCTAAAGTGCATAAATTAAGAGCTATGAGTACTTGATCATCTTCGCTACTCTGAAACACATCTTTTCTACTGAACTAGTGCTGCTAGCTCTGAACAACTGCTTATAGCTCTTAGGGTATACATTGTAGAGCCCTTGTATACAACATTTTTTTCTTGTTTTGATCCACACTACCTCCTGCCAAAATATGGAGAGCAACAAGCCTGCAGTAGTAGAAGTTCACCGCCAAGTAGATAAAAACGATTTTCGCTTATAACTTTCTATTCGGTCGTCGCCGGACCAGGGATCCTTACCTCAGATTGCTACATTTACCCTTCTCCCCATCACTGGAAGTTCGTAACATCATTACGGAATCACTTTGTACAAAAAGCGCCACCGCTGTTTTCCAAAAGAATGCAGTAGATGGTTATACATAACAGGCCTGCGCGGATAACAAAACTGAGATCATCATCCGCACAGCATCCGAAATTAGTTTATCGATATCAACATCCGCAGATACTAAACTTTTTCTAGACACCTTTAACCTGTTCGGTACAGCGGATGTCTTACAGTGGAGTGCCCTAAGTTTTCGTCTGATGAGGAACTTGAAGGCCGAATATGACCGACTTTTAACACAGCACAGCCTATCATATGTTTGATACGTTCTCTAAGTTGCTACTAACTGTCGTGATCAATGAAAAGAATTTTGTGAAATTTTTTACTGAAAATTTCTGGAACATTAGGAAGACAAGTAATATCGAGTTACAAGCTGTCTCACACTGCATGCTGTTTAAAGTTACTATCAAATTCAAAGAAACAGTGAACCAGGTTAACTCGTTACTGGTGGCGTAGTGGTTTTCTGCCGGCACGGTAACCCATCGTGTTCGGTCAGGGAATTGGCAACCCTCTGCAATAAAAAAATTTTAAAAAATGAGCAAAGTTCTCATCGATAGAATCTGAGAGATGTCATGCTACAGCCGCATAGAAACGCAGAAGAAAAACTATGAAAAAGAAATAGAAGCAAAATACAAAAATAAAGTAGTAAAATGTATGACTGGAAGCCGAAATGACACGGGATCGAATCCCGGTCGACCACAAATTTTTTCAGTCTCACTTCCACGTAACCTTCACCTCTCAGTGCTGTCAAGATCACCAGAAACGACACATGAATGTGATTCTGCGTTAAACAATAGGCCGCCTTTCGCTGGTTGTATAACTGGGGTAGGTTAGGGGCTCGCAAGTCGCCGAAGTATCGTCCGATTGAATGACATGAACCCGGCCACTGAGCAACTCTAAACTATTGTTATACTTTTCAGTGTTATAAATGCTATGTTGTGTACTTTTAAATATATTTAAAAATAACTCTGGCAGATTCAGTGACATTACTCAGAAGATTATTTAAGACGTGTATGTGACACACAAAGAAACAGCATTCAGAGCGTCAAGATGATGTGGATTCAAACAATGAGGCGAATATTCTGATAGATTATGTATATTAACCTACTATATTGCAGTGCCTATGTTTTTATGACGTACTCCTCAACGTCCATCAGACATGAAGAAATGTAATCGCAGTTGCGAATGTGATCAAACTCCAGCTGCACAGTGTATTGGTGGCAATGAAAATTCTGCGTGTGCCAGACCGGGACTCAAATCCGGATTTGCCGCTTTACGCGAGCGGTCACCTCAACAGCCATCCGAGGGTGCCTCCAGGAGTGACCCAGACTTCCATACTCTTATGTCACCCTGTGTCTAAGTCCTGTACTCGCAAAATTGCCCCGATTCCAGCATTCACGTCTGAAGTACATAGTAAAAACACAGGCACTAGAATGAGATTTTCACTCTGCAGCGGAGCGTGCGCTGATAGGAAACTTCCTGGCAGATTAAAACTGTGTGCCGGGCCGAGACTCAAACTCACATCAGCGCACGCTCCGCTGCAGAGTGAAAATCTCATTCTGGAAATATCCCGCAGGCTGTGGCTAAACCATGTCTCCGCAGTATCCTTTCTTTCAGGAGTGCTAGTTTTGCAAGGTTCGCAGGAGAGCTTCTGTAAAGTTTGGAAGGTAGGAGACGAGGTACTGGCAGAAGTAAAGCTGTGAGGACGGGGCGTGAGTCGTGCTTGGCTAGCTCAGTTGGTAGAGCACTTGCCCGCGGAAGGCAAATGTCCCGAGTTCGAGTCTCAGTCCGGCACACAGTTTTAATCTGCCAGGAAGTTTCAACACAGGCACTGCAATGTAGTATTTCATGCCACGACAAGGCCGCTACGATAACCGTAAGTCTCTCCATGTACGGGAATCACACCAGTTACATTTTCTGCCTCGTGATGACTGGGTGTTGTGTGGTGTCCTTAGGCTAGTTAGGTTTAAGTAGTTCTAAGTTCTAGGGGACTGATGACCATAGATGTTAACTCCCATAGTGCTCAGAGCCATTTGAACCATTTTTGAACAGCAATTACAGGAGTACGGAACGTAGACACACGGTGGCATACGTAAGTTTGGGACAGTATTGGAGGAGTGCTCGTGTGGTCGAGGTGTACCCGCTTCAGCGGTACGTAGTCAAAAATTAGAACGATACAGAGAAGATTAACATGGCCCCTGCGCAAGGATTGCACTCAAAATAATAAATAATAATAGCAAAAAAGGCGATTAAGGAGACCGCTCGATTGAAATGCGAAATCCGGGTTCGAATCCCAGTCTGGAAAAGATTTCCATTGTCATCAGTACATTGTGCAGCTGAAGTCTGATCACAATTCATAACTGCGAATACATTTCTTGTATATTAAAAGGGGCTTCAAGTAGCTCTGTGGCAGCTTTCGGTAATTGCGTAACTGACCTCTGTTATTGCAAGCGAAACATGAATGATTCAAGAGTGAAGCAGCTGCTGGTACGTTGGAAACTGGATGCACGTGTTATTGTGCAGAAAATCAGGAAGAAAGACCTTGTAGGTGTCTACCCCATCTATGTCACTGTACATTGAAACCAATACAGCGGTAACAATACTGACTTAAAACAATAATAAAAGTTATTATCGTAATACTCGCACTTTCCTCTAATTTTTAGCCGCAAAGTAATTATTAATATGGTTATCCGCAGATGTACCTGCGGATGTCCGAATTGGATCAGGCTTTTATTCTCAAACTCCTCATTACCGTCCGCGAATATCTACACAGTGTTAGAACCAATCGTGACGATACAGGTTGCAGCTTAGGCGGTGGCCAAGAGGAGATGCTCTTGTTATTTATTTATTCTGATATTTTTCCGCGATGTGGAGTGATTGCTGTGTCGCCTTGACTGAAAGTAGAACACCAAGGGAATTTTTACACCCCTACGTTGGCTTAGGGCCAGCAGTGATCAGTGAAGCATGGAATGGCTTTTTCTGTTGGAATATATTTTTCCGTCCGGTATTGGTGCTGACTGGAGGTGTTCGTCAGCTATAAGAATACTGTGTGATTGAATATTCTCGTCTTTTAGAATGTTAATCATGATTAACTTCGCAGGCATAAAGAGGTGTATGAACATGAGGTACTTCATTCCCATAGGCCCACAAAGGGTTGACACGGAAATACGCAGAGATGTGCGATTCCACTAAAACATATACTGGTACAAAAGGCAGTGAAATGGAAACGGTACAGATGGAAAACAGTAAGTAAACTATTTGTTTATTCAAAAACAGTTCAAATGGTTCAAATGGCTCTGAGCACTATAGGGCTTAACATCTGAGGTCATCAGTCCCCTAGAACTTAGGACTACTTAAACCTAACTAACCTAAGGACATCACACACATCCATGCCCGAGGCAGGATTCGAACCAACCGTAGCGGACGCGCGGTTCCAAACTGTAGCGCCTAGAACCGCTCGGTCACTCCAGCCGGCTCAAAAATAGTTGCCATAACTGTTAATACATATATCCCACTGTGAGATAAGACGGCCAAGGCCTTCATGGAAAAATGTTTTGCGATTGCCTACGAAATCATGATCGTATCCAGGCATGCACCTCGTCGTCGAAACAAATCGACGGCCACTAATATCTTTCTTCCGGGCTCCGAAAATATGAGAATGGCGGTGTGAGAGATGGGGACTGTATGGAGGATGGGCAAGAGCTTCCCAACGAAACTGGAACACGGCGCCACAGTCAACGCACAGGGGTACGCGGACACTTCGCAAAATTGAAGCGCGCCATCACGTCGAAACACCCAGGATTGTTGACGGATGGCATCACTGTGTTGCGGGGTAACGCCTGCTCACACGTTGTCAGGTTGTTTTGACTGCGCCGGCCTCTGTGGCCGAGCGGTTCTAGGCGCTTCAGTTCGGAACCGCGCTGCTGCTACGGTCGCAGGTTCGAATCCTACCTCGGGCATGGATGTGTGTGATGTCAGGTTAGTTAGGTTTCAGTAGCTCTAAGTCTACGGGACTGATGACCTCAAATGTTAAGTCCCATATTGCTTAGAGCCATTTGAACCAATTTGTTTTGACTGCGCTACGGAACTTTCGCTGGGAAGCCCTTACACATCCTCCATACAGTCCCGACCTCTCCCCATGCGATTTCCATATTTTTGGAGCCCAGAAGAGAGATATTCGATTTGCTTTTGACAAAGTGATGGATACCTGGGTTCAAACATGGCTCCGTAGGCAGCCCCAAACTTTTTATATGAAGGCACTAACCGTGTTGTCTCACAATGGGTTAAACATGTTAACAGTTGTGGCGATTACCTTTGAAATTATAAACAGTTTACTTACTTTTTCCGTAGGTACTATATTGCTCAACCTGTGTTGTTCTAATGTACCTTGCAATGTCCTTCAGATATGCATGCATTTCTGAAGGACATTGCGAACTACCTTAGAACATCATAGGCACTACAATATAGTGTTTCACACATAATGACTGGGCTTTCACATGTGGAATTTGGGTCGGTCCTGAGAGCGTGCTCGTGTGACCGATGCGCTCCAGACGAGTCCCGGTCCGTGCACAGATTTTCATTGTCATCAGTGCATAGAGCAGCCAAAGTTTAGCAATATTTGCAAATGCGAATAAGGCTCTCGTACTCCATCTGTCTCGTTTTCATTGACTGCGTCTTATATCATTCGACGTACAGAAACTCCCTCGACCGAAGATAACCCTTGGATGGATTTTTTAATGATGATACCTTTCAGCATCTCGCTCATTCATAACCGTCTGCTGTCGCCTTCGAAATCAGCTGGTGCTCATCTTTAAAAGGGACAAGTGTCCAGTGATCACTTGCTCAGCAAGGCGTTGGTCGCCACCTGTAAGTGCTCCCTCATCTTACGTATTGTGACTTTTTTACTCGAAGAAGGTCACCTCACTTTCATAGAAAGTCTCTTGCGTAATTGGTCAACGTGTACACTTTCGGTGGATGCACCAACAACAGGTGATATTTTTCGAGTGTCCGACTTCACAATTCATAATCGGCATCTGTTGCGAACTCTTGCGTTTCGTCTCTGGACCTCGTGGTCACAATACCCTGGCACAACATACAGGTTGTCCGAGAAGGAATGGTCAGTGATCAGATATATGACACAAAAGATCACTCGAACCAAGAAAGTCTAGTAAATATGGACTCTAAACAGCATACCTTAAGAGTTCAGTAGTACATATGTGTTTCGTAGTAGCGAAGATGAACAACTGCTCATAGCTCTTAAGGTATGCACTTTAGAGCCCATGTCCACCGGAAATTTTTTTCTTGTTTTGATCCATACTACCGCCTCTCAAAGTACAGCAAGGAAAGAACCCGCAGTAGAAGAAAGCTGTTTCAAGCTATCGAAGATGAAGAAGCTCTCATAGTTATTGAGGCATATATTTTTGAGCCCTTGTTTACTAGATTTTTTGCTTCGAAATATCGTTCCTGTCATATTCATGAATATTGACCATACCTCCTGGGACACCCTGTATTCGCAAAATGTAGCCAAGCATTTAACCAACTAGCAATCTCTGTGTTATTTTGACCTGTCCCTGCAGTCTGTCCGTGGTTCTCTGTAGCAGTTCATATCCGACCGAATACTTAAGACACTGGATTTGTTTTCCGCGGTACGGAGATTCAGATGCCTGTCAGGACAGGTAGATTTTGGTTTTCTGTAGTTTCCCTAAATCGCTTAAGGAGACTACCAGTACGGTTGGTGTGTGAACGGGCACTGCCGTATTTCACGCCCATTTCGAAGTTAGATTTTGTGCTCCCTCTGTAAGGACTCCGTCGTCGACAGAACGTTAAACCCTCATCTCCAAAGGAGATTGTAAGGTGCCTCTTACGTGAGGAAGACATTTTTACCGGTTTTAATAAATTATTGTCTCTCATTGATGTATTCACGATAGTTAGGAAGTGCTGTAGTCCGTATCCGGCCATGAATCGGAGAGCATTTCCGGCGCCTGCTGGCTAGGTGACGAAGCGCCCATTTGTCGCGCGTAGTGGGGTGGGGCTCGGCGCTGGACCGTAGCAACAAGCGTTAGCCTGGGAAATATACATGTCGGGAAGTACCGCCATCTTGGCGCCAAAGTCGCCGATATTGTTTATTTATATTTAATAATTAAAGTCATTTATGACAACATGAACACTAGGAAGAGCCTCTGGATGTTTAAAACTATTTATCATAAATTTGCCTCGTTAAAATTCACACCCGTTCATTAACAAATGTATATCTTAGTAAGTACGAACGTGGTCGGAAATCCACGAACGGTGACGAAACTAGTAAGAGATACAGACTGCGCGCCAGAGTCGGCAGTCGGCGTTAAGAGCTCTTCCTGTCTTGTTCGATGGTAGCCATGCTCTCGGTTACGAGTAGTTTGTGACATGAGTGTTTCATTATTGATCTAATATGAATAAAACTGATATTACGGTATTCTGAATGTTAATTTCGAGTAAATAGATACCCCAAAGTTGACCGACAGCAATTTCAGATAATTAGCTTCCACCGATCGAGACATCCAATGCGCCAATGAAGAATCTGCTCGGGACGATATTTACGAGAGCTGCATCGCGCACAGGTAGGAGGAAATCCGACGACATGACCCACCAAGGCGGATCAAGGAAGGTCCGACTTACACTCGTAAATTCCGAGTGGAAATGCTGACCAGTCATACTGTACGTCACATATACCACCCTCTACGGACTCGCGGCTGAGCTGAGTAATAACAGTATCAGTTTAGAAGCGAGGGGATCTTGCATTTGGCACCGCTTGTGGGGAAATAAAACTGCCTGGGAGGAAGAGCATTAAGAAGACAGTTACCAAATCTTGCATTTGGCGTCCATTTCGGTGGCATAAAGCTGTGTGAGAGGAAGAGCATTAAGAAGACAGATGCCAAGTTTGCACTTGGCGTCCATGACGTCGGATAAAAGGGCGTAGGCGGAGGAATACTATCAAGAAAATTGTTATTGAAGATACCAAATTTGCATTCGAGAGTGCCGACTTTTAAAAAGTATTACGAACAGCAAGTAATAGTGATTTAAAGTGACTGAAACGGAAGCAGGAAGTGAATAGTGAACATACAACGGGTAGAGGGTAGCAACATTAAAAGTGAACGGTACGCGTCGCGGAGTGCGTAATTGGTGTCGCGAAACGCAATAAAGTCGTGTTGTGGAAAAATCGCGTATAAGGATTAGGAACATTTCGCGGTCACGAGTGGAACGATCGATCGTCGGGAAGACATCGAGGAAAAGGAGGCGGCAGCAACGGACGTCGCAAGAACCGCCACAGATACAGAGGAGGCAGCAGCGCGCGGCAGGCAGATCGCAGGAGCGGCGTAACAGGAGTGCGCCGGAGGCGCGCTCGCGGCAGTTCGGTGTTCGACACTCGGGCGCAGCGGTCGGGCCAGCCTCAAATTAATGCCACGGCTGGAGAACAACGAAATTTACCTAACGTAAGTGGAACTTTAAACATTCTAGGGGTGATCGATTCGAGATTCGGGTGCAGAAGGGTATGTTGTTGCGAAACGAGAAAACGTTAAAATGAGTGACTTAACAGAAAATATAGAGCAAAATATGGCCCAAGCCAACGCAAATTTAGTGGAGAGTAGCGATGAATTGTTAACACTTGCTAGGTCTAAAGAGCGACCGGAAAGTGAAATGGTTGGTGTAGTAGGGAATGATGAGCAGGGAAAGATGGTAGAAAGTTTAGAAACGACAGAAACAGGGGCTTAGTCTCCCACTGGAAACGTTGTTAGAGAGGGTGCAAACACAGTACCGGAGGCTATACAGGGTAGAGGTGAAGAAATGGGCGTCAGGGAAATGTTGATAGCTATAATGAATGGTAACAAAGCGTTGAGTAAGAAAATAGAGGAAATTAAGAAAAATGCTAATAGGCTAGATGAGTATATCAAAAAAGCTGACAATAAATTCACCGACATAGAGGGAAGGATATCAACAATAGTAAAAGAGCAGAAAACGCTAGCAAGTGATTTGTCAAAGAGGATAACCACAAGTGAGACTGCAATAGTGCATCACAATAGAGATATCAGTGAACTTAAACAAAGTACCACAACTTTCGATAAATATGTTACTAAGGAGATTAAAAAGCAAGAAGGGGAAATATCCAAATTAAACGAGAGAGTGGAGGAAGTAAAGTCAGAATTGTCGGATTTGGTAGAGAATAATACTAAAGAGATATCTGACAGGGTAGCTAGTATTCAGCAAGAAGTCAGTGATTTTAAAAACAGTGACACTGATATCTTTGCTGAAAAGGTAGAAAAGAAATTAGATGCTAAATTTAAAAATCTAAGGGAACAGGTAATAATAGTGGAAAAATTAATAATGAGGACCACTATCTCAGGGTGTGTACTTTCCATAATTTCGATGCGAGAGGGAAGTTACATCCCAAAGCATTTATAAAGCAATTTAAAGGGGTTTTGCCAGAAAATCGAGACGACAGAAGAAAAATAGGTTGTGTCAGTAGCGGAATGGAAGGGGACGCTCTGTCGAGGGGAATGAGAGCAGGAGAAGCATGCCAAAGTTATGACGAATTCATTAAGAAATTTTTGGACAAATATTGGTCTAATAGTACACAAGGTAATGTACGTTTTCTTGGGAGTGGGTACGATAGTTACAAAGATTATTTCCGGAGTTTATGTAAAAAAAAATTGTATTTAGATAATCCAGTGAGTGAGGAGGATCTTATTGAAGTAGTGTTGGTGAAACTGCCGATATCTGTGCAAGAAAAGCTGATAGGCATACCTAAAAAGAAAACTGAGGACATATTACAAGCACTTGATCAGTTAGATGCTTTATCAGCGGAGGAAACATCCAGTAACGGCTGGAGTGGTGAAAATTGGAGGCCAAAGGAAAATGAGAACTGGAGAGAGCGTAACAGGAATCACAATAACATGAGGGATAACGAGAGGCGTGATAACGGGCATAACAGACGTGGTAGAAGAGGCTGGATCCGAGGAGGTTCGAACAGCCATGGTAATAGACGGTACGAAGAACAGGGAGAGAGATATGAGGGTGGCAGGACCGATAGAGGTCCCGAAAGAGAAATTACCGAGCTGAAAAACTAGAGGGGAGTTCGTGTGGAATCCAAGCACGAACTCAAATGAACAGTGGACCAATACAGACCAAAAGGGTAATAAAAGAGGATTGGTGCGATATTAAAGAAATTCTTTTAGAGGAAGATGAAATGGTGAGTAAGGAAGAGTATCAACTGATAATAGATGTGGATATTAATGGTATCGAAGCAGTAGCAGTCATTGATACAGGTAGTGAGTTGTGCGCCATAGCAGAGAGCCTTTATGACCAAATAAGAGATCAGGAAGAGGTACCTATGTTACCGTTACAAGGTGTTAAGAGTCGTGGGTGCAGTATGAGGAAAAAGTAAGGTAATGAAAAACCAAGTGTTATTGGAAGTGAGATTTCAAGGAACTGTGTTGGAAGTTAATGCTGTAATGGTACCTGACCTATGCGTAGGGCTTATATTAGGGATGGATTTATTGGTATATCATGCAGCTGCTGTAGATTTAAAAAGGGGTAGTGTGATCCTGACGGTAAATGGTACTAGAAACGAGTTTAAGTTTGGCAAGCCATTCAAGCTAAAGAGAAGGCGCAGGGAAAATTCTACCTGAAAATAATGCGTGAGTGTTCCCAATGGGGAGCAGATTCGAAAGGGAGTGACTAGGAAAGAGAGACGAGAGCAACTTGAGGCAGAATGGTCAGTAGAAGATATCAAAGCTAAATTAAGTAATATCGATGATATGGACCAAGGTGCAAAAAAAGATCTAGGAGAGTTGCTGGTAAAGTATCAGAAAGTATTTTCAAATAGACCTGGGTTAATGAAAGGAGAACCTTATGAGTTTGAAGTCAAACCGTACCAACCATTCAAACTGAGACCCCATGTGATACCTTTGGCAAGAAGGGAGGCAATAGAAAAAGAGTTACAAAGGATGATAAAATTGCAAATTATCGAAAGATCGACGAGTCAATATTGCAATCCGTTAGTATATGTGACAAAGAAAGATGGTTCAGTGATAGTAACCCTGGATGCTAAGATATTGAATAAGATAATAGAGCCTCAGAATGATAGGCTAGAATCTCTTGAAGAATTGTTGCAAAAGTTCGAAGGGGCCAGTAAATTATTTAGCCTCGATATGACTGCCGGGTACTGGCAAATAAAATTGTCTGAGAAATGTAAACAGTACACAGCTTTTGTATATAGAGGCAGGTGTTATCATTTCAAAGTTCTCCCATTCGGATTGAATATATCGGTAGCAGCGTTCATAAGGGTGTTGGATAACATACTGGGAGAAGAATTATTGTCTAGAATCACCGTTTATGTGGACGACATCCTGATTGCTGCCAGTGATTGGCAAGAGCACAATAGATTCTGGCAGACGTGTTGAAAGCGTTTCAAGAGGGCAATGTTACCGTGAATTTAACTAAGTCCGAATTCGGAAAGAGCGAAATACAATTTTTAGGGCATATTATAACAGCAGAGGGTATTAAGCCGAATCCTAAGAAATTGGAGTCTATCAAAGAATTCCCACAGCCAAGAAACAAGAAACAAATAAAGTCGTTTCTCGGTTTGTGTAATTTTTACCGAAAATTCGTGGATAAACAGGTATTAAGTGCAAAGTCACTGCATCATTTAACCGGAAAGAATGTACCTTGGGTGTGGACAGAATTGTGTCAGAAAAAGTTCGATAACATAAAAGAAGCTCTATGTCTGTCAGCAGATAGTTCAGACTTTGTAATTGGTGCCTACCTATTCCAAGAGACGGAAGAGGGGGTAGAACATCGAACTATCGGACTCGCGAGTAGATTGTTGACAAAATGCGAGCGTAACTATACCGTTACTGAAAAGGAGGCACTGGCCATAGTATGGGCCTTCAAAAAGTTCAGATACTATTTAATGGGTAGAAAATTAAAAGTATATACAGACCACAAGGCTTTATCTTTTATGAAAATCTGCAGATTAACACACGGCAGACTCACTCGTTGGACTATAGCTCTCCAGGAATACCGATATGAAATACATTACAGACCTGGTAAAGACAACGTAGTAGCGGACGCGGTGTCCAGATTGCCATTGGGGATGAACCAGGAGAATCAAGATTTGTCGGATTCTCGAGAAATCCATTTGTTATATATGAAAGGGGTGGAATATGAGGATAAGATTAAAGGGTATCTGAGGAATATATCACAGGAACAAGAGAACGACGAAAGGTTGCGTAAGGCAAAGGAGAAATGGGAAGAAAATCAAGAACCACAAGTGAGGCAATATTACCTAGTAGAAAAGGGAATACTATATCGCAGGACTAACCTGGTGTGGGAAAATTGGAAGTTGTGTTTGCCTGAAAATACCATAAATGATTTTCTCTGGTATATTCACATGAGCTATAGACATTTCGGACCTAAAAAGTGTTCTGAAAAATTGGCAGAAACATGTATTTTCAGTAATCTGGTGAAAATGGCTTGAAAGGTACTGGAAAGATGCGAGAAGTGTCAGAAAACGATGACACCTACAACTAGTAGCAGGGGGCGGATGTATTGTATTATGCCGGTAGAAATAGGAGAGATGGCATCGGTGGATGTATTCGGGCCACTAACGATCTCAAGAGGGTGGTTTAAATACGTTTTGGTGATAATGGATGTATTTTCGAAATTTTTGAGGCTGTATCCCTTAAGGAGATGTACAGGGAAAATAATGGCAAATGCGTTAGAATAGGATTACGTTCGCACCGTGGGTAAACAAAAAAAATGCTCAGTGATAATGGGTCTCAATTCGTATCCAGAGTATGGAAGAAGATGCTGGAGAAGTTGGACATCAAACCATATATATAACAAGATTTCACCCAGCTTCGAACCCGGTAGAGAGAGTGATGAAAGAGCTGGGACGGATTTGTAGGGCTTACTGCCACGACCATCACACTGCTTGGGGAATGTATATTAAAGAGTTTGAGGAGATACTGAACGAACTGCCACATTCGACAACTGAGGTATCTCCATATGAGTTGTTAACGGGCAAAAAGCCTAGAAATATGCTTGAGAATGTAGTGAAATTCCCAAAGAGATCAGACATGACTGTAGAAGAAAAACGGGAATTGGTGTTAAGCTGGATGAAAGAAAAAGGGGCTTATCGGAAGGCAAGGCATGATAGGAATATTATACCCAAGGAATATGTAGCGGGAGACGTAGTACTGGTTAGAGCTCACAGGAAATCGTCCAAAATTGACGCCGAAATAAAGAAATTTTATGAGATTTTTGAAGGTCTTTATGTGGTAAGTAGGGTACCACACCCTAATGTCGTGGAAGTGGCTCACCCTGAGTCGAAAGTAGTCAGAGAAATTTACAATGTAGTGGATGTAAAACGATATCGTTGTAGTTACGGGGAAGCCTCATAAGTTGACGAGCATGAATAGTAGCTGCCAGGCAGATATCTCTTTAGCGTAAAAAGAAAAAAAAATGAAAAACACTCTAATCTGGCGTAGCAACTAACTTATTTGTGTATTAAATATAGAAAGACATGATATTATGGAAAGAATCTGTAATAAACATAAGGGGAACGAGGAAATCATAATATTTACTTTGAGAGTAGGTCAGTAGTTGAATGACCCAGTGTCGATGAATGAGAGGCGGGGTGTTACGTCACGCGAGGCACCTGTTGGACTTAATGAGCTTTTCTCTAACCGGCCCAGCTGACGGGTCGGTGCCCTAGCGTCTGAGAGTGACGTCATGAGGATGTGTCTACGACTTTGTTTACAAACGAAGGCTTACATACTGACACAGTGGTGTTTAGCAGGATGAACTGTAATGAAATGTGGTACATAAATCTTAGTATTATTATTGCTTTATAGCTTTGTTATTTGATTCCCCAGGAACTGTCGCAAAATAATGTTTTGGAAACTGTATTGTATAACAAATTGCCTTGTATCTTGGTTATTCATTTTGTATTGGTGTTATTTGGGAAATGTTTATACTCTTTCACTATTTCAATTACTCATTTATATATTGTGCTTTATCTGGAAGTATAGGTGTTCATAAGGAGAGCATGGGAATTAATATTCTAATAATATGGTGACATAGAAGAGCAATAATACAGAACGATTAATAATCTTGTAATGAAAATTTTAAAAAAAATTTGTTTACGTCCAGTTAAAAGAAAAAAGAAATACTGAGTTAAAGGAAAAGTTAAAGATCTCAATGGAAAGCAAATGACCAAAATGTAAAGGCTACTCCTAGAATTTTGCAATACCACGATTTTGTTATTTCCAAAATTGCGATTTTGTCTCACTAAAAAAGCACAATTCTGGAAAGAAACAACGGAGGGAATATGTAAGGTGCCTCTTACGTGAGGAAGATATTTTTACCAGTTTTTATAAATTATTGTCTCTCACTGATGCATTCACAATAGTTAGGAAGTGATGTATAATTAAAGTCATTTATGACAACATGAACACTAGGAGAAGCCTCTGTATGTTTAAAACTGTTTATCACAATTTTGCCTCGTTAAAAAACACACCCGTTCATTAGCAAATGCTAATCTTAGTAAGTACAAACTTGATCGGAAATCCACGAACGGTGACGAAACTAGTAAGAGATGCGGACTGCGCACCAAAGCCGGCAGTCGGCGTTAAGAGCTCTTCCTGTCTTGTTCGATGGTAGCCATGCTCTCGGTTACGAGTAGTTTGTGACAGGATTGTTTCCTTATTGATCTAATAGGAATAAAACTGATATTACGGCATTCTGAATGTTAATTTCGAGTAAATAGATACCCCAAAGTTGACCGACAGCAATTTCAGATAGTTAGCTTCCACCGACAGAGACATCCAATGTGCCAATGAATAATCTGCACGGGACGACATTTACGAGAGCTGCACCGCGCACAGGTAGGAGGATATCCGACGACACGACTTACCAAGGCGGATCAAGGAACGTCCGACTTACACTCGCAAATTCCGAGTATAAATACTCACCAGTCATACTGTACGTCACATATACCACCTTCTACGGACTCGCGGCTAAGCTGAGTAATAACAGTATCAGTTTAGAAGCGAGGGGATCTTGCAAGATTGCTTAGAGAACAACTGTGCAACTCATTTTTTCAGTACAGCACGCGTGCTGGTTTCCCCAATAGGTCGGATTCAAGGAAGACGTCGAAGTAATTTAGAGGCTTGTTGCTAGATTTTTTACCGGTAGGTTGTATCAACTCGCACACGCCCGGAAAGCCGATCGCGCTTACTGCACCAGCCATAATGCCACAGTATTGTGACAGTGCACTTGAGCGGCCGAAATGGCGAAGTTCTCGGACGACGGTCTCATGCTGTTTGCTGTGATTCTGGATGAATAAAAGGAAAAAAAATGAAAAACGGAAGTGGGTTCATCAGGCGTTGAAAAAAAAAGTAACAGAAGGGGAATTAGCGACTCTGTGCAGTATGAGGCGAAGTATTATGAATATTTCAATACGTCAGAAAATTCGTTCAACACTGAACAAGTTGTCAGTTCATTAGAGAAAGCGAACACACAATGGAGAAAAGGCATTACACCAAGAGAACGACTCGCCATTTGCTTGATGTTTGTTAGTGTATAATATAATTATCTCATACTTGGACAGTTTATTGGTAAATAATTACACTAGTCAACAGCCATTTTGCATCTGGGATGTGATACATCAACTATTATGTATTTTGGTGTGTAGAATCCGAATATACCTTTCAAAATGTTCTAGCACGTATCATTTTTTAGTTTTTAAAGGTTTTTTATTTTTCGTATTCAGTATTTCGCTTTTTTCTGTTTTTATGTGTAATTGTTGTTGGATTTTTTTTTTCTTTTTTGCCGAGGAGAGCTAGAAGATCTACAAATTGTCGGTAAATGGTTGGTGTGGTAATCCAGTGGTGTGAAAGAGATCCTCAGTGAGTGTTTCCTTTGAAAGATAGTGCAAACTTTCTGTTTTTTGATCTTACCCTAAGAAAAATGGCAACTAGTAAATCTCGTTGCTGCCTAAGCCTCCCCGACAACTTTTGTTATATGCGTGGAAACTCACTCCAAAAGCCCAAAGAAAAACCAATCACTAATTTGGTTAAGAAGCATTTAAATTGCATTTTCATTGTCCTGTTGGTAATCAAGATAAAAATTTTGCACCTCGTATTGACTGCGTAGCCTGTACTACAACCTTAACCGAGTGGTTGAAAGGAAAACGCCGAGCCATGCCATTCGCTGTTCCGACGGTGTGGTGTGAGCCTAATGACCATTATTCAGACTGTTACTTCTGTCTTACAAATATTTCGGAACATTCAAGCAAAACTAGACATAAAATAAAGTATCCAAAAGTATCTTCAATGCATTTACCTGTGATTTAAAAGTTTTGCACTCCTTACGGGTTCACAGGCTTGATTCACGAAATACTGCTGCTTTTTGTGCCTTTGTGACAACTTTGACACCAAGAACCATTATGCAGTTTCTAGAAACGTAGATGTGAATAACACCCCATTGGTTGAGCTCGATCAAATCATTTTGCCTCCCCTTCGTATCAAGCTGAGCCTTATCAAGAACTGGTCCCTTTAATCCCACAAACCAACCAATCTTATCAAGAACTTTGTAAAAGTTCTGTATAAAGAAGGTGAGGCCTTCAATCACTTAAGAGAAAAGTTTCCCAAATTAAGTGAGGCAAAGCTCAAAGAGGGCATATTTGTTGGACCACAAATAAGAAAATTTCTGAAAAATCCAACCTCTGGTACCAAACTCACAGATATCCAGTTAGCTGCTTGGTCTTCTTTTAAAGCAATTGTGAAGGTCTGTTTGGGTAACAGAAAAAACAAAAACTATGTTACCATCGTGTATGATCTGTTGGACAACTATAAGAACATGGGGTATAGAATGTCGCTTAAAATTCACTTTTTACATTCTCACCTAGATTTCTTCCCGGAAAATTTGGGAGCCGAAAGCGATGAGCATGGTGAACGCTTTCACCAAGACATTCTTACCATGGAACACCTTTACCATGGCCATTCGAACCCTTAGATGATGGGTGACTACTGCTGGGATCTTTTTAGGGAGAGTGATGAAACGGCAAACAAAAGAAGAGCTCCGTCGTCGCATTTTTCAAAGACGATTAAAGGTGAAACTATCTTCTGAACTAATTTGTACCTTTTATTAGCATCATGCCCGTATATACATACAAAATAGCATTGATTTCAAACGTTCTGAATGTGTATTTTCGTTTGACTTAATTTTGTCAATTTTCGCTGTTACAATTTTTTATTTTGCTGTGTATCTAGGAAATGATGACGTCATAGAGAAAAACTGATTTTACCAGTGTATTCAGCACCCCAAAATTATACAATTCCATCCATTTACAAACCAGATGCAAAAAAAGTTTAAATTTGTTAACTAGTGTTGTATGAAATCAACAGTTATTATTATTCACTTCTGCTGTATAGGCTTGTGTGTTTCCTTGTGTTTCACTCGATATTGGTTTATTACCGCTAAGACCACCTGTGAAATTTTCGTTTGTAATATACCTACTGTTTACCTTTATCCAGATATGTGGCCTCTGGAGATGCACTAAATACGATTACATTTGGCCATGGCGTGGCGCACAGTGCAGTTCACAAAATCGTATTGAAACCTGTAAGATTATTGTACCCAATATGATGAGTAAATTGTGCCTTCTCCGACAAAAGAAATGTGGAAGAAAATCGCTAAGGGTTTTTATGAAATGTGGCACTTTTCCCAACTTTTTGATGGGCTAGACTTTGGGTGAGAAGGACTTTTATGTTCAAGCACCACCGAATATCGGATCACTATTCTTTAATTGCATAAAGACACCGTCCATAAGTTTGTTGCCTTTTATAGACGTTTAGTGTAATTATATTGCTATTGATGTTGGGCCATGTGGAAACAAAATGTTGAAGCTCTAGCCAATACTTTCAAAGAAAACCTTTTACCTAGCTGACTGTGTTTATTAATGTAAAACCAGAAATATATACGTATGCACGTACCAGTTGTTTTTATTTCTGCTGCTGTTTTATTCCAGACTATATTCTTCAGCTCTGTGTCCATGTATTTGGGATTGGAGAGATCATACGACACAGGATAGTTCCGCACTAACTCAATAAGTTTTTTGTCATTCATGTTTACGATGATAAACTACCGGCCGACAACGCAACACGCCATGTACAGGCAGTGAAGTGAGAAAATATCGGCCCCAAGATACGGTGTCGGTGGGAGCACCGTTTGCTCTGTCATGGCCACACCGCGGGCAAGTGTGAGCACTGCCTCGTAACTTCCCAGAACAATACCTTCAAATACGTTGACAGTATAACGGGTAAGTCAGGGCACAGGCGCGTAATTGATGCGTGTGAAGCGGCTTTAATACAGGTCTGGCAACGCCTTCTGTTTTCCAGTTACTGCAGGTAGGGGACTAGTGTGGGACATATTAGTGATGGATGACGTTGATCAACCCATAGAGCATTACATTACGAGAAATCAGGCCTACAGTGGTGAAGTTTGAATATTGTGCCAGGCCTTTTTTTAACGGTTTGATCTTTTTTCACTTGATTTTATTTGTGATTCGAAATATCTGCCGGCCGGAGTGGCCGAGCGGTTCTAGGCACTACAGTATGGAACCGCGCGACAGCTACGGTCGCAGGTTCGAACCCTACCTTGGGCATGGATGTGTGTGATGTCCTTAGGTTAGTTAGGTTTAAGTAGTTCTAAGTTCTAGGGAACTGATGACCTCAGAAGTTAAGTCCCATAGTGCTCAGAGCCATTTGAACCATTTTTTTCGAAATATCTATTGTTTTACATGGTTCAGTTTTTTATATATTCTTGTCTTTAGATATTGATTTAAATATGAGTGTCATGTTTTTGGGATGTATCTTTTTAACATAGTGACATACGTGATAACAAAAACATACATTTACATACAAAACTACAAGCACATTACAATATATACACGATATATTGATCAAGGGGCAAAAATAGAATGTGATACCTGAGAAATTAGGGATACGCATAAGAATAATAATAAAAATGAGCAAATTACATTTAGGGACATTATAGATTTTTGAAGAGCCAAAGAACAGATGGAAAAGACACAGTGCATTTTAACAAAGCATGCTTGTGCTTAAGAAAGAAAGAAATAAGATGGAGAGTGCGAGGAAGAGGAAAGGAAGGGGGAGGGGGGGAGGGAAGGTTGAGGGAGAGATGTAGAACATTTCTTTCTAAAGACCTTATTTAAAATAAGTGGCACAAAATAATACGAAATTTATTTACATTGCTTCTCTGTAAAGAGAGAGTCCGCCCCCGGTAGCTGAGTGGTCAGCGAGACAAAATGTCAATCCTAAGGGTCCGGGTTTGATTCCCGGCTGGGTCGGAGATTTCCTCCGCTCAGAGACTGGCTGTTGTGTTGTCCGTATCATCATCATTTCATCCCATCAACGCGCAAGTCGCCGAAGTGGCGTCCAATCGAAAGACTTGCACCCGGCGAACGGTCTACCCGACGGGAGGCCCTAGTTACACGAGATTTTATTTTTGTAAAGAGAGCATTTTATTTTTGCATATTTTGCTTTTATACGATAAACTGAAACACATGAAACAAAAACAAACTGGAAGCACATAAATATTAAACACTGTTTCACAATAAATTTATACACGAAAAAATAAAACACACAATGTTTAAACTGATTCGAAATGTTGTAGAATGGTCTTTGGTGACACGTAGCACTTACGTATCGAGACTCGAACCCAGATGCCCCGATATTTCCATAACGGTGTCAGCCATCTGCACACGCTTCCCGTCCATTCCAAATTCTCAATCTGTCGCGCGCTACTAGCGCTCCCATCCATTAGCCTCGCTGCTCGTATCATTTGCTAAGTTCCACCGTGGGCCGGAAGATATGGTGCATCCGCACTGAAAGTACCTGGAGCCGTCCTCTCTAATACAAAGGATGTCTCTCCTACAAGCCGTCAGGCGCATTTTTTCTGTTGTTTTGGCAGATATTGGCAATTTCGATTTGCGACGTGTAGCTGGAGTCTGTCCCAACAAATGCTGCACGTCACGTCTTTCATGTGTCGATTTGTTTCCCGTTACATACAAAATAATTTTTTAAGTGTAATTTTACCTGTCCATTCGACGGAGCGGCCCCAGATTAGCCCAGCGCGATATTCGTTTTATCGGTGTGTATTAACAGGGACAGTAAAACACGAGGAACAACCAGTCCTGCAACAGCGACATCTCCGACCTTGACCTCTCTGACTCCACCGCACTGGTCAGTGGCTGCTGGAGTACCGGTTATTCCTCGTGGTTTACTGTCCCTGTTAATACACATCGGTGAAATGAATATCGCACTGGGCTAATCTGGGACCGCTCTGTCGAATGTAATTCCGATTCAAAATTCATTTCGTTTGAAACGGGAAACTAACCGACACATTCCGTTGTCGCTAGCGTCGCATGAAGTATGTGATGAGCAGCATTTGTCTGGGCTGACGCCAGCTACACGTCGCATAACGGTAATTACAGATACTGGCGAAGCACCATACAAAATGCGCCTAAAGACTCTTCAGAGAGATACCCGGTATATATCGACATGTGATATCTGTGCTGTCGGACATGTCCGTCAGAACAGACACCACATATCAGCATCATAAACCATGACTCAAAAGGCGATAATAAGTTTTGCATTAACATGAAGTTGGGTTCTTTTATCGACTGCAGTTCCTTCTGGCCTATATTCTATAAAAGAACCTGCCTGAGCGATGATTCTTACGGTTGAGTCGTTCATAGGCACTTGAAACGGCTTCTCACTACTTCAAAATACCATGAGATGACCTTTCCAGCTGAGAATCTTCATAGTGTTACGTGCATCATGAACACTGCTGGTCTATAGGCTGAGGAAAGCTGTACAACCTTAGGAGCTCCTTTCAAAGAAAGACTATATATAGGTAATGTCCATAAATAACAACAAAATGGATTGCATCAAGAAATCTTTTGTCTGTATCGCACAACACAAGAACCACCTTTGGATTTCAGTTACAGCGTAGCCGACAACAACGGCATCTCGTTATGTAGAAGAAACGCAACCTTGCAAAAAGTCAAAAGTCATTCAGAAATACGTAACACACAATAAACATATGGACTGATGTGCAATTCTATTTAAAACAAGTTTAACGCCGGAAATGCATATCCTCCTATTTCCATCTATTGTACTACAAATTTTTTTCCTTATTTTGCTACCTGAAGATATGACATTTCTGTGTCTTTATATATTGTAACTGGTTTACTATTTTTATATACATATATATATATATATATATATATATATATATATATATATATATAAAATTATGCATTTATGTCGATGTATAATTGGTTTGTTTTGTAAATATTAATCGTATTTTTACGCTGGTTCTGGCCTAGGGAAAACTATGCTATCGAACGACTACATCGATAGGTCGTGTGGAGAACCAAAGTGTTTAGGATCTTTGGTAGTGTGAACTCTGCCGCATGGAGCGCGGGCAGAGGGAGAGTCTGGCTGGAGTAGGGCGGTGGAGCAGGTGTGTGGTGTGACGCTCCCGCGAGTTGCCGCGCTTTCGGGGTTTGGCAGCATGTAATTGCGCTCGACTTGCTGTGATAATTTCTGATACGGTGTCACGGACGGAAAGCATTAGCTGGCGCACATCAAGAGCCCGTTTCGCCTGGTGACAGTGTCGAGAAGAAGGCGCGCCAACATCCAGCTTCTGCAACAGCGACGGCCGACAATGAGTGACTGTCGCCACTTCCTCGATCGACGACTTCAAACCTACAATCAACCAGCAAGGAAGACTAGAAGCACGTAAAGTTTTAGAACTGTATGGCAGACCTCAGCTTTTAAAATTGTTCCATTTGCCTCTTTAAATTACAGCAACATAGCATGAACCTTTGTTGCTCATTGTCCCAATTGCATGACCAAGCAGGGTCAATTCCTTTTCCGGAATGAACCCGAGTGTCGTTGAAATTCAAACGCCAGCATTAAAGTAATATCATTCGATTTCACTGCTTTAATTTCAAGGTTCAGTTAAGGTATTCATAGCTGGCTACAATATTTAGATTACACAAGCACAAATTAAGAGTGCGAGTTTTGTTACCATATTTTAGCTTACCTGTGACTGCAGCTCAGCTTGGTACGTACTAAATTTTACTATTGTTAATTGTTCAGAATCATTTAATTTAGGTTCAAAGTTAAATCTCGTATTTCTAAATTGCGTAGATTCAAGTAGCTTTTGAAATGATTGTTGAGGTAGCCCAAGGCTAACCCTATTTTACTGAATTTCGTAGTGCTTCAGAAACAAAGCCCACTATTAATTTCAGTCACTAAATTAACTTTCAATTTTCCGGATTTATTAATTCTTCTGCTAAATTAAGTCAGAGTGTAGCGAAATTTATTGCTTCTGACAAACATTCAGTTTTCACACAACATGTGTCAACCTTCAGTTGCCACGCTTTTAGTGCTAATTATATGTGCAGTAACCTTTCTTTTTCAGTTATTATAGTAGTTGTCCATAGGACTGGCGACCGTAATTTTCCCCAAATCTCAAATATCAAATTAACGCCAGTTAACTTTTAACGTAACGACCGCACATTTAGTTTCTTTATTAACTGTACCCCTTTTCAAAATTAATTTCCACCAGTTTCATTTGCATTTTTCCTTTCACTTAGATGTAACCCTTTCCTCCCTCTTTACCGACAGATTGCCTTCGGTGACGATTGCTTTTCCCAAATTTCCATTAGGTACACGCGGTTTAATTTTTCATGTCATTAAGGTCGCTAAATGAGGGGGAAGTTACAAAGTATTTAACAGTAAAATTAAATTGATAGTTCAGTGCGCTGCAGAAAGGAACCATTTCCAGCACCAAAAAAGTTGTCCTGCTCTTTTGCGTTACGTCATATTTGACTTTTATATTTATAAAGTAAGCAAATATAGCTACATCAAGAAACAAGAAATAAAAATCAGGAGATAAGTCGCATTAAACCGGTTTTATTCAGTTCTTCGTCTCTACTATAAAAGCTGGAAATGTGGACATGTTGCCTTTATGCAGTAAGCGGTGCATCTACACTATGAGATCAAAAGTATCCGGACACCCCCAAAAACATACGTTTTTCATATTAGGTGCATTCTGCTGCCACCTACGGCCAAGTACTCCATATCAGCGACCTCAGTAGTCATTACAAATTGTGAGAGAAAAGAATGGGGCGCTCCGCGGAACTCATGGATTTCGAACGTGGTCAGGTGATTAGGTGTCACTCGTGTCATACATCTGTACACGAGATTTCCATACTCCTAAACATCTCTAGGTCCACGGAAGTGGAAACGTGAAGGGACACCTACAGCACAAAGGCGTACAGGCCGAACTCGTCTGTTGACTGAGAGACCCCCGACAGTTCAAAAAATGGTTCAAATGGCTCTGAGCACTATGGGACTTAACATCTTAGGTCATCAGTCCCCTAGAACTTAGAACTACTTAAACCTAACTAACCTAAGGACATCACGCACATCCATGCCCGAGGCAGGATTCGAACCTGCGACCGTAGCAGTCCCGTGGTTCCGGACTGCAGCGTCTAGAACCGCACGGCCACCGCGGCCGGCCCCGCCGACAGTTGATCAGTGTCGTAATGTGTAGTAGGCAGAAGTCTATCCAGACCATCATACAGGAATTCCAAACTGCATCAGGATCCACTTCAAGTATTATGACAGGCGGTAGGTGAGAAAACTCGGATTTCACAGGCGAGCAGCTGCTCATAAGCCACACATCACGCCGGTAAATGCCAAACGACGCCTCGCTTGGTGTAAGGAGCGTAAACATTGGAATATTGAACAGTAGTAAAACGTTGTGTGAAGTGACGAATCACGGTACACAACGCGGCGATCCAATGGCAGGGTATGGGTGTGACGAATGATCGCCAAACGTCATCTGCCAGTGTGTGTAGTGCCAACAGCAAAATTCGGAGGCGGTGGTGTTATGGTGTGGTCGCGTTTTTCATGGAGGAGGCTTACACCCCTTGTTGTTTTGCGTGGCACTATCACAGCACAGGCCAACATTGATGATTTAAGCACCTTCATGCTTCCCACTGTTGAAGAGCAATTCGGGGAAGGCGATTGCATCTTTCAACACGATCGTCTGTCGTCTGCATATTGAATGTAATTGATGAAATGGGTTGTTACAAATTAGCAAACAATTACGAAAAACGTAAAATGAATGAGCTATAATCAATTAAATCAGAACCTGTATAAGTGAAATACATACCTATGAACATCAAATAGTTCAAAAGAGTAAAACTGTAGTTTATAAAGGAAGAGAACCACACTAAAACTCCACTTGAAAATAAGTAGTTTTGGAGTTGTGATTTTATGGAAAAAGCTATTCACTCAAAATTCCTCTAAGCAAACTCACTTACACATTAATCTGTAGAGTAGACACGTAATTAAGAATTCATGTGAAAGAAGTTGAACATTAAGTTGGATTATCAGCCTGCGAGGCACAATAGTGCTAGTACCGGAACAGCAGCCTGTGAGGCGAGTGAATATTTTGGTCTTACCTCGGACACTCGCCTATGAGGCGATGTGGGTCTGGAATGGAAGCAAGGACTGTTGGGTAAATCGGCACGACGAGGTGTGTGACCTTTACTGCACTACAACTAAACACAAAATGAGCGCCGACAAGGGTGGCCGAGCGGTTCTAGGCGCTACAGTCTGGAACCGCGCGACCGCTACGGTCGCAGTTTCGAATCCTGCCTCGGGCATGGATGTGTGTGCTGTCCTTAGGTTAGTTAGGTTTAAGTAGTTCTAAGTTCTAGGGGACTGATGACCTCAGAAGTTAAGTCCCGTAGTGCTCAGAGCCATTTGAACCATTTTGAACCAAATGAGGGTCGCGTAGCCGGCTAGAACCGAAAGCCGATTTTTAGCGCCTCTAGCGGAACAAACGTAAATGTATCCACGTGTGAGACGGAAGTTCCGTTCTAAGCGTAAAGGTACTTACTATATGTTATTATTTTATCCCTATTCACAGCAACAATGACTAAGTTGTGTGTTCTTCTTTCTCTCTTGTGTGTTCCTCCCTCTCTGTCTCTGTCTCTCTCTCTCTCTCTCTCTCTCTCTCTCTCTCTCTCTCTCTCTCTCTTTCCAATCGTATTTATTCCATAGTACGGGGTCCACTGTTTTAATGATTTGGCAAATTTATTTGATTTCAGCTTTGTGGTCGGTCGATCAACTTAAGAGAGGCTAAAGCTCTGATAGAGCAGTAGGGGAAAGCAGTCTTGTGCGACATACGCCAATCAATTGCGGAAAACCGGGACCAGCCATGGCGTGCCAGACTTGACGCGTGCAGGGTGTGCGGGCCCCGGTCCTGTCAAGGGTCGGCCATCTCGGCTTTGCTCGTTCCTTCCCTGAAGTACCCGGTAAAGCGCGACATTTCGTTTAATGTTGCGGTGTGGCATTTTTCAGTCGGCAAAACTCTCTCTAGTCCGGCAAAATCCTGATGTCAGCCCTGTTTACCCTTCCTTATTTGTTCGTGATATGAAGGACGTTCACACGCCCAGAGGCTGTTTGCACAGAAAGAGGCAATCTGGCATTCTATTCTCACAAGCTTTTAAGAAGAGTGGGAATGGGAAGGACAGAAGAGACGGATGAGAGTTCTAGATATATATTTTGCAGTCACATAAGAAACGGGTACTCCGAATTTGCTATGAAACGACATTATCACACCGTGCAGAAAGAATTTGAAGATTTAGTTGGCGATGAAAGACCTAGTACTACAACGATCGACAGACAGTATTCATTGCTCTGTACATAAAGAAGCATTTTGAGCTAAATTAGCAGGCACGGAGCACGAGAAAAAATTGAGGCGAAACGTCTTTTCTTCCATCCCAGCGTGGAAATGACTCGTCAAGCCAGTTATTTCAAGCCAGGTTGAATTCAGACCATGGAGGACCGCAGTATTTTTTTTAATCCTTAAAAGGAACAGAGCTGTGTCAGGAGTGAAAGTCGTGTTAATAGACAGAAAAGAGTCGAGCGACTGACCGGAAGCCCACCTCCAAATCCCTGTACTTATAGCCAGACCTCGGCCATTGAGCTTAGCTAACTCGTAACATATAAAGGGAGGGGGGGGGGGGGGGAGGTCAAATGAAAACCAAACACCCCGACAATTGCCACATTGCATTCGAAAGTAATCACCACACGTGTTAAGACATTTACCCCATTGGGAGGCAAGATGACCAACTCCGGATTTGTAGCATGCGGGCGGCCTCTGATAGGTCCACTGCCGCACTAACTCTTCCACTTCCTCGTCCGGCTGATACCGACGTTCGCGCATGTCTTCTTCAGGGCACCAAAGACGTAAAAATCACACAGTGAAAGTTCCAGGCCGAACGGAAGATGCTGCATTGTTTCCAACCAAATCGTTGAAGCTTAGCCTTAGCACAATTGGCAGTGCGAGAGCATGTGTTGTAGTCAACAGAATGATCCCATCCGACAGCATTCCTGAACGTTTTGCACGTTGCAGTTTCCGCAAATTGTCTTCATAGCGCTACGCACTGATAGTGATTCTACGTTCGTGGAACTGAGAGAGTAGAGCCCCATGCAATCGGAGAAGAAGGCCATAACGACCTTGTGTGAACAGCTTTGGATTTCTTGGTGGGGAGAGGTGGGATGTTTCCAATGTTGCCTTTGCCGTTTGCCTTCGGGCTGTCGGTATGCTGTCGGTCGGAAATATCCTGTTGCACATCACGATCACGCCTGCCCCCACACTGCCCATCGGACGAACGCTACGCTTCAGCGATTTGGTTGTTAAACGCAGAAACATCTCCGTATAGCGAGGTTCTTTCATCATTTGATTTTCATATCTTTGATGACCTGAAGAAAGACATGCGAGGATGTCGGTTTCAGTGGGACGAGGAAGTGCTGCAGCGGGTTCGATAGCGGACCCATCAGCGGCGGACCGCATACTACGAATCAGAAACTAATCTTGTCGTCTCCTAGTGGAATAAATGTCTGTTGATTACTTTTGAATGGAACCAGTCCACGTTTCCGTTGTGGAGGTGATCGGTTTTCATTTGACTGCTTTTCATGCGTTCATTTAGAAATTTAAAGATTTTCTACGTGAAGTACGCAATGTATTTACATTCTCAGACAGGTAGGTGAAACAAACTTTTTGCACGGAACTTGGTTCTTTGCTTTTGATGGTTATGGTAGATGTATTCAGACATAAAAATTTCTCTTATTACGAGGGCATGCTGAGAAGTAATGCCTCCGAATTTTTCACGAGAAAATTGTTAAAACTTTTAAAATAAAATAACCTTTTGAGATCAGAACAGTGGTCCGACAAGGGGATGGTCTTTCACCCCTGCTTTTTAGCTGTGCACTCGAAAAAGTTGTGAGGGAATGGAGTGCAAGAACGAGAGGGGAAATAAGACTTGGAACAAAAAACAAAGGAATCACGATTAAGTGTTAAGCATTTGCTGACGACATGGGGCTGCTCGCGGAAACGTGGAAGGAAGCTAAAGAACAAATCGCCGAGGTACAAGAGCAGGCAGGGAAGATAGGACTTAAGATTTCTTACGAAAAAACGAAGATTATGTCGAGTATACTAGATACTCCTAAGAGAATTAAAGTAGGAACTCAAGAAGTAGAAGTGGTAAGGAGTTTCAAGTACCTAGGGGACTGGATTGAATGGAACAGCCTTGAAGGGAAAGCAATGGAAGCAAGAACGACCAAAATGGAACTAGCTTTCCAGAAAACTAAAAACACATACAATAAGAAATCCCTCTCTTGGAACACCAAAATAAGGCATTATAACACAGTAATTAAGCCTGATGCGCTCTATGCGGCAGAGACACTAGTCATGGGGACGAAATGGCAAATGGAGAAATTCGAAATCAAGAAGAGGAAAATTTTAAGGAAGATCATGGGTCCTAAATTCCAAAATAACAAACAAGTTTTCTATAGAAACGAAGACCTCTGTGCAAAGTCAGAGAGACTCTCGGAAACCATGAGGAAAAGGAGCATCGATTTCTATAGACACATACTCCAAATGAATTCCAACACAGTAACTAAACATATCTTTGACTACTGTTACAAAAAAGACTAAACTTAATTGGTTTAAGGAAATGGAAAGGGATAGGAGAGAACTCCAGATTACCGAAGTCATGTTAAAGAACGGGACAAACAAACTAAGATGTTCCAAGTTAAGATCAACACCACGAAACCGATTCAGGTACCAGAGGACCAAAGAAAGAAGAGATTAGATAGAATGAAGAACTATTCGGAGAAAAAGAGAGCACAAGCATCTAAGAAGTAATGGATCTGACGTGCCCCAAAGATGGGTGATTCGAAGTGAAAAAAAAATAAACGGTATTTACATTCTATATCTTTATTCTTCGTACCTATATATTTGCAGCCCTCTGGCGCTAGATGGCTCAGAACTGTAGTGTGCAACACAGCGGTGTGTAACGTGACTTTGTCGGTGCGTGAGAAACAGCGTGCTGCAATCGAGTCTCGAACTGGAAGAGTTGGTCCACACATGGGACACCCTCTCCTTCAGCAAGACAACGACAGACCACACACGAGCGCTGCGACATCTGTAACAGTCCGACGTCTTGGGTTTCACTGTCATCGATCATTCTCTCTACAGTCCCGACTTGGCCCAAACCGATTTTCATCTGTCTCCAAAACTTAAAGAACACCTTCGTGCACTTCACTTCGACAGTGATGAAGCGATATAAGAGGAGGTGACGTTGTGGCTGCGTCAACAAATTCAAACATTCTAGACTGACGGTATCAACAAACTGATCACTCTTTAGGAAATGTGTTCGTCACCAGGGTGACTGCGTTGTGATATAAACATGTAAACATGAAGAAGAAAGATAAGACTGTTAATAACGTCTGTTTTATTTTAAAATCTTTAAGAGTTTTCACATAAAAGATTCGGAAGTACTCCTTTTTAGCAAACTCTCGCATTTACTATCAGTAGTCATTTTCAGGAGAACATTATTTTGATGCGGAAAGGTTTATTTTATTCTCCACCTTCTATCTTCAGCAAAATATAACTACACTCTTCCTAGTTTCACCATTGCATGGCAAATGAAGTAATAAAACTTCGGTTTCCCAGCCGAAATGATGTTTACTACGGAATGAAAAGCACAAGCACTTCAACGCAACAGTTAACTCTAAATCGTTTATATTGGTCTCAATCTTTCGTACTTGTGACAAGTTGCAAATACCGAGTACCTGTGTACGATGGTGTAGAATTACGTAGCCACAGAACAGCAAGATATTTACAACTCCGGGTCTGGCTAATTAACCTTTCTGTCTCGTATACCAACGCACAGCCAATTACGTGAAATCGGCTGTTTTTAACTGAATGCCGCGAAATTTTGTATTTGCTCAGCTCTTGAATGAAAACATCTTGAATTTGAAAAAAATTGACTAATATTAGATTTGTGGTTAGCGCTACAAGCCAAAAGCTGCTTTATAATGTTTGTCGACAAGAAAGCTCAAACTTAGTAATGGCGGTTTTGGTTCAGTCGTGCTCGAACGAGCTCCTGAGAGCTTGGCGGCGCATTGGTGGGACACTGGTTCCGCTCTTGAGAAGACCGGAATTCAGTTCTTCGTCCGACCGTTCTCACTTAGGTTTCCTTGATTTCCCTAGATCGCCTAAGTTGAACGCTAAGACAGTTACTTATAAAGGGCACACCGATTTCCTTTCTCATCCTTCCAGAATGCGACCACATGCTTCGTTTTTAAGGACCCCGCGTCAGCGGGACATTAAACCCTGAACTTTCCTGATCAATAGCGAAGACTTAAAATCCACACACACACACACACACACATATATATATATATATATATATATATATATATATATATATATATATATATATATATATAATTGTTGTTGTGGTCTTCAGTCCAGAGACTGGTTTGACGCAGCTTTCCATGATACTCTATCCTGTGCAAACTTTTTCATCCCCCAGTGTCTACTGCAACCTACGTCCTTCTGAATCTGCTTAGTGTATTCATCTCTTGGTCGCCCTCTACGATTTTTACCCTCCACGCTGCCCCCTCCAGCACTAAATTGGCGATCCCTCGATGTCTCAGAGCATGTCCTACCAACCGATCCCTTCTTCTAGTCAAGTTGTGCCACAAGCTCCTCTTCTCCCCAGTTCTATTCAGTACCTCCTCATTAGTTATGTGATCTACCCATCTAATCTTCAGCATTCTTCTGTAGCACCACACTGCGAAAGCTTCTATTCTCTTCTTGCCTAAACCATTTACCGTCCATGTTTCACTTCCATACATGGCTACACTCCATACAAATACTTTCAGAAACGACTTCCTGACACTTAAATCTATAATCAATGTTTCTCTTCTTCAGAAACGCTTTCCTTGCCATTGCCAGTCAACATTTTATATCCTCTCTACTTCGACTATCATTAATTATTTTGCTTTCCAAATAGTAAAACTCATTTACTACTTTAAGTGTCTCATTGCCTAATATAATTCCCTCAGCATCACCCGATTCCATTATCCTCGTTTTTCTTTTGTTGATGTTCATCTTATATCCTCCTTTCAAGACACTGTCCATTCCGTTCAATTGTTCTTCCAGGTCCTTTGCTGTCTCTGACAGAATTACGATGTCATCGGAAAACCTCAAAGTTTTTATTTCTTCTCCATGGATTTTAATTCCAACTCCGAATTTTTCTTTTGTTTCCTTTGCTGGTTGCTCAATATACAGATTGAACAACATCGGGGATAGGCTACAACCCTGTCTCACTCCCTTCCCAACCACTGCTTCCCTTTCATGTCCCTCGACTCTTATAACTGCCATCTGGTTTCTGTACAAATTGTAAATAGCCTTTCGCGCCCTGTATTTGACCCCTGCCACCTTCAGAATTTGAAACAGTATTCCAGTCAACATTGTCAAAAGCTTTCTCTAAATCTATAAATGCTAGAAACGTAGGTTTGCCTTTTCTTAATCTTTCTTCTAAGATAAGTCGTAGGGGTCAGTATTGCCTCACGTGTTCCAACATTTCGACGTAATCCAAACTGATCTTCCCCGAGGTCGGCTTCTACCAATTTTCCATTCGTCTGTAAAGAATTCGCGTTAGTATTTTGCAGCTGTGACTTTTTAAACTGATAGTTCGGTAATTTTCACTCCTTTCAACACCTGCATTTTTTGGGATTGGAATTATTATATTCATCTTGAAGTCTGATGGTATTTCGCCTGTCTCATACATCTTGCTCACCAGATGGTACAGTTTTATGATGGTTGGCTCTCCCAAGGCTAACAGTAGTTCTAATGCAATGTTGTTTACTCCCGGGGCCTTGTTTTGAGTTGGATCTTTCAGTGTTCTGTCAAATTCTTCACGCAGTAACATGTTCGTAAATCGTGTAACTGAGGCAGGACTTGGGTACAGTCCCAGTATTTACCTGCTGGGATGTGGGAAACCGCCTAAAAGCCACATCCAGTTTGGCCGGCACACCGACCCTCGTCGTTAATCCGCCAGGAGGATTCGATCCAGGGCCGGCGCACCTCCCCGACCCGGAAGCAGCGTTTTAATACCCCCAGCTATACAGGCGGGTCAGGAAATTTGCTTATATATAAGACAGGGTGCTAGGACATCTGTCAAGACATCATGGATTGACTTCCATGATACTAAGACGCAGCTATAGAGGAAAAATTGTAGAAGGAAGCGGGATTTGGAATACACCCAGCAAATAATTGAGGATGTGGGTTGCAAGTGGTAATCTGAGATGAAGAGGTTGAAACAGGAGCGGCCCCCATCAAATCAGTAAGAAGACTTTAAAAAAGGGTCATTTATTTCCCCCTACAAGCGCAAGAACTAATAATTTTTACATGAAACAATTTTTGAAGGATGTTCTTAAGATTTTTACACCTCTCTCTCTTTCAACCAGTAACTACACCACTAAGGAGGAAATGTTTTCGCGACTATCATTAGTCAGCTCGCAAAAAACGAAACTACGTATTCGACACATACCGATGGTTTTAGGTTACGTTTACCCGCTTTCACCCCGCACCACTCCTAGGGACTGATGACCTCAGCAGTTAAGTCCCATAGTGCTCAGCAGTTAAGTCCCATAGTGCTCAGAGCCACTTGAACCACTCCTAGGCGTGCTAGACTTACTGCCGTAGCATTTTTTTTTTTTTTTTTCGAGATAGTGAGCTGTCCGGGTGGTAAGTTTCGTTGAAATATCTCTACACGCTCCAAAGCTATGCTTCTCTCCTTTATCCCTAATCCAGTTCCTAGCAATCTTCTAATTCCACAGAACTATTTCTCCAGTTTGCAAGTCACATGTGGCCAAAATTTGGTTGAAATAGCTCCAAGCGTTCCAGAGTCACAGTTACGTAATCGCGACTTTCGCCATTCAGGCCAGCAACTCGTTTTAGATCTAATACACTCTAGCTTGTTTTCGGTTTTACGTTCTCATCCCAACCTCATCCTCTCATACACCTCATGTAAACACGGAAGTATGAGGGTAATATGCAGAACAGTTGTGGAACACTTCGAACATTCAACTAAACTTGACACAGATGTCATTCAGTAGCAGGACACAATTGACGCAGATGTCATTAAGTACCAGGACACAATTACCTTAGGGATGACACACCCCTAGCAACTCTGTATGTGAAGATGAGAGTTTGGGTGTTTTATCTCGACAGTATTTTTTCCAGATAGTAAGTCGTGTATGTAGCCAGGTTTTGTTGAAGTTTCTCCAGGCATTCCAGAGTTATGCTTTACACGTGACTACTGTCTTACTCCTAGAACTATGACGAAACGTACGCACGTACATCCATGTTTATATATATTACCATTCAATTCAAAGTACATTTATCGAACTAATTGTTTTTAGGAACACATTATAGACAAAACATGACACTAGACTACACGTCTTTGTAATGGACCACAGTGCAAGATTTCAGCAAAGAACAAATAGTGTAGCTCGAGTAACGCTAGGTCAAAGCATCCGAAGTTTGTTGCTTTCAACTTTCAGTTCCATCGGTGGTTATTGAAAACGTATACGTTTTTGAATAGTATTTAAAGCAATTATGGTTCAGCTGCCAATTGCTTTTCCTCTTCAAGTGTCATGTTAACAACTCCAGAAGTCTTTTTAAAACATCTCGGATAATCTAAATCAAAATGACGGAAGATTAAGTTTTAGTGCCACTGTGGACGTCGAGGTCATAAGAAACGAAACACAAACGCGAACTGGACGAAATTCAGGTAGGAAACCTTATTTTCAAAGGAAGTATTACAGTTTTCATCCAAAGTAAATTGCCATGGAGAACCTAAACTTGGATGGCTGAATAGGAATTTGAAACATATTCATTCGCAATGCGACCCCAGTGCAACCACGCCGCCGCCGTACTAAACGGTTAATCACAACGGTTCTGACCAGGATATGAACCATTTTTCTCCTTAAACGAGTCCAAAGTGGTGTGGTAACCGACGCTCCTCTTCATTCTGTAATATCCTGATCGCAGGTATATCGTCTCTGTACGTTGTAGGCTGTGAATCTTAGAAATTGTTGACGCCGTCAAATGTCAAAAGATGATAACTTAACCTCCAGTTTACTATTATCTCAATGAAGGCGGCGTGGCTTATTTTTTCGAATTCAGGTAGAGGGGCTGTTTCTTCTACACAATGAAGATTTGGCAAATCAGCGCGATGTTTAATGATCAAATTCGTTACTATTTTTCGCCGATTTCGATGCTATTTTATGGCAGTTTCGGCGTTATATTCAGACATCTTCTCACCTTTTAGTCTTCTTGCTTTACCTGTGTTATGTTGAAAAAGAAAATATACCTATCATTAACACTGTATTAATTTCACCATCGTATACATCATACTGATTGTGAGAAGAAAACAAAAGTGTTAATATAGGGATCTGTAAGAAAAAGCAGGGTCAAATATATATTCGCGTACGTAGTTGCCACGAAGAGAGGGTGACGTCGGATATATAAATGTCGATCATCACAAAAATGTGTTACACAGAAAAAAGCATTTCAAGACTAGTAACATTTTTAACAGAATGTTGCAAAACAGCTATTCAGATATCGCCAGGGTCGTGATTTCTAATAGACTATGTCGTTTATTTGTCAATACTGTACTGAGTCGATCGCAATAAATGACGGCCGCGCGGGGTAGCCGCGCGGTCTACGGCGTCGCGTCACGGTCCGCGCAGCTCCCCCCCCCCCCCCCCCCCCCCCCCTCCGGAGGTTCGAGTCCTTCCTCGGACATGGGTGTGTGTGTTGTCCTTAGCGTAAGTTAGATTAAGCAGTGCGTAAGCTTAGGGACCGATGACCTCAGCAGTTTGGTCCCATAAGACATTACCACAAATTTCCAAAATTTGCAACAAATGACTGATGACAGATCACAGTTGACTTCCAAACAGTCGAATGTATTTCCGTTCTATATACATATTAGTTAACGAAACTGGCGTCGCCGCTGTATTCGTTTGGCAATTTTTCTATTAGAAACGGAAACAAATAATGGACAGTGTTTGTAGTGCAGTATCGTAAAAATTTCATTTCCATGTACGCGTGAAAAGACCTCTGAAATTATAGAACAATTGCCCATAGCAACGTGTATAATGCACAAATGTAGAGGTAAAGTATCCTAATTAAGAAACTTGATTCCGAACAGTTTCTGCTCGCTGGGCGCAGTAGCTTCGCGTATCTACAATGAGATTTTGCAATCGACTCTATGGCAACGCTTCTAAGAATAAATGTATTAAAACCCATGCAAGGTGCAGCAATTGTTTACGCGTCTCAGTGTTTATGTCGTCATACCTCTTGAACTTATGTGTCGTACAATAATGTATTTGTGTTGGAGCATTCAGCGGCGTATCTGCATGGTGTCTGCGAAATACATTTCTAATAGAGTTAGTAGCAAAGGAATAATAAATTCAAACGTCATGCACAATGCGGTAGTTTTTCCAAGCCCCCCATGCCCCCACGAACCATGAACGTTGCCGTTGGTGGAGAGGCTTGCGTGCCTCAGCGATACAGATTGCTGTAGCGTAGGTGCAACCACAACGGAGGGGTATCTGTTGAGCGGACAGACAAACGTGTGGTTCCTGAAGGGGGGCAGCAGCATTTTCAGTAGTTGCAGGGGCAAGAGTCTGGGTGATTGACCGATTTGGCCTTGTAACATTAACCAAAACGGCCTTGCTGTGCTGTTACTACGAACGGCTGAAAGCAAGGGGAAACTGTAGTCGTAATTTTTCCCGAGGGCATCCAGCTTTACTGTATGGTTAAATGGGTTAAATGATGATGGCGTCCTCTTGGGTAAAATATTCCGGAGGTAAAATAATCCCCCATTCGGATTTCCGGGCGGGGACTACTCAAGAGGACGTCGTTATCAGGAGAAAGAAAACTGGCGTTCTACGGATCGGAGCGTGGAATGTCAGATCCCTTAATCGGTCATGTAGGTTAGAAAATTTTAAAAGGGAAATGGATAGGTTAAAGTTAGATATAGTGGGAATTAGTGAAGTTCGGTGGCAGAAGGAACAAGACTTCTGGTCAGGTGAATACAGGGCTATAAATACAAAATCAAACAGGGGTAATGCAGGAGTAGGTTTAATAATGAATAAAAAATAGGAGTGCGGGTAAGCTACTACAAACAGCATAGTGAACGCATTATTGTGGCCAAGATAGACACGAAGCCCACGCCTACCACAGTAGTACAAGTTTATATGCCAACTATCTCCGCAGATGGCGAAGAGATTGATGAAATGTATGATGATATAGAAGAAATTATTCTTGTATAGATGGAAGAGGCCTGGAGATACTGGAACATTTCAGATAGATTATATAATGGTAAGACAGAGATTCAGGAACCAGGTTTTAAATTGTAAGACATTTCCAGGGGCAGATGTGGACTCTGACTTGGGTATGAACTGTAGATTAAAACTGAAGAAACTGCAAAAAGGTGGGAATTTAAGGAGATGGGACCTGGATAAACTGAAACAGCGAGAGGTTGTAGAGAGTTGCAGGGAGAGCATTAGGGAACGATTGACGAGAACGCTGGAAAGAAATACAGTAGAAGAAGAATGGGTAGCTTTGAGAGATGAAATAGTGAAGGCAGCATAGAATCAAGTAGGTTAAAAGACGAGGGCTAGTAGAAATCCTTGGGTAACAGAAAAAATATTGAATTTAATTGATGAAAGGAGAAAATATAAAAATGCAGTAAATGCAGCAGGGAAAAAGGAATACAAACGTCTCAAAAATGAGATCGACAGGAAGCGCAAAATGGCTAAGCAGGGATGGCTAGAGGACAATTGTAAGGATGTAGAGGCATATCTCACTAGGGGTAAGATAGATACTGCCTACAGGAAAATTAAAGAGACCTTTGGAGAAAAGAGAACCACTTGTATGAATATCAAGAGGTTTAAGTAGTTCTAAGTTCTAGGGGACTAATGACCTTAGAAGTTAAGTCCCATAGTGCTCAGAGCCATAATCTACTTATTATGAGGTACAACTTTATGTTAAAGGTTTAACACATTAGGGGAAGTATTCTACCTGAAATTTTGTGTATTTCTGGAGGCAGCCTAACTCAATTACCCAGATTATTTTCACCCAGATTTGAGAATGCGAGCACTTAGCGCTTTCCAACAAACTTTACACAGTTCCAAACCTTTCTCTCGCTGACACCCCTCTCGCAACGACGAAAGGAGAAAGGTTTATTGATTATTATATTTTCACTGTTCATGTAGTAAATTTTTCAGCATCAAGCATGACGTTCTAATATATATTACTTCTTTACTACTAATTCTATTCGTAACACATTTTGCAGACAGTATCAATATATACAACTTAATGTACCACTCAATTGTATTATTCTGCGACACATAGTTCAGGAGTTATGACATCATAAATAGTGAGATACGTAAAAAACTAGCTTTTACTTCAAACGGAGCGCGTATTACCCGAACTATACTCATCCAGTCCTTGATAAAGATAGCACTTAGCGACTTTCAGCAAACTTTACACATGATTTCAAACTTATTTCTAATTATCGCTTACATGTTTAATGTCAAATATTTAACACATTATCTCATTTGTTAAGTAATCAGACATGGGACATCGATTCTTCTAAGGAATCGGTGTTGGGGTTTACTGCTTCATACTAAAAAACTGTCACGATCATCGCAGAACTACGCGAATATTTCCTACAATATACAAACTTGAAATATTTGTCTTGACTGTGTTTCTATGAGCTTACTCACTGAGCGTTTATACACTGACCCGCTCATCGCAGAACTACACGAATATTTCCTACAATATACAAACTTGAAATATTTGTCTTGACTGTGTTTCTATGAGCTTACTCACTGAGCGTTTATACACTGACCCGCTCATCGCAGAACTACACGAATATTTCCTACAATATACAAACTTGAAATATTTGTCTTGACTGTGTTCCTATGAGCTTACTCACTGAGCGTTTATACACTGACCCGTTCCTCGGCTGGCACCAGCAACCTCGCTACACAATTACAAATAACAATAACATCTAGTGCTACTCACAGTGTGAAGAATAAAGTACACACCAAAGTGAATTCGACGTTTTACTCGGTAAGCTGTATGGAAAGAACTGCTTCAATGCCTTGTACTATCTGGCGGCAACTTTGTTTCAGGCGCCTACGAAACCAGACTTTAAATTCCTGTTGACGATATCAAATTTTCTAAAAGTCCGTAGACACTCACCGAATCTCCACGATCGGTCCCATAGTACTCGCGTGCCAAACTCTTGGGTCCGCCTCTAAACTACTTCTTCTAGGTCATTGCGTAAGCGTTACGCGTTGTCAAGGCTTGAGAACGAACCAGCCGCCGCGCAAAGCGGAAGCAAAGCCCACAGTCTGCTGCGTCATGCTGTCTTAGTTAAGCGCCAGCGTTAGTTTTTTGTCAATTAAAATCACCGAAATTGACGATGATAATGCTACCTGTGAAGAGAAATATTAGTCGAGTCTCTTGCGCATTTGCAGAAATATGATAGGATAAAGTATAAAATTTTGTTGTTTATTCAGTTCACTTTGTGTAGTTGGCAACGTGAGTTAGTTAATGTCAAGGACATCGTCATCTGAAGATCTGGTTCTCGGTCTCTCGTAGCTGGCTCACCTAAGTCATATACAGTCTTCCACACAATTCTCGCAGTTTGTAATTGTAATGTACGTCCTGACCGCGTATGTCTACATTTCGTTCTTATCATAAAGTTTTCGCTTCATTTCCAAAATAATTTTAGCAGAAAAAATTCTTATTCAATGTGAAGACCCAGTGCTTCTCACACAGCCAAAAGAAAGTCGTATTACCCGCATGGATATTTTAGCGAATGGTTTCGTTTTGCGTTGTAATGAGTAGAGAATACGTAACGACATAGAACCAAAGGAACATCTCACGTTCATGATGTTGTGTGTTGCAACCAGTGTTAGGAAAAGAAAACAAGTGAGAAAATATTTCACTTATCAAAATTTCGATATATATTGAGCGAACATTGATTTAGAATTTAGAACAAATTACAGTCTGAAAACCTGTTCCAGTTATCGAAGTACAGTCTATCTTCCTTTTCTTTTTGTCTGCATTCCACTAAAACCTGGATCGATCTAGATCAGTTAGAGAACAAAGTAATTTATACTCAGAAGTGGCCAACACAGAAAGCATCACGTCCTACGTTAAAAAAAGAAGAAAAAACACGGTTAAGGAATGGAAACTAAAATGGGAAATCAAAGTGTTCTACTCAATATTTGAATCAATTTTTTTCATCCATTTGCAGATTTTCATGCTTTTGCAGATACGAATGCATTACCTTAGATCGCAAGAATGCTACCCTTTCTTTACTTCTTCTCAGATTTATTTCTATTTATTTTTAACGAACTAGACCTCTACCACATAATCTCTGTTTGTCCATCATGGACAGGGAAGTAATTGCCAATGTCAATGAAATTCTCCAACAGTCACGTAAGTTAAGATGTTAAAACGTGTGAAATCGTATGGGACTTAACTGCTAAGGTCATCAGTCCCTAAGCTTACACACTACTTAACCTAAGTTATCCTAAGGACAAACACACACACCCATGCCCGAGGGAGGACTCGAACCTCCGCCGGGATCAGCCGCACAGTCCATGACTGCAGCGTCTTAGACCGCTCGGATAATCCCGCGCGGCTAAGATGTTATTTTATTTCATTTTACTACCATAAATCCCTGGATGTTGTGAATTCAATCGTTTCACTAATGCTTCATTCGAAGTTATATGACATTTTCGTTTATTTGGAGAGATGCATAAGGGCGTGAAGATGGCATAGTGAAATGCTGAAACTGGTAGCCTCCAAAATAAAATAACATCTAAAGTTACTCGCCTGTTGGAGAATTTCATTGACATTGATGTCTTCCACATCAAGTCTGTTGCTGTAACTTTCCGCTCATTTTGTATGATGGCCAACACAAACACACTTCACTGACTCTCGGAAACTGAATGGAGAGGTACGGAAGCATCTGCCAGTACCTGCAGACAAACAATTTGAGTACCGGCATTAGTATTCCCTCCCCGCTGTTGTGTGACAAGTACTCATCTATACTTCAGTTGTGTTACTATACAAATCGACACTTCCTTGAAAATCTAACTTATACTAGACAGTTGAACAATAAAAGTCTGCTGAAATCGAATGTGTTGGGGAGGCAGAGTGAATACAGAAAGTACATAGAGTACCACCACCTTGCATAAAACGACAATTCAGTTCATACTGTGCATGCATATACATACTGTGCGTGAAGAAATCTTTGGCACCCTGTCTGTAGCTCGCCACAAATTTAAACCATACTTCTGCAAGGAATTGCGTTGCAGTGCACGGTGCAGAGTACCAAGGTATTGAACGAAATTTCCTGGCAAATGAAATGTTTGTTTCGGACCGGAACTCGAACCTGGGATCTTTGCCTTGCGAGTTCAAATGTTGTACGGACTGAGCTGCTCAAGCCACAGTCAGGACCCCCCTCCCCCTCCCTCCCCTTTACTTCCGCCAGTAACCCTCGTCACGTACCTTCCAGGCTTTACAAATGCAAATGTTCTGCATATCTTGCGGAACTAGCACTCCTGGAAGAAAGGACTCTGTGGAGACATACATGTCTTAGCCACAGCCTAGGAGATTGCATTCGGAATGGATTTTCACTCTGCAGCGAAGTGTGCGCTGGTTTGGAATTTCTTGACACAAGAGCTTTTTGCTGAACCGTTTGAATGGAGGTCGCGTGTGTGTGTGTGTGTGTGTGTGTGTGTGTGTGTGTGTGTGTGTGTGTAGGCGGGGGGCGGGGGGCGGGAGGGGGGGGGGGGGGGGGGGGGGAAGCCATGAGTCGTGCTTGGGTAGCTCTGTCAGATGAACACTTGCCCATGAAAGGTGAAGGTTCGAGTTTTGCATATCAGTCCGCCACACAATTTCAGTCTGCACGGAAATTTCAAAACAACGCACAGTTCGCTGTAGAGCGGAAATTCATTCTGGAAACGGTATTGCACGAACGTTACCCAGCAGCAGGTTCTTATTTGGCAGATGTGCAAAGATCTGCACTTTCCAAACGATCCACTTTATTTAGTTATCGTTTTCTCAGTATTTTACTATTATTTTTTAATTTCCTAAGGCTTATTCTTTCATTCTCTACTTCCCTTGAGTATAAGCCCACACAGGTTCACAGATATGCACGTTCAAAATCTAACGAAATTTCCAGCTCCTTTTTTTGCTAGTTTTTAGCGAGGAATTTTCATTAAGAGTGGCTGCAAAGAATCTCTTCACACATTTAAGACTGGAAGGATTCTAAAGATCCTCCGATTCTCATTGGGACTCCTCTGAACTTGGTTTGTTCTTCAAGACTTACGGGAAGATTACTTACCAAGTTAACTTCGATAAACAACTTCTGGTGAACAGGAGGCAAGTCTCAGATACGGGTAACTGAGTGGTAAAATTTTCTAACACCGTTTTTTCTTTCTTTTACAGCGACAACAAGCTCTTCACTGTTCTAACAACTAGAAAAACTGACTACGGACGTGAAGGGTTACAACATCTATCGAAGACTGATATTTGTTATTTGTTGTTGTTGTTAGGCACTGAAAATAACGAGATTGTAAACCCGAGTCAACTATGTTCTGCTGCTATTGCAGCCACCAGAAGACAGAGACATAGTTTACTCGGCACAGCAGGAATCATTAAGATGATACAATGTGCATGACAGGCGACGAGCAACACGTGTGCCGCTCAATGCTAGCCACGGAAGAAAGCTTTGCCAGTGGAAACGCGTTATACGAAAGGAGGTGCGTGGCTTCCTTGGCAGTCCTGCTTACCGCTGCTAAGGGAGGGAGAGTTTGCAGTGCGTCCTCCAACATGTAACATCGATTTACAGATAATCAGAGGGCATTATTCTTCCAGGTCGAATTCCTTAGTAGCTTGCAAGGTAACAGTGCATTTATTTTTATTAAGAGTTAGAACACGATATAACTCCTCATCATCAAGTTCTGTCGCTGCAACCATTCTCCACTATTTTGTGCTGTTCTATTTGCTTCTTGATAATTTTTGGAAATTTGTTACACACCATACATCTTCCACAGTTTTCCTCCTTCACCTCCCCTGTATTTCTTTCCCAATCTTTTCCTTATCGTATCCTTCAAAAACTCGGGAGGACGACGGTTCAATCCCGCGTCCGGCCATCCTGATTTAGGTTTTCCGTGTTTTCCCTAAATCGCTCCAGGCAAATGCCGGGATGGTTCCTTTCAAAGGGCACGGCCGACTTCCTTCCCCGTCCTTCCCTAATCCGATGAGACCGATGACCTCGCTGTCTGGTCTCCTTCCCCAAAACAACCCAACCCCCGCTTCAAAAACTTATTGTGTCTTAATAAATGCCCGAAGAGTTTTGTTTTCCTCTTTGGGCTATTGCCATGAGATTTCTCTTCTCAATGACGTGTTTCAGAACAACTTAATCGGGTTTTATAACTGTACAGCTGTTGGTTTTCATTACCCTTCTACAAAGTCATGCTCCATCGCTTCCGAGCGCTTTCTGTTTGTCTTCAAGAGTGTCCAGATTTCACAGGCATACAGTGGAACACTCCAGATGAATATCTTGAGAAATAGTTTCTCTTTTTATGTGCTGAACGACTTGTTCACCAGCAGTTGACTTTGTTTATTGAAAGTACGTTTAGATATTGTAGTTTATAGTATCCGAATTGTGCTTGAATCTGATCATTCGGCATAACTTAAAACTACAGCGATAATATTTTGTGGAAGAGTTAACGACGTTCGTTAATTGAGATGTATCTAATCTGAGGCAACACTTTCCATGAAGCTCTACTGTATCTTACTTTTTGTAATCAAATCATTTAAATAGTCATGATGCCGACTTTACATTGTTTCTTCTCATCGACTGGTAACAGGGTAATCACGTGAGTTTAGTTTGCGCATGTTGGTGCCATTTGTTATTTTCACTGTCCCATCATTCGTAATTTTAATGATAATTCAGGGTTCATAAATTTGTTTTCCTTGTTTGTAGTAGCTCCTTCCTTTCACCATATGGCTTGATTTGAGAATGCAGTTCACTGAGGTGTTAATAACGATTCGTTTATTGATTTATCTGATAACGCAACGATCGAGCGATAATTGCTCTAATGAAAATCAGTTTAATATTAAAATCGAGCCTGCATCTTTTGGTAAAGTTGTCCGCTTCATATTAATGTGAAGGCTACGTGTGGCTTGGACAGTTAATTTTCATATTTTTACTCGTCATCAGAAAGGTCATCTAAATGAGATCGCGATCAGGGACAGTGGTTTCACTTTCTGATTTTAACAAACAATTTAAATGCTAATGGCAAAATGCAATAAGCTCAGAGTTAATGTTTTTTTTGTTTAAATGGCCATCTCTCTCAATAAATTACAAAGAAATATTAAATAAAATAAATCATACAACTTCCACGAGAGGATGGTACAAATTCTTTTCCTGATCTCCATCCTATATTAGTCTTCTGTAATAAACCTGCCTAAACAATGTGATTTGTCAAATTTTTCTATTTTATTTCTTTCAATTTTGATGATGCGTTTCTTCCTCATTACTGAGTTGCTACCACAAATTTGGATTGCTGCAGATTTATTTTAAGTTCAAAGTTTTTTCATTATTGCTTAAAATTTAGCAAGTATAATCTGCACTTTTCCAGTACCAGCTATCAAGGTAACATCATTAGTAAATCTACCGCGTCACATGGAAATTCCGATCGCTTTAACCCCAGATGTTTGTTTTTCCTTTGAAAATCCTCATAGCGTATTCGATGAAAAGACTAAACAAATGAGGGGATAACAAGCATCCTTCACTTACTGCTTTCCTAATTATGACTTCAGAGTGTTCTCTGTTATTCTCTGTACTTACATCTGTATTTGTTTAATACTGTTTTTCTACCTTTCCAGTCTAAGAGTGTATCATCTATGAAGCGCCGATTACTCGGTAGGATCGAGGTTCAAATATCTCGTTAATTCAGGTTTTCTGCACATTCTTTCTAAAAGGTTACGCCCAGTTTCCTGTCTAATACTTGACCAGTCTGTGGTAAGGCTCTGTGCCCAACAACCGTGTTATCGAAGGAATATTCATTTCTAACAGTTTTCTTTCTTTCTTAGAATTAACAGGTAAGGCAGAAATTCTAGTTACGCAAAGTCTGCATTTGCTGCAGCATATCTTTCTGTGGGCATACAGAGCTCCACATTTATTACTGTAAGACCACAGATCTACAGATACGACAACCTCGACGGTTGTGGACATCACTGAGCTCGTGCAGTAAGTTATTATTTCAGCCTACAAATTATGCTCTGACTTGAAAACGATATCTTCTACGTCAAACTATTCTGTGCATGGACTGACCAACTCATTCTTCCAACTCGGATCCCACAATGTTCTTCGGATTACACATGACACGTAGTTCTATGTTATACTGTACTATTGCTCAGAGTGGAACCACTGCGTAATGACATTATCAACGTACACACAATGACACGAATTTGAACATAAATTCTTTCTCTATAACTGTATTTCGTTCTTCATTACCGAGCGAGATGGCGCTGTAGTTGGCACAATGAACTCGCATTCGGGAGGACGACGGTTCAAACACGCGCCCGACCATCCATACTTAAGTTTTCCGTGATTTCACTAAATCTCTCCATGCAGATGATTCCATCGAAAGGGCTCGGCCGATTTCCTTCCCCATCCTTGAAACATTTTAAGTTTGTGCTCTTTCTCTCATGCCCTCGATGTCGACAGCGCGTTAAACCCTAATTTTTCTTCCTTCCTTCGTACTTTATTCACAATATTACACATCCCAAAGTGCAATAAACATACATTGTTACACAGTAAAGATGGGCGCACAGCTGTCGCTTGATGGTTCACTAAACTAGTCCGTGTAGGGTCGTCGTAAAGATGTAACATACATCAACAAAAGATAGTCCATGATCACGCAACTCCGTCAGCATCCGTTTATTCGCAATCCAGAGAGTTGTCCAAGCGAGATCAAATAAGCAGCCCGATCATGAATGTGCACTGTCGGCAAGGAAGATGCTAGAACACAACATGATACGAAGAGAAGTTCATGCTGGCAAGGTGGCTGGTTTTATTTCCTGCATGACGCCAGAAACCAGGTTCACTTGATTGCTCACGGGCGCATTTTATCGGTCCAGATGAAGCCTTTGCCAGTGTTTATTACATCTGTGTCTAGGAACACAGATATAGCACATACTTTGTCATGCGCCGTTACCAGTTTGTTTTTCGTCCTGTTTATATGCTGGACATCGAGGTTTTGCTATCTTCGGACTTCGATCGTAACTCATTTAGAATGGATAGTGTACTGGCTGATTACGAGGGCAAGCTGAAAACTAATGCCTCCTTATTTTTTATGTGAAAACTCGTAAAGCTGTTCATAGAAAACAGACTTTATTGACATTCCAAATCTTTCTTTTTCATGTCTACGGATTTATTTCCCAACATTGGTGTCACCTTGGCGACGAACACATTTCTCTCAAGGAGACAGGAGTTTGTTGATACCGTCTCTGTAGAATGTTTGACTTTGTTGGCAGGATAAGGCCAAGTCAAGAATGTCGCAGCACTCGAGTATGTTCTGGTATTGTCAGAGGGTGATCCGCGTGTGGACGAACACTTCTAATTCAAAAGCTGATTACAGCACGCTGTTTCTCACGCACCGACACAGTACGGTACACACCACCATGCTACAGACTACAATTCGGAGCCGTCTAGCGGCAGAGGGTTCCAAATTGCGTCAGGGAAACGAAAAACTCGGCAGAATAACTTGCAAGATATGTAATTCAGAGGTATTAATTTTCAGCAGGCCCTCGCACTTACCTCAGCTCGGCTAGTAAACTTTATTGGGCACCCATCTGGCTACATTCGCTATTGGCACACAACAGCTGATTAAGCGTCGATTGTAATTTTCTGTACATTCCAAGATTTAACAAACGTTGGCTTGATTTCAACAGACAAGTGGTTGAGGATATCGACACCCGCAAAGGGAAAATTCGTTTACAACATGGATCTTACCTTCATCAGGTTATGGCAGCTACAGTTGTTTATACGATTGTAGACCAAGCACTAAGAACTACAAGAATACCAGATGGGCCAGATGTCGCAGTGACTTCCGCGACAGCTACAAGAACTGTCGGTCCTCAACTGTAGCGGTCCATTCACCAGAGCCCACAGCACTGCGTCCGCCATTCCTAGGCTTCCCAGAGTTTCGTCTATCCAAATAGGACCAGCGCTCATCCTTTAGGCAGTTCATTCAGTATCTACGAGCACGTAAACGTACTCAGTAAATGTACAGTCTTTCACTCGTGCTCTGATTGAAAAGTGTGTCAACTGTTTAGAAATCTTGAACCATTGGCTGATCCAATACCACTAAAACTTAAACATATGTGTTACCTGTCACGGTCGTATCTCTGAAACAGCCTTCCATACCTGTATCCTGTAAGTTTTCAGCAGTCTCATAAGAGGTCTGATGCATTTTATAAGGCATCTACACATCAGCCGCAAACGTGCTTTTAAATGTTAGTAACATTATTTTTTCTATGCAGACTCGTCGATTCGTGATGTTGTCCATCTCCCGTTCATAAATTCCGACATTAACAGTAGTAATTAATAGAATCAGTATTAGAAGAAGTGCTTAAAATAGCTCAACCGTCTGAATAACTATAGGCATCCGATAATTACTAACGAGGAAAAATAGAAATATCTGTATTGCATTCAGTACGAACAACCAAAGCGTAATTGCCATCAGAATCATCCGCCGACAAGCCTGTATCAGATATCATTCAACGTCGTATCTTCAGCACTTACATTCGTTTCTGAGTCAGCCATACCCAAAGCAGCGCCGCAGTGTTTAAGAAGTCGAATCCGCCGAAGCCGGAAACAAGGACGAGCTCCGACGTGCCAACAGTTCTGCTCTAGCACGCAGCCTGTTTCTGAAGTCGCGACAGACAGCATTGTTCGTGACAATCTGTGACTTGTTGCAGTAATCCACGATGCTTCCGCTGTCGAATTCCGACACTTGCTGGTAGGCATTTCTCCTTCTTACACGAGGCATACGTGAAAACAGGTTCGATTAAGGAAATTCGAGAAATTTTCGAGGTCAAGTATCCGAATAGAGGACTACCAGTAAAGAGAGCAATTCAGAGCAGTTATAAAAACAGGCACACCTACGGATTTGTGCAAAATGTAAAACGACCAAGAATTCTTTCAGTTCGCTCACCAGAAGTTATTGCATACATTCGCCGAAGAATTATTTACAGCCCAAAGAAGAATACACGTAAATTGGCCCAACAGGCACATTTAAGTAGATGGAGTTGCCAGTGGATATTGAAAAGTCTTAATTTGAAGCTGTATCGTGTGATGATTGTGCAGCAGTTAACGGGAGGATACAAGTCAGAAACATATAGATTACTGAACGTGGCGTTTGGATAACCTCAAAGATCGCTTGTTAGGTCCCTTGCCATTACGTCATGAGTGATGAAGTATGGTTTCATCTTTTCGCTCATGTGGAATCACAGAAGACGAGAACCCTAACATTGTGCATTAGATGTGTTCGCAATTGTGAATATGGGCAACCATCAGCTGTAGAATGGAATGACAACAGTGAAGATTTGTGCGGACCGGGACTCTTACCCTCATTTACCACTTATCGCGAGCGGTCGCCTTACCATTTGGCTATCCGTGCACGACTCTCGGCCAGAACCTCCATATGTCGTTGACCATGTGTCTAGAACCTGTACTCGTACATCCATTATGTATATTTCATTATTTTCATCAAGATCACGCAGCCGTTAGGCTAAGACATGTTTCATTTTTAAAAGCCTATGTAAGTAACGTGTTATCACATACGTAGTTCTTGAAGTTTATGTATAGATTGTATTACTGGTCTAGATGTTATTTTGATCACTTTCTAGAACTTCTGGAGATTATTATAACAGAAACCATGGTCAAGGTTTAAAATTAACATAATTAGTGCAACTGTGGGCTGTTTTTCATTCGAGACAATCATGTATATTCCCGCACATGTGCGATATTTAACTTGAACTCGTTTGCCTGTTGTCGGCGGATAAATACGATATTGCAGCGCATTGCAACATTGTACCTAATATTGTATCAGCAACCACTCCACGGTGAAAAAGTCGCCGTTTGGTGCGGTGGACAGGAACGCACATCATTGGACTGATACTTCTTGACACTACCCTCAACACAGCTGCATATACTGAAATTTTGTATACATTTTGTGATCAACTCATCGAATATGAAAGACAATACTACTTCTTCCAGCAATATGTGGCAACGTGCCACCTGTCTAAGGTACCCCGGGAAAAAGTCCATGAAGTCTTCACTGAGGAACGAATTGTCAGCAAACATTTATGGTCACTACGTTCGACGGATCTAACAACATGTGATTTTTTCCGCTGGGGAGACTTGAAGATCAAGGTCAATGAAACGAATCCACACACAATACAACAACTGAAAGACACATCAGCCGTAAAGTTGCCGCCATTGATATCCGAACTTTATGCCGGGCGTATCTGAATGTGCTTCGACGTGTATAGCAGCGTACTTATATTGCAGGAGACCACTTTCAGCATCTGCTCTAAATGTATATTTCACTGTTAATAAATGGTACATCCATTTCAGCCCTTCGTTTCTGTAATTTCACTGCATTTCCATTATACTTACACGGGCTACTTTTATCTGAGATACTCTGTGGACGGTATTACTCCTATTTAATTTGTATGGTTGCACTGAAAACACCTATAATTGTTACATACGTCGCACATGGCAACCCATTTTTAAGTTGGTAGAGTATATAAACAAAACAAATAAACTGATCTTTTTCTTGGATGCATCCCTTTTTTTCCAGTCGACAAATTTCGCAACCACTAGGTAAAATTATATTTTACTCTCTCAATATTTTCTACTGTTGTTAAACAGTACTATTGTACCCCATCAGTCCACAGCGGTCGGCAAAGTAACAACGACATAAAAGAAACGCAATACTCACGAAACTACAAAGCATTATACAACAATAGTCCACCAATAAGAAAGTGACCTTCACTCTAGATTGCTCGCATCAAAAGTACTGTAAAACAAACGTAAATGTACAGAGGTGACAAAAATAATGGGGTACCTCCTAATAGCGTGTCGGACCTCTTTTTCCCCGGCGTAGTGTAGCAGCTCTACGTGGCATGGACTCAGGTCGTTGGAAGCCCCCTGCAGAAATATTGAGCCATGTTGCCTCTACAGCCGTCCATAATTGCGAAAGCGTTGCGTTGCAGGATTTTTTTGTACGAACTGACCTCTCGATTATGTCCCGCTAATCTTCAAATGGATTGGCATCGGCCGATTTGGGTGGCCAAATCATTCACTCGAATTGCCCAGAATATTCTTCAAACCAATCGCGAACAATTGTGGCCTGATGACATGGTGCATTGACATCTATAAAAATTCCATCGTTGTTTGGGAACATGCGGTCCACGAATGGCTGCAAATAGTCTCCAGGCAGTGGAAGATAACCATTTCCAGTCAGTGATCGGTTCAGCTAGACCAGAGGGCCCAGTCCATTCCACGTAAACACAGTCCACACCCCACTCCATTAGGAAGCCACCACCAGTTTGCACAGTGCTTTGTTGACAACTTGGGCCCATGGCTTCGAGGCAGTCTGCACCACACTCGAACCCTACCATCAGCCGTTACCAACTGAAATAGGGAATCATCTGAATAGGTCATGGTTTTCCTGTAGTCTACTGAGTAAGGCGGCACGGTGCTTAGCACGCTGACTTCCATTCGGGATGACGATAGTTCAAACTCGCGTCTCGCCATCCCGATTTAGGTATTCCGTGATTTCACTAAATCACTTCAGGCCAATGCCGGAGTGGTTCCTTTGAAAAGTCACGGCCGACTTCCTGTCCCATCCTTCTCTAATCCGATGGGGTTGATGACCTCGTTGTTCGGTCCCCTCCCCCAAATTAACCAACGAAACAATTCAGTAGTCTACGGTCCGACCGGTATGATCACAAGCCCCGAAGCCTCTCCTCCGATTTGCTGTTAGCAAAGGCACTCGCGTCGGTCGTCTGCTTCCATAGATAGTTAAAGCCAGATTTCGTCGCACTGTCGGAAAGTATACGTTCGTCGTACCTCCCGCACTGTTTTCTGCGGTTATTTCACGCAGTGTTGTTTGTCTGGTAGGACTGACAACTCTAGGTTGTTAAGTGAAAGCTGTCGGTCACTGCGTTGTCCGTGGTGAGAGGTAATGCCTGAAATTTGGTATTCTTAACACACGCTTTACGCTATGGTTCTCGGAATGTTGAATTCCCTAACAATTTCCGAAAAGGAATTTTACATTTTATTATTTGTTTGTTGCTGCGTGTCTACAGAAGAATCTTTCTGTCAGCATGGACTTTGATACGGAGAAATTTATTATAAACATAACGGAGAGGCCTGCTTTATGGGACTTGGCATCTGCAGAACATGCTGACAAAAATTTGAAAAAGAGAATGTGGGAGGAAGTGACTATGCTGTTCTGGGACAGAGAATGTGCAACACCGCAGGAACAAAACACGCTGTGTAAGTTCTATTACTTTTATTTATCTTTATTAACATGTACGTATAATTCAGACTTCAGTGAATGTAATTCAACTGCCATGGCAGAGTGCCTTCATGTACAAAGTTATCGGCAAAAACTTTTCTGTAGTGTGAACTGGATGCACGTCTACGTACTCGTTGTGGAATATCCTCGTGAGCTGAAGGATATACGTACAGTGTATCTGAGTATTGAACACCATCACTCTTTCGTACAAAGTTGTGTAAAACACAACATGCCTTAGCAATGTCTATGGTGAAATCGACTTCCACATTCAGCGGTCCGTGAAAGATCCTCCACTTACTTGCCATTATCCCGAACGTGCACCCGACGAAACGTCTTGCTCGAGAATGACGATAGTTTTTTGTATCAAGTCGCAGACTTAAGTACGGACATGTAATTGGGTGTGACAGCGAAAATGCGTCGTCAGCAACAAATACATAAGGTACAGGTGTTTGTGTTTTGTTTATGTCTGAAATGTGTTTGTCTTGCGGAATGTCCAAGTTATTACACGGTATTCGCTTATAGGACACTGATTGTTGAAATACCGCTGAATCAGCACATTTACCATACGATCCCACATCTACAGCGACAAATTTATAGTTTGCATGACAAACAGCCATTAGTACAATAGAAAAATATTTCTTATAGTTCAAGAACGTGGATGCACTGTTTGCTGGTTTCGCCGGTCACACATGCTTTCCATCAACGGCGCCGAGACAGTTTGGGAAATTGGCCTTAGTTTCAAAATCTTTTGCTATTTGCAGCCAGTCGCTTTTTTGTTGGTTCTGACAAACATTCATCTTTTAAGGTAATCCAGATGGATGAACATACTATTCTTACAGTTTCTCTGATTGTTGTTACTCCACGGCGGAAAGCATGATGCAAATCAACGAACGAATTTCCATTTGCCAGATATCTGAAAGGGAGAAATTACTAAATTATTTCACACTTTTGCGAGATAGATGAGTTTTAAGGCAACCTTTTTCTGAACGAAATGTCTTGAAATATTTTTCTAAGATAATCTAATAAACAGAATTGTTCTAATCACTTTCTTTAAATTAACATATGTCGCATCAGTTCCTACCACATATGGTATGCAGAAACTCATCTAACATATCACTACTTGTAGCTTCCCTTTACAAAGTATAGACATTATCGGTAGCTACAATAGTATTTCATTTTTACATGTATATCGTTACAGAAGAAATGGCGTAACATTAAAGATTCATACAGCCGAGAAAAACGGAGATTAATCGGTAAATGTGGTTCTGCACCTGCGAGAAAGACACCGTATCTTTATTTTAATCTCCTATCATTTCTGAATATTACCAATCCACCGTCGCATACACATAGCAGCGAGTCACCTGAGATTGCTGAGAATCAGGCCACAGCAGAAAGTGGAGTTCAAAGTGGACCATACCAGGCTAAGGTGCTCGCTAAGAAAAGGAAAGCGGAAGACGAAACAGGAAGACAACAAAGCGATGTTTTAAAAAAATCTGCAGAAGCCAGGCAACAATTGGACACAGTAACGACGACAGATGAGGACAGGCTTTTTTTTCTTGTCTTTGGTCAGCATCTGAAGCTGTCTGTAAAACGACGAATCTTAAGTATTATTGAAGAAGCTCAACTGCATCCTAACTGTCCAAACACATCTTCCTACGAACATTATCCAACGCACATTTTCCGCCGGCCACAAGCATCAGCCGGATATTCGTCACAACACCAGCCCCTATCTACATCGTTATCTTGTGATGGGACAGGATATTATCAGGAAATCTATCCCACGCAGTCTTGTTCTTCTTCTTCACAAAATAATAATTCACCACAGTCTCCACCAGAAACCACCGATGACGGCAGTATTGATAATCGTTTTACATCACCACTACTTGCATCCTTCAGTGAATCATCAAGTTAATTTTACTTCCACATAATGTAACATTAACAATTTCATTATTGGTAAAAATTTTCTTTAATGAAACTTACCTTAATGTGATTAGCAATTTCTCTTCATTTCTTATGCATTGTCGCATTACTGTGTCTGTGCCTCTTATGCTGTCTCCAATTTTCTTTAATATTTCATAAAAAGTGAAATCGAAGAATTTATCTCCGTCTTCACGAAGTTCACAAAAAAAGTAAGAAACATTCAGTTTGTACAGCGTGATTGCAACATAGGATGTACCCAGTATCTTTTCTTCCTTCGTTTCTCCTGACGATGCCAGAGGTACAAAGCCGTTGCTACCTCCGTTATCTCCATCGTGCGACTGAGCTGCGGCCAACCGACTGCCAGCTGCAGTTCTGGTCGCAGTCCGGCCAGCCGTTGGTCGTGGCTGTTGCCCTTTAATTGACTGTCCCTGTGACTTGTTAATTATAACTGACAAATACAAGTCTCACTGGAAACTGTAGTCTTTTGAAGTGGAAGGGGTGCAGCTGCTTCGCGTCGCTACAGTGATGTTTTGTAAACGTCTCTATGGCATCGCCTCTTCATAGCTCAGTAGGCGGCCATTATTTTCGCCTACAGCCGTTTGTGCTTCGCAGTTGAAAGCTGTCAAAAGCGCTGCCAGGTGGCAAGGATTTCCCCTAAGCTGACTTGATGTAGGAATGTCTTAGTAGCATTTTCCACGCATCTCAGTGTTTATGACGTCATATCTCCTGATCTATGATAGGCTGGTGGCTCTGACCCTTCAAGGCCATTCTTAACTGACAGTAAGGGATATGCGTACCAAGTTTAATGGAAATCTGTCCAGTAGCATAGCAGGATATGTGGAACATAGAAATTTACATTCATTCATTTTTATAGTAAGTAGGGATTTCACATGCCGCTTATCTATAGACTTTCTTGTAATGGCGAATTAAACAGATCAAACTACGATCAGTGACGGACTAGAAAGCGAATATGTCTGAACAAGAATGAGATTTTCACTCTGCAGCGGAGTGTGCGCTGATATGGAACTTCCTGGCAGATTTAAACTGTGTGCCGGACCGAGACTCGAACTCCGGACCTTTGCCGTTCGCCGACAAGCGCTCTACCATCTGAGCTACCCAAGCACGATTCACGACCCGTCCTCACAGCTTTACTTCTGCCAGTGTCTCGCCTCCTACCTTCCAAACTTAACAGAAGCTCTCCTGCGAACCTAGCAGAACTAGCACTCCTGAAAGAAAGGATATTGCGAAGACATGGCTTAGCCACAGCCTGGAGGATGTTTTCAGGATGAGATTTTCACTCTGTAGCGGATTGTGCGCTGATATGAAACTTCCTGGCAGATTAAAACTGTGTGCCGGACCGAGACTCGAACTCGGGACCTTTGCCTTTCGCGGGTAAGTGCTCTACCATCCTTTCTCTCAGGAGTGCTAGTTCTGCTAGGTTCGCAGGAGAGCTTCTGTAAAGTTTGGAAGGTAGGAGACGACATACAGGCAGAAGTAAAGCTGTGAGGACGGGTCGTGAGTCGTGCTTGGGTAGCTCAGATGGTAGAGCACTTGCCCGCGAACGGCAAAGGTCCGGAATTCGAGTCTCGGTCCGGCACACAGTTTTAATCTGCCAGGAAGTTTCATGTCTGAACTACTTCACAAGCGTATGAGGACTCAGTTCTGTCCTAATCGTCTTCTACATAAAGAGGGAGAGACAGGTGCAGATGAGCTATAGCTGTCATCTATGGTCTAAGTAGCGTTAGGTTGACGGTATTCATTGGTATGCTCTTTAATATCTATTACAAAAGTATCACTCTAATTCCTAGCTGCGATGTAGGCAGAAAACGAAGAAATATTACAAAACTGAAGATATGAGATGGAGGTGAAGGCATACCACGATGTGGAAGTTATGTGTCACGGGCGAAAGATTAGCATAATACGATTCGCTGATGGTGTATACAGTAGAAGTGGTCGTCGAAAGTGGACCGGAATTCAGACCGGTGTATAATGAAGTAGAGCGTGTGCTAGCTGATGGCTAACATACGCACAAATAGAGAGGAAACTAACAAGTGAACTGTCCAATCCGACATGTCGAAAATTGTCCTGAAAATTTTTATGCAGGAAGAATACACCGAAATGGAAATGAGCGTTTGGCGTCATTGGACGGGAGGCCCCTTGCGGGGCAGGTCCGGCCGCCTTGGTGCAGGTCTTTTTACATTTGACGCCACATTGGGCGACCTGCGCGCCGGATGGGGATGAAATGATGATGAAGACAGCTCACCACCCAGTCCCTGATCGGAGAAAATCCCCGGGCCGGTAGGACAGCAATCCGTCACGCTGACCACTCAGCTATCGGGGCGGACAATACACGGAAAGAAACAAAATGAAAAAAAATGTTAGCTCCTAACTATTTAAAAAAAAAGTTGAAAACTGTCAAATTCGTAGCTTGCCAAGTGGCTGGAGGATTGTGCACCCCTGCCGTAGCCGTGGCAAACAACGCATGCGCAGTACGGCGGATACATGGCCTTGGTTAATGGCACAGCAATAAGCAGATCACATGGCACATCGCGATCGTAATTTGTAAAGTGAATTTCAGCTTCCTTTGGTAGTTTCTCTGACACAATTGTTCACAGTTACTCAATCGTTTCAATTTGCAACTGCATAATAACTAGCAGTTGCCTCTGCATCTACATCTACACTCTGCAAACCACCGTGAGGTGTATGGCAGTGGGTACGTCCCATTGTACCAGTTATTAGGGTTTCATCCCGTTCCATTCGCGTATGGAGTGCTATAAAATTATTGTTTGAATCCCTCTATGCGTGTAGTAATTATTTTAATCTTATCATCAGGTTCACTATGTGAGCGATACGTAGGAGATAGTAGTATATTCCTAGAGTCATCATTTAAAGCCGGTTCTTGAAACCTTGTTAACGGGCTTTCTCGGGATAATTTACGTCTGCCTTCAAGAGTCTGCCAGTTCAATACCTTCAGTATCTCTGTGACACTCTCCCATAGATTAAACAAACCTGTGACCATTCGTGGTACCCTTCTTTGTATACGTTTAATATCCTCTGTTAGGCCTATCTGGTATGGGTCCCATACATTTGAGCAATATTCTAGGACGAGTCACATGAGTAATTTTTAAGCAACCTTCTTTGTAGACAGATTGCATTTCCCCAGTATTGTACCAATAAACAGAAGTCTACCACCTGCTTTACCCACAAATGAGCCTATGTGATCACTTCATACTCCTACAAAGTGTTACGGCCAGATATTTGTATGAGTTGGCTGATTCCAACAGTGACTCACTGGTATTATAGTCATAGGATACAACGTTTTTTTCGTTTTGTGAAGTGTACACTTTTATATTTCTCAACATTGAGAGCAAGTTGCCAATCCTTGCACCACTTCACAATCTTATCAAGATCTGACTGAATGTTTATGCAGCTTCTTTCAGATAGTATTTCATTATAGATAACTGCATCCTCTGCAAAAATCCAGATGTTACTATTAATATTATCTACAAGCTCATTAATATACAGCATGAACAGCAAGGGTCCCAACACACTTCCCTGCGTCACACCTGAAGTTACTTCTACATCTGACGATGACTTTCCATCCAAGATAACATGCTGCGTCGTCCCTACCGAAAAGTCCTCAATCCAGTCACAAATTTCACTTGTTATCCCATATGATAGTTCTTTTCATAATAAGCGTTGGTGTAGTAATGAGTCAAATACTTTCCGACCCGATTGCCATGAACCAAAGTTTTCAGTATGACATGTGAGAAAAGTGCAATTTGGGTTTTACATGGTCGATGTTTTCGGAATCCATGGTGGTTGTCATCGAGGGGATCATTCTGTTCAAGATAGCTCATTATGTTTGAGTGCAGAACATGTTCTAAGATTATATAACAAATCAATCCCAAGGATATTGGACGGTAGTTTTGTGGCTCACTTCTTCTACCTTTCTTGTAGACAGGTGTGACCTGTGCTTTTCTCTGAGAACTGGGCATGGTTTTTTGTTCGAGGGATCTACGATAGAGTATAGTTACAAGAGAGGCTAACGCACGCGTAAATTCAGTATAGAATCTGGCAGGGATTCCATTTGGCCCTGGAGCTTTGTTCAATTTTAACGATTTCAGCTGTTTCTCAACACAACTGACAGTAATACTTACTACATTTATCTTTTCAGTGGTATGAGGATTAAATTGGGGCGATTCTCCTGGGTTTTACTTTGTAAAGGAACATTTGAAAACTGAGTTAAACATCTCAGCTTCCGTTTTGCTACCCTCAATTTCAGTTCTTGTCTCATTTGCTAGGGACTGGACACTAACTTTGATGCACTATGAGGCTTTATATACGACCAGAATTTCTTTGGGTTCTGTAACAAATCATTTGATATTATTCTGCTACGGTAGTCATTGAAGGTACCACACATTGCTGTCTTGACAGCCAAAAGCATTTCATTCAGCGTTTCTCTGTCTACAGCCTACGCTTTGTTTTACATGTATTATGCAGTAACCACTGTCTCTTTATAAGTTGCTTTGCAGTTACTGTATACCATGGTGATTCCCTTGCATTAGGGACTGTTCTACTGGGTACTATCTATCCAGTGCGTAATCCTGAGGTACTTCCTCTACGTGCTCCTGCCCTTTGCTGAAAGTTTCAAGTTCCTCATTGAGTTTTGACACTATTGATTTTTTATCTAGTTTATTGAATATATATATATATATATATATATATATATATATATATATATATATATGTTTGTTTTAGTTGTGCTTTGCACTTTGGTAATCATTGTTGCCACAACCATGTCACGATCACTGAAACCAGTTTTGATGTGGACATCCTCAAAGAGGTGAAATCTATTCATTGCCATTAGATCCAATATATTTATAGCATGAGTGGGATTCCTAACTATCTGTTCGAGGTAGTCTTTAAAAAAGTTATTTAGTAATGTTTCACAGGATGTCTTATCACACCCACGCCTAACAAAACAGTCATTTCCCAGTTAATTATTGGATGACTGAAGTCTCCACCAAAGATTACAGCATGATCGGGGAACTTAAGTACAAGTGAACTGAGTTTTTTTTATAAAGTTTTCGGTTATATCAGGAGATTAGTCTGGTGAGCAATAGAAAGATCCAATTATCATTTCATGCCCACCCCTGATACTGAGTCCAGCCCAAACAGTCTAACATGCAATTTCAGTTACTATCTCGCTGGATTTAAATTTCTTGTCTACTGCGACAGATACACCACCTCCATTTCCCATTTGCCCATCCTTTCAAAATACACCTAAACTTTCCCCACTGCTATAAATTTCAGGTTTCATGCATCTTTCTGTACCTTGTATTATGTGAGCTTCACTGCTTTTCATGAGTGCTTCTAATTCTGGCACTTCGTTGCGAATCCTTCGGGAGCTTACCATTAGCATTTTAATACCCTCACCTGTGGGAGGCATTTCTTTCGATCTTACACTGATACTTCTGGGTTTCCAACAGCTTTCGTTATCTTGATTGAATGGAGAGTGGCTTAATCTAGAAAACCCTTGTGTGCACCCTACAGACAATCAGCTATCTGAGCAACAGACTCCGATGTGTAGTGCACACCTGACCCATTGAGGGAGATTCTACAATTCTCAACCGTATGGCACAAGTCCAGGAAGTCACAGCCTAGTTTGTCAAAGAACCTTCGAAGTCTCTGGTTCAGTATTTCCACTCGACACAGAATCAAAAGACCATGCTCAGTTCTGAGGTGCGTTGTGAGCTTCGTTGAAACTCCATGCATAAACTGGTCTTCTCAATCTTCTCTTCCAGTTCCTGGAACGACCCAAGTAAAACCTTGGAGTCCAGACAACAGGCATCATTTATTTCACTGTGTGCCACAATCTGCAGTTGGTTGCACCCTGTTCCCTCAATGGCTGCTGGAACAGCCTCTTCAGCATGCTGTATGAGACCCCCAGGCATACACACCGGGTGCACCTGGTGTCCTTTCATGTCACTTGTTGCTATTTCCCTACGGGGTACCATCATTCGCTGTACGTTTGAACTGCCGGTGGTTAAGAACACCTATCCTTTCGTATTTGCCTTCTCCTTCACACCGGACAAAACAGGTTTCCCCAAAATAGGTGAAGTGAGTCCCACTGCTAACTTTCAGTTTCAGCGAGAGACAGCACCTCAAACTTGTTGGTTATGGAGATCGGCACGACACTCGAGATCTCCCTGGTCCTCACCCACTCTGTACTGGACACCTAGATCTACCATTGACACACCACTTACAGTCAAGTGGACGAGTAATGACACATCCTGTCCTTTCTGCAGAGGAGACAGGATCCACAGGACAGGGTAGTCCTTGAGATACCTCTGGTAGCGGTATCACAGGTACACAACTCTCGGGAGCTCTTCCAACACACCAATTCACAACAGTTGTCAATAGTTTGACAGTAGTCAGGGCGATTTCCAGCTCGTTACCAACGTCAACCAGTTCAGCCTGTGTTCGAGAGGAGCATTCACAGTGGGACTGCATGTTGGCTAGTGCAATGTATTATAAGGCAGTGAACAAATAACTTTAAACTAAGCCTGCTGATTATCTTTTAATTTGTTAAGCTAAAAACTTGCTAATTTCCTATAGTAATTGAATCAAATACACTAAATTAGATTTCTATTAAGGCAACATAAAATTATTAATTTCCTAAAACTTTTGAGGTTAATTGTAGTTGTTATAAAACTCGAAAACAGTGTTAATTCAGCGTAAATGCAGATAATACATATAGCTGCTTCTCTTTAAGGGAAAACTCGATGCAACACAATGTGTTACCTAGAATATCTGCTACAGTGACTAAATCACAAACGCTGATTTGCTACAAATTGCTTGTCAGTTATGCAAAGGACAACGGTAGCTTCCGACAGTTCTCAAAAACGCACGTTTATTTGCGTTGATATGCAGTGAAACTCAGGGGTGATGTATTCCTTGGAACAATTGTGAACCACAAATGCTGATTTGCTACGAGATAAATTACGTATCCAAAACACTCGTACCGGTAACTTTTGTAAGTGTCCGAAAATACTCAAAAATGATATATTTCTCACGTAATTTCACAACGAAGTTACAGAACGATTGCTTTGAACGAAAATAGGCCTACTGTCCTACTCTTCTCAAAAATTTTAAAAAAGCACAATTAAGTTTAAGCCTATAATTGACATTTACAGAACGAATCTGTCGCGGCACTCGCGAATGTTGTAAATTTCGCATTGTACCAGAAACAGTCGGGTATTCATTCAATCAATGAAAGATTATGCAGAAGCGACGCGAACAGTAAAATATGCGAATTTAGAGCTTTAACATACGAATCTTTTAAACGCGGTCTCACACAAAACAAAATTCCGAAAACGACCTTTATATATAAATAAACGTGCATATTGCACGGATTTTTCACTTTGCTGATTCTGTGCACACTTCTACACTAGCCGCGCAGGGTAGCCTTGCGTTCTAAGGCGTCTTGTCACGGTCCGCGCGATTCCCTCCATAGGAGGTTCGAGTCTTCCCTCGGGCATGGGTATGTGTGTGTCTGTGTGTGTTGTGTGTGTGTGTGTGTGTGTGTGTGTGTGTGTGTGTGTGTGTGTGTGTGTGTGTGTGTCCTTAGAGTAAGTTAGTTTATGTTAGATTAAGTAGTGCGTAACCTTAGGGACCGATGACCTCAGCAGTTTGGTCCCATAAGACCTTACCACAAATTTCCCAACTTTTACACTGGCCTGCCGAAGAACACTGCAGTGCGTGTTTACCTTGATCAAAATATCTAAAATGTGCACCACCAACAAAGCATGTCTTCTGCCTGTTGTAGCTAACAGTGCCTCTGCAGCATCACTAGCTATTAACAAGGGAGATGGATCTCAATTAATTTTCTTTGCTTTTTCTTCAGTTGTGCTAGCTAATATCGTTTGTCTTTGTGAAGGTTCCAGACTTTCACATTAATGTGGACTCCAATTAATGGTTTCAACCTTGCAAAGATGAAACGCGAAGAACATAGCAGGTAGTCGAAATCATCTACTGGTTCTGGAGACCTAGATAAGTTTTATTTATTATACTGGTGTCCAAAATTAAAGGAACAAACCACTGTTTCCCCGTCCTATGTCTAATTCTCGATATAATCATACAAACTCAACATATGTACGTAAGATGGTGTTCTGCACGAAATATAGCATTCCAGACAATACTACGCCAATGATGACGTCAGGGCATCTATCAAACGGGGTAGTATTTGCCGGGTAGTCCAAACCTGCAATCGCTGTGTACAGTCATAAACGATGCCATATTGCTCAGTGAAGACTCCTACTAAATTTTCTGCGGTAGAGGGACATAAGAAGAATGAAAGCAGGACAATAGCAAATTGAAGTGGTCCGATGGCTTAACGTGAGTCGTTCAGTTATTTTACGGATGTGACGACGGTTTATAGAGATCGGAACTGTATCCCAACACCAGAGCAGGGCCGAGCGCGTGTGTCATTAGAAAGAGAGGACCGTTATTTGGCTGTAAGGGAAAGATGGTACCGCCTTACACTGCACGCCAACTGGCATCTGACCTCGCAGCACTCAGTGGACGAGTTGTATCCAGGAAAACGGTGTACAGAAGGCTTGTGCAGAGTGCTCTTTATTGCCGGAGACCTGCTGTATGTGCACCTCAGATGCGTCTTCACGTAAGGGAACTTCTAGAGTGGAGTCGTCAACATGCCACCTGGTCGGTCGAACAGTAGGCCAATGTTCTTTCCACAGATGAGTCCCGATTTGGTCTGAAGACTGATTCTCGATGGATTCGCATCTGGAGGGAACGTGGAACACGACTTCGGGAACCAAACATGGTGGAAAGAAATCGGCATCAAGGAGGGTCCCTGATGATGTGAGCAGGGATTATGTTAATCACCTCTTCATGAACTTATACGGTTGAATCAGCAGGCTGTGAGGTATCGTAACGAGATCTTGGGACCTCAAGTGGGGTTGTTGCGAGGTCCTATGGGCCCAGACTTCGTACTTATGGACGATAATGCTAAACCTCACAGAGCACAGCTGGTTTATATTTTCTTGGAAACGGAAGAATTTGCACGCATGGCGTGGCCTGCTCACTCTCCAGCTTTGAATTCCACAGAGCAAGTCTGGGATGCAATGGGGACATGGATTGCATCACATTAGCTCCACCAACCACTCTGCAAGACTTGCGCGCAACTCTGCAGGAAGAATGGGCATTATTGCCTTAACATGAGATTGATGGCATCATTTACCGCATGCCTCATAATCGTCACGCCTCCACTGATGCCAGAGGTGGTCACACACCATACTGAGCACATTAACCAGTTGTCAGAATGTGTGTTAAGGTGGAATAAACGAAGAACTTGTTTGCCCACCGTTACGCATGTTGCACTTGTTTGCGTTCTGTATCAATTGTTTCTACTTTATTATCACCTGTTCATACTGTTTTGGGGCAAAATAAACCAACTTTGCAAAATTTCTGTATGTTGCTTTAATTTTGGACACCAGTGCAGTTCATTTCTAGGACATTCATTCGAATCATCTCGACATTTCGTTAAAAATTATGGAAACAGAAAATTACTGACATAACAATTTTGTGCTAATTAAAGTCCAGAACAAATACTTAGTACCTTCATAGCCCGAAGGAAACATTATACGGTAACAGACTTCAGTGTCAAACAAAAGGCCGTAACCTTTTTGGCCTATGAAGGAGGAAGAAAATGCTTATAGTTAAGCAATGTACAAAGCCGGTTCCATTCCGCAAAATCTGAACATGAACTGTATATGTGACTTTTCAGGCTTTTCCGACGGATCTGTTGCAAATACACTACTCGGGTTTGCCGCCGGATCGAATTGTGTAAATCCCATAATATTTCGTCGATGTAACTGCTCGACATATTCAGGTAGTGGTAGTAGCTGCTGTCACAGCTACAAGATCATCCCAGCATTTGCCGTGAGCGATTTAGGGAAATCACGGAAACCTAAATCTGGATGGCCAAACGCGGGTTTGAACCTTCATCCTCCCGAATGCGGGTTCAGTGTGCTAACCACTGCCCCACCTCGCCCGGTGTGATTAATAGGTAATACTATAGAGAAATTCGTAGCTGACATAAAGACGAAGCTTCTTGTTATCCCGCAAAACCAATGAATGAAATGTGGTCGATAAACTGCATGCAAACTGCACTTTATAGTTTCAAGTGAAAGAATGGCGAAGTTGCCTGTGCAGTCAACGAATGCTATGACAAATTCGTATACAACAATGCCAGTGATAAATATTAGTGAATTACTGTTTCCAGGGCTTTATGCCTGTCTTTGGAAATCTAAAGGCAAATTGGGACCAAAAATATAAAAAAAGGACTATTTGGTTGCAAAAATCTTGTAATCGACGTAGTAAAATATGGAAGAAAATAATTTTCAGTATTACATCCGAAATCTCTTCTCACCAGTTGAAGCAAATGTTTTTGTTGGACTCTTGGCCTGGTCGTAACATCACATCTGTCTTAAGGAGGTACCAGTACGAAAACATTCAGCCACTCGATAAAGAAATTCTCCGACACCATAAAGCATTTTTCAGAAAATTATCGGACAATAAAATTCCTGATAGCTATTCGTCATTCCAGGTTTATCAGCGGAATAGTATCGTTAAACTTCAATCACTTGTGCATTGTCACATTGTATCACCAGGCTTTACAGATTCGGTCAAGCAGTACAATATGCAGAACAATGCCCAAGACCATTTCATATTTCATCCCAGTTCTGTCTGAATAAAACTAGTAATTACTGTGATGTGCCTAAATGCATTAATTTTTGTTAATAAAATATACATTATTCAAAAATTATCATAAACGCTGAGCTACAGAAATTGTTATAAAATATTTCATCAATGCAAAAAAAAATCATGGAAGTCGTTTGTAATGTAACATCACACACTGCCTTGATTTTCTTTCCTCTACTAGTCACGTGTATAACAATTATTACATCAGGAACAAATCTTCAGGCTTTCCCAAAGATCTAATGGCATCTTGGGTTGTCGGGTGTTCTGCCGGATATCAGCGTCGTACTTGCACGATATTTCGGCAACGTAGCTCGTTACCTTCATTAGGTGAGACCTGAGACTACTCCTCGAGTTGTTTTGTGTAACATTGTTGAAGATCAGTCCCACCGGCTTCGCCGGTTTGATATGTTTTGGTGTGGTGTTTCGTTTGACTTTAGTGCTGTGGTGGCACCGTTTATTTAAGCTTTTGGGGACAGGATCGTGAATTATCGAACTTAGAAGTTCGCCAATTCACCGCCATAGGTGGGGTTCTGTGCCTCATTGGGTTGAAGCTTTGGTTTTCTAACTGTGTTGTCACTAGGTCAATATTCCTATGTTGTCTTGGTTTGACTTAATCTAAGATTTCTTGTTTAGAGGTCCTAGACTTCTGGTTTTCCTTTGTGGACAGCCTATTTTACTTGATTGGACTCCATGAATTTATCCTACATCTTACTGGTCTGATATGGTTCTGGTTAGCCTATTCTGACTGGTTTTTCACCGAGTCATGAATTCATCCTACATCTTACTGATCTAATGGTTTTGGCTGGCCTATTCTAATTGGTTTTTCACCATGCCATGAATTTATCCTATGTCTATCTGATCTACTGAGTGGACCTGGTCCAGTATTTATGCCTGTGGCCTTCCCCCTTCCCCAGGCGCTTCTTCTGCAGTCGGCGCCCGCTCGCTGCGATCTTCTGGAGCACTGCCGTTCCCTTCACATCAACTCCAGGGCGGCGGACAAGATAAAACGCAGAGCGCGCATGGCACTGATGAGAGAAAGGATTCGTGATTTGAGGCACAGATTGGACGTGGTAGCCAGGGAGCTGTTACGCCTTCATCTGTACATGGCAGCCTTCTTAACAGAGGAAGACTGGGACTGGGTAGACCATGCCTCTGGTCTTTGTCAGAGTGTGCCAGAAGGAATGCCTCATCTCCCCAATCTGCAAAGTTTGACTGCATGAGTAAGAAAGTGCAGCAGATGGAGGATACTCGTACTGTGACGAATCTAAGTGGCACACAGTTTGATGTTAAACCATAAAGGTACTCAGCAAGGGTCTCAGCTTCGCCACGACCCCCAAAAATTTGCCTACTTCAGATTTTGTCAGCGCAGTAGAGCAAGTTTCAGCCACACTTCCACCCAATGTGGCAGAGGAAGTCCGCCGAGAGACTTGCAGAGCACTCACCAACGCCAGGCTTCCAAAATCGAATATCACATCTGAGGAGAGGCTTGCACTGAAGACGCTCCGGGAAGACAACGGTATTGTAGCACTGCCTGCGGACAAAGGGAACTCTACAGTCATCTTACAGCGGGTGGATTATGATGAGAAAGTACGTCAACTTCTAGAGGACCCAGCATATAGAACTTTGGAGTGTGACCCCACTGACAAGTTAGAGAAAACCAGGGCTCTCCTGAAGGAGACGGGGATGCCTGAGAAGATCATCAGACAACTTCGGGCAAAAGCACCAGTGCTACCTAGACTGTATGGTCTACCTAAAATACACAAGGAGGGTGTGCCTCTACGCCCAGTTGTCAGTAATATTGGGGCACCTATGTATGCAACAGCGAAGTATTTGAAAAATCTGCGTCTCCGTATGTGGGCAAATGTGCTCACCACATCCAAAACTCGGAAGACTTCCTGCAACGCCTCAAGCAACTACGCATCACAGATTCGGATATCATGGTTAGTTTTGATGCAGTATCACTGTTCACTAGGGTCCTGCTAAGAGACTCACTGGAACAGATTGCAGAAAAACTTGACAGTGCTCTGTTGGACCTGTTCAGGCATACACTGACATCCACTTACTTCCTGTATGGGAACCAATATTACAAGCAAACTGGAGGTGTAGCTATGGGTAGCCCACTGTCTCCTGTAATTGCCAACATGTTCATCGAGAGATTTGAGGAGAGGGCATTAGAGACAGCCAGGTATAAACCAACATGCTTCTTCAGGTATGTCGATGACACCTTCGTGATCTGGCCTCATGGGAAGGACAGGCTCAATGTCTTTCTGGAACATCTTAACTCATGCCACCCAAATATCAAGTTCACCATAGAACAGGAGAAGAATGGCCAGCTGCCGTTTCTGGATATACTAGTAGAAAGGAAAGCATATGGTTCAATTGGCCACAGTGTGAATCGAAAACCCACACATACTAATTTATATCTGCAGGCCAGCAGCTGTCACCACCCTGCACAGAAGAACGGTGTTCTTAAGACATTGGTCCACAGAGCACTTGCCCTGCCAGACCAAGAAAGTCTACCGACAGAAATAGAGCAATTAAAAAAAAAACTTTGAACATAGCTGCTAAGGTTCAGTGACCGTGTCAGAATTATATTAGAACAAATAAGCCCTCGGTCACAAATATTAAGTCAAAATTGACCAGGTTTCGACGCTACTGTGAGCGTCGTCTTCAGAATTAGACTAACTGTTCTAAAACATATTAAGTATATAATACATTAATAAAATTAAAGTTTGTACTGGCTGGAAAAAGATGCAGTACTTACAAGTCACATATTAGAAAAGATCTAAGCCGGAAAGGTGACGTCATGAATAGTTGTAAGATGGAGAGCCGCTAAGGGCTGCTCGTACTTTAGTGAACAAGGGTTGCAACAATGTATTATGTGTCTCCTCGTGTTAAAAATAAGATACATAGATAGGATAACGACTCACGTATAAATCGTCTTCCTTACACTGCCTTGCGTTTGTAAACTGCATACATTAAATGCATGCCTACCACCAAGGTCGGTTTGAAAGTTGAACAGGCCCCAGAACACTTGAAGTCAATAATGATGCTATGCACCATATTACTCAAGACACTAAAACTACTTGTCACATTTGTCTCTGATCAGCTCCATTCACATAGCAAGGAAAAGTCTGTCCATCATAAAACTGAATTAAAATTTTTGGACCGCTACCTACACTGAAACTATTTAACTGGCCAGGGAGTTGTTACTGTCTGCCATTGCAGGGCTGACTTGTACGGGTGTCTAAGAATTGATTATAAAATATTACAGTTCGCGTTAAAAAGTAAAATGAGCTGTATTAAAATCTTGATAACTTATTGACAGAAGAAAATTTCGTGCCGCACTCCACAGGGCCATTGCCACACAGTAAAACGCCACGCCACGCCGATTCAGAAAGCGTGATTTAGATTGTGCTTAGTGATGGAAGGAAGAAAAAGAAGAATGAGCAGGGTTTGACATCCCGCCGACTTAATGGTGGAAACTGGAAGTCTAACATTGTAAAATTCTGCTGGTAAGTATTAATACTGTGATGATACAGTGATTCGTAGACTGTAATATTCGCGCAAAGTTGACATTCGTGGCGTGGCTAATGGGAACGACTAATTGGGAAATGCCTTTACAGTCGCTAAATCAGCCAGTGCACTGGGTGTCAACTTTGTTTGCACTTGTAGTACCATCGACCAGTCTCCACCACTCGATACACAGACCTTAAGTAGTTGTTAAGTTTTATAACGTTATTGAAAAATAAAGTTAGTGTATATTTTGATTGTAAAGTGCTACTGTAAGAAATATGTTTTTTCTTTTGTTTCGTGGAACTAGCGTAGGGCTTGGTAGTTGCAGCAGGACCAGTCGCCTTGTAGTTATGCAGCCACACAGCTCGTCGACAATGGCGTAAAACCGACGGTCGTTTTCCAAAAAACCTCACGAGGCGACTCACCTGACCCTACATTAATAATGAAGACTAACAGAGATCTCCCTGGAAGAGGTTATATATTACGTTTATGGCAAAGTTGGGTTTTCACTGGAATAAAGTGGCACACCACATGAGACGTGCTACCATAGCAATGGACGTCATTTTTTCTGTTTACAAGTTGAGCCATTTGTAGCTGTAAAATTGACCATCCTGGAAGAACCTTGTGTAAATTAAAATGGCGGATAAACCGGACGAAAGTTTCACTCCAAAGGGTATTGTACTCTTAGATAAAAGGGCAGAAAGGAAAATAGATACATAAAATTCGAAACAGAACATCAAGAGAAGTTAGAGGAAGAGTGGAAAATCTTATATTTGTTCGGCTGATAAAGACAAGCCTCAAAAAACTACATCAAAAGTGGTATGTACATGAACATTATATATCATTATAATATAAAAATTGTACACTAGAGTAATCTGCTTGGTCTGACTGTTGGTTTGGGCAAAACAAAAACTGGACAACGACACTTTTGTGCAACTTTCTCTGTTTTGACAGGATATTTTACAATAGTAGAGCATAAATTTATTTTTTGGGGCATAGCATGCTGTCTTGAGATCATACTTTTGCACTGGTCAGGAAAAAAGAAGAGAAATGTATATCATGGTTACCTATGAATGGAAGTATATAAAATCTGAAGCTTATTTAAGAACACCTTTCATGAAATGAGCCACAGTGATTTAGCTGCTGCCAATGTTCTCGAAGGAATTATGAAGTATGACCTAAACTTGAAAATTACGAGTTGTATGGTTGACTGTCAATGCAGATGTAGATGAGTCTTAGTCATAATGTCATTCGACCTTGGCTACGTCATTCTCTGCTAACAATAAAATAGAAAATCACTCTCAAGTTAAAATCCCTGTATGCACTGGTTATCCTTGTACATCCTTCTTCCCAGACATATCTTCTTCTTTTCCCAGTTTCTTAGCTGGTGGAGTCTTCTTAAATTTCCCTTCTAGCAAACTCGCTTTTTCACAAAACATCTCTCTTGTACAGTGATACGTAAATTCTTGTTATTTCTGCAACTATCATTATTATTACTATTATTATTATTATTATTATTATTACCTGTTTGCAATATTAGTGGCAGTAGCTGTGGTAGTACAAGCACTGCCAACGTTAAGTTTATTAGCTGATAATATTATTTATTCACATTGCCACTTCAGATACTTAGATCATTTTAATACTGTCATATTTAAACTTATTTCTTAGGAGTCTATGATGTAAAAAAGATATGGCATGAGTGAAACTCTGGTCTGATGTAAAGTAGGGCCTGATGATCCTAATCAGATAAGGTTAAATAAATATATCTTTTATGAATTTCCTTTTGTTGTATAAAGAACTTCTACCTCTGTCAGTAAAGAAAATGAGAGATTTGTTGGCCATGTGAAATTTTATAAGAAATTACCTTCTGAGTGAACAGTCCAGCTCATTTTTCCACTGTTTAATTTTTTCTTTCTTAATGTTTCTTGTCCTATGTACAATTAGTTTTTTAGTTTAAATGTAAATTAAATAAATATAGTGTATGATTTTGGTATATCAGCCAATAATTTCTGTTAATACTTTCCATAATTTTTGCCATTTTAACATAAACACAAGATTGTTTGATATGCAACATTATTTCACAATGTGCTTTTACAGACTACACAACATTCTTGCACAGAAAGCTACATAAAAATTGAGATAACTTTCTAAATATTGTAAAATATGCTAAATACATGTTGCTGGTCTATAATACATACTATATCACACAATCATACGTAATATAACATTTATAACTAGTATCAGAAAACAACAATTACTTTTAATTCCCAAATAATTATGAAATTGTGATATACCACATGGTCTTCAAATGATTTGGATAGTTTTTAACCATAATGAATTAAAATATGATCCAGTTCTTGTTCAGATTTAGCCACAAGCATGTGAAATTTGTTTATATAAATTATTAATATTTGAGATGAGAACCTATTACTCATGTTTGAATGAGTGATCTGTTCCAGTTAAGTCAAGTGAAGTTTTCTTGACAGTGATGTCTCATTCATTTCATACTGCATGAAGTAGTATGAGATAGTAAGATTTCTGGATAATTGAAATTATGCAGTTATGCTAGTGGGATCTGGTCATTTTATTTCGTGACTGTTCCAACGAAAAAATTTTTTTGGGATCTTTATATCCCTTTTGCAAAGAATAAATACAAGGTTAACTGTGAAATATGTTTTAAGCAACAGTTCATAATAACAAGACATAGATCTTCTTAACGACGGAAGTGAGACTTATGCCAGGAACCATACTAGAATCGCTGGATGTTATAAATTATGCAGTATTAATATGGAAGGTCATTCTACCGACAAAAGAATTCTAGTATCTCAAATCCAAAGCATTCATTACGACTGTTAGAGCACAGTAATTGAGTTCATGTTTCACAGATTAATTGCAGCCTATTTCTGAACTGAACACATAAAGGTTCAGTAAAATGTAGACCTTCTTTGACAGTGTGACAGTTAACGTAGTGTTACAATTCTTGCATGAGGGGAAGGTTATTTTATATATTCAAATTAAGCTCCATTAGCAGTCAAACAATGTCAGTGCCACTGAACTGTTGACTGGACTATGGCTGTCAATGTTTCCAGTGTGATAGCTGCACAGGTTGCCTTAAAGGTTTCTTGTAGCTCATTCAATGTAGCTGGCTTCTGTAGATAAACTTCATTTTTTAAAGTTTCCCATAGGTATAAGTCAAGAGGCGTAAGGTCTGGAGGCTGGGGTGGGTACTCAACAGCTCCTCTTCTACCTATCCACCATCCACGTAAATTTTAATCCAAATAGGCTCTGACGTCTTTGTGGTAGTGAGGCAGAGTGCCATCTTGTTGCAGGTAAAATCTTTCAGTTCCATACACATCTCAGTTGCCAGGTAAAATCGATGTTTGCTGTACATGAAGATATACCTCACCAGTTACAGTACCTTCCCTTCAGAGAAGAATGGACCAATCAAACCGCACAATGTAAGAAACATAATATGCATTTGCAAATACATAAAGTGTTACATTTTACATACGAAACGAAAAACTATGATGGACATATGTCATTTATGGTTGGAAAATATAGATATCATAAACTCATTTTTTATATCATAAACACATTTTTTGCTGTGATACATTCATAAGTATAAAAATGTACCAGAAATATACAAAAATGATATTGCATTTAGAGTGTTTATTATATGTACCCCTCTGTGAGACAATAAGACTGCACAGTCTTAACCAAGGAATCTCTAATACCATTTTGATGAACTGAACCTGCAATACACACAGTTTACATTTATAGAACAGCTGCTGTCAGCTGCTCCTTCATCACACCCACTGCTGTTGTCTTCACAGTCAGGCAGATTCTTCATTGTTGCCTTCAGGTGCCATACAAATTTTGTTATAAAATGCTCTGTTGTCACGCTTGCTCAAATATTGCATCAAGTTTTGCAGGTCCGCTACCTTGTCTGATGCTACTGATAACCTTGCGCTATGTGCTGGGTATATTTCAATTGCCTGTGAAACTGGAATGCTATTGTGAATGTATCCCTGAGTTGTACAGCTGAATGTCTCTGCTCTATCATGAACATTTCCTGTTCTAAATTGCATCTGAGACTTGTGACAGTTCAGAAAGAATGGGGTCAAAGTTGCTCTGAAATCAGAGAAATCACTGTATTGCATTTCTCGTATATTTAATGGTGGTGGATTTTGTCGTGATATTGATATTACTTCCATCCCATGTGGAGTTGCTAGTCTCCCATCGGGCGCCTCCCCAGGTGGTGGATAGGGGAATGCTCACCAGATATGGTGGGTACCGGGGATAATAAAATACCCAGGGTGGACCAAAACTAGCAAGCCTCCGCCCCACTAACAAGGAAAGGGGGTTGGCGGCAGGAAGGGCATCCGACTGTAGAAACATTGCCAAAACAGGAGGAATGATGGATGCTTCTCAAGATAAATGTTCCAGAGTAATAGCCTCCCATTCGGATCTCCGGGGGAGGCGTTTTTCGAAGGATCCATAGGTGTTCAAGATCAGAGTAGGAACTCTAAACGTGGGAACGATGACGGGGATGGGAAGAGGGATAGTAGACATGATGCAGAGGAGGAAGATAAATGCTTTGTGTGTACAAGAGACAAGGTGAAAGGGCAATAAGGCAAATATCTTAGCTGAAGGCTATAAGCTACTTTATAGTAGTGCAAGCCCAGAATCAAGAAATGGAGTTGCAGTTATTTTTCACAGAGAGCTTCAAGAAGAGGTATGTGAAGTCAGCAGAGTAAATGATAGGATCATGTATGTTAAGATGATGTTTGGCAGAGAAATGGTAACAGTGCTGTCAGCCTATGCACCCCAAGCGGGATGTTTGGAGGACGAGAACGAAAAATTTTGGAGAGATTTGGATGGAGTAATGGTCGGAATACCAGAGAATGAAAGAGTGATAGTCAGAGGGGATCTAAATGGTCATGTTGGCGGAAGGAAAGGTGGGTAAGAGAGGTGCATGGAGGATGGGGATATGGCGAGAGAAATGAGGAAGGAAAAAAGATAGTAGAGTTTGCAGTGGCTTATGATCTAGTGATTACGAATGCCTACTTCCAAAGAAAAAGAGAAAAACTAATAACATACAGGAGTGGCGAAAATAAAAGCCAAATTGATTACATATTATGTACAAGGAAAAATAGTGGGGAGGTGCGAAATACTAAGGTCATATACGGTGAAGGAATAGCAACACAACATAAGTTGAAACTTCCTGGCAGATTAAAACTGTGTGCCCGACCGAGACTCGAACTCGGGACCTTTGCCTTTCGCGGGCAAGTGCTCTACCAACTGAGCTACCGAAGCACGACTCACGCCCGGTACTCACAGCTTTACTTCTGCCAGTACCTCGTCTCCTACCTTCCAAACTTTACAGAAGCTCTCCTGCGAAACCTGCAGAACTAGCACTCCTGAAAGAAAGGATATTGCGGAGACATGGCTTAGCCACAGCCTGGGGGATGTTTCCAGAATGAGATTTTCACTCTGCAGCAGGAGAGTGTGCGCTGATATGAAACTTCCTGGCAGATTAAAACTGTGTGCCCGACCGAGACTCGAACTCGGGACCTTTGCCTTTCGCGGGCAAGTGCTCTACCAACTGAGCTACCGAAGCACGACTCACGCCCGGTACTCACAGCTTTACTTCTGCCAGTACCTCGTCTCCTACCTTCCAAACTTTACAGAAGCTCTCCTGCGAAACCTGCAGAACTAGCACTCCTGAAAGAAAGGATATTGCGGAGACATGGCTTAGCCACAGCCTGGGGGATGTTTCCAGAATGAGATTTTCACTCTGCAGCGCACACTCCGCTGCAGAGTGAAAATCTCATTCTGGAAACATCCCCCAGGCTGTGGCTAAGCCATGTCTCCGCAATATCCTTTCTTTCAGGAGTGCTAGTTCTGCAGGTTTCGCAGGAGAGCTTCTGTAAAGTTTGGAAGGTAGGAGACGAGGTACTGGCAGAAGTAAAGCTGTGAGTACCGGGCGTGAGTCGTGCTTCGGTAGCTCAGTTGGTAGAGCACTTGCCCGCGAAAGGCAAAGGTCCCGAGTTCGAGTCTCGGTCGGGCACACAGTTTTAATCTGCCAGGAAGTTTCATATCTGCGCACACTCCGCTGCAGAGTGAAAATCTCATTCTGACAACATAAGTTGATTGTAGCGGATTGTGAGATGAAAATATGTAAAAGACCGAGGCACATAAATCAATGTGAAAGGAAAATTAAGTGGTGGACATTAAAGGATAAAAAATTGAGAGAGGAGTTTAGTCAAAAAGTACTGGGAAAGGTAAAATTGGCAGAGAGTGTGCAGGAGTGGTGGAAAGTAAATAGTGCTGTCATAAGGAAGACCGGGGAGGAAGTGTTTGGGTTAACATCTGGAAGAGGGTTGCCAAAAGATAAGGAAACATGGTGGTGGAATGAAGAGGTGCAGTAGGTTGTGAAGGAAAAGAAAGACGCTAAGAGAAAGTGGCATATGTCCAGAAATGCTGAGGATGGGCAAGCATACAAAATTCCAAAGAAGGAGGCAAAACGAGCCGTGGCTAAAGCTAAAGCTGAATCAGTAAGGGAGGCATACGAACAACTACAGAAAAATCAGGATATGAGATAACTGTTACGGATAGGCAAATCAAGAGATAAAGCTTCTAAGGATCTAACAGCAATAAAACAAATGAAAGGTGAAACAGGAATAATTCTGCACGACCATGGAAAAATAATCCAAAGGTGGTTGAGTTATTTTGAGAAATTGCTGAATGAAGAAAATGTAAGAGTGAAAACTGAGGAAGGAGGGGCAAACGAAGGATTAACGATGGATCTAAGTAGAGATTAAGTCGAATGGGCAGTTGAAAAGATGAAAAATGGGAAGGCAGTTGGCCCAGACCAGATCCCCGTTGAGGTATGGAGGTGTCTCAGTAAAAAGGGAATTGAACTCCTTTGGGATTTAATGAAGAAGATTTTGCAACAGAAGGACATGTCAGATGAGTGGAGAACTAGTGTACTGATCCCAATATGTAAGGGGAAAGGTAATGTGCAGAACTGCAGTAACTATAGAGATATTAAACTGATGGCACACACAATAAAAATTTGGGAAAGAGTTATAGAAGCAAGACTACGCAAGGAGAGAGTGGTGTGTGAATAACAGTTTGGGTTCATGCCTGGAAGAGGAACAACTGATGCAATACATGCTTTAAGGCAGATAGTGGAGAGACACAGGGAGCTACAAGCTGATCTACATATGGCTTTCATTGATTTGGAGAAAGCATATGACAGAGTCCCAAAGGACGAAATATGAAGAAGCATGAGAGAGCAGTGTGTGCCAGAGAAGTATGTGAGGTTAGTGAAGGAAACGTACAGAGGACCAATGACACAGGTGAGAAGTAGTGTGGGCATGACAAAGGAGTTTCCAGTAAAAGTAGGGTTACGTCAAGGGTCTGCACTTAGTCCCTACCTCTTTGACCTGATTATGGATGTGCTGGTTAAAGATGTTAAGAAGGAAGTGCCGTGGAATATGTTGTTTGCAGATGATGTGCTTCTTTGTGAGGAGAGCATCGACAGACTTGAGGAAAAGCTGGAGGATTGGAGGAAGGCACTAGGAGAAAGAGGGATGAAAATTAGCAGGATAAAGTCAGAATATTTAGCACTGAAGAATGTACAGATGAGCTCTTGCAAGATCCAGGATGATGAGCTGAAATCGGTCTGCAAATCTAAATACCTGGGGTCGTCCATACAGAGGGACGGTGGACTGGAAAGCGAGATACAACACTGAATAAATTGCGGTTGGAACAACTGGCGGAAAATGAGTGGAGTGTTGTGTGACAAGAAGGTGAGCATTGGGTTGAAAGGGAAAGTGTACAAGTCGGTGGTAAAGCCTGCTATGATATACAGGGCAGAGACATGGCCAATCACAGTAGCCCAGGAAAGGTAGATGGAAATGCCGGAAATGAGGATGCTGAGGTGGATGTGTGGGGTAACAAGGAAGGACAGGATTAGAAATGAATTTGTTAGAGAAGCTGTGAAAGTGGGATCCATGGGGAAGATACAAGAGAGCAGACTAAGGTGGTACAGACACTTACAGAGAAAAGGGGAAGAGTATATTGGAAACGGAGTTGAAGATATAAAGATTAAAGGAGCGAGAAGGAGAGGAAGTCTGAAGATGAGGTGGAAGGATAAGATATCCGGGAACCTAAGGGAGAAAGGATGGAAGAAGGAAGAGGCAAAGGATAGAGTACTATGGAGGAGAAGTATCCAGAAGAGCAATGTTGATCCTACGTGAGGTGGGACAAGGCGACGATAAAAAGGAAGAAGATTGATATTACTTCCATCCAGTCATTAGAAGATTCCTCTGCATTCAGTTTTCTTTACTGTTTTTCTATGAGGGCAAAGTCTTGATCATTTGGGAGGTAGCTGTGCCCCCAAACTGGAAAAATGTACTTTATGCCATGCAACATTTTCAAGGCATGCACTAGAAAATACAAGAAATACACCAGTACATGGGTTTGTTCTGTCCAGATGCACAATCACGTGTTAGAACTAGATGTTTGGTATTACAATTCAAATGTTTTAGGTAGGTAAACAGAAGTGATGTGACATCATTAGCTCCCTTTTTCCTGTCGACCTCATGATAAGTAAACATAGTCACTCGATGATCAACATCAAAAACATACCAGAGCTGCCTAGGATAAAAGACAACGTTGGATTTATTCTGTGGCAGTGAAAGGTTTTGCATATAATCAATCCTAATGCATGTCACCTCATTAGTTTGGGCTTTTGCCTTCAACATTCTCTTTTGTTGTCTGGATGCTTCTACTTTGTGCTAGTGAAGTTCCTTCTCTGTTCTCAAGCTCTCTTTGTCTTCCAGGGTCAACTCTGGATTGTTCAATGTCTGTAGCAGTGAATCATAAAATGTGCATATGTCTGACTGTGAAACCTAAACTTGATGTTATGTTTGGAAAAGATGTGCCAGTACAGTTTGCAAGGAATGTTCAGTTGGTACTGTGCTAGAAACATTCTATGCAACCTTTTCCCTGACATATCTTCTGATAGATATTTCACATTGGGATTGTGTATGAATGAGGCTGCCAGACAGAAAATGGTTTGATGTGGATTGTGATAAGATCTGTCACTGCTGACGGGTTGCATTATGTTGGTTGTCATGCTTGCCACCCAGCCATATCTTTGGGGGATGTGCTGTGAATTACCAAAGACATTTGAATTCTGTGCACATGCAAACGAGTAATGTCATGAAGGCTTATAAATTCTTTCAGACAAATTGGCATACCCTTATCATCCAATCTTTTTTTTTTGTATGTATAAGCAGCACAGTTATCTTAAATTTTTCTGTACAAGCCCTGATTTCTCTTGTTTTATCTTGATAATCATTTCTCCCAATGTAGGTGGGTGCCGACAGAACGTTTTCGCAATCTGCAGAGAAAACTGGTGATTGAAATTTCATGAGAAGATCCTCTCGCAACGAAAAACGCCTTTGTTTCGATGACTGCCACTCCAATTCACATATCATGCCTGTGGCACTATCCCTCCTATTTCGCGATAATACAAAACAAACCACTTTTCTTTGAACTTTTTTTATGTCATCTGTCAGTCCCGCCTGATGCAGATCCCACACCACACAGCAATACTTCAGAATAGGGTGGACAAGCGTGGTGTAAGCAGTCTCTTTAGTAGACCTGTTACACCTTATAAGTGTTCTCCCAATGAATCGCAGTCTTTGGTTTGCTCTACCCACAACATCATCTATGTGATAGTTCCAATTTAGGTTATTTGTAATTGTAATTCCTAAGTATTTAGTTGAATTCAAAGCATTCAGATTTGTGTGACTTACCGCATAATCGAAATTTAGTGGATTTTTGTAGCACTCATGTGTATAACTTCACACTTTTCTTTATTGAGGCCCAATTGGCACTTTTCCCACCATACAGATATCTTATCTAAAGCATTCTGTATTTCGTTTTGGTCATCTGATGACTTTATAAGACAGTAAATGACAGTATCATCTGCAAACAATCTAGTAGGACTACTCAGATTGCCTCCTATGTCATTAATACAGATCAGAAACAATAGAGGACCTGTAACACTTCCTTGAGGAACATCGGATATTACTTCTGTAGAGTTTACATCTATTACTACGAACTGTGTCCTTTCTAAAAGGTAACCACGAATCAAGTCGCACAACTGAGGCGATATTCCACAGGAATGCAGTTTGATTGCGTCTTGCCACTGGTGTGCTTTATGTATGACCAGAATTTCTTTGGGTTTTCTGCCAGATTCTGAGACAGAGTTTCGTTGTGGAAATTATTAAAAGCATCTCGCATTTAATATGCACTATACAGCAGAGCATCGATTATCCGAAGTAATTGGGGGACATGGGTGTTTGGAAAACTGGTTTGTTCGGATAATCGAACTGTACATGTTTATTTGCCAAAAAGAAGTACTGTACAGTACATTTATTCATAAAAACAGGCATCTCTTTTAGTACTACAAAGTAACATACAAAGGCAACTTCAGTAGGAATATATAGTATGTAGCACAGTTTATTAAACAAAAATATATACATATTACATACGCATTTTGCATGAACAATACACACAGTATACAAAATTAATGTTTAAAAAAATCCTTTGTTTTGGTCTGTCTAAGCAAGCCTACACGCTTACGAACAGCTAAGTCACGTACTTTTTTCATTACAGATATTTGAAACTGGTCACTTTCATCTTGGGCTTCAAACCATCTCAAGGTTTGGGAGTGAGGGGGATGATGGACGGTAGGGTGGGAGAGTAACAGGTGCGAGCGAGTACACAGTTCGGTTAAGCGGTCGTTCGGTTGACCGACGCTCGGATAATCGACGCTCTACTGTATTTCGAACTTCTGAAAAACTTAGCCAATCTTGGGGATTTTGCGTTCTTTTAAATTTGGCATGCCTTTTCGTTGCTTCTGCAACAGCAATCTGACCCGTTTTGTGTACTACGGGAGATCAGTACCATGACTTGAGTACCATCAAATGAGAATCTTGATCATTTTTGTTTTCCAGTGTATTAAACGTTCGAAGATTATATTCACTTTCTTCATGTCCTAGCTTCTGAAAACAGTGAAAGCACACACACTTGAAAATGAAATCACATTCAATGTGAAGTTATGTGACACTAACACTATTGTGAAGTACAACACACCATACAAATTTTCCAAATAAAGCAGTATGAAAACATAAATAATAGGATGTAAATTATACAATAAACATGTGGGAAATCATCTTATTTCTTACCTGCAGTAAATTCCTATTACTCAGTTTGGTACTACATGGCCCACATGGTGTAAAAGTGTCAGTTTAACTTATGATGTTCCATATCATTACGAAATGCCATATTCATGATCTATGGAATAAGTATTAATGTAATGAAATGTTCTATCCTAGCCACTTTCTTCTGACGTATCAACTCTCAAGTACCGGTATGTATCTTGCTCTTCTTACTAAAAGGCCAGTCGTAACCTTCAGGTTCTCCATTTGCGTACATGATTACACACCCTCTCACAAGTGACGTAACTTCGAAGGCAGTACCTCTTTAAGGTAAATACAACGTCTCTTTAGCTTCAGGGCCTGCCACTGTACTGCAGCACCATTCACCGCTCTTAATGCAAAAGCAGCAGTCGTCCATGACTAGTGCTGTTTTTCCCGGAATCACGTTAGACTTATGCTGTTGCTCTAGAACCTACTGTATTATAATCCTCGTTTTCTGTGGGACTAATGCCATTTTAGCTGACGCAGTATTATCATCAGATGCATTCATACACACACATCAAAATGGCAGCACTAACTCAATTTATGCAATGTTGGACTAATGCTGGTTTTCCGAGAATCCCTTAAGTTTTTGGAGATCTTTCCAAGACTAAACAAACACTCTGGAAAGAATAAATATAAAGTTAACGGTTAAAGAAGTTTTCAGGAGACAATTCGTAATAATTAGAGATCTTCTTAGCTACTGGTGTGATTTGTGTACATGTTTGTGTACGACCAGAATCTCTCTGTGTTTTCTGCCAGATTCCGAGACAGAGTTTCGTTGTGGAAGTTATTAAAAGCATCTCGCATTGAAGCAAAAATTATACCAGCAACCATATTAGCATCATGCAACATTAATGTGGAAGATCACTATACTCATGAAAGAGTTCTGTTGTCTCAAAGCCAAAGCATTCGTTAAGACAGAACAAATTACCGATAATTGAGTTTATGACCTGTGGATTAATTACAGACTATTTCAATAGTGAATATTGATGGGACAGAAATAATTTACGGCGCCGATTTCGTAAGAAATTAACATCTGTGAGTTACTATATATATCAATGAAATAAACGAGAGTGATAAGGCACTATTCACACCTCGAATATTAAAATTGCTATTAATAATAATAAAAAAAAGACTTTCACGATCGACCATAAAGACAGAACCTGCAGACTGATTAAACATTATGTTCAGAACTGTGCAGTGGTACGAATTGCACATTACCGAAGCAGCATCTCGTCACTGACAGGTAACACATTCCGTCTTGGTAAATGAAAGGCGTACTGAACATCTGTAACATGCATATGCTTTATGAATTGGTTACATATTAAAACCTGTATGAAAATTATCCAACGGCTGAACTTAATATTACTAATAAAAGGGACGCAAAACAGGATCGCAAAAATCGAATTTGTGTTTTTCTCACGCGATACCATGAACGTCATGGATCTAGCCAATCAGGTGGATCCAGTATTTCTTGATTTCCGAAAGGCATTCGTCTCAGTACAACACCAATGCTTATTAACTAAATTACAAAAAATCGAGCATCATTCGAAATTTGCGATTTATTGGCAGGCAGGACGTAGTATGTTACCTTGGAAAAGAGTTATTAACAGACACAGAAGTAACTTTAGACGTGCCCCAGGGTAGTGGGTTGGGCCCCTCACTTTTCGTACAGTGTATTAATGACCTGGCAGACAATATTAATAGTAACCTCAGAATATGTGCAGATGTTGTAGTCATCTATAATGAATAACTGTATGAGAAAAGCTGCAGAATTCAATGAGATCTTGATAAATTTTCAAGCTGGTGCAAAATAATTTTACATCTTCGGAAATGAAAACTTGTGCTCTGAGCATAACGCAGGGAAGTAGTATCCCATGATTGCAATATCAGGGAGTCACAACTGGAGGCAGTGATCTCATATAAATACCTAGGTGCAACAGTTTGCGTATACATAAAATGGAATGATTATGGAAGCCCAATACCATTTAAAGCAGGGTGCAGGGTACTGGTCAAATGGAATCTATCAACAAAGGAGACAGCTAATGTAACACTGGTGTGTGGGACCTACACCATACAGGACCAACAAAGGATGCTGAAAGTATACTTAGAAAGGGCAGGAATGGTCACAAGTTTGTTTGACCAACGGGAGAGCATTGAGGAATGTCCAAAAACATTAAATGTCAGATGCTGGAAGATACACGCCAACTAACCTGCAAACGCTTACTTACACAGTTTCAAGAACCAGTATTAAGCGAGGAATCTAGGCAACACAGAGCAAAGATTAGGACAATAACAGCGCACTTGAGTCATTTAAATAGCAATTGCCCGCTGTAATGGGAAGTATTCTTTGCCACTCACTTCGTAATGCTTTGAAGAGAATGGAAGCAGATGTGAATGTATCTTACTTACTACTACTCACTGTCTTTCATCTGAAAGTCCAACAATAGTGTAAAACAACATGACACACTATTCTGCAGTGTACTCTGCGATGAAAATGACTTTGAATATAAAATGTGAGCAGCATAACTTGAATTAACCGCGACCATTTATGATGTGTCCCATAGCAAAAGGTATTGAGAGTAAGAAAATCTGGTATCTGGCTCCGCGGAAGTTTAATGCCCACTGGAAGTAATGGATCCCGATAGCCTTTGGAGGGCACAGTCTCGCCACAATGCTGCGTTCGCAGGGTGAGCACACCACTCGTCTCACCACACGAGTACATCAGCCAATAGTGTTCCTCGTAGCTAATATAGATATGGCCGCCCAGCGATCGGTCAGTCAGTTTCGTACTTGCATCTGGTATTGTTGGTTATACTATCATTGTTGTACTATGAACCATTCGATAACAATCTTGTTTGGCACTTGGTCTTTCTCTCTGGTCGTGATTCAGAGAGTCTTCCTCTTTGCTCTTGGCCTGTTGACATCATTGTGTCGAAGGTTTCCGCTTTGTATTTTGTCTAAGTAGACTGCTGCGGTCTTGATTTTGTCTGTCTCCTGTCCACTGTCAGCTACTGCTTGGTGTCGTGTACCCTGAAGACAGCCCTTCCACCTTGCGGTGTCAATTGTTTTCCCCCTGGGTACTGATGCATGTGGTGATATCTTGCTACTCCTGGATATAGCTTTGGCAATGAGGAAGAAGGAAGTTGTTTGGTAGCATGGACTCTAAATTGGCAGCAGCAACTAACGTGACAGCAACAACTTCAGATAGACTCGGGGAGTGCCTCAGACATTTTTTACTGTGCCAGACCAGTTCACGTTACCTTAGGTGCAGATATGAAGCAGGAGCTAGATCATGTCCAGGCTACTAGGGTTATCAAGCTGGTGAAATCTAGTGCATGGACACTCCCTTAGTCATCTTCAGAAAGCCCAGTGGTTCTCTAGGCTTGTGTGGAGATTTCAAGGCTACAGTCAATGCACAATTGGAGGTAGAAGCTTATCCTACCCCCCAGTTGTAGGTCCACATCATCAAACTTGTTGGAGAGGAATACTACACGACGACCAACCTTGCCGATGCTTGCCTCTACTTACACTTAGACAAGACATCACAGAACATCATTGTCATTAACATGCCTTTGGTTTGTGCAAAAACTAGAGGCTCCCATTTAGCACAGCCTCAGCGCCCACAGATTTCCAAATGTTTCTGGAACAGGTGACACAACATATTCCAGCTTGCGTGAATTAGCTGGCAATGACAACACCCCATTGCCATAGGGGTGTTGTCATTAACATGCCTTTGGTTTGTGCACGTGCTAGACACTACACACCGGAAGCAGCTACTAGGGTAGCAGAGTACGTGTGGCGTGCACACGGGGGTTTTTTAGGTTAGAGGGACCCCCCCTTGGGCGAAACGATAAAATACCTGACGGCTTACCAGAGAGGACATTATCATCGTTGATAAAGAACGTCCGTCCTCAGAGACCAAAAACAGGAAAAGTTAACGTAATATTGGTAAACTGCAGGAGTATCCAGGGCAAGGTTCCTGAATTAGTATCTCTTATTGAAGGAAATAGTGCGCATATAGTATTAGGAACGGAAAGTTGGTTAAAACCGGAAGTGAACAGTAACGAAATCCTAGACACAGAATGGAATATATACCGCAAGGATAGGATAAACGCCAATGGTGGAGGAGTATTTATAGCAGTAAAGAATTCAATAATATCCAGTGAAGTTATTAGCGAATGCGAATGTGAAATAATCTGGGTTAAGTTAAGTATCAAAGGTGGGTCAGATATGATAGTCGGATGCTTCTATAGACCACCTGCATCAGCAACCGCAGTAGTTGAGCGCCTCAGAGAGAACCTGCAGAACGTCGTGAAGAAGTTTCGTGATCATACTATTGTAATAGGGGGAGACTTCAATCTACCAGGTATAGAATGGGATAGTCACACAATCAGAACTGGAGCCAGGGACAGAGACTCTTGTGACATTATCCTGACTGCCTTGTCCGAGAATTACTTCGAGCAGATAGTTAGAGAACCAACTCGTGAAGCTAACGTTTTAGACCTCATAGCAACAAATAGACCGGAACTTTTCGACTCCGTGAATGTAGAAGAGGGTATCAGTGATCATAAGTCAGTGGTTGCATCAATGACTACAAGTGTAATAAGAAATGCCAAGAAAGGAAGGAAAATATATTTGCTTAACAAGAGTGATAGGGCACAAATCGCAGAATATCTGAGTGACCACCATCAAACGTTCATTTCTGAGGAAGAGGATGTGGAACAAAAATGGAAAAAATTCAGAAACATCGTCCAGTACGCCTTAGATAAGTTCGTACCGACTAAGGTCCAAAGCGAGGGGAAAGATCCACCGTGGTATAACAACCGTGTACGAAAGGTACTACGGAAACAAAGAAAGCTTCATCATAGGTTTAAGAGTAGTCGAATCATAGCTGATAAGGAAAAGCTGAACGAAGCGAAAAAGAGCGTAAAGAGAGCAATGAGAGAAGCATTCAACGAATTCGAACATAAAACATTGGCAAACAATCTAAACAAGAACCCTAAAAAGTTTTGGTCATATGTAAAATCGGTAAGCGGATCTAAATCCCCTATTCAGTCACTCGTTGACCACGATGGCACCGAAACAGAGGACGACCGAAGAAAGGCAGAAATACTGAATTCAGTGTTCCGAAACTGTTTCACTGCGGAAAATCGTAACACGGTCCCTGACTTCAGCCGTCGCACGGACGCCAAAATGGAAAATATTGAAATAAACGATATCGGAATTGAAAAACAACTGCTATCACTTAGTAGCGGAAAAGCATCCGGACCAGACGAGATACCCTTAAGATTCTACAGTGATTATGCTAAAGAACTTGCCCCCTTTCTATCAGCAATTTATCGTAGATCGCTGGAAGAACGTAAAGTACCTAGCGACTGGAAGAAAGCGCAGGTCGTTCCCATTTTCAAGAAGGGTCATAAATCAGATGCGAATAATTATAGGCCTATTTCGCTTACGTCAATCTGTTGTAGAATAATGGAACATGTTTTGTGTTCTCGTATTATGACGTTCTTAGATAATACAAATCTCCTTCATCATAACCAACACGGATTCCGCAAACAGAGATCATGTGAAACTCAGCTCGCCCTATTTGCCCAAGAAATTCACAGTGCCGTAGACACTGGCGAGCAGATTGATGCCGTATTCCTGGACTTCAGGAAGGCATTTGATACGGTTCCGCACTTACGTTTAGTGAAAAAAATACGAGCTTACGGAATATCGGACCAGGTTTGTGATTGGATTCAGGATTTCCTAGAAGAAAGAACACAACATGTCATTCTTAACGGTTCAAAATCTGCAGATGTAGAGGTAATTTCGGGAGTACCGCAGGGAAGCGTGATAGGACCTTTATTGTTTACAATATACATAAATGACTTAGTTGACAACATCGGTAGCTCCGTGAGGCTATTTGCAGATGACACGGTTGTCTACAAGAAAGTAGCAACATCAGAAGACTCGTACGTACTCCAGGACGACCTGCAGAGGATTAATGCATGGTGCGACAGCTGGCAGCTTTCCCTAAACGTAGATAAATGTAATATAATGCGCATACATAGGGGCAGAAATCCATTCCAGTACGATTATGCCATAGGTGGTAAATCATTGGAAGCGGTAACGACCGTAAAATACTTAGGAGTTACTATCCGGAGCGATCTGAAGTGGAATGATCACATAAAACAAATAGTGGGAAAAGCAGGCGCCAGGTTGAGATTCATAGGAAGAATTCTAAGAAAATGTGACTCATCGACGAAAGAAGTAGCTTACAAAACGCTTGTTCGTCCGATTCTTGAGTATTGCTCATCAGTATGTGACCCTTACCAGGTTCGATTAATAGAAGAGATAGACATGATCCAGCGAAAAGCAGCGCGATTCGTCATGGGGACATTTAGTCAGCGCGAGAGCGTTACGGAGATGCTGAACAAGCTCCAGTGGCGGACACTTCAAGAAAGGCGTTACGCAATACGGAGAGGTTTATTATCGAAATTACGAGAGAGCACATTCCGGGAAGAGATGGGCAACATATTACTACCGCCCACATATATCTCGCGTAATGATCACAACGAAAAGATCCGAGAAATTAGAGCAAATACGGAGACTTACAAGCAGTCGTTCTTCCCACGCACAATTCGTGAATGGAACAGGGAAGGGGGGATCAGATAGTGGTACAATAAGTACCCTCCGCCACACACCGTAAGGTGGCTCGCGGAGTATAGATGTAGATGTAGATGTAGATGTAACGTTGCTTCAGCTGTCACAAATTTCCAAAGGTTTCTGGAACAAGTGACACGAAATATTCCAATTTGTGTGAATTACCTGGATGATCCCATTGTCACAGGGCTCCCCCTCCAAGGAGCATTTACAAAATCTCTGTATCTTTTTTACCATCCTGTGGGACACAACCCACTTTGTCACTTAGAAAAGTGCAGGGTTTTTCAGCCAGAAGTGAAATATCTGGGATACTGGCTCACCAATGAGGGAACCAAGGCAACTGATCGGATTGATGCCACAATAGACTCCTAATCCCACCTAACAAACTCACCTGAGTTGTAGGTGTTTTTGGGAAAAATCAACTATTATTCCAAGTTCTTACCCCACATGGGCCACGCTGTGCATCCCTGAATGAGCTGCATAGAAAAGGGCGTGTCTTACAATTGGACTCCTGCCTGTGACCAGGCTTTTATCCAATTGAAATTCATGTTGAATTCCGCCCTTCGTCTCATGCCATTTTCTCCCGGTTACCCACTGGTTGTGGCAGCCGGTGCAGTAGCCTATGGCATTACTGCGGTCTTGGTGTACAGGAATGGGGATGGCTCCAAACAGCCTACAGCATATGGGTCGAAGACATTGACCCCTGCACTGCACAACTATTCCCAGATCAAAAAGGAGCCATTGATGGTAGTGTTTGCCACTAAACAATTTGATATCTTTCTGTGAAAAAGTTTTCCCTAATTACAAATCACAAGCCACTGGTGGCATTCTTTGGACCACACTCCATACTTCCAGTGTGAACAGCCTGATGCACAGTGTAGTCCATTGTTCCTGAGTGCATCAGTTATACAACACAGCATTCTAATGTGTTGTTGCATCTTCCTGCTCCTCCAGACCCTGATTCTGACCAACAGGAGGCCTCTGTTTCCACATCAGTACTGAGCAGCAACATAAGTTGGATGGTTTTCCCATTACGGCTGCTTGTGTTTCCACTGCCATGCACTGGGACTCCACCTTCTGGCAGGCCCTCTGCTACGTGACCCATGGCTGGTCAACTTACCACACCCACTGGTTGGTGACTGAGTTCAGCTCCCAGTAACATATTTCTCACACTCTCGGTTGTTGATGATGTCACCTCTCTTGGACGCTGAGATGGATGCACATCGGTTGGTCATCTTGGTAGACTTGCACCAACAGTTGTTGAGCTTGCTGCACGGAGGATATTGGGGGATATCTGACATGAAGAAGCAAGCCAGCTGACACATGAACTGGCCTGTAATCAGTGGTGACATCGAAGCAACGGTCAATGACTTCACAGCATGTGCATGTAACCAGGTAGTACCCCCACAATCTTTTGGCCCGTGGCCTACCCATGCCTCCCCTATGACTGCATCCATCTGGATTTTGCATGCCCATTTTTGGGATCATTGTGGTTGCTCATTGTCGATACTTACTCTTAGTACCCATACATTGTACAAGTGTCATCCATTGCGACTGATGCCATTCTCGCTGACTTGGCTCAGGTTTTGGCCATCAAAGGGCTGTCTCGCACATGGTCTGTGATAATCATCTGCAGTTTATAGTATGTGCCTTCATAGAGTTCTGTGAGACCAATGGCATAAAAATATTTGCAACCTCCAGAATGAAATTTCACTCTGCAGTGGAGTGTACGCTGATATGAAACTTCCTGGCAGATTAAAACTGTGTGTTGGTCCGAGACTCGAACTCAGGACCTTTGCCTTTTGCAGGCAAGTGTTGTACCATCTGAGCTACCCAAGCACGACTCATGACCCATTCTCACAACTTTAATTCCGCCAGTACTTCATCTCCTACCTTCCAAACTTCACAGAAGCTCTCCTGCGAACCCGGCAGAACTAGCACTCTCGTAAGAAAGGATATTAAAGAGACATGGCTTTGCCACAGCCTTGGGGATGTTTCCAGAATGAAATTTTCACTCTGCAGTGGAGAGTGCACTAATATGAAATTTCCTGGCAGATTAAAACTGTGTGCTGGACTGAGACTCAAACGTGGGACCTTTGTCTTTCACTGCCAAGTGCTCTGCCATCTGAGCTATCCAAGCACGACTCACGACCCGTCCTGGCAGCTTTTAATTCCACCAGTACCTCGTCTGGCAGAAGTGCGTTTGTGTGTCTGTGTGTGTGCAGGGTGTTCAAAACAAAGTGTAAAATACTTTGAGAGGTGGTAGTACTCATCAAAACAAGAAAAATAAGTCCAATAAACATACTTTTTGTGATAAATACATCTTTACAGGAGGTGTTCAAAGTGGCATTCATTCATGACAATTCACTCCCCTGTCCTCCGGCATAAGGAATAATGCGCCCTTTGAAGTATATCTGGTTGTTGTTGTATCTTGTGGTACACATTGAAGACATGACCCTGTAATGTCCACACAGCATTGATTGGTGGGGCATGGACCAATTCCTTCAGGTGTTCCCATAACCAAAATTATAGGGGACTGAAGTCTAGGGAAAGAGTAGAAGCGTGGGGCCACCATGAACAACCCAACAGTCCTGAAATACCTGTGTTTTAGGTGTTAGTGCACATTGTAACAAAAGTATGCTGGTGCGCCATCATGCATGAGCCACATTCGTATTCATTGCTGCAATGGGACAGCCTCCAGCAAGGGAGGCAATACGTTAATGAGAAAGTCCAGGTAATGTGCCCCAGTTAACATTTGTGGTAGCATGTATGGCCCTATTAATCTATCACCAAGAACTGTGGAAAAACTGGAACAGTAGACAATCAAAGCAGTTGAGATGTGGTGATATAGACAAATGTTGAAAATTAGGTGGACTTCTAAGGTGAGGAATGAGGAGGTTCTGCGCAGAATTGGAGAAGAAAGGAATAAGTGGAAAACACTGACAAAAAGAAGGGACAGGATGATAAGACCTTTGTTAAGACATCAGAGCATGACTTCCATGGTACTAGAGGGAGCTGCAGAAGGCCAAAGACTGGAATACATCCAGCAAATAATTGAGGACCCCCCCCCCCCCAAAAAAAGGGTAGACTTTACAGATGCTGGTGAAACCTATGTAGCACCACTTCTCCATGCACGTATATGATGAATATGTCATCCACATGTAGAAACTAACAGCGTGGGCACAGCAGTTTTCAACTTAATGGTTTTTTTTTCCTAAAAAAAAAAAAACGGCTTCACTGACCACATTTGCCACTACTGGTGAGAGGGGTGGGTCCATTGCCATTACACTTGCCTCCTCATAATATTTGTCCTGCTAACTGAAATATATTGATGACAGGCACAACTGCACTTCGTCACAAATATATAATGGCATTCGCTGCTGTAAGATATTAATTGTCTGTTCCTTTGGCATGCTGGACAATATGGACTTTCTCATAAGTGACAATTAAATTTGTAACTTGGTTATAAAGTGTGTAGAAACCTTAAGGCAAGATGTCTTGTTGCAGGCCAGTTGGCTTATTGTTTAAGCCTGTTGTTTTGTCTGATAGCCAGTGGGTGAATGGATCCCATTGGCACTGGTCAGCAATTCTCACTACTGACAGGTAGCAAAATGTGCTAGTTGCTCTGCAGATGGCCTGATCCTTTAACAGAGTGATCTTTCTGGAGTAGCTTCTGATACTGTGTGTGGAGCTGAAGCTAGACAGTCCCAGATTTGTTAATTTACGTTTGGAACTTCATGTAGTCCCTGAAGTACTGGAGCTTCTGAGATTAGCCTTTTGGCTGGGCCAGCATTGGCAGTATAATCTTAATTAGGTTCTGCACCTTTCATCTAAATTTTACTGTGGGCTCTCTCTTTAGATCTTTATTAGTGTGTTCACTCAGCAATTCATTAGTTTCCACTTCATATTGTGACGTAATTATTAAAACTATATCATTTCATTTTTTCATCCTTTGAATCACAATATTCTTGTTCTTCTTCTGTCTATAGATGATAACTCTTCCTTAGTGTAATATTTTCTGCTCTGATGACCTCACGTGATATGACAAAGAATATAAAGAACTCTGTCTTCAGAACCCAGCAGTTGCATTCAACTGAAGAGTACAATTGCCAAGTCACTTAAAACATTGCATTTTGTAGTGATTATCTGGTTTTACAAAAGTATTTTGTTCAGTTTGACACTAAGCACTGAAGCTTATAAAATTATATTGACAGTAAGATCAATGACAATTACCACCCAAAGAAAAATTCTTGAGTACGTCCATTTTGCATGATGTATTACACCTGAGGAGTCTGTACACAATTAAATAGCTGTTGTTTCATACCTAGTTTGAATAATGGGTATATTAAAATCTGGTGCATAACATAATACATAACCAGCAGGGATTGAATACGAATTCATAAGATTGGGAGACAGAAGCCTAATATTTGTAAGATCCCCAATCAGTAATATCTGAGAAGGTGTTTCCATCTACAACCAAGGGAAAACTTCCCAGAAAATAACCATAGAACTTAGTTCAAAACCCTAAATTGAGTACAAATAAATTGTGCCATATTGTAACACAAATTTCATGATTACTTATGTGACACAATATTCCATTTCACAACAAATCAAATTCGTGTTGGCTTTTTGGTCCTCTATAGGATGGGTATATCATTTGCCGGTAAGAGATAGTGCAGATGCTATAAAGGTGGTAACTTTTTCTTAGTACATTCTGTTTTGGATTGGCAAGAGAGCCAACCCACTATGAGAGGAAGCCGAAAGGCACGCGTTTTAGCTCACGCAGGCTGGTGTGAGGTCTGGAACAGGTCAAGGAAATTATACTAGCAAAAAACGTACATAGCTGCTGGAATACTTAACTTTAATCCATAATTGGTGAACATCGCTCTTGATGGTACATGTTTTACAGCATCAATAGTAACTGGTAATGGCGCCTTGCTAGGTCATAGCAAATGACGTAGCTGAAGGCTATGCTAACTATCGTCTCGGCAATTGAGAGCGTAATTTGTCAGTGAACCATCGCTAGCAAAGTCGGTTGTACAACTGGGGTGAGTGCTAGGAAGTCTCTCTAGACCTGCCGTGTGGCGGCGCTCAGTCTGCAATCACTGATAGTGGCAACACGCGGGTCCGACGTATACTAACGGACCGCGGCCGATTTAAAGGCTACCACCTAGCAAGTGTGGTGTCTGGCGGTGACACCACACATTCAACAGTGAAATCCCTTTCCAAACCAAAATCAATGCACATGCCATCTCAAGACTTTCAATAGGGTCAGACTCAGAATTTGAGCCCTAAGAAGTCATGTGTTTCCAATCAGACACAGACATTCAACAAATTCTGCACGCACATCCAATAACAGTTGAAATAAGTAGTCCAAGCTGCCAAGCTGTGTTGAACCAAGTCATTGAGTTTTAAACAATGATAAAAGTCAAGCAAATAAATGCCACTGGCAGTAACATTGAACTTTCTTGAAAGTGATCGATCCTTCACAACAAACAACAGCCATCCCATGGCATGCAAATGTGAGCCAACACATTCCAGCACCATTCACGATGAACAACCATATGAGCAGACAGATGAATATTGTTAATGGCAAGTATAGATATTTGAAATGACAGATGATTCAGATGTGTCCTTGCTATCCAGGAGACCAGCACCTGTCAACTCTACCACTGCTACACGATACATCTACTGCCATGACCAACACCTCGCTATAATGTTGACAGGAAGGGAGGGCAGGGGGGGGGGAGGGGTGACATTGAATTTACCCTACAGACAGCACTACAAAAACACACTCTTCCACTCATCACACGTAGTGGGGCAACTACTGAAAGACCACCACTTGAGCAAGCCCTGTGATACATTAGCTGTAATAAAGAGATCACCTGGCACTGTGTAACCCTTCAACCAAATCTTCACAAACTGCAGGAACTATTTGAGAAATGGCTGGCTTTGAAACGTGAAATAAATATGCAAGGCTCTGATAAGAATCTACAATTTCCAAAAAAAATGAAGAATAATGACAAGTCTTTGCTTTACAGAAATTGCTTTTGTGAAATTTGTGTCTGGATGTCCACGTGAAATCAACCTGTGATCCTGCTCTTGACATCTCACAGTTTGATACATTTTGTACATTTGTAGTAGTAGTTGTATGCATGAAAAATCACAAATTAAAATTTCTTTGGATGTTTCATTTTCAGCTTTTTAGTTTTTAAAATTTCCAAAATTAGGCAATTTTTGTTTTGCTTTGAAACCTTAGATGCACTTTACTTTTGGATTATTTGTCAATGTGTGTGCCATATTTCATGATAGTATTCCACATTAAAATTAATTTCATTTTACTGGTTGCCACAGGACCTAGTGCTTAGTCTGTAGGATTTTCAGTTCATTACCAAGTTGTAATGCAAACCTTAAATGTCAATAACCAAATAGACCATCAAATAATCATCATTATTATTATTATTGGTGACAATCAATTTATCAGATAATTAGAATTAGACACTTAAATTTAAATTCAGATTTGGGTTTCCTGTATTAACTGTAAAAATATCTTCACACACACCATATCAACACATACCCAATATGACCTCAAATAATTTACTTAATTATGCCTTTGCTTTACAAATACATTACTATTAATCAATACTATTAATTAAACAATGGTGTAGCTGTTATTATTGAAGAATGTGTTATTTGTGTCCCTAACAATGAGAAACTTTTTACTCATCTTCATCAAGAAAGACATTACGGTGATCTGATAACAATCTTACTTGAATCTATGATTACATATTGCAGATTTTTTAGTCACATAATGCAGTTCTCCCCAGCAATACTGAGAGATTATTAGTGTAACAACACAGTCTCTTTCGATATAATGTGAGAGGCATTTTGCAGCTCTTCATCTGATAGTCTACATGTTCTTCCAGTGTGGTTGTGGGAATTAATTTACAAAGTATGAAGTTTCTTAGTGCAATCGATTAATCTTGCCTTGATTATAAAAAAGAAAGATCTGATCCAAGAGGATGCATAAATAAAAGGTTTATTTCTCATTTTTCATCTCTTGAAAGTTCACATGGCATCCACTATAGGTACAAGCAAGTACTATAATCCAATCAAAAGCATGCTGTCTGCATATGGACCCACTTGAATTTTAGGAACATTGGCATCTTTAACACCAGAAACAATATCTGCTTTACTTTTGCCATTGCCCATAAGAATAAATGTTTGATACTTCTGAGTCCCTGTGACTACTATGGCTTTGTAAAATCTTTTTATCATGCTCCTTTTTATGCTTGTATACTCATCATTTGCCACATGGAAAACAGTGACCGATGGCATGTACACTTAACCTCTCTCAAACTGTTGTAACCCTAAACAGTGACACAGATAATTAAATGTGTGCTGCTCCATGGCTGGCCTAAAAGAACTGTCTCACATCGCATAGACGGCTCTGCACCATGTACAAAACAGCCTTCTATAAGCCAGCATGTCAGGCCCTTGGCCACTCTAATGTTTATGTGACAAATTTATACTTCACACTTAGACTGTGCCTTAGTGTACTCCTTGATTTCATGTATTTGTACTGATTACTATGTCATTCAGTATCTTGATATATTCTTTCATGCAGAAGGGGCTTAAAAGTTGGTTGGTGGGAATTCCAATATTTTGTTTGCACATTGTTACAATGTTTTTGGCAACAATACTCTGCATACTCTCCCAAAGAAATCAGGTGTTGACAGATGTGAAAATTACCGAACAATCAGTTTAATAAGCCACAGCTGCAAAACACTAACACGAATTCTTTACAGACGAATGGAAAAACTGGTAGAAGCCGACCTCGGGGAAGATCAGTTTGGATTCCGTAGAAATATTGGAACACATGTGGCAATACTGACCTTACGACTTATCTTAGAAGAAAGATTAAGGAAAGGCAAACCTACGTTTCTAGCATTTGTAGACTTAGAGAAAGCTTTTGACAATGTTGACTGGAATACTCTCTTTCAAATTCTAAAGGTGGCAGGGGTAAAATACAGGGAGGGAAAGGCTATTTACAATTTGTACAGAAACCAGATGGCAGTTATAAGAGTCGAGGGACATGAAAGGGAAGCAGTTGTTGGGAAGGGAGTAAGACAGGTTTGTAGCCTCTCCCCGATGTTATTCAATCTGTATATTGAGCAAGCAGCAAAGGAAACAAAAGAAAAATTCGGAGTAGGTATTAAAATCCATGGAGAAGAAATAAAAACTTTGAGGTTCGCCGATGACATTGTAATTCTGTCAGATACAGCAAAGGACTTGGAAGAGCAGTTGAATGGAATGGATAGCGTCTTGAAAGGAGGGTATAAGATGAACATCAACAAAAGCAAAACGAGGATAATGGAATGTAGTCGAATTAAGTCGGGTGATGCTGAGGGAATTAGATTAGGAAATGAGACGCTTAAAGTAGTAAAGGATTTTTGCTATTTGGGGAGCAAAATAACTGATGATGGTCGAAGTAGAGAGGATATAAAATGTAGACTAGCAATGGCAAGGAAAGCGTTTCTGAAGAAGAGAAATTTGTTAACATCGAGTATAGATTTAAGTGTCAGGAAGTCATTTCTGAAAGTATTTGTATGGAGTGTAGCCATGTATGGAAGTGAAACACGGACGATAAATAGTTTGGACAAGAAGAGAATAGAAGCTTTTGAAATGTGGTGCTACAGAAGAACGCTGAAGATTAGATGAGTAGATCACATAACTAATGAGGAAGTATTGAATAGGATTGGGGAGAAGAGAAGTTTGTGGCACAGCTTGACCAGAAGAAGGGATCGGTTGGTAGGACATGTTCTGAGGCATCAAGGGATCACCAATTTAGTATTGGAGGGCAGCGTGGAGGGTAAAAATCGTAGAGGGAGACCAAGAGATGAATACACTAAGCAGATTCAGAAGAATGTAGGTTGCAGTAGGTACTGGGAGATGAAGAAGCTTGCACAGGATAGAGTAGCATGGAGAGCTGCATCAAACCAGTCTCAGGACTGAAGACCACAACAACAACAACAACTCTGCATGTTAATATTGTTGCTCACTGTGGCCAATATGTCAGTGGAAGAAATTCTCCAGTCCCATGTTGATCAGTCGTGAGTTCTCACCAACCAGCAAAAGGATCTCTCCAGGGCTCTAAACAATTTGGCAGCATCATTGATAAGCCATGGTTCATCACCACTAATGCGACCCCTACTGTTCCTGTGTATGATGACTCTGCAGAAGATTGGGATGCATATGAAAAATGCATTTGGTAACATTTCCACACTTTTGGTGTCACCAAACACAACTTGTGAGGGATCTCTTCCTGTCAAGGATTTCTCCTTGTGTTTATCGCCTTTTGTGTCAGCTAGCTCCTTTTCAGGTACCTGCCAGTCTTACTTTTGATGAAATGTGTCAGCTGCTCTCTACTTATCGCTGAAAACATACTCATGTTACTGCTGCTTGCATTGAGTTCTGCCATTGTCAAAAGTGGCCGCAACAGTCATACAGAGCTTGAGCAACAGAATTTCATTAGCTTAACTGTAATTGCCAGTTTGTTACTGAAGCTCACAGGGAATCATATGCTGATTTAACAGTTCATGATGCTATGATGCACTTGGGCCCTGGTAGAGAAGTTTGTGACCACACTTTATAATGTGAAAATCCCACTCTCTCTCGGGTTTTGAACATTGCCCAGTCTTTTTAAGTATCTAGAAGAGCAAGAAATCAGACAGAAGTTTGGTGTGAAGTAGCCTTCATTGCTTCTTCTCCTCAACTGCCATTGGTTAGCTCATGGAGGAGATGATGATGTTGCGGCCATGCAACTGGGTCTCCACAACACATGGGGCAGTGTCGTTTCTGTGTTTCTGATGAAATGCATCTAATATTGGATGACATTCTGTACCAACAACTGGACGTACTCTGCTCAAAATTTTTCTCACTGTTCTTGGAAGCTTTAGCGCATGCTACAGATTTCAGTGCTCACATCACAATGAAACTGATGGCATGGCCCTGTTTTTTTCATGCCTACCTAGTCCCAGTACCTTATGGGATCAAGTCAAATCAGAACTTAATTGACTTATGTCCTTGGGTGTTGTCATAAATGGTAAATTGGCTGGGGAAATAGCAGGAAAGTTAAAGGGGGGAGGCACTGTCATGAGTGGTAAAATACCAGTGGTTATAGGGTTCAGAAAAGACCCTTTTTTAGGGTAGGGAGGACAGAAATAAAGCAAATTTTAAGAGAGGTTAGAACTGAGACAAACCTTAAGTTTGAGAAAGAAATCAAAAAACATAATTCCTGCTTATTACATCAGCATAAACAGCTATTGGCTAAGAATTTTCAACAGTCAGCAGATATTATAACTCTACCAAATTTTAACTCAGTCAATGTGAAATGTCAGCTATCTTTATTGCATCAAAATATTCGAGGACTGAGAAATAAAATTAATGAATTAACTATCTGCATAGATGAATTAGAGTCTTCAAACCCAGCTGACATAATTTGCCTCTCTGAACATCATGTGACCACTGGTGTAGAACTTTTAAGTGTTACAGGGTTTAGGTTAGCATCTCACTTTTGTAGATCAGAAATGGAGAAAGGAGGAGTTGCCACATTCATTAGGAACTGTCATAAATTTAAGAACATAGACATTCATAAACTTTGCCTAGAACAGCATATGGAAGCATGTGCAACAGAATTAGATTTTCACAAAAAATCTTTCATAATATTAAGTGTATATCGAGCACCTGCAGGTAACTTTAATCTGTTTGTAAACCACCTTGAAGCTGTACTGGCCCATTTAACAACCAAAAACAAAGAAATAGTGGTTGCTGGTGATTTCAATGTAGATTTCCTTAAAGACTCTCCCAATAAGAACTTATTTGAGTTAGTAACACTATCATTCAACTTAATTCCCACTGTAAAGTTCCCCACTAGGGTAGCCACTTGTTCTCAAACAGCCATTGATAATATCTTTATAGAAAAGTCCAATGAACAAAATTATATTACAAAATCAATAGTCAATGGCCTCTCAGACCATGACTTGCAGTTCCTTCTGTTAAATGTTAATACTGAACAGGATATAAAAACTGTTAAATCTGTGCTCAAGAGGGTAATCAATAAACCAAAAATTGATTATTTCAGGACACTCCTCAGAGACATTCACTGGACTGATGTTTACAGTGCTCATGGCATGAATGAAAAATATAACACATTTGCTAATAAAGTGCTTACCTTATTTGAACACTGTTTTCCCCCAAAACTTACCAAGGTTAGAGCAAAGTCTACAAAAAAGCCATGGATTACTCGAGGAATAGTGGTATCTTGTAAAACAAAAAGAAAACTGTATCTGTCAGTCCGAAACAGTTCCGATGTTGATGCTATAGCACACTACAGGAAATACTGCAAAATATTAAAGATTGTAATATGAATGTCAAAGCAAATATATTACAAGGAAAAGATAGTCATATCAGATAACAAAATAAAGACAATATGGGATATAGTGAAGGAGGAGACCGGTAGAACCAGACATGAAGAGGAACAAATAGCATTAAGAGTAAATGATACACTGGTGACAGGTGTATATAGTGTTGCAGAACTTTTTAATAAACATTTTATAACTGTTACCGAAAAGATGGGGTTGTCAGGCTCGGTAGATGCTACTATGGAATACCTCAGACCAGAAATTTCAAGCAGCTTCCATAATATGAATTTGACCCTCACTACCCCAACAGAAATAATGTCCATCATAAAATCTTTAAAACCAAAAACATCTAGTGGGTATGATGAAACATCAACAAAGTTAATTAAAGAGTGTGATTCTGAGCTAAGTAACATATTAAGCTATCTGTGTAACCAGTCATTTATCAGTGGAATATTTCCTGAATGGCTGAAATATGCTGAAGTTAAGCCACTGTTTAAGAAGGCAGATAAAGAAATAGCATCAAATTTCTGTCCAATTTCACTGTTGCCAGCATTCTCAAAAATTTTCGAAAAAGTAATGTACAGTTGGCTTTATAATCATCTTATCTCAAATAACATACTGTCAAAGTCACAGTTTGGATTTCTAGAAGGTTCTGATATTGAGAAGGCTATCTACACTTACAGTGAAAATGTGCTTAATTCATGAGACAAAAATTGCAGGCAACTGGTATATTTTGTGATCTGTCAAAGGCATTTAACTGTGTAAATCACAATATCCTTTTAAGTAAATTAGAGTATTATAATGTAACAGGAAATGCTGCAAAATGGTTCAAATCTTATATCTCTGGCAGAAAACAAAGGGTGTTATTAGGAAAGAGACATGTATCAAGCTATCAGGCATCATCCAACTGAGAACTAATTACATGTGGGGTCCCACAAGGTTCCATTTTGGGGCCCTTACTTTTTCTTGTGTATATCAATGACCCTTCATCAGTAACATTACCAGATGCCAATTTTGTTTTGTTTGCCGATGATACAAACATTGCAATAAATAGTAAATCAAGCGTAGTCTTAGAAATATCAGCTAATAAAATATTTGTGGATATTAATCACTGGTTCCTAGCCAATTCTTTGTCACTAAACTTTGAAAAAACACACTACATGCAGTTCAGAACTTGTAAGGGGTGTCCCACGAGTATATGTCTAACATACGATGACAAGAAGATAGAAGAAGTGGACAGTGTTAAATTCTTGGGATTACAACTTGATAATAAATTCAACTGGGAGGTGCAAACCACAGAACTGCTGAAGCGTCTTAACAAATCTCTGTTTGCAATGCGAATTTTGTCAGACATAAGGGATAAAAAAATGAAAAAGCTGGCATACTATGCTTACTTTCATTCCATAATGTCATATGGGATTATTTTTTGGGGTAATTCATCAAGCCAAGCTAAAGTTTTCCGGGCACAAAAACGTGCAGTAAGAGTTATATGTGGTGTGAACTCAAGAACATCCTGCAGAAGCCTGTTTAGGGAACTAGGGATACTAGCTACTGCTTCCCAATATATTTATTCCTTAATGAAATTTGTCATTAAAAATATATCACTTTTTCAAACCAACAGCTCAATTCATGGAATCAATACTAGAAATAAGAATAATCTTCACAAGGATTTAAAGTCACTTAGTCTTGTACAAAAAGGTGTGCATTATTCAGGAACACACATTTTCAATAACTTGCCAGCAGCAATAAAAAGCTTAACAACCAATGAAATTCAGTTTAAGAGAAGCCTAAAGTACAATCTAACTTCTGCACCATTTTAGTGCAGTAATGTGTTCATTGTAAATAAGTATTATAGTAGTTGTGTTACATGTTTATTACTTTATAAATAAATAAAAAACTTTTTTATTTTAAATTCAGTGCATTAGTATTTGTAAAATGACTTTCATATAGTGTTCATTAAAAAATGACGATCATTCCACTTGGGACCTGTGGAATGGTACATTAGCTTATTTGTTTTAGTTGTAAATATTTGTCATGTATTGTTGTTTTTCTGACATGTTCCACATCCTGGAGGACCTCCTCACTACGGATCAATTGGAATGAAAGTAAATCTTATCTAATCTAATCATGCCTGTCTCCTTTAGTGAATGATCTACTTCCTAATAGCAACCTTCAGGTCTGTGGTGATTTGAAGTCTGTAAATTTACAGTCTACGATTCATACCTATCCCTTAGCATGGCTTTCTGGGGTCAATATTTTTCAAAACAGTCTTGTCATAAGCCTACTTCCAACTGCTTGTGGATGATTATTCCAAAGATATCCTTATAGTGAACACCACCTTTGGATTATACCAATACCAACATGTGCCACTCAGCATAGCTAGTGCCACATCTATAGTCCACTGATTATTGGAGCAACTCATGGCCTCTGTACCAGGGTGCATTAACTACCGAATGATATTGTGGTCTCTGGTTCCTCAACAGATGATCACATGCAGAACATTCGTGCCTTGCTCAGAGTGCTGCAGGCCATCAGGTTGAAATTTAACTTGATATAACTTGAACAAATCATAATTTTTGTCAGCTGTCTATCAGCTATCTTGGTTTTGAAGTCTTGCCTGCTGGTGTCAAGCCTTTATGCCAACATGTAAATGCCATCATGGATTTTGCTGCATCCTACCAATGTCAAAGAATTGCAGGCCTTTCATGTCAAGATTGCATGCTACCATAAATTCCTTCCTACCACAGCAACAGTGGCTCAGCCCATTCATGTTCACTTACATAAAGGTGTTCCTTTTCACTCGCTGCCCACCTGTGAATGTGCTTTTACCCTGTTAAGGTCAAAATTACATTCAGCATCTTGCTTGGTTACCTTGCAACCAGGCCAACATCTTGTTTTGGCCACAGACACATCCCAGTGCAGCCTTGGGGCCATTTGCATGCACAAATATGTGAACACTATGTTGCGTATGCTTTTAGAACTCTGAATTAGGTGCAACAGCATTCTCGCAGAGAGAAAAACAGCCCTTGCTATTGTGTACACACTAACAAATTTCATGTTTTCCTCTAAGGTTCTAAATTTCACTTGATTAGTGATCATAAATCTCTTGTTTTTCTTTTCCATCCTTCAGCATCTCTTCTGGAGAAAGTGGCCCATCATCTGAACCACTGGGTTAACATTAATGTAGATGCTCTTTCTCAGTTGTCAGTTGGCCCCAATCCAACATCATTTGATCAGGATGAACTGCTGTGTTTCCATTTTGATGTAAAAGCCCAAAACATCATGAATGGTTTCCCCATTACCAGTTCTTGGATTTCGGTACCTGTTGTGGCCGATCCTATCTTACATTAGGTTTTTCAGACTGTCCACCACAGCTGGCCAGATAAATCACTGAGCTGGTCGTCGAATCCCTTCCGTAATTATTATGCTAGCCACCCCTGCCCCTCCCCCCACTGCCTCCCCATTCTTGATGGGGTGTTAGTGTTGGTTACTGAAGAGTCAGTGCCCTTGGTTGTGACCCCATCCACATTGTGGCAGGGATGTCATGTGCCTTCCCCACCTGGAGCATTAGGTGTTTCTCATACAAAATTGCTAGCCCACCATCACATGTTTTGGCTTCTAATGACTCTCCCTTGGCCACTTGAGAACTTATTAACTGTTCTTGATAAGAACAAAAAGAACAAACAGACAGGCAGCCTTGAAACTTTCCTTTACAGAATTAATTCTAACTACTGTTCCCTACTCTCACTAGGTCCTCTTTCCATCCTAGTATTAAATGATTTAAATAAATCTGTCCTTTGGTGTTACTTTTGAATTTGAAAATTGAAATTGACCTTTTCACCAAAAATAAATTATTTAGTGCTGTGGATCTTAATTACTGTCTTCTTGCTGAAATAGAGTGGATTATTAATTTTGCAGTAATGTGTGGTGTTTCCAGAGTGCAATCAAGCAAACACAAGGTTAAAGTTCATCTTAGCAGCCAGCATAAGAAACAGTTTTTCAAGATCTGCATTGTAATGTAGCTCTGAAAATTCTTGATGTTGCTAATGAAGAGCGAGCCAGATGGATATGATTCTGAACAACTAGGATAGTCTGTACTGATAGGAGAAGTTCCACAAATTTTTGCTTTTCACAAAAGAGAATCTGTTCGTTCCAAAAGACTGTGTTTTTAAACAGGATCACACAGTACTACCTAGCATTCAAAATCATAAAGTATTTTGTATTGTAATTACTAGGAGAGGAAAGATGAGCATAATATTCACTTTGAAATAAGAAAAATTTTACATTTTAAGATAACAATTATTACTTCATAAAAATGTTCTTCTGAGTGCTCAACTATTACAGTATCAATTCAGCTTCTTACAAGAGCATATGTTGTTGTTGTTGTTGTAATCTTCAGTCCAGAGACTGGTTTGATGCAGCTCTCCATGCTACTCTATCCTGTGCAAGCTTCTTCATCTCCCAGTACCTACTGCAACCTACATCCTTCTGAATATGCTTAGTGTATTCATCTCTTGGTCTCCCTCTACGATTTTTACCCTCTACGTTGCCCTCCAATACTAAATTGGTGATCCCTTGATGCCTCAGAACATGTCCTACCAACTGATCCCTTCTTCTGGTCAAGTTGTGCCACAAACTTCTCTTCTCCCCAATCCTATTGAATACTTCCTCATTAGTTATGTGATCTACTCATCTAATCTTCAGCATTCTTCTGTAGCACCACATTTCAAAAGCTTCTATTCTCTTCTTGTCCAAACTATTTATCGTCCATGTTTCACTTCCATACATGGCTACACTCCATACAAATACTTTCAGAAATGACTTCCTGACGCTTAAATCTATACTCCATGTAAACAAATTTCTCTTCTTCGGAAATGCTTTCCTAGCCATTGCCAGTCTACATTTTATATCCTCTCTACTTCGACCATCATCAGTTATTTTGCTCCCCAAATAGTAAAACTCCTTTACTACTTTAAGTGTCTCATTTCCTAATCTAATTCCCTCAGCATCACCCGACTTAATTCGACTACATTCCATTATCCTCGTTTTGCTTTCTTGATGTTCATCTTATATCCTCCTTTCAAGACACTGTCCATTCCATTCAACTGCTCTTCCAAGTCCTTTGCTGTCTCTGACAGAATTACAATGTCATCGGCGAACCTCAACGTTTTTATTTCTTCTCCATGGATTTTAATACCTACTCTGAATTTTTCTTTTGTTTCCTTTACTGCTTGCTCAATATACAGATTGAATAACATCGGGGAGAGGCTACAACCCTGTCTTACTCCATTCCCAACCACTGCTTCCCTTTCATGTCCCTCAACTCTTATATCTGCCATCTGGTTTTTGTACAAATTGTAAATAGCCTTTCGCTCCCTGTATTTTACCCCTGCCACCTTTAAAATTTGAAAGAGAGTATTCCAGTCAACATTGTCAAAAGCTTTCTCTAAGTCTACAAATGCTAGAAACGTAGGTTTGCCTTTCCTTAATCTTTCTTCCAAGATAAGTCGTAAGGTCAGTATTGCCTCACGTGTTCCAGTATTTCTATGGAATCCAAACTGATCTTCCTCGAGGTCGGCTTCTACCAGTTTTTCCATTCGTCTGTAAAGAATTTGTGTTAGTATTTTTCAGTTGTGGCTTATTAAACTGATAGTTCGGTAATTTTCACATCTATCAACATCTGTTTTCTTTGGGATTGGAATTATTATATTCTTCTTTAAGTCTGAGGGTATTTTGTCTGTCTCGTACATTTTTCTCACTAGATGGTAGAATTTTGTTAGGCCTGGCTCTCCCAATGCTGTCAGTAGTTCTAATGGAATGTTGTCTACTCCCGGGGCCTTATTTTGACTTAGGTCTTCCAGTGCTCTGTCAAACTCTTCACGCACTATCATATCTCCTATTTCATCTTCATCTACATACTCTTCCATATCTATAATATTGTCCTTAAGAACATCGCACTTGTATAGACCCTCTATATACTCCTTCCACCTTTCTGCTTTCCCTTCTTTGCTTAGAACTAGGTTCCCATCTGAGCTCTTGATGTTCACGGAAGTGGTTCTCTTTTCTCCAAAGGTCTCTTTAATTCTCCTGTAGGCAATATCTATCTTAGCCCTAGTGATATGCGCCTCTACGTCCTTACATTTGTCCTCTAGCCATCCCTGCTTAGCCATTTTGCACTTCCTGTCGATCTCATTTTTGAAATGTTTGTATTCCTTTTTGCCTGCTTCATTTACTGCATTTTTATATTTTCTCCTTTCATCAATTAAATTCAATATCTCTTCTGTTACCCAAGGATTTCTGTTAGCCCTCATCTTTTTACTTACTTGATCCTCTGCTACCTTCACTATTTCATCTCTGAAAGTTACCCATTCTTCTTCTACTGTATTTCGTTCCCCCATTCTTGTCAATCGTTCCCTAATGCTCTCCCTGAAGCTCTCTACAACCTCTGGTTCTTTCAGTTCATTCAGGTCCCATCTCCTCAAATTCTCACCTTTTTGCAGTTTCTTCAGTTTCAATCTACAGTTCATAACCAGATTGTGGTCAGAGTCCAAATCTGCCCCTGGAAATGTCTTACAATTTAATACCTGGTTTCTGAATCTCTGTCTTACCATGATATAATCTATCTGAGACCTTCCAGCATCGCCAAGCTTCTTCCATGTGTACAACCTTCTTTTATGATTCTTGAACCAACGCTATGATTAAGTTATGTTCTGTGCAAAATTCTACCAGGCGGCTTCCTCTTTCATTTCTTCCTCCCAATCCATATTCAACTACTATGTTTCCTTCTCTCCCTTTTCCTACTATCAAATTCCAGTCACACTTGACTATTAAATTTTCGTCTCCCTTCACTATCTGAATAATTTCTTTTATCTCGTCATACATTTCATCAATCTCTTCGTCATCTGTGGAGCTAGTTGGCATATAAACTTGTATTACTGCGGTATGCGAGGGCTTCGTATCTATCTTGGCCACAATAATGCATTCACTATACTGTTTGTAGTAGCTTACCCACATTCCTATTTTCCTATTCATTATTAAACTTACTCCTACAGTACCTATATTTGATTTTGTATTTATAACCCTGTATTCACCTGACCAGAAGTCTTGTTCCTCCTGCCACCGAACTTCACTAATTCCCACTATATCTAACTTTAACCTATCCATTTCCCTTTTTAAATTTTCTAACCTACCCTCTGATTAAGGGATCTGACATTCCACTTTCCGATCCGTAGAATGCCAGTTTTCTTTCTCCTGATAACAACGTCCTCCTGAGTAGTCCCCACTTGGAGATCCGAATGGCGGACTATTTTACCTCCGGAATATTTTACCCAAGAGGACGCCATCATCATTTAACCATACAGTAAAGCTGTATGCCCTCGGAAAAAATTATGGCTGTAGTTTCCCCTTGCTTTCAGCCATTCACAGTACCAGCACAGCAAGGCCATTTTGGTTAGTGTTACAAGGCCAGATCAGTCAATCATCCAGACTGTTGCCCCTGCAACTACTGAAAAGGCTGCTGCCCCTCTTCAGGAACCACATGTTTGTCTGGCGTCTCAACAGATACCCCACCATTGTGGTTGCACCTACAGCTATCTGTATCGCTGAGGCATGCAAGCCTCCCCACCAACAGCAAGCTCCATGGTTCATGGGGGCATATATTGATAAAAATTAATGTTTTCTGTTATCTCACAGCAATGGCAGCTGCCATTCCTTTTTTTAACAGTAGAAGTTGTAACACCATGGCTCTAATGCCCTACTGATTTATTTTGCCTTTGTTTCATTTAATGTTACATCATTGAGCTTCTGTAAATATTGTTTGGTTGAAAGATAACACAAAATTGTATACTCCTTTCTTTGTACAAGCTTTGATATCATGATTTGATTGTATGCTGCGTAGCATATCTCTCGTTTAAATGCTTTGACCCATTTGGAGGGAACAAAACTTACTGTATATGATTGTAATTTTGTGTGAATAATTTTTGGTAGAAATGTCAGTATGTGCAAATGTTCTGTTTTGTTTAAAATGATTGTTTACTGTTATGTAAACTGCTGATCCTCACTTAGGTATCTTAGTAATTTTGTGTATAAAAGGTGTAGTGGTTCCCCTCGGGAATGGAACTGTGTAGCGCGCGCAAATTGTGGTTGGCCTAGGTGGAAAAGGGGAACTGATAGTCAGTCAGAGGCGAGCTACGAGTCGAGGATGAGCCACCAGTCGGAGATGAGCTATGAGTCCATGCACCACCGTGTAAAGGATGCATATTGTGCTGATTCCGAGAGAGGCTTTTCCTGCTTCTTTCTAAGGCCTCGGATGGATGGATAAATAGCTGGAACTATTCTGGAATTTGTATCTATCATCGCCACCAAGAAATGACAGAGTCCAGCAATTCTGCCTGCAAATCCACCTACCAACATGCAGTTGCCACCACGTTGCGCAATCACTGTAACGTAATACTATAATGATGTACAGTGAAGGATCAGCTTAATGGATGTGTTATTGTGCTCAAATATAAGGTAATTTATATCTGAATTTATGTACCAACCTTGATTTTTCTCCTCATCATAACACCTCTCAGGTTCCTTTCCATTTGAACTAAAGCAATTACCGAGTGTCCCTATTGAAAGAACTTTTATGACCAATGTTATGCTAATTAATGTCTCTTGAACTTAGTAAAAAGAAAGTTAAAGTTAATATGGCAAGAGAGTGAATTAAAGTAAATGTTGTTTGCTGAAAATAATTTTCCTATTAAAACTGCTTATTAAAGTGTTGTTGCCAACTGCAAAATTAAAAGTTCTTAAGACTGAGGCTTCTAAAATTTTGCTTAGCTAATGATCACCTTGATATCTGTAGTAAATTCTAAAAGGTGAGCCAGTTTCTTGCAATTTTGTTAACATTGTGTTTCGATGTAGTAAAAGTGAGAAAGCTGCTGTTGTGAAACGTTATACACTCTTGTTTGCTAAGTGTTTGTCTCTCTTGTGTATTAGAAGTGCATATTAATAGTAATGTTATAAAGACTATCCACTTTGTGTAAGCCCAGAAAGTAATAGTGTGTTTCGGTAGCTGTTATAATTTTGCAAATAGTTTGTGCTGCTCCAACTGTTAGTTTCAATCTTACCATAAACATATGAGTGTGTCAGAGTTCATTGCACTCGGGTGTGGCCAAGTATAGGTTGTGTTTATCCATTAAAATTACTAATAACTATTTTCTTCAACGAGAATGTTAATCATTCTTTTGTCTAATTAGGCTGGCAACCATTTTCTTTATACGCTAAACAGTGCAGCTAGGCAAAGTTTTGTTTATTACTGTTCAAACATTTACGTAATTCTGACTTTCATTTCCGATAAGCCACCTCTGTTAGGTACAACACGGTCAACTTAACAAAATTCCTCCCAGAGGGTAACACTGCTCTGCCGCTTTGTACCATAATTGCTTTTACAAAATAGTTTTATGTCACAACCTGTTTCTAGCATTGAGGTTATGGTGCAGTAGTAGTAGACAGGAGTGTTATACGTGGCTTTTCCGTGACAGGTCTATTTGTTCTGTTGGGGACATACTGTGTAATAAACCAAACTTGGTACTTCATAGTATAAGCTACGTAAATACGCTGTTGCAGTGTTATAAAGTACACCTCCATCACAAATTCATACTTCCTTAGATAAGTCTACTATCAGGTAAAGAAAACTCCTTAGGAAAGTCACAGTATACACAAGTTTCTTAAAAATCACAGAATGCTAACAAGCCAATGATGTTATTTACAATGCTACACTCTCGCAGGCAAAAACGATAATTCAGGCTTTTTACAACTGACAGTTTCTCTGTTGATTCTGCCTCACAATGTTCCACCAAACAATTAAAATACAGTCTTGCTCCACCAAATAGACCCTCTTACAGTATTTTACCGGTAAATAAACAGAACATTATCATCAGAAAAAGTCCCTTGGGCTTTCGCAGCACTGAGTACTTAGATTTATGTCACAGTCTGCATTACCCATTATGAAGTGATACTATAGGCTGAATATCAACAATGAGGTCATGAGTGTTGTGGGAGCCTGCCTGCAGTGCGCCACCCGTCAAGCTGTGCCATGGGCCTCTTTCTCCCAGTGGCCCACCCCGCAGTGCCCTGATTTTGCTGGTCTCTTTCCTAACTCTTTATAGCTTTTAGTAGTTCATCCTTTCTCAAAATTTTCTTATGTGGTTCTTTGCCCATCCTCATCCACAGCACCTACAGTCAAAGCCCTTGCAAAGATTTTTTCCTTGGAAGGGTTACCGTACACGCTTGTGACAGACAGCAGTGCACAGTTTGTGTCTCAGGATTTTGACTATTTTTATACAAAGAATGGCATCTGCCATGTTATGGCCACTCCATTTCATCTTCAGTCCAGTGGTGAGGTGGAGCGGCTGGTCTGTACTTTCAAAACTCAGATGAAGAATTACATCATACAATCTTCTCCCGAGGGAGCCCTCGATAGGCTCTTGAGTTCATGTAGATTATCTCTAGTTGGCAACCGTAGCCCAGTGGAGCTACTCTGGGCTCTGGCGTCTGGACCCATGAGTTTGGTTGCCACCAATAGTGGATATCACCAGTCATCCATCACTGCTCATGCCTCCGCCTCTACACCATGCACACCTCTGATGGCTTGGTATCATGACACTATGACCAGCTCTGCCTATGCATGACTGCCCATGAGCCAGAGACCCTATCGCCTTCATGGCTGCCTCCACTGTCCACGCTGGCCCCCACAGCATGGTCCATGCCCCCTCCAGCTCCTTTGCCATCTTAGTTCTGAGTGCTGCTGCCACCGTGTTGAGTCATTAGCAGTGGGCCACATTCATCTCCACAGCCCCTGTCACTGCCGCTGCTGCCTTTGTCTTCTCTGCAGCCTCTGTCACCAAGAGCCTGCCCAGATTTGGACATGGAGACAGCATCTCCATCACTGGGACACCCTTATGGTTTCTCATAGGGGAGAGGGCACCATTCCTGTCCATGGCTGCAAGTTTTCACACCCGCACCCGTACACACCCACGCCATTTCAGACCCTATTCTCCTGTGATGGGATGATGCCTGCTGCAGCAATCGTCCCTTCCTGATGGCTTGGTATCATGACACACGGTGAACGGCTTGGTATCATGACACACGGTGAACATTTTTCCACAAGGGGAAAGGAGTGTTGAAACCCTATACAATGAGCACGCATCATTAAATAGAGTATGCCTCCATAGCCAGCCTAAAGAGGCTGCCTCATATTGGCACAGTGAATATTGTGCCATCTGTAAAACAGTCTTATACAAGCTGGTGCACCAAGCCCTCGGCCACTCTAAAATTTATGTGACAAATGTATGCTTCACTGTTAGACTGTGCCTTAATGTACTCCTCGATTTTGTGTTTGTACTAATTACTATGTCATTCTTTGTGTTAGTATTGTCCTTCATATGGAAGTGAATTAAAAGTTGGTTGGTGGGAATTCTGACATTGTGTTTGTGCAATGTTACAATATAAACAATTAGAGGCAAGTTAGTGCTTAATCACTTGTTTCCATGGCTGATTAATATGGATGTCAAGATAAAAATGAGACTTTTATTTTATGTGCATTTATTAAGCCACTGGTTTCATTATAAATGCACATCCTCAGATGACAAAGTGGCAAGACTTAACTAGTACAATGATTCAAAATGCTCAGTTGTCCAGGCACTTGTTGGAGTACAAGTACAATATTTCACTTTGTTGGCTGTGCTTCATACTTGTCATAATGCAAGATGTGCCTTTCAACATTTCATTGGGCAATTAAGCATTTTAAATCATTACATTGCCACTTCTCTCACACTTTAACCCCAGAGCACATGTGCTGAATGAGTTATACATGCATGCAGCAACCTGCTACTCTTTCACTCATCAGTGCTTAATTTATCTCAGCAATTCATGACTACTGAAGTGAATTACTGTCAACAGAAGTGAATGTTTTTGTTTTATTGTATATTGGTAATATATATAGTTTCTACTGTTCTATAAATATGAACTACAACTAAATTAAAAGTCATGTAAAATGGAAAAAGGCATACTGTCCCTCATATTATTTATGTTAATTGGTACATGGCACAGTTTAGTAAAATTTTAAAATGATAAACTGAAGTGTGTATTCAGTAATCAGTTTATTCACCATTGACCACTTACAGCGGAATAGGTCTGAACATTAAATATACAGTTAACAATAACTTTACAGTAAAGTTTTTACAATTTAATTCCTTTTCTTTTAGGAATATTCTTATATACTAATGTCAATGATTATTTCAAAATATTCTGTTATCTTATAAAATGGGTGTTTGAGTAACCAGTCATAAACCTTACGTTTGAAAATATTACTGGTCAGTGACTGAGCAGATGCTGGAAGTTTATTGAAGAGTCTTAAACTCATTATTTTGTGTGAGTTTGCAGTCTTTGTGAGTCTGTGTCTTGGTATGTCGAAGTCCAGTTTGCCTCTGGTGTTGTGGGGATGTATGTTCTCTCTGGCCTCAAACTCATTTAAGTTGCTTTTGACATAAAGCAGTGCTGTGTAGATGTATAGATTCACAACAGTTAATATCATGTTCTTGACAAAGAGGGGGTGGCAGTGTTCCTTGGGCTTAACTTTGCTCATTATTCTGATTACTTTTTTTTTTCAGAATTTCACTGACAAAGCAAGAATGTCCCCATAACAAAATGCCGTAGGAAATGTGTGCCTGAAAGAGGCCAAAATATACCACCTTTAGATACTCATCAGTGACTACATCTGTCATTCTCCAGATGAGATAACACACTCTTGCTATTCTCTTGCAGATATGGCTAATGTGTTCCTCCCAGTTTAATTTTGAATCAATGTGGAATCCTAACAATTTTATTGATTTGCTTTCAACAGCTGTAGTTAAACCCAGAATTTGTTCTTGTGTTTTATCAGGATTACACAGGTGTTCATTAGAAGAAAACCAATCCATTACTAGTTCTAGTTTTTCCTGTGTTGCCTGATGCAGTTCTGTTGTGTCATGGTGTGTGTTGAGCAATGTTGTATCATCTGCATAACACACAATTGAATTTGCTCCTACATGGTAAGGTAAGTCATTAATTGCAACGATGAACAGGAAAGGACCTAGGACCGAGCCCTGAGGCACTCCAGTCCGAACTTCCTTCAGTGAGGAGCATCTATTTTTAATTGATACAAACTGTCTCCTGTTACTTAAGTATGATTCGATTACATCCAAAGATGGTTTGTGTATGCCATAAAATTCCAGTTTTGCAAGTAGGGTGTTAGATGGTATGCAGTCGAAGGCTTTGCTAAGATCACAAAGTACGACTGATACTAGATCCTTATTTTCGAATGCAGTTAACACCTGGTTAACAACTTCAGTGACAGCAGTAGTGGTGTTTTTACCATGTCGATACGCAAACTGTCTGTTGGAGAGGAGATCATACTTATCAAAATAGTCATTTAGTTGACTGTACATTATGTATTCAAAAACTTTAGAGAAAATTGGGACAACAGAAACTGGTCGATAGTTTTGGGGTAGATGCTTATCTCCCTTTTTAAAGACTGGTATCACTTTAGCAGTTTTGAGCGCATCTGGGAAAACTCCAGATTCTAAACACATATTAAAAATGAAAGAAAGCAATTGACAGATAAGGTGTATTATTTTTTTTCATTACATAGTTAGAAAACCAATAACAGTCCATACTTTTGGAGTTGGTGAACCTCGCCACAGCTTTTGCAATATCCTCTGGGGTGACAACATTCCAGTGGAAAGTATACGTCCTATGGGGCACAGCACCAAGATGATCTAGTGCACAAGTGCCATTTTGCTTGATTTTGTTTTTCAGCTCGCTCACTGAGGTTAGGAAGCAATTATTTACTTCTTCTGGGACCAGCATTGCATCTTGTGTATGGGTTTGTGAATTATATTGGTTGATGATTTCCCATGCTGCTTTACATTTGTTGGGAGCACTTTCAATGTTATGTTTACATGCGTGTTTTTTGGCCAAGGACAGTTTGTCTTTGTAGATTTTTTTACATTTTAGATAAGCTCTATAAGAAGTATTATCTAGCTCAGGTCCTTGTTCACAAGAATTTTTATATATTCTGTACAGTCTGAGCATCTCCTCCCTAGTGAGAGCTAGCTTATCTGTATACCATTTTAGCTGTTTGTTTTTCTGTTTATGCTTAGGGCTGCTTTTGATTAATGGTGAGCAGGAGTACCATAACTCTATGAGTATTTCCAGGAAGTTGTTAAACACCATTTTACCACCACTCTTCTCAGGTTGTGTGTTGTATACAAAGTCCCAGTTAACATCAGATATTCTGTCAATAAATAAATCAATATATTCATCTTTCTGCCCTCTTACCCATGTGGCATTAGACTTGATTCTGACTGATTTGTCTGATTTAGACAACTGATCACAGGAGAATGTTAAAATCAATGGTTCATGATCAGCTAGGGCTCCACTGGCAAGTCTAATGTCATACATACCTCTAGAAAAATTTACTATAATATTATCTAAGCACGTCTTACCCGTGTTGGTGTGTAATTTGTACATTGTAAATTTAGTGTTCTTAAGATATTAAAAAACGTTCTAGTAACATGTTCATCACTGTTGGCCATTTCAATGTTGAAATCACCACAGATAATTAGTTTTATGTTAGATTTTAGTATTTTCCTCATAAGCAGGTCAAATCTTTCGAAAAATGTATTTACATCTCCTCCTGGTGATCTATATAAGCTAACAATTATAGTATTCTCTAGGTTTAGTCTTATACAGCTAAATTCTCCATCTAGTTCTGCACAGTAAGAGCTAACATCTATTTTAGTAAACATTATACTATCTTTAACAAATATTAGGACACCTCCATTCTTTCTTTCACTTCTACACATAATGTCTCCAACAGCATACCCTTGAGGAACAAAATATTGTACTTGGTCTTCTGTCAGCCAATGTTCTGAGATACAAACAACATCAATGTTTTCAATACTGCAAAAATGTTCTAATTGTAATACTTTGTTCCTATTGCAGCAAATGTTCGTTTGCATCACAGTAACAGATTTATTTTTATTGTTTATTGTCTGTGAACAATCTCTCATTTGAATGTCGCTTTTAGCACCTAGTTCAAGTACAGGAGGTTTATTACCTGCCAATTCACAGACTTTTATACTAAAAAATGATGTACATTCCAGGTATTACTCAAACCGCTGCTTTCGTAGATTGTTTTATTCCGTGTGAGTCTTTCTTTAATTATTTCATTGACACGTTCGCACACAAACTTTTTCCCTTCATAGTTTGGGTGGTGCCCATGTCTGGTGTGAAGGTTCCGCTGCAGTTTACTTATATCGACCACAGCACAATTTGCGTATTCAGAGCACAGATTCTTTGTTTTAATATTTGTTCTTCGAATTTCTTTATTAACGCACGAACTATAGATCAGATCGTGCCTATGAGGCACTGTAGCAACAACTGTATCCCTTGATTTATTTTTTTCGAGAAAGTTCTGAAGCACTTTTACGTAGACATCTGCTTCATTTTTCGCAACATCATTTTGCTTGATTAGTACTCAATAATTTCATTTTAACAATTCTTTTATTAACCAGCTGGTGAACCATGTACAGTTGAGATACAGTTGGCAATGAAAACTGCAGTAAAATAACATTTAATTCAATATGTTCCCTTTTTAATACTCATGGAATCTGGCACACACACTAACAAGTATTTTAAGACACAATTGATTTTTTTTTTCAAAAGAAGACAGCCCATTTTGTAATTTTCAAAATTACAAAAAAATCGGTTTGGAAAAATTCAGCATTTCATTTAATTTGGTCACGTGGCAAATATTTTTAAAGCCTATAATAAACTGAACAAGATGAAATAAATTTCAGGTCTGTACATCAAATAGTTTTTGAGATATGGTTCCAAAATGTGACTAAAATTGCACTATTTCAGAAACTTTGCAAGTTAATAATTCAAAAACAAAATGCTGAAAAAAACTTTAATTTTGGACTTAATCTTATTTTCACAAAAAAAAACAGAAAATTCTTAATCACCAAGGTTCAAATTCATATTTAATTTTTCAATTTCACATGGAAAGACTCATATTTCTTTGAAACAACTGGCCCTATAATATTCAGTGGAATATCAAACTTGGACAGCAACATCCTAGTGAAATTATTAAAACCAGTCCCACTTCCAAATTCAACTCAGACAGCATGTGTTTCCCGCCACTCAGACAGCATGTGTTTCCCGCCACATCTTCCTCCACCAGTGATGAGTATTATTAATGCAGCAATGCATATTTTAAATTCATTCTACTCACTTGTCATGGCATAGCTCTTGAAGTGAAATGTTCACTGAAACTTCAGTATAGCAGGCAATGTGAGTACATATGTAGAAATTCTTGTCACAAGTGTCGACAGGGACATGAACAATGAACATTTTTGCTAATATGTTTTTGTAAACTTTGGATAAACTCTGTTGAGAACAGAAGTGTGCTCTTAAACTCAATGAAAACATGGCTTAACAATAAGTTTATATACTGTGTTTGAGCTTGCAGCCATGTACTCACTTGGAACTGTGCTGTATTCATCAACATAACAAACTGCACCCCACCCCACATTCAAATAAATAGGAAGAATTTATGGACCTTGTGCTCCATTGCTAATGATGTTGTTGTCAACGATGTGGTAAACCCTAATATTCCTTTTTCTTTTTGGTGGCAGTTCTGAAAACATTCATCTACTCTACATAGCATGCTCTTATCTGAGTGAGGTAGCACAATTTTTAGTGCATGGACTTCCATTCAGGAGGATGGTGATATAATCCCCATCCAACTATTGAGAGTTAGGTTTTCAGATGTTTCCCTACATGAGTTATGATAATTGCTGGGATCCCAAACTGCAAAGCTGTGTGTAGTTGGCTAACATTTGGACATATACACTGCCACCATTTGAGCCCAGATAATCAAACAGCTGGTTTTTATGCACCAGTAGACTACATTCTCAGGTGGCCAGAAGAATGTGAGACAGGTGCTCCAGTGGCATGACTGGTAATATTCTTTGATACTGTTTGAAAATTGCAAGTTGGCTGTTCAAGATACAGCATATTTGCAACTTTATTTTTGACAATGGCATGTCTGCCAAATGAATTCAGATCAGTAAGTGGTCATTGGTATGTAAGTCTTTGACTATTTCCCCCTATGAGCACTCTGAGCAAAGGTAGCTGTAGCATAATGAGAAATTGATGGTGGAAGATGCTGCAGTGCTCAACAAAGCCATGTTCAGTAGATATGCTACATCTGTGATGCTGATATGGATTTCTTGCTCAGGAGAACATGGGCATGTCATTGCATAGGAGAACATGGGCATGTCATTGTATAGCTGCAAAATACAATGTGCGTATTAAGATCCACAGAGATGAGGAGTGATTGGAGGAGCTGTGTGGTGAACTAAATAAGAGAACCTCAGTATTTCAAAAACTGTGATATCTGCTTTGTGATACACATATAAGCCTACTTTTAAAACATGAATCCACACATAATGGAACAGACTTACAAGTGGTTCAAAGCCAACAATAAAACTCATAATCTTAAAATATCTCACACTTAATAATTCCGTAGAAATAAAAATACCTATTTGTGTTAGAATTGAAACCCATTAGCAGAAACTAAGGAAATTCTGAAGTTTTTTCACAGAACTTGTGATTCTTACTCTTATATGCCAGTAGATTTGCTCTCTAATCATATTTGTGAATAACAATAATAATAAATTTATGATGAACAGTAATTCCACAATCACAATACTGGAAGTGAAAGTAATACATTCTTGTGTTAGCTGCAGAATGTACCTTTATATTCTGATGCAAAACTCTTCAACAGACTGCCAGTAGACATTTGGCAGGAAACTATAAATCCCCTGATATTCAAAAACAAAGTAAAAGAGCACTTCATTAGTCAGTGTGAAAGGATACAATATTTTCTGCTATTTTATTGGTAAGAATTTCAATTTAAAAAAATTCATTAATAGGAAAATCCTGTACTAGCTTGATGTACAAATGAACAAGTATACACAGCTGTATATTTACATAAAGTTAAGCAGGAAGCTTATTTAAAGGGTTTGAATTACCTTTATTACATATGAAGATTTATTATGTGGCACGTTCTGTTGTGACTGTTCTATTTATACATTTCAGGTATTCCAAATGGGCTTTGTATGGTAATGAGAGCTGTATCACTGTGTCTGACATCATTGCAAGTACAGCAAAGATACTTCCACACTGTATGCTGCTCCAGAGAATGTCAACAACTTGGACATGATATATTCCAATAATATCTATCAGTACTAAATCTTTTTGGAATAGTATTTTGCTCAGTTGGTTGAATATCAGAGTCTGAATTGAATGACAGCCTCACATAAAGACACAGGCAAATGATTCATCTCTTGTCTGGTGTATAGTCCATGTTTTTCAGAATATTGAAGTAGCAGACGTTGCTGTTACATCAAGATTTGATGAAATCTCATGTAGTCGGGAGTTTGGTGACAACTACAGAATGGATGTGTAGTTTATTCGTAACACACATATTGACTGAACTTTCACAACCCCCTCCATAATTCATCACAATATTTGGAATAACATGTGTAAATTGTGGTCAACATGTATTTTCATATTAAACAGGCTTTAAGTTTTACAGTGTATAGACAGATGATGTTGTTCACTGAAATCAATTAAGTTACACAGATGCTTAGTGTGAAGTGGTAGATAAAATAACAGCCGAGTAGTCAAGAAAAAGAACAGTGGCTTTGCTCTTTATGTAATCTAAAAGTAATTACCATAATTATTACACACAATATGTGAATGAATTAATGAGCAGTCATTAGTAGCAATATGTAGCTAAATTAACATTAAAAAACTGTATAAAAATGTACCTCCAAAAAATAGGTTTTGCACTTTCAACACAATAATTGAGAGTGTTAAAAGTAAAATAAGAAATAAAAAGCTACAATCTTATCCCTAAAATATTAGATGTAAGATTACAACTTGAGCAGAAATTTATAACCCTTTTGATAAGATTAGGGGTAAGTCCATCATTGACTACCCTCTCAACTGTAAATATTTTGCCTGACGTCTGTCAGTATGTGGCATACTCACATCAATGATCCACAAGCACTTCAGACTGGTGAGTCCCAAATGATAGATAATGAGATGGTTGAAGGAGTACAGGTAACAATTCACTAGTATCAGATGTTGGATGGTCAATAGGCACATAAACAAAATTGAAAACATTGCTAAGCATTTGGATGATGTCCTCCTTCAGAGCTAATGCATACAGAATACACACACATTCACACCCTTGAATAGCAGCACTGTTCCAGCACCTACACTGTATTGCCACTGCAGCTCAGCTGGGGTGAGTCATTGTATCTAGTAATCTCTAGAATACCTGAATGAAGAACTCTTGTCACTGAACATAGAACCTCAGGATGTCTGTGGATTACTGTCATCTGAATCATCTGCCATACTGTAGTTAAACAAAGTGTTTTCATTTATCTGCATGTGATTAAGAGTAATCTACTTATTTCTGGTTGTAAACCTTATGTCATTTACTGTAACCATGTCTGAAGTGGGGAATTGTTAGATCAGCAAAAAGGCTCTACCACAGTATTTCATTAGAAGATGCCCACTGACCAAAATTATTCCTTATTTTACATCAGCTACAAAGTTTACAGGCTTCTCTTGTGGTTTTGTTCCTGCATATGGTGAAAATAAATTTAGTTCTTCAAAAGTAATTTGAGTCTATTGTATTTTCACACCATTTAATTCTGCAGGAAATACACAAGTATTTGCAACATTATTCCCACAATCCATTGTCAGTTACCTTGCACAGGTATTCTGTTGTTAAAATAGACCTCAAATAGTACTCAGAATTGTAAATATTTTACATGTAAATTCAGTTAATGCCCTGTTGAAAAACGTACATTGTCTCATTCATAATGTGTGTCCCCCTGACATTGTGTGGCAACAGAAATGCTGATAGGCAGTGCATCATTTCAGATACCAAATATGTAAAAATGTATTTCACTTTAGACTGAGAAGGAGGTACCCTAACAATTAACTAGTTTATAACTAATTTAGACTCAGTCAGTACTTGCTTAGTTCATTCATATTTTTTTGCTTCCATCGGTAGTGGCGTGTCTGAAAAAACAATGTCAATTTTCTTCATGAAACATCTTAATTTTACAAATTTCACCTACTAACACATTTTACCAATGCAGTATTTATATTTTCAATCTCTGCTGCATCTTATGGTGTCATTTTGCATGACAACAGAATGTATGACTAAAGCATAAGTGAAACAAAGTAAATCAATATCAGGAACAGACTAGAGTTTTGAAATAATACAATATGATACCATTCTTGCACTATTTTTAAAACAATTCATTTTGCTATTCCTTAAACATATGGAACATTTGATGCACTACACTCATCTCAACACAGAATCAAAATATTTCCTTTTGCATTCCAGTAACACCTCATAGTAGTCATATAGTAATTACTAGTGATAGTGGTGGTGATGGTGGTGACAGTATGTGCAAGGTGCTCAACAGCATGGTCATCAGCACCCTTACTCAACAAATTTGGTTTATTTTTGTGAACATTTTGCACCAAGAGGTGAAATATAAAATGTGATCCTCAGCTACACACTCCCTCTCACTCCCACTCACTCTTTTACATAGAAGATGAAAAGTCATATGTCTCAAATCAGTTTATGATTAAAATGCCCAGACTACAACTACGCAACAGCTAAAATAATGTCACAGAGAATTGTGTCTGTTTGATCAATGGTAAAATAAAAGATGAAGCAATCATCTTATAAACACATTAAAATTGTCTATCTAAGAAACTAATGAGGAGGTCAGACATCACACAGAACTTTAAAAAACAAACCACATTCATTTCATCATCTCCTACAATGCAGGGCGGATCAGCTGCTAGGCCAGTTGCAGCTCTCGTGTTTTGATATAAGATGCAGTCAGTTAAAATGTAGATAGCAGATACCTTTACATGACAACTGCATACTGGTGGATCCTCCTGCCAGAGAAGGAATCCATGCATCATAAGACAGTGCCCCAGAGGCATATTAAAAAGTATTTCCTCCTGCTGCAGTGGACATGAAAAAATAACCCATATAGTAGGTAGACGAGAAACAAAGCATTATTAGGATCTTTTGCCACCATGTTTAAATAGCAGCTGTTGATCATCAAGTTAAGATAACCACTGGATGTATTGGCTGAAGTGAGTGAGGGAAGAAAGGTGGTAAGAAGGGGTGCAGGTGGTTGGAGAGAAGGGTGGCTTGTGATTGGAAGAGAGGCAGCAAGTGCATGAATACTGTGCCAGTGAGCTCTCTCTTGGACAGGTGTGTGGCATATAATGACTTTGGGAGCAGGATGTAGAACAAAGATTGAGGAAGACTGAGCCGAGGAGTGTTTGAGAGTAGAGTTGGTGAAGTGGGGGACAGGGGATAGGGACGGATGTGGCTGTGGGACAGGAGGATTTGGGAACTACGGATATATTGGAAATGCAGTTCCCATATACATCGTTCAGAGAAGCATGTATTTGAGGGAAGGATCCAGTGGGCATAGCTTGTGAAGCAGCCATTGTGTCTCTTTCAGAGAGATAAATTTGGACCACTTTGTGGCATTTCCTATTACATCATAAACTAAACTCCTCCCAAACGGTCCATGAAGGCCCATTGGTACTGACCAGTTGCCATGTCATCCTCAGCTCATAGGCATCATTGGGTGTGGATATGGAGGGGCTTGTGGTCAGAACACCGCTCTCCCGGCCAAATGTCAGTTTCCGAGACTGCTATTACACGATAATATACTAATTTACTTAAAAGGGTCTTGTAATTTACAAAGTCAGACAAATCATGGAACAAACAAACAGCCCTGTGGTAATATACTGTCTAACAAATAAAGTACACTATTACAATATCTTCAAATAGTCTTATCAATATTGGAACCCTTTAAAAATCCAAACTATGTTTTATATGAATAAAAAGAATCAATTTTTGAAAATAAGGTATAACTGGGTACATAAAAAATCTACATGCCAACTATCAAAAGGATAAAACACATGAAAAGGTACTGAAATTTGCAAGCTTTTGAAGCCAGTGGCCTCATCTTCTGGCAGCAGAGTTGAAGGGGAAAGAAGAGCAGTGGATGAAAAGGACTAGTGAGGTTTAGAAAATGGGGATAGTTTGGAAAAGTCAACCAGAACCCTGGATGAAGGGACACTTACTGGACATGATGAGAAGGAGGGACTGATTGTTGGGGACTGCACATGACTAGATTTGGAAATCTTAAAGCTTAGAGGTGCAAGATAGGGTAAAAAGCAAGACAGAGATTACTGACAAAACATCATGCAAGAGTTAATAAGAGCACAAAGCTAAGGGCATTGTGTATGGTAGAGGTGGGGAGGGCAGCCAGCAAAAAATAGACAGGTCAGAAAACAAAAAATAAAAGATATAGGCAACTAAATGCGATAAGAAGGGAATAGTTACTGAGAAGATACGCTGAGACTGAAGAAATTAATGTAAATTCAGGCCAGGCATATGGTGAGAACCAAGGACATGTTGTAACACCAGTTCCCACCTGTGGAGTTCGGAGAAACTGGTGTCGGGAGGAAGTATCCAGATGGCACATGTGGTGAAACAGGAACGGAAATCACAAATGTCATGTTGAACAGCATACTCTGCGACAGTATATTGTGTGTTGTCAGTATATACACTCTGCCTATGACCATTCATCCTAAATGAGAACTTGATGTAGTCATGCCAAAGTAAAAGGCCTAACATTACATGTCCTTGGTTCTCACCACCTGACTAACCTTAAGTTATAATTTCTTCAGTTTTAGTATTTGTTCTCAGTAACTATTCCATTTTCACTCCCTTATATTTTCTACATCTTTTATTTTTTGACATGTCTCTTCCCTCCCCCCCCCCCCCCCCTCCCCCTCCTACCCTTCCTCCATCTCTTCCATACAATGCATATATTTTTCCACTCTTATTAACTCATCCATGATGTTTTGTCAGTAATCTCTGCCTTTTGTTTTACCATACTGTCCATCTTTACAATCTCAGGTTCTCAAATTTCATCCAGTGCAGTCCTCAACAATCAGTCTTTCCTTCTCATCACATACGGTGAGTCCCTCCTGACCTGGGGTTCTGGACGACTTTTCCAAACTCTCCCCATTTCCTAAACCTCACCAGTCCTTTTCCTTCACCCTTCTTCCTTCTCCTTCAACCCTTCTGCCAGAAGAAGGAGCCACTGGCTGTGACAGCTTGCAGATATGAATACCTTTATTTGTTTTTTCTCCTTCTGCCATTTGGTGAATTACTGTTTTATCTATCCAATTAAACAATGAATTTTAAATATATTATTTGTAGTCAGATAATTAAGAAGCCACTTGCATATCACCTTTTTTAAATTTCTGGGAGTAATGGAAAAAGAAAAACTCTATGGATTTTGATATATTTTCTTTATCCCCTTTCTCATATGGGGGTTTAACTTCATATTTCAGCCAGTCGGTAAATTTTCCACTGATAAAGTGGTGTGGTGCACCAAAAACTCAACATGCAACTAAACTCAGAGCACATTTTTAAGGTCTTTATTCGTATTTGATTGTAACCACTAGAATTTTCTTTGCTTTAAATATTTCTTGGTGGATACTGCTTCTAATGTAGAGAGGGTTATAGAAATATTACTGAAGTTATTTGTAGTGGTTGCTGTGAGACATTCAATGGCAACATCTACTGAAACTAAGGATGCCATCTTTTCAGTAACAGTTAGGAAATGCCGTTAAAATGTTTTCCAACAGTGAAAACATCTGGTGTATCACTTCCTCTTAAAGCTATCTGCACTTTCTCATCTTTTGTTCTACCAGTCTCCTCCTTCTGTTTTTATTTCATAACCTGATATGGCTATCTTTTTCTCATAATGTGTTTGCTTTGCTGTCTTTCTTAGTATCTTCAACATCTTGCCTTGGAATGAACCATAACATCTACATCAGAGCTGTTTCTGAAAGATAGATACAATTTCCTTCTTGTCCTTAAAGATATCTTTTTTCCTTGAGTAATCCCTGGCCTTTTCTAGATTTTGGTGTAATCTAGGTTACTTTTGCGGGAAACTAGTTTTCGAATAAAGTAAGAAATGTGTCATATTTTTCATTCATGACTGTTGTACACAACACTTCAGTTCATGTCTTAGAAGAGTTTCCTATAATAATTAATTATCTTTTACTTACTGGCTACTCTGCTGAACTCAGATTTAGTAGCTTTTATATTCTGATCAGCATTAACTTTTAACATAAGAATTATATGTTGTGGTCTGAGAGGCCATCAACTATTGGTTTTATAATACAGTTTTGTTCATTTCACCAGTTTATACAGATACTATCGGTGTCTATGTTTGAACCATGGACAATTAGCTACCTTATTTGGAAAGTTTACTAAGGGAATTAAGTTGTATAATTATCTCACCTACTGCAGTAAAATCCTACTAACATAATCTGTGTGGAAATATGAAAATAAACACAAATGTTATGGATGGAATTAGTAAAAACTTCCTAACACATTATGGTGTGGCACAAATGACAAAAACTGCTGCATGGGTAACCAAAAATTCAGCAACAATCTTGGTCCTTGTACTTACAGATATCAGCTGTGAAACTTGCTGTGTGCATAAAAGATCTTGGCATCTCAGATAATTATTACCAGATAATAAAGCTATGTCAAGCTTGGAAAAACTCACAAAACTACACGCCTTTAAAAGAATCTCTCAACCTAAAATACATATTCCATTTGTCATTAAAACTGCAACACAAGGAAGGATAGCATACAATGAAGCTTTACTTACTGTGCACATACAGTACAGCAGGAAGCATACATGATTAAATTTGTAAAAGATTTGGGGTATACAAGGTGTGACTTGAGTTGCCACTTTTGGCAGCTACAATATCTCTAAACTGGTTAGGCATTAAATAAAACTGAGATTAGGTGGCAGACACAGGTGTGTCATTCAGTGCTGCTTTAACTCTATGCTCAGGTTCATCAATTTGGTGTTTAGCAAGTGTTGTGCCAGTCTCTCAGCAACCCATGACCAGATATTTTCAAAGGGTGAGATATCAGTCCAACAGACGGACACCATCTGAAGGTTAGCATTACAGAATGGACAACATGTTCTCTATGTTATCTTGCTCACAGATAACATCACAGAAACCTGAAAGAAAGGGCACAGTTGCCTGTCTTAACACGTCAGTAATCTAGTGGCTTAAGTCCAGCTTACCAGGTATATGAACCAGAGGCAGTCGTGTTGTGTACTAAATGGCACTTCACACCACTACACCAGATGCTGGGACATTATGGTGATAATGAATACATTCTGTTAGTGCTTTTTCACCTCAGAGTCTCCAAACACATATACATAAATTGTGATGCTACATGCAAAACCAGAACTCATCTGGAAGTACAACATGGTGCCAAGTACATAGCATACTTCATGTCAGTTTAAAATTTATTGCATTTTGTCTTCACGGTGTTAAGTTGTAATGGTCAGCATACTGTTTCAAGTGTGTCATCTAACTAGAGCTGGTATGAAGTGTATACTGAAAACAATGTAGATGTCAAATTCTCTAAATCCGGCGCATTGCTCAAAGTCATTTCTGAGGAGTCATTTCCAAAATACCTCAACAGCAGCAACTAAGGAAAATAAATGGATAACTGTGTGTATTAGATAGTCCTCAAAGACTCTTTAACCCTCAACCAGTCACGTTAGTTTTTGTAACATCAGTGGTCGCATGGTTGTCTCTGCCAACCAGCCATTGTGCTCTTTAAAGGAACGAAAAATGCTGCCTTAATATGCTTGGTATTGAAAAAACTTAGCTTTATTTTGCTTTTTACATATGTAAACTTATACTTTAATGTTTAAGCTTTATTTTTTCTTTGTAGGTAGTAACAAAATCTCAATAGGTAGTTACAAAATCTAGTATAAGTATCCTACTCTTTTATTTAACAATAAATTTCTAACAAACAACATATCCTCACATCACACTAGGCCTACATTTACTTCACAGAGCACATTAATTCTGCAGCACTTATTGTATCATATTCAGGTTATTTATTAGATATGTTGTTATTGTTATTATGTATGAAATGTGTGTTCCTCACAGTTTGATTCCTCTCCCTCTTAATGTTGCTTGCAGTGTTAATTTCAATTCCCACCACATGCCATCTTTTGTTTGCTAGTGACTCCAAGGGGACTCTGTGTGCTCTGCACAGAGCGGTTCCTCATTGCACGTGCAGCAGGGGCTGATGGGAAGGCCGGCAGTGGGGAGTGATCATGAGGAGCGCGACCATTGTTGACACTCTATGCCTAGTGCGGACGTGGCCTTGATAAGGTTACTGACATCGGGACGTAATAGTGGTGTCTGATTCAAGACGTTATGGAAATTCTATCAGTTCTGTTTCTTCTATGTTGTCAGTATGGAAGCAAGACTGTGTCACGCTACTGGTCTTCCGCTGTATGCTGTTGGGTTCATTTTAGTGTCAATATTCAGCCCAATGTGTTAGAAACGAATTCTTGTTGTCTTGTGGTTGAGTCCTGGGTTTGTTTCAATCGATAACCAGGACGTCCCATACCATTCATGACACATGTCAAGCAACCAAGATAAATGTGACTTAAATTTGCATTTGTGTAACTTGTTTACCCAGTTTTCTGTGAGATTTTAGTTAATTAGTTAAATAACTATTTATACTTAAAATTATGTAAAACTTGTTCCACCCATGAAATGGGGTTTTGACATGCGATGCTTTTTTTTTTTTTTTTTTTTTTTTTTTTTTTTTTTTTTTTTTTTTTTTTTTTTTTTTTTTGGGGGGGGGGGGGGGGTACTGGTAAAGTCCATGTTATGTCATCTTAATGGTCTGTTAAGTGCCTCAGCACTCACAACAGTCATAGGGGGTATATCTAATTTATTACTTAGGTTAATTAATAGTGATTTTATTCAGTTCATTACAGTCCTCTCATTCCTTGAGCGACTACAAGGTCTTCTATTTTCTACCTTATTCTGGATGTGTGAATGACCATAATCTGCAAAGATTTATTGGTGGGGCTCTTTCTATATGCCGTTACACTTGCCTGGCTCCCGGTGGCTGTTAGAATTTCTATCATGACTTGTTTGTTCTTCAGCCAGTTGCTTCAGTTAATGAGTTTAGCACCTTGTGGAGGTCAATCTTACCCTTTCTTTACCTGCCTCAACCTTAGGGAGTGGCTTAATTCCTCAAGCTAGCTTTAGGTCAGTGCTGGTTCATTAGGATTCCTTTGATCTTACGATAGTTTTATATAGCTCTAGAGAGTAACTTATTGTGGTCAAGTCTATTAATTTGATTTTACACAGTCAATGTGATTCCAAAGTGATGGTTTTAAGAATAATTTGTAACCCCTTTTATATGCTGAATTGTTCAGGGTGAAACAGAGTTGTATTAGAAGCCTGTTTATATATATTTATGATATCTTTAAAGTTATTGTGCTATTTACATGATTTAATGTATATGTCCCTTTTAATGGGTGCTAGATTTATCCTGTCTTATTTAGTGTTTAAGTAAGCCCACTGAAATATCACTCTCAAATTAAACTAACTGATCCGGTTTCATGTAACACGTGAATTTGCTTAGTTCTCCGTGTTCTACCATTTATCTCGTCGAAAAGTGTTTCAGTGCTATAATGTATACCAGTCAAATCTGAACCAAGTTGTTCTCTAATTTAACTGTTTATTGCAACATGTAATTGTTGGTGTTTTAACTGGTTGTGTTGCAATAAATGCAAACTTAAAGTGAAACTTGTGGGTGATTCATATTATCCGGTTCCTCATCCTCAGTAATGCTAGAGTTAAATTTTTTTATTAAAGCTTGTGTTAAGGTTTTTCGGTGAGTTACTGGGGGAAAAGAAAAGGAGGTGCTACAAATGGTAGCACAGCATGGTTATTGCCCTTTCCCACCAGTGGGAGGATAGTTAGTATTTTGCTTCACTGCTTGCATTTGCTGTAAAGCAATCTTGGATAAGTGTTTATTAATTTTGATTTTTGTTTCATATTGTATTCCAATTGACTTGCATCATGATGGGGCAGCACAACTGTCCTGGTCTCACCCTTTTAAAGAAGGAACAATTGATCTAAGAGTTGAGTATTTGGCAACAGCATACGCAAGGAGGGGGGGGGGGGGGGGAGGAGGGGGGCGAATTGGACAGATCAGTGATGCTTTACGTTTCATTGGTGGTGCTGATGAGGAGTTGGCCCTTAATATTGCATTTCTCCATGGTACATGTGTCGCCTCGAAACAGATGGGGAGATTACAAGCCCAGTTATGTCATTGGTACTCGAACATTCACGATTTGGAATTGTTGTCATTAAATAGAGAACAGCAGGACTTGGTTGGCCAACTTGTCCAGAAAGTAAGCAGCTTGCAGGTTAAGGCCAGTGTGTTGAGGTTGGGCATTTTCATGATGATGATGAAGAAAGTTTGAGTTCCTTAGCCCATAATAATCAAAGTTTTCAGGTTCAAGAATTTAAGGGGGAAGTGATGGAAATGTTTGCCAAATTGCCTAATCCCATTATGTACCTTCTGCATGGGATTTCTCAGTTGATGAATGACAATTTAGATCAATTTCAGAAGGTATTATGGTTAACCGTTAATCTTGAGATACATGCTGGGTTCCCCAGATAATTATTTTGCATCTTGTGTTTCCATTATCTAATGGTGTCCATATTGAAATTTTTTTGAGTCTTGCACAGGCAGGCTACCTTGCGTGAGTTGAGAGATGCCATTATCAGACGTAAACTTTCACCTAGGGTTCGGCAGTACTTAGAGGGCCAATATTATTGGAGGGTCCAGGGGTTCAATGAGAACTTGTCCCAGTATGTTGAGCCGGTTGGAATAGCCATTCACGCGCTTGATATGTCTGTAAGTGAACGCGGTGCTGTTCTAGTTATAGTGCAGGGAATGAGGCCAGAGGATCGGTTGCGGGCCCAGTTTTTTTGGGAGCCACTTTCGTACACCAATTTGACGAGTATGATTGATTCTATTGAAGCATTTAGTTTTGCCGATGAATGTCATCAGGAAACATCCGCCGGTCAAGACCAAATGTCGCTTGTCAAACAGACTAAGGGGCCGCTTCTCTCATCAGAGATACAGTGTAGATGTTTCATGTGTGGGGCTGTGGATCATTTAGTTTGCAATTGCCAACTGCAGCAAACGGCTCGTGCAAGCAAGTGATGTCAGAAGGGCAGCAGGCGGGGTTTTCCATTTCATCCTCCTAAATGAGGCGCCCATGTTAAATTAGTGCCAGGAGCTTGGCTTCCCCGCATCTGCTCCCTGATTAATCATGAACCTGTTTGTGTCCTGCTAGATTCGGGTAGTGCAGTTTCTACACTAGATTATGCGTGGTACATGGAGTTTTGTGCCTTATGCAGATTCCCTTATTGGTCTCCCTTCCTGCAGGGATGTCATGCAGTAAATGGCCAGAGGTTGCCCCTGGTAGGGGAGATAAGGGGAAACATTGTGATAGGCGGCTTTTCCTGGCCAGTCCATCTGTTGGTCGTTAAGAATTTGTCCGTCAGTCTGTTGTTGAGATGTGATTTCATTCGCAAGGCTGGGTTGATTCTTGATTTTGCTGGTGGTACCTTTAGTTTTGCCTTGCACCCGAGTGAGAAATTTGCCTTTCGTTCTTGTCATGGGTCTATTGGGTTAAAAACCATTAAGAATATGGTTTCCCAGTTTGAAGTTGGTCATTTGTCTTGACTTGAGGGATTCCATTTGCTTCAGTTATTACAACTTTATCCTCAGGTTCTTACTAATCGGTTGGGGGTCACTGGTCGTATTCATTATAAAATCTGTCTGGTTGATGATATTCCTGTACATCAGGCTCCTTACCATCTGTCATGCCTGAAGATGCGGGTGTTACGCCAAAAGATTGATGAGATGCTAACCAATGGTGTCATCAGGCCATCTACATCTCCTTATGTGTCGCCAATATTTTTGGTGTCTAAGGAATATGGTAAGGACTATTGTCCGGTTGTTGATTATTGTCAGCTCAATCAGAAGGTTATATTAGAGTTGGTCCCCGTGCCTGATCTTCATAACTGCTTTACGTGGTTTGTTGGCGCACGTTGGTTTTCTGTGCTTGATTTAAATCAGGCTTATTATCAAGCACTGCTTACCAAGGATTCTAAGCCCGCTACCACTTTTGTAACTGATTGGAATTTATTTGAATTCAATCATGTTCCTTTTGGACTTGCTACCAGGGCATCGGTTCTCTCACAGCTATTAGATTATGTTTTGGGTGATCTTAAGTTTAGCTGTGTCTACAATTATTTAGATGATGTTGTAGTCTATAGTGCCAATTTTGATGAATATCTTCAGCATTTGGGGTTGGTTTTTGATCATTTGGAACAGGCTGGGATAACTGTTAAACCTGACAAAATTAAGTTATGTCGTGGCAAAATTTCTTTTTTGGGACACTTGACTTTGGCCAACGGGATCAGGGTTCATCAAGAACAAATTGCCAATTTAAAGCGGTTCTGTCCTCCTCATAATAAGAAGGAGATTGCCAGATTTATAGGCACGGTAAACTATTTTCGCAAGTTTGTTCCCAGTTTCGCTCAGTTAGACACTCCTCTGAATAGTTTGCGTAGTAAGAACAGAGAGTTTCAGTGGGGAGAGAGCCAGCAAGTGGCTTTTGAGGCACATAAAACTGCCATTACTAATCCTCCCAGTTTAGTAGTACCTCACTCAGTAAAACCTTTATTCTTCAAATGGACACCTCAAGGGGTGGTCTTGTGGCTGTTCTTATGCAATAAGTCGATGGCGATAGAAGTGCTGCCACTTATGCTGAATCCAACTATTCTGTTTATGAATTGGGGATATTGGCCGTGCTCTTTGCCCTTGAGAAGTTTACGTTTTACCTTGAGCATCACAAATTTTCATTGGAAACTGATAATCAGGCATTAAGTTGGGTGTTGGCCCGTCCCCAAAAAACTGGAAGAATTGCTCGTTGGGCAGTTCAAATTTCCTTCTTTCGGTTTAAGGTCAGACACATTTGTGGTGCTGATAACCTTGTTGCCGATGTCTTAAGTCGTATGTTCGCTGAGGAAGCACAAGATTCCCAAGACGTGGATCACATACTTGTAGCAGGGGTTCTTGATGAGATTCCTGAATTGTTTGTGGACATTGGTGGCAAACAGGAAGAGGACCCGAGATGGGGAGCTGTTAGGAAATATCTGCTTTTGGGCAAACACATTTTGGGTTATACTATAATTAGAGGTGTACTAAGTAAGCAAGCTGGCAGAGATAGACAGCCTAAAATCTGTCTGCCCCAACAGTTGGTTGGCCCTGTTTTTCATTATTTTCATGACTCCATTGTTGGAGGTCATTTGGGTGTTGCCAAGCCCTAGCTAAGATTGGCCAACAATTGACTTGGCCATCCATGAGACATGATGTGAAGAGGTTGGTCAATATTTGCCGTTTGTGTAAGATGGGTAAACCTAGTGGTGGCAAGCACATGGATTTTTTCAGTAAGGGAGGGAGCAAAATCCCACGGATAATTTATTTACAGACTATGTAGGGCCTCTTCTCCGGACCTCTAGTAGCTGTAAATATATCTTGGTGGTTGCTGATGGCTTTAGTTGGTTTGTTTGGCTTATTCCTGGTCGCAGGGTCACTGCTAGTCTGACCATTCAACATCTTACCAGGATTTTCATTGTATTTGGACTTAATTAGTGATAATGCACCAGCGTTCACATCTCGTCAATTTAAGCATTTCTGTTTGAATAATGGTTTCCATCATGTTACCACCACTCCATATTTTCCATGACCATCCTTTTCAGAGTGCTTTAACTGCAATTTGAAGGCCACTTTAATAATTTATCATACACATTCGCCATCCAAGTGGGACCAAACTCTCCCATGGTTTTAGTTTCACCTTTAATTCTGCTCATCATGAGGCATCTGGAGTTACGCCGGCATCCTTAATGCTGCCTTATCCCTTGAATTGTCCCCTGAGTTGTTTATGGGGCATCAACGATTTGTTACCTGAAGTAATAGATGCTCAGTTTATTTTAAAAGCAACTTGGATAGATCTATGGCCAATATTAGGGGAGCTCACCAACGAGAGGCACTTCATCACAGTCGTGGCAGGCGCCCCTTCCAGGAGAAGGTTAGCAACACTGTTTCTCTCCAGAACTTAAATCCCAGGAAGCAATCAGGTGGGGAGGAGAGAGTTAAATGGGCTCTGCGTTTTCTTGGACCTTATATCATACAGGAAGTGTTGGGGCTAGTTAATTTATTACTTATATGGATATGGTGACTGTTCTTTTGGACATGTCCAAAAGAACAGACACCATTGATGACCTGCAGCCGTCTAGAACGAAATCAGAATTATATATTAATACCGTCAGCTGCTGACGAGCGTTGATATATATCAATGGGGGCAGGTGAAAATGTGTGCCCCAACCAGGACTTGAACCCGGGATCTCCTGCTTACATGGCAGACACACTACCAATATGAGCCACCAAGGGAACAGAGGATAGTGCGACTGCAGGGACTATCTCGCACACACCTCCCGCGAGACCCACATTCTTACCTTATATGTCCACACACTACATTCATAGTGTCCCACCCGAACACACTCATTACTCGTGGAAGACATTCTTACCAAGTCTCGTAAGAGTTCAGGGAATATGTGTGCATCCGCACAGAAGAAGGATGTCATGGCCGGTATTGCCAGAACTCTATACTTATATGGATATGGTGTCTGTTCTTTTGGACTTGTCCAAATGTATATACCCCTTTTAATGGGTGCTAGATATATCCTGTCTTATTTAGTGTTTAAGTAAGCCCACTGAAATATCTGTCTCAAATTAAACTAACTGATCCGGTTTCCTGTGTTCTATGATTTATCTCATCAAAAAGTGTTTCAGTGCTATAATGTAGTTTAACTATTTATTCCCTAATTTTTGTAGAATTTAAAATTTCTAAATTTGAAAGCCTTAATCTGTTTGTGTAAATTGTTGTCAGTATAGCTGTGACCTACCTAATCAATTGCAACACATAATTGTTGGTGTTTTTAACTGGTTGTGTTGCAATAAATGCAAACTTAAAGTGAAGCTTTCGGGTGATTCATATTCCCCGGTTCCTAATCCTCAGTAATGCTAGAATTAATTTTTTTTTTTTTTTTTTATTAAAGCTTGTGTTAAGGTTTTTTGGTGAGTTACTGGGAGAAAAGAAAAGGAGGTGCTACAATGTATACACAAATTTTACTCATCCTGTTCCTTGAGCTCATCCATAATGTTACATGCACCCTTTTCACAGACAATTGAAGAATGCTTTTTGCACACAAACATCTTACACTGATAGCAGTGAATTGTAATAACAATATTCTTTTTTCTGCACATGTAATGCAGCAACTCTTAGTTTTTTTGGAGGCTCTTCCCTTTGTCAAAGTTCATCCAATAAGGTACCAAAAATATTTTGCGGTCATTTGGAAGTGTAGGAATGTGGTATTTTGTAACTAAATCAGCTCGCATCAGTTGTTGAGATACCTGTTTCAAAAATATCCTCCTTGGTTTTCTTGGATTTTCTGTATTGGGCTGAAAGAATATTTGGACATTGATGCCAGTGATGTTTAGTAAATCAAAACATACAGCCATTGTCCATTTTCTAGTTACATGAGCCACAAAGTATTTACTGCACATCTGATGCAAGTGATGTGTTTCTACAAAAGTGAGACTGCCAATGAAAAACTAATAAACAAATTATCAAAAGTAATATTCCAATTGCATCCATTCAGACTTTCTGCCAATTGATGCACAATATCATATGGTTTAAATGATGCCTTGTGTGGGACATCTAGTTGTCTTCCACAATATAACTCTTTTGATACTGTGTGCAATGTTTTGGCATTACAAATAGCAAAGAATTTCAAGCCATACTTGGCTGGTTTGTTTGGTATGTACTGAATGAATGAACATCTTCCTCTATAAGGTGACAGAATCCCATCTATGGCTGCAGGCTCTCACAAACTATAGCCTTCCTTACAATTTATAACAAATTTATCTTTCTCAGGCCTTCATGTTCTTAGTCATCTCTTGTCATCAAATCTCACACTTATGAGAAGAAATAAGAACCATCAGTATGACATAAAAACTCTGAAAATCATAATACCAGCCCCATCATGACCCCAAAGTTCTTCAACATTTGTTTTATTTCCACCTTTCAAGCTAATCAAATTAAGGGTTCCAATAAGAGCACAGATCCCTTTTCTCAAAGTCTCCTTTATGTCTCTCCCTCTAGAATATTAGTTTTGTGATATCAGGTTTCTAATATGCAAGTTGATGAATGGATCATGTCCTCACTAATCTTGTTGAACGCCATTAATTCCTGTGTAATACCTTTAGCAAGCCTCTTTGGACCAGGAATGATTTTTACTAAATTTCTTGAGGGTGTTTTTGCTGTTTTGGCTACAATACTTTCTATAGACCACTTAGTTTTACCATATTTACCAACACGAAAAATAATACTAATACCACATTTACCAAAAAAAAAAACCAAAATCGTTGTCACCAACATCTTCTCTATAACACTGTATTTCCTCTTCTTCAAGATGTATATGTTCATTTCCTCATAACCCCCCCCCCCCCCCCCCCCCCCCCCCATTGAACGAGTCAGATTCCGAATACTTACTATCATTGTAACCATTTTTTAGAAGGTTTAAAATTTCCACCTACAACAATCCTTTTCTGAAATGAGTCCTAAAAGTACGAACAAAAATGAAACTTATTTGATAAAAGATTTTAACCCATAAAACAATGGTATAAATAATTAAAATAAAAATTTACTTACATTACTGGATGCATATCTGACCCTGTACACAAACTCAGTGCAAACAAAAGTAAGCTGTAGTTATTGCCAAAGCTTTTTTGTTACAACTCTAGCAACGAAACAGATGACTAACAGAGGTCCAACTTGAAGATAGGTGGAATCACAAGCAGTTCAACAGTGAGTAATTAGAATTCAGAGCAAAACAATGAACTGTGACTGACTCAGTCAACAAACATTGTTGATCATAAAGTATTATGAAACAAATTATAAACAATGTTCCTCAGGTTAGGGTACTAGGACCAATTCTGTTCTTAATTTATATTAATGAGTTTCCAAATGGTTTAAGAAACAGAGAAAAGAATGGATGACAGCAACATTATAGTCACTGATAAAAGCACCAGAACAGGTGAGAAGGCAAATGATATCTTTAAGAATGTCTACAATTTGCAAGCACATAATAAATTAGCATTGAACATGAAGAAAACAAAACAGCACGAGCTTCAGCCTAAGGAGAAAAAACAACTCTCACATTAAACTTACATGATAAATTTATAAACTCTGTAGTAAACACAATTTTTAGAGGTGAATATTAATTGTCAATTGAATGCAAGGAGCACATAAAGATTCTGACAAAGAGAACGCCATTAACATGTTATACCATTAAAATCCTATCATCAATATGTAATAGGCAGTACCTTTGTGCTGACATACTATCGTATTTGGATCCAAATCTTCACTGTAGCACTGTTTTCAGGGTATCAAACGTACGAAACAAGGACACAATTTTCAAACTACAGAGAAGGATTATAAGAATAATAACTAAAAGCAGTAGTGACACTCATATAGTAAAGAAATATTTAAAAAATGTGTATCCTTGCTGTTCATCTACGAATGAGCTATGCACATCAGGAAAAAAGTTAGTAACTATGTCACAAATATATCTATACATGACTATCGAACTAAAGCTAGCTTGTATTTATAATTACCAAGGAAAAACAAATGAAAAAGTCTAAACAGCATTTTCTGTCATGGATTCATATTGTATAATATTTTTTCCAAAGCTGTGAAAGAGGGAACTAAAGCATATTTGTCTGAAAATGTAAAGTATACCTCTTCAATAATTAATAATTACTTTTAGAACTCTAGGTAGGGGTTAATAAAAAATGTGACAACTTCAACATCTCTGTCACATTATAATATATTTTCAAAATGTAATACTTTTTATAGAAATATCGTACATTCAATATTGGTTGTGCATAATAATAATAATAATGTCACAACTTTTTAGACTAACATCTCACTCATAAGGGGATGCTAATTCAGTTTTTCAGGCAGGCAGAAGGGAAGAGATTGGGTGGGTGAAATGTGCAGTAATTAGACCAAATGAATTGTGTGTAATTATTTTTCATGTTATCAAACTATAGTAACTTGTTCCAGGTATGTACATACACTAACCCATTGCACACTAGGTATGACTGAAAGCAGTAATGCATTTTTTTAAGATACTAGTATCAGATTCAGGATGATGGAGGCTCTGGCTCTGTCCAGTCATCCTAATTTAGGTTTTCTTAAATGACTTTGAGCAAATGCTTCTAGAGCAAATGCTTCCAAATGCCTTCAAGCATAATGTACTATTTCCAGTATATTAGTGAGAGCACACATCAATTTAAAAACATCTGAAAAGCTGTATCTAATATGGTATTTTGTTTATACACATTATATTATTATCGATAATATACAAGAAACAACAATATTCAAAATGACTGTTATTATGGGCAAAGGAAGATGATAAGTGAGAGTCATTTGAGTCTTATTTGGAAGATTTTAGCTATATCTACAAAAGACCACATTTGCTAGTGGTGTGAATTTTACATACCTGCATTTGTCTGTGTTCTACCACAGTTTATGTTCACTAAGTTTGTGGTGTTGCACTCTGGAGTGTCAGCAGATGGTGCAGTTCTTCAGTCCCATCTAAATCTACATGCATACTCAACAAACCACTGTGAAGTGCATGGCAGGGGATACTTCCCTTGTACTAGTTACTTGGGTTTCTTCACATTACATGCATATATGGAGCATGGGAACAATCACTGTTTAAATGCCTCTCTGTGTGCTATAATTAATCAAATCTTGTGTAGGGGGTTGCAGTATATCCCAACAGTCATCATTTAAAGCTGGTTCTTGAAACATTATAAGTAGGCTTTCTCAGGATAGTTTGTATCTATCTTCAAGTACCAACCACATCAGTTTCTTCAGCATCTCTGTGACACTCTCCCATGGATCAAACAAACCCGTAATCATTTATGGTGACCTTCTCTGTACACGCGTCATAACCCCTGTTAGTCCGACCTGGTATAGGTCCCACACACTTGAGCAGTATTCTGGGACTGGGACTGGTCTCATGGATGATTTGTACGCAATCTTCTTTGTAGATTAATTGTATTTCCATAATATTCTAGCAATAAACTGAAATCTGCACCTGCTTTATCCACTTGGGTACATGGTATGTGATTGTTCCATTTCATATCTCTACAAAGTGTTATATCCATGTATTTATATGAGTTGATCGATTCCACCTGTGACTCTTTGATGCCGTAGTCATAGGATACTATATTGTGTGTGTATGTGTGTGTGTGTGAAATGCACAGTTGTACAGTTTTGAACATTTAAAGAAAGTTGTCAACCTCTGTTGCACCACTTTGGATCTTATCATGATCTGATTGAATGTTTGTGCAGCTTTTTCTAGACAGTAATTAATTATAGGTAACTGCATAAACTTTTCTTGATTCGCAATATCATACTTTTGACAATAAGCATAGGCTTGGCCATCAGTCTGGAAGTGCTTTTCATAAATCAAGAAATGCCACTTCTAACTGACTGCCTTAAACCATGGCTTTCAGGATGTCATGTGAGAAACATGTTACTTGGGTTTCACATGACTGATGTTTATAGAATCCATCCTGGGCAGTCTGGAGGAGGAGCTCAGAGTATGTTTTGGTACCACAGAAGTCTTTACACATGGTAAGAGTTTCTTTGGGTTTTGTGAAAGATCCATCAATAATAGGATTAGGATAGCTGACCAAAATTTCTTTGCTTTTTTTAAAGATCCATTGATAATATTCTGCTATTTTAGTGGAAAGACCAGTAAAGTGCAGTACCACATGAGGCTCTTCCATGAGGTTGTTGATTATCTAGTCAAAACAAGAGAATCATGGAAAAGAAAAGAAAGGTTTGTGCCCTTCTGGCAGAACTAGAAGTGGCATATTTTGAATTAGAGTGATTGAAGGAGAAAGAGACAATGGGAACTGGGAAAAGGTAATGGGTAATAAGCAACAGGAGAAAAACTCAGAAATCAAATTTCAGATTTCAGTTAGCAATAGGTTGGACTTGTTATCAGAAGTGGAGAGGAGCCTAAACCAATTTCTGAGCAAAGTACAGTGCAGCAGACTTGTAAGAACAACTTTAGGGCTAGATCAGTAGGAAAGACAAGTAGAAAGAAAATAATCCTGTTTCTAGGTACAGTCATGGGAGGGCTATAGGAAACGAGTTACAGGAAAAGTTAGGTGTAGAATGCCAAGCCACACATGACACCTAGTGCTAAGTTCAGCTAGGTGACAGAGAACTTAGGGGCTTTTGCAGAAATTTTGATGATAAAGATCAGTCACTTATAGTAGGAAGAACAGGAAACACCCTGCCTAGCAACTAAAATAAAAATATTAAAGGTGACCTGGAGGAAATAAGAGCACCAACACCACAGGCTGCTGTAGGGTTTGTGGAGTTTTTGCAGCACCATGACCAGACCTGAGTTAACACAGCTGTCTGCAGTGTAAACAAAGATCTGAGTGGACTGCATTTGTCTGAAACAAAGTGTCTTATCTCTACAGTGCCTGTTGCTGCATTTAGGACATGAGAACATACACATCATGGCCTGCACATGAATAGGAGGGTGAAACACAGATTAGCAGAGCATCTTCCAGAAAGTGTAAGGGAAGCCGCAAACACATAAGGTAAAGTCACTGTGGTGGCTGGAGTAATTTTGTAGGTTAGAGTCAGGTTCTAGACAGACAGTCTTGAAAGAAATGAGAACAGGACAGGACCATAATATATTTAATGGCTTCCAGAAAAGTGAAATTAGTTTGTTTCATTACTAGCACATTATGGAGCTGAAAAACAAGGTAGATGAACTTCTCTTATGTCTAGATGATATGAGATACTCTGAACTGATAGATTTTCTGTGTCTCTCTGTACCTATGTAAACACAGGGACTGAGAAATTATATATAAAGGATTATAGACTGGTGTCATTATTGTGTAGAGTGCACTTGGAAAAAGGAGGAAGTACCACAGATATAAAAGTTGGGCATAAAGTCAAAAATATTAATACAAATAGTTTTTGTAGATCAGAACCTGTGAGTTGTTACTGAAATCTACAGATGCCCTCTAGGAAACTTACAGCTATTTGCGAGAAATCTAGATACATTACTGAGTTAGCAGTCAGACAAGAAAAAAAAGTTAGCAGTTTGTGGAGATTTCAGTACAGATTTCTTAAAAGATTATGACAGATAAAATAAACTGGAACCATTATTTGGCTGTTTTAATTTCATTTCTGTAGTAAATTTTTCAATTAACATGCAACAAAACTGCAGTACCCTAACCGATAACATTTTTACAGACAGTGCACAGACTGAGACAATTAATGTATACCCAATTGTTAATGGACTACCTGAACATGAAGCACAATGACAGAAATAAACAATGTAGTACCTTACAGCTCTGAGGTATGTTCATGCAAAGCAGGGATGTTTATTAATGAGGACCTGTTACATGGGATGAAGTATATATAGAAAAAGATGTTAACGTGAAATTCAATATATCACATAAATTTGTGTCAATCTTGAAAGTGGTTTTCCTAAAAAGCTACTGAGAAAGTCCCTACAAAAAGTAAACTATGGATAACTAAAGGAATTAAAGTTTCCTGTAGCGAAATTTAGCCACAATAAGTTATGATCTGAGGTTACTTGTGTTCCATTCTATGGGGTCGTCCACGGAAGAGTAATCTCACTAATAACTAGAAGCAATTTACTTAGCAAATAAGAAGGGTTTTTCAACAGAGAATGCTATTTATGCATTCACTCACCACATATTACAAGCCCTGAATAGTGAAATATTGCTGGTTGGTATTTTCTGTGATCTTTCCAAGGTGTTTGTGTAGATCATGTTGCAGTCACAGAAAATCTGAAGTTTTATGGAATTGATGGTTTGTGCACAAATGGTCTGAATCAACTTTAGCTAGTAAAGTTGTGCTGAATAATTCAAACAATGTTGAAAGGAGAGAAAAGCTTAGTGACTGTGTAGAAATCACAAATTGTGTCCCACAAGGTTCAATTTTGGGTCTGTTCCTATTCCTTATGCCTCCCAAGAGTCATCAACTGCATTTTTTACGATGTTTTATCAGATATTTGATATTTTGATTTTGCAATGTTTAGCTGGAGTAGGCCCAAAAAATTAGTCTAGTATGATATTTGTTTCATCATTATGCATTGACAGGGACAGTAAAACATGAAGAATAACTAGTACCCCAGCAGTGACTGAGCAGTGCTGCTGCATGGCAGTGGCATTCAGTATTGCCAGAGAGATGCTTTCACTGCTGGAATACTGATTATGCCTCATGTTTTATTGACCCTGTTATATACATTGATAAAATGAATATCACACTAGACTAATCTGTGACTGCCCTATCAAATACGTACACAAAATTCCATTTTAAAAATAAATTTGTTTGGAACAAGAAATGGACCGTCACTTACTGTCAATGGGGGACATCACATGAAAGACTTGGTGAGCATAATTTTTTTGGGCTGACTCCAGCTACACATTTAAAAAAAAAAAAAAAAAGCAGTACAGATCTTAGGAGTAACACTTCGTGCATGTGAATGACCTGCCACATAACATTCATCAAGCAGAATTGGTACTTTTAGCAGACAATACTAGTGTTATGATAAAGATAGAGAAGATATAGTTACTGATGTTTTTCAAGGAATTATTAACTGGTGGACTCTTCCTTAATTTTGGCAAAACAGACTATATTCAGTTCAAGACAACAAATAGAAATACCAACAATTTATGTAGCACATGCGCAGGTTTCAGTAAACACGGTAAGGTGCACTAAATTTTCGAGTGTACGTATTGATGAAAACAAACTGGAAGAAGCATATCATTGTGACCCAGGGAGTTGGGATCAAGTTCTGTGCAGGAAGCTGGGCATGGAGTGAGGGACAAGGTCCAGTATACGCATGCAGGTGTTAGTGGCACAATGATATGCATAATAAAATTTATTTTCCAGGATGAGTTTATAGAGCTATAAAGTATCTCAGTACATCAAACAGCAGATGGCTTAAGCACGAGCTGTGTATAAGTGCTGACATGACCCGTATAATAGGATGTAGTGAGTGGCACTTTATGAACACAGAACACAGTGTGTAACAACACATTTTTTGCTTCATAATTTATGATCAGATACTGATGGATACATTATGAAACAAGGCCCCAGGGGTGGACAACATTGGAAGTACTGACAGCCTTGGAAGAGCCAGTTATGACAAAACTCTACCATCTGGTGAGCAAGATGTATGAGACAGGCGAAATACCCTCAGACTTCAAGAAGAATATAATAATTCCAATCCCAAAAAAGGCAGGTGTTGACAGATGTGAAAATTACCAAACTATCAGTTTCATAAGCCACAGCTGAAAAATACTAACACGAATTCTTTACAAACGAATGGAAAAACTGGTAGAAGCCGACCTTGGGGAAGGTCAGTTTGGATTCCATAGAAATGTTGGAACACGTGAGCCAATATTGACCCTATGACTTATCTAAGAAAATAGATTAAGGAAAGGCAACTCTACTTTTCTAGCACTTGTAGACTTAGAGAAAGCTTTTGACAATGTTGATGGAATACTCCCTTTCAAATTCTGAAGGTGGCAGGGGTAAAATACAGGGAGTGAAAGGCTATTTACAATTTGTACATAAACTAGGTGGCAGTTATAAGAGTCGAGGGGCATGAAACGGAAGCAGTGGTTGGGGAAAGGAGTGAGACAGGGTTGTAGCCTATCCCCGATGTTATTCAATCTGTATATTGAGCAAGCAGTAAAGGAAACAAAAGAAAAATTCGGAGTAGGTATTAAAATCCATGGAGATGAAATAAAAACTTGGAAGAGCAGTTGAACGGAATGGACAGTGTCTTGCAAGGAGAATATAAGATGAACATCAAGAAAAGCAAAACGAGGATAATGGAATGTAGTCGAATTAAGTAGGGTGATGCTGAGGGACTTGGATTAGGAGATGAGATGCTTAAAGTAGTAAAGGAGTTTTGTTATTTGGGGAGCAAAATAACTGATGATGGTCGACATAGAGAGGATATAAAATGTACACTGGCAATGGCAAGGAAAGCCTCTCTCAAGAAGAGAAATTTGATAACATCGAGTATAGATTTAAGTGTCAGGAAGTCGTTTCTGAAAGTATTCGTATGGAGTGTAGCCATGTATGGAAGTGAAACATGGATGATAAATAGTTTGGACAAGAAGAGGATAGAAGCTTTCGAAATGTGGTGCTACAGAATAATGCTGAAGATTAGATGGGTAGATCACATAACTAATGAGAAGGTATTGAATAGAATTGGGGAGAAGAGGAGTTTGTGGCACAACTTGAGTAGAAGAAGGGATCGGTTGGTAGGACATGTTCTGAGGCATCAAGGGATCACCAATTTAGTATGGGAGGGCAGCGTGGAGGGTAAAAATCGTAGAGGGAGACCAAGAGATGAATACACTAAGCAGATTCAGAAGTATGTAGGTTGCAGTAGGTACTGGGAGATGAAGAAGCTTGCACAGGATAGAGTAGCATGGAAAGCTGCATCAAACCAGTCTCAGGACTGAAGACCACAACAACAATGACATTATGTACACAATGTAGAATAACTAATTAGCTTACCACCCTGCAAAGTAAAATTAACTAGCCAGAAGCTGTAATTACTGGTTATGCATTATTTCAGAATCAGCAATTTGATACTGGTTATGGGAAAACTAATTATGTAACTTTTGAAACGATAAGTGAAGATGTCGTGATAGCCGAGCGGAGTGGCCGCACAGCTAGAGGTGCCATGTCACGGTTTGCATGGCCCCTCCCACCAGAGGTTCAAGTTCTCCCTCAGGCATGGGTGTGTGTGTTGTTCTTAGCATACATTAGCTTAAGTAGTGTGAAAGTCTACGGACTGATGACCTCAGCACTTTGGTCTCTTAGGAATTCACACTCATTTGAACCTTTGATGTCATGATAATGTTAGCATCAAATTCCAGCCTGTAACTAATTAGCAAATTAATCACTAAGATTCAGTTATTTCATCTAAAGCCAAATTAACAGTTCAAAAAGTTTCTCAACGTAAAATTTAAGTAAATTCATGCAGGATCTTAGGGAATCATGTTGTTAAAGATGCCAGACTCAGAATGCCTGTAATTAATTTTTTACACCTTCTAGAAATTTCTGATATAAACAAAAGACCTTTTCAAGGTTCTGGCAAAATAAAGTTTTTGTATAAAATGTAAAGCTTGTAATGTTGTTCTGCAGTCAGTAAAGTTCCCCACTTTATGTTAGCACAAAAAGTTATTCAGTAATTAATAAGAAAAATCTAATTTTGCATTGAGTATTGTTAACCTCATTTCATTACTTTATTCTTTTCTCAAAACCTAAAAACCAATACTTGAAACTATATTCATTAAAATGAAACATTTTTTTACTTCAGAATCTATTGACTAAATATCTGGTAATGAATCTTTCTAATTGTAATTCAATAAATCGATTTTGTAAACAATGAGACCAAAAGGGCATGTATTGTCAAGGAAATATATAAGCAGTGCTGCATGTTAAGCCAGAAGAAAAATTCAGGTTGTGTTTTGCTTTGTGATGAAAGGTCTGTGTAACTATGTTGAGAAAATATATGACTGTCAAAACGACGATTTTCTGGAGTTGACTTTTATTTTAAAAACTAGAACCTCACATGTTGTGTTCTCAAGACTATTGGAAGTGTATTAAGCACCCCAATGTACAGTTTCTGCAATCTAGTAGAGATTTCCGTTATAAAAGCTAACTATCAGCCTTCTAAGTTTACTTAAATTGACAGCAACTTCTTATTAAGTTAGTCAGTTTCTTTAATTTCTTTAATTAATTAATCAGAAGGGAGCTACGTTAGATCCGTCAGCAAGTCGTGATGTCAGAGCAGCAGGTCACTGAATTGTGGCTGCGTGTTGTGCCAGTGACAGTGTGGAGACAGGCAGACATCACTTGTTTAGGTGTCCAGTGGTACAGTGCAGCTTCCATATCAGCATGATCATAAACAGCCCACTGAGTGTTACGGGTGATGATAGTCGATTGAGTGGTTCAGGATGTTAGCTGTTGTGAAGACTAGATCCTGGTCATCCATCATGGATTGACCAAGAATGCAGTAGATGTTCACGAATCAGCCAGGGGGCTGAACGCACAAGGCACATGGAGGTGACAGCTTGCAGTTCATCTGTGACCGATCCTCAGTGGAGGAGGGCTAACTGCACACCAGTCTTATCCTTATCCATGATATCCCATTAGGCAGCAATGGCAGACAACAGCTGTGATTTGCGCAGGTTGGCTGCATCTCGGTGTTGAAGTCAGCAAACAGGTGGCAGGAAGACGATCAGCTTCTTGTGGTTTCACTGAGGAAAGAATGGTGGCACAAAAGCATGTGTCTTTGAGCTCCAGCCCCCCCCCTCCCCCCATCTAAAGAGCCGAGCCTGCTGCTATGATGCAGAGCTCTGGGATCATGATTGAATTTGCCCTTGTTTATTGGTCTTGCCAAAGCTCCTTGCTTTGCTGTGGTAACTCAATAATTATTGTTGGTCATTGAGCTAATGTCTTTCTGCAACTCTGACTATTGCAGTGACACCCTAGTGCTGAAGTTATTGAGTATTACTTCATATTACTCAGTTATGTAGCACTGCGGCATTTGTGCTTGTGCTTCCCTCGCTCGGGGGGTTGTGTACCAATGCTCACTTTGCTCCCTACCTTCCGCTAAGGACACCAGTCCAGAGCTAGCCTCTGTGGCTCTGAGCTTGCTGGGTACATTTAAGCATGTACAACAAAATTATTCTGCAGTGTAACAATATTACCGAACTGCTTAAATGATTCAGCTCAGCTACTTTTTCTCTGTGTATAATTGCTAGTCCTTGAAACAAATGAATCAACCTCCTGACATATTTTGCATATTTCCATTCAGTAATGCCTTACAGAATAATTTTTTGAGGTAACTTGTCACTAGAGGCAAGAAAAAATTGTTTTACTTTATGTCATATTCTGTGGTTTTTTTCTTTTTACCAAGTTTAGTGTTATTTTTGCTAGATTCATCGTTATTTTTGCCAAATTAATTGTTAATACTGCCAAAATCATTTTCCGGCAAATTTGATGTTACTTTTTCTCAATAGCAGTATTTTTTTCCAAATTCATGAACCTTTTTTCCCAAATCTGATATCTTTTTTGCCAAGTTCAGAGCTGTTTTGTTGCCAAACTTGTGTTTTTTTACCAAAGTCTGTGCTTCTCTAAATTGATATTACTTTTTACCATGTTATTTTTTTGGCCAAATTCGTTGTTATTTTGGCTAAATTATGCAGTTTTCATGAAATTCAGTGTTATTTATTTGTCAAATTTGTTGTTATTTATTTTCCAAATTCAGTGTTATTTTTTGCCAAATTTGATGTTATTTTTTGCCAAATTCAGTGGTTTTTTCCCCTCAATTCACTGCTATTTTCATCATTATGGAAAAGTTTGTTAGAGGGAAATGAACTATCATTTTAATATTACAAACAAACCTAAGCGTTGAGAAAATTAGATGTAAAATGCAATTTCAACACTCAATGACTATCTGTGGCAACTATTAGTAAACTGCCACCCTCAGATTTGTAACACTTTTATATAGTGCAAATTAAAATTTCACACTATATTTTAGAAATTGCTAATTTTGCAATATTTCATGAAAAATCACTAATTTCACATTAACATTTTTGCAAAATTTTGCTGTTTATCACTTACAAAGAAAGTATTGATTGCAGGAAAGTGGGCGGCAAGGACACATGTGGTGTTCACCTGAAGTCATCACGTAGGCACCTCATCATCAAGAAGTTAGACATCTTAAGTGAACCAACACAATAAAGATATTTGCTGTGGGTAATGAAATTCATCATCAATAATCCATCACAATTTGAGAAGAATAGTGACCTTTATTACACATTATTATAGCTAGCAGTGGTTCAAAAATGAGTTCATTATTCACCAACAAAAGTTTTTGATCATTTGACCAATAATATAAAATGTCTGACAGGTAGCAAAGCAAGTTTTAAATCTAACATAAATTCATTTCTCAGGATATACTCCTTTCATTCCATGCATGAATATTTATAAAATGACTCATTCCACATGATTTCAATAAAAGAATCACTCAAGAGATCTACAGAACATGTAACACTAACTACAGTAGTCACTGAAAGCATCACACATTGTCCTCTCTTCCAGGATAATAAATTAGTTTGTAACTTATTTGAAGGGATAAAAGGATAATGCAGTTCAGTTCACTTCAGAATAGTGGCAGCTACAAGTCAAGAAGTTCACAAGGCATTGTAAAGTTACCTGAACTGCAATATAATCAAATAATTTTCAGGTGCATCTTCACAAAAACAATGCAAGCAGTTGCAGACTCCCAAGAGAAAGATTACAGTAGTTGAATTTCTGTGACTGTAGTAACATTGACAGTGTAAGAAAAGATAGATTGCTACTTACCGTGAAGGCAACATATTACATTGCAGACAGGCACAGTTAAAAAACACTTACACATCAGCTCCTGGCCACAGCCTTCAAAGAGAGAAACACACACCATTCATTCAAACAAGCAAGCACACCAATGTCAACACTGGCAGCTCCTGAGTCAGCAGTCATGTGAGCGAAATGCGCTTGCTTGTCAGAATCAATGGTTGTGTTTCTTTCTTTCTGACAAAGGCTGTGGGGAAAACCTTATTGTAACTGCTTTTTAACTGTGTCTGTCTGCAACCTAGCATGTCATCTTTACAGTAAGTAACAATTTACCTTTTCCTATATTATTGATAATCCTACCTGGAGTTTCCATTGTTAGATTTTGCAAGTGTGTATGCCACCGAAAAGAGTTTTATGTTACGTAATCCAAAAGTTTATTAATAATATCTGCCATAACCTATACTGAGAATGACACAAAGTTTGATGAAAAAATGGCTCTGAGCACTATGGGACTTAACTTCTGAGGTCATCAGTCCCCTAGAACATAGAACTACTTAAACCTAACTAACTGAAGGACGTCACACACAGCCATGCCCGAGGCAGGATTCAAACCTGCGACCGTAGCGGTCGCGCAGTTCCAGACTGTAGTGCCTAGAACCGCTCGGCCACTCCGGCCGGCTTTTATGAAATGTACAAATATCTTCTTACATCTTCCCACATTTTAATGACACTGATCAATCCTTTTTTGAACAAGGGGCACTGTCTGGCAACTGTTAACTTTTATAGATCCTTACAAACAGACAGTTTAGTAATTGATAGAAGATTTTTATGGCACTACAAAGTTGAACAAGGAAGACATGCCACTAGGAAAACTGAGAAAGAATATAAGTAGAGGAGATATTTTGGCTTTCCTGCAAGTCAGAATACTGGCTCTGAAGGACATGAATATGAAACTACAAGAAGTTTTTGATGTCTTTATTATGGGTGGAATACGTATATAGACAAACACCTGTCATATTAACCACCAGTCAGCAAAAGGGGTTATGAATGATACTTTGTTTCTTTCTTCTTCTTGTTCTTCTCTCTCTCTTTTAATGGCACTGTTTGGAATTCATGTATCCTCTATTGTTAATACAATAGTAAAGGAAACCCTTGCAATGTAGATAGACACTGGAGCTGTTACTTTTCAATCAAGTAGTTTCTCAGTTGGCCCCACAAGGGTTGAGTGCACCCCGCTTGCCAACAGCACTCGGCAGACCGAATGGTCACCCATCCAAGTGCTAGCCCAGCCCAACAGCACTTAACTTCGGTGATCTAACTGGAACCGGTGTTACCACTGCAGCAATGCCATTGGCCCAACACAGTAGTTCACGTTCTCCAAAATCGAGATGTCCAGGAAAAGCACCAGAACCTCTTCACTTCTACAGAGTACAAAGTCTGATATTTCACACTACCAATAAAAAGGAAGTAACAACCGAAAAAGCAGTACGCATAAATGATTGTAATGCAAATCAAAGGGAAATACATTGACACAGCCAATATTATTGTATAGATTATAAAGAGCCTAACTATTTTACACTATGCTCTGTGTTAATCGTAATACCATAAAATTTATATCCAGTTTAACTTATGATAATATTTTGCATCTTTTTTTGGCAGTTGATTAGATCTACAAACAATACTGTAACACAAATCTATAAACTACAAAAAATCTATAAACTACAAAAAATTATGATAATTTTGGACATATCATTGCAATATGACAATGAAGGGGTTAAAGTAGGCTGCTCCAACAATGCCCCATTGGGCACAAGTGTCCATGACCAACAATCTGCTCACCTGCAGACAGGTGCAGATGAGGCAGCTCGGTTTCATGTACTTTTGTGTGTGCAAAAGCAATGAGGCCAAACCTGTGCACAGGCACTCAGCCAGGGCAATACAATCATGTTGCCTACAGATGGATACTCGAGCTGGAACAGCCTGGGTCAAAGGAACTGAGAGTGTTCTTACACACATTAAGTGTTTATTTTTGCAGAATGGAAAACAGATGTCATAAAGTAGCTCTTTTGTGTATTACAAGTTTTGACTTATGTAAGATATTTCAAAGACAAAATCCTTCTTCCTTTTATTACAACAGGAAATATTTGAAAAGCTGAAATTTTCACACAATTTACAGAATGTTTCTTTGCATTTTATCAGGTAATATCAATTTTCACATCTTCTTTAAAGAATGTCATTAACTAAAACGAATGTTATATGTTGCTCACATATACTGACTGCACACTTTTTTTCAGGTATTAATTACAGACTAAGGCCTACAATAATCCCACACTTATGTATGTGTGTATACATACATCTGAGTTCATGTACACTGATGGTAGTGGTGAAAATATACTAGTTTTGTTATACAATTGGAGTTACCTCAGGTAGATACATCGCTACCTAAATCCTTTTTACTTTGAGCTCCATAAGATGAGACAATACTGAATTTTTCAGTTAAAGAGGAGTTCCTAGCAGGATGTGTCATACTCATATGGTCAATGAAGGAATGCTTACTGTAAAATGTAGAAGGGCAAAAATTACATTTGAGTATTTTTTCTTGGTTGTGTTTCTGTATGTGAACTTCAAGAGAATGCTTATAAGCATATGTCTTTGGACAAAGGACACACTCATATGGCCTTTTTATAGATCGTCGCTTTTTTGTGGATTTCTTATAGCTCCTATTATGTTTTCTTTTATGAAGACTACTACCATCAATCTTATTTCCTTTGTGTAATAGTGCATGTTGCTGATACTGAACCTCATTATGGAACCTACTTTTACAATGATCACAAGTATACCTGTACATTCTCTCATGATCTTGATAGTGTGTCTGAAGATCTGAAGCACTACAAAAGTATTCTGAACAGAGTCTACACATGTTGTTTATATTCTGCAGATGATTTATTATATTATTCTTACTATCAAATGAAGTAAAGCATTTGCTGCATTGGAAATAGCCAACATCTTCTTCTAGGTGCTCTTCATTTATATGCCTTAACAAATCATCCTTTTCAGAGAAGTCTTCAGAACAATGGTGACAATGTGTATCTGGTATTCTGTTTTCAAGAAATTTGATAGAATCAGTAATTTCTCTTGGCCAGTGACTTTGTTCATCTTTACTCCATCCGTACCACTTACTTATGGCTGATTCTGGGCTTGAAGTATTGCCTGCACTATCTGCCTGACAACCGTCAACTGGTTTTTCAGAGACAAGCCACTTAGTTATTTGCCATGTATAGCATGGACCTGCAACAAACAAACACACTCAGGATTGATATCAACAATTTTTCCTGTATACACAATAAACAATGGTTTATATCCTGCAAGGATTTCAGAAGGATAATATTATATCAATATTTCAAAAGCACAACAGTAAATCAACTATTAATCAACACATCAAAATAGTGAACTGTAAGAATTATATGCATCAGGTAATTGTTCTTTTTTGCTGGTAACTAGTATTTATTACATCTCTGGCTGTGTCATTAAAATTAACAACAGTAACAGAGTTGTGAAAAGAAATACTGAACATTAACTGAAGGTATTCATACTTGCGACAACCAAACAATCAAGTCTAAAACAGGAAAATAAGAGGGACTGGGGTTTAAAGTCCAATGAAATTCAGCAGTGTTCAGGTAATATGATAGGACTGCAGAGAAATTTAAGAAACAATACAATGTGTATTTGGCAGGAAAGCTAGCCTATTTTCCCCGTCTTCAAAGAAATAAATTTTTTTTTGTTCCTATGATATTCATTACCTTGACAGTGTTATACAGAAAAAAGTAAAAGGTAAAGTTTTTGTGGCTTATAATTGTCAAGTGGAAGTTGAAGCTAAACTACATATTTCTGATAACTAATCTAGGAGTAAAGGAGACTGCTCACTAAATAGTAGAACCATTGAATCTTCAACACACATACATAAAAAGAGTCAAATCCTTCACACACACACACACACACACACACACACACACACACACACACACACACACACACTTCTGCAGTTACATTGTGCTGGCTGAACACACAGTGCAGGGACAGCAGCTTGGCCAGTGGATTAAGTGAGGGGTTGTGGAGGGTGGTGTGGGCAAAGGGAGAAAGAGATGGGAAGAGGTGTAGCTGGCGTCTCAAAGAGAGGTAGCAGGTGTGTGTGATAGGGTGTGGGATAGGAATGCAGGACAGAAAGGCAACTCATGCAATATATGATGACCATGATGACAGTGGTGTGGAGGCACGGTTGGGAGGGGGTGATAGGACACAGAAAGGGGAGACTGCTGGGTATAAATTGTTAGTGCAGTTAGTTAGTGCACTTTGAGACCTGGAGGATTACAGGAGCAAAGGATGTATTGCAAGGATAACATCCATCTGCATCATCCGAAAGCTGGCAAAGATTTTTTCATTCATTATTGTGTGACTGTTGATGACTCAAAGCTTCTACTATTCAGTGAGCAGTCTCCTTCACTCCTAAATTATTAACAGTCTGTCAGAACTTTTAATTATCAAGTTTATTTCTGGTAACTATTTTATTTAGTCCACCACATTCCTCAAAACCACTTCAGTCTCTCGCTAGTTTACTAATGCCAGTTTTAACTTAACTCGGAACACCTTCCAATACATGTGCTGGGCAGAAATTTTTTTATGAAAAATACATAATCTCTTAATCAATGTGTTTGTTTATTTTGAGAGCACTTATAATATCCAGTAAATAATAAGGAAGCATGACAGAAAGAAAGGTGTTTGCATTCTATTAAGTGATCTAGTAATCGAAGTGAGGAGAATTTTCAATAATTACATTGCAGAATACAGAGGTTTTGGCAAAATCAAGAAGCATGATAAATAAAAAATGATGTATTGAATGAAAGCTGTAGGTACTCATAAATGACATACAGTTTCCATGCAAAATTACACATTCTCTGAAATCATTTATTGGTAGATATTAGTCAACTATTCACATTATTAGTAGGCCTACATCAGAGATCACTCAAGTTCATTTTTATAGATCTTTTGTTTCACCTATTGTTTTGCATGATGAGGTGGTTTATGAGTAATTTAATTTTTACATACAAAATGCTTTTCTGATAACATGTTATTCTAACCTGTGTCATTGAGATAACATCAGATTTCTTGTGATGTAGCTATGTTTATTTTGTTGCAATACCCTGTGATGTTTCAATGAGAATGATTTGCAATCAGACAGACTCATAAATGTAAAGTCTGTCCAGGCTCAGTATTTTCAGCTAAATGAATATGGTCTCAGTTACCATTAGCTACTTGATATTCACAGCAGAGCAAACACCTCTGTCAAACTTCTCAATTCTTTAGTCTTCAGTTATAAGCGTCCAAGATGCACCGGCACATGTTCTGTTGTCATCTATCCATCTTCTGTAAGATCATCTTGGTCATTTCTTACCTCTTGCAATCCAGCAAAGGACTTCTTTAGTCACTCTAAATCCATTCATCTGGCTACATGTCTACCCACCTTCATTTTGTTTTCAATACACTCTTAATTATCTCTTACACTCCCAATCAAATTGAAAATATGAGCAACATAGCTCCTATACTTCATGGATTAACCTCCAAAAATATATGCAACATATGGCCTACACTGGCTGTTTCTCAACTTTGTACCATATTGACCCCATAATAAGATGCCACTGCATGTAAGCCGCACCTCTAAATTTTGAGGAAGAAATTAAAACAAAATATTATGCACAAAAATAAAAGGAGAAAAGTTACCAGAGATTTACTTGTTGTTACATGTGATATGTATGTATGTACCATAAACATTTGTTCTAACATATAACACATATGCACCTAATATACTGGTACCATATTTTACCTTATTCATTCTCAGAACTATAAGTACCAGTATTAACTTCATCACTCTCACTCTCATTCTCTTCCCACAACATGTTATCCTCATTATTGCCCTCCACTACATTTGATACACAGCATTTCTTGAACCCCTTGATGGTGGATTCTGAAAACATGGAGGACCATGAAACAAGAATCCACTCACACAGAAGGGTGACATGGCTTCTTAATTTCACCAGATGGTGAAAGGAAATGGTCTTCTGGGGCTGTTCTTGAAAGGCTTGCTGTTTTGAAGCCTTTCCTCTGGTTTTTGTGACGAGGTATATGTTTGGGGCAGCAAGTTTATCTTTTACTTCAGCAGTTAGATGTCCCTTAAGGGGAGTTAGAACAGAAAAAAAAATTCACATTTTTGGATTTTTATCTCATTATAAAATTTGTAATTTTCCAAATATATATATCACTTACAAACTCACATGGGAAGTATTTTATTTTATTTATTTATTTTTAATATAATCTACACTGGTTGAAAATGTTAAAATTTTTACGTGCACTACTTCAAGACCTAACAAAATCGGTAGTTTTTTTATTTAGAAGGCTGTGGATTGCTGTGTTATAAAGGTTAAATTATGTGTTTGTATTGACAGTACTGTCAAAACCAGTAAAGTTGAAACAAAGTTTGAGAAACAAGAAACTTTTTGATGGTAAAACCATAAGAGGCAGGCTTACAGACAAAATGATTGATTAACTAAAGCAGTATTATGGGAAGGCCATTAGAAATAATACTGAGGATTTGTTGAAAATGAAGCAGGCAGTATGGGCTATCTTCTTCCACAGACTGATGAAAAACCAGTATACCACCTTTGCCCTCCTGGACCTGATTCATGGTACAATTACCGCAAAAGCCCAGTACTCAAACAGTTCATACAGCCATAAACATTCCACCCCAGCAGCAGTCATGGATATCATAAAACCTATTAACAGAGACCTGGCAAATCCTGAATTACTGAAGAAATGTCTGCATGGTCAGACTCAAAATCCCAATGTGTTGTTCAGTAATCTTATATGGATTTGCTTACCAAAAAATGTCTTTATGGAATGAAGACACTAAAGTGTGTGTGGGGGGGGGGGGGGGGGTCAGTGATGCTGTTATTGCTTTGGTATGGTGAAAGTGCTACTGGATATGGGAATTAATCCTGGAGCAGATGTGTTATCATGACGCAGGAGCCATGAATTATTTTGCCACATTTCAGGCCATTTCCCTCTCACATTTTCTCGCAGGCATTGCAACACGTCCTGATAGTACCATTGGTTAACAGTTTTTCCCTGTAGCATGAATTCATGATTAACTAATCCTTCAAAGCCAAAGAAAACTTTCAGCATGGCTTTGACTTTTGACCTGACTAAGCAAGCAAAAAAGGCTTGGAGAACCTTTCCTGACCCATTGTGAAGATTGAATCTTGGTCTCAATATCGTAACCATAGACCCATGTTTTATCATCAATTATGATTCTCTTAAGGAACATCCAAAAGCTGTTCAGAAATGGCGCAATCCAAAAGCTGTTCAGAAATGGTGAGGCGAAGGTCTTTCTGGTGTTGACTCATGAGCTGTGGGGTGAACTTGATGCCAACACGATGCATTCATAGATTCTTTGTCAGGATTTCATGACATGATCCAACTGAAATGATAATTCTTCTGCAACCTCTTGTACAGTCAATCTTCGATTGGCACGTACAGTTTCATTGACATTCCTGACATGAGCATTGCAGGTAGATGTTACAGAGTGTTCTGAACAAGGTCATCTTTAACTTTTATCTGCCTGTTTTTAAACTGTGTGAACCATTCATAACATCAATTATGGCTTAAGCAGTCATCACCATAGGCTTCCTGCATCATTTGGAGTCTCTCTTTAAAAGTTTTCTTTAGTTTCGCGCAAAATTTAATGTAGATGCATTGCTCTTCTAACTCTGGCATCTCGAAATTAGCAAGCTTTGCAACACAACATTCTACTCAATACAGCACTGAACAATATATAACAGATATACCACAATGAAACTTCTGCCAGTTACAATTAAACACAAGCATGTGCAGAGATGCCAACTGCATTTCTTTCCAACACATATTCATCCCTGTCAGTGCACAACTACTGCGCAAAAAATGAAATCACTGTGCTGCCTCATCCTACATACTCTCCAGACCTGGCCCCTGCAGGCTTTTTTTTTATTTCCAAAGTTAAAAACTGAATTGAAAAGATAAAGATCTGCAATGACAGACGAGCTAAAAGAAAATTCACAGATGGCACTTCACACGATCCAGCAAGAGGCGTACCAAGACTGCTTTCAGAAGTGGAAATGGTATTGGGAGCAATATATCAATTGTGGAGGAGAGTATTTCAAAGGAGACCATGTACAATAAGTGAAAGGTCAGTGCAGAAAAATTTTGTGGACAAAGTTCTGGAATTTTCTGAACAGAACTTGTATTAATTCAGAAGCATACACTGCTGTGTACTGATCACTAGAAAATCTACTTGTCTCAATGTTTTTGAGCTTGTATTCTGTCTTAATATATGTATCATCTCCTCCTTTTCCCATATTAGCTCTGCATGAGTGTAATCTTTTACATGTAAGTTATCTAACCCTGTAGTTATGTGTCACTCAGACAGGAATAGGATGTCTATCTTTTCAGAGTGCTCTAAATTTTCCAATCAGACAAGAAGCTCTTCTACCTTTCTACTCAATCCTCTAATATTTTGATGAAATAAACTAACCTTACTTTTCTGTTTATTATTAAACATTTTATGGGGGGCTCTTCTGTCATTTTGAATTCTTTCAAAACAGGGTGCCTCAATCCTGACTCTAACCTTTAAAAAAAGGTTCCTCTTGTAGTACCACAATCCTTTGGGACTCTATATCCTTTTACCAGTCTCATCCCCACTCTCCTGAAGAGGGCATATGTGTAATATCAGTATGCTGCTATGATTTTGTCTTTTCTGGTTATCTGGAGTCAAATACATTGAAGATTCTCTTTTTCAGTAAATTAATAATTTGCATTAATTTAAGCTATTGTTTTGACATCATTTACGTTGGGCCTCACCAATATGCAGAATGAAGGAAACATGTTGAATTAAAAGCTGATGTACCATCACAATTTGTACATTATACAAACTTCAGGCACGTGGTAGGAATAAAACTGCTATTGTAATTATGGAATAATTAACAATTAAAATTCCAATATTTCTAGTCATTGAAAGACACCTATTTTTATGTTTTCAAACTAAGAAACAAATTGTATCCATAATAGAAATATAACGTGGTAATTTTTCAGTCAGAATTAAGCATACTAATGTTTCAATTGGTGTTAGTTAATGGAATTGTAATTACAACTATATAGAAATGTAAAGTTTTACTCATACAAAATTTAATTAATTGAATCTCGGCCTTTCATTAAATAAAACTAATCCCTCAGTTCACCTGAAAATGATAGGATGATTATCCTTTATGTAAGTAAAATGATATAAGCAAATTAATGAAATATATTGTTGTAATGATAAAACATGTAATTTATAGTCTTAATAGAAACAGATTTTTTCCTGTCTTTGTATGAAATTATCCACTTTTATTTCAAGTAAATTTCTATGTAAGATGTACATAAACATTTTAATTGTTAAACCTAAAAATTTAATACGTAACAATGCCAGTAATTCTTTAAAATCATATAAATAGAGGTGATTTGTACGCCGCCATAGAGTTGGAGTTCAGTTTGACGTCGGTCATGAGACAGTGTTAAGTCAATTTTACATGTAGTTCACCACTGAACATCTAGCGTGCAAAATAAAACTAGTTGTGAACACAAATTCCTGGAGCTTATTTCTACCATTGCATGACTTCTGAGTAGCGATGCAGTAACATCAAAATGAACCTATGGTAGCATTAACAAGCAGCACCCTGTATTACACAAGATACGTATTATTTATTTGGTGGAAGACATCCGTAATAATAGAACTTAGTATTATTCTGTTTTCTTGTGTTAAGCAACGATACACATCCCAAACTTCACCACACAAAATCCATTTTTGCCACATTATATTACACTCTCTGACAGTAGAAACCACAGGGATCAGCTTTGTGTGATGGTGGCTCCCTGTATGTTATCTGCAAAAAGCTCAAGCAACCTATGTATCCCTCACCTGTTCAGGTGTAGGCCATGTCTATTATATCCATATTCCCAAACTGTAGCAATGCACTGCTTTAATATGTTATTTCATTTCAGTCAGCTGCTGCTTGCTCAACTCAGTGCTCACATGCCTCACAGCAGTGTTAACCCAGGGCTGGTCATGGCATTGCAGGACCCCCACAAAACTCACATTTGTTCATGTAGTTCTACTAATATTTCATCCATATCAACCCTAATGCTGTAATTACTGTCCGTAGGCATGCTGTTCCCTGCTCCACCTACTTCTTCTTCTTCTTCTTCTTCTTCTTCTTCTTCTGCTTCATTAGCTCCCTTCCTGGATCATGTGTGGCTTGTTTTGCATGTCTTCTTTTTTCCCAATACCTCTTCATTCTCTTGCTTCTTCTGTTTCTTTCTTCTTCTATTAAGATAACTTTGATTTTGGTGTCCGGCCACCTGTAACAATCCACCAACCCTTTATACTTTTCCCTGCCCTGTACTACAGCCTGCAGATTCCTTTCTTTTATTCCTACAGCCTTCCAGTCATCTCTGACTTCCTTCACCCAGTTGTTTCCCATATGACATGTTACATTCCATATCTTCTTAGTCAACCTCTCCTCGTCCATCCTCATGATGTGCCCAGCAAATCATAACCTCCTCTTCCACATCTCACTCAATATGTGTTCAATCTTTTCATACAATTCCTGTCGTAATATGTATATCCAGATATCCCCATGTTTTTTTGTGCACCAGAAGTCTCTCAAAAGTTTCCGCTCCTCCTTCTCCAACTGTATACAAGCTCTCTTGCTGAGTGTGATGCATACAGAGCAGCATTTCTTACAGTTGCTGTGTAATGTTGCAATTTGGCATTCCGTGACAGATTTTTCTTGCCATATATTGTTTTCACCACATACCGAAGCTTCTGCAAAAGCTGTGCCCTGTCTACTGCGCTACTGTTGCTCTGTATGCCACCAGTTATCTTCTCCCCCAAAAAAGGAAAACTGTTGGCCTTCTCAACCACTTAGCCATCTATCTTCCAGTCAATGTCTTGGTCTTCTTATATGCAGTCTCCAGTCCGACCTTTTATGCTGTTTTGGCTAGATTTTTTAATGCTGTCTTTGCCTCTTCCTCTGTCTCATTCAACATTTCCTTTATTATTGGATGTGTTGTAGTATCCAGTCCTCTATCTTCTAACACATCAAGCAGGGTACTTCTGTCAGCTGAATCGTAGGCCTTTTGGAAGTCCACAAATGTCATTATCATCTTTTTTCCTTTCCTGTGTTTGTGTTCTATTATCCTTTTTATTCCAAATATCTGTTCTGTACAATTCTTCCCTTTTTTAAAGCCACACTGATACTCTCCTATTGTTGGGCCCAGTTGTTCTTCAACTCTGTTCAGCATGATTCTCAACAAAACCTTGTACCCTATGTTTAAGAGAGAGATGCCCTGTAGTTATCCAGTACTTTCTTGTTCCCCTTCATGTGTAGTGATATTATAATGGCTTCTTTCCAGTCTATGGGTATTTCGTGTGTCCATTTTACAGCTGGTGCTTCTGCATTCAACAGATCCCTAAAATACCTAGCCATTTCCTCGCACACCTCTTTCTCGCCAATTTTTATTGTGCCACCTTGTCCTATTATGAAGGTTTCTTTTGCCTTGAAGCCTTTAATTTTTCTCTTCATTTCTCTGAAAAAGATTCATGATTTGTCTTTCTTGAAGCCTATGTTTGCTTCTTCAAGTTTTTCATTCCATCTACTTCTCTTGGCATTTCTGATCATTTTGCTAGCAATTTTTCTTGCATTCTGAAGTTTGACCAGTCTTCTTGCTTTTTACAGGATTGCCATTTCATCTATGCTTTCCTCCTGGTCTCGACTGCATTCTCACATTCATCCGTCCACCGCTCATGCATCCTTTTCTTGTTGTTAGTAGCCAGTCACACTGCCTCTTCTTCCATCATATCTCTCACTCTCTTCCAACCACTCTGAACTACCATTCTCTTTGCATACTCTGTTCTATGTTTTTTCAGAAGATCTAGGTCGATTCTGTGAGTGTTTATGGTCCTACGTTTCCTTACTCTGTTGGGTATCCATCTGCATTTTATTTCAACAAGGTAGCGATCTGATTCCATTCTACTATTTTTCCTCACTATCGGGTTCATGATCTCTCTGTGATTACTTACTGAAAATGGCTAGAGAAAAACAAATATTGCAGCATCTCTGCATCATCCACCTTCCCCTAGCACTTTCCCTTTTTCTCTCATAATTTCTCCTAGCAGCCTCATAACTTGTTCCTGTCTGCACTGGCATGTTTCACCGTAGCAAGTTCTTCTCTAACACTGTCATTTCTCATTCCTTCCTCTTCTCACTGCATATTCCTTCCATTTCCACATCACTCACCATGACCAAGTCTGACATTAACCCCAGTTAGGTGGCAAAATTTCATTTCATCCCATAATCAGGTATTTACCACATAAATAAGAGCCACAGCACTAATGATAAATTGTATCCAGTAGAAGATAATCTCTTACGTATATCCAGCTCTCCAGTCCTGCCATGAAGATTGTTTTGCAGTTGTTCTCCTTTTCTACAGTTCCTGAAACAAAATTTTAGGTCCGATTAAATCACTATTACCTGTCCCAAAATGAACTCGCCTTTGAAAATAAAATCATTAAACAAATCTATTCTCTGCCAATGCATGATAAGTCAAACTCAAAATTCCAGGTTTCACTTATACAGAAAATCTACATGAAAGTCTGTTGGGTTAAAACTATATAGATATTCAAAGGACATAGCATAGTTCTGTTTTCATGAACAATTGAACAATAAAACAAAAGATGAACACATCATTTACACAAGTAGCAGTCAATTGAAAATGAGACATTTTTATTTCAAAGCCCAGGAACATTAGTGTATAACAATTCCAACCAAAATTGAGGCACCTCTGAGGACGTCGTCATGACAGGTGAGTCTCTCTCATCCTGGGGTCTGAGTGACCAGTCCATCCTTTTTAAACTTCCCCAACCTATGCCCTCCCCAATGAAGGAACTATTAGTTCTGAAAGTCAGATAGTGTATTCCAAAACTATTCATTCAAATTAATACAGGAGGTTGAGAACATCAAATCAAATGTATTTACTTATGGTTGACTGCAATTTCAGATGCTAGGTATAACTTACAGAGAAGGTAGTTTATAATGGTAATTACACCAGTGGCATTCACAGGAACTCCTTGAATGTATGACCATTGGCCTGCATGCATGCAGTACATCGTTGGATTTTTGAGTGTCATGTCCATTCAAAGATTCTTGGTATGTCTGTAACAGTACCAGCAGCAAAAGCGATTCTAGCGATGAGATCTTGTTTCCACAACAGTTTCGTACACCAGCTATTTAATATGACCCCAGAGGAAGAAATTCAGACATGACAGATTAGGTGACCAGGGGCCAACGTGGCCGATCCATCGATTCCCAAAAGTGGCGCTCAGATGATGGCTCAAAGCAGTGCAGAAATGGACTAGCATTTCATCGAGCTAGAATTATATCCATTGTTAACATTCAGAGGTACATCCTCCGGCAGTTTTGGCAACACATGTTTCACAAATATATGATATCTCTGTCCATTGAGGCACAATGCAATAATGTATGGTCCAACCAACCTACCATGAGAATGACAGCCCACACATTAACAGTGAATCACAGCTGATGAGCATGAGATCATGGCAATTGTCTCATAATCTATATAAATAAAAATCAGTTGCTGCAAGTATGAAAGCTCATCACATGAGAACAGCTTGACTGATTTGTTTTCCCCCCTCCTACTGTCAGAACGAGGTTTGTGCGAAAGAAGTTTTTTGAAAAATCCAACAGAAAAGTTGGAAATTAAAATCAGTTAGGAAAGATCATCATTTGAAAACAGCTAGATCAATTCTTTTTGTATGGAAAATAATTTTTTTTTTTTTTAAATTGCATTCTCTTTGACAGTCCTGCTGTCACATTTTCATAACAAAAAAATCAGTTTGACAGATATATCATTCAGATGGACAAAAGCAGATAAGCCATATTTTTTTTAACATATAAGTAATATGTAATACATAAAGAGGATGCTTTGTTACCACAAAGTTCTTGACTAATTTACTTCCAGATTTTATATGATACTCTATTGAACATTCGGACAGTCATAGGCCATATATTTTTGTAATATACTACACATATACATAAATACTGTATATATGTAATGTATAAAGGATAAAGGTTGTTACCAAAAATCTCGAAAATATCTTGGTGGTTTACTTCAGGCTTTTACATGATTCTCTACTGAACATTCAGATGGAAATGGACATCGAGATAAGGGAGGAGGAGATGATGGACAGAAAGAGGAGGAGAAGGTCATGCACAGGGAGCCCGGGGGGAGGAGGGGGGGGGGGGGGGGGGGAGATGTACAGAGAGAGTGGGGATGAGAAGATGGGCAGATAGAAAGAAGCAAGGAATTCAGGATGTATATGCAATTTCCATACATATTTAGCAACCGTGAAGCATTGTTGGGTTTCCTGGTTTTGTAGATAGTTTTTTAAATTCAACATATGAATTTCAAACTCAGAGGTTATCTTCTGAACCTTAAGCACAGAGATTCATATTATACTGGTATCACATGATTATAATCTTTGGTGTCAAAATGTAATTTTTTGAGGAGGAAATTTTTTTTATGATACACACTAATGTCATAAAGGTTACTAGAACTCTGAGATGTCTATTTTAAGAAAAGCTTCCCCTGTGAGTACTGATCTTCCAAGGAAAACCTAAATACACTTTTCACACAAGTGGCATGCTGCTCTTAGAAAATATGAAAAATTATCTAACGGGAATGAGATTTCTCCAAATTGAGGTAGACATGTGCATTTCTTACATGTGGCAAAGAAAAATCAGATAATGGAGCATCGCAGATACAGTTTGAAGTTTGAGTGTTTCCATCCCTCATTTCACTAATATTCTTCCTTTGGTGTCAGATTAAAAAATTCTGACACAAGCTTCAAGACACCTTTATTTTTGCATGGAGGCTATGAAAATTTGTATTTTAGGATTCTATGTACAATAAGGACAATGACCAATATGTACAGAAGTAACAGTACAACCTCTGGTTAAAATCTGGAGTTCAGTCTTTAAGACATGTAGCATCTATTAGTTAGCTTCTTAGGGGAAAAACCAAATTGACTTTGTCCAACAGTCAGACAACAGCATTCCCAGAAGGTTCAAGAAGCCAAGGATGAAATTTAAATGGTAAAAAATTAAAAGTCTGTTTCAAAGTGTGTCATGAACTTCTGTACCATCTGGACACATTTCAGATTCTGAAACTCCATTTTAAGTTTGAACTTCAGTTATAGTTACTGCCTATGGTACTTCCTCTACAGTAACTAGCATTTTTCTTTTATTAAAGCTCTATTTTTAATGGTATTCACATTCTAGTTCTTTCAAGAAAAAATGTATATTTTTCACAATAATTGTCAGTGGTGTTGTGAAGTCACGTGCCTCCAGTAATCTTCTTCACTCCTGGGACATTTTGATAATACGTGAAAGACTGTATGTCCCTTTAACGATCTGACAGCATTTTTCTTCATACTGGGCTCAGGTTCTTAATCTGGGTGAACAATGCTCATTGATGTTATGGTGATGGGAGATATTTTTTAAATAATTGCTATTTTTTTCCTGATGGACAACCACAACAATACTATACCACATCAGCTATCATGCTGATAAACATCTGGGAATGGTGATGCTGTGAGTTGTGTACAATGTCAAACAATCAGGTAAGTATCTTACTATTTTTATGTTTAATTCCTGCACGAGTTAAATACTGAACTAAGTGGCTGTTTTGGTGAAATCCAAAGGTGATACCAGCACACAGTTTGCTAGTACATGACGAGAACATAACTGAACATGTGTTCTGTCTTGTCTGCTGTTGATAACACAACCTGAGTTTAAGAGAGATAAGTATTTATACATTATGACAGATGTGCTGCACAATTGCAATTGGTGTACAGGAATGGTGCACTATACCTCACTCTGCAGATATAGCTAGTAGAACTGAGATTCAAATTACTAGCAACCAAGGAAGAAGTTATTTATTTATTTCCTGAAAGACAACCAGCTGCATGCTAATTCAACAGTGTGTCTTGCAATAGCCTTAACTATCCCAGTTGACCGAAGTCCAGCTGATGCAGCTTGAACTTACAATAAACTTGCAGCACTGAGATGTGACAACAGTCACCTACTCCATGCTACCACATCCAGAAATGTTATTGGATTTGTGTTGCACCTCAGTAATATCAATTCCAAATTTTATTCTTTTTGCTTCTGATTCAGTTCATTACATCCTGCAGTCTTACAACTTTTTGTAATGATGTTTCACAAGGCAAACTGCTATAACCCTGTATGTAATACTTTAATATATGCTGTGGCACCAGGTCACGGCACACTACATTTAAAATTTTCTGCCACCATCATCTGTGCAGGCCAGCCACCAGAGGCCACCTGCCATGGGCAACATGAATTGTGCACACAGTATGGTATCCGCCACGCCATCTACGCTCACATTGTGTCAAACTTATTGTCAGAGCTGCTTGTATCAGTACCTAGGTTGTTTCTAAGTTTATATCTATGTTCTCAACTGTTGTTTGCTTGGTTCATTGTGGCCAGGCTGTTGTTTGTGTCTTACAGTAAGATATATGAAGCTCAACCCATTGACTGTATCTCACATAGATTTCTGACAAAGATATGCCATACTGGTATGGCATGGAATGCAACTAAACTGAGATCTCCTGTGTCCTATGTCACCTATTACTGTAAGATTCTTCCCTTAAGCAGAAGTTAAATAACACACTTAATCAGATCTCAGTACAGAATCTATGATCAGTAACAAGTAGGAATGTCATTGTTTTGTTGGTCTGTCATTGTTTTCATTTCTTTTATTGTCCATCTTAAAGAGTGGAATTTAATTTCAGAGTCCCTTCTCCAAGATTATTATGGGTCAATGCACCACAACAGATAAGTTACATTTCTCATTTAGTTTTGGTGCCACCTGAAGTAAAAATAATTCACTCTGATTAAACTTTTGGCAGATACTGCTTTCCAGCATGACGAAAGCTACTGATTAATCTAAGACATCCAAGAACTGAAGATGACCATTCTGATTCACCTCTACAATGAAATTCTGACCTCTTTGATTTAACACTTTCCACTGACAATCTTACATCTAAGTATGTCTACAGTGCCTTATTGACAATGCTCATTTGCTCTTTTAGATTTCATTTGACACCAACCACTTTCTCGAACGCCTGGAATCCTTACCCAATCTGTTACCCCCGGAAACCATCCTTGTAACCATTGATGCCACTTCCTTATACACAAATATTCCGCACGTCCAGGGTCTCGCTGCAATGGAGCACTTCCTTTCACGCTGATCACCTACCACCCTACCTAAAACCTCTTTCCTCATTACCTTAGCCAGCTTCATCCTGACCCACAACTTCTTCACTTTTGAAGGCCAAACATACCAACAATTAAAGGGAACAGCCATGGGTACCAGGATGGCCCCCTCGTACGCTAACCTATTCATGGGTCGCCTAGAGGAAGCCTTCTTGGTTACCCAGGCCCGCCAACCCAAAGTTTGGTACAGATTTATTGATGACATCTTCATGATCTGGACTCACAGTGAAGAAGAACTCCAGAATTTCCTCTCCAACCTCAACTCCTGTGGTTCCATCAGATTCACCTGGTCCTACTCCAAATCCCACGCCACTTTCCTTGACGTTGACCTCCATCTGTCCAATGGCCAGCTTCACACGTCCGTCCACATCAAACCCACCAACAAACAACAGTACCTGCATTATGACAGCTGCCACCCATTCCACATCAAACGGTCCGTTCCCTACAGCCTAGGTCTTCGTGGCAAACGAATCTGCTCCAGTCCGGAATCCCTGAACCATTACACCAACAACCTGACAACAGCTTTCACATCCCGTAACTACCCTCCCGACCTGGTACAGAAGCAAATAACCAGAACCACTTCCTCATCCCCTAAAACCGAGAACCTCCCACAGAAGAACCCCAAAAGTGCCCCACTTGTGACAGGATACTTTCCGGGACTGGACGAGACTCTGAATGTGGCTCTCCAGCAGGGATACGACTTCCTCAAATCCTGCCCTGAAATGAGATCCATCCTTCATGAAATCCTCCCCACTCCACCAAGAGTGTCTTTCCGCCGTCCACCTAACCTTCGTAACCTGTTAGTTCATCCCTATGAAATCCCCAAACCACCTTTCCTACCCTCTGGCTCCTATCCTTGTAACCGCCCCCGGTGTAAAACCTGTCCCATGCACCCTCCCACCACCACCTACTCCAGTCCTGTAACCCGGAAGGTGTACACGATCAAAGGCAGAGCCACGTGTGAAAGCACCCACGTGATTTACCAACTGACCTGCCTACACTGTGATGCATTCTATGTGGGAATGACCAGCAACAAACTGTCCATTCGCATGAATGGACACAGGCAGACAGTGTTTGTTGGTAATGAGGATCACCCTGTGGCTAAACATGCCTTGGTGCACGGCCAGCACATCTTGGCACAGTGTTACACCGTCCGGGTTATCTGGATACTTCCCACCAACACCAACCTATCCGAACTCTGGAGATGGGAACTCACTCTTCAATATATCCTCTCTTCCCGTTACCCACCAGGCCTCAATCTCCGCTAATTTCAAGTTGCCGCCACTCATACCTCACCTGTCATTCAACAACATCTTTGCCTCTGCACTTCCGCCTCGACTGACATCTCTGCCCAAACTCTTTGTCTTTAAATATGTCTGCTTGTGTCTGTATATGTGTGGATGGATATGTGTGTGTGTGTGTGCGAGTGTATACCCGTCCTTTTTTCCCCCTAAGGTAAGTCTTTCCGCTCCCGGGATTGGAATGACTCCTTACCCTCTCCCTTAAAACCCACATCCTCGTCTTTCCCTCTCCTTCCCTCTTTCCTGATGAGGCAACAGTTTGTTGCGAAAGCCTGAATTTTGTGTGTATATTTGTGTTTGTTTGTGTGTCTATCGACCTGCCAGCGCTTTCGTTTGGTAAGTCACATCATCTTTGTTTTTAATATATATATATATAAAAAAAACAAAGGTGAGGTGACTTACCGAACAAAAGCGCTGGCAGGTCGATAGACACACAAACGAACACAAACATACACACAAAATTCAAGCTTTCGCAACAAACTGTTGCCTCATCAGGAAAGAGGGAAGGAGAGGGGAAGACGAAAGGAAGTGGGTTTTAAGGGAGAGGGTAAGGAGTCATTCCAATCCCGGGAGCGGAAAGACTTACCTTAGGGGGAAAAAAGGACAGGTATACACTCGCACACACGCACATATCCATCCACACATACAGACACAAGCAGACATATATATATATATATAAAAACAAAGATGATGTGACTTACCAAATGAAAGTGTTGGCAGGTCGACAGACACACAAACAAACACAAACATACACACAAAATTCAAGCTTTCGCAACAAACTGTTGCCTCATCAATAATACGTAACCCACTTCCAAACCATAACCAAAAAAATTTTATTTTCCGCCTTCAACACTACTGCTGCTATAAAATCCACCGTTTCTAGTTCAATAACAGCTGCTTTCACGTATTAAACAACCATTTCGGCTAGTTCTGATAACTTTCACTTTATTTCCACTTCCGTTTTTCGCACATCACTGATCATTTTTAGCCACTCCCCACAGGTTTTAACGTCATTATTTCTTCGTCAGACAATTTTTAGCCCCATTTTCGTAATCTTACACCACAACACCACTCCTTTTAATACATTTACACGTTTCTTCGAAATTTTCCCGAATTTCTCCGTCCTTTAACGTGTTTTAGCGGCAACACAACCACCTAACCTTCATGCACATCGCTGTCTACCAACCCAGGTTCACCACAGGATCAACTTAACCAACACTTTTTCGCCTTTTTTCATACCAGATCTCCAGTTACTTTCTAGTTCACCCTTATCTCTCCCCATATATTTTTATCTTTCATTTTCATTTCAACCTCATGTTACACTTTCCACCTTCTAATACCATGTCACCCTCACAACACCCCCACAACGACCCCATTAAGTTTTATTTGCATTCCCTCCGCAAACATGCCTTCACCCTAGCCAGATTACGCTCGCATATTTTATTTTCTCAGGCTTGTCTGACATTTGGCATAACCCCCAAAAAATCCCTCTCCTTCCCTCTTTCCTGATGAGGCAACAGTTTGTTGCGAAAGCTTGAATTTTGTGTGTATGTTTGTGTTTGTTTGTGTGTCTGTCGACCTGCCAGCACTTTCATTTGGTAAGTCACATCATCTTTGTTTTTAGATATATTTTTCCTACGTGGAATGTTTCCCTTTATTATAACTATATATATATATATATATATATATATATATATATATATATATATATATATATATATATATATATATATATAAAAAAAACAAAGATGAGGTGACTTACCGAACAAAAGCGCTGGCAGGTCGATAGACACACAAACAAACACAAACATACACACAAAATTCAAGCTTTCGCAACAAACTGTTGCCTCATCAGGAAAGAGGGAAGGAGAGGGGAAGACGAAAGGAAGTGGGTTTTAAGGGAGAGGGTAAGGGGTCATTCCAATCCCGGGAGCGGAAAGACTTACCTTAGGGGGAAAAAAGGACAGGTATACACTCGCACACACGCACATATCCATCCACACATACAGACACAAGCAGACAAATATGTCTGCTTGTGTCTGTATTTGTGGATGGATATGTGCGTGTGTGCGAGTGTATACCTGTCCTTTTTTCCCCCTAAGGTAAGTCTTTCCGCTCCCGGGATTGGAATGACCCCTTACCCTCTCCCTTAAAACCCACTTCCTTTCGTCTTCCCCTCTCCTTCCCTCTTTCCTGATGAGGCAACAGTTTGTTGCGAAAGCTTGAATTTTGTGTGTATGTTTGTGTTTGTTTGTGTGTCTATCGACCTGCCAGCGCTTTTGTTCGGTAAGTCACCTCATCTTTCTTTTTTTATATATATTTTTTCCCACGTGGAATGTTTCCTTCCATTATATATATATATATATATATTTTACAATACAGAGTTAAGGATGAATATTTCTATTATTTATCCCATTACCTTAAATGGCACAAAATGCATGTTGTTGTTGTTGTGGTCTTCAGTTCTGAGACTGGTTTGATGCAGCTCTCCATGCTACTCTATCCTGTGCAAGCTTCTTCATCTCCCAGTACCTACTGCAACCTAGATCCTTCTGAATCTGCTTAGTGTATTGATCTCTTGGTCTCCCTCTACGATTTTTACCCTCCAAGCTGCCCTCCAATGCTAAATTTGTGATCCCTTGATGCCTCAAAACATGTCCTACCAACCGATCCCTTCTTCTAGTCAAGTTGTGCCACAAACTTCTCTTCTCCCCAATCCTATTCAATACCTCCTCATTAGTTACATGATCTACCCACCTTATCTTCAGCATTCTTCTGTAGCACCACATTTCGAAAGCTTCTATTCTCTTCTTGTCCAAACTGGTTATCGTCCATGTTTCACTTCCATACATGGCTACACTCCATACAAATACTTTCAGAAACGACTTCCTGACACTTAAATCTATACTCGATGTTAACAAATTTCTCTTCTTCAGAAACAATTTCCTTGCCATTGCCAGTCTACATTTTATATCCTCTCTACTTCGACCATCATCAGTTATTTTACTCCCTAAATAGCAAAACTCCTTTACTACTTTAAGTGTCTCATTTCCTAATCTAATCCCCTCAGCATCACCCGATTTAATTTGACTACATTCCATTATCCTCATTTTGCTTTTGTTGATGTTCATCTTATATCCTCCTTTCAAGACACTGTCCATTCCGTTCAACTGCTCTTCCAAGTCCTTTGCTGTCTCTGACAGAATTACAATGTCATCGGCGAACCTCAAAGTTTTTACTTCTTCTCCATGAATTTTAATACCTACTCCGAATTTTTCTTTTGTTTCCTTTACTGCTTGCTCAATATACAGATTGAATAACATCGGGGAGAGGCTACAACCCTGTCTCACTCCTTTCCCAACCACTGCTTCCCTTTCATGCCCCTCGACTCTTATAACTGCCATCTGGTTTCTGTACAAATTGTAAATAGCCTTTCGATCCCTGTATTTTACCCCTGCCACCTTCAGAATTTGAAAGAGAGTATTCCAGTTAATGTTGTCAAAAGCTTTCTCTAAGGCTACAAATGCTAGAAACGTAGGTTTGCCTTTTCTTAATCTTTCTTCTAAGATAAGTCGTAAGGTTAGTATTGCCTCACGTGTTCCAACATTTCTACGGAATCCAAACTGATCTTCCCCGAGGTCCACTTCTTCCAGTTTTTCCATTCGTCTGTAAAGAATTCGCGTTAGTATTTTGCAGCTGTTACTTATTAAACTGATAGTTCGGTAATTTTCACATCTGTCAACACCTGCTTTCTTTGGGATTGGAATTATTATATTCTTCTTGAAGTCTGTGGGTATTTCGCCTGTCTCATACATCTTGCTCACCAGATGGTAGAGTTTTGTCATGACTGGCTCTCCCAAGGCCATCAGTAGTTCTAATGGAATGTTGTCTACTCCCGGGGCCTTGTTTCGACTCAGGTCTTTCAGTGCTCTGTCAAACTCATCACGCAGTATCTTATCTCCCATTTCATCTTCATCTACATCCTCTTCCATTTCCATAATATTGTCCTCAAGTACATCGCCCTTGTATAGACCCTCTATATACTCTTTCCACCTTTCTGCCTTCCCTTCTTTGCTTAGAACTGGGTTGCCATCTGAGCTCTTGATATTCATACAAGTGGTTCTCTTCTCTCCAAAGGTCTCTTTAATTTTCCTGTAGGCAGTATCTATCTTACCCCTAGTGAGACAAGCCTCTACATCCTTACATTTGTCCTCTAGCCATCCCTGCTTAGCCATTTTGCACTTCCTGTCGATCTCATTTTTGAGACGTTTGTATTCCTTTTTGCCTGCTTCATTTACTGCATTTTTATATTTTCTCCTTTCATCAATTAAATTCAATATTTCTTCTGTTACCCAAGGATTTCTATTAGCCCTCATCTTTTTACCTACTTGATCCTCTGCTGCCTTCACTACTTCATCCCTCAGAGCTACCCATTCTTCTTCTACTGTATTTCTTTCCCCCATTCCTGTCAATTGTTCCCTTATGCTCTCCCTGAAACTCTCTACAACCTCTGGTTTAGTCAGTTTATCCAGGTCCCATCTCCTTAAATTCCCGCCTTTTTGCAGTTTCTTCAGTTTCAATCTGCAGCTCATAACCAATAGATTGTGGTCAGAATCCACATCTGCCCCTGGAAATGTCTTACAATTTAAAACCTGGTTCCTAAATCTCTGTCTTACCATTATGTAATCTATCTGATACCTTTTAGTATCTCCAGGATTCTTCCAGGTATACAACCTTCTTTCATGATTCTTAAACCAAGTGTTAGCTATGATTAAGTTATGCTCTGTGCAAAATTCTACAAGGCGGCTTCCTCTTTCATTTCTTCCCCCCAATCCATATCCACCTACTATGTTTCCTTCTCTCCCTTTTCCTACTGGCGAATTCCAGTCACCCATGACTATTAAATTTTCGTCTCCCTTCACTACCTGAATAATTTCTTTTATCTCGTCATACATTTAATCAATTTCTTCATCATCTGCAGAGCTAGTTGGCATATAAACTTGTACTACTGTAGCAGGCATGGGCTATATGTCTATCTTGGCCACAATAATGCGTTCACTATGCTGTTTGTAGTAGCTAACCCGCACTCCTATTTTTTTTATTCATTATTAGACCTACTCCTGCATTACCCCTATTTGATTTTGTATTTATAACCCTGTAATCACCTGACCAAAAGTCTTGTTCCTCCTGCCACCGAACTTCACTAATTCCCACTATATCTAACTTTAACCTATCCATTTCCCTTTTTAAATTTTCTATCCTACCTGCCCGATTAAGGGATCTGACATTCCACGCTCCGATCCGTAGAATGCCAGTTTTCTTTCTCCTGATAACGACGTCCTCTTGAGTAGTCCCCGCCCGGAGATCCGAATGGGGGACTATTTTACCTCCGGAATATTTTACCCAAGAGGACGCCATCATCATTTAATCATACAGTAAAGCTGCATATACTATATTTATACATTTATTTGTTCCTATTCAAGAATTCACCTATGGTATAGAAGGAGTTGTCAAGGAGATATGATTTCAATTTATTTTTGTAGCTATTACTGCTGTCTTTCAAAGTTTAGAGCAAGCCCATTTGCAAAAACCAATTAATGACTTTTCCAAAGACCTTATTTGTATCATTTTCAATTGGAGTTTCTTTTACCGGATTAATAATGGATGGGTCACACAAGTAATTTGTAAACAGTCTCCTTTGTGGGCTAATTACACATCCCTAATAATCTTCCATTAAATCAAAGTCTGTAACCTGTTTTATTTAGAACTGAGCCAATGTTATTTTTCCATGTCATATGTCTTCAAAGGGTTACATTCAGGCACTTGTATAAGTTGATTGATTATGACTGTGGTTCACTGATATTGCAGTCATAGGGTACTACATCTTTTTTGACTTGCATTGTGCACTATTTTACATTTCTTGACATTTAGAGCCAGTTCCCAATCTTCCCACCACTTTGAAATTTTATCAAGATCTGCCTGAATACTTTCCAGAGAGTACTTCATTACAGATAATTGCATCCTCTTCCGGAAGTCTGAGGTTACTAATATACTGTTAACAAAGTCATTAATAAACAAAATGAACAACAAGAGTCCCAGCACACTTCCCTTTCTAGATCTGCCATTGACTCTCCATTCAATGCTGTGTCCACCCATCAAGAAAGCCTCAGTCCAGTCACAAATTTTGATTGATACTCCATACAACTGCACTTTTGGTAATAAGCATGGGTGTGGTATCAAGCCAAATTGAGAAATAGCGCATCTACCCATCTGCCTTCATCCGTCACTTTCAAGATGTCGTGTGAGAAAAATGTGAGTTTTCTCAGCAACCATGCTGACTGGCATGGAGGTGGTCATTCTGTTCCAGGTACCTCACTATATTTGAGCTTAGAATGTGTTCTAAGATTCTACAACAAATGGACGTCAAGTATACTGGACAATAATTTTGTGGATCACTTCTGCTACCATTCTTGTAGATGGGTGTGATGTGTGCTGTCTTCCATCTACTGAGCACAGTTTTTTGTTCAAGGTGTCTTTGGTAGATTATGGTTAAAAGTTGGGGCAACTTAACCTCAAATTTAGTGTAGACTCTGATAGGGATTCCATTGTGGCCTGGATCGTTGTTCAATTTTAGTGATTTCAGTTGTTTCCCAACATCATTGACACTAATATTTATATCAGTCCTCTTTGCAGTGGAGTGAGAATTAAATTGTCGAAAAGCCCCATGATTTTCACTTGTAAAGACACATTTGAAAACCCAGTTCAGTGCTTCTGATTTTGCTTTACTCTAGTCGATTTTTGTCCTGTCTTACCCATGAGTGTTTCGATAATAACTCTACATCTACATCTACATTGATACTCCGCAAGCCACCCAACGGTGTGTGGCGGAGGGCACTTTACGTGCCACTGTCATTACCTCCCTTTCCTGTTCCAGTCACGTATGGTTCGCGGGAAGAACGACTGTCTGAAATCCTCCGTGCGCGCTCTAATCTCTCTAATTTTACATTCGTGATCTCCTCGGGAGGTATAAGTAGGGGGAAGCAATATATTCAATACCTCATCCAGAAACGCACCCTCTCGAAACCTGGCGAGCAAGCTACACCGCGATGCAGAGCGCCTCTCTTGCAGAGTCTGCCACTTGAGTTTATTAAACATCTCCATAACGCTATCACGGTTACCAAATAACCCTGTGACGAAACGTGCCGCTCTTCTTTGGATCTTCTCTATCTCCTCCGTCAGACCGATCTGGTACGGATCCCACACTGATGAGCAATACTCAAGTATAGGTCGAACGAGTGTTTTGTAAGCCACCTCCTTTGTTGATGGACTACATTTTCTAAGCACTCTCCCAATGAATCTCAACCTGGTACCCGCCTTACCAACAATTAATTTTATATAATCATTCCACTTCAAATCGTTCCGCACGCATACTCCCAGATATTTTACAGAAGTAACTGCTACCAGTGTTTGTTCCGCTATCATATAATCATACAATAAAGGATCCTTCTTTCTATGTATTCGCAATACATTACATTTGTCTATGTTAAGGGTCAGTTGCCACTCCCTGCACCAAGTGCCTATCCGCTGCAGATCTTCCTGCATTTCGCTACAATTTTCTAATGCTGCAACTTCTCTGTATACTACAGCATCATCCGCGAAAAGCCGCATGGAACTTCCGACACTCTGGTACCACATCTCCCAAAATCTCCCTTCATATATGACCAGAATTGCTTTGGGTTTTGGGAGGGATCCTACAACAATAATCTGTCATGGTAATACTTAAAGGCTTCACATATTCCCATCTTGACAGCCAAATACATTACATTCATCGTCTCCCAGTCTACAGCCCTATGCTTTGTTTTCACTTCTTATGAAATTGTCTTTGTTTTTCTAGAAGTTTCTTTACAGTGACTATATACCACGGAAGGTTCCTTCCATCATGAACTATTCTACCATGTGCACATATTTATCAAGTGCATGGTCCACTATTCTTCTAAACCCAACACCTTGTTCTTCTGCATTCTCCTTCTAAGCACTAAATGGTTCAAGTTGCTTACTGATATATGAAACTACTGCCAAAATCTTCCTTGCTGAACAAGTAAATATTTCTGCTTGTTTTAGTTGCCATTTGTCCTTTGGGTGTCATTATTGCTACAAATGGCCACTGATACCAGCTTCTATGTGGACATCCTCAAAGATATCTAGTTTATTTGTTGGTATTAGATCCAAGATATTTCCATCATGAGTGGGCTTTTGAACAATCTTTTCTAGGTAGTTTTCAGAAAACACATTTAATAATGTTTTGCAGGACATCCTGTCACGTCCACCATTTACAAAACTGTAATTTTTGCAATTGATTGTTGGCAGTCTTCTCCAAGGACGACAGTATAATCGTGAAACTTACATATTAGTGAACTTAAGTTTTTTGTAACATTTTCTGCTTCATATGGAGGTGCATCTGGTGGCTGATGGAAGGATCTAATTATAAATTTATACACAGCCTTCATACTGAGTTTTGCCTAGACAATCTTGCATGCAGTTTCAATTTCTATCTCAGTGGATTTGAGTTTCTTGTTTCTGATGACAAGTAATGAGTGTGAAACTGAAGTTGAGTGAGCCCCTCTATTAACAATAATCTACTGTAGATCCCTTGAACAAAAAACTGTGCCCAGTAGTTGGAGGACAACATGTCACACCACTGTTTACCATTAGGCTTTCCTTTTGATACATGCTCAGATTTCCTCCAAATATATCACTGCTGTCAATTCTGTGTTTTAATGGGCTTTAACCAGCTTTCTGAACTTATAATGCTTCACTGATTTTTTTGGAGTGCTTCAAACTCTGGTATTTTGTTGTGAGCATTTCTGCCATTTTCACTAATATTTTAATGCTCTCACCTGTAAGAGGCACTTCTTCAGATCTTATGACACTTCCGGGTCACCTACAGCTCTCTATATTTGGGCTGGATGGAAAGTTGCCCAATCCCAGCCTAGCTCATCACAGAACCATCGAAGTCTCAAGTTCCCTCCTTCCACTTGACTCAAAATCAGAACACTACAATCAGTTCTGGGATCAATGCTGCAGATTATGAGCTTCATTGAAACTTGTTGCAAAAGGTTACCTTCTCAACTCTCACTGCCAATCACTGTAAAGATCCAAGCATGACCTCAGAACCCAGGCAGCAGGTATCACTTGCTCCAAGATGTGCCACTATCTGCAGCTGGTTGCATCATGTTCTATCAATGGCTACTGGAACAGCCTCTTCAACATGATGACTGAGCCCCAAGGAATACACACTGAGTGCACCTGCTGTTCTTTTCCATCTCTTGCTGGCATTTCCCTCAGGGGCATCATTAGTCATTGTATGTTTCAACTGCTGACTATTAATAGACCCCTTCTCTTTTGCATTTGCCTCCTTTTGACACAGGATACAGCAAGTTGTAAAGTGAGTCTCATTGGTTCAGTTTTGGTTTCAGTGGAACTTGTTGATCAGGAGGATTTGTATAATGCCCCAAGTTCTTTCTGGTCCCTACATGCCCTCTACTGGCACTTAGCTCTACCACTGACATGCCACTCACAGTCCAGCGTACAAACAGTGATAGATCCCGTACATTGTGTACAGAAGACATGATTCACAGGTGAGGATAGTACTTGATGTACCTTTGGCATCATTGGTACATGAGTCCCAGGAATTCTACCAACATACACATTTGCAGTAGCTTCCAACCATTTGACTGTATTCAAGGCGATTTCCAGCAGCTTAAGAATGTCAACTAACTCATCCCATCTTTGATAATACCCACGCTATGAAGTGAAAAAAAAAACTCATATGTAATAATAAAAGCAAACACTTTTTTTCCTCCCCCTAGACATGCTATCAGTTTTTTTATTAAAAGCTTATCCTTAGGAAAGAAACATTTGTATAATCAGAACAACTTCAGTATAAATTTAAAATTTGTTTTGCTACCTGTCAGACATTATATGTTACTGGTTAAATAATTAAAAACTTCCATGGCCATTTAGTCCACTGGCATCTTCTGGGATTAGTAATGCAGGTCACTTTTTCTTCTACTGTTGTTATTTGTGATGACATCACCTGAAGTGATCTAGAGAGCAGTATAAAATTTTTATCAGGGTGGTCAAATGTAGATTTGAACTGTGGTCCTTCCAAGTGTGAGCCCAGGGCCACACCAATATGCCACCTCATTTGATTAGCTTCAATGAAACATGACTTTTGACCAATAAGGAGAAAATGTGTTTTGTGTTATCTACCTTTAGAAACTTGTCACATTCAAAAAGGCATTGCTCATTCTGCACATGAAGGCTCAGATTTCAATAGCACTTTTGTAACTCTTTCATACTCTTCTGCTGGAAAATCCTGATTTTGCATTCACAAGTTATGGCTTGATATAGAGGTATGCATTCTTAGCAAATTTTCAACTCCACAAATCATTTTGTGTTTTAGTGGGTATAATTTGTACTATAATTATTTCCCCCCCTTCCTCAATTCCCACCAATGGCCTTGCCACAATGGTAAAACTGGCTCCCATCAGCTCATCGAAGTTAAGTGTTGCCGGGTTTGGCTAACACTTGGATGTATGACGATCTGGGTCTGTCAAGCACTGCTGGCAAGTGGGTTGCACTCAGTCCTTGTGAGGCAAACTGAGGAGTTACTTGACTGAGAAGCAGCAGCTCCAGTCACAAAAACTGACAACAGCCTGAAGAGTAATGTGCTGACCACATGACCCTCCACATTCACGTCCAGTGACTAGCAGATGAGGCTGACACAGTGGTAGGTCAGTTCCATTGGGCCTTCAGCAGCCTATTCTTATGGAGAGGGAGAGGAATGGAGGGGGAGGGGGAGAGAGAGAGTTTCCCTCAACTCCCCAAAGGTATATGGAAAGAAAGATTGTAAATACATGTATATTTAAGCTGAAACATCTCTCATTTTATCCTCATGATTGTTGTGAGAGATGTATGAACACGTTACATGTTTCTTGATCTTAAAGTTAGTGTCTTCTCTTGCATAACGCTTCTGTTCTATTTTATTACAAATCCAATCATGGATCACAAATTTTTATTAATCAGGTTATTAATTTTGATCAACAATGACAATCTTTAGACTAATAAATGGAGTATACTAAACAATTTGTGTTATAGTGTATTTTCATGATATAATTATATTAATTAGCCATATAAGCTTCACCTTCACCAAACTTACAAAGTTTGCGTACCGTGGACATCATTACACCATACAAGCTGACACTTTACAGTTCCAAAGTTAGAAGCGCAGGATAATCTGTTTCCTTAAAGTGCCAACATGTACATAATGATGTCCACAATACTCAACATTTCTAATTTTTCCATGAAACTAGTCTGCCTAATTAATGTGACTTTACGATCAGAATACACAATGTTCACTAATTGTGTAGTATACCTCATTTACTCAGGTCTGAAGATGGTACTCATTGAGAAAATTAGTATTAACCTGAGTAATAAGTATTTGTGGTCTGTGACTAGATTTATGATAAAATAATTTCTGGGTCACTGCAGAACCTTACTGCGGCTATGTCGCAACTCATGCTTTTCTTCTAGCATCTCACATTGTAGTTTGTTAAGCGTTTCGGTGATGCTCTTGCACTCACTATATGCATCAATGACTAGCTGTACAGACCACATACAGGATGGTCAGAATGAAAAGTAATGTTGAAACATGTACTGTTATGTGTACTGTACTGAATCAATGGGACAAAAGGGGGGGGGGGGGGGGGGGGGAATGATGTCAGACATTTACCATGTTGATTATCATTTGGCAACAACTGAGTCATGTATCTCTGAGCATCATGTATATGATATTGTACCACTTTATTAAAATTATAATTCTTATGAGCAGGAGTGCCATGTTTTCACAATCATTTTAAGATTCATCATAGTCACAGTCAACTAATCTGCCCACACAAGAAAGAAATGGAGGTGGCCAAAAAGAGCAAATATGCCTAGAAACAACCAGCACAAAGGAGTTGTGATCAGTAGTGTTCTACATCACTCAGCTTACTACCACAGCATCACCCTTGACACTTTTAAAAGAACAGTTAGGCAGATTTAACACAATAATCTAACCTTCACTCCTCAAAATTCAAAAAATTCATGATCATAAAGAAACAAAATATTTAATAAAAAGATAAAACTATCAAGATTTGTTAACAATTTATGGATGAGTGACAAAATCTATTTTCATTAGTTGAGTTATGTCAAGAAGCAGAACTTGACAGGGAGCATATGGCCCATCATCCTGAAGGTGCTCTATGCAGTGCTTTGATCATAACTTCAAAGGGATATATACACATGTTAGAAACTGTTTCAAACTGTAAATCATGCAGTACAAAGTAAACAAATAGATATTTTTTAAAAGGATGGAGTAACTTCCCACGTAGTGAGAGTAAGCATGGATATTTTACACTAACGTGCTTTCAGATCACACCATTGGTCAGTCATACTGAGGAAACCTGAAAAATTGTTGAATATTGTGAGTGGTTCATTTCCAGATCATGTGGTCTCTCAAAATCTGAATATCACATTGTCCCCTCCCTCAATTACAGTGCAAACCCCATTTCTTTCTTTTTTTTTGGTGGGGTGGGGTGGGGTGTTATCTGATGAGTAACATGTATCAAGAATAATCCATCACAAACAACACAACAACTGAAATAACAGTAAGTAGTCAGTATCTCACTGGGTAGGCTGTGGATGGTAATATCATCACTTTCATATAGCTTAACTACTGCACTGCCCAGTCTCCCTGCTGCAGCTCCAATTCAGTTAAAACTACAGCCACTTACCAACCACTCAACTGCATTGCTAGTACAGTGTAGTCACCCAACTGCAACAGAATTCAGCATGAGCAATCACCACTTGCAAGCCACCCTACTCCAGCATGGGCTATATTTTCTGTGTGTCATTTCCCTGCATTTCCCAACATTACCTCGCTATGGAGCTCCTTCTGCCAAGCAACATTGGTAGGATGCACCCTCTACTATACAAAATTAGTGTGAAGCACCCTCCACTATGTTACAATGTTGGTAAGAAGCACCCTCTTCACGCAACATTCGTGTGAAGCATCCTCTGCCATGCACAATCAGTACTGAGCACCCTCTGCCTCACAGCAGAATACAAACCAATCTCTGCACTGTAACATCACTACGAAGCACCTTCTGCCAAACAATATTAGTATGAAACAACCTCTACCTTGTAACTTTGGTATGACGCACCTTCTGTCAAACAGCATTTGTATGAAGCAACGTGTGCTATGCATCATCAATATGAAGCACCTTTGCCATGAAAACATTGTACAAAGCATCCTCTGCTAAACAATGTCAGTAGGATGTGCTCTCTAACACACAGCATTGGTACAGAGCACCCTTTGCTTTGTAACATTGGTACAAAGGACCATGCACAATCAGTACAGAGCAGCCTTGGCCATGCAACATGGTATGAAGCACCCTCTGCCATGAAACACTGGTACAAAGCACTCTCCACCACATGACAGTGGTACAAAGGATCCTCTGCTATGAACCATTGTTACGAAGCATCCTCTGCCACATACAGTTAGTATGTAGCACCCTCTGCTATGTAACATCAGTATGAAACAGCATCTGTTGCATAACACTGATACAAAGCACCCTCCACCATGCAACTTTTTATACAAAGGAACTTCTGCCACACAATATCAGTATCAAGCACCCTCTGCCACCCAAAAGTGGTAAGAAGCACCCTGTGTCATGTAACATTGGTAAAGAATACTGTTTACCATGCTGTTGTTAACAAAGGTTAGAGGGAAGACATAGGGTTACAAGTCAGTCTGCAATTTCTGAACAATTATGAGCAAATGCAGAGCCAAATTTCCAGTGAAGGAAGGTTGATAGCATGAATCAGCATCAAACACAGTCACAGGGCACAGATTTTGGGAATCAACAGGATACTCGCAGCAGGAGACTCAAGGATACTCTGGGGTCTGATTAACAGTATTTATTGCAACCAGCTAACTATTACACTGAAGGCTAATTCTAAACATTAGAAAAGCAAAGGATGCAACTGGTTGCACAACAGGAGTCAGTGTCTGTGTCCGTGGGGTGAGAGCTAACAGAAATAGTAATCACTAGCAGCATTATAAAGTATGAACTTTAAGAGCAGCACTCCAAATGGGAAAAACAGACTTTTTGGAGCTTACCCAAGGCTGACAATGAGTGACATGGAGTTTGCACCCCAACAATCTGATTGAGAACTCCTTCTTAATGCAAAACATGGGTTTTTAAAGGAATGTGGCAGCACACTATTTCTCCCTCCTTCCTACAGTGCGTCCACTAATCCATCAGCACTTTACAGGATTCAGCCAATCTGACAAGTAGCTGTGCACCTACAGGGCACATCTGTCCAACCACTTTCAGAGTCATCCCCTTCTCCTTTCACTGATTAGGGATGTTTCTGGTCTTTACATCAACAAATTCCAAGTTCAGTCATAACAGCATTCAGCTGAAAGCTAAAAGTCACTCCCTTTCCTATTTTGGCTGCCTTGACACATCCCATGAGTGGGGACTGCTTTTGTCACACTCTAACCTGTGTAAGCTCACTGACACTGCAGTTCTCAGGAACAAGTATCAAGCTTGCTACCTCTGCTAAGTCATGCCTTTTTGTAACCATCTTCTAATATGACATCTTACAACAGTGTCTAGATGGTGGATGTCATTACCAGTTAATTCTCTGAGGTGAAATTTCTCCCCTGGGACAACTGCTGAGAGTGTCTGTATTTTGCAGAGCTCTATCATTACTGTTTACCTCCAGTAACCTAAATTGTTGTGACTCGCCGATCTTTCAAGTGCCGCTGCACAGTTACGCGTGTCCTATACATGCGGTGCTGTCTGCCAGCCATGCAGCAGCTGCGCCACCTAAGCGGCCAGCCAGCCAACGGCCGCTAGACTTGGACTCAGTGCTGATTTGACCGTTACTGTGTACACATGTCTTACCTTGTCTACTTGCTCTGTGACTTACATGTGTTGTGTCGTTTTTTGAAATGTATGTGTTCAACTTGACGTTATAACAATTGGCGACGAGGTAGTGGATTTTTCCTTTTCATCGTTGACCCACCGACTTCCATGGCTACTTTACATTTAGCTACACCTTCCAGCTACTTCTCTACACAGCCTCTGCTCCGATTTGGGATATTTGTTGTGGCACAGTACGAACTTCCCACCACCCTCATCATAGATGTCAGCTGCCTGTGATTTCTCTAATCAAACACTTCCTGGGAGACACTATTGTCTTGGCATCTTGACGTGCTTGCTGCACTCTCAGGATTGAAAAGTGGAATGTAATGCAACAGGCAGGCATACATTTGACACTGCGCAGCACATTTGCACAAAGCTTCACCGGACTTTCACTATGGCCTTAATTTCACAGCTGATCAGAGGTTTAAAAAATATCCCTTGTATAGTTCACATTTCATTAATCATATTTTATTGATATTATCTTCCTTACACGGGCTTAAATGAAAACCTCAAATTGTTTCACATAAGTCACTGCAGATTTCAGAAACAGTCTGATATAAAGCAACTACTGAAATGCAAAACTATCACTAGCTTAAACATCTCCAGCTGCTAATAGCCTCAGATTAACCTGAACAGACAGACTGAACCACAGTGGGAGACTTCAATCTGCATATATACAGATTCAGACTTGATAAATTTAGCCTTAAGTCAATACAAAAGAATACACATAATGTCATAGTTTTCATAATCCTGTAATCACAAATATACTGACAGAAAAAAATCTTAACACCAAAAAGCAACATGGTGTAATAAAATTTCAGGTATACATCTGTCTTGGTTGGTTGGTTGATCTGTGGGATTAAAGGGACCAGACTGCTACGATCATCGGTCCCTATACATCTGTCTAAGTAACATGTTGTTGTTGCTGTGGTCTTCAGTCCAGAGTCTGGTTCGATGCAGCTCTCCATGCTACTCTATCCTGTGCAAGCTTCTTCATCTCCCAGTACCTAATGCAACCTACATCTTTCTGAATCTGTTTAGTGTATTCATCTCTTGGTCTCCCTCTATTATTTTTACCCTCCACACCAGCCTCCAATATTAAATTGGTGATCCCTTGATGCCTCAGAATATGCCCTACCAACCAATCCCTTCTTTTAGTCAAGTTGTGCCAAAAATTTCTCTTCTCTCCAATTCTATTCAATACCTCCTCATTAGTTATGTGATCTACCCACCTAATCTTCAGCATTCTTCTGTAAAATTCAGAATCTTCTATTCTCTTCTTGTCTAAACTATTTATCAGCCATGTTTCACTTCCATACATGGCTACACTCCACACAAATACTTTCAGAAACGACTTCCTGACATTTAAATCTACACTCAATGTTAACAAATTTCTATTCTTCAGAAACGCTTTCCTTGCCATTGCCAGTCTACATTTTATATCCTCTCTACTTCGACCATCATCAGTTATTTTGCTCCCCAAAAAGCAAAACTCATTTACTACTTTAAGCATCTCATTTCCTAATCTAATTCCCACAGCACCACCCGATTTAATTTGACTACAGTCCATTATTCTCGTTTTGCTTTTGTTGATGTTCATCTAATATCCTCCTTTCAAGACACTGTCTATTCCGTTCAGCTGCTCTTCCAGGTCCTTTGCTGTCTCTGACAGAATTTCAATGTCATCAGCGAACCTCAAAGTTTTTATTTCTTCTCCATGGATTTTAATTCCAACTCCGAATTTTTCTTTTGTTTCTTTTACGTCTAAGTAACATATTTAAGTAATTAACATAACATATGTAACTGATTAACACTGCAAGATCACAGGTTAATGTAAGCATGAGATAAGCCATTGCAAATGTGAAATGTTGGTAGATTAATAACCAGTATAACTGTCAGAATGTTGAATGCAAGCATGCAAACATGCATCCATTGTGTTGTACAGGTGCCAAATGTCAGTTTGTGGGATGGAGTTCCATGCCTGTTACACTTGGTCGGTCTATACAGGTACTGTTCCTGTTGGTTGTGGATGATGCTAGAGTTGTCATCCAATGATGACTCATATGTGCTCCATTAGAGACAGATCTGGTGATCAAGCAGACCAAGGCAACATGCCAACACTTTGCAGAGTATGCTGGATTATAACAGTGGTATGTGGGTGAGTGTTATCCTGTTGGGTAACATCCACTGGAACGCTGTTCATAATTGACAGTACAACAGGTTGAATCACCAAACTGAAGCACAAATTTGCAATCATGGTGTGTGGGATAACTACGAGAGCACTCTTGCTGTAATACGAAATCACTTCCCAAACCATAACTCCAGGTGCAGGTCCAGTGTGTCTAGCATGCAGACAGGTTGGTTGCAGACCCTCAGCTGTCCTCCTTCTAACCAACACACAGCCATCACTGACACTGAAGCAGAACAAGCTTTCATCAAAAAATCCTGCCCTCCAATGAACTCTTACCTGACACCATTGAATTTTCAAATGGCAATGGTTTTTGGTCACTGGAATACACACTACAGGGTGTCTGGGTCAGAGCTAACCTTGACGTAACCCGTTTGTAACAGTTCATTATTTAACTGTGATGCCAACTGCTGCTCCAATTGCTGCCTCCAGGTGTAGTACGATTCACCAGAGCCACACACCAAACACGATGGTCTTCCCTTTCTGTAGTGCCATATGGCCATTTGAAGCCTAGTCTTCTTACAACCATACATTCCCATGACAACCTTTGCCAGCAATCATGTACAGTGGCTACATTCCTGCCAAGTCTTTCTCGCGGAAGGAACATCCAACTTTTCATAGCCCTATTACATGATCTCATTGAAGCTCAGTGAGGTGCTGATAATAGCTTCTTTGTTGCCTTAAAGGCATTCTGGACTAACATTAACTCACCACATCCAGTCTCAAAGGCGACTAACATTCACAACCATTACAACGTATATTTGAAGCAAACCTGCTTTGCATCTTCATAGTGGCAACAGTAGCGCCGCTCTTATTTGACTGCAATGAAATTTGAACAGATTTCATTTTTCAGGTGTAGAAACATGCCCACCAACCATCATTGATTTCACACAACTCCTTCTTGGTGTTCTGATTATCTTTCTTTCTTTTTTTTCATTGGTGTAGAAACCTGAATTGCAAGCTTCTCATAACTATTTTAGATGCCGCTAAATGAATTACATGTAATTTTTTAATACTCTGTCACCAGATCATTTAAGAAAAGAGCTGTAGAAGGCAGACAAAGCATGGCAAAGAAAAAAGTCGGATGGGATTGAATGCATAATTGAGACTAAGCACAGCGTGGGCTGGCACAGTGCCGAAAGAGCAGCCACTGTTCTCAAATCGCAATCATAAGAAGCAGCTGCTGTTTTCAAATTGGAATTGTATCTGTCAAATTCAGTCTCATTGTGATTAATTTAATCCAAAGATACTGTCTTTAACTCAAATTAACTGTTTTGTTACGCAATTATATTAACTGTTTCGTTCAAGTGTAACATATAGTTGTTTAGTCAATAACTATGAAAACACTTTTCATTTACCTCTGAATTTTAAAGTACTTCTGAGAATATTCTGTTAAACTTTCTTTTAGACATGCAGCGCCATGCTTTCAACTACCCAAGCAGCAATAGACGATAAACATCCCTGCCTGAGGCCACATTCCAAACAGTGACCTCCAATCTTCTATTATGTTGTTTTCTTAAAGTAGAATGACAAGATATAGTAGATACTGATGAATGATCCCAATGTGCAGTGGGATTTCCTGTGATGGCCCAAGTCAGTTTCTCCTGAGGTCCACCTGTTGGAACTGAGAAATTGTAGCTTACATTAGCTCGATGGCGCATTCAAAGATAGCATTTCTGCAACTCCTTGAGGTATTCTCTTGTATATGAGTGCTCTCCGTAATCTACTAAAAGGCATACGAGTGCAAAGAGCTCTCTATTCTGAATATTGTGGCTCTGATGCTTTTCCTTTAAAGCTTTGTTCTATCACATGGTTGGAGAATTCAAATGTCCCACGAAGAGCAATGGCAACAACTCCACATATTCATTGAGCATGTAAAGAAATTCTTTGAGGAGGTAAAGAAAGACAAACTGGAATTGAGGTGGGTGAGCTACAGAGTACTCATAAAGTTTGACAATGATTGATTGTTGCATGATAAAATTGTACCTTTTATTCATTAGCAGCTTACGTGGAGCCGTACCTTCTTTCGAAATTTGTGGAAAAGAAGTGACTTCACAGTTCCATAGTCAACACAGTAATGCATGAGTTCCATGAACTTGTAACTTACCCTAGTGCAACTGATGCACTGAGAACATACAGTTGCATAGAAAAATGGTTTAATCATTTCTGGAGAGATCTGAATGAAAAGTTTGCAAATTTAATACATGTAGTTAAACTGATGGCCTGACTCTCCCACAGCATGCTTCTCTGTGAATACAGTCTGCCTTTTTTAGAAAATGGAAGAAGATGTTGCATAGTTATCGAAACCTGGATACTGTAACACAGGAGGCATGGAAAAAAGGAGGATACAACTCAAAATTAAAGAGGTGGAGCAAAATGTAATATAGTTCTAGCAAATGCCCAAGAAGACAGAGGGAAGCCAAGGATAAATAAAGTAAAGATAAAGCCACTGACAATAAACTTACTGGGGAATGATTGCCAATTTTCCCATAGAAGAAAGCTAAATGAATATTTAAACTGGCAGCAGATGCATTCCCCCCTCCCGAAAATATTAATGAATACAATACCATATGTAATTTTCAAAATGAAATATATTACAGGGCAAAAATAATGGTTTAAATACTTGTAAGTATGGAGTAATAAGGTCAAAAAAAGTCATGTGAGGTATGTTTGTCCATATAACATATTGTCTGCTTGTAATTCTGCTGTACGAGTTTTCCAGTCATGATTAATCATACTAACTGTGTTATGAAAACAGAATAGATTTTTTGCCAGTACTGATGGAGAGGTTTGTACCTAAATCGATAGCTAGACATCAAAATGGTGAAAATGAAGCAATAGTTTTGTACATAATTCTGTCAACAACTCTGCAGTACAAGCTCTAGCTGCCCTCAGAAATTAAGTTCTTGCCATTTGGTAAATTCAATTTCCCTGAGAATTCCTCATTTCCTGGCTAAGTCACCACCCTGAATTAATAGTTAGTTACTTGGAAAACTGATGCTGCTGTGAATCAGTCACTGACAAACAGTCTCCTTGTCACCAATATAACTCACGCATTGAGACAATCATATCCTTTACCAGATCTTCAACTACCTCATACACTCTACTAAATGTTTTAGTCCTTCCGTACACGAATGCTGCTCCCAAACCTACCACCATGGGTCATTGCCTTGTGGATACCCCAAATGCATGACATGCATGCATCTACTCCAAACATCCTACTACTGTCCTGCCAGTGGCCTTTTTGTGTCTGATGAAAGATAAGGACAAATGTGATGACCATGTCACAAATCAGCAGTGTTAGCACTACTATGCAGCATTTTATGTAGGTATGCCAACCAGCTGTTTGCTCTTGAGTGACCATCCTCAAAAATTAGATTTTGGAACACAATGAATACCCCAAAAGCAATGACTTCAACATCTACTTAAGTTCAGATGCAACTGGGAACTATTATCTCAGTACCAGTTTTTAGTTGTAAGGATGGTGATATATTTCCTTCAACACATACTCTATTTACCTGGCTTAAACCACTGTTAGTATCTTTACTCAGCCACCCATTTCTCATTCATTTAATTTCCCTTACCCCCAAACTCTCCTGCCCCTAACTTTAATACTTCTCACATATTTTTCCATTCTCATCCCCTCCTATTCCAACTTTGGATGACTGTTTCCCATGTCATCTTGCCCTCTCCCCTTCCCCCTTACACGAATTCTATCCTACTCTATATTGGTAGAACACAGTTTATGATCACTTGTGCTGACAGTAATGCAGAGACTGCTGGAATAAATAGGGGATTCCTAAGGTTGATGAGGATAGAGACCACAAAGTGAGAAGCTAACCATCACAAATGTAAACCACGCACAATCAAAACTCTTCTGTTCAATGGCGCGTAACTGAAGGCTTCAAAGATAAGTGAGAGGCTGGCTAGCAAGAGCTTGACCACAGAATTTAACAGCACATATGCATCTGTGGTTGGCGCCACTTTATTCAGCCACCCATTTCTCATTCATTTAATTTCCCTTTCCTCCATACTTTCCTGCCCCTAACCTTAATTTTCATATATTTTTCCACTGCGCCACTGTGCTGACAGCACCTCATGTGGTAGCAATCTGGGGCTGTAGTGTGCCCCAAGTATTTCTGACATATTCTCCCTATTAATACTCAGGCTGAGTGGGGAATCTGAATCACCACTGGATACTAAACCCCTCCCCCTTTGATTGGCACATAGGGCTGGAAGTTGTCTGGCCTATGCCGACTTCACCAAGGAAGGGGAGGGAGAGATGCAGGATTTCCACCAAAGGCTCCTGCTTTAGGTCTCCAACATGACTGGATGGGGTGGAAGATGGGACTGTCTGTGGGAATCTGAGCCGATTGACAGGGTCTGAGCTGCAACTTGGGCCAGCCCTGGTGGAGATGGGACCAATATTTCAGTTTGCATGGGCCTCATAGTAAAAAAACAATCAACCTTCACCGATGGTGTAATGGGGGAGTTACCAGTAGTGGGGGAGGGAGCTGGAAGCAGAAGAAGAGTGTGGAAGTGTTTGACCTCCATCGGTCTCCACCCCCTGTAGATGCCTAACGAGAGGGTGGTCGTTGTAGCAATAGCAGGCATGCTGCTGGGCTGTCTTATTTCTGGTGTGGCTGTGAAGGCCATGCCCACTTGGTAGTAGGAGCGGGAAGGGGGGGGGAGGTAGGGTAGGTATAGGGGTGGGGGGAGGGTAGGGACAGAGGTGAGGGGAAGGGGGGAAGAGGTGGTATGTCACAGTGTGGCTGAAACTGATTCCGATGTCAGACCAACTGCTCCTGGCCGACTGCAACCTCAAACATTTACCGCCCTCTATTGTTGATGCCAATACCTTGGATCCACCTGGTGTTCTGACTGAAAGTATGAGCCATACATGGGAGCCCATGCACTAATATGGCTCTGTGTGCAGGCTCTGGGACCAAAGAGTCAGGTGGAGCAGGTCAAACAGGGTGCAGGTCTGTAGCAATGCAAGATTTTGGCTGGGCTATGTTCATTTATGGAGGAGGGCTGGTAGATGGTATGCAAGCTGGTGAGTGCTTTCCTGGAGTCATCTATCATCATTATTTTAAGCATCTGCATTTTGAAGGTCCTGACCACCCACTCAGCTTCAGAACTGGACACAGGATGGAAAGCGGTGATGGTCAGGTGCTCAGTGCGACTGGACTGACAAAAATCCTGAAACACAGATGCTGTGAACTAAGGGCCATTGTCAGAAAACAACACAGATGGTGCCCCCTCTACTGCAGATTTGATGGAGAGGGCATGTATAATAACTGCCATAGCAGTCATAGCTCCCCATGCTGCATATGGAAAGTTAGAGAGGGGCAACTAGAACCACAATGTGCTCTGGAATGGCTCGGTGAAATAAAAGACAGACACTCTTGGGTGGAAATAAAAGACACTCTTGGGTGATCAGTGCATGGCCAAGGGTTGAAACATTATGCTGAGGCTGACAGGTTGTGGATGAAGGTCTTCCAGTCTTGGACATTGTGTTTAACTGAGGCATCAACACGTGGTCAACATGCAAGACACCATGCTATTGCTTTCATTCTGCAGATTCCCCAGCAGACCCAGATCCATGAAATTTCTGAACTGGAGTAAAATCTCGATAGTGCTGCCCCTCACCCCCCCCCCCCACCCCCCCCCCCCCCCACCCCACCCCGCCCCCCTCTAATGTTTGAGATAGGATGTCAAAAATTTTAAAAAATCTGTTCATTTTGTAGTGCACAGCATTCTTCTACCGCACGTCACTGTATTTTTCTGTGAAGTTTCAAGCGTCTATATTCCATAATGGAGGCCACCAAACCTATATTCATGACAATGGATACTGAAATGTCCTGTGGTGCCTCTCTAGCACCCAGTCTGGCGATTTGACATCCTAATGCCCTTAAAAAAAGTTACTATTAATACTTGGCAAGATTATTTATAACCAGGAAATAAGAACTCTTCAGAAAATTTGCACTCTTTATTGCCTATTAGCTAATAACCTTCTCTTTTGTGTGACATAAAATTAAATATAGGAAACATAAAACCGGGAAACACAAGAGACAAGAAAGACAGTACACATTTCTTCAATCTTTAGGTCCCATTTTTTTCTCTCATCTTGCTACAGCTTTACATGGCATGCTTTCCTTTTAGCGAAAGAATCTATTGGCTCATCAAAGTTCGTCAAATGCTTTGCTACATGAAAAATCAAAATGTCAGTGTCCAATATTGAAATATTTGTTAGTAAGAATAGTACCCAAGACTGGTGAGGTTTCTCAAATTAATTATGTCTATTTTGTCACTGTCTGCTAGATAAAGCTGGCTGGGGTGGTTGAGCGGTTCTAGGCACTACAGTCTGGAACTGCGCGACCAGTACGGTCGCAGGTTCGAATCCTGCCTCGGGCATGGATGTATGTGATGTCCTTAGGTTAGTTAGGTTCTAAGTTCTAGGGGACTGATGACCTCAGATGTTAAGTCCCATAGTGCTCAGAGCCATTTGAACCATTTTGCTAGATAAAATGAAATAGGCCTTTCTGATATTGCAGCGACTGTAACAAATGCCAAATAAGCAAGACTGTTTTGGCACAAATAGTCATTTTATGTACCTCATTTACATAAATAACACAACAGAATATAATTCACGAAGTACCAATACCAAATGCCTATAAAGCCTACTACAAGTAAAAAGTTTTATGTTAGAAAACAGTTCCACATTTCATTCATGTGCTCCAGATTCTCAAGAATGAGATCGAATAGTAGTAGTTCGAAATTTTGACATAAATTTGGAATTCTCATATTCTTCCACATAATTTGTGTGATGTCCCCATTTCTTCTTCTTTCTCGTTCTAACAAACAATCTTGTCATCACTAGTTCTGTAACTACTCCTGCCATTGTCAAAACTTATTCTCCAGTTAACTTCACTAACCCTGCCAGGATCACCAGCTTAGTTATCCCATATTTATTCTCCAGTTAGGCATTATTATGTGGTTGTACAACATGTTTCCTGTGCTATTCTGAGAATAGAACTTAAGCGGCTGCTTACTGCGACCTGTACAACTGGTCCTTAGGAGTGAAATGATGTGGCAAAAATTTCCTGTCACAATTTCATGTTCTTGAATACAATGAGAAGACAATAAGTAATCTTTCTTATCTGTTTTTCCTGTGCGTCATTTATTTCGACACTGGTAGTCTGAACCTTTGTATTTTGCTAATAATTATAACAACACTGATCATTCGCACACCTAATCAACCACATAAACAAACAGCGATTGGCATTCATCCGTTCAGGTATATTCAGCTCACCTCATATCGTCCCATCCCCTTTTGTCTGCAGGAACATTTTTTATTCCTAGATGCAATGGAGATTCCACAAGCAGAGACATCAAATATATTATACACACATTAAAAAATCAACTTATTATTCATTCAAAAATAAATGTAGGATGGGTTCAAAAATGTTCACAAACTAACAGGAATGCGTTTCAAAATCATATAAATAATCAATAGACCAATGTGTGCTGGTTACTAGGCGCCTTGTGAAATAAGGTTTTTTTCTTGAAGAATATGAATTTGGTACCCCCTGAAATTGCTACCAGGGCAGATACCCCAGTTTGCCCGCCCTCCCCCAGATCTGGGCCAGTTCGTCAGTGTGCAGTGTGGAGGAGCTTCAGCATGCAGGGGTGGAGCATAGGAGGAACTACCACCCAGCACTCAAAACCATAAAACGATACATAGCTAACAAATGACACACTCAGAATATTAAGCCTGTGTAGTAAGGAAAAACAGATGTGCCATTCCAGGTTGGTGTCCTTAGGCAGGTGTTCCAACCAACCCCACTATATTACACACAACACCTTGTGGAGCAGCAGATCGTGGCCCATTTCTGCTGTTATTTCGCATGCCATAATCAGGGATTTGTTGAGGGTGAGTTGCTTGTTTGTGTCTAAGGCAAAACACAGTGCTTCAACCCTATTAAACTCTGCATCTGGGCTGCATAGAAAGCAGGAAAGTGCATCAGCATTGGAAGGCCATGTAGTAGGTATAGTTACTAAGGAACAATGTCCATTGTTGCAGCTGCTGTGCCATCTTATTGGGAAGTTTCAAATGGGGATCAAACAGGATACATGTGAAACTTTCTGATGCCGTACTAGGTCTGTTCAAAAAATTCCGGAACTTTGTCCATAAAATTTGCCAACATTTAACTTTACTTACTGTGTATGGTCTCCTTCAAAATACTCTCCTCTACAATTGATACACCACTCCCAAAACTGTTTCCACTTTTGGAAGCAGTCTTGGTACGCCTCTTGCTGGATCACGCAAAGCACCATCTGCGAATTTTCTTTTATCTCATCTATCATTGCAGATCTTCGTTCTTTCAATGGAGTTTTCAACTTCATAAATAAAAAGTACACAGGGGTAAAAAGGTCTGTACAGTATGAAGTACGAGGCAGCACAGTGATTTCTATTTTTGTGCAATAGTCACGCACCAACAGGGACAAATGTGCAGGTGTGTTATCATGATGCAAGAGCCTTGAATTGTATTGTCACATTTCAGGGCGTTTCCTTCTCATATTTTCCTTCAGGCACTGAAACACATACCGATAGTACCATCAATTAATAGTTTGCCCCTGTGGCAGGAATTCATGATGAACTAATCCTTCAAACTCAAAGAAAATTATGAGCATGGCATTGACATTTGACCTGACCTCATGAGCTTTTTTGGGTCTTGGAGACTGTATGAACCATTTGTAACACTGTGTACAGCTTAAGCACTCATCACCATATGCTTCCTGCATCCCTTGATGTGTCTCTGTAAAGGTTTTCTTGAGTTTCATGCAAAATTTACTGAAGAGGACTAACTCAGCCATCTCGAAATCTGCGTGACACAACATTCTACTTAATACAGCACTGAATAAAAAGTAACAGACATACAACAATAAAACTTCTGGCAGTTACACATTAAACACAGGTGTGTGCAGGAATGCCAACCCCATTTCATTCCAACACTCCATTAGCAGGAAATAACAAATGTTCCAGAATTTTTTGAACAGGCTTCTTATACGATGGTCAACACTTCTTTCTCAATTTATGAATAATTCCGCTGACACTTCCAGTGTATTAGATGCAAATGCATTCCATGCCGTCGGCATATTTGTGGGCTAGCATGGCACCAATGTCAAAATCTGAAACAGCAAGAGTTAAATGTTTGCTGGGATAGAACACTGCTAAACAAGAGGCCCACCTGAGGCACTTTTTAAGATGCAAGAAAGCCTTCTGGCATGCCTCTAACCACACAGATTTAACACATTTTTTACATAGTTGATAAAGCAGGTGGGAAATCTGGGCCACACTGGGAATAAACTTCGCATAATAATTTATTTTGTCGATGAATGACTGTAGTCTTTGAGGTTCTTAGGAGCTGGTAAGTTAGTGATTGCCTCCACATCTTTTAAAGTCCTAGGTACTTGACATCTGGCTCAAGGAAACTACATTTCTGAAGTTAAATATACAGACCATGGCCATGGAGCCACTCACACAGCATCTGTAGATGTGCAAGTGCTGCTCCCATGTGGCCCCATTAATTTGTAAGTCATCTAAATAATTAATGCAGTTCGGAATACCTTGAATGAGTTGCTCATGGTATCTCTGAAATATTGCAGGGTGCTTGCAACCCTGAATGGCAAACTGTTACACAAATATGTGATAAATGGTGTATTAATCACTAAAAAACATTCCATCTGACAACCTACAGGCAACTGAAAGTAGGCATCAGCAAGATCTAGCTTCTTGGGTTTCCAGCCAATTTTGACAACAGTTCCTCCACTCTAGGAAGGGAATACAGATCAACATTTGCTTTAGCATTGACAGTAGACTTAATATCACCACAAATTCTAAAGTGATTCATTTGATTTCTTAACAATGAGCATGGTGACAGCCCACTGACTAGATAATACTGGGGATATAACATCCCATACTTTGCATCCTATCTAGTTCTGCTTTAACTTGGTTGCACATGCCGAAAGGCTCTGAACAGGCTCTACAAAACTTAGGCAGAACCAGTTCCTTTAAAGACACGTAGGCCTGGAACCCTATTGCACAACCTAATGTTAGTTTAAACATCTGCTTAAATTGTTCACATAGTGTATCAAGTTCTAAGAATGATATCACAGCTGAAACTAGATTCAGCTGGTCCTCAATATGAAAACCGAAAAGCACAAAAATATTCAAGCCGAAAATGTTAGTTAGTGATTGGCCACTGTACATCATCACTTTGTACTAAGAGGACCTCAGCTGTGTGAAGTCGATGTGTTGGTAAGCATTCTCATTAATCAGAGGCATGGTCACACCTATGATCAACTGAAAATCCACTATTGTTCCATTGTGTGCAGCACACTGATGGCCAATGCTGTTGATGCACATCAGCTGACACTTGCTAGAAAGCCCCAGTTTGCAGCACGCAAAACAGATGTCAAGGAAAGGGCAGTGACACAGTCAATGCCATCGGCCACAATCTGGACACAAATTGATGGCATGACTTTTTCTGGGACCCTTTGACAATGAAGTGGAGGAAAATGCTGTACTAGTCTCAGCTTGCTTTGGGACATGCCAATGGCAAGCAAAGCGCTTCTGCTTGCAAGTGTCTACTGGTGATGAGGGGTTACTATTAACTACTGCCCTAACTATTCGATCCCTTACCACTGGACTACTGGAAGAACAGGTGCTCAGTGAATCATATGATGACACTGACTGGAAGTCATCAGTTGGTCACAGAATGCAACAACAGCTAATGCTATTAACAACATTAATGCCAGAGGAATTGTGGATCATAGTTTGTGCTGATACAGTTACTTTGTGAGCTGTAACAATTTTCAACACACAGCACAGGGTTGGATCAGATGACTCTAAGGCCTTCACACTAACTTCTCTGCTAGGAGCAAGATGTACTGAATTGTCTCAGTTAAAATGTCGGTGTTCCGAGTGCTGCAACGTTGGTTGTATACATCACAGAACACTGAAAATTGTAGGTATGTTCATTAATCGGTGTGTGTGGAGAGTACAGAGAATAAAATAGCAGTTCCACTTTCTGCCACCTCGTGAAAATATGCCACTGTAAGTGGTCATGATGTAAAATGTTTCCTGTTTTGACTTCAGTCTGTTGTTTATCACTTGGCAACACGTGCTGATTTCTTTTGTGACGTGACTGTTGGTTAAAGATTTAAGAAGGTTGAACTTTTCAGTACAAAATGCAATGGCTATTAAAGAAAGACTGTGCATTGCCGGTAAAATTGTTTTATCAGAATGGCAGCAACAGCAATGCTGCATTGTGGGAGTATCATCTACATAAAAAAAACTACAAAGATGCCCCGTATCAGTAAATGAACTAAAAAATATGATCAAGAAATCTGAAGAAACAGGTGAATTAGGTGATGCAGCAGGGAGACGGAGGCAGCCCATTCCCATGGCAGTTGTCGATGAAGTTGCTGTAGCTACAGCCAACCATGCAGCACATGCCTCTACTCTGCAGCCAGTGCTTGAGCTGTGTCGTGGCAATTGTCTCTCTCCTGGTCAACACTTCAAAAGATTTTGTGGTGCATTTTACACTGGTATCCCCACAAGATACAGAATGTGCACCAAATGAAGCCAGAAGATAAGCTACAACGCCATGACTTTGTCCTTGATTTTTTGGCACACATGGAAATGGATGACATGTGGCTGAGGAATATTCTTTGGACAGATGAGGCACATTTTACTCTGCATGATAACATGAAACCACAGAACTGTCGCATATGGATTCTACCCCACCTCATTTTGTGTACGAGGTGCGACAATAAAGTAATGAGACTGATTTTCTTTGCAAGAAACCCTGCAGGCTTGCATAGGCACAATATATTTGACCTTGGTCTATAAGCTGCTTCTAGTCCAAGCGACACATCGATACAACTGCTCATTCATGAGTTGTGCTGTAATAAGTTAACATGTGTTCGTATCTCTCGTCATGGAAATGGAAACACATAATATTGTGGACTGGTACGCCATTTCTTTTTGCGTTGAATTGGGTGAAAATGCGACGACAACTTACGGTAAGCTTCAGAAGGCTTTTGGAGAGGAGGTTATGTCAAAAAATGTTGAAGATGAAGAATGCAGTGGACGATCACCAACCTTCTTCGATTCAAAGGGAATTCTTCATAAAGAGTGGATGCCTCCTGGAAAAACAGTTAACCAATATTACTACAAAGAAATTTTAGAAAGGCTTTGTAAAAGAGTTCTTTGTGTCCGCACCAACATTTCTGATAATTGGATACTGCATCACGATAATGCGCCATCCCATACTGCTCTGCAGGTACAGCAATTTTTAACCTCAAAACAAATTTCAGTACTACCACAGCCACCTTATTCACCAGATATCGCTCCATGCAACTTTTTTCTATTTCCAAGAGTCAAAATGGTAGTCAAGGGACACCATTTCCAAATAACACAAGATGTCCAAAAAGCTGTGACGATGGTCTTGGAGGATATTACAGAAGATGAGTTCCATAAATGTTACCATCAATGGCAGAAGTGCTGGAAAAAGTGTGTGCAATTAGAAGGGAACTAATTTGAAGGAGACAACAACACTAAACTTGATTAAAACGGTAAGCAACAATTTTTTTCACATCAGTCTCATTACTTTATTGCCACACCTCGTAGGAACGTACACTGCACTCCGCTTATGTGACCATGTGGTGTGATTTCACAACCTCCTTCTCCATCATTCTTCGGTGACAGCTCGTGGACCTGATAAGTGTACAGTGACATCTGTATGTTATAAGAAACTCCTTGTGTAATATGTGATTGCAGCTTTGCAAGAATGTAACTGTGTCCACAACACTGTTTTCATGAAAGATGGGCTGAGACCACATCTCGCTTCCCAGGCGAAATATTTGCTTCAAGAAACCTTGCATAATGACCTCATCATCTCTAGGCAATTTCAAGATGTCTGGTCTTCTAGACAGCTCAGCCTAAATCAGCTTGTCTTCTGGTTGTGGAGAATCTGCAAGATCATGTCCGTCAGGCTCGAACTCTACCTGACATAAAGCATAGCATATGACAACATATCACTCTCATTACACTGGACATGCTACATGCAACTGTTGACCATTACGTATTAGTGATGCAGCATGTTGGTGAGTCGGGAGACCACACTAGACACGCAGTAGACACCAGAAAGATCGCGGGAGGCGCACATTGGCATGGTGTGTCACAGACAGTAGTTGCCGCAAGTAGAGTCCTGTCCACCAGAGGGCACACGAGAATTCGTACGCGACCTCTGCCGGCATAACAACAACAACAACTCCGGCAGCACGGGCCGTGCCCAGTCAGTTAACATCGGGCATGCCTAGGACACAGTCCCGGTCTACGCTAAGTGAAGTGCGACGTAAACATGAACAGTGTTACTACACAATTGGCGACGAGTAGGGTCGTTCTTTCGCGTGTTGCGTCATTGTTCCGGTTTCGCAGCTTCTCCACAGCATGGAGGATTTAGTGGGGGTTTTGGTTGAGCAGCAGACGGAGCTCATGGCCACCATGAAACAAGTGCTTCCGGCGTTGCTCTCCACGCCGTCTGCTCCAGCGCCGTTCCCTCCTCCCTTTCCCCCATATGACGAGACAGCGGAGGATTGGGACGCATATGAACATCGCCTTCGGCAGCATATCCAGGCGTTTCATGTTGCCGATGCGGAGGTATGTCGTGCTCTCTTCTTGTCTTGGATATCTCCCTCGCTGTATCAAGTTTTGTGGCAGCTAGCCCCATGGCAGGAACCCTCGTCCTTGTCTTTTGACGCATTGTGTTCATTGCTGTCTTCATATTATCGCCGCCGCACGCATGTTGTGGCGGCTAGGGTCGAGTTCTATCAATGCAAGAAACAGCTCCATCAGTCTACCGGGCGTGTGCCGCTACCCTGCACGGTCTTAGTCGCAAGTGTCATTTTGTCACGGAGCAGTCGCGAGAGTCGTATGCCCACGTTATGGTACGCGACGTCATTGTTCATTCGGCCCCTGATAGGGAGGTCCGGCAACGGGCCCTGCAGTTAGAAGACCCTTCCCTCGAGGAAGTCCTGTCCATTGCTCAATCGTATGAAGTCTCTCATGCCACAAGTCAACAGCTGGAAGCGTGGTGCGACATCGTGGCGGTTCAGGGCGGCGCGGCCGCGTCCACTGTGTCCGGGGTGGACAACATGCGAGCGGTACAATCCAGCCGTTATGGCCGCTCCGCACGGCGTGTAAACAGAATTCCGGCCACCGGCCCCTGTTGCCGTCCTGTGCATCGTGCTATATACATCATGATCGGTCAGAGTGCCCCCAGCGTTGGGCCGTTTGTCGCAAATGTAATAATAAAGGTCACATTGCTAAAGTTTGCCGCTCAGCCTCAAAAGAATCGAAGGAAGCAGGTACAGAGGACATGGACGTTGCCATTCAGGAAGTTTCATCGGGCCAGGCTCCCGACGCATTGGCACGCAAACTCTTTATCGAGGTGTCGGTTTGGTTGCGCCGGTTACAACTGCAAGTAGATACGGGTGTGGCAGTTTCGTTGTTGAATGCACAAACTTATTCCGACCTTGGATCGCCCCCGCTGGCGCCAGTTTACCGGCGTCTACCCGGTTATGGTAAACAGTTCATTCCCCTACTGGATCAATTCACTACCGACATGACTTACAAACCAGTTACTCGGCCTATTACTTTCATTGTTGTCAGTGATGCGAGCTCCGCTAACCTTTTTGGCCTGGATGCCTTTCAAGCTTTCGGTTTTTCTATCGCTGACACCATACAGTTGGTCTCCGAAGACGTTCCCTATCAATCATTGGAATCTTTGATCTCCGACTTTTCAGATATTTTTGAGGAGGGCCTGGGGCGTGATTTAGATTTTGAAGCTCACTTAACGTTGAAGGCGTCTGCTCACCCGCGTTTTCTACGCGCGAGGCAGATTCCCTTGGCTGTCCGCCCTCAGGTAAAGGAAGAGCTAGACAGGCTGACAGCCCTAGGAGTCATTCTTCCCATTTCTTCTAGTGAGTGGGCTTCGCCCCTCGTTATTGTAAGGAAGCCCTCGGGAAAATTACATCTTTGTGGCGATTTCAAGGCCACCATTAATTCCCAATTGGTGGTGGACACCTATCCTTTGCCTCGTGCTGATGAATTGTTCTCCGCCATGGCGGGAGGCCAACATTTTTCGAAAATCAATCTTTCGGAGGCTTATCATCAGATACCACTTGATGAGGACTCCAAACGGCTGGCGGTCGTCAACACCCCATTTGGCCTTTACCAATACCAGCGGTTGGCCTTCGGAATATCCAGTGCCCCGGCGATATTCCAGCGTTATCTTGAGAATGTCACATCGACAATCCCTCATTGTATTAATTACCTGGATGACATAATTGTCACAGGCCACAGTACGAAGGAACACTTGCACAACCTTCGCACCCTCTTTCTCAAATTCAGGTCTGTGGGCTTGCGTTGCAACCTGCATAAGTCAAACTTCTTCCAACCGTCCATTGAGTATGTGGGCTACACCATCTCTCGGCACGGCATCCAGCCACTAGGAAGTTTGGTCCAAGGTATCGTCGACCTTCCTCGGCCCACTTCGCTGAAAGAATTACAAGCTTTTTTAGGCAAGATAGCCTATTACCACCGGTTCATTCCCAGGGCTTCCACCACTGACCGCCCCCTGTACTGCCTTCTGCGCAAGGGTGTTCCTTTTGATTTGTCGCCTGCATGCGAGTGAGCGTTCACCTCGTTGAAGGGCCTCCTCACGTCAGCGTCTTGTTTGGCTACTTTTGATCCCCATAAGCTGTTGGTCCTGGCTACAGATGCTTCGCAGTATAGGGTGGGGGCGGTCCTGGCCCATCGCAACGCAGATGGTTCCGAGCAACCACTGGCGTTTGCGTCTAAAACTCTTAGTCCCGCGCAGGCCCATTACTCACAGGTGGAAAAAGAGGCTTTGGCCATTGTCTACGCTGTTACCAAGTTTCACCCTTTCTTGTATGGCACGAAGTTTCAGTTAATCACTGACCATAAGCCATTAATATCGTTATTTGGCCCCGCCTCTCAGATTCCGGATAGGGTGGCCCACAGACTACAGCGCTGGGCCTTGTTCCTCTCTAAGTACCATTATGACATTCATTTTCGCCCTACCGGACAGCATGCCAACGCCGACGCTCTTTCCCATCTTCCAGTGGGCCCGGATCCTACGTTCGATCGAGAGGAGATTATGTGTTTTCATTTGGATGTGGCATCCCGCCAAGTGGTTGATGGCTTCCCAATCACTAGTTCTCGAGTCGCCAGGGAAACGGCAGCTGACACGGTTCTCCGGCAAGTAGTTCGCCTCATTCAGCAGGGGTGGTCATCCCGCCCTCCAGGCCGGGCCTCGGACCCTCTTCGTAATTATTTTATTCTACGAGACCACCTCTCGGTCTTCGAAGGAGTTCTCCTTCTGACAACCGATGATACAGCTCCTCGCGTGGTTGTTCCTGCAAGTTTATGAAGGGAGGTCCTCACGTTATTACATGCGGGGCACTGGGGTGTTTCCCGTACTAAAACCTTGGCTCGCAGACATGTGTACTGGCCCGGTATTGACAGAGAAATTGAGCACTTGGTGGCCGCCTTTTCCCAGTGTGCGAGCCAACAGGCATCTCCCAGGGCAGCATTCTCTTCATGGCCGCCGGCAACCCAAGCATAGGAACGTGTTCAGATCGATTTTGCGGGCCCGTTTCTCAATGGCTTTTGGCTCATTGTCATTGATGCTTATTCCCGATTCCCATATGGGGTTCGCTGCTCCTCAACCACTTCAGAAGTTGCAATCCAGGCACTAGCAAAAACCTTTTCTGTGGAAGGTCTGCCAATCACCCTGGTCTCGGACAATGGACCGCAGTTTATTTCGCAGACCTTCCAGGATTTTTGTAGGCGCTTCGGTATTCGGCACGTTTGCTCTCCCCCCTTCCATGCACAATCGAATGGGGAAGCTGAGCGCATGGTGCACACATTTAAGACGCAGATGAAAAAGTATGTGCACGAATTTCCTGCGGAGGAAGCATTGACGTTTTTCCTGATGGCATACCGGACCACACCAATGGGAGAACGCAGCCCCGCAGAGCTCCTCCATGGGTGTCAACCTAGGACTCTGCTGCACCTCCTCTGGCCTGGTCCTCGCCAGTCTTCGCAACACGGAGTACCTGGCTTTCCACTGGGTATGTCGGTCTGGGCCCGTGGGTTTGGTCGCAATCCACGTAGGAAACCGGTGGTGGTCCTGCGCCGAAATGGCCGCCGGCTCTATACCCTGCAGGCGGGAGACCGGGTGGTACGTCGTCACCAAAATCAGCTACGTCCACGTTCGGGCACCCACCCTCCGACCTCTCAGACACCGGCTTCCCCATTGCCGGCACCTGTGTTGGTTTCGCAGGGGACGTTACCGCCTCTCCCCGCTGTAACTCTGCCGCACTGCGATGGTTCTCAGCCTTGGCAGCCTCCAGTAGCTCCAGCACCGGCATCGCCATCGTTCGAGACGCCCCAGCGAGGCCCGGCCCCCCTTGCAGGCCCGGTTACTCAGGAGGCTGGTTCACCTATGGTCGTCCCTTCCCAATCATCCCCGCCACTGGGTCTTGCCCCTCCCGAGGTGGAACAGGGTCCGAAGTTCGACAGCTTGTCGCCCGTTCTGTCCCGGGCTCCGGTTGTGACGACGGGGGCCTCTTCGTGTGGGTCACTTCCAGCCGTATTCGAAGGTTCCGGCTCGAGGGTTGGCAGATCCCCTCGACTCCGGCCTTCCAATGGATGTGGAGGTCATCGCTCCTGCCCGACGCTCCACCTTCCGATGCAGTGGATCACAGTGGCTTCACCCCCCGAAGGAGGAGGAGTGCAGTAGCCACCAGAAACATCGTGGGAGGCGCACATCGGCACGGCGCGTCACAGACGGTAGTTCCCGCAAGTAGAGTCCCGTCCACCAGAGGGCACGCGAGAATTCGTATGTGACCTCTGCTGGCATAACAACAACAACAACTCCGGCAGCACGGGCCGTGCCCAGTCAGTTAACATTGGGCATGCCTAGGACACAGTCCCAGTCTAGGCTAGGTGAAGTGCGAAGTAAACGTGAACAGTGTTACTACAAGACACATGTTGTAACTTGTGGCCATGTGCTAATAAACATGTCAGAACCCCCGTTATTACTTGTTTGATCATTCCTCCATTTTTCCTGCATCCACACCACATTCTGACTGCTTACAGCACCATATTTTCACCTGGTGGCAGAAAGTGGAACTATTATTTTTTCAGCGTACTTTGTGAGCACACTGATTAATGAACATATCTACAATGTTTCAGTGTCCTGTGATGTATGCAGCCTGCACTGCAGCATTCACAACATCAGTTTAATTATAACCACCTGGTAAAACAACATCACAGATTAATGATTCCACACATGATGGGCCACACATTTTACAGGAAAAACTGTATTTGTGTGCCAATCCTTGCAGGTCATGGTGACCATAACAATCAATCAACAAACCACAAGCAACATAAAAACTCAAACTACTGGGGTCCAAGAGTGAGCATAGTTCTTGCACCACTTTTTACAATTTAGTACTAAAAGACAGTAAGAGCACACATTGATGGTCAGGCTCACTTACTTGCTTTGCCCTGCAGTGAGTGAAGAACAAAATGACATAAACAGATCTCCCAACTCTCAAGTGACTTGTCAAAGCAAGTGAATAGTGGAAGGGGAGGTGAGAAAACTGTAGCTGCCTAATGTTTTTGGTTTTGCAGCAGTTGTAACAGCAATGTCTACTGTTTCTGGTGGAATTCCAATCGTTTTTCTTGCTGCTGCACTTGTTGCTGCTCCTGTAAGTCCCACTGTTTTTTCTTGCTGTTGCAGTTGTTGTTACTGCTGCTGGAGCTGCAACTGGCACTGCCACAACATTAGAAATTTTGGGTCTATGCTTCCACGGAATAGTTGCACAGTGAGAAAGTTCTCATCACCACTTTTCAGTCCTACACTGCATAGATAGAAAACACAGTTCATGATCACTTGCACTAGTAGTAAGGCAGGAACTGGTGGAAAAAAAACAGGCAGTTATGGAGGTCGATGACCGCGGAGTTTACAAAGTGAACAGCTAACCAAAAACAAGTCCAGAGCATAAGCACTGCCATCTTCAGGATATACAACAGTCCAGGGAGCAATCCAAACCACACACATAAATCAGATAAGTCAAAACTCTACTGTTCAATTGCGTGTAACTAAAGGCTTCAAAGTATGGCAGAACACTGACTGGCAAAGCCGGGCCACTGTATTTAGCAATATACACACATCAGTGGTCGCCTCCACGTGACGTGCTTGCTGCATGCTGCAGTGATGGTCCCTTGTGTGGAATCAAGCTGTGGCTATATAAGTAGCCCAAGTATCTCTGTGTTCTCCCGATCGACACTTGGGCTGGGCAAGGAATCCAAATCACCGTCGTATACTAAATCCTCTGCATACAAGGCATCTATTTTCAAAACTAGACAGGTCCACAAATTGCAAAACTGGAGATGCTAGTGGTTTTCCACACTGGTTGGAAGGGTGCTTCCATCCCAAGTAAGTAAGTCTGGGGCACAAAACCAGAAATAAATGCCCCAAACAGGATGTAGAATTAGTTGTTTGTCACAATTGGACATGCCCTCCAAAACAGTAGTGGGCTAGTGGGCTAGTCCACCAACACCAATAAGAAACTTTGTCACATAACCATGTGACAATAAGAGGTGTCATAGCAGCAGCTGTTTGGCTGTTTTCATATAACATGCTATTGGCATCAGAGGTATGTTGATTTGTGTGGAATAACTATTGCATTTGATCTAATTACCACAAGGAAATTACTGATTTAACGCCGAAGACAGTTGTGCAAGTAGATGAATGTAGCAGGCCACAGAAGAAACAATGGAATCCCCTGAAATGGAAATATAGAAGAGAAGGAAAAATGGTAGGTAATGGGTTGTTGATTTAAGAAATAACAGTTTGTGAGTTATTAATTAAGGAGAACCCTCTACTAAGCCAACGACCTTCTAGAGGGCGGATGAGCTGGTAGAGCAAGGGCACCCTCTTGTCCTTGGAGTGAGAAATCACTCCTAAAGACGGAAGAATCACCAAGGGTGGTCAACGGCATAGGATGCTGAAGGCAACGGGAAACCACAGCATTAAAGATCCAATGGATATCCCCAGGAAAACTCATCATGGCAGGGTTCAATGTCAAATTATCCAGAGTTTCAACTCCCCCACTCGGATCTCCGGGGGGGAGAGCCTTGAACAATGCCACAAGTAAATACAAAAACAATGCAACAATAGCAACTTGGAATGTAAGATCATTATACCAACCAGGCAAAGTAAATAATGTTATACAAGAAATGAAACGCCTAAAAATTAACATTTTGGGTGTAAGTGAAACAAGATGGCCTGACTCAGGAGAAATGACCATTGACAACATGAAAGTATATTACTCGGGAAATTCTGATAGCCAGCACAGGAATGGGGTAGGAATAATTTTAGATGAGTATGCTAGTAAATCTGTCAAAAGCATTTTACCAATCTCAGATAGAGTAATCAGTCTACATTTACAAACGAAACAAACAAATATTAATTTAATCCAAATCTATGCTCCAACAGCCGACAAAGACCAAGAAGAAATAGGAAAATTTTATGAAGAATTAACACAAGCAATAGGAACCTCAAAAAGCAGAGACATTATTATCATCATGGGAGATTTTAATGCCAAAATAGGTGAAGGAAGTGAAGGTGATCTTATTGGACCTTTTGGTTTAGGAACAAGAAATGAAAGAGGAGATTTGCTGTCACAATTTTGCCAGGAAAACAATCTGTCTATTACAAACACATTTTTTAAACTCCCTAAACGAAGACTTTATACTTGGAAATCACCAAGAGACTGTAATGAAGAAGTTTGCAGAAATCAAATTGATTTCATACTTATAAACAAGAGGTACAAAAATTCTATTCATGGTGTGAAAACATATCCAGGAGCTGATATATTTTCTGATCATAGCCTTTTAGTAGCAAAGTTCCATGTGAAACTGAAAGCCATACAAAAGAAACAAAAGAAGGACTATATAAATACAACTATTCTAAGAGACCCCTTGACTAAACAAAAGACTTCTGAAGAGATTAATAAGGAATTAGTTAGGATAAAGAATAATCAAACAGAAGACATTGATGGCAAATGGGAACTTATAAAAGACGCATTAAATAATGCATGTAAAAACACAATGGCGACCAAACACGACAACATGAAAAAGAAGTGGATGACAGAGAAGATATTACAATTGATGGAACAAAGAAGAATACTTAAAAATAGAGATGAAAGTGAGTATAAAAGATTACATGCAGAAATACGAAAAGAAACACGGCGAGCAAAAGAAGAATGGTACAAGGAACAATGCTCTGAAATTGAGAGTTATGAAACAAGACATGATAGTTTCAACTTACACAAAAAAGTTAAAGATTTAGCTGGACTTAATAAAAAGAAAAAAACAAGTTTATTGTTAGATAAAAATGACAAAATAATTCCTGATGTTAAAGGTAAACTGGACAGGTGGACAGAATACGTCAAAGAACTATTTGAAGATACAAGAAAAGATCAAAAATTTTATGATAACATGATCGGAGAACAAGGACCAAGCATATCGAAAGAAGAAATATTACATGTTATCAACAAATCAAAGACAGGAAAAGCCCCTGGACCGGATAAGATACCAAATGACATCCTGAAACTCATAGGAATAGACCATATAGATATATTTGTACAATTGTTTAATGATATTTATAATTCGGGAATTATTCCTAGGGATTGGTTGACATCTACCTTTGTTACATTACCCAAAAAGGCTAATGCCAAAACTTGTAATGATCACTGTACAATAAGCTTAATGAGTCACACCTTAAAGATATTTCTAAAAGTTATACACCAACGAATATACAAAAAAGTAGAAGAAGGTATAAGTGAAACACAATTCGGTTTTAGAAGTTCCCTCGGTACAAGAGAAGCATTGTTTGCTTTTAACATATTAGCGCAACGATGTATGGAGGTTAACCAGCCACTATATGTGTGCTTCCTGGATTATAATAAAGCATTTGACAAAGTTCGTCATGATCATCTCATAGAATTGTTAGAAAAGAAAACACTTGATAAGAAAGACATCCGCATTATATATAACCTCTACTACAATCAAACCGCAACCGTGAAGGTAGAAAATGAGTTATCGAATGATATAGAAATAAAGAGGGGTGTGAGACAAGGTTGCGTTCTCTCACCCTTATTGTTTAAAATGTATTCAGAAGACATAATCCAGGCAGCTCTATCAGATGAAATAGCTGGCATTAAAGTGAATGGGCTAAACATTAACAATGTTAGGTTTGCTGATGACACTGCACTACTAGCTGGAAACCTCAAAGATCTACAATTACTTCTTGACAAAGTCGCAGAAAAAAGTGAAGAATTTGGCTTGACTCTTAACGTAAGCAAGACTAAGTTCATGGTGATATCTAAAACACACCAACAAGAAAATCTTACAATCAATAGGGAAAGAGTCGATCAAGTACATAAATTTAAATATCTCGGAACAATTGTAAATGAGGAGATTGAAAGCTCAGAAGAAATTAAATCGAGAATAGGACAGGCCAGAAGTATCTTTAATAAGATGAAAAATGCTTTCTGTTCGAGAGACATTTGTTTAAACACAAAAATGAGGTTGCTAAGATGTTATGTATTCTCAAAATTATTATACGGAATGGAAGCGTGGACATTGAAAAAGAAGGACATGAACAGTTTAGAAGCTTTTGAAATGTGGGCATATAGAAGAATACTTAGAATTAGTTGGGTGTCGAGGATTACTAATCAAGATGTCCTAAGAAGAATGGGAAAGGAAAAAGAATTAATTAAAATTATTAAAGTAAGGAAGCTACAATATTTATGCCATGTTATTAGGGGAGTAAATTACAAAATATTGCAAATAATACTAGAAGGGAAAATTTGTGGGAAGAGAACGAGGGGTAGAAGACGGACATCCTGGATTGACAATTTAAAAAATTGGTACAACTGTTCAACGTCAGAACTCCTTAGATCAGCCAAATCAAGATCAGAAATTGCCATGATGACAGCCAACCTTCTTAGAGGAGACGGCACATGAAGAAGAAGAATTACTACAAATGAACGGCATTCTGAGGTAGTGTATTTTTCATATCACAGACATGTGTTGTGTAATTTTACCTTCTCAATATGTGTAGCTGAAAATCTTGTAGTAATAATGCATTTTTTTTTTAACAAAGTGCTGCACTCAAAAGGCTGGTTGGTGTGCTTGTGCCTCAAACAGCTATCAGTTGCACTGTTGTTTGTATTCATAATCCTATAACTGTCTTTCACATTACAGATACATGGCGAAAAAAGAATAACTTCCAAGGAAAGGGCTGGATTCCATGCAATGTTTTATGTATCAAGTGCAAAGTCACAAAGAATGCCTTCTTTCCCAAATATTGTTCATCTCCTACCAGTTCAAAAAGGCCCAAATGTGAAATTGTTAAATACACTATGACAAATGTGCATGTTACAAGCATCTGTGTATGTAAAGAAGCTTTTCTCAGAATACTTGCCATAACAAAGACTGGGGTGCTCGACCAAAGTAAAAAGAATGGCTCTGCCAAATGTGAAAGAAATGGGAGGGGGGAGATCATTACCCACAACTAGAGGATGTTACAAAAAGGTACGGCCAAACTATCAGGAAACATTCCTCACACACAAAGAAAGAAAATATGTTATGTGGACATGTGTCCGGAAACGTTTACTTTCCATGTCAGAGCTCATTTTATTACTTCTCTTCAAATCACATTAATCATGGAATGGAAACACACAGCAACAGAACGTACCAGTGTGACTTCAAACACTTTGTTACAGGAAATGTTCAAAATGTCCTCCGTTAGCGAGGATACATGCATCGACCCTCTGTCGCATGGAATCCCTTATGCGATGATGCAGCCCTGGAGAATGGCGTATTGTATCAGAGCTGTCCACAATACGAGCACGAAGAGTCTCTACATTTCTACCAGGGTTGTGTAGGCAAGAGCTTTCAAATGCCCCCATAAATGAAAGTCAAGAGGGTTGAGGTCAGGAGAGCGTGGAGGCCATGAAATTGGTCCGCCTCTACCAATCCATCGGTCACCGAATCTGTTGTTGAGAAGCGTACGAACACTTCGACTGAAATGTGCAGGAGCTCCATCGTGCATGAACCACATGTTGTGTCGTACTTGTAAAGGCACATGTTCTAGCAGCACAAGTAGAGTATCCCGTATGAAATCATGATAACGTGCTCCATTGAGCATAGGTGGAAGAACATGGGGCCCAATCAAGACATCATCAACAATGCCTGCCCAAACGTTCACAGAAAATCTGTGTTGATGACATGATTGCACAGTTGCGTGCGGATTCTCGTCAGCCCACACATGTTGATTGTGAAAATTTACAATTTGATCACATTGGAATGAAGCCTCATACGTAACTGACGAAACTAAAATGAGCTCTAACATGGAAATTAAGCGTTTCCGGACACATGTCCACATAACGTCTTTTCTTTATTTGTGTGTGAGGAATGTTTCCTGAAAGTTTGGCGGCACCTTTTTGTAACACCCTGTATAAGCACTGCAAATAGCAAATGTTTATACAGAAGTTAAAAGGAATAGAACCACACTATTGTCAAAGTAAATCTGAATACATGTACCTGTTGTCTAATATCAGTACCAAAACTCTGTGGTGCATGTTCAATACTTCAGTGACTCTAGAACCTCAAGCCAAGGAAAGTTACTTTCAAAAGGTTTTCATCACAAAATGCAATATTTGTTTCAGATGGCCAGCAACAGATGCTTGCTCAAAATGTATTCAGCTTACCACTAATATAGAAAATGAGAAAGCTATTGCAAGAGAGAAATCTGATTACAGAGAAGAGAATCCATCAACTCCAGTATCATGCATTCTATGCACTTCTTCAGGAGGAGAAGGATGACATTATCACATCATTTGACTGGAGGAAAAAAGAGAGAGAGAGAGAGAGAGAGGTGTTACCTACACTTCCAGATCAGACAGCGAATTATTTCAATCAACTATACAATTTCACAATTGATATTAGCAGTTCAAAGAGTGCTACACCTAAATCTGAAGTATCTTTGCATACTTGGACAAAGAAGCAATGTCCTAAAACGTCTAATAAAATGATGTCTTCTATTTGCAATCAAATGCAAACACTCATTCGGCGAGGGGTAAATTTAATGACATTTCACTGATGGATGTCCAGGTCACAATAAAAATTTAACCTTGGTGACAACATTGTCAAAATGGCTTTGCACTGTTCTTCTTAAGGGTACTGTGATTTCCTTTCCTGTGAATGCCCACTCAATCTCTTCTCCTGACAGAGTTTTTGGACAAACAAAGAAGGAATGGCAAGAGAATGGATACCATTCTTCAACCACCTGAGTACCATAATGAATATGTTCTCCAACCATAGAACTGTGAAGATTATACGGCATGATTGGAATTGACTGGAAAGCTGAAAGAAAAGACTGTTATAAAACCAATGCAGAGGATAAGGGAAAACAATATTCACATTGAGGGGAAGCAGTTATACAGAAGTAATGTTAGAGTGGAGCACATAATTGCAATGAAAGAGAAAAGACATAACATAGTAAATCATGCTGTCTTGCCCATGGCCAGAAATAAAATGAGAGAGCAGATTGTGGACGTGGATAAGCTATTGCAGAAAAAATTTGGTCAAAACTGACAAAAACTAGACACATTACATCGTTTTTATAAAAATCTCATAATTAATTCTCATGGTGCTGATGAATCAGACTTTGGTGAAAGTAACTGCCATGAAACTGGACTCTCTATGTGATCACTATTATTGTGAGATGATGTATGTTCAAGAACTGTATCATTTTATATGTGCCATAATGGTTTAATTCCTCTTTTTTCTCACCAATATGTGTTTACTAATACAGTAAATCAGTATACGAAATGTAGAAAATGCCTAAATTGAAAATCTTCGAGACAGTTCCCCATTTACAGTCCTTTACCAAGTAGAAAAGCCAGTAGTGTGGAATGGAAATCTCACATGTTATCAGTTCTATACCATTTTCAAGCTTTTTATAACTTCAGATTGAATAGACATGTCCAGTTTTGAAAATAGAAGCCTCGTACATACTCTTCAAGGCACCATACAGTGCATGGTGCAGGGTATCATGTACCTTTGTTAGCCATTGCCTTTCCTGTTCCACTTACAAATGGTTCAAGAGAAAAACATAAGGGTGACTGGGTTGGGAGTAATTTAGTGTATTAATACATGCAAATACTAGGCCTAAAAAAAAAGAGTGAAACTTAGTGTAATTGTCTGGCCTATATAGTCTACCTATGAATCACACATTTATTCATCTATATGTGAATGATTGGCACTCTTTAGTTTTTGTTACACTTTAATATTGTATCACTGCAGGATTTTATTTAGCTGGGGAAGGGTGTCTGTGTGCTGCATGTATCTACTCTGAAAAATGAGTATACAAAAACTGAGTTGTAATGTTCAATTCCTTGTTTATGTGTCTACACACATCCCAATGCTTCCTCTGTGTAGTGACTGGTTGTCTTTTCTCATACAACTGTTCATCAGTTTCATGTTCTTACTCTCTTTATATTTTTAAAGCTCTATATTTTTCCTTCTTTGGTTTTTCCTTAGTCTCCTACATCCTACTCTATTCCCCTTGAAACCTACTACTACATGGTCGTTAGGATACGTGTGACATGAAGTGTTGACCTCGGATGTTAGGTTGCCACATTTACAGGCTTATATAAATTTTGTAACGATATTATTTGATTTATCTGGTCATTATAGAACGCTGTTTATTATACTGACCCAAATTCTGTCATTAATTTCATTTTGACTTAAGCAAACATATATAAACCCATGCACTGGTTTGAATGTTATTAATCACTTGATCATAAATCACAAACAATTCTCGTTTTTCATTTCCACAATACCTTTCAGAAGATGTGAAACTAACTTCTCATCAGTATCTATGCAATTAATGCATGTAGATGTTAGGAACATTTTCCAACTAATGATCTTCATGATATAAGCTACTTTATAAAAAGCATTGTTATTCAGCATATTTTATGATTTTCAAAACTAAAAGCAAAAAGCCATGTAAAACTTCATGTTGCAATGTGAGAGGAGCAAACTAACATATAATTCTGTAATGTCAGTGTGTATACCCCAGCATGTTTTTGATTGTAATCATAAATTTTCTGTTTCTAACATTGGGTATTGTAACCAGCAATTGTTAAAATAATATAAAAGGAGTGACCAATCAACCATCAGGGTCTCAGTTTTCCGTGAGTTTTTGTGAGATAGTTTTGTTACAATTTTTGTAACTGTATTACACAGTAACATGTAATTCTGCAAGAGAAACATAGTGTCAACCTGAATTTCTGCCGGCCGCGGTGGCCGTGCGGTTCTGGCGCTTCAGTCCGGAACCGCGGGACTGCTACGGTCGCAGATTCGAATCCTGCCTCGGGCATGGGTTTGTGTGATGTCCTTAGGTTAGTTAGGTTTAAGTAGTTCTAAGTTCTAGGGGGACTTATGACCTAAGATGTTGAGTCCCATAGTGCTCAGAGCCATTTAAACCATTTTGAACCTGAATTTCTTGAAATCTATCTTGATACTAACAAATCATTAGCTACACTGTCAACAACTCAGGAAGTTACAGCAAATTTTGGTGGAGCAGATACTCAAAAATTCTTCTGCAGCCATTACAGCATCAGCAGAGGTTGGCAAGAAACAAAGATGTGTATTTGCAATTAATTGTTACACCCTGTAACATATCACCTTCTTTACTCGTTTTCATGGGAGAGTTTTTTACATCACTCATCTTTCTATTTCCTCTGGAAAAAATTTCCCTCTTTACAGCCTTCACTCAGCATTGTAAATTAGACACCATTTATTTGCAGAAGAATATAGTTCCTAGATGCATGTTTTCAATATTTGAGGAACAAATTTATTTCATTAACTCCACTGTAAAGTGAGATGCAACACGTTTTTTTTTCTTTATCTATGATTTTTAAAATCTTGATCTATCATATTCCAGGCAATATGACAGCTTTTATTATGCTCATTATCGAAGTAGCATGGTTTCACACACCATAGATACTAACCTATAATCTTTCCAGTGCATGTCCCACTCATCTGGCCCAGAATTTAGTTCCAGATCTTCACTGTCTGTCTTTGTGTTCTCCATGGCTTCTGCAGTCTGGCGCCAGAAAGCCAGTATGCACTAAAGAAAACAAACGCAAATGTACTAGTTCAGAAACAAAGGAAACAATTCAGGACTCTGCCAACAAAGATAAAAACCACAAATTTATGAGATTTTCGTAGATCACAGTATACTAGCAAAACATATTGCACGGTGTAATACTAACACCTTTTTACAACGAAACATCCTAGAGTCATCACTGGATTTCACGAAATACAGCGATAAAAGCTATCTTCTTTCTGGGATTTAATGACATCCTGAAGTGATGCAAAGTCACAGGAAATAGAGTGTTGAAATAAAGATGACAATATGTAATAATTGGGTATTAAAGGAGGGGAAAAAACATTGAAAAATTTAGTATAAGCAATAGAACAAAAGATTTGACTAGATAAAAACACTTCCTGCATTTTCTACCGATGAAAAACAAAATAAATTACAGGTAAATATGAAACATCACAATTATACTTATCCAAGAGGAAAAGATGGCCCTGAAACAGAGGATAACACAGAAGTCTGAAAAGTGTAAAAAGGAGACAATGGAATGAAGATTGGGTAGGGAATCAGTGAATTTGAGAATAAAACTAAACCAAGAAAGTTGGGTGACTGATCTCCTTGATTCAGTTTATATTTGCTTAATGAAATCTGCCTATGAATATTTTCAGAACAGATCACAAAGCTGGAAGCAGTATTACTTACCGTAAAATACACAATTTCTCAAATAAAATATTCTCATACTCGCAAATACTTTCCACTGTGGCATAGAAAAAGATAGTTACAAGTTAAACTTTGAAAGAGTAACAGAGATGAACAAAGAAGTCTTACTTTCCTATGGTTCTTATTACTGAAACTGGTATCATAAACTGCCTATAATGAGAGCAAAGAGAAATTTACCAAAGACAAAACAGAGCAAGTAGTTTTAGAGAAACTCTTTAAAAAGACTTTACACAAAAAATTAAGGTAAAATAGTATAAAATTGGAAGTAACTAAATATGGGCAAGCTTGTCTAACAATATACACACATCAAAAAAAGTTTTGCATCACCTTGATTCCAAGAGTTCTGGAACCCATACAGAAAGTTGGAATAGAGAGCAACATAAAAATCATTTCTGCCCTTTTTATTGCCCTTGCATGTTGTACCACTATACAGCGAAACCTTCAGAGGTGGTAGTCCAGACTGCTGTATACACCGGTACCTCTAATACCCAGTAGCATGTCCTCTTGCATTGATGCATGCCTGTATTCGTCATGGCATACTATCGACAAGTTCATCAAGGCACTGTTGATTCAGACTGTCCCACTCCTCAACAGTGATTCGCCACAGATCCCTCAGAGTGGTTGGTGGGTCACATTGTCCATAAACAGCCCTTTTCAATCTATCCCAGGCATGTTCAATAGGGTTCATGTCTGGAGAACATGCTGGCCACTCTAGTAAAGCAATGTCACTACCCTGAAGGAAGTCATTCACAAAATGTGCACGATGGGGGTGCAAATTGTCATCCATGAAGATGAATACCTCACCAATATGCTGCCGATATGGTTGCACTATCGGTTTGAGGATGGCATTCATGTAGCGTACAGCCATTACGGCGCCTTCCATGACCACCAGCTGCGTACGTCGACCCCACATAATGCCACCCCACAACATCAGGGAACCTCCACCTTGCTGCACTCGCTGGACAGTGTGTCTAAGGCCTTCAGCCTGACCGGGTTGCCTCCATATACGTCTCTGACAACTATCTGGTTGAAGGCATATGCAACACTCATCGGTGAAGAGGATGTGATGCCAATTCTGAGCAGTCCATTTGGCATGTTGTTGGGCCCACCTGTACCACGCTGCATGGTGTCATGGTTTCAAAGACGGACATTGCCATGAACGTTGGGAGTGAAACTGAGCATCAAGCAGCCTATTGCGCACAGTTTGAGACATAACATGACATCCTGTGCCTGCACGAAAAGCATTATTTGACATGGTGGTGTTGCTGTCAGGGTTCCTCCGAGCCATAATCTGCAGGTAGCGGTCATCCAGTGCTCTCTCTCTCTCTCTCTCTCTCTCTCTCTCTCTCTCTGTCTCTCTCTCTCTCTGTGTGTGTGTGTGTGTGTTCATCAGAACAGAAGGAAATTATAGTCTTTGTGAAGAAGATGGGAACAACAATTTGAATTAGATGTCACAGTTCCTTGATCTTTATTAAAGAATAATTTCAGAGTTCATTAGAGAGAAATTAAGATAGTTTGTGGAGTGAAGTTGCAAAAGAAATTCAAGTAGGTAAGCCTACAATTACTGAAATAGTTAACATATTTCTCAACAGAGCACTGAAATTGTCAATCTGGGCTTAGGTTACAGGGTGCAATAGCAATAAAACTGACGATTCCTTTAGCAATGGAGCAGTTGTTTGTGCATTCATTTTGTATGTGCCTATGAACTGCTAAATTTTAAATAATTTAGTAGTTCATCTTACAACATAAGTACTAATAGAACAAATTAATCTGTATGACAGCGAGATAGGTGTATGAAAACAGTGGAATGAAAGAGATTTACAAACAAGGAGAAGGAAAAATCAACAAAGATAGTAAATTTACAGAATTCCTGAATATAATTCACTTGCTGTGCATATGAATACAACTGAACATTGGAAAATGTCATCTTTGCAATAAGCGAGAAAAAACTTAAGATATTAATTTATTGGCACAAACCCAAAATACTCACAGAAATAAGCAGTTTCATTTGGTATTGGCCGTCTTCAGATCATGATAAGAAACAGAAGTACAATTCAGTACTACACCTTAACACCTTACAATAAGTACCACTTCACCCATCTTCAGGTCATGTAGTACATGGTACACAAGCAACAGCATGCACTACCAATATGTTCCAGTATGCCACACATAAAAATGGGATTTTTTCAGGGTTTAAACTTTGTGTGCTATTGGTGAATGAAAGGTAGAATCAAGTGTTTTTATAGCCCTTGGGTTACACACCATTTGTATATGCAACAGAAGAATCATCTTATTGTAATTATCCTACATTGCAAGGTCTAAGTTTCAATATTACAGACATCTTTCAGCTTAGGCCAATTGAGCAAATCAGTTGGTTCTTTTTGCATTACATGTGGTCTATGGGGCACCTTAAGGAGCTTATGGAGCCACCTTTAGTTCGTGAGGAGTTCTTGGGAAAATCTGAAAAAAAGGTTTTTCACAATGTTTTCACCATCAGCAGCAGATATCTAAGTAAGTAACTGCAGCTAATTGCTCAAATTTTAACAGTACATTCTCTACGCACTTATCTAGAAGTGCCACCTTCCAGTTTTCATAACATGGTTTTTGGGTACCACAACTGGGCCATGGATTCCAAGATAGCTATGCACAGTAGATGGCTGAAATTTTTACGATATATTCCTTACATCAAGATCTTGAATAAACTTTCAATTTTGTTGCTAATTTACCATTTCTGAGATACAAAGGTTCAAAGGTGTCCTACTTGTAAACATAAAATACAGATTTGAAATCCAGTATGAGGTGAAAACATATTTTATAAACTGGCATAGCCTGGTCAAATATGCTGTGAAGTGTCTCCATCAGAAGAGTTCTGGGTACCCCATGTTGTAGTATTGAGCCACCTGCAGAATTTTTGTACATGTAAAATCCAGTCTGAGGTGTAAAATTACTTTTGCTGAATGACAGCTGGTACTCCACTATTCAGTTTGCATCTTTTAAGCAGCCGCATATTCACCTTTTTTATGCTCTGATAGGATCATTCCCTGCTGGTAGTAGTTTTACTCGTGCATGGATCATGTGGCATGGACTCAACTAATGTCTGAAGTAGTGCTGGAGGGAACTGACACCAGGAATCCTGCACAGCAGTTCATAAATCTGTAGGAGTACGAGGGGGTGGAGATCTCTTTCGAACAACATGTTGCAAGGCAGCCCAGATATGCTCAACAGTGTTCATGTCTGGGAAGTTTGGTGGCCAGCGGAAGTGTATAAACTCAGACGAGTGCTTCTGGAGCCACTGTGTAGCAATTCTGGATGTGTGAGGTGTCACACTATCCTACTGGAATTGCCCAAGTCTGTCGGATTGCACAATGGACATGAATGGATGCAGGTGATCAGACAGGATGCTCACATACATGTCACCTGTCAGACATATCGTCAGACAGACCATATCTAGACATATCAGGGGTCCCATATCACTCCAACTGCACACACCCCACACCATTACTAAGCCTCCACCAGCTTGAACGTCCCCTGCTGACACACAGTGTCCATGGATTCATGAGGTTGTCTCCATACCCATACATGTCCATCCACTCAATACAATTTGAAATGACACTCGTCCAACCAGGCTATATGTTACAGTCATCAACAGTCCAATGTCGGTGTTGACAGGTCCAGGTGAGGCATAAAGCTTTGTGTTGTGCAGCCATAAGGGTACACTGTAGCAGCAGCAACCAATCTAACAACTGCGCCAGACACTTGTCTTATATAGGCATTGCCTACCGCAGCACCATTTTCTGCCTGTTTACATGTCTCTGTATTTGAACAGACATGCCTATACCAGTTTCTTTGGCACATCAGTGCATATATTGGTATCTACCTACTTAAAGGTGTAGTTTGAAAAGGATTGAAGAGGCATTCAGTCTTGGCTCTAAAGTAGGAGCTGTCGTGATGAAGAGCAGCAGTTCATTTCTGGTAAACTAGATTTAACACTGAAGTATATCATTGCTTCTCATCATCATGAGAAGCAGGCCAATATTGGGTGAAACTAGTTACTTTTCTGCAATACTTTGTGAGTCTATAAGTAAACAAAAATTTTGTAAATATAAATTATAAATGATTTACAAAAAGAAAAAACCACACAATCGTCAAACATAGCACTTTTCACAATCTATGAATACCATTCAGAGAGAAACTAAGAAAAACTATTGTATTTGAGAGTCTCATAAGATCATTTTCCTGTCATGGTCTGGATGTAGGTAAACTTGGCTGCCTCTCAAAAAACTGGTTAACAATAAATATGTGATTAACTTACTGGATCTTCCATTTTCACATATGCAATATCTTCCACTAGTAAAAATTCTTCTACTTTTATTGGGGCTTCTTCTTCAGCAGATCGTTCTTCATTGCTCTGGAACATCAAGAACACAAAAAAATTGAGTCAGTACTTTGTGAATGATAAAAGTGCATTAACCAGTTACATTCAAATAATGATGTAAAACTGAGCACTTCACAAAATGCAAAAACATAGTATCCTATGACTACAGTATGAATGAGCCGCAATTATAATCAATCAATTCATACAAATACCGGCCTGAATATGTTGTGATATAAAATGGAAAAATCACATATGCTCAGTTGTGAGTAAGGCATACAGCAGAGTTAACATTCATTGATAGGCTACTGGGATGTGCAATTAGTCTACAAAGGAGATTGCTTATAAAATATAACTAACAAGTGATGTAAAACACATACAAAGATGGGCAACATGAACAGCCATAAATTTATTTGACTCATGGGAGAGTGACATGGAAATGCTGAGAAATCTGACCAAGCACAATTAATCCACAAAAGCCTACCTACATTTCAAAAACCAATTTGAAGCGAAGAATCTAATTGAATATTACAGCCTCCTATGCCTCTCTCTCTTTGGGACTGCAAAGATAAGCTCAGATTAATTACAGCATGACAGAGGCATTTAAGTAGTCATTCACTCTGCACTTCATATATGAATGGAACGGAAGGAAACCATAGCACATGGGATAATGGAAAGTTAGCTCTGCCAAGCATTTCACAGAGATTTGTAGAGTATGTATGTAATTATAAAAATGGCATGTTTCCTATCATAGGTCTCACCAAGCTCACTAAACAAATACAACATAGGTATGGCAGTTTAGCAAAGAAAAGACACTAAATTGAAGGCAAATGTGAATGCAAATTTTCATATAATAATCATGATATGAGGAGAGGGGGAAAGCTAGAAAACAATACAGGCAGCAGCAGTGATGTCACATACACAAAGTTTAAGTTTCATAAGTACAATGCAACGAACTTATATCTCATACGGTTTGTAATGTCTACATCTACATTTACATCTACATCTACACTCTGCGAACCATCTTGAATTGAAAGCCAGAGGGTACATCCTGTATTACTCATTATTAGGGGTTCTTCCCATGCCATCCACATATGGAGTGCGGGAAGAATGATTGTTTGAATGCCTTTGTGCATGCAGTAATTATTCTGATCTTATCCTCACAATCCCTATGTAAGTGATACGTAGGAGATTTTTTATATGTTCCTACAGTCCTCATTTAAAGCTGGTTCTTGAAACTTTGTTAGTAGACTTTCTCAAAATAGTTTACGTCTATCTTCAAGAGTCCGTCACTTCAGTTCCTTCAGGACCTCTGCGACACTTTCCCATGCATCAAACAAACCTGTGACCATTCCTGTGCCCTTCTCTATATACATTCAGTATCCCCTGTTAGTCCCATTTGGTATGGGTCCCAAACACTTGAACAATATTCTGGAACTGGTCGCATGAGTGATTTGCAAGTGATCTCCTTTGTAGACTGATTGCACCTCCCCAGTATTCTGCCAATCAACCAAAGTTTACCAACTGCATTACCCACAACTGAGTCTACATGATCATTCCATTTCATATAATTACAAAATGTTACACTAAGGCATTTGTATGAGTAGGCCAATTTCAATAATGACTCATTTACAGCCATAGAATATTACATTTTTTTTGTTTTGTGAAGTGCAAAATTTTACACTTTTGAACATTTAAAGCAAGTTGCCAATCTTTGCACCACTTTGAAATCTTATCAAAACCTAACTGAATATTTATGCAGCTTCTTTCAGACAGTATTTCATTATATATAATTGCATCACCTGCAAGAAGCCTGAGGTTACTATTAATATTGTCTGCAAAGTCATAAATAGACAGCATGAACACAAAGGTCCCAACACACTTCCCTGGGGCACACTTGAAGTTACTTCTACGTACCAAGATGACTCTCCATCCAAGATAATTTGCTGTATCATCCCTACCAAAAAGGTCATAAACCAGTCACAAACTTCAATTGTTACCCCACATGACAATAAGTGTAGGTGTGGTAGTGATTCAAATGCTTTTCAGAAATCAAGAAATACTGCATCTACCTGCCTGCCTTGATATACAGCCTTTAGCACGTCATGTGAGAAAAGAGTCTCTGTAAGGTACACAAGAAAAAACAAATAGATAAAAGCATGAACTAAAAAGCCGTCACAGCCTGAGCATACAATGCCTTTGAAGAACACTAAAGATGAAAAATATATTTATAATGTTAGAATACCAGATTTTATGTCCCCCAAGAACCAGTTGTTATGTGTTTTACAGAATATTGTAAAACTGGACTGTGACAATGCAACTCATGAAAAAAACTGCATGACAAAATTCAACCCAAATGCCCATCACCAATCACAGATGATATATTATGAGAGCTGTACCATAAATGCACGATCTGATCTATAAATAGTGGTTGTTGTTACAAACATATGATTATGATAAAAGCACCTACTTTATAAAGCTGAAGTTTGAAGTCTGACTGTGCTACGATGTTTAGTATTTTTTGGCAGCAATCTCTGCGAATTTGTAAACATGGACAAAACTGGTCATTATTATGTGGTACAATACTTTCATTTGAAATGTCTCAGTCCAACAAAATATAAAGATGAGCTAAATTCTAGCCTGGGGCAGTCTGTCCCTTCACCCACAACAATAAAATATTGGGTGGCAGAGAATAAGTGAGGTGGTGCGAACTGCCAAGACAAAACATTGCTGTGGTCAATCAAATGACACGACCATGCCAGATACTGCGAAGAAAATCCACAATATGGTATTCAATGAGCATCAGCTGAAAGTGTGCAAGGTAGCAGACACTACTGTCACTTCAAAAAATGCTGTTGATCAAATACTGACTGAAAATTTGGACATGTGAAAGCAGTGTACAAGATGGGTGCTGCATTTACTCAGAATTAATGAAGTCAAGTTTTGAGTATGATTAATAACCATGGATGAAACATAGGTATATCACTTCACACCAGAGACAAAGGAACAATCAAAACAGTGGACTGAAAAGGATAATCAGCTCCAAGGAAAGGGAAGACAGTTCCATTGCTAGGCAATGCCACGGCATCAGTTTTTTGGGATGTGCATCTGATAATTTATGCTGATCATCTTCAACAAGGAAATGCAGTCAATGATGAGTATCACATCTTAATAATGAAATCAAGAAAAAATGGCCACATTTATCAAAAAAGAAATTTTTGTCATGACAACAATGCACCAGTTCACATGTCCATTATCACTATGATCAAAATCAATGAGTTAGGGTTTGAATTGCTTCTTCGTGCACCCTGTTCACCAGATTTAAACCCCTCTGATTATTTTCTGTTTCTGAACTTGAATAAATGGCTTGATAATAAAAGATATGGCAAAAATGAAGAGATAAAATCTGCAGTTGATGGCTATTTTGTGGAGCTAAAAAATTCTCACTATAAACAGTGTACTGAAACTACTGAACATTACTGGGAAAAATGTGTTGCTGAAAGGTTGATGTAGAGAAACAAAGGTCTTTTTCTGCAAAATTTTGGTATTTTCTTTGTTAGGTCAGGTACTTCTGAGACAGGCCTCGTACATATTTCACGGCGTTATCAAAAACTACATAAAGATGTATATACTGAAACATTAATTAATTCACTGTTCAAAATACGAATGAGGAACAAATGCAAGAAGTGCCACTAATTTCCCAGAAGAGTATTCTGACACAACTTTCATGTGTGTGAAAAGAACCAAGTTGCCTTATATATTAACAAAATATTGGCTGGATATGGAAGCTGTCTCTGATGGCTTAACTGACCATTTGGAAACCATTCAGCACTGCTAATCTCTACTACCTAAGTTCAAAAATCAGATAATATTCTGTGTGTTCCAGATCTACAGAACCATTTGTCTGGAAGTTTAAAATTTCCCAATACAAAAATATTACCTTCCATGAGCAATTACCAGCAAAATTATCTGAGGACTCTTCAGTGCAATGACATGATGTACAAACACATTGTTCAGCAGAGATGATTTGAAGAATAAAATGAAGAACAAAATCGTGCAAGACACGTTTTTCACTAAACTAAAAGTCTTCCTTGGGCTGAAAATATTTTGCATGTGATGGTGAGATGAAGAATGCACTTAACAACTAGTATAATGGACTGTCAATAGCTGACTGTGACATGGAAGTTATAGTCTCGAGGATGGGTACGACAAATGCTTAACTAATGGAGATGATTATGAAGAAAAGTAAAGTAACCTTCAGTACAGTCAACTTGTTTCTATTTGCAGACTGCAACTATACTACAAACAAGGCAAATGAAAGAATTTTCTGGCTCAGTTCGAAAGGAGGGATGATTAGGTTTTAGCATCCCATCGGTGGCAGGGTAGTTAGAGCACTATCTACTGTATGACAAGGGCAGAGAATGAAACTAACCTTTGTCAAAGAAACCATTCCATCGCTCATTTTACTCATTTTATTTGCCATAAGGAAGCTGCAGAAAACTTAACTGTTGTTGGTCTGCTGGGAATTTGAATCATACATATCCAATGTCTTAACCACTGACAACTTCATTCAGTAGAATTCAAGATTTCATCATGTTTGAGCTAACTGGAGATGGAACACTAGCAGAGTTGAACAGTTATTGAAAACAGACATGGATGGGACCTTGTTAAAGGACCACCATCTTTGCGAATTACTGGTCAAGTATGGATAATGAGCCTTCTTGATTGCACTGGCATGACATACACAGCTTTCCCAAATATGCATCCTTAAGTCCCGATATGCAGAGTGTAGCATAATAAAGTGCATGCAGTTACGTGAAAACACCACATGTCATTATGACTGAAAGTATAGTGTGCACTAGTGAATACCAGCCTTTCTTCCAAATCATTCATGTATATATTTAACAACTCTGGATCCAACAATAAAACCTGGCCACATCACTAATTGTGAGGGAAGCACTGACCAAACACAATGTGCAACACTCCTCCAACCATCCTAAAAATCCAGATTTGGTTCCCATCAACTTCTTTTTGTTCTCTCAGGTCAAAAATAAGTATGAAAGGATATCATCTCAGGACAATTTAAGCAATCCATTGGGTTGCTTTGACTGGGTGCCTGAAGAGCCTTTGAGGTTGCTGACTAAAAAAAATGCATATGAAGACTGGGAATAGCACTGGCACTGAGTACTGACTGAGAAGCCTCATGTTTCGAAGCATATTATCTTACTCTGTATAAATTTTTGATAAAATTATTTTTATAATTTCGGTCTCAATACTTACTGGACAAACCTTGTATACCAAGAGAGGTTACACAGTTGTTGTAGTTGTTGTTGTTGTGGTCATCAGTCCTGAGACTGGTTTGATGCAGCTCTCCATTCTACTCTATCCTGTGCAAGCTTCTTCATCTCCCAGTATTTACTGCAACCTACATCCTTCTGAATCTGCTTAGTGTATTCATCTCTTGGTCTCCCTCTACAATTTTTACCCTCCACACTGCTCTCCAATGCTAAATTTGTGATCCCTTGATGCCTCAGAAGACGTCCTACCAACCGGGTTCCTTCTTCTTGTCAAGTTGTGCCACAAACTCCTCTTCTCCCCAATTCTATTCAATACCTCCTCATTAGTTATGTGGTCTACCCATCTAATCTTCAGCATACTTCTGTAGCACCACATTTTGAAAGCTTCTATACTCTTCTTGTCCAAACTATTTATCGTCCATGTTTCACTTCCATACATGGCTACACTCCATACAAATACTTTCAGAAACAACTTCCTGACACTTTAATCTATACTCGATGTTAACAAATTTATCTTCTTCAGAAACACTTTCCTTGCCATTGCCAGTCTACATTTTATATCCTCTCTACTTCGACCATAATCAGTTATTTTGCTCCCCAAATAGCAAAACTCCTTTACTGCTTTAAGTGTCTCATTTCCTAATCTAATTCTCTCAGCATCACCCAACTTAATTTGACTACATTCCATTATCCTCATTTTGCTTTTGTTGATGTTCATCTTATATCCTCCTTTCAAGACACTGTCGATTCCAATCAACTGCTCTTCCAAGTCCTTCGCTGTCTCTGACAGAATTACAATGTCATCGGCGAACCTCAAAGTTTTCATTTCTTCTCCATGGATTTTAATACCTACTCCGAATTTTTCTTTTGTTTCCTTTACTGCTTGCTCAATATACAGATTGAATAACATCGGGGAGAGGCTACAACCCTGTCTTACTCCCTTCCCAACCACTGCTTCCCTTTCATGTCCCTCGACTCTTATAACTGCCATCTGGTTTCTGTACAAATTGTAAATAGCCTTTCGATCCCTGTATTTTACCCCTGCCACCTTTAGAATTTGAAAGAGAGTATTCCAGTCAACATTGTCAAAAGCTTTCTCTAAGTCTACTAATGCTAGAAACGTAGGCTTGCCTTTCCTTAATATTTCTTCTAAGATAAGTCGTAAGGTCAGTATTGCCTCACGTGTTCCAGTATTTCTATGGAATCCAAACTGATCTTCCCCAAGGGCGGCTTCTACTAGTTTTTCCATTCGTCTGTAAAGAATTCGTGTTAGTATTTTGCAGCTGTACTTACTAAACTGATTGTTCGGTAATTTTCACATCTGTCAACACCTGCTTTCTTTGGGATTGGAATTATTATATTCTTCTTGAAGTCTGAGGGTATTTCGCCTGTCTCATACATCTTGCTCACCAGATGGTAGAGTTTTGTCAGGACTGGCTCTCCCAAGGCCATCAGTAGCTCCAATGGAATATTGTCTAGTCCCGGGGCCTTGTTTCGACTCAGGTCTTTCAGTGCTCTGTCAAACTCTTAACGCAGTATCATATCTCCCATTTCATCTTCATCTACATCCTCTTCCATTTCCATAATATTGTCCTCAAGTACACCGCCCTTGTATAGACCCTCTATATACTCCTTCCACCTTTCTGCTTTCCCTTCTTTGCTTAGAACTGGGTTTCCATCTGAGCTCTTGATATTCATACAAGTGGCTCTCTTTTCTCCAAAGGTCTCTTTAATTTTCCTGTAGGCAGTATCTATCATATCCCTAGTGAGATAAGCCTCTACATACTTACATCTGTCCTCTAGCCATCCCTGCTTAGCCATTTTGCACTTCCTGTCTATCTCATTTTTGAGACGTTTGTATTCCATTTTACCTGCTTCAGTTACTGCGTTTTCATATTTTCTCCTTTCATCAATTAAATTCAATATTTCTTCTGTTACCCAAGGATTTCTACTAGCCCTCATCTTTTTACCTACTTGATCCTCTGCTGCCTTCACTACTTCATCCCTCAGAGCTACCCATTCTTCTTCTACTGTATTTCTTTCCCCCATTCCTGTCAATTGTTCCCTTATGCTCTCCCTGAAACTCTGTACAACCTCTGGTTTAGTCAGTTTATCCAGGTCCCATCTTCTTAAATTCCCACCTTTTTGTAGTTTCTTCAGTTTTAATCTACAGTTCATACCCAACAGATTGTGGTCAGTGTCCACATCTGCCCCTGGAAATGTCTTACAATTTAAAACCTGGTTCCAAAATCTCTCTCTTACCATTATATAATCTACCTGATACCTTCTAGTATCTCCGGGATTCTTCCATGTATACAACCTTCTTTTATGATTCTTGAACCAAGTGTTCACTATGATTAAGTTATGCTCTGTGCAAAATTCTACCAGACAGCTTCTTCTTTCATTTCTTATCCCCCTCCATATTCACCTACTATGTTTCCTTCTCTCCCTTTTCCTACTCTCGAATTCCAGTCACCGATGACTATTAAATTTTCATCTCCCTTCAGTACCTGTATAATTTCTTTTATCTCATCATACATTTCATCAATTTCTTCATCATCTGCAGAGCTAGTTGGCATATAAACTTGTACTACTGTAGTACACATGGGCTTCGTACCTATCTTGGCCACAATATTGTGTTCACTATGTGGTTTGTAGTAGCTTACCTGCACTCCTATTTTTTTTATTCATTATTAAACCTACTCCTGCATTACCCCTATTTGATTTTGTATTTACAACCCTGTATTCACCTGACCAAAAGTCTTGTTCCTCCTGCCACCGAAATTCACTAATTCCCACTATATCTAACTTTAACCTATCCATTTCCCTTTTTAAATTTTCTAACCAACCTACCCAATTAAGGGATCTGACATTCCACACTCCGATCCGTAGAATGCTGGTTTCCTTTCTCTTGATAACGACATCCTCTTGAGTAGTCCCCGCCCGGAGTTCCGAATGGGGGACTATTTTACCTCCGAAACATTTTACCTAAGAGGATGCCATCATCATTTAACCATACAGTAAAGCTGCATGCCCTCGGCAAAAATTACGGCTGTAGTTTCCCCTTGCTTTCAGCCTTTCACAGTACCAGCACAGCAAGGCCGTTTTGGTTAGTGTTACAATGCCAGATCAGTAAATCGTCCAGACTGTTGCCCCTGCAACTACTGAAAAGGCTGCTGCCCCTCTTCAGGAACCACATCTTTGTCTGGCCTCTCAACAGATACCCCTCCGTTGTGGTTGCACCTACGGTACAGCCATCTGTATCGCTGAGGCACGCAAGCCTCCCCACCAACGGCAAGGTCCATGGTTCATGGGGGGTTGCGCAGTAGTTAAGATAAAAGACATATATCTGTGGCAACTGAATTTCAAATCTCCAATCCATTCACACTCATTAAAGTTGTCCATGGTGAATGCTGAAGGGCTTCCTTCAAAATGGCCTATATCAGTTCCCCTCTTTCATCCTCTTTGTTAACTGATCTAGTATTGCACTTCTTATGACTTAATCAGCAAGATATTAAACTAATCTTTGTCCCCCCCCCCCCCTCCTAGTTTCTAAAAACAAATTAAGAAGATGAAAGGTACATTTGTCTTGAAGGGAAACATGAGGAAATTAAAAAATGGATAACATTAACCAAACATACAACCTTTATTAGACTAAAGCCTTTAATTGCCAGTCCTTAAATAAAGAACAACTTTATTGAAAGGTTATATGGAGTGTAGCACTAACAGAAATTCAAATGTATAGTAGGAAATGGAGAAAGCTGAAAGTAACTGAAATAATGACAAGTTAAAGGGATGGATAGAACACTAACAAAAAATCAAATGTATAGTAGGAAATGGAGAAAGCTGAAAGCAACTGAAATAATGACAGAGTTAAAGGGATAGGTAGAGCACTAACAAAACCACTGTCAGAAAATGGTTAAGCTTTATCGCAGCACCTCTCAGACAGCAAAGTTCAGGACAGATGACTCAGATAACTGAAAAAGCTATCCCTAACATATATTCAGGAAACCCATGCAAGCAAGAGCAGTAAACATCTGATGATTAAAAATAGTGATGCTTATAACAACTAAAAATTACAAAAAGTAGTATCCTTGTTGACAATTTTTTGTTACTGTTCCTCTGATACATCAAGATCATAAGATATGGAGTACAAGCCCACATTGTTTTAAGGATGGGGGAGGAAATCGGCCATACCCTTTCAAAGGAATCACAACATTTGCCTGGTGCAATTTACAGAAATTACAGAAAACCTAAATCAGGATGTCTAGATGTGGACGTGAGTCCAGTGTGCTAACCAACGTGCCATCTCACTCTGTATGATTCTAAGGATTGCTGGCTTACTTGCAAGAAACTGAATGTAAACAAACATGTATACTACAAATTATATTTTGTATTATAATAAAGGAACTTCAGTCTCATGAAAAGTTTTAACTTGATATTATCATTTTTTTAAAATCTCACAGAGATAAAATCACGGTTTCATCATACACATCTTAAAATATGCTGATAGAAGTGATGGACCTTCGCATAATAGCATTCTGTATAGAGAAAACTAAATTTTTTATCAGTCAAGAGATTCATTTATCCACATGTTAAGCAAAATTACCAGATAATCACACAACACACAGTATGTTATCAAAAGTACATGATGGAAACACCGCAAGAAATGCATGCTTAAATATAAATGCAGATGCTGGCCAAGCTCACAGGTTGTGCTGTTGTATTTGAACATGAATGGTGCCCTTGCAATGTCTTCAATATGTTGCAAGTGTAAGTTGTATTCAGAACAATGTTCTGTGTAGCTGTGAAAGTATTATACAAAATAAGAGAAAGGCAACCACTCACCTATAGCAAATCATTGCATGTGTTGAGGCCACATGTAGTAAGCATTGCTTCACGCAGTGGAGAATGGCAAAACAGAGGCACGCTGGCGATCAAGGCATTGCGAAGTAGGCAAGCACAGATAGTCTTGCTGACAGCAGCAGTCTAGCAACAGGCTTACGCAAGGATGCACACAGACCAAGCGCCGAGCGAAGCTTGGAGAGTGCTGAGTAAGGGGAAGTGAGGCCAGCATGCTAAGTTACACTACAATATACTGCGGGAGTAATGACAAAATGCTACCACCGAGAGTAAAAAATATCCTCCTGCCGGATATAAATAGTGGAGCACAGGCAGCAACAGACAGAAGCCATTAGGAAGCAGTTCGGATCTGAGGATGGACGTGGTCCGTGTCCGAATGTTCAATCTTCATAGGTGGAGATTCCAGAAGTCTGTTCCAGCTTGCAGGAGTCATCCGTTCGTCGCCAGATCTCAACTTCAGCTCTGGAGGTCGGCCCGAGTTTGGTCGGCACCATGGCTGACTAACTACAGCGAGAACTTCCAGCAGGACTGGCTGCAGTGCGGTCTTGGTCACATGCACTGCCGGGGACTGACACGCGTTGCGCGCATTGCCGGAGAATCTACACAGCAGCAGCCAGGCGGAGGGATCCGCAGGGCTGGGCAGCGACGACGAGGAAGAAATTGTAAAGAAAGTTCAATAAATAATTGTAATACTCCACGCCGTCTCAGTCTTTGGCACAGCCACTGTGTCTGCTGCTAACAAGTGGTGCAGAAGCAGGAACAAGTGGTGTCAGGCGCAGCCCAGGCCACAACTTTGACTAGCACCATGTGGATCAACTGAGAAACACCGAATAGGGTGAGTCTAGCAACTGCCTTCTCTCTATGTTTTCTGTGTAGGTAGACATGTCCAGGGTAACAACATTAATGGATGTGAGAGTGTCATTTGAAAGGCCTAGCAGCCCTGCAGACTTATCGCGGTTTCATGGGAATGATAGTCACGTTAACTTAGTACCATCTAAATGTGTAGTGTGTGGATTAACAGGTCACATTGCTCCTTGTGAAAAATTTGTAACAAGCACCTGTGTGTGGCTTCTATCGTCATGTAACGGGGCAATGTGGTAAGTCTAGATGGCTTGCCATTAGATGTGCAGGAATTAACTTGCTTCTGGGTAATACAATTTCATTTTTGTGAAGTAAGGTATAGCACACAGAAAATGCCAGACACATGCAACTGGGACAAGTGACACCATAGTCGCATTGACAGAGCAACTTAAGAAACTGATCGAAGAAAATAAGTTCTGACTGAAGAAAATAAGTTGTGAAAGCAGCACATGCAGAGGGTGGAGCAACAATTCTTGCAAAATACTCAATCAGGCTCGGGAAGCGATAGTGTAGAATGCAAGGGTACTGTCTTTTCTGGTGTGGCAGATTGTTCAGCGGCTAATTTGATACCTTCCTTCTCGGGTAAAACATCAGAGGATGTGAATGTTTTCATTGGTGACATACGTAGTATGGCTAGACAGTGATGCTGGTCGGATGAAAAATGTTTGCAAATGGCGAGGTTACAGTTAGTAGGTGACACAAAGACTTATGTGGCATACCACGAAGGGTTACAGGATGCTACTACATTCACAGAGTTGGCTGAAGGATTATTGCAAAGCTTTAGGAAACAAAACAGTGCCAGAATTTTTAGAGAAAAATTGAGGAGGAGGATGCAAAAAATGGGTGAAACGGTTGAAGAATTTTCAGACAGAATTAGGAAAATGAATGCGTACACTTATGAGTTAACGCAAGATGCGAGTGCAAATGAAGTTCTATTGAAAGAAGCAGAGAATAGAGCTTTAGACGCATTTTTGCGAGGGGTCTCGCCAGAGTTTTCAAGCCGGATACGGGTGGAAAATCCAAGTGACTTAGCAGCAGCATTGTGCATAGCTACACATTTGCAGGAAGTGGATAGTGCCACTAGAAGTCGCAATGACAAGAAAATTTTTTCATCTTCCAGAGAGTGTTACCATTGTGGGAAGCAAGGTCATTTTAAGGGACAATGTCGGGAACCGCAATGTTTCAATTGTCAGAAAATAGGGCATAAGGCACGGCAGTGTAAAGCCAAGAAACGGGTTAATGATACAGCAGGTAAAAAACTCTTTGATGAAAAACAGAGTGTTCCTGCCATCGGGCGGCATTCCCAGTAAAAAGAGGTACTCAGAGAGTGTACAAAGAGTTGGATTGTAGTTTGATGGTTTGGATATAAGATAAGTGGCGAAGAGTTTTGGTCGATACTGGAGCGCATCTATCAGTTGTCAGTGTGGACATCGTGGGCAAGAAAGGATTGGAAGCTCCGAGATACAGATTGCGTGCAGTAGGTGATAAAAAATGAGATGCACTAAAGACAGCACAGCTCAAGTTTAAGATAGGGAACGTGTGGTTCCGGGAGCAAATGGAGGTGTTGTCAACTGTGGGACAGGGATTTTCAGCGATACTTGGATTGGACTTTCTGATTAAACATCACGCCAAAATTGACCTTTCGCAACATACGCTGGAACTAGATGGGAACTTGTTCTCAATGGGTATAGCCGTTGCAAATGTTTCAGAGTCACGAGGTGCACCTATAGCTAAGTTGATACCAACTAAACTGTGTACAAGTGCATTAAAGGTGATATCGTGGTACAAAGTACGAACAGATACAGGGGAGTAGATCTGGGTACCGGTGGATGTCGATGTGCCACAGCAGGGGTTATTCTTGGTAGACGCACTACCGAGTAATGAAGTTTTAGACAAAAAGCATTGCTTTATTCGTAGGAGTGTACACGGATAACGGACATAAACGGGCAGTTTATGGTTCCGGTGAGTTTAGATAACTTCGGGCGGGATGATGTTAATCGGCCAAAGGGATTAGTAATAGCCACAGTAGAGTTAATAGATAAAGAGGACATCAATAGTTCGAGGCCAGACTATGATGTAAAGCAAACCGTCAGCACGTCTGCACTTCCTGACAAGGTAAATCATTTGAGAGGAAATGATCGTTCGGGTATGGAAGCATTATTACTAAAGTATAAAGCATTGTTTGAAGCACAGGGTACGTTACCCACTACACCGACAACACAGCATCGTATTCCAACAGGGAATCACGCTCCGGTGTATTGTAAGCCATACAGACTACCGAAACAATTACAACCAGTAGTAGAGCAATTAATAGAACAACAATTGGAAGATGGGATAAACCAACATAGTAATAGTCCTTGGTCTAGTAGCGTGGTCCTAGTTTCGAAGAAGACACCAGATGAGTAGAAAAAATTTCGTTTTTGTTGCGATTACGGACATTTGAATGAACAGACAGTGGCGGACGTATATCCAGTTCCGAATATCACAGAAACGTTAGACAACCTAGGCAGTGTAAATTTTTCTCCACTATGGATTTGCAAAGTGGTTATCACCAGATTTAAGTATGTCCAGAGGACAGACCAAAAACAGCATTTACGATGCATTGTGGTCACTTCGAGTATAAAAGAAAGCCGTTTGGACTAAAAAACGCTCCACCAACATTTCAGAGGTTGTTGGATGGAGTCCTTCGCAGGTTGAAACCGAAAAAATGAATGGTGTATCTGGATGACATTATAGTTTTTTCAAGAGATATAGAGCAGCATGTGGAATGGGTAGAGGAGGTGTTTAAAAGATTAGAGGCAGCACGGCTAACATTAAGTTTGGACAAATGCCATTTTGCTCAAGCACAAGTAAACTATCTTGGGCATGTTATCAGTCAGGACGGGGTATGGACAGATCCTCGTCTCACTTCTGCAGTATGAGATTTTCCGATTGCGCAAACGGTTAAACAACTGCAATCGTATATTGGTCTTGTGAGCTATTATCGAAAATTCGTAAAGGGGTTCACAGAAATAGCGAGGCCACTTACTAAGTTGCTAAGAAAAGGTGTTACCTTCCAGTGGACGTCAGAGTGAGAGAAAGCATTTCCAGAGTTGAAACGGATACTGACAACAGATCCAGTTTTAAAGTTTCCAGACTTTTCTAAGGAGTTTATACTACAATGTGACACATCTAATCATGCTCTTGGGGTTGTACTTGAGCAAGAAATTTATGGCAAAGAACATCTGATTGCGTTCGCGTCTCGTCAACTTAACAAGGCGGAACAAAATTACTCCACGACAGAGAAGGAATTGTTAGCGGTAATATACGGGATTTTGTACTTTCAATGTTATCTGTACGGTAGAAGGTTTAAGGTTGTGACGGATCATTCAGCTCTGAAATGGTTATTAGGTCTGAAAGACCCAACGAGTAGGCTAGTGAGATGGGCGCTGAAACTCAGTGAGTTCAATTATGAGGTGATACACAAGCAAGGTGTGAAACATGCCAATGCTGACGCATTGAGCAGGAAAGTGGCAGTATTACAAGTAACAGGGGTGACCGAAGATGAGTGGAAAAGGGCACAAGCTGTGGATAGTGATTGCCAATTGTTCAGAAAGCAACCGCACCTCCTAGTATAGGACGGGTTACTTTGCAGGTCGACGAAATGCGGCCCGTGCATCATCATGCCAGCAGCGTTAAGATCTGAAGTTTTGCAACAGGCGCATGACCATTTTCTTTCAGGACATGGCAGGAGAAGAGCTATGGATAGGCAGATAGCAGAGAAGTTTTGGTGGAGGACACGACATCAAGACGTGGACGAGTACATCAGGAATTGTGTGCCATGCGCACAGCGTGCGGACTTGAGCCATCAAAAGATTCAGTTTCAAAGATTACCAAAGGCAGACAGACCTTTCCAACAAATCAGAGTTGATGTATTAGGCCCATTTAATAGGAGTGCAGCAGGGAATAAGTATGTGTTAACAGTGATTGACCACTTTTCTAGGTATTTAGTCATGGTTGCATCACCAGATCAGAAAGTACGGTGGCACAAACTATAGTTAATAATTGGTTACTCAGGTATGGGATACCTCAGTCCTTAATCTTGGATGAAGGTACTAATTTCACGTCTTATCTGATGAAGCAACTGTGTAAGTTACTGAAGGTAAAGAAACTATGGACTAGTCCATTCCATCTGCAAGCAAATGGATGAAGGGAGAGTGTGCATCGCATGATCGCTAAGATGTTGAGTCACTATGTAAATAGTCAACACACCAACTGGGATGTGCACTTGCAATTCGTAACCAGTGCATATAATAGTAAGGTACATACGTCGACAGGATTGTCGCCGTACGAAGTGGTGTATGGGCGGAAATTTGCCGTCACCTTTTGACATGCTTCGTCCAAGGCAGGGAGTGGAGGGCGAGCATGTAAGGCAATTTGCGAAAACCATTAAGGAAGTAGGGCAGAGAGTTAGAGGAGCTAACATGAAAGCGTTGGAATGACAAGAACAGATGGGAGGTAGAACAAGGAAGTTGCCATAGTACAGAGTAGGCCAATGGGTGCTACTAGCTAATCCGTATGTTCCAAAAGGGAGAACCAAGAAGTTCACAAACAAGTTCCAGGGACTGTACCAGGTAGTGGAAATGACATCACCTGTCAATGTAAAATTACACTTGCCCACCAAGACAACGGTGGTTCACGTTAGTAGAGTTAAGCCGTTCCAGGGGGTAGTAAATCTCTGTATATATACTTCTCCTTCTGGCAGAAAGCGAAAAGAAGTGCCAGAAGCAGACAGTAAACTGGGTATTAAGTATAAGTTGCATTCGAGGGATGTGTAATTAGCAGTAATTATCATGTGTGTATTATTTTTGTGCATGGACTAGGGTTATTTTATTGGTATTAAGGGGTAGTGATGGGAGTTTTTTCCTTCTCTCTCCGTTCTGTAGGTGATGCAGGATGGGATACAAGTGTGTAGTATGGGGTGTAGTCCTCTGGCAGCTGACACAAGCTGGCCAGGTACAGGATATGCCATTGCGAAGTGGGATGTTCTACATCTACATCTACATCTACATTTATACTCCGCAAGCCACCCAACGGTGTGTGGCGGAGGGCACTTTACGTGCCACTGTCATTACCTCCCTTTCCTGTTCCAGTCGCGTATGGTTCGCGGAAAGAATGACTGTCTGAAAGCCTCCGTGCGCGCTCTAATCTCTCTAATTTTACATTCGTGATCTCCTCGGGAGGTATAAGTAGGGGGAAGCAATATATTCGATACCTCATCCAGAAACGCACCCTCTCGAAACCTGGCGAGCAAGCTACACCGCGATGCAGAGCGCCTCTCTTGCAGAGTCTGCCACTTGAGTTTATTAAACATCTCCGTAACGCTATCACGGTTACCAAATAACCCTGTGACGAAACGCGCCGCTCTTCTTTGGATCTTCTCTATCTCCTCCGTCAGACCGATCTGGTACGGATCCCACACTGATGAGCAATACTCAAGTATAGGTCGAACGAGTGTTTTGTAAGCCACCTCTTTTGTTGATGGACTACATTTTCTAAGCACTCTCCCAATGAATCTCAACCTGGTACCCGCTTTACCAACAATTAATTTTATATGATCATTCCACTTCAAATCGTTCCGCACGCATACTCCCAGATATTTTACAGAAGTAACTGCTACCAGTGTTTGTTCCGCTATCATATAATGATACAATAAAGGGGAAACAACCAGATGTGGTCCTCACGAGTCACGAGTGGATGCTTCGGCTGGCACTCAACATCCGGCAGGCAAGGAACGAGATGCGACAGCTACAGGAGGTGGTATCGAGTGGAGAAACGGTTAAATCTAAGAATGGAATATTATGGGACGTGCAAGAAGAGTACGAGGCTTTGGATAGGTCATGTAAGGAAATAAGGGAACAACTGTGCCAAGTCATGAGCATGATTCCAGGGAGGAGAAAGGGAGTAAAGAGGGGTTGGTCGAATGCAAGTGGGAAGTTGCTGAAAACAATTTTTGGAACAGCAGATAGAGACAATATTGAGGGTTTGAAGAATTCTTTAACAGTTATTCGCAACAGGGAGGAAAGCATAGGGAAGTTAGTGGATATACACACACCAGAGATATGGGGATTAGGTACAGAGTTGTTGAATGTGACATGCATGGTGCGTGGGATGGCTGCAGGGTTATGAGCATATATAGAACAAACACAGAAATTATTGAATACGGACCTGGAACAGGTACAAACACAATTGGATATAGTGGAAAGGAAGCTGGAAATGGCTAAACTGCTGCGGGAACTGGTTAACAGCATTGGTGATGCACGAGTGAGGATGGATGAGTTGCAAGAGGCAGTACATCATGCATTGCACAGCCAGGTGAGTGTGACATTGATGTGAGCAGAAAAATTCAGACAGAGACTGAAGCAGGCAGAGGGAGAGTTTCCAGAGGGGGTAGAGCACGTAGTGCCGATAATTGAAGAGAGTATGTCACTTTTTTATCATATGTCTAGGATTAAGGTAACAATGGATATAGTTAAGATGTATATAGTGATTAGATTTCCAGTAACTAGTGTGGGGAGACAGTGTCACTGTTACACAGTGCATCCTTATCCAGTCAGATGGGAGCGCATGGGGAAGGGCGTACAGTTCAGGACACAGGAGGTTTTATTAATTTATAAGGAGGGGGATACTCATGCTACCATGTCAAGTTTAGAGTTGAGTAGATGTCTAAAGAATCAGTTTCCATTTGTCCATCACGGGTTGTTTTCACGGGCAAGAGGTCATGTGAGATCCAGTTATTTAGGGCAGAAGCAGAAGCTTTAGAGTGTCAGAGAATAATAGTGAAGCCTACGCCACATTTTCTCGGCAAGTTGGGAGGCATTGGTTGTATTCAGTATTCGCTATGGAGAGGATACCAGCCAGGTGTTATGACAATGGGAACTGGACAGCAACCACAGAGATGGAACTATGGGGCAGTCGTTTACTAATCAACAAGATAAAATTGTGAAATAGTAGGGGATTGTTTCAGCTTACCAGCAACGGTCACGGGAGTCACCAAGGTTACAGGTACTCATCTTACTTCTACTGGCCAGATGCTTCATTCAGCATCGCTCCAGGAGAAAATCTGACATATATTAACAACGCCTGCTACACTATTGCAAACGATAGATAAACTAGTAGATTCAGGCAGAAACGTAGCATAGTGACCATTGGTATTTCAACCAGAACTATTACTGTGTTGATTGTATTTATCGGTGTGGTACATGTCTTATTAAAACAGAGGATTCAGCATGTTAATGCAAGACCACTCCATGAGATTCCTGTAAATGGATTACCAGTAGGGCATGAGACAGGGCAACCTGGATGTATATAGGGAATAAGTAGAATATAGGATAGAACTAGAGTTAACGTATAGGGTAAATTCGGGGACGAATTTAATTTTTAAGAGGAGGCAGTGTTGCAGCCACATGTAGTAAGCGTTGCTTCACACAGTGGAGAATGGCAAAACAGAGGCACGCTGGTGATCAAGGCATTGCGAAGTAGGCAAGCACAGATAGTCTTGCTGACAGCAGCAATCAACCAACAGGCTGACCTAAGCATGCACACAGACCAAGCGCTGAGCGAAGCCTGGAGAGTGCTGAGTAAGGGGAAGTGAGGCCAGCATGCTAAGTTACACTGCAACATACTGCGGGAGTAATAACAAAAAGCTACCACCGAGGGTAAAAAACGTCCTCCTGCCGGATATAAATAGTGGAGCGCAGGCAGCAGCAGACAGAAGCCATTAGGAAGCAGTTCGGATCTGAGGATGGACGTGGTCCGTGTCCGAATGTTCAATCTTTGTAGGTGACGATTCCAGAAGTCTGTTCCAGCTCGCAGGAGTCATACGTTTGCCGCCAGATGTCAACTTCAGCTCTGGAGGTCGGCCCAAGTTTGGTCAGCACTATGGCTGACTAACTACAGCGAGAACTTCCAGCAGGACCAGCCGCCGCACGGTCATGGTCACAGACGCTGCCAGGGACTGACGCCCGGGCTTCACGGCAACCCGGCCCCACAGCAGGTGGTCCGTCCATGACGGGACCTCGCGGACATCGCGACTGACGGCTTCCCAGCCGCAGGTGCAACAGGCATCGGCAGCTGACCTGATTTCATCTCAACCACAGGGCATCCTGGCTTCAGCGGAGCGCTGGTGGCCTAAGGCTCCCACGTGCGATCAGCGGCGTGGGTTGCGTGCATTGTCGGAGAATCTACACAGCAACAGCCAGCCGGAGGGATCCGCAGGGCTAGGCAGCGACGACGAGGGAGAAATTGTAAAGAAAGTTTAATAAATAATTGTAAAATTCCACGCCATCTCAGTCTTTGGTGCAGCCACTGTGTCTGCTGCTAACAAGTGATGCAGAAGCCATAACAGATGGTATATAGAAACATGTAACAGGAAACGGTACTTACACTAGCTCTTGAGCTCTCGCCACGCGATGGGAATGTTCATTTGGGTGTCTCTGTGGTTGTGCTGAAGGTGTGTGCTTTTGCTACAAAACAAGTAAGAGCTCGAAAGCTAATATGAATTCTGTTTCCTGTTAACTGTTCATGTGCTCCATGCATCACTCCACTATAGATGGGAGGTTGCCTTTTCCTTATTTTATTTATTGCTCCACCCAGGAATTTCTGTTACTGTTATGTGAGTGTATTATGTTGGAGCTAAGAGAAGCCATATGTGAACAAGCTATTGGTGCTCATAAAGGTGGTTCTGTAACCAAGGTAGTAAAGTGTTTGGTGTTTTGAGAGGCACTGTATTAAAAATTTATATCATATACAGGAGAAGTGGAAAAATGTTAGTCACAACATGGATGAAAGTTTGTGTTGAGTGATGGAGATGAATGGTCACTGAAGAGCACTGTGATGAAAAATAAGAGAACAACAGCTGCAAAAGTCACTGCAGAACTGAATGTCACACTCATAAACACCGTCAGCGTCAAAACAATAAGAAAGGAGCTCCACACGCAGGGAATTGCATGGTGAGTTGGAATTCCAAAACCCCTCATCAGTGACGCAAACACCTGAACAAAAAAAACACGGTGCTGAAGCCATAAAACCTGGACCTTGGAGTAACGTCTGCCCAAGTTTACAAACCAAAAGTGAAAAATGCTGGGGTTCCATGATGATTGGGCAGCCATATCGTGTTACTCCATGGGCCCCATGGTTACTCTGCAAGATCTCATTACTGACAAAGATTATGTCACCTTTTGGCTGATCAGGTCCACCCATGGTACAATGTTTGTTCCTCAATGCTGATGCTGTATTCCAAGATGACAGGACCCTCTGTTCATACAGCTTGCACCAGCCACGAGGGGTTTTGTGAACACAAGGATGAACTGTTGCATCTCCCCTCACCACCACAGTAGCCTGACCTTGGTATTATTGAGCCTTTGTGATCTACTTTGGAGAGGATGGTGCATGATCACTGTCTACGTCCATCACTGTTACCTGAACTTACCAATATTTTTCAGAGAGAATGGTATAAGATTCCCTTGAAAACCATAAAGGACTTGTACTTATCCATTCCATGATGACTGGATGCTGTTTTGAATGCCAACGATTTTTCTACACCATATTAAGCATCGTAATGTGTGTGTTTTCATGTGTTTTCACATTTTTGTCTACACCCTGCGAGTAAACGATAGCAAATTTCCAGAATATAGCAAATTTAACTCTTTTCCAACAGCATACAAGAAAATCAAAAATGAAAACCCAACTGTATGAGATACAAATGGCACTGGTCAGTTTTGATATACTTTACATTCCATCGATCCATTGTAAAGAGATCCTCAAGGGGAGCATGTTATAAAACACGAATACATAATACATGTTTAAAATAACAAAAAATCATCAGTAAAACTTAAATAACATGACTTCTCAAATTCCTAAAAACACAGTCCCCTTATTTGGAGAAAGTTAAATCTGAAATAGATGAGGTCAGGAGTCAGTGCCAAGCTCGGTTGATGAAAGTACAAGAAAGATTTAAGGAGAAAAGCTTTCTTAATGGTATCTACTCAAAAATGCCACCCTCTCCAGTTATACTTTTCCACACATTTGCTACTATCATTTCTCCTTTATCACACCCTCTCCACTCTTGTCCATCTTCCATTCACTCCAGTTTTAACACACTGAAATACTATGCTGGCAAACCTAAACTCCAGTCATTCTCCCCTTTAAGGTCATGTGTACACAGTATCATGGTTGTACTTGTAACAGCAATCCATATGCAATGAGATTAAAAGCTTAGGTTGTCAGGTTTTCCATTCTCTTTCATAACCAACTAATGTAAATAGCTATATTACTTTCATTTAACTCTTTCTTAATCAAGAAATACTTACTTGATAATTAGTCTCTGACATTATTTCTGGCGTCACCCTGATGGTATATCCAAATTCTTAAAATTGTGATTTGAATCTGAAGGAGGGCTCAAGATGCTGAAACACATTAACGCTGGTTTAAAATTTAGCATATAATCTTTGTAAAAATTATTCTGTACACAACAAAGACAAAACATCAACTAAGGATTTTAACAATCAAAGATGACAATGAATAACAATAATGAACATTCCTGGATGGAACAATATATAAAATAAGGGAAAGGCAATCACTCACATATAGCAGATTGATGGGTGGCATACAGACACACATAACAAAACATTCACTAGTTTTCAAACTATGGCTCTTCTTCAAACAGAGAAAGCATACACTGAATGTGTGTACTTTCTGCTAGAAGACAAGCCATAGCTAGGAAGCTAGTGAGTGTAGTATTTTGTTATGTGTGCACTCATACTTCTTCTACAAGTAGAGCCAGACCTCAAAAGTTAATGAATATTGTGCTCTGTATATGTGTTTATCCACCACATGGAAGTGATTGTCTTTCTCTTATTTTACGTAAAGATGACACTGATGTATTTGAAATTTTTGTATGACTATGAACCCCAGCAAGGAAAAAAATCAAAGATGTCTGAGCAAAGCTTTTAGGTATGAAAGCATAATTATTGTAAGAATTTTATCACTGGGAGTCCATTAGTGTTGTAGTGTATATTACTTTAATTTTCAGACTTGAAAAGAATGCTGGTTTATAGAAAAACTGAGTCAAGAGAAAAAAACAACACTTTTTATATATTCTGTCTGAGTTTAGGAAGAGCGTACACAGAGGAAGATGATCAAAACATATGCACCAATGGCATGAGAATGCCAACAAAAAAATGGAAATTACTTCAAGCAAAACTAGTTGTACTTCAACGGACCTGCTCATATAGCTTAATGTGCAGCACACTAGCTTGTGAGACAGGAAGGTGAGATAGACCCACATCGTTGTAAATGCTAGGAACAATGTACACACACATTCGAAGAATGAGTGCTCCACAACACAAGAAAACTGCAGGAATGGGTATAGACAGATGACATTGGACAAATGGCCGCTGAAAACACCAGGTAAAGCTGATTCTTCCCAGTCTCCCAGAACATGGAAACAGACCAACTCAAGTAAATGGATAGTGAAAAATACCAAACACACTCTGTCAACTGATATTTCTTTTTTAGAGATAAATGTGTAAGTGGTTCTGGAAATCAAAATCTGACTATTTACCATCAAAACATATGTAGCCTGAGCAACAAGATTAATGAACTCTTAATTAATATCCAGGAGCCACAAGGCATAGATTGTGCCCATGTTCTGTGCTTTAGTGAGCACCATGTTATGTCAGATATCGAAAAACTTGCTATAAATAATTACTGCATAGCAACACCTTACTGTAGGAAATTTATAGAAAAAGGTGGAGTAGTGATCTATGTCAGAAACAGCATCACATGTAGCATAATTTATGTGCAGAGTTTTTGTATAGATCAACAGTTTGAAGCGTGTGCCACAGAGCTGGCTTCAAATAATTCTTATATAGCAGTAGTAGCTTTGTACAGGGCACCTTCAGGTAACTTTGGAATTTTTTTGAAACAGTTAGATGCACTCTCAATATACATATTTAACCTCAGTAGAGATGTCAGAGTTGTTGGAGACTTCAATGCAAATTTCCTAGGGAACTCCAGAGACAGAGTAGATCTTGGGAACTTGATGTCCTCATATAATCTTGCTTCTGTTGTAAAGTTTCCCACCAGAATAACTTCACAAACAAAATCATTAATTGATAATGTATTTATTGACATAACCAAGATTGATGATATAGCTGTCAGGCAAGTCCTGAATGGTCTCTCTAACCATGATGGACAAAGACTCACCATTAACAATTCAAGTATTTGTGAGATTAATAGTGGTCCCAACTGGAAAATTGCTAGGAAATCTACTGATGAAACTATTGAGATCTTTAAATCACATCTCCAAAACATAGACTGGGGTCCACTATATAATGTAGAAAATGCCAATTCCAAATACAACCTTTTTGAAAGTACATTCCCAAAAAGATTATATAAAACCCATACTAAAAAATCCACCAACAAGCCTTGGATTACCACAGGAATTAGGATTTCTTGCAAAAGCAAGAGAGAGTTGTACATTGCCTCAAAAAAAATCAGATGACCCTAACCTTTTAAATAACTATAAAAAATACAGTAAAATATTGAACAAAATCATTCAGAAATAAAAAATATGTATCTGTGCTCAAAAATTAATAACTCCACTAATAAAATCAAAACTATACGGGAAGTGATACGAAATGAGACTGGTGCAAATTACCCCAACAAGATCCAAAATATTGCTCTTAACAATGCAAGTAAGCTAGTTCAAAATCAAGATATTGTAGCTAAGATCTTTAATGAGCACTTTTTAACTGTTGCTGGGAAAACAGCATGCAAAGGCTCTTCAGAAAAGGCAATAAAAACTCTGAAAGAACTTTTCCCTAACTCTATAGACATGATGGGTATAGCCCCTATAACCGTGGAAGAAGTAAGAAAAACCATAGTATCTCTAAAAAGTAAAAATTCATCGGGTATAGACAATATTTCCAGCAAACAGCTAAAAGCCAGCTGTAATCAACTGTCTAAAGTTCTAGCTCATATATTCAATTCCTCTCTAAATCAAGGTATCTTCCCTGACAGAATGAAGTGTGTTACTGTGAAGCCCCTCTACAAAAAAGGTGATCCCACAGATTTTTCCAACTATCATCCTACCTCCCTTGTAACAAAATTTTCTAAAGTCTTTGAAAAATTAATATACGTCAGGATTGTCAATCACCTTAAAAAATTTGCACTACTTAGTAAACAACAGTTTGGTTTCAGATCACGTATATCTACAACTGAAGCAATTTAGCACTTACAAATAACATTTTAGAATGCCTTGACAAGAAAAAATTACCCGTTGACATATTCTGTGACCTGACTAAGGCTTTCGACTGCGTCGATCACAGAATACTTTTAGGAAAAGCAGCCCAATATGTAATCTGTAGACAAATGGGTAACTGGCTCAGATCATATCTAGAAGATAGACAGGTCGGCCGGTATGGCTGAGAGGTTCTAGGCACTACAGTCTGGAACCGCGTGACCCCTACGGCCGCAGGTTCGAATCCTGCCTCGGGCATGGATGTGTGTGATGTCCTTAGGTTAGTTAGGTTTAAGTAGTTCTAAGTTCTAGGGGGCTGATGACCTCAGAAGTTAAGTCCCATAGTGCTCAGAGCCATTTGAACCATTTTTTTAGAAGATAGACAACAAAAAATAGTATTAGGTGTTAACAATCTACAAGTAGGAGAGGTAGTCTGACTGAGGAACAGTACATCATGGAGTTCCACAAGGGTCAGTCCTTGGTCCCCTCCTATTTATTATATATATTAATGACCTACCCCTGTCCTCAAAAACAGTGCTAGTAATATCACAATGTTTGCAGATGACACAAGTATAGTGACAGCCAGCAAAACCTCCACTGACGTAGAGTTAAATGCCAACCAAGCACTTGCAACTGCTCTGAACTGGTCCACAGCAAATTCTCTAGCAATAAACCTCAGTAAAACAAATTACATGCAGTTCCAATCCAGTTACATAAGCCCAGAAGAGATTAACATTGCACACGAGAGCCAACAGTTACAGAGCGATCAGTGCACAAAGTTCCTAGGCATTCACATAGATAACCGGCTCAACTGGGAATTCCACATACGGCAAACACTAAAAAAGCTTAGCTCAGCAGCATTTGCCATCTGAATAATCTCCAAAATTGAAGACATCAACATGTCAAAGTCTGCATATTTTGACTACTTTCATTCAGTGATGTGCTATGGAATAATCTTGGGGCAACTCACCACTTTCAAAAAAAATTTTTGGAGCCAGAAAAAAGTAGTCCGAATTATATGTAGTGTTAAGAACCTCATGTCGCAGTCTTTTTAAACAGTTAGGTATATTAACCTCTCCTCTCACTCATGGCTTTCACACTTCTGAATTCCTCTGAATATGAAACAAATGAGGCATACCATCATTATAACACAAGACGGAAAGGTGATATGCACTGTGAACGAAAGAATCTCTCTCTAGTACAAAAAGGGGTAAAGTACGCAAGTACAAAAATCTTTAATGCATTCCCGAGTAATATAAAGTGTCTAAAAGAAAATAACATCCTATTAAAAAAAAAGCTAAAGGAGTTCCTACAGGAAAAATGTTTCTACTCTTTAGATGAATTCTTCAGCAGAGATTAATAATTTGAGTAGTAATTCAGATTATTTCCTTTGTCATTGTATCTGTATTGTTTTTTATCACTATTGCATTTTTGTATTGTATTGTTTATTATCTCGATTATATTATTGTATTGCACCAGTTTTGAATCATTCATCTACTATGTGTAATATACCAGTATGTATTGTATTGTATGATATCTATATTGTACCTGTTTTGACTCGTTCCACATCCATGCGTAATCACGCCATACTGGATCTATGGAATATGTATCTCAAATAAAATAAATAAAAATAAATTGAATATGTGCAGCAAGTTAACGAGTACTGATTCTGTCCACTTGCCAGCCTGATTATGATTTTTAGGTATTGTTCAATTTTTTAAAGGTAAATGTGGGGCTGGTCCCCAATCTCTGTCTCAGAAAATACAATACAAAAGCAGTTAAAATACAATACCACACAGAACAAAGTTCATGCAAACAGCCTTGCTTCCCGTGTTAACACCGGTTCCCATCAGATCATTAAATTTAAGTGCTGTTGGGCTTGGTTAGCACTTGGGTTGATGACCATCCACATCTGCTGAGCACTGTTGGCAAGTGGGGTGCTCTCAGCCCTTGTGAGGCCGACTGAGGAGCTACTTGATTGAGAAGTAGCAGCTCCCGTCACAAAATTGACAATAGCCAGGAGTGTGGTGTGGTGACCACATGCCCCTCCATATCCACATCCAGTAACATCTATCAGCTGAGGAAGACACGCCAGTTGGTTGGTACCATTAGGCCTATCAGATCTGTTTAGATGAAGTGTGTGTGTGTGTGTGTGTGTGTGTGTGTGTGTTTGTGTGTGTGAGTGTGTGTGTGTCGTAATGTAACGTAACACTATTATGAAAAGGGTAGTTGCTACTCACCATATAGCGGAGATGCCTGAGTTGCAAATAGGCACAACAAAAATATTGTCACAAAATAAGCTTTCAGCCAATAAAGCTTTGTCAAAAACAGATAACAGACACTCATGAAAATCCAACTCACACACATGACTGTAGTCTCTGGCAGCTGAAGCCACACTTAAGGATCTATTTTTGACAAGGCGCTTGTCAGTTGAAAGCTTATTTTGCGACAGTCTTTTTGTTGTGCCTATCTGCAACTCAGCATCTCTGCTATATAGTGAGTAGCAACTATATCCTTTTCATAATATTTTAATATTTCTTTTATGTATAGACATAAAAGTCACATATACAGAATACAATATTCATTAACTTCACATACACACACATAACAAATAAAGATAGAAAGAAATGCTTGTGTACAAGGAAAATGTGACTTCCTATGGGGAACGTAGTATCCACCTCTGAACAACGGTCTTATATATCCAAAATGACAAAATGTTCATATTATTAGGCAACTACTTGCTGTGATGTGCGTTTGGCTGTGGCTCTTTTTGACTTTGAACTGTGTCTTTACACTGACAATTTTCGCCAAAATCAATCAACTCTGTGGCAGTGGGCATGCAGTTTACAGCATATGTGTTCTCAGTGAAGTTCTGGCAGAGCCATGTAGAAAATTACATGTGTAAATATTTTGAGCTGTAGAAGGAATGAATGCAGATGAGTGTGGATGCTAATGAGTCCTGCTTTGAAGGTAACCACTACTATCTCAAGCAAGTACAAAAATTTGCACCATCATTCTTGTTTCTTTTGTGTTGGAACTCATGCAGAACTGTTACTCCATTACCAACAAGACAATTGATTTTGGTAAAAATTATCTCAGTGTAAGTATGCAGTTCAATGACAAAATATGGTCACACACTAATATGTCATGGCATTTTGAGCAGTCTTTCTTTCTTTTGTGTTGCTTTAGAACGCTGAAACTCAAAATGTATTTTCTAATACAGACAAAATATTTATCAATTAATGTAACAAGTTCTCCAGTAATATAATATTCATGAACAATCTAAATCTGCGGCTAAAAGAAGCCCCGCCACTAACACTGACTGCTCAAACACAAAAAGGAAAAAGTATAAGTAAATCATGAACATCAGAATATTAATATTATCTAATCATTTCACAAAATTTCAACTTGTTTCACTTTAAATAAACTTCTATCAGTTCTCATACCCTCAATTTTTAAGAGCCCTAAATTAAATAAAGTGTTGCTCAACCAATTTTTAGCCACTCCAGATCCCAATGGTTGGAAAAAATTTTATCCCCAGCACTTGGTCAGTGGACAGGGCAGATGGAAACATACACATTCCTTATCATTAACATTATGTGTGTGATTGCCGAGATATGAAAACCAGTTTGCAGTGTCTTGCAAAGTCAGAGTACAGGCAAACACTCAGTGAATAAAGGAAACATTCCATGGACAGTTACATAATGCCTTTGTCACAGAACTGGGTGAATGCTGTGGGAGAAGGGGGCCTAATTCTTAATAGTCTCACGCAGTGGTTGCCATCTTCTTCTCTCTGTAGCACTTTCCCCGAAGTTTTGTCTCCCCTCGCCCTCACAACATGAGGCTCACTTTCATAGTGGGTTATCAGTAACCTGTTATCCTTTCCCATCTCATCCAACCTCTCTCCCAGAGGGTGGAACTAACAGTTGCAAGAGCTAGGAATAGCTTTTCACCAACTTTTAAATGTGTCTGTCAGTGGTACTGCAATTTTGTTTTCTGGTTGGCCATTCTGCCTTCTTATAATTTTGCAGTATGAATAATGAGTGATAACTTGCCCGAAATATGGATGAATACAAAATTATCTGCATGAGCAAGAGGAATAAAATCAGGTAACTTTTGCATACAATGGCTTTTGTGTATTACAGTAGTGGCCAGTCACAGCAATTAAATAACTCAATATAACACTGAAAAAAAAAGATAAGAAATGGAGAACCACAAAAAATCAGTCATAGGAAGAACAAGGGAATGACTTAGTTCATTGGAAGACTTCTGATAGAGTACAGAGCAGACTGAAAGGAGATCATAAATAGAGGCAACTTGCATGTCCCAAACCCTGCCTTATATAACCTACTCCTTACTTCACATCTCCAGAGCATACCTTCATGTTCCGTAACGTATTACCGCCAAATGCTCTCTCTAAATCCTATCACTCTATTCAACCAATATTCTCAGAACCTAACCTCAGCAAAAGTCTCAGTCCAAGAACACTCACCTTCATGCTGAACCTAGGCTTAACCATGCTAGAATTTCCAAAAACCTGCTTTCCTTTACCTAATTCCTTTTAATATATATATTTCTTGGGGTCACCCCTCCCATCTCATCTCTATCTGCCACCCTTCATCCCTACAGTTGACACTCAGCCAAAATCAAACACTAATAGATATCTTTTTCATCAACCTTGAGTTTGTCCTGAAAGCTCCACAAATGCAACTTCACTGGCTCCCTGCTGGTCAGCTCACTGTGGCTAGTTACAATTTTCCCATAGAAGGCTCATATGTCCTGGCTTACAGGCATCACCAATCAGTTTTGCTTCCTATAGTCAAAAGCTAACCACTTTCTCCATTTCCTTTCCTCTTGCCATGAGGCCCCTTGCTTGGTATGTCCCAGTGTGCTAAAATTCCACTAGCTTTGTTGCCGTGGAACATTAGCTTTCCCAGTGTGCCCCTGGAAGCAAACACACCACCTCCTTCCTAAAATTCAGACAAGGAGTGTCACTACAGTCATGGGCAGAAATACCAAAAGCAGAGTCCCTCTCCCTCCTGCATGCCTGCCATCTCCCTCTTTCCCAACACATCAAGACTTCATCAACAACTCATACCTCACAGCCAGCTGTCTCACTTTCCCCAAATACTTCTCCTCCCAATTGAATCAAAAAGTAAAATAAGCAAGAAAAACTTTTTCAATAGTCAGTTTTATTTACTTTAGAAAAATGAAAATGATCATAACTTTTTTTCTTATATGTCCATACTTGAAACAAGTATTCATCCATATACGTTACACATAATAAATACTAACATTACCCAACAAAAAGTTCAACAGAAAATTAAAAAAAAAACTTTTTTGTGAAAATCTGCATGCAACTAGTGAGGCAACCTTCTTACATTTCAACTAAAAAGACTGAAAATTAATTAAAACTCAGAAAAATATAACAAAAAGTAAAATAAGATCTAATACAGTATAATGAAACCTAACAGAAATAAAAAGTTAATTTGAAATAACTATGTTAGTATGAATATCTAAGTCAAAACATAAACTGACAATGAAATATCAATATTCTATACCTTTTCATTTTCTTATTGATGGTACTGTCAAACTAGATAACCATTTCTGGCTCACTGTATAACAAGTACTTTCTTATTGCTTTTAGCCTGGGACAAAAATGAAACTTCCAGGCAGATTAAAACTGTGCTGGATTGACACTCAAGCTGGGGACCTTTGCCTTTTTTGGGTACATGCATTACCTACTGAGCTACCCAAACATGACTCATGACCTATCCTGACAGCCAGTACCTCATTTTCTACCTTCAAGTCTCAGTCCCACACACAGTCTTAACTTGTGAGGATGTTTCACATTAGTGCACACCCTCTTGCAGAGTGAAAATTTCGTTTTGGGAAATATGTTCAGATTTTGCTACAGTGACAGATACTATTAGATACTACACACAGCTTTGCGTACATCAGGGAACTCAATACTAGTGAGCTATGTTTTACTAATTAACATCACCAACTTAGCAATTTATTTTTAAAATCTTTGTCAGGGGTGGTACATGTGAACAAAGGTTGTATTGCTCTGTATGCATTTGTTAACAGCCTCATTCCTTGGAACTATGCATTTAACTGTGAATACATTATGTTAGTCATTGAGTAAAAATTTGTCACTTGAAAACTAGTTTATTACTGTCAGTCTTTCATCCTCATAAACTTGCTGAAGTGCTTCTTTACTGCTTCAGTCCATTTATTAAGAGAATTCACACTCAGTTCACCATCGTTCAAAATGTTCAGAGCTTAAACAAGCACTCTGTCAAATAATCTTTTTATGCTAGCTATCTCTGAGTGATGTTTTTAAAGGTCATAACACCTGCAACATCCATACATCACAGGCTGCTCCAACATCCATATTCTCTGACTGCAATGGCTTAGATACCACATTGCCTTTTTTTTCTGTTGCCATACTTTCCACCAACTAACTGACATCAGGAACGGCATCCGACCAACCACTACTACTAACAATTTCAAATTCGAAATAACTTGCCAACTTGGTGGAGACACTGAAGAAGACCATGAAGCAGAAGACACTGCATTGAATTACTATGAGAGTAACAAAGCTCTAGAATTTAATTATCATTTTAAGGTGCATTGCTGCACTTCATTCATTATATTTGTTACTCACAAGAATTATGTTTGGCAGAACCTTACAAATATCAACGAATCTTTCTTTTAAGTGGATTGATAGTGCATACCTCCAAGGCCAGTGTGCTGAGTTCTGTAGCTCTAGCTTTACCTTGCACCTACTGACCTGATGGCTATAGCACTCTGTGACCAAAAAAACTGTAGATGCTCTCAATTGTTTAAAGAAATGTGTTGTTCCTTGATTAGCCTCTAAAGTTTCTTTAAGAACCATATTTAAATAGTGGCATACACAACATAAGAACTATGTGCATCACTCATGATGGATGCTGCAACACTGGTGTAGCCACAGAATTTGCTCAGATCTAGACCCTAGTAAACTGGAGGAATCAATCGCCCATCATTTGTGTGTCTGCTGTCTGTGAGCTATTGGTACAGTCTGAACAGGCCAAAATCCATTTAGCTTGCATTCAAAAGACTAGTTCTGATACTTGTTAGGGCATTTCTGAATATAATCGATGCATGTTGTATTTTCCATTTTCCACTTTTGCTTCCATTTAGGTTTTCCTTAATTTTTTCTTTATTTCCTAATGACACATAGGGATCCTTGCCCTTCAGGGCCCTGGGGCATTGCCCAGTCTAGTTACACCCCTGATACAGACTCATATATTTTCTCCTTTGATGGTCAAACATATAAAAACAAAATCATGGCAAGACACTTTCCACTGATAAACTGTTTATGTGCCTTCTAGAGTACATCTTCCAATTCATCCAACATCTTAAGCACTTTGTGTGATCCAGATTCATTGATGGCATCACACTCTGGACAGATAACAATGGCAGACTTTGTGCTTTTCAACACAGTACTGATACTTACTTCAAAATCCTCTTTTCATAATCATCCTCGACCCAATGAGCAACCTTCCTAAATGCTGTTCTTCAACTCTAACATTTACTCAAAAATATTTTTTTATATCAAAATGTCAACAATCAAGAATGTCTCCATTTTGTCAACTGTACCTCATTCCACGGGAAAAAGGTCCTTCACATACAACACTGACTACAAAATGTGATTCTGCTATGAAGTGGATAGGAATCAAGGAAATCAACCAGGGTAGATCTCACTGTCCAATCCAGATATTCTCACCATGATAATGCTGGTTTTGTGCTCTAAGATATAGAAGCACTCAAGCCTAGACCAAGACTGCTGTGAGCATAGCTCTGCTAAGGTTTCACACTGTACAGATGTCTTCAAGACCTGGCAGACTTGTGCACCATGGGTAATGTTTCTGGAGGTACTACAGGTATGTGATAGTTCCTGTGGTTCTGTGTCTTAATAGACAATAAAAATGAACCTTAAAAACCTAACAGCATCTACTGTGTGTGATAATACATTGCAGGACATTATGAAGATTGTTTCATGAAGTGGGAAAAGAGTTACATAAAGCCAAATGAGATATCATAAGGTTATCAAAAGTATGGTGAAAACAATGAAGACCAAACAGGATTAAAATCAGGACATACGTTTACTTAAAGAAACAAAGCAGAGAGGAAACTAAAATGTAGGCATTATTACAAACAAAAGAGTAATAAAAATAATATTAGGGATCTTCAGACAGAATACACTGACCAGCCAGAATAATATCACCACCAACCTACTATTGATATAAGCCCATCCAGGCAACAGCAGCATCACCTGGTGAGGAATGATTGCTAGCCAGACACATGTACAGCGCGTGTAGTATCAGTGAGCGTGCTACCTGTGTAAAATCAGAAAGGCGCACGAACTATTTGAGTTGTCTAAGGAGAGCTTGTGACGGCTCAGAGGCTCGTCACAAGCATTCTGGAAACTGCACGACTTGTCGAATAATTGAGGAATGCTGTAGATAGTGTCTTCAACACATGGCAAAACCAAGGTGAAACCATGTCTAGATATCACGGTGTTAGGCGGACACACCTCATTACAGAGGCCAGACATTATAGATTGGGCAGACTGGTAAAACAGGACAGGTGGCGAACTGTGGTGGAACTAATATCAGGCTTAAATGCTGGTCACAGTACAAGTGTGTCTGAACACACAGTGTGCACCGAACACTCCTAACAATGGGCCTCCACAGCCGATTACCCTTGCTTGTGCCAATGTTAACACCACAACATCGCCAACTATGACTGAATTGGGCATATGACAATTGGAACTGGACTTTGGCACGATGGCAGAGCATTGCATGATCTGATGAATCCCAATACCTTCTTTATGTGCTGATGGGAGGATGCAAACCCATCATCTTCCAGAGGAGTACCTCCTTGACACCTGTACTGTGTGACAGAAACAAGCTGGTGGCAGCTCCGTTACACTCTGGGGAACATTTATGTGGGCATCGATGGGTCCAGTGGAGCTCGTGCGAGGCACCACGATGGCCAAGGAGTATTGTAGACTGCTTGCAGATCACGTACATCCTTTCATGACGATCATGTTTCCCAACAGCAGTGTCATTTTTCAACGAGGTAATGTGCAATGTCACAAGGCCAGGAGTGTGATAGAGTGGTTCAAGGAACACAGTGACGAGTTCCCACTGATGTGCTGGCCCCCCAACTTGCCATATCTAAACCCAATCTACCACATCTGGGATGTGACTGAATGTGGTGTTAAGAGCTCCTTGGCCCCCTCCTCGGACTTCGCGAAAATTAGGTGACTTGTGTGTGCAGACATGGTGCCAACTCCCTCCAGCTACCTACCAAAGCCTCATTGCTTCCATGCCATGACACACCACTGCTGTTATCCATACCACAGGTGGACACACCAGCTGTTAGGTAGGTGGTTATGATGTTCTGGCTGATCAGTGTAGAGTGCTCATTTCAAAAATAATAACAGATATTCCATGGAAATAATTCAAGTCCATCCGTCCAGAGGCTCACATTCCGATAAGGGTGTAGAAGACCTCTACAGAATGTTACAGAAACTGGATGATGGCACCAAAACCCACAGCAAGGTGGTAAGGGGGATTTTAACGTGAAAGTAAGGCAATAACTGAACAATGATTCGACAGTGGGAAACTTACAATATAACTGAAATGATGAAGGTCATATTGTAGTACAATTTGCTGAAAACAACATATTTGTCCTTACTGCATCCTTCCAGCACAAAACAAATAGAAAATGGACCTGGCAAGCATCAAATGGAACTAAAAATGAAATCGAGTACTGCTCTTCATCAGCAGAAAACCAATGGACATGCATACTGAGACTTACTAGGAGAAACAGGAAAACAAACAAATGGATCAGGAAACATACTGTGGTGAAGGACATAATTGTGACTTCCATGTACATGATCTGCAGATGGGACTGGCATGTAGTCAGGCAAATCCAATATACACAGACTAAGGAGGTTCTTTACTGGACTGCAAGACTGAAATGCAGACCTAATGGAAGATGAGTGCATGACATCAGAAAACATCCAGAAACAACATGGATTCTTATAACCAATGATTGTTATGCATGCAAAAATCTAGTGAAGACCTTTATTCATTAGTGGATATTCAACTGTTGCTAATGAAATCCCATTAGCACTTGTGAGTGCAGCACCTGCAAAGGGAAATAGATGTAACTAAATACACTTATAATCTTGTCTGAACAATAGATAGCATCCTGTCCGGACAGCACAGAATTAAATTTTTTTGTGCCATGTACTCACATTACATCAAAAAACTAATTAACACTGAAATCACCAACCAGTACTTGTCTGAATAACAAGTATCACCAAAGTCTTAAAAAGATGCAGCCGCATTCTTTGCCAGAGCATCAACTGCATTCCAACATACCCTGAGATAAGGGACAATGTACGTAACTTCTTATCCACATGTCTCTCCAAGCAGAATTCTGTCACAATTCACAAATTGTGTTCCATAAAACCAATGTGAAATTGAGGCTTCAGCATTCTGGAACTGGTGAAATTACACATTAATTGGTAGAAGCAGTGACTGCTAGTTAATTCTGAAAAGTATACTGAAACAAATTGCAACTAGTGCTTATCTCCTCACACTGATAATTATAAAAATATCTTCTAAATTTTTGTGAAACCTATTTGAAAAAAGTAATTGCTCTTCTTCTTGAATTACTTCTTACTAAGCATAAATGTAACTTTACTGCTGTTGGAGAACACTGTCTAAATATTGGAAAAGTTTAAACATATTTAAGATGAACATTATCGTTAACTGGGATTTCCATTCTCAAATCCAAATAATCTGATAAATTATAGCTGTATCTAAGAAGATACTCTTTTACTTTGTTTTTGAATATCTTGGGATTTCCAGTTTCCTACTGGATGTCTATCAACTATCTGTTAAAGACTTTTGCACCAGAATCTTAAACTCGATCCGGAATCCTACACAGGAACATATAGTCTACACATTTTTTTACATCTAGTATTGTGAATTTCAGAGTTCATGATAAATGCATTCTTATTATTAACTATGAATAACATAGGTAGCGCATCTACTGGCACAGGAGTTTAAGAGTACCAAAGTCACTGAATAGGCTTCTGCAAGGCGTACAGTTGCCAACTTTACATAACGTTGTTGCTGCATGCTAATGTAGAATAAATACTTTCTTGATGTTGGCTGCATTGGATGCCACAGGACAGTATGAGTGGAAGCATATCAAGTACACTAGCAGTCCCACTGGCACATCAACACAGAAATAAATATTTGTAAGTGCAAAGCACATAGAAATTAACTTTCTGATTAACTTATCTACATGCTGGTGCCACCTCAGCTTGTTATTTCAGTGGCGCAAACCAGTGTTAGCACAGAAAAAATGACTACTGTAGTGTCACTACTCAGATAGTGCTGATCCTCAGGCAAGCCCTCTGAAGGAATCACACCAGACTCTAGCATATAAATCAACCTAAGCAGTTATGATGCTCGGAGTGGACTGTGAGCCACAAGTGGTATCATATTGGCTATGGTGTTGTTCTGATGGGCTCTAATTTTAATATACAGAACTCTGGTGGGGCTAGGACTGGACTTTGCTTGGGAATATGAACTTTACATGGCTTGAACTGTTCCTGGTGGCATCTTAACAAACTATCCAGGGTTATCAGGAGCTAATGACAGCTACATTACAGGCAGTGCAAGTAACAGGAACATCTCCCAAGCCACCCGTGTTTAGAGCCTTTCCAACAACTAATGAATAAAGTGAAGAGTGGGCACTTATTACTGACAGTTGCAATTGCATTTTTTGGTTTGTCAAACTTTCGATGAATTCTACTAATACAAACACTAGAGCCAATATTGAATCTGCCAGAACTTGAGTTGCCTAGGATGATTTCTTTCTTGCAAGAACACTTTTCGATAAATAAACATATTATTCCAGTCAGGTTAGAATTTTGGCACTGAAAGAAGTGTTTTAAAGACAAACACCTCTACTCTGTTTCTGCCCTACCGCATACAATTCTAAGATCTTATCTGCAGTTCAACAACTTAAATTTTTCCTTTAAGACAGGAATTTCAACTTGACACTGATTGTCACTCATTGCTCACCATCTTTAGCCCCACGAAACACTGAACCAGATGGTACTGCCCATTGCCTCCAGCACTGGGCACTTTACTTGACTAACTTCCATTTTTCTGCATACTATCGAGAGCAATGTTACATGGACATGTTCTTCCAGTTCCCCATGACACCTGATCCAACTTTCAATCAACATGATTTGGTGTAGTTCATGCTAAATTCAAATTTGAATTCAAATTCCACCTTTCTGTTAACATCACGCGACAATGCATGCAGCCACCCCCTGTGAGAACCCGATATTAAGCCATCTTGTTCGCTTTGTACAATATGGATGGCTGGACACACTCAGGCCCAAATTTTGTCCCTTTTGGCCATGGCACCAACAGCTACATCTACATCAATAAGCTCTGTTTAGCGTCTCAGAGAAGGACTACTGTTCCGTCCAAATGCCTCCCCCTCTTCAGCTGAAAGTTCTAAAGCTCATACACACTGCCCATTGAAGCAACAACTTGTTTCTGCCAAATACTGACTCTGACACCATTGAACTGGTCTGAAAATGTTCTGCTTGTCAGGCCTGGCGCTCAAGATGCACCAGTCCTCTTCCTGGCTCAACACTGTGGAACTGTGGGTGTGTGTCCTCTAGGTTTTGTTGGCCTGCTTTTGGGCTCCATTAGCTTGGCCATGACTGATTCCTTTTGTCACTTCCCTAATGTGTCTCATGTCACTGCTGCCACTACCATCATAGCCTTAGAAAAAGTCTTTGCCCCTGAAAGCAGCTCACACACCTTGGTTTCTGATAATGGGATGGCATTTATCTCCTATGACTTCGGACAGTGTTGTTCATGTAATGGGTTTCAACACATTGCACTGCATCTTTTCACCCACCCTTCAACAGCTCTGTGGAATTATTTACTTGCACCTTCAAAACTCAGCCCTACAAAGAAATATTTAACACTGCATCTAATGCCCACTGCAGTTTTCTAGCAACTTAAAGGGCCACCTCAATGGGAGACCCCAGCCCAGTGGAGCGACTTCATGGCTGCCTTCATGGATACGCTGCATCCACCAGTTATCCATGTTGCTGCCAAGGCCTCTCCCTTCCACTTGGGCAGCGCGGTGTAGGCTCATCAGTTTGGTCAACACCCAACCTGGATCCATGGGATTATCTCCACCTGCCATGAACCCAGTTTGTATACTGCAGCCTCTGCCCAAGGACTTCTACAGCACTATCAAAGCCAATGTTGTCTCCACAACCCTGGTCGACAGCCATCTTGTCTACCACCAGCAGACCCTCTGGTCTGTGGTGACTCAAGCATCTCTCATCCAACCTTAGCTTTTGCAACAACACCCACTGACATTGACCATCTGTCATCCCCAGTGGCGGCTTCTCTGGATCACATCTGCCTGCATCTTCTTCCCTAACGGTCACTGTTTTGGGGGGGGGGGGGGGGGGGGGACTGTAAGTGGATTCCGTGACTGCTGTAGTATGTATGTTAGGCTAAGCAGTTATAATCATAGCAGTGGAGCACATGCTGCAAGTGTTATCATATTGGCTATGGATTTGTTCTGGTGGACTCCAGTCGAAATACTCTAGTAATATATAGAACTCTGGTATGGCTTGGACTGGACTGGACTTTGCCAAAAACTACTGACTTGAGATGGTTTGCATCTTGTACAGATATTTCTTGTGAATAAACGCCATTGTTTGTGTGATTAGGCTGCTTTTACAAAAGTTACACTGCTAGAGGCTAAAAATTTCACATATTAGGTTACATTTAGCACATTATTATTGATCTTGTCTTCTGACATGCATAAGCCATTTTGTTTGTTTGGAACTGGGTAATGTGAGGGTTTATTTTTTATTTTTTGAGATTATTAGTTAAGTAGTTTGCAGTGAACCAGTTGGACTCATCTCCCTCAATTCTCTTGGCTGTGTCTGGTATTCATATGTTTGGACCCTAAATCAGTACACTTGTATCCTCATCAGGCATGACAGTTTTAGAGTGCTACAACAACTCTGATAATCATTCATCTAACCCAATAACAAGAATGGACAAAATCCAAGTCTTT